>NC_064757.1:44659338-45974338 GCF_011397635.1 Epinephelus fuscoguttatus | reverse complement strand
ACATTCAATTCACGGGCAACAGCTCTGGTGGACAAACTGCGCATTTCAGAGTGGCCTTTTATTGTGGCCAGCCTAAGGCACACCTGTGCAATATTCATGCTGTCTAATCAGCATCTTGATATGCCACACCTGTGAGGTGGGATGGATTATCTCGGTAAAGAAGAAGTGCTCACTAACACAGATTTAGACAGATTTGTGAACAATATTTGAGGGAAATGGTCTTTTGTGTGTATAGAAAATGTTTTAGATCTTTGAGTCCAGCTCATGAAAAATGGGAGCAAAAACAAAAGTGTTGCGTTTATATTTTTGTTCAGTGTAAAATATGTATTTCAGTCACATTTGAGTATTTTGTAATTTGTATTTGATAAGGCCGATAAAAAGCAAATGTAATTTGTAACAGAATACTTTTGAGTGGAGTAATTTTGTATTTAAAATACTCAGAATACTTTCTCCATGAATCAAATAACAAAAATAACAGGCTGCACATTCTTATATTATTGGATGTAACAATACTTTTTTCTTTTTTCTTTTGTATACTGTATATATTTTTATCTGCATGTTTTTTTAATCTTGGGCCCGTCAGTGACCCAGTGGTCTGTTTTACTGGACTGTGCGTAACATAGGAAACTGTATGTAACTCTGAGGCCCCCAGCAGTAACTCAAGGGCCCCCCAGCAGTAACTCAAGGGCCCCCCAGCAGTAACTCAAGGGCCTCCCAGCAGTAACTCAAGGGCCCCCAGCAGTAACTCAAGGGCCCCCCAGCAGTAACTCAAGGGCCTCCCAGCAGTAACTCTGAGGCCCCCAGCAGTAACTCAAGGGCCCCCCAGCAGTAACTCAAGAGCCTCCCAGCAGTAACTCAAGGGCCCCCCAGCAGTAACTCAAGGGCCCCCAGCAGTAACTCAAGGGCCCCCCAGCAGTAACTCAAGGGCCTCCCAGCAGTAACTCTGAGGCCCCCAGCAGTAACTCAAGGGCCCCCCAGCAGTAACTCAAGAGCCTCCCAGCAGTAACTCAAGGGCCTCCCAGCAGTAACTCTGAGGGCCCCAGCAGTAACTCAAGGGCCCCCAGCAGTAACTCAAGGGCCCCCCAGCAGTAACTCAAGGGCCTCCAGCAGTAACTCTGAGGCCCCCAGCAGTAACTCAAGGGCCCCCCAGCAGTAACTCAAGAGCCTCCCAGCAGTAACTCAAGGGCCTCCCAGCAGTAACTCTGAGGCCCCCAGCAGTAACTCTGAGGGCCCCAGCAGTAACTCAAGGGCCCCCCAGCAGTAACTCAAGGGCCTCCCAGCAGTAACTCTGAGGGCCCCAGCAGTAACTCAAGGGCCCCCCAGCAGTAACTCAAGGGCCACCCAGCAGTAACTCAAGGGCCCCCCAGCAGTAACTCAAGGGACGCCCATGAGTACCTCAAGGGCCCCCCAGCAGTAACTCAAGGGCCTCCCAGCAGTAACTCAAGGGCCCCCCAGCAGTAACTCAAGGGCCCCCCAGCAGTAACTCAAGGGCCTCCCAGCAGTAACTCAAGGGCCCCCAGCAGTAACTCAAGGGCCCCCCAGCAGTAACTCAAGAGCCTCCCAGCAGTCACGCTGAGGCCCCAGCAGTAACTCAAGGGCCCCCCAGCAGTAACTCAAGAGCCTCCCAGCAGTAACTCAAGGGCCTCCCAGCAGTAACTCTGAGGGCCCCAGCAGTAACTCAAGGGCCCCCCAGCAGTAACTCAAGGGCCCCCAGCAGTAACTCTGAGGCCCCCAGCAGTAACTCAAGGGCCCCAGCAGTAACTCAAGAGCCTCCCAGCAGTAACTCAAGGGCCTCCCAGCAGTAACTCTGAGGGCCCCAGCAGTAACACCAGGGCCCCAGCAGTAACTCAAGGGCCCCCCAGCAGTAACTCAAGGGCCTCCAGCAGTAACTCTGAGGCCCCCAGCAGTAACTCAAGGGCCCCCCAGCAGTAACTCAAGAGCCTCCCAGCAGTAACTCAAGGGCCTCCCAGCAGTAACTCTGAGGGCCCCAGCAGTAACTCAAGGGCCCCCAGCAGTAACTCAAGGGCCTCCCAGCAGTAACTCAAGGGCCTCCCAGCAGTAACTCTGAGGGCCCCAGCAGTAACTCAAGGGCCCCCCAGCAGTAACTCAAGGGCCCCCCAGCAGTAACTCAAGGGCCTCCCAGCAGTAACTCAAGGGCCCCCCAGCAGTAACTCAAGGGCCCCCCAGCAGTAACTCAAGGGCCTCCCAGCAGTAACTCAAGGGCCTCCCAGCAGTAACTCAAGGGCCTCCCAGCAGTAACTCTTCAGAGACGTTTTCAGCTTCTTCTGAACATGGACAATATTATTTGTTTCTTATATGTTTCTGAGGCCCTGTTTGTTTTTGTTTTTATTATGTGTTTGTATGATTTTAACATGTTCAATAAACTGACTAAAAAAGTGAGACCATGACACTGACGCTCATGTCGTGTCCATGTGAACATTTATTGTGAGTTGAGTTCTCTCTGGCAGGACAGCTGTCTGCTGGCTCATGAGGAGACGTCGTCCTCAGACAGTCGGGAGGCGGAGGGTTGGGGGTCGCGAGGTGAGTGACGTGTGCTATTTGTTTTTTCTGTCATGTGACACCTGTCCTGTGCTACTTCCTGTCACCTGTGAGGTCTTTTGTTCTCATCACTGGGAGCATGTAACCTGTAATAATCTGCCTGACTGATCTGCTGCGGCTCCAACATCACAGGTGGGGCAAGTATTCAGATTACTTCAGTAAAAGTACTAATACCACACTGTGAAAGTAAGAGTGCGCTGAAAATGTTACGTCAGTAAATGTAGCTCAGTGAAATGAGGAAGATGTTTATAAAGTATTAAAAGTAAAATCACTCAGTGCAGGGAAATCTTTAAAGATTCATCTTAACTTGGATCAACTGAAGCTCACGTCAGATTTGATAAACTCTTGTTTGTGTGTAAAATCTGTAAAGTAACTAAAGCTGTCAGATAAATGTACAAAGACTCGAGTACCTTTTTACTTCAGTACAGTGCTGAATGTTTGTTTCATTATTTCCACCTGAGCTTCTCCTGCAGAGACACTTTGACAAAATGTCTTCAGTGAAAAAAGACGACAAACATAAAGTCTCTGAATCATCGATTATTATCTCATAAGACCTGAGATCTGAACCTCACAGCTGACGAGAAGTTAAAACCTGTTAGCTTACCATCCAGTGATAAATGTTGATTAACATTTTAAAGTCAGAGAGAAGAGACAGATCTTTAGGTTTTAGTCGTAGTGACAGTCCAAAGCTCTCTGAGATTTAACTTCTCTCTCACACTGTTGTTTCCTTCAGTCAAAGTCTGAATGTACGGAAGTCAAAAACAGCAGAGCTTGTGATTATTATTTATTTATTTATTTATTTATTTATTTATTTTGTGTTATCACAAGTTAATCGTTTCAGTATTTTGACAAAACAAAGCCGATTTTTCCAAAATAAGGGTTTAATTTCTTCGACTGTTGGGAAAACATGAGGCGGATACGTAGAGATGATGAACTTCTTTAAACTTGAGATCGCAAAAGTCATTTTCTTGTGATAATTATCTCATTGACTCGAAACATTGAGTTGACACAGCCTTTTAAAAAAATAAAAAATAAATACCTTTTAAAGAATAACTGCCAACACAGCTGATCTCAGCCTCCACAGAGAAGCATCAGATTAACACTTTAACCCCAGATCTCGTCCACAGCTTTGGTTTTGGTTTTACCTTCCTGTCTTGATCCTGAGGACACCATATGAACCTGTCCTGGTGTCTCTCCTGGACAGCTCTGTGATTGGCCGGGACGACCTGTCCGTCACACTAACACACCTGGACATATCTGAAACAGGTCTTTATTGGAAGAGCGATTGTGTGGATCAGTGTGAGACTCTTCACCTGGTGTCGTCATGTGAAACTGTTAATCAGCTTTAATCACCTGTAAACACACACACATCCTGACACACACACCTCCTGACGGAGACGGCTCAGGCTCTAATGAGTCTTTATCCCCACACTCAGACCACATCAAGCACCACCACACACAGACAGCTCGACCTGTCTCGTGTCTCCAGGTGTGTTTTCATCTCTCTGTGGTCTCTGCGGTGTCATGTATCAAACGTCCCGCCCTCGCCTGAGGACGCCCGCGGGGCTTCCAGGAAGGAAGTCTCCACCGACTGATGCGGTCGAGCTTCAAACGCACCTTCAAAACTTCAGAGGGACGGGACGGATCAGAGGGAGGGGAGGGGTATAAAAATCAAGCGCACCTGAGGGAGGAAACGGAGCAGAGACACTCAGACGCAGGAAAATACACAACTGAATTTATTTCATTTTCAGACTCAGCAGTTAGTGACAGAATTAAAGGAAACTTTTAAAGATCCTGGAAGGAATTATTTTAATAATCAGATCAATAATCAAACCAAATTTATTTTAAAACTTAAAACCAGAAAAGAAATTAAAGCAGTAAATGTTGACAGCTGGTTTCATCTGATCAGAGCGAGAGCAGCAGGTCAGAGGATCAGTGATCGATACCTGACAGAGGACTGACTGATTGATCGATTGATCGGAGGAAGAGGATGTGGGTGTGGCGCAGTGTCCTGTGTGTGTCTCTGGTCTGCGGTCTGGCTCTGGACTCCAACACCATCAGATCCTCCAAAGAGACGACGCAGCAGAGCTCCGAGCTGCAGGTGAGATGCAGATATGATTTACTGTGGTATTTATGTTCCATATTCACATTAAACTCTGTCTGACTGCATCTGTGTGACCATGGAGGACCACAAGTGTCACAGAAATTGTAAAATTGCATTAATTAATTAATTAATCAACAATTGTGTTATTGAAATAGTCGTTCATTCATTAAAGACATTATTACAGTTTTCATGACACTGATGGTCCTCCGTACAGCAGAGTGCAGCCCAGTATAAAGCAGGTAGAAGTAAATAATTAAATTATAAACAAATTGAAACAAAACAAAATTATTAATTATAATTTTGAAATAGGTATTGATCATTTTGTTTGTTTTTTGTCTGTAAATGTATTAATCAATAAATAAATAGACTAAATTATGTAGTCTTCATGAATCTACACACACATATTAATACACAGTCATACTTTTACTGCACTCTGGTTACAGAGGACCACAAGTGTCACGGAAATTGTTATAATGCATTTAATGAAAGAATAAATAATTGTAGTATGAAAATAAGCATTAATATTGTTTTTATCAACCTATAAATAAAAAGACTAATTCATGTAGTACTGACACACCGTACATTACACCACCTGACTATGGAGGACCACAAGGTGACAGAAATTGTAATAATGCATTTAATTAATGAATAAATTATTGTATGATAAAACAGGCTTTAATCCTTTTTTGTAAATTAATTCATTAATCTATACATAAATAGACTCATTTACAAAGTTATTCATCATATGATATTTTACTGGGTAATAAAAAGAGCAGTTATAAAAAGAATTTACAAATAAATATGAATCCATCCACATCCATTTAATGATGAACTCGCTTATGTTGCTTTTTTAAATCCTTCTTTTAACTGAACTATTTATTGATGGATTATTATTTAATTTGAAAATATTTTTATTATTCCTCTTTTTATCGCCCATTATAATATAAATGAAATGAATTTGTAAACTTTGTAATTTACTCTGTTAATTTATAGATTAATAAATTATTTCACAAACAAATTTATGAATGACTATTTTGATAATATAATTATTAAACTGAAAATCTTTGGGTTGAGGACCAAACAAGATATTTGAGGATGTCGTCTTTGACTTTAGGAAACACTCATCAACATTTTCTGACATTTTACTGACCCAACAGCTAATCGATGAATCAGAAAATAACTGACAGATTGATCAACAGTGAAAATAATCGTCAGCTGCAGCCGAGGGTCGTTTTCACAAACATCCTGAGAAACTTTTACCTGACTGAGGAGGTGTGGTCGACCCTGTTGTTAGGTGTGATGTGATTGGTTGTCAGAGACACGCCCCTCTGTGAGCCTGTAAGGTGTGAGGACACCCAGTGGACATGAGATGAACTGCAGACTGTGACAGAGGTTGAGACAGACTCACCTCTTGACAGGTTTTTGGAGAATGTTTCTCCAACCTCTGTGTTTCCAACATTTTCTCCTCTAAACTCCTCCTCTCTGCTCCGAACAGTTTCTCACCTCAGGAGCTTTTTTTAGGTCTGAGATGCTCTGTGAAAAACTTTATCTTTACGAGGATCTAGTCTTAACTTTAAGGGGAAATTCTAAGAAAATGTCATAATTCTAAGAATTTTCTTACAGTTTTTGTCGCTAAGGGCAACTCTTAGTTTCCAGACGGTTTCTGTGTCTGAGGAATCTCCATGAAACAAACGCTCCTTTTAAACCAGCGGACTGAAACCTTTTTGTCTTGTGACTGAAGATGTGAAAATGAGCTGCGAGCAGATTCACTGAAGAGTACGACTGTTTCATGGTGACGACTCACAGACGCTGCAGAGATACAAACAGCCAGTGTTTCAGAGAAGAGACAGAAATAACGGCAGGAAAGATTCACAGGATTTTACTGTGACAGTCATGTTTTCACCCCCGACTGTGGTCTGTCCTGCAGTCAGAGTGATGACGTCCTCTGGAGCCTCAAACAGAGCTGTGAGAGCTGCAAATCTTTTTTAACATTTCACATAAGGTTCCCAGACTGTGGCCCCAGAGGCTCCTCAGTTTGGGACAGAGACAGAGGACATGAGGACGTCTGCAGGGCCGTGTGCAGCATGTTTTAACTCTGGGGGGCCATTTCATCCAGATAGTTTTGGTGTGTGTTGGAGACGTCTGCCTTCGCTCTAATATCATGGAACTAGATGAGTCTCAGATTGTGGTGCTCAAAGTGCCAAAAACAAAAACATTTGATCCTTGACCTGACTCCACCCGCTCACCGTATCACTGCGCAGAAGGAAGTGTGCATCTACTCCTGGACGAGAGGCTGGTGCTCCTCTCTGAGCTGTAACGTTAGCTAGCTGTGAGGTGCTGGCTGAGCTAACAGTCGATGCACGCTTCCCTCAGTGCAGTGACACAGTGTGTTAGCAGGTGTAGACAGAAAATAGTTCCCACATGAAAGTGCGCACAACAAGGTCTGTGGAGTATCTGGAGTAACCGAGTCATGATTTCTGCAAAGAGACATCAATGTTGAGTTTTTCAAATGTAGTTTTTTGGCGCTCTGAGCTCCACAAGCTGAGAGAGAGACAGACAGACAGACAGACAGACAGACAGACGTCTCTGTGTCTCCAACACTCTGCAGCTCACACCAAAACTATGCACATAGTCAAACAGCTCCACAGGCAGAGGAAGGATACGTAGTTTTCATCTTAGGGTGAACTTTACAAACATCAGCCTTTATTATCTGAGGTCTTAACTGTGACATCACCATGACCTGTCCATCAGGATCGTTCCCATGGCGACCAGGTGGAGCGTCCTGCACGGCGCCGGACAGAGACGACGTCCAACTCCAACCGAGGACAAACACCTACGTGTTCTACACCGGACTGTAACGCACCTGCGGTCAGTGAGACAGAAACACACACACACACATTTATTCAGATACTGAGTAAATGTACTTTATTTGAATTTTCCATTTTTAGCTACTTTATACTTCTGCTGCACTTTATTCAATAACCGTGGTTACTTTATGAGGCCTTATCTTTACCTCAGTAACATTTGGACTTTTATCATTATCAGAACAGTTTCATATTAAATTTCTGTCAGTCGACTGATGGACGGACAGTTTCAGATGGTTTCAGATGGACTTGTTGACAAGTTTAATCAAAAACTAAAATCTTCTCTCACGCTCAAAGATCTTCACATCCTGTCAATCCAATAATCATCAATCTGTCTATTGATCTCTCAGACGGGAGGCTGCAGTAACAGAGCTCAGAGGAGACCGTCCTCACAGGACAGACAGGTGGACAGAGAGGTGGACAGAGAGACGGATGGACAGATTAACACGGACGGCTTCAACAGGACAAAAGGTGAGTGATTGGAAGTCAACTATGAGTCCCAGAGTGCACTGCTGCAGGAAACATCCAATAAGACACAAAATTACCTCAAAGAGACCCAAACAACAAAAAAACGACAGAAAGCAACTACAAGGAGACAGATAGTGACCACAAGGAGACAGACAGTGACCACAAGGAGACAGACAGTGACCACAAGGAGACAGATAGTGACCACAAGGAGACAGACAGTGACCACAAGGAGACAGACAGTGACCACAAGGAGACAGTCAGTGACCACAAGGAGACAGACAGTGACCACAAGGAGACAGATAGTGACCACAAGGAGACAGATAATGACCACAAGGAGACAGATAGTGACCACAAGGAGACAGATAGTGACCACAAGGAGACAGTCAGTGACCACAAGGAGACAGACAGTGACCACAAGGAGACAGACAGTGACCACAAGGAGACAGACAGTGACCACAAGGAGACAGATAGTGACCACAAGGAGACAGATAGTGACCACAAGGAGACAGTCAGTGACCACAAGGAGACAGACAGTGACCACAAGGAGACAGACAGTGACCACAAGGAGGCAGTCAGTGACCACAAGGAGACAGACAGTGACCACAAGGAGACAGTCAGTGACCACAAGGAGACAGACAGTGACCACAAGGAGACAGATAGTGACCACAAGGAGACAGATAATGACCACAAGGAGACAGTCAGTGACCACAAGGAGACAGATAGTGACCACAAGGAGACAGACAGTGACCACAAGGAGACAGATAGTGACCACAAGGAGACAGACAGTGACCACAAGGAGACAGTCAGTGACCACAAGGAGACAGACAGTGACCACAAGGAGACAGTCAGTGACCACAAGGAGACAGACAGTGACCACAAGGAGACAGACAGTGACCACAAGGAGACAGTCAGTGACCACAAGGAGACAGATAGTGACCACAAGGAGACAGATAGTGACCACAAGGAGACAGACAGTGACCACAAGGAGACAGTCAGTGACCACAAGGAGTACAGGCTGTGTATCAATAGTAATGTGTGTTTGTGTGTGTTTCAGCTCCAGAGATGTCGAGCTGTGTGCGCTCAGGCGACTGTGCGGCCGGTCTGTGCTGCGTCCGTTACCTGACGGGTAAACGGTGTCAGAGGATCCCGGTGGAGGGCGAGGCCTGTCTGCTGCGGGGCTCCTCCAAGCAGAGGAGGAAGCTGGGACGCTGCGACTGTGACACCGGGCTGTCCTGCACCGCCGAGTCAGGGAAGGCCAAGGGCCAGGGGGTGTGTCGGCCCCGCCAGGGTCAGAGCCAGAGGCAAACAAGGCATTCTGGGAAGAAGCGGAGGACGGCGGAGACGAGCTGCTGACGCGTTCTTTATAAACTCTGTAGCTTCTGTTTGCGTTAATTTAAAGTTTGGTTCAGTTCGTAGGAAAATGTTGCTGTGATGAACGTTTGTAAGAGGAGCCCCTCAGTGGCCCCACGCTGAGGTCTGGGGCCCCTCAGTGGCCCCACACTGAGGTCTGGGGCCCCTCAGTGGCCCCACGCTGAGGTCTGGGGCCCCTCAGTGGCCCCACACTGAGGTCTGGGGCCCCTCAGTGATTCAGTCCAGTCTCCAGAACACAATGTTGGCAGTGTACGTCTCTGCAAACCACAGATACATCACATCTGTATGTTTCCCACATATTTGTAAAGTGACACAGTGACTCTGTATCAGCAGGTGGAGGGATGGTGTGACACCTCAGGAAACGCCTGCTGTAACGTAACCACGTGTGTGTGTTTTGAAGGAAAAAAACATCAGTTGGCGGTGTTGTCCTGACGTAGTGCTTTTATTTTGAAAGAGACTGTATCAAACTGTACATTTCCTGTGAAAACAGAAGTGTATTTTGAAAAAGACAATGCATGTAACAGGCTGAAGTTGACACGGCGTCCCAGAACGTCAACAACCAACACACCCAGGGTACCTTGGACGTCATATGTGGACGTGGAAAGTCCATGACCAAACGTGGACATGTGACGAGGTCACAGTGAGGATGATGATGTATATGGCTGCTAAAGGGTGTCTCTGTGCGTCAGTGTGTGCTGCTGAGGTCCACTGACGCAGAGTTTTTTGTATCTAAATTTAACCCCATTTCAGCCACAGCACTGTTGAAACATATGTGATGTGACGTACAGATGATTTACAGACACGTATGATGCCAACATGGATCCTGGTGACGAGGCTGCAGCGACACCTTTGATTAAATGTTTCCACCATTATTGTGAGTTTAGTCAATAAAAGTCACTCTATGAAAATAAAGCGTTCGACTGTTTTAATTTTGGAATCAAATTACAGACGGGTCGCAAAGTGAAAGAGGAGAACACTTTAACAGTGTGACATCAGAGACTGAGCTACATCTGTAATTCACACAGTGTGTGGTGGAGGAGTGCTCACAGCCTTTGACACCACTCTGTAAATACTCTGTTACAGTCAGAGTCCTTCAGTGACAATGTAACTGCAGTAAAAATATTTAAGATTAATCATGAAAATATATATAAATATATCAGAATATTTTCAGCTCTAAAGCTGTGTCTAAATATTAACTCACACTTCAATATCGTATTTAAATGGACCATAAAAATATTTTCTCCACCTTCATAAAGAGCAATGTGAACAAACCTTCATCTGTCAGCTGGAAATAGATCCAACAGCTCCACACAGGTGATCAGAGCTGCTCTCAGGTGTGCCACTGACAGACCGGCTTTGATTGACAGCTCATCTGGTGCACCTGTGTGGGGGCGGGGCTACAGGTGTAACCAGCCAAAGTAAAGAGTTAAACACTTCCTCAGGTCCATTCTACTGACAGCAGGCCGACTATTTATCTTTAATTAAAGTAGAATTGATATTGATGTCACGAGGTGAGCTCCCACACCCTGTCAGAGTTTGTTCGGTGTCTTTTCCTGGTTTTAAACGCTGCATTACAGTGATGTCACGTCATGGCTGTTCATCTGTGAGTCGTTACATCAGGACTGATGATTACTGATCAGATATCTTTGTGTAAATATTTTATAAAAGCACAAACAGTCAGTCTGACAACATCAACACAACACTGACACTGAGCTGTTTAATACAAAGTGTCGTCACCACAGACGAGCAGGAACATATACTGCAGCTACGCTGGCTTTTGGTGACGTGTCACATGTCATGAGACTGTTTTTTACGGGTTAACCTCAGTGGCTCTTAAATGGTGTGCCGTGATGCTAATCCAGGTGTGCTGTGGGATTTTGTGATAATCACACATTATTACTGCAATATTAAATTTGGCCGATACAAAAAGTTATGAATGAATTTTTAATCAGCTGTTTCAGTATGTCGTGTACAACCATTCCCTAATAAAGAGGCAAACTCTATTATCTTATATCTTATAAAAATAACAACAATGCACGGACTTTATTTACTGTTGTTGACAGACTGACAAACCCATCAGTGTCAGTCCCTCCTGAACTGCTGTCCACCAAGGCACGCAATGACTTTGCTTCTTTTTTCACAGACAAGATTTCAAAGATAAGACAGACAGTCTGTAACTCCAACACAGTGGCTATTTCACCTGTGCCTCATAAGACTACTCCAGTTAATTTGGCACTTTTTCACCCATTAAATTATGCTACTTTGACAGACATAGTTAGAAACCTTAGGTCCACCACCTGCTGCCTTGACACTCTGCCTACAAGCTTTTTTAAAGATGTTTTTAACTGCATAGCATCAGATATACTACAGATAGTCAGCTGTTCTCTTCAGTCAGGCCTTTTTCCAACGGCCCTGAAGACTGCAGTCATTAAACCTCTCTTAAAAAAGCCTAATCTGGATGCCTCAGTAATAAATAACTACAGGCCCATATCAAACCTACCATTTTTAGGAAAGATCATTGAAAAGGTTGTTTTTCAGCAACTTAACACCTTCTTGGAGCAAAACAATTCCTTTGATGCCTTTCAGTCTGGATTACGAGCACATCACAGCACGGAGACTGCACTTGTAAAAGTTTTAAATGACATTCATCTGAGCAGTGATGCATCAAAGATTTCGGTTCTGGTATTACTGGACCTCAGTGCTGCATTCGACACAGTTGACCATAACATACTGCTCGACAGACTAGAAAAGTTTGTGGGACTTTCTGGCACTGTGCTAAATTGGTTTAAATCTTATTTACAAGACAGGGATTTCTTTGTGTCACTTGGCAATTATGAATCTGTGCGAACAAAGATTACATGTGGAGTTCCTCAAGGGTCCATTCTTGGGCCTCTTCTGTTCAACATCTATCTGCTCCCTCTTGCTCAGATTATGGAATATCATAACATCTCCTACCATACTTATGCAGATGACACACAACTTTACATAACAGTGTCACCAGATGACTACAGTCCCCTACATCTGCTAAACAAGTGCATTGACGAAATCAATACGTGGATGTGCCAGAATTTTCTACAACTAAACACAGAAAAAACTGAGATAGTTGTTTTTGGCCCCAAAGAACAAAGATCAATAGTCAGTGCTCACCTTGACGCCATGACACTAAAACCTACAGATCAAGCCAGAAATCTTGGTGTAGTTCTGGACTCAGACCTAAATTTCAATGGTCACATTAAGACAATTACTAAATCAGCCTACTACCACCTTAAAAACATAGCAAGAATAAAAGAATTTCTGTCTAAACAAGATACAGAAAAACTTGTTCATGCTTTCATTTTCAGCAGGCTGGACTATTGTAACAGTGTCTTCACAGGCCTGAGTAAAAAATCAATCAGACAACTGCAGCTCGTCCAGAACGCTGCTGCCAG
This sequence comes from Epinephelus fuscoguttatus, assembly GCF_011397635.1. NCBI lineage: Eukaryota > Metazoa > Chordata > Actinopteri > Perciformes > Serranidae > Epinephelus > Epinephelus fuscoguttatus. The sequence goes on along the minus strand of NC_064757.1, from coordinate 45,961,544 downwards.
AGTCCTCACCAACACCAAGAGAGTGGAGCACATCACACCAGTGCTTAAATCACTGCACTGGCTTCCTGTGTGTCAAAGGATAGACTTTAAAATCTTGTTACTTGTCTATAAAGCACTAAATGGTCTCGGGCCTAAATACATCTCTGATATACTTGTACGTTATGAAGCATCCAGACCCCTCAGATCATCTGGAACAGGTTTACTCAGTGTTCCCAGGATCAAAACCAAACAAGGTGAAGCAGCCTTTAGTTTCTATGCTCCCCGCCTGTGGAACAAACTTCCAGAATATCTGAGGTCGGCTGAAACTGTCAGCTCATTTAAATCAGGGCTTAAAACATTACTATTTACTGCAGCTTAGCAGTGAACTAGATATGTAACTTATTGTTAGGATAATCTGTAGCTATTGTTTTTATATTTGTCTGCTGTTGCTTTTGCTTTATGTTTGCTTTTTAAATGCATTTTCTGCACTGTTTTTCTTGCTTGTAGCTCTTGTTTTTAATGATCTATTGTTCCTTTAATGATTTAATTTAACGTATTTCCCCTGTAAAGTACATTGAATTGCCTTGTGTATGAATGGTGCTATATAAATAAAATTGCCTTGCCTTATCTTAAATTAAATTAAGTCAAATCAAATCAATTTAATTTAATTTAATTTAATTTAATTTAATTTAATAAACCTTCCTGGGGAACCTGTTTGTTAACGTTTGCGCGAGGGAATATTAAGTGTGTGACACATCACATTATTTCCTGTTTGAATGACGTTATTAGTGCTTTGGTTTAATTTCAAAGCTTAAAATTAATTCTTGAATCATATTGTTAATAAATATTTCATGAGCAATGGTTGTTGTCAGATGTTATTTAATATTAGTCAATAAAACATTTATATTACATGTTATGGAAGTTATTGTGCACAGATATAAATACAGGTGTGCTTTGGCAACAAGTGTGAAAACCACCACTGTAGCTCACCTGGTCAGGTGTGCACCCAATAACAGGCCGAGTCCTTGCAGCACGTCATCTGCATGTTGTGTCTGTATGAAGCTGTCCTGTCATTTAAGGCAAAAGCACAAATAAACTATTTTTCATGTTTATCTCAAAGCACCTGAGTCATGACATAAACGTAGCTGAGTGAGTCAAACACACAATACTTCCTCCTGAAGTGTAGCTCAGTCAGTCTGTCACTGACGTTCACCTGTCAAGTCTTTTCGGTTCATATTTCACACTGAAGCCTCTCTAACCTTAAATAAAAGACACTGAACAGGACTTAAACTTAAATTTTATCTTCCATCATCTTTGTTGGTTAAATGTCTGTTGACCTGAACACTGTGCAGCTGAAGAGCTCCCTCTGCTGGACACTTTAAACACCTGCAGGCTCATTGCAGATGACGTCATATGGACAGTATGGACATGTCCTCTCAGGTGTGTCCTCTGTGGATGATTTTGATCTGATGAGCAGGTTTACTGTGTTTATGTGACCGAGCTGACGTCACCTCGTCTCTCATTTATTATTCCTGCTGTAAAGATTCAACCTGAGCTGATAAATCAACATCAACCTGCTGAAGCTTGTGTGTGTGTGTGTGTGTGTGTGTGTGTGTGTGTGTGTGTGTGTGTGTGTGTGGTGCACATTTTTAATTCACTAAACTACACTAAACTGAGACAGCTTGTTTGTTACAGTGGGACGCTCATCCTTAGATTAAAGATTAAAATCAGGCTTCATAACATGAAACGTTTGTTATAACGAGATATTTTTTTCATATATATATTTTTTTTATTGTTTATTTGATGTGTACATCACAATTGCATTGGACGGACCAGATGCATTGAGTGTTTTAGCACACGTGCTAATTCGCAACACTGTGATATGTGGCCCTTTACACAATACTGCTTAATCGGGCAAGATTTACCCTTCACCTCACATATAGGACATTCATACAGTTTGCAGACAGGCATCGCGTCGTAATTGTTCATTAAAATATAAAAATAGTTGCATTTGTCTCACTTTTTTTTTTAACCCCATTTGATGCGAGAATCAGTTGACCTCCGGGTATTTTCACGTTGTTTTATCTGGCCCCCATTCAAAACTGTTTGCACACCCCTGTTGGAAACAATAAACTGACGTTAGAAGCTAAAACTTGTTTTTACCAAGAAACGTTTCTTGTTTTAACATACAAATATCTCAAAGGTGTAAAAAACATGTTTTAACAAACTTCTCATGTTCTGACCTGATACTCATCAGTTTGGGTTTCTGTCTGCCAGCTCTACGCCTCTGTGTACAAGTTAAAGTCCCCTAAATAAATAAATGAAGTCTCTGGAAAAACAACTTGAAAAAAACCCAATGGATTTCTAAAATGAACTATGTATTTATTATTATATTTGTTTGTTTTTAGATTTTTAAAAATGTTTTATATTCATTTTGCTACTCCAGTGTTTTGTTATTGTTTGTCAGTGTGACGACACCAGAATGTTTTTATTTAAATGTGTCTGACTGTGTTCAAACATCCAGACACAAAAATAACGCATTTATTCATGTACATATTCTTACCTCATTTATTTCAACATCTATTCTAAATATTTATTCATTTAATAAAGTCACTTTGAGCCATGTTTCACTTCACTTTCTGATCCTGACTTTAATCATGAGGACATGATGACGATCAGGTGATAAATATTAAATATCATACTCACTCAGATTTGAGACGATCTTAGAGAAAACCCTCGGTTAAAATCAAAAAGAGAAAACACACACGTTTAAATTGTCAAGGCAACTTTTGTTTTATTCTTCATTTTTTTGACTTAACAAAAAAACCGTTGGGACGTGTGGAAAAAAACGTTAATGCAAAAGAAACTTTCAAAGTCACAAATGCAGCAACATGATTTCAACAACAGAATAAAAAAATGAGGGATGAGGAGCGAGGGACGGGGTGAGGTGGGGCAGGGCGGGAAGTGGGCAGTTGAATCTCCATCAATAGGAATGTTGAATGGCAGAGGTGGAGGAGGGGCAGGGGGAGGGGGTGGAGCCTACAGGGGTGTGGCTACAGGACGAGCAGAAAGGGTTAAGTGCTGGAGCTCAGAGCTGCCCACAGTCGGCGATGGCGATCTTGGTTGAGGTTTTGCCACTCTGGGAGCCGAAAGACTCCATCTTCTTGACCACTTCCATCCCCTCGACCACAGACCCGAACACCACGTGCTTCCCGTCGAGCCTGCGGAGAGACGCATCATCAACATTAACAACCAGCAGCCCGACACACAAACATGCTGAGGGTTCAGGTGAACTCCAGCAAACTATAGTTCAGGGGGGGCACGCAAAAACTCAATTACCACCCTGTGGCTGTGTCCAGGTCTTCCTGTAGATATAAAAGTAATGCAGGATTTATACTTCTGTGTCGAACTGACACTGTACCAATGGTGTAGGCTCTACATCGACGTAGAGCCTACACCGTACTCTGACATGCTCCTCCCCAGAGATGTAACTCCACAGTGTCACAGTGACGCAGACCTCCTGTCTGTCTCTGTGAGCTGAAACCATTTCCCTCAGTGGAAACAAAGCTTTGATTTACTTTAATTTCACAGGTAAGAAACAATAAACTGTGAAGACAATAAAGCCTCCACACACTGTGTGTGATTTATCCTGGCTGAAATATGAGCAGAGCAAATCTCTGCTAGCTGTAAACACTGACCAACGGGACCAGACTGGTCGACCCGTATGCTCTCACTCAGTGGATGGATGATGTCACAGGAAGCCAATCTTACAAAGGAGGACCACACTTGTTTGTTTTGCTATGGAAGCTAACGTTAGCTAATGTGCTAAAAAGTTAGCGTTGCAGAGAAATCCAATCTTCCTCTTAATCCCTCCCCAGTTTCTGATGAGGTGGACATGATAACCCTTAATACACATAACCTTATTCATCCCTACAACAGGAAATACTTTTTCCCTAACCTGATATGAAGTGTGCGCTGCACATGTGAGCATTTTTGATGATGGCCTCCGTCCAGTCCTTTGGTCTTATCACATTTAACCATAGTTGTCTTTGTTTTTGTTGACGGGCAGTGGCGGCTGGTTTTGAGCCATGACTCCTTCTATTCTGGCCTCAATAACACAAGACAAACACATTTTAACACTCCTATGGAGCCTACAGCCCTGTGGGGGAGAGGCAGCTGCACCTCCAGCTGATAACATGAGGTCACTGTGATGTCGGCCCTAACAGGGTCTATTAGGTTCAGTGGTTTAAAGATTTGTAACATCAGAAATGTGGATTTTTATGCAGGCGAGCTCGACTCATTTTGACGAACAGAAATAAAAAGATGGAAACAGACCTCTGTGTGTGTGTGTGTGTGTGAGTGAGAGAGTGAGTGAGTGAGTGAGAGAGAGAGAGAGAGAGAGAGAGAGAGAGAGAGAGAGAGATCTTACCATGGTGTGTTGGCTGTACAGATGAAGAACTGGGATCCGTTCGTGTTTGGGCCGGCGTTGGCCATGGACAGGATGCCCATACCAGTGTGCTTCAGGGTGAAGTTCTCATCAGCAAACTTGTTGCCGTAGATGGACTTTCCACCAGTTCCGTTATGGTTGGTGAAGTCTCCGCCCTGCGTGTTAAACAAACAACAATTTAACACCCACACGGAGCAAACTGTCTGAGAGAAGGCACCACTGTGCAAGAAAAAGAAAAACCCAACACAGGCTACGTTACCTGACACATGAACCCGGGGATGATGCGGTGGAAGATGGAGCCCTTGTAGCCGAAGCCCTTCTCGCCGGTGCAGAGGGCGCGGAAGTTTTCAGCGGTCTTGGGCACCACGTCGTTACGGAGCTGCAGAGCACAAAATGAACACACTCAAAATCAGTGAGATGTTACGAGCAAACAGGGAGTTAAGTCAAGTGTTCGTTTCTAATACTGTGATAAAAAATTTAGAGAGGGTAAAAGTCAGTGAAGTAACATCTGGCTCGTTGCCATCCAGGCACAGAGCCCAAACCAAAGGCAGGTCACCAGATACTGTGCACTTTGTTCTGTGAAGCAAGACATTGTGTAACTCCATCTACACAGGAGAAATCAGCATGTTGGTGGTTTAGAGTCCAGCTGTAAGGAGGTAAACGGAGCGTCTCACAATCTGAATAAATTTTAAAACGTCTGCAGATTTAAGCTAAATTTAGCCCCATACAAGATTCAACAGATACTGAACTCTACTTGACATTTAAAGTCAACATAAGGAGTTAAATAAATCTCAGGAGCACTCTGTGTAGCCTGAGGGCAGCTGCTCTCGCCCGTCACACACGGATCAGGTTATTATGTGATTAGTGTGCGGTAATTGTGCCGTGTCATGGTGAAACAGGAATGCAGCATTGCACCACACTGAGATATCTGCATGCCCTGCACAGCAGTGACGCTACCATGCAAGTATGTTCGGAGGAGGAGGAGGGACGGGGGGAGGCTGCTGCAGCAGCAGACAAGCGAGAGCTGCAGCTGATCTCAGAACAGCTCTGTGCAGCCTTCCACCTGCTCAGCAGTAACAGAAACCAGACATTCATAATTTAAGACGGGAACATATGTGTTCCCAAGGTTCTGTGTTCCCCAGATTAATATGACATGTTACCAAGACTTTTCAAATGGTTTTCTCAGCGATGGGTCAATATGTTCAAATCATCCATCTAATGCTTAAAACCTAACAGCTGTTACACTCCTTAAACCTGTGCCCTCAAATCTGCAGGCAGGACAGTTTCCTCCCTCCTTTGGACACTGATATCTCACAGCAGCTGAATGGAGATTTACTACTCAAACTGCAGTGGCCAAGTCCAGCTCCATTCATTCATTTGAAATTTAAACTGCAAAAACCTATGGTGATATTAAACACCTTCCACAGATAGAGAAAAAAAGATTTATAAACTCACAACAATATATTGCAAAAACAAAATGCTGCTGCAAATGCACAAACTCAAAAAAGAATGTGTAGAACTGAGATTTTTTTAATTTTGTAATTTGTGTATTTGCAGCTCTTTTTGTAATTGTGAAAGGTGTTATATATTTACAGATTACCCATCTGTTCATACAAATTGTTTTGACACAAATCTAGCTGCAAACATAAACTCCAAAAATAAAGTAGAGTGCATATGATGCAAATCGACAAGTGTAGAACTGCGATTTATGAATGTTGTAAATGTAAGAAAGACTGTAAGACTTGTAAAACAAATCCATTCACATTTTTTAAATCCTTAATTTGCAGCTTCACAAATCTTTCTTTGTAACTGGAAAGTGTTTGTTTATAGATTACACATTTACATGCAGATTTCCAATCATTTCACACAAACAATATTAACACAAATCTATCTCCATTATAACCAGTCTCTTACAAGCTTCATTTCTATCAGTAACACAGGACCCTGGGAACAAAGTCATGACCCCATTTAATGTAAGAACCGTTAGCTTCAGTTATTTACACGCATACATGGCCAAAAAAGAAAAAAATAATAATCTTTTCCATTTGTCCTGAGCTCTGTAGATTTGGATCCGTGCACCATTTAATCTGGAGGTCTTCGGGTTCAAATGTTGATATATATCGGGAACGCCCATAACGGGGCTCAGCTACGTGCACAAAATGGCTGGACGTGTTAGCAGCTTTTAGCCTGCCGTAAAAAACATGAGCGGGTATAAATAGTGTGTGAGACAATGGCGCCATGATCATCCTAATTCTGTGTAATGTAATGTTATTACTACTCAGTGTGGGCACGAAGGAACTGAACTGTAAGGCCGTGTCTGCGGCCATCTCTCTGCATCTGCATTTTTTTTTATCATGCAGATAGCCCCCTCCCTCCCCCCGCTGTGGAACTTTCCAGAACCGCTCCTCCGTCCACTACAACGGAAACCGGCGCAGTTAGCTTCGGTGGCTAACACGCTAACCGCCGCAGGCAGTACATTTTGTCTTATTATTATTACTCTCTTTACATTAAACTTCACCCAGAGCACCGCAGCGCCATTACTGTAAAGAGACTGAATAAAACCACAGCCTGAGGGTGGAGGTGGTTTTCACTGACAGCAGCGGGGGTTTCCCGGGCTTGTGACGAGGCCGTAAAACCCTGCAACAAAGAACAGCGCGGCTAACTTAGCATTAGCTAAACCCGTTAGCATTAGCAGAGACTGTTAGCTAGCTGTGGTCAAACTCCTGCCCGGGCAGCGTGCTCCCTCCACGGCTCACACATGGGCCGCGGGCCTTCTGTGGGCCTCAGTGTGACGCCAGCTAACGTTAATTAGCAGTTAAGCTCTGCTCCTCTTCAGTGTGAGAGGCGATGGGTGATTGGCTGCCATTAAATTCGGATTATTACATATAAAAGTGCCCAGATAATCATATTAGAGCTCGTTAACATCACGTGGCAGTTAGTGAAAAACACATTAACATTAATTACAGTTTAATTACAGAGCCCGTCCTCCGCAGTTACAACACCTGCACCGGAGTATAAAATTCCGCTATGCGGTCCCGTTAGATGCGCTGGCTCGAAGCCATACACACGTGCACATGGTCTCTGCAAGACAATTGTGTTCGTGACAGTTCCGTTACAGCTAGCTCGTGCATGCTACCTCTAAACGGCGCTGAGCCGAGATCAGGTTTTATTTTCTGCGGCACAAAGTGACTTAACGGACAGATAAATAAAAAGCAGCGGGGCAGATGAAGCCCGGCGGAGACGAATTAACGGAGCGAACACCAGGCAGCGTGTGTAACGGTGAATACTCCCGGTGGTAACGTTACCGTACCTCCATCACCACCCGGCCAATTGGAGCACCGTCAGAGGAGATGTCGAAGAAGACTCTGGTAGAAGCCATTTCAGCGGGCTGAAGTGCAGAGAGTGGACTGAACGGGTTTCCCGGCGAGAGGACTCGAGCGGCCACAAGGATCCGAAAAAGATGGAGGTATGTGGATTAATTTTATATAACATGCCGGTGGGCAGTGTGGAAACACAGCGAGCCAATGGGGAACGCTGGAGTGTTTGACTGGCAGCAAGTTTGGCCAATCAGCCGCCAGAATAGCGGACCCTCCGTTTTGACTGGTCTCTGAATGGACGGAGACATTTCACGGTGTGTTTGATTCGGTCACCAGAGCAGACCGCTGTGCCAGTTCAGGTTTTCTCAAAAGGCGCGAGGCAGGTGACACCGCCCCCGCGTCTTTGTCCCCGTACAAAAAGCTGGGATCGCGAGTAGCAGAGCAGCGCGCGCCACCGATCATTGACGACCCGGGCGTCCAATACGTGCAGCGCACGCGGAGGAGTGAACGTAATAAAAGTCCCGCAGTCAGCGCGCGCTCCCGCTGTCAGGGGGAAAATGTGAGAGCGCGGTCACGCGGTCAGGGCGCGGTCCGTCCGGTTCTCCGCATGAAGAACAAAGTTAACACACAAAGTTGATGTGACAAGTTTGTTTCTGTCCCAAAGAGCTCAGTAGAGTCACAATAAAGTCTCAGTAAAGTCACAACGAAGTCACAATAAAGTCTGAATAGAGTCTCAGTAAAGTCTCAATAAAGTCTCAGTAAAGTCACAATAAAGTCTCAGTAAAGTCTCAATAAAGTCTCAGTAAAGTCACAATAAAGTCTCAGTAAAGTCTCAGTAGAGTCACAATAAAGTCACAATAAAGTCTCAGTAAAGTCTCAGTAAAGTCACAATAAAGTCTCAGTAAAGTCTCAGTAGAGTCACAATAAAGTCACAATAAAGTCTCAGTAAAGTCTCAGTAAAGTCACAATAAAGTCTCAGTAAAGTCTCAATAAAGTCTCAGTAAAGTCACAATAAAGTCTCAGTAAAGTCTCAGTAGAGTCACAATAAAGTCACAATAAAGTCTCAGTAAAGTCTCAGTAAAGTCACAATAAAGTCTCAGTAAAGTCTCAGTAGAGTCACAATAAAGTCACAATAAAGTCTCAGTAAAGTCTCAGTAAAGTCACAATAAAGTCTCAGTAAAGTCTCAGTAGAGTCACAATAAAGTCTCAGTAAAGTCAAAATAAAGTCTCAGTAAAGTCACAATAAAGTCTCAGTAAAGTCTCAATAAAGTCTCAGTAAAGTCACAATTAAGTCTCAGTAAAGTCTCAGTAGAGTCACAATAAAGTCACAATAAAGTCTCAGTAAAGTCTCAGTAAAGTCACAATAAAGTCTCAGTAAAGTCTCAGTAGAGTCACAATAAAGTCACAATAAAGTCTCAGTAAAGTCTCAGTAAAGTCACAATAAAGTCTCAGTAAAGTCTTAGTAGAGTCACAATAAAGTCTCAATAAAGTCTCAGTAAAGTCAAAATAAAGTCTCAGTAAAGTCTCAGTAAAGTCACAATAAAGTCTCAGTAAAGTCTCAATAAAGTCTCAGTAAAGTCACAATAAAGTCTCAATAAAGTCTCAGTAAAGTCTCAATAAAGTCTCAGTAAAGTCTCAGTAAAGTCTCAATAAAGTCTCAGTAAAGTCTCAGTAAAGTCTCAATAAAGTCTCAGTAAAGTCTCAGTAAAGTCACAATAAAGTCTCAGTAAAGTCTCAATAAAGTCTCAGTAAAGTCTCAGTAAAGTCACAATAAAGTCTCAGTAAAGTCTCAGTAGAGTCTCAATAAAGTCTCAGTAAAGTCACAATAAAGTCACAATAAAGTCTCAGTAAAGTCACAATAAAGTCTCAGTAGAGTCACAATAAAGTCACAATAAACTCTCAGTAAAGTCTCAGTAAAGTCTCAATAAAGTCTCAGTAAAGTCTCAGTAGTCACAATAAAGTCACAATAAAGTCTCAGTAAAGTCTCAGTAAAGTCTCAATAAAGTCTCAGTAAAGTCACAATAAAGTCTCAATAGAGTCTCAGTAAAGTCTCAGTGGAGTCACAATAAAGTCACAATAAAGTCTCAGTAAAGTCACAATAAAGTCTCAGTAAAGTCTCAGCAGAGTCACAATAAAGTCTCAGTAAAGTCTCGTGGAGTCACAATAAAGTCACAATAAAGTCTCAGTAAAGTCACAATAAAGTCTCAGTAAAGTCTCAGTAGAGTCTCAATAAAGTCTCAGTAAAGTCTCAGTAAAGTCACAATAAAGTCTCAGTAGAGTCACAAAGTCACAATAAAGTCTCAGTAAAGTCTCAGTAAAGTCACAATAAAGTCACAATAAAGTCTCAGTAAAGTCTCAGTAGAGTCTCAATAAAGTCACAATAAAGTCTCAGTAAAGTCTCAATAAAGTCTCAGTAAAGTCACAATAAAGTCTCAATAGAGTCTCAGTAAAGTCTCAGTGGAGTCACAATAAAGTCTCAGTAAAGTCACAATAAAGTCTCAGTAAAGTCTCAGTAAAGTCACAATAAAGTCTCAGTAAAGTCTCAATAAAGTCTCAGTAAAGTCTCAGTAAAGTCACAATAAAGTCTCAGTAGAGTCACAAAGTCTCAGTAAAGTCACAATAAAGTCTCAGTAAAGTCTCAGTAGAGTCTCAGTAAAGTCACAATAAAGTCTCAGTAAAGTCTCAGTAAAGTCACAATAAAGTCTCAGTAAAGTCACAATAAAGTCTCAGTAAAGTCTCAGTAGAGTCTCAATAAAGTCTCAGTAAAGTCACAATAAAGTCACAATAAAGTCTCAGTAAAGTCACAATAAAGTCTCAGTAAAGTCTCAGTGGAGTCACAATAAAGTCTCAGTAGAGTCTCAATAAAGTCTCAGTAAAGTCACAATAAAGTCTCAGTAAAGTCTCAGTAGTCACAATAAAGTCACAATAAAGTCTCAGTAAAGTCTCAATAAAGTCTCAGTAAAGTCACAATAAAGTCTCAGTAAAGTCTCAGTAGTCACAATAAAGTCACAATAAAGTCTCAGTAAAGTCTCAATAAAGTCACAATAAAGTCTCAGTAAAGTCACAATAAAGTCTCAGTAAAGTATCAGTAGAGTCACAATAAAGTCACAATAAAGTCTCAGTAAAGTCACAATAAAGTCTCAGTAAAGTCTCAGTAGAGTCACAATAAAATCTCAGTAAAGTCTCGTGGAGTCACAATAAAGTCACAATAAAGTCTCAGTAAAGTCACAATAAAGTCTCAGTAAAGTCTCAGTGGAGTCACAATAAAGTCTCAGTAGAGTCACAATAAAGTCACAATAAAGTCTCAGTAAAGTCACAATAAAGTCTCAGTAAAGTGTCAATAAAGTCTCAGTAAAGTCTCAGTAAAGTCACAATAAAGTCTCAGTAAAGTCTCAGTAGAGTCACAATAAAGTCACAATAAAGTCTCAGTAAAGTCACAATAAAGTCTCAGTAAAGTGTCAATAAAGTCTCAGTAAAGTCACAATAAAGTCACAATAAAGTCTCAGTAAAGTCTCAGTAGAGTCTCAATAAAGTCACAATAAAGTCTCAGTAAAGTCTCAATAAAGTCTCAGTAAAGTCACAATAAAGTCTCAATAGAGTCTCAGTAAAGTCTCAGTGGAGTCACAATAAAGTCTCAGTAAAGTCACAAGTCTCAGTAAAGTCTCAGTAAAGTCACAATAAAGTCTCAGTAAAGTGTCACAAAGTCTCAGTAAAGTCTCAGTAAAGTCACAATAAAGTCTCAGTAAAGTCTCAGTAGAGTCACAATAAAGTCACAATAAAGTCTCAGTAAAGTCACAATAAAGTCTCAGTAAAGTGTCAATAAAGTCTCAGTAAAGTCACAATAAAGTCACAATAAAGTCTCAGTAAAGTCTCAGTAGAGTCTCAATAAAGTCACAATAAAGTCTCAGTAAAGTCTCAATAAAGTCTCAGTAAAGTCACAATAAAGTCTCAATAGAGTCTCAGTAAAGTCTCAGTGGAGTCACAATAAAGTCTCAGTAAAGTCACAATAAAGTCTCAGTAAAGTCTCAGCAAAGTCACAATAAAGTCTCAGTAAAGTCTCAATAAAGTCTCAGTAAAGTCTCAGTAAAGTCACAATAAAGTCTCAGTAGAGTCACAATAAAGTCTCAGTAAAGTCACAATAAAGTCTCAGTAAAGTCTCAGTAGAGTCTCAGTAAAGTCACAATAAAGTCTCAGTAAAGTCTCAGTAAAGTCACAATAAAGTCTCAGTAAAGTCACAATAAAGTCTCAGTAAAGTCTCAGTAGAGTCTCAATAAAGTCTCAGTAAAGTCACAATAAAGTCACAATAAAGTCTCAGTAAAGTCACAATAAAGTCTCAGTAAAGTCTCAGTGGAGTCACAATAAAGTCTCAGTAAAGTCTCAGTAGAGTCTCAATAAAGTCTCAGTAAAGTCACAATAAAGTCTCAGTAAAGTCTCAGTAGTCACAATAAAGTCACAATAAAGTCTCAGTAAAGTCTCAATAAAGTCTCAGTAAAGTCACAATAAAGTCTCAGTAAAGTCTCAGTAGTCACAATAAAGTCACAATAAAGTCTCAGTAAAGTCTCAATAAAGTCACAATAAAGTCTCAGTAAAGTCACAATAAAGTCACAATAAAGTCTCAGTAAAGTCACAATAAAGTCTCAGTAAAGTCTCAGTGGAGTCACAATAAAGTCTCAGTAGAGTCACAATAAAGTCACAATAAAGTCTCAGTAAAGTCACAATAAAGTCTCAGTAAAGTGTCAATAAAGTCTCAGTAAAGTCTCAGTAAAGTCACAATAAAGTCTCAGTAAAGTCTCAGTAGAGTCACAATAAAGTCACAATAAAGTCTCAGTAAAGTCACAATAAAGTCTCAGTAAAGTGTCAATAAAGTCTCAGTAAAGTCTCAGTAAAGTCACAATAAAGTCTCAGTAAAGTCTCAGTAGAGTCACAATAAAGTCACAATAAAGTCTCAGTAAAGTCACAATAAAGTCTCAGTAAAGTCACAATAAAGTCTCAGTAAAGTCTCAGTAGAGTCACTAGCTATGTTTCCATCCAAAAGTGATTTGAATCATTGGGAAATGCGGATTAAAAGAAATACGAATCCTGTGTGTTTCCATTAAATGTACGGACTTTGGTGAAAACTACGAACTCGCGTGAGTTTTCCGCAGAACCGGAAACAAAACAAGTCTCACATTCTTCTTCTACGTTTTCTGGCGGTTGGCAACCAGCTTGTAAATGCATTACCGCCTTCCCGACCCGGAGTGTGGATATCACCATGGAGAGAGGTGAAGCTACGTCAGACTTAATTCAAACATAACTGTTTCCATCCCCCGTTTTGTGAATCAACATTTTTTTCAATCAACCAAAACCCGGCTAAAGCGAGCGTATTTTAGTTTGTGCGAATCGGGTTTTAATTTGAATTTTGGTATTTCCATCATAATTTTCCGATGCGATACTTCTAGATGCGCATCTGAACAGGCTGATGGAAACATGGCTACAGTCTGAGTCTGTGACGTCACTAAAGCTGTCAGGTAAAAGTCGAGCAGCAGAAGTGTAACTATACTCAGGGACCTCAGATTTGTACTTGAGTAAATGTATTTAGTTACTTTCCACCACTGTGTAAGTTCAGTGTGAAACTCTGAGGTGCACCAGTGAACCAATCAGCTGTCAGACTGTGTTTGCAGTCTTCTTCTTCTTCTTTTTCTTCTTCTTCTCTGTCTTTACTGGATCATATTGTAGCTGCCTGGTCAGATCACCATGGTAACCACTGCTGTAGGGTGAACCCAGATTAAAGGGACAGTTCAGATGTTTTGCAGTGGAGTTGTATGAGTCTTTTGTCCACAGTCAGTCGATGGAAAAGCGTGGTGCCCAGAGAGGCAGTCAGAGCTACAGGCTACAATGAGGCTAAAAACAGAGTTCAAATGAGGTTTTTCCAAACAACTTTTTATGTCGGGGCTTCAGGACACTTGGATCACTACGGACGAGCAGTATGGAGATATTTTGTGGTTTCAATGATGTGTTTTTGGACGTTTGAATCTGGGGCGCCGTCAGCCTCCATTAGGTGGAGTTGTGTTGCTACCTCCTCTCCCCTTGGATCTCTGCAAGTGATGTGAGGACTCTAAAACTTCACCTGAGCCTCCCTCGGCATATGGGTGAGTAGATAATGGCTGAATTTACATTTTTGGCTGCACTATCCCTTTAATATCAGACTGAAGACCAGTGATTTAACACAACTGGAGACAGGAGCTGCTGGTCCACTGCTGCCTCCATCAGTCACACTGTGTCCTAGAGGAACGCAACACGAGCGAGCGTCAGCACTTAAATTAGTTTGATTGTGTTGTTACCTTAAGATGTCAGGTTGGCAGCACACGTACCCACGAGGCTAACACCTAGCATGTACTGGGCCAGGGCTCAGCAATGTTTACTTTAAAGGAGCCACTGTTGGCCAAAAAATTGTCTGGAGCCATGAAACACCTGAGTAAAGATCAGACAGCCCACCGTCATTATGAGCAGGTCTATAGGAGCATTCATTAACATGACCTGACCTGCGAGGCGGCTCCTCTGCAGAGAGTTATTTATGATTATTTACTGCAATAACTTCACAGCGTTGGTGGTGACAGCTGATCAATCTGTCCACTCACTAATAAATCCTACAAGACTTTTCCTTTTTGGATGTGTGATCTACAGCGAGCTGAGCTGGAGCGACGCCACACAGACGCCACTACTGAAGCTCAGACATACAGACGGAGACGCACAGTTTAGTCGATGAAACGTTACAGCTTTGTTTAGCTCAACGTTCAGGCTGCACACAGGTGTATAATGCAGTCATCACTTCAGGCCTCCAGCAGAGACACAGGAAAATGTGAATGTCAAAAAATAACTGTTAAACATTTCCGTATCATTTTCTGTCAGAGCCACAGGGAGACTCATGGAGAGGGTCTGAGGAGCTGCAGGCTGCTCTGTAGCTGCACGTCGCCGACCCCCATCGCCGTCTGAGATCAGTGCCGACATGACTGATGGCTCAGAATCCAGTTTTTCACACGACCGGAGGAACTGTCACTTGTGATGTTTCTACATTGTTGAGGAGCGTGTTTCATTCTGCGACGTGTCGTCAGAAGAGGCTGACTGAGTTAAGTTAGAGCTTCATTTCAGGGTGTTGCAGCAGTCGCCTCTAGAGTCAGACCCTGAGATCATCAGCTCGGAGCCAGGCTGCACGGGTCTTCAGTGCGTCATTGATGATCTGATGAGCTACATGAATGTCTGATGATGTCATTACGTTGTCAGAACTAAACATCAATAAATGATATTTAGTGTTGATTATTCTTCATGTTTCCTCCTCCAGCCTGTCACTCTCACCGTCACACCCAACACTTCATACATCATTAACTCTGTGTGTGTGTGTGTGTGTGTGTGTAAAATCATGACAGGTTGTGCTCTGTGTCTTTCCAGTGTGTGTTTATTAAATTACAAAGGTTATTATTATTATTATTATTATTGTTATTGTTGTTGTTGTTGTTATTAGCATCATTACTGATTGACACAGTGTGATCATGTACAGATTTATTGATGCCAGCAGACTCACCGGGACACGGAGACACCACGACTGTCTGGACTCTAGTCACTTTACAACATACAGAGTAATGAGGAAGATGACGAGGATGAAGATGAACCCTCTGTAATTATCACATGTACAAACTGGTGTCGATGGAGCTCTGTGATGTCAGCACACGTCTTCTTCTCCTGTTCTTCATGTCGCAGCTCCCTGGAGTCGGTCGCCGTCATCGTCATCTGTGGCAGTGAGTTAAACCTCACCGAGAGCTCGACCGCAGACGATGACGATGACGATGGCGGCGACCGTCCAAAGCTCCAGAGTTTAACGTTAAAGTCTCATAACGTTACAAACACGTCTGTCATGAGTCGAGTGACCTTCACATCAGGTGTCTCAAATGTACAGAGGCCCATTCAAACAACAAAAATCCTGTTTATCATCATAACGAGAAACTTTGTCAAAATAATGAGTTCATATCTTTAAATAATGATCCTAACATTTTTATTTTAAGAGCTTTGTTTTAAAGATAATAATTCATTATCACAAAAAAAAACGTCCCCATTATTTTGAGAAAGTTTCTACTTGTCTTGCAAAAAGAATTCAAAATAAGAAACTACGTCAATATTTTGGGAAAGTTTCTCATTAATTTGAGAAACTTTGTTATTTTGAGACACTAAATCATTTTAGACACCAACTTATTATGATGACAAAAACTCTCAAAATTTTTGGATACTTATGATCAAAAAAAAAATTCTTCAGAACTTTGAGAAAGTTTCTGATTATCTTGAGAAACTATCTCAAAATAAGAAACTAAATCATTATTTTACAGACGTTTTTCATTCATTTGAGAAAACTTACTTTGAGTAATTTTACTGACTCATTATTTCTAGATGAGTCTTTATTTTTAAATATGTAATTATGTTGATAAAGTTTCTTATTATGAGATGCATATATAGTATAGTAGTATTTTCTGAGTTAGTAACTCATTATCTTTAGAAGGTTTCTCATCACAGTGACCAACAGGATCTGTGTTTCCATCACTTTGGCACAAACGAGCCTCTGTAGCTTTGATAAAATCCAGATGTGCTTTGATTCGCGGTGCGTTTACACTCAGCCACACGTTCAGTGAAACTCAACATGCTCGTTTCTCTCTGACTTTGTTTAAAGTTTATTTCTGTCTTTTTATAGAGATTTAAACTTTGTTTTAACGTCTTTGTGTCTCGTGTGTGAAACATTTTAAATCTGCTGTTCTACAAATAAACTCCTCAGTCAGTCGTTCTCTGCGAGCGTCCGGCCTCACTCTGAGCAGTGACATTAAAACCGGCTGGCGACAGTTTGTACAGATCCTCTGACAGCGGCCATGTTGGAAATGTTAATCTGTGAACAGACGACCTGTCACAGATCAAACTGATCAGATCCAAGCTGTGAACCTTCAGACTGCACCTGCAGTGTGGTGTGTGTGTGTGATCACATTCAGGACGTGATGTTTCAATGAAACATGAGGAAACGTGCGTCTTCACGTCTCTGTGATCGTCAGGATCATGTGACAGGATCCAGGTTTCTGATCCGGCAGCTCTGAGCTCATGTTTGTCGTCTCAAATCTCTGATTCACTGACGTCTCACTGCTTCTTTTAGCATTTACAGAGATCCGTCGTGACTGCTGACGTCTTCCTGCTGCTCCGTCTGACGCTTCATGTCTGCACGGCCTCATGAACAGAGGATGGACTGTGCTCGTGTGTCAGAGCATCTCACCTCAGCTGGTGAGCACAGGCACGCTCACAGTGACGCTGATTAATGTCGTCATTATAAATGAATGAAAGATCAGAAACCTGGATCAGGTGTTCACGAGGCACAGGATCAGTTTGTGTCAGAGATGAAACTGATCACAGCAGGGTGTTGGTACACGCGTGTGAACACACTCAGTGACTTTAAAGGAATGGCCTGATGTTCCTTCGTGAGTTGTGTGTGAGCATGACGGTCACATCGTTCACATTGTGTTCATCAAAGCGTCAGAGCAGCTCATCCTGTACCAACTCACATATTCAGATTTCACTGTGATTCGTCGTCCGTCTGGTCACGTCTGATCGGATCTGTCTTGGTTTTAACTCGCTGCATCTAAACGTGTCTGCCTGCTGCTCTGCAGGGAGGGACGGCGGCAGGGTGAGTCTGCACGAGGAGTTCTGAATGCTGTATCGTAGGTTTCACCTCTCAACCATCTCATGGCTCAGAGATAAAACGTCTTCAAGAAACTCAAACACGTCCGGCTGCCTACGATGAAGCACTGAGAACTTCCCTGACCTGGATGTCTGAGAATCTTCCAACACTGTACGAGAAGCTTTTCTTGTTACACGACGACAGTCGGCAACGTCAGGGTTCTCTGCTGCGAGTCAATGGTTACTGTGGTCGAACAAACACAGAAAAGAGCGACGACTGCAGACCAAACTTCAAAAACTCGTACAAACTGACGTCATACAAGTGACACTGTTTGGATATCTGGGAAGTGACATTCAGAAACACACCATGAGCTGCTCACTGAAGGAGCTGCCAAAGAGACAGAAACTCTGAGATTTGAACTTAAACAAACTTCCTAACAAAATACTCCAAGGAGAAAACCTCTTCTTCATCAGGAGTGTGGTGAGAGCAGTTTGACAGTAACGTGGACGACACTGAGGTGAAACACTGAACTCCTTTTTTTTAATCAAAAACAGTGAAAAGACAAATCAACATTTTCTGATTTCAACGTCTCAAATTTTCTGTTTAGTCACTTTGAGTTTTGGACCGTCGCTCGGACAGAACGAGACTTCTGAACACGTCACAGTGAACTCTGGGAAACTTTAATTTCAGAGGCTAAATAGTTGCTGGTTATTTTTCTGTCAGCAGTCCGAACATTTTAGTTTTAGACTGAACACAAGATCTAGAAACACTGAAACGTGATGATTTCCTTCCTGACGCTGTGACTGAACCAATCAGACATCCTGAAACTGATCAGATGATTTAAAACAGATGAACTGTTGTTCCACTAACATACACTTCGGTCCCTCCAGGATTCTGTGAGCTGTTTTTAGGACATGTCTCATTTGTCAGCTTTTCTAAAACAAAATAAAAATTGTGAAGCATCCGTGCTGCCGACATCAGACGCTGATATTTGGTTAAATTTAGGTTGTTACGTCACGTGACCAAAGTTCAAGGTCAGGATGACGTCTGCTTCCAACATCAGTTTGACATAGAATACTAACAGCAGATGACGTTGATATTTCGTTGGTTTAAGGTCTTGTTGTAACCAAAATCCAACATCTTCCAAACGTCTCCTGCCGACGATGTCCAGATGTAGAATAATGAGATTTAGTCGAGAGGTGCTGAGAACAAAACATCATATTGTTAACATCCACGCAACGTGAAATATGAACGTTTTCAAGATCTGTGCGATGTTAGAGTCCAACGCCTCTCTAATTTTATACTGATGTCTGGTGGCAGCTGGGATGTTGTGATGTTTATGGGCGTGTTTTGCAATAAAAATTGTGAGGTCAAGCTGGACTCTGTCTTTAAACACGTTAATAACTGCTTGGTAACGTTAGCTTTGTGATGCTAACAGTTAGCTCTGTCACTGAGGGGCTGAGTGAATCAATACGCTGCACGCAGCTCTGCATTAAAATCAGATTTGACCTGTTTTAAAGAGTCAAATCTGCAGTTGAGTTCCGGTGATCGGACAAAATTAAGTCGCTCAGAATTCACAGCGATTGGCTGAAACTGTGATCACGACCTCCTGGAGGGACCGACTGTGACCATGTGACCTCACGCGTGAACAGCATCAGAGGATCAGAGCAAAACATCACCTTCTGATGAATCACCAAAACTTTGAATCCTGGGAAATAAACTCATCACAGGAGGAGCGTCGATGCTCCCTGAGGCGCCGTGGCTGAGTGTAAACGGCGTTAACCTTTACATCCTGTCTGTGAACACAGACGCTCCTTAAAGCTCGTCGTTTCAAACTCATTTGGACCAGAAACATTCTGGATTTAATCGACCACACGTCACAGTCAGCTGTCGTCACGGCAGCCGCGTGGTCGTCGCCATCTTTAAATCGCCTGCAGCTTCCTGTGATCAGCGCGGCCGTCGGCTCCGACAGGGAATGAAGGATGAAGCATCAAAATACAGTTTAAAGATAAAAAAACAATAAAATAAAGTTACCATCATCATCGTCACACATCAAACAGTTTTCATATTTAAAAGATGATTTTTTTTTTCATATCGTCCACTCCATCCTGTGCAGACGGCGGCGGCCATGTTGGACCGCCACTCGTGTTGGCGGGCGAGGAGAGAAAGAGTTCGTATGTTACAGTAAAGTTCTGTGTGTGTGTTTATGTGTGTGTGTATATGTGTGTATATGTGTGTGTGCGTGTTCAGTTGTTCTCAAACAGCGACAGCAGGTCGTCGTTGTTGTTGTTTGGGAGGTCCGGAGGTCCGAGGTACGACAGCAACTCGTCCGGGTTGGTCAACTCCGGGAGCAACTGCAGCAACACACAGAGACGAGACGATGGAGACACAGAACCAGTGGAACCAGTTTAAAACACCAGTCAAACTCAAATTACCCATGATGCAACAGTGTAACGTGAGGTCTAATTACTGGTTTGTACTCACGTCCAGAGAAGGTTCAGGAACCTCCGACGACCCCCCGAGAGTGAAGGAGCTGTCGCCTTGGAGACGGGGATTCTGGTTGCTACGCTGCATCATCTGGTTGCCGCCCCCCATTTGGGAGTTGCCGTGGAGACCCTGCGACTGCTGCTGGGAGAGAGGAGCACCATGGGAAGTGGAGTCCAGACGGCCCGAGACTGACATCTGAGAGAGGAGAGAGGAAGGAAGGAAGAAAGGAAAGAGGAGTGAAGGGACAAAGGAAGGACAGGAAGGAAGGAGGAGAGAGATGAAGTTAAAAAGAAGAGGAGGGACAAAAGGGAAGAGAAGAAGGATATTGAAGAGGAAGGAAGAAAAAGAGAGCAGGAAGGGAAGAGGAGAGGAGAGGAAGGTCAGAAGGAAAGGATCAGAGGAAGGAAGGAGGAGTGGAAGGAACAAAGGAAGGAGGAGAGGACAGAAGGAAAGAGGAGAGGAGGGAAGGAAAGGAGGAGAGAAAGGAAGAAAGGGAAGAGAGGAAGAAAATTGGAGAGGAGAGGTAGGAGGGTAGGAAGAGTGGAGGGAAGAAGAAGAGAGAAGGAAAGGAGGAGAGGAAGAAAAAAGGGGACAGAGAAAGGAACAAGGAGAGGAAGGAACACAGGAAAGGGGATTGGTAAAGGAAGAAGAGAGGAAGGAATGAAGGAAGGAAGGAAGGAAGGAAGGAAGGAGGGAAATGAGAGGAAGAAAAGAGGAGGAGGATGGAAAGGAGGGAGAGTGGAGAGGAAGGGAAGGGGAAGGAGAGGAGACAAGGAAAGACAGAACAAACAGAAAGGAGGTAGAGGAGGAGAACTGGTGAACCTTCTGCTCTGAACCAATAAAACATGACGATGATGAAGATGAAGGTGATGATGTCACTGTACCTGTCCAGCCAGCGGGTGAGGCGGCGGTTTGTCGGGGGTGAGGAGGGCGCTGGAGAGCTCAGACTGGTAGGAGAGGGGGGGGGGCCCGGGGGAGGAGAAGTCCCCCCCCACACCAGGAGTACCAGGACCACTGAAGTCTGAGAAGCCTGCAGACTGACTGCTGGGGTAGGACGGAGCTGAGGACACACGGATCAATACACCTGATCAGATACAGTCATCAGTCCTCTGATTGATCCATTCAGAGTTTGATCCTGATCGATTGATCGTTTGTATCAATAAAGATTATTTGATCCTTCAGCAGAGACATGAGCTCATTAAAGATTCATCCGTCAACAGGAAGATGACCTCACTGATTACTGATGGACACGCCCGATAATCAATCATTCAGTGGAGGTTAATGGACGGACGACTTGTTGTTGTTGTTGTTGTTTACGTTCCTGTAAAGTCTTTCTTTAAATCCATTAAACACTGTGACAGGAAACAACCTGAACACCAGCAAATAACAACGACGCACCGATAAAATATCAAGATAAATTATTATCAAAGAGACATTTTAAATTTGTTAATAATAATAATAATAATAATAATAATAAAACGCGTTACAACCTTTATTTATTTGTGTTTCATTAACTTTTCGTCTTTTTATCACTTTATTTGTTCTGTGTTTTTATCTATTTGACCAACAGGTGTTTTTCTGCTTCAACGCTGCAGATTTATAAAATTATTCTCAGATGAACACTGAATAAAACACACTGAATAAAACACACTGAATAAAAACATGTCAGACAAACAGTGTGTGACCTCATGTCTTCTTCTATCAGATATAAAGTGTAAACTTTAATGGCTGTGGCTCCCTCCACCCTGCGTACCTGGGCCGGGGTAGTCCGGTGTGTTGCTGTTATTGCTGCCCCCTGCAGGAACGGGAGGGTAGGGCATTGGGGAGGAGGAGGAGGAGGTGGTGGCCGAGGTGGGGGCGGGGCCTAGTGATGCGATCATCTCCATGACGCTGGGCAGAACCATGTGACTCGGGCTGAGCGTCCGGCAGCGCTTCAACACGGGGCCGTCTGACTCCTCCTTCACGTGGATGTCGGGCTTCACAGGAACCGGCTTCCAGCTGCACACTGGGTCGATGGTGATCTCCTCGTACTCGGAGCTGAGGGGAGGAGGAGGAGAAAGTGACAAGTCAACAATCACAAACATGAAGCAAACAGTTTGTTCCCTCAGTAACTGAGCGTTGTTTTCTTCCTCCAGGTTTCAGTTTATTATCTGACTGGGACCAACTAACTGGTTCCAAACTGGTTCCAGTCTGAGACGCCCAGGTCACAGTCCTCACACAGTGGGACGTCCTCACTGAGCTGCTCTTCACCTTGATTTTACAACTCCGCTCATAAAGAGCAACATGTTGAAACGATTCATTTTAAAGGCAAAACTGTGCAAACAATCTGTTTTATATCACATGAACCTGAATCTCTTCCTGTTTGGGACTGGTGGTCGGAGAAAACAAGACATGACGACGCCACTTGAAGTTTCAAGAATGTCTGACACTTTACAGACATGATAAATTAAGTTTTTTAATGTCATCTTCACATCAGAGAAATCATTGTTAGCTCTCAGGCTGCTCAAACAATGCTCTGCATATATGAATAAAAAGAACATTACAGGTAACAATGAGACATAAAATAGTGCAGAGGTCAGAAGATGTCTGGGAAAAAACCCATAAAAATCAACAGTAAAGTAACGTTGATGTGATTCACTCTGCAGCAAAGTTACTTCAAATTAGACTCGCAGCAGAAGCCGACACATCAGCGGGCTGAGACGATGTGTTGAGTTGAATCTTGTGGCAAATAAACTGCTTTTACAGACAGAGGAAGTCTTAAGATAAAGTCATATGTGGCACATTTCTACTTGACTAGTCCTGAAACGTTATCCCCACCACTCACAGTCGCCATCTTTCTCAGCTCAGTTTCCTGTTCCACCAGAAGAGACTGACCTCTGCTGGCTCATGATGTGCGCTACATCACATCACCTCCACCCTTGATCTCTACATCAGTGTGTTCGGAGGAGGAGGAGCGTCATATTTTTGACTATTGAAAATCACACCTTTGAGATTTCTAAGTGTCTAAGTCACCTGAGCCTGCTTCAAACAGTTCAAGTGCTTCAGATCATCAGAACACATCAAGATAAAGTTTGGAGTTAGAAATAAAGTTTCTTACTTCTGAACGTAGATGAGGATTCCCAGCATGTACTGATCCACCTCCAGACCTTCTAACAGAGCTGTTTTACTGCGCACACACACACACACACACACACACACACACACACACACACACACAGACACACAGACAGTTACAAGTTATAAAGGACATAAGAATTGTGTAGAAATACTCTGAACGTAGGGCTGGACGATGAGGAAAAACATAAGATCAATATTTATCCCAAAATATAACTTGATGATGTCGACAGTATGAAGAGTCCCTGTTAATGACTGGAGCCTGAAGGATTCTTTAGTTTAACTTTACAACATTTTTATTTAAATATAAACTAGAACAACAGCATATATAATATACACGTTAGCTCGTCTTATAATAAATTCATGGTGTGGTCGCTGAGCTGGAACCTTTTCAGGTGTGTTTCCTGTCTTGGTCGACACCAACTGACTGAATATCTTGCAGACCGTCTTACTCTGAGCTTTGGTGCGTCTGACCTCAGTATATGTGACGCAGTGTTTGTAGCTTTTCTGTCAACAGTCTCTAAACTTTAGACGATAACACCGGTTCACTTTCAGCACTTTGGCGTAACAACGTATTCTCGTACAACAGTAAGTACGACGTCCTATGAATCAGCGCCCCATGAATGACGTTACGTGGGTTAGTTAGCAAAATAAAGTTTGGGAGGTTAGGGAAGGAAACATGGAGACGATGTACTTAAAAATGATTAACTCAAAGTCCGGTTCCGAACGCAGTCTCTTGGGGAAAGTCCTGCGCTTTGTGACCTGTCCACCACCTGATCCTGCCTCAGACCACTTCCTGCTTTATTCTTCAGTCCTGTGATCATAGCTTGCCAAAATACGTAGGTTATGCACGAATGACTGGTTCATGATTACGTGGTTCGTGTATGCACCAATTTTTGGTTCTTTTTGTAGGAAACGTACGAACGGTTCATGAGAACAGCCTCAGCATAACGAGCTCTGTGGCTGTGAAACACACCAGGTGTGGATTCAGAGGAGACAGGAAGTTACTGCGAGCACAACGACCCGAAGACGCCACATTTCTGTAAGTTTGTGTTCCTCATGTTCAACATGTGTTTGATTAATCGATCACACTGTCTCACATTTGTTGCTCTGAGGGATCATGAGCTCTGTGATCACCCCGCCCTCCTGCAGACAGGCAGCCAATCAGAGCAGAGACAGAAGCAGCAGACAGACTGGCTGCTGCTTGTTGTGTTTATTTCCGATGTGTGACAGGCTGTTAGGTCTTTTTAATATCAGGAAATGTCAAAAGTTTATCATCGTTATCGACATAAATTTTACCCTGACCGCCTGTCGAGGTCGTTTTATGGTCCAGCCCTGTCTGAGTGTGTTCGTGTGAGAGAGACGTACTTGCACACAGGACACCTCCATGTTCCTCTCTCACAGTTGAGCTGCAGGTATGACTCCAGATCAAAGCACTGCAGACAGACAGACAGACAGACAGACAGTCAGACAGACAGACAGACAGACAGACAGACAGAGTAATCGATCAGTGTTTTTTTCATGTGCACTCTTTATGTTATTAAAGCTTCTTGATTTTAATGTTTTTTCTGATTCTAGAAAAATGTGACAGTCTCTGGTAGATTCAGGGCTGGCGCTCCGACATCACAGTGTGGAGTGTCCTGATTGGCTGTGGCCCTCTGACCTGTATATGTCTGCAGTCGTGACCTCTGGCAGGCAGCTGGATGCGGCGGAAAGTGATGGGACATTTCAGCGACACTCTGATGGCCGTCTGCTCCACGCCGTCCTCTCCGTTTAACCCGGGAGTCCCGGGAATCGAACCGCTGCTAAAGTTCCTCTTTACTGAGACACAGACAGAAAGAATTTAAGTTAATATGGAAAATATCAGAGTCAAATACAGGAATGTCAAATATTTACAAAAGCTTGAGAATCAATCAACAACAGGCGACTCAGTGGATTCTAGTTGATCAGAGGCTGTGATGTCAGGCGGCGCCCCAACACATCGGGTGTCCTAGGTGAGCGTGGGGGGGCTCCCCTAACCCCTCCCCCTATGGATGACGGCGCCCTAAGCATTCACCTGCACTGCCTACACCAAGAGCTGGTGGTGAGATAAATTAATGAGTCATTAAACTCACTCTTAGTGACACAATGCTCGGCAGGCAGCAGCCTCTTCTTCATCAGACCCTGAAGCACCGAACGGACTGACGGACGATGAACCAGCTGGAGGACAAACAGGTGAGACTGCACAGAGACACAGACAGGTATGTTAAAATAACCACGTGTGAACATCTTTGTATGTGTAAGATATGATGTGTGTGCATGCGTGCGTGCGTGCGTGCGTGCATGCATGCATGCATGCGTGTGTGTGTGTGCGTGTGTGTGTGTGTGTGTGAGCTCTTACGCAGCAGCAGGCGGTGACGGTGATCTGGATGGTGTTCCTGCCCGGCTGACACACCTGCTTCAGGTACAAAGGCTTGTGGGAAGTTTTGTTGTCGCCTCGTTCGATGGTGAGAGGAGTCGCGTTCACGCTCACCTGAGGAGGAGCAGGAGGAGCAGGAGGAGATAAGAGGAGGTAAATAAAGACAGAACACAAAGACAGCTCTGCAGATGGACCTCATATTAACCCTGCCTCCAGAAAGTGTCACTTCCTGTGTCAGATATATTTTCTGATTCTCAGTGTCTCTACAACGTGTCAGAAACACCTTCAGTTGATTCCTGAGATTATTTTTATCTTTGGGACTAAAGGATAATGTTCTTCATCAGATCTGACACCACCTGTGTCACCATCGTTTGTTTGATGCCAGTTTATTTGTCTTTATCTTGAATTTCAAAGTGACGCCTCGTTTCCATTTACGTCTTAGCTAAGCTAAGCTAAGCTAAGCTAGCACACTGTCATACGATCTCTCCGAAATCTGCCATAAAAGTTGAAGGGAGGAGCTTCACAGGCACATCAGATATCAGAGAGATTCCCATGATGAGGAATGACTGAACTTCTTGTTGACTCGTCTCCGTACACAAGTGCAAATGAGGTGTGAATCATATTTCATCAACATTCTGGTTCTGTTTGTTTTCAACAACTGTGTTATTATTTCATTGTTCTGATTTAATTCTGATTATTTTCCTGCTTTAGCAGAAAGTAAAAGTTTCATAACAGTGATCACATTAAAATATATTCCATAAAGACATCATTTCTGAAACAAAAAAGAAAAAAAGAAAAAAAGTGTCTAAACAAAAGATGAAGAAGATGAAGAGGAGGAGGAGGAGGAGGAGGAGGAGGTACCTGGACGGAGGCGGGCCAGTTAGTGTTCATCTGTCGATCCTCATGGTGGTAACACTTAAACTGGAGCTCCAGATCCGGTCTGACACACACACACACACACACACACACACACACACACACACAGAGTTATTGATCATCATGTGTTCACACCAGACTTGAGTGAGTTACAGTTAGTAAATGTAAACTGTGTCATTAGACGTGATGGATGTGACACAATGACACAAAGTACACAAATTAAGATGCACGAGTGAAGTGAGCAGCGTGATCGTGTCACACGCTTCTTCACAAGAGTGAACTGAGTGAACCTCAGTGAACAATTCGCACCACGTGTGTGTGTGTGTGTGTGTGTGTGAGGCACAAAAACACAAAATATTCCAGTGTTCAAAGTCTCACAGGAACACACTGCGCTGACAGCCTGACATCGACCGAATGACGGTCAGCTTGGTTTGTCAGGGCCCTCTGTGTGTGTGTGTGTGTGTGTGTGTGTGTGTGTGTGTGTGTGTGTGTGTGTTCACCTCATGATGAGTGTTTTGTAGACAGAGTCTCTCAGCTGGAAGACGTGGTTGCTGACCGCCAGGTTGTGCTCTAATCTGAAGGGCTCCAGGACCACGCCGTCACGCACCGGGAAGGTCAGCCGCAGGTCGTCGCTGGGGTTACCTGTAAACAGGAAGTCGACACGAGTCAGACACCTGGGCTGTGTCTCAGATCAGATGTAGTGCACCATACAGTCAGATTAATATTTCATCTTTCAAACTGTTTAAAATGTGTGAAGATTGACGGCAGAGAGCGAGACAGGAAACAGATACAGAAAAATATTCAAATAATAAATAACGTAACGACCAAACACATGACATCATCTTTAATCTGATTATTCTTCTGACAATAACCTGCTGTGTGTTTGTTTATGTGTGTGTATTCATACCTGTGGGAGGCGGCGGCGGCAGTCCGCCCATGTTGGGTTTGATGTCAGGCAGGAAAGAGGAGGGCGGCGGCTTGACGTCACTGTTGCCGGGCGACATGTAGGGTGGGGCCATGGAGCTGCTGGGGGTGATGGGAGGGGTCGGGTTTCCAGGAACAGGCGAGGAGGGGTAACCTGGCAACCCTCGACCAGGCTGAGAGGAAGAGGAAGAGGAAGATGATTATCGTCACTGTTACAGACACCAGAACCGTCGGAGCAGGAAATATTTTCATTATCTATCCAAAGGTCGTTTCTGTGAACATGAAGAGTCGTGTTAACCCTCTGAAACCCGAGCCGTTTCCTCAAAGAGAGGAGTCAGCTGTTTTTACGGCCTCTTATAAAACTGTCTGACAGCGTTACATAAACTGTGTCGCTGTGAAGATCATCATCACATGATCAGGACCCATGGCGTCAGAGTGATTTTCAAACTGAGGTCAGAGAGTTCAGGTCTACAGATTTAATGTTAGTGGTTCCACCTCATGTTCACCGCCATCAGAGTCATTATCCACACATGCTACACAGCACGGCCCGCCACTCTGTAACATGGACATGTAATAGATTACCATGAGTCAGAAATGACTGTAATAATATGTATAAACCCTCTGAGATCAATCAGCTGATTTTAAGGCTCAAAACACAGGAAAATAACAGATGCATGGACATGTGGGCGGAGCTTAATGTCGGTTCACATGGAGCTAATTTTAAAACTTATTTATAAACTTAGTTTAATCTCATTAAAGTAGAGCTGCAACGATCGGTCATTTAATCTGATGTGAAAACTGCTCACTCACACACACACACACACACACACACACACACACACAGAGTCAGACTTACCCCAGACGGCTGGTTGAAGGAGTTGTAGACTCCACCGGCGCCCCCTGTTGTCAGAGCGTTCAAACTTCCACCCTGACCGTTAAACTGCTCCTGCTGCACCAACACACAACATGTTAACGTTTAAATATACAACACACAGACACACACACACACACACACACACACACACACACACAGGAAGCAGCCTCCCGATGCTGACTGACTGTAACCAGCTCTGTTGAAGCTCCTCACCTTGTAGTACTGTGAGTTGGGGGGTCCAGAGGGGGGGTACTGTGGGAGGGGCATCTTATGGGTCGGATAGGAGGGGGAGGAGCCTGATCGCTGGGGGGCGGGACCTGGACCACCAGGACCTGCAGGTAAACAGACAGAAAAGATCCTGAAACACCGACCAACACACCTGAACCTGGATGGAGGTTTCCCTGCTTCCAGTCTTTGTGCTAAGCTAGGCTAACAGTTTCCCCCTGCTTCCAGTCTTTGCGCTAAGCTAGGCTAACAGTTCCCCCTGCCTCCAGTCTTTGTGCTAAGCTAGGCTAACAGATCCCCCTGCCTCCCAGTCTTTGTGCTAAGCTAGGCTAACAGTTCCCCCTGCCTCCAGTCTTTGTGCTAAGCTAGGCTAACAGTTTCGATCTGCCTCCAGTCTTTGTGCTAAGCTAGGCTAACAGTTTCCCCCTACTTCCAGTTTCCCCCTGATTCCAGTCTTTGTGCTAAGCTAGGCTAACAGTTTCCCCCTGCTTCCAGTCTTTGTGCTAAGCTAGGCTAACAGTTTCCCCCTGCTTCCAGTCTTTGTGCTAAGCTAGGCTAACAGTTTAAGTTTAAGTTTAAGCTAACAGTTTAAGTTTAAGCTAACAGTTTCTAAGGGAACTTTAACAGAATGACAGGTGATGACATCAGTGACAGTGTCCGAGGAGTCAAATCAAACTATAACCCATCAAATCTTTGTTGTTTCACCTTTGACTCAAAACAATCCTTCCATCACATTATAAACACATTAATCAATGTTAACGGATGTTTTTTTTATCTAAAAAAAAAAAAAAAAAAAAAATCCAAAATATACATATCGATAAAACATCTTGATGTGAACCAAACAAAACAGCAGTTTTGTCAGCAGCTGTTAACCCTGCAGTAACATTAATGCCACCTACAGCTTCTCACCTGGATGATACTGCATGTTGGGGCCGGCGTACGGCCCGGGGCCGCCGTGACCGCCTCCGCCTGACCCTGGGATTGAACCACCGGCGCCACCAGGACCTGACATCACGTTCACACTGGGACCGACGGGAACGCCGTACTGCTGAGACATTCCTGGGAAAGACTGAGGAACAAAAGGAAGGATGTGAAATGACTTGTATATTAATTTACATCATTTTAATTATGTTGAAATAATAATAATAATAATAATAATAATAATAATAATAATAATGAATTATTTATTTATTTTATTGTTATTATTTTACATTGCATTAGGTACTTTTGCTTTAAATCATTTTTTTCTATTTCTATTTTTTTCTATTTATTTTTTTCTCTATATAAAAGTCTACTGTAATCCCATTAAATATAATCAGATTACACCAGGTTTAATCTGATTACTGTGGACTCTGATTGAACCTCCTCACCTCAGAGTTGTAGGGCCGTTTGAGGCCCTGTGGCGGCCTCAGGTGGCCCTGCTGTGGTCCGGGGCCGTAGTTTGGGTGCTGAGGGACCCTCTGGGGGCCGCCGCCGGGGCCATACATGGGGCCCATTGAGGGGGGGCCCCTGGTGGGTCCAGGCCCGGGGCCCATACCTCCAGGAGCCATGCCAGGGGGGCCGCGGGGGCCAGAGTGGGCCATGAACTGGTTGTTGTAGGCCGGACCTCCCATCTGATTCACACAACAAACAAATAATAACAACATGTTTACTCTGTACACGATTACATCATCTGTTTTTACACATACTCACTACAGCACCAAATGTGGATCAATCCGCCGCTGAAAATAGTCCCTGACAGGTGAACTATTCTCTCCTGTGTGTTTGTTCTGAGGGAAAATACTGATCAGTATCAGCAGGAACCAAAGAGCTCGGAGCAGAGACGCAGACAGGAAGTGAGACGGTACTGAGGGACGGACTGACGTGATGTCAGTGAGACATCACCAGAATACACTTCGTTTATCTTCACGCTTCATCGTCCTGACTGCAGCTTTAAAACCTCCACACACCACAGGAAGTGACTTCACATCATCAGACTCATTTATGTGGACGTACGGATCCTGTGTCGTTACACGTAGAGACGCTCAAACATGACCTCCGGCTCAGGTCGCAGGAACATGAATAATTAAAATAACCATGATGACACCTGAAGTCTCCAGCAGAGGGAGCACTAACTCCCTCCTCCCTCCTCCCCCTCCCCCTCCCCCTCCTCCTCACCTGTCCATAGTTCATTTCCTGGTTTTGTTTCTCCTGGATGGCGGCGACAGTTGCTGTGGCCGTGGCGGTTGCTGTGGCAGCGGCAGCAGCGACGGCGGCGGCTGCAGCGGCCTGAGTGAAGTCAGCTGAACCTCTGGAGCCGCCGGGGTTTGATGGGTAACTAAAGACGGAGAGAGAGGAGGGTCAGTTTCAGATTTGAATCACTTTGTTTTATTTTCTACACAGTAACAATGTGACGTGGTGTTTTTATATGATGATAGAAAATACTAAAATTATTTGATTTCATTATTGATTTATTATTTATGAGAAGTAGCCTGTGATAAAGTTTAGTCTACATACAGTCAAAACAATATTCTGTATCTTCATTTATCATAAGCTCTCAGCAGAACAATTCTTCATGTTGAGAAACTGACAGAACTCAGTTTACCACTACTACCACCATGTGATGAACTTAAATGACAAAAGCCTCTTTTTATACTTGGAAATAACTCGATTTAATTTATCTTTAGTTTGAAGCATAAAATGTTCTCAGGAATTTTCTCAAGAAGTTCCACTTATGTTCATTTTAGGAATTATTGCAAACTAGGAGGCTGTTAGATAAAGTTTTACAAACTTATTTTAACCTGTCACTCACAAAACTAAACAAAAACACCAATCCTAAAAAAGAAAATTACAAAAAACAAAACAAAATAAACCACAAAACCCAAATATAATAATAAAAAATAAAACAAGAATTAAAAAAACCCAAAACAAACTAAACAAAAAAAGGAAACATATTTAAAAATACCCACAAAAAACAACAAAAAACTCCCCAAAGAACAACAAATAAAAATCACAAAAAAAACAAAAGAAACACACAAACAAAAAACAAAAAAAACAACAACAAAACAAAATAATAATAAAACACATTAAAAAAAACCCCTACAAAATACAAAATCACACAAAAACAATCAAACAAACAAAACAAACAAACCAACCCACCTCCCAGTGTAGCCTCCTGGTCCTCCAGCGTAGCCCCCAGTCGTCCGGCCGTACATGCCCTGGTTCATGTAGCCTTTGCTGGGCTCTCCGTAGCCCTGCTGACCCATGTAGCCTCCGGGACCACCGGCCATGCCCGGACCCCCAGGGCCCTGCATCATGGGCCCCCCTCCTGGGTTGGCCCCGGGCCCCATCACCCCTCCACCCATACCCTGACAGACACAGACACACACAGCTTCTTACACACCACTTCATTAAAGGTTTATAAATCAATCTCCATCTTCTTCTTTTACTTCCTGTTTGGTGATGTCATACCTGGCTGGCCGAGGGATTGGTCACTCCCCAGACGGTGGTTACCACGGAGAGGGATCCTGTGGGCTGGTTGTTGGGCTGCTGCCAGCTGGAGGGGTCGTAGGGGTACGAACCCTCGCTGCAGACACACACAGAGGCGTCAGCTCAGTGACGCACTACGACCATTTAACAGATCAATACTGTGAGGTCGATCAGTGTCAGAGGGGTGTGTGTGTGTGTGTGTGTGTGTGTGTGTGTGTGTGTGTGTTTTTACCTGTGTGGGTTGTTGGCCAGTCCAGCCTTCATCTGATTCAGAGGGTTCATGATGGGAGGGGCTGGTGGTCCACCGGGGTCCAATCAGACAGACAGACAAACTCCTGGAGGACAGACAGACAGACAGTCATTATCTCCAGTGTACAAACTCAGTTACAAACTACATTTCCCATCATGCCTCCACAGCACAGATGTGCGAGTGATCCATTAATCTCGTTTGTTCTTTTGCTTTCTGACAAACTTGACAGAAAAACTACTGAAACTAGAAAATGCAGCATTCTTACTTCCTGTTAAACTTCAGTCACTCAGACTGGTTCACTAACCATCTCAACCAGTTGCTTCAGTTCTCTGACTGGTTTTCTACCCACTTGGTATATTTATACTAGACATGGACGATATGGCCCTACAATAATATTGTGATATTTCAGGGTATATTTGCGATAACGATGTTCTTGATGACAAATTAGCAAAAAAATGCTATTATGAATTTAAGAGGATAAAACTGCCACAGAGTCAGTGATGCAGTTTCACAGTTTGCTTCAAATCTTCAGTAAAAACTAAATAAAAATGATGATGTCATTTCTTTAGTTTGTGAACAACAACAGTAACTCAGAGTCAGAGTCTGTTACAATATTAATAGTTCAACTAATCACACATTAAACAAATGTGCCCTGGGACCTATATGTATATATATAAATCATGTCCGGTCATCAGGCTGTCAGGAGACAGAATCACTGTGCTGCTGCCAGAGGAGCCGCTGAATGAGTTCCCTCTGAGCCGACGCCACACTTTATTCCACACTACTGAAGCTCCTCCTCTTTTTGGAACGACCGCAGGGTCCATCATCATCTCACTGTCAGACATGCTTGTTGTTGCCGTGGGTAACAGTATGATGTCAATGTGTCAACAAGTGGAAATATCGCGAGTATCATGATATGAATTTTTCATATCATATTAAAAATGATACTGGTGTTATGTCACCTGAAGTCTGAAGTCAGAGGAACCTCACCAACCCTGACCTAAAAATCCAATATGGCTGCTCTGCCCATCAACGGTAACTGTCTCAGATACGTCTCACTAAACGGTCACACAGTCCTGTCCAACGTCTGTCTGAGAACATGTTGCTGTGGTGTTTGTATACACAAAATAATGTGTTGATATTGCTAACGGTGGCTAACCTGGTTTGAAATGGTGTTGCTAACATCATCTCAGTTCACTGAATTAACCTGGAGTGTAATCAGCTCAGGTGTGACGTCATACCTGGATCTGACCTCCAACTTTCCACGTAAATCAAACACATTGTTATTTCTCCCGGTGAACTGTTTTAATCAGGTGTAGTTCATCATTTATCACTGCACCATCAGAGCCTCTGCTCCTGATCTCCAGTCTGAGGAGACCAAACGTTTCAGACTCCAAACACAGAGCCGTTTGTGCTGCTGATAAAATCTGTGATGTCATCAATAAATGTCTAAAATTTGACTCAAGATTCAAAACGTTTAGTGAATCAAAAGCTTCAGTGTTTGCTGGGACGAGTCACCTGAGAGGCAGCAACACACACACACACACACACACACACACACACACACACACACACACACACACACACACACAGCACTGCAGGCAGTGGTGTTAGGGTGCATTAACAATTCAATATGGCAATATTAGACCGATAAATTAGAAATTAACCTCAGATATTATCAGGGCTGGGTATCACTACTGTCCTCTACCTGCTCAGGTACTCTGTCCTCTACCTGCTCAGGTACACTGTCCTCTACCTGCTCAGGTACTCTGTCCTCTACCTGCTCAGGTACTCTGTCCTCTACCTGCTCAGGTACTCTGTCCTCTACCTGCTCAGGTACTCTGTCCTCTACCTGCTCAGGTACTCTGTCCTCTACCTGCTCAGGTACACTGTACTCTACCTGCTCAGGTACACTGTCCTCTACCTGCTCAGGTACTCTGTCCTCTACCTGCTCAGGTACTCTGTCCTCTACCTGCTCAGATACACCGTCCTCTACCTGCTCAGGTACACTGTCCTCTACCTGCTCAGGTACTCTGTCCTCTACCTGCTCAGGTACACTGTCCTCTACCTGCTCAGGTACTCTGTCCTCTACCTGCTCAGGTACTCTGTCCTCTACCTGCTCAGGTACGCTGTCCTCTACCTGCTCAGGTACTCTGTACTCTACCTGCTCAGGTACACTGTACTCTACCTGCTCAGGTACACTGTACTCTACCTGCTCAGGTACACTGTCCTCTACCTGCTCAGGTACACTGTCCTCTACCTGCTCAGGTACACTGTCCTCTACCTGCTCAGGTACTCTGTCCTCTACCTGCTCAGGTACTCTGTCCTCTACCTGCTCAGGTACACTGTCCTCTACCTGCTCAGGTACTCTGTCCTCTACCTGCTCAGGTACTCTGTCCTCTACCTGCTCAGGTACACTGTCCTCTACCTGCTCAGGTACACTGTCCTCTACCTGCTCAGGTACTCTGTCCTCTACCTGCTCAGGTACACTGTCCTCTACCTGCTCAGGTACTCTGTACTCTACCTGCTCAGGTACACTGTCCTCTACCTGCTCAGGTACACTGTCCTCTACCTTCTTTTACCAATGAATAAAAACTGAATGAATAAACAGTTCAAATAACTAAAACTGTAATTCATTCATTCATTCATCTCCTCTGTGATGAACCAGCAGCAGCAGCTGCAGTCTGGTGACTCTGTCCTCTACCTGCTCAGGATGATTCAACATTCCTGGATGTTACTGTGTACATTAAATGCATCATCACCTTCACCATCACCATCACTCTGATGTTTGGATTTCCTGAATGAGTCAGCTCAGGTTTGATAGAATAAACAGTTCAAATAACTAAAACTGTAATTCATTCATTCATTCATCTCCTCTGTGATGAACCAGCAGCAGCAGCTGCAGTCTGGTGACTCACTCTACTCAGCTTCAGGATGATTCAACATTCCTGGATGTTACTGTGTCATTAAATGCATCATCACCTTCACCATCACCATCACTCTGATGTTTGGATTTCCTCTGAATGAGTCATGACTGAAACTCTGCTCAGGTTTGATAGAACGATGAAACATCACTGCAGAGACGTCACAGCACTGCAGTGTTACCGAACGCTTCCTGTGTCAGTGGTTCACTGCAGGTGGAGGGTAAAGATCACTGACTTCACAACCTGCAGCTGAAATAATTCACTTTTGAACTGTGCAACAGTCAGGACAGACTCAGAGTAAAAGGGGGCAGAGACATGCAGTGTACGGCCACAGGCTGAAATCGAACCTGTGGTCGCTGTAGCGAGGACACATTCTTGGTACACAGGGTGCCCGTTCCACCTGCTGAGCCACTGGGTGCCAATGTGTTTATCCTCTCAAATTTAACAATGAAACTCTCTGAATCCACTCCGGCTCCTATCCTCTTTCTTCTCCTTCGCAGCAGCAGCTGAGGCTCATGGGTGTTGTAGTATTTAAAGACAGAGAAAAACCTGATGCATCACGACATAAAGTGAGAAGATGAATAATCTGACACAGAAATACACAAAGAGGAAAAGTTACAAATAACTGGTGATTGATTAAAGCTGCAGTGTGTGAATTTAATCTAATGGTTGTGTTCTGGTTACGTTTATATCTCCACAGGGAGCAGGTCCTCGTCTACAGAGATCACCATGTTGCACCGCCATGTTTCTACAGTAGCCCAGAACGGACAAACCAAACACTGACTCTAGATAGAGACATTCATGTGTTCACAATTTATACTTCTGCCCTGAATTGACGACTGCGTGGGCTCCACATCGAGGCAAAGACCCTACGCTGTAGCCTGACGTGCAGCTCCACAGAAATGTAGCTACACTTTAATTTCACAGATAAGAAACAATAAATTGTGAAGACAATAAAGCCTCCACACACTGTGTGTGATTTATCCTGGCTGAAATATGAGCAGAGCAAATCTCTGCTAGCTGCTAGGCTAATTTATACAATGTAAAATGCCATAGGCTTGTGCTAATAACGTTAGCATGTTGTATTTGTGGGGAAAATGTGTCCAGATAAAGACAAATGTTTTGTCTGTGAATGCTGCGAGTTATAGTGAAGCTGATTTGTGTTTGACACTGTCTCTAAATAATTTCAACATTCAGTTCAGTGTAATAATTCACCGCTCTGCTGGT
Organism: Epinephelus fuscoguttatus; assembly: GCF_011397635.1. Classification (NCBI taxonomy): domain Eukaryota; kingdom Metazoa; phylum Chordata; class Actinopteri; order Perciformes; family Serranidae; genus Epinephelus; species Epinephelus fuscoguttatus. The sequence continues at coordinate 45,925,355 of NC_064757.1, read as the reverse complement.
TTTTCTTGTTTGAAATATTAAAATAATCCAGAGTGATGCTTCCTCCTCTGATAAACCATCTTCAGCTGATCACAAGCAGACAGCAGCTGACACAGAGCACACTAACCAGAACACAGACGACTGACCAGCTGACAGTATTAATTATCTGCAGCTGATTAACTTCAGCCGCTCAAATAAAAGTCTTCATCTGTCTGCCTCCGCACAACAACAACAACAACAACAACAACAACAACAGCAACAACAACTGACGACACAAACATGTCTGGAGACACTTTTACTGGGCGTGCAGCTGCTGATAAAGGTCACATTTAATTACCAGATTTCTGAATGGACTTTGGCACGACATTCGCTGGGCGACAGTAACACACACGGACAGAAAAACAGGAAATATACAGCAGGATTCTTTCAGGAAACTCAAGTCTGAACACTTGTTTTAAAGACTTTTAATACATATATATCTTATTAATACCAGATACACCCATCAATATCATTATGTTAGTATCAGAAAATTAAAGCCAATCAGGCGCAGTTCTCCTCATGGGCTCCTGAATTAAATTTGGAGGGTTACAAGACAATTAAATATATTTATTTTTTGTTGCAGAAAATTTTGGTGCGTTTTAACAACTTTTCTCCAATGTTTGCTTTTTTCTTGTGAAACACTGAATAACTGCAGTAAAAATGACTTTGTCTCAGAGCTCTGACAATTAGCCGATCAATTAATCAGCAACTATCCTGATTCTGATGTGAGTGCAGCTGAAACAATGACTCCAATGATTTGTCAATTTGATGCTTGTCATTCTTCGACTGTTGGTCAGATATATAAACCATGTGCAGACATCACCTCAGACATAGCAGGACATGTTTCACTATGGTCTAACATGTTACTGACAAAATGATTAATCAAGAAAAGAATGAGCAGATTAATCAATAATGAAACTAATGGCTGGTTTAAATCACAGTAAACTGAATCTGTTTGGACTGTTGGTTGAACAAAACTCAGAAAGTGGAGTGTATTTTAGACTGTTAATTGATTAACAGTGAAAATATTTTGGTGTTGCGACATTACAGAATTATTATTGCTATGAGTTACACTGACCCTTAAAGGACTGAACACAGAGAGGGAAATGTTTTACTATCACTAAAACTTGAAACAATTTTGTTGGAAGTTTGTGTAAAAAGTCTCCCCTTAGAAAACGACTAAAGGAAGGTGAGCTTCTCCGTCTAGTTACATCTTTTATACGCTATCGTAGATGAGTAAATGTAGACACTATGATAGCCGCTAATTTTCATATCACAGTGTGCTTTAAAACCTGTCTATGTGTGCGACCTTAGTATCAAGATGAAACTTGTGATTCACACTGACTCCCACATTTGTGATACCAGAGAGAAACTTGACACTGAGGGCCTAAAACTTAGCACTCTGACTAAAAGATAAATGAGACGAGAACAAGTCGAGACAGAGTCGCTGGTTCTGGTCAATCAACTGAAACCGTTTCACGTTCAGAATCAATACGTATCAATAAATCAATATTTTTGACAACACTACAACAGAATGGAGAGGTCTCTGTGTACCACACAGCAACAACAAAGCATTGGAGCAACGACTGGATCAAACCAGACACTGTCACCAGGTTTGTTTCCTGACTGTGCAGCCGCTCCCTCAGCAGACTGACACTCCCAGCTGTCACTGCAACACCTGATGACACCTGAGTCATGTGACTCAGCAGAGCTGTACCTGCTGTCAGCTCACGCTCTTATTCACCTGCTCGCCACAGCACCATGCTGCTGATAAACTTCACTGTATTAAACGTTAAGTTATTGATATATTAATAATGTTTACAGGACAGTATGTAGGCCTATACGATATAAGACGGTATCATTTATTATATTATAATAAAGACGTCTGATGTTTACAGAGTTCAGACATCTCTTTTCCACCAACATGGAGTCGGTTCTGTTTCAGTTCCTGCACCTTCTTTTGAACCATCGAGAGCATTTCAACCAAAACTAAACTGGTTCAGAACCTGAGGAGTTCGTTTCATACTGGAACCAAAAACAGCAGGTTTTCCTTCACCTGAGGTGAGAACGCTGACGACATGTGGGCGTGTCACATTGTACAGGTCGGCGAAATCAAGTGTGCAGCGTCTCATTAATGTTTGGTCCTCGCTTGCTTTGGGATAAAAACAAATATCTGTGATATCAGAACAAAAGCTCACAGGTCGTCAGTGTGATCCGCCATCTTGCCTCTACTGTCGTGTAACGCCCTCCGTTGATGACTCATCCTTGATTTGAATACATGTGGGAGAAAAAAAAAAATCAACACCACAGTATTGCGATATTTTTGTGGCAGTATCGTATCGTCACACAGCGCCAAGTATTGATTTTTTTTTTAACAGAAATTATTAATATTACAAATACAAAACAGCTTTTAGTGTTCTACTAGAATAATACAGTCATTGCTTTTTCAGTGCGCTACAGAGGCTACACTCTGCTGCAGTAAGAAGGATTAGAGTCAGATGAACGGACTGAAAACTTTATTCTATTAAATAAAACAGACGTTCAAAATTTTCCTTTGGTAACAAAATTTACTGTTGAAGAAGTGTAATAAATCACAGTATATTTTATAGCAATACTCAGCATATCACAACATATGTAAAATCACAATGATATTGTATTGTGATTTAAGTATCGTGATAATATTGTATCCTGGATCGTTGGTGTTTCTCACCATGAGTGCAAATACAGGCTGGTTCTCTTGAGTCTGAATGAAACCGGTTCAAGAACCAGACCGTTCTGTCACACTATAAACTGTGATACAGCTGAACTGTCACATTACACATAGGTCTGCAGTGATACACCAGGTTTAGGTTAGGGTTGCAACAATATGAGATTTCATGGTAAAATACCTGCCTCAGAAAATACTGTGGTTTCACAGAATCACAGAATTTATACCATCATCATCATCAGTCAGAATGATCCTTAAAGAAATTAAAACAGACGGTTTACTGTCAATTGAACAAATGTGTTATGACTTTAACTGAGACCTGAAACCATTTCGTAAAATGTTGCCTCTCAGAAAATAACTACAATAAAGGGGAGATTAAAACCAGTACATCGCTTCAGCCCTCGTGTCAAAGTAAACCATAGCAGGAAAACTGACAGTTCATATCTGCTCACGTATACAGAATTAAAAAAGGCATCTGGATGGAAAATCTAACTTGCACATGCTCACTTCTTTTCCTCCACTGAAGGAGTTTATTAATATTAAAAAATAGGTTCAATTCTAATAAAGCGTTCGCTCAATCAAAAAACAAACTTGTTAATAACAATAGTTACTGTGCAGTAACACATACTGGGATACTGTAAAACCATGATATTTTCTGATTCAGTTATTGCACCGTTAAAATCTCCTACTGAATCAACCCCAGTTCCATCTGGTCAGGATCTTATATTTTATCATGATACAATATTATTATTGCTATAAAATGTATTTTGATTTATTACCTTTGTTTCCAGTTGTAAGTTATGTCTCCACGTCTGTTTTATCTAATAAGACAAAGTTTTCAGTCTGTTCATCTCACCTCAGACACGTCTATTGCAGCAGTAAAATAAATGTAGTGGGCTGAAAAAGCAACTGATAATATTGTTCCAGTTTGCTCCCTAAAGATTAATGTGTATTAGTAATATTCCTGTAAAACTTCATTAACCGCCCAGTCCCTTTACCAGCCCGGTGTGGTCACACGTTGTGACAAAGGAAGGCCTGTCTCTATCAGAGGCCTGGTCTGGTTACCAAGCACTTCATTTTTTATAGTACAAGTTATTTGAATGTATAAAAGCAGGTCGTTGGCTTCCTCAGGTGACGTGTCCGGTCCTTGATTACCCTGCAAGTATTCCATGTTCCTGCAGCCTGTCAGGCTCGTCAGATCAAAAGAATCAAAAGGCTTTTTCATAAAGATTAGTCCAAGTTGTGAGGATTGTTTTAACAGGATAAAGTGGTGTTGTGTCAGTACGCTGGGAGCTGGAGCTCTGTCTCTGATGCTCTGTCTGTCACAGTCAGATCAAATGAATGCGTCGTAACTGATATATTATCTGAAGCTATACAAGTATTATTAATGCTGGTTTAAATAAGCAATTTGATTGTATTTACAGGCCTGTCCCAAATAACAGCCCGGGCTATTATTCGACATTTAAGGGTAATAATTTGTAATAAAAAGATGGATACTTGGCATGAAACATATCACAATACTAAGCAGTATGGATTGTTTCCCACCCCTGTGATATATTATCCTTTATATCCAGACTGCACTCAACTAAGTGCCGCTGTCCCAGCTGCCACACAGGTTCATCTCTGCCACACAGTCACAGTAAGTGAAGAACATTAATGATCAAAACCTTCTGATGGTTCTTTACTTTAAACAGCCCATAATAATAAACTTTACCTTATCAAATGACACCACACGTGTCAGCCTGTGTCCTCACTCAATAAGCTGGTTTCTGTGTGTGGCCTTCAAACTACCAACCCCTCCTACCCTCAGCCGCGTGCACGTCACACACGCACGCGCTCGTTATAATATTATGGCTCATATTAACCGAAATAACGAGATAAACCGGGAGGTGATGTCCCGGTTGGTCCGTCCTCATGTCCCCGGCTCAGTGGAGACAAAATGACAGAGCCAGGAGACATTTTGAGATTCCCTGTAGTGTTGCAACCAGGTAGAAGCTAATGCTAACATGCTAACAGGGGAAATGAGGCTCTTCCATTGCTGTAGGTAGCATCGCTGTTAGCATTAGCATGCTAACGAGACGACAACAACCCACCGCGTCCAAAACAGCTTAAACGATCCAGCTCATGGTCATAACTCACGCGGACACGAAGCGACGACTCACGCGTCTGATGCTGTGTTTGATTCACCGCGGTTATAACAGAATATGTCCCCGCCTCACAGCTGTTAGCCTGTTAGCTTAGCTAGCACCAACGGGCTGTGACAATGGAATGCTCCGAGGCTAACAGCTAGCCACCAGCTAGCTCCTTCCTCCAACACAAAAACACTAATGTTAGCTAACATGTGGATCCGCTCACAGCAGCCTGGTTATCTACCGACACATTCCCGGTAATTACGACACATACCTGAGTCACACAGCGGCATGGTGACACGAGATGTAGTTTCCCCCCACAGCCGACCTACCTCCTCTGCTTCCCCGGGTATCCGAGCCCTGCTCCGGGGCTCCGCAGTCTGAGATCCTCCGGGCCTCCGGGGCATCAAGGACCGAGCGCACCCAGCAGCCAGCACAGTGCGGCTCCACAGCCGGTACCGATCCACCGATATGTGTCCACAAATATCCCGTTAAAATCCCGCACGGAGGCCGAGATCCCACCCAGCGGTCCTGGGCTAAACTTCAGCCAGCTAGCCGTCCCTGCCGCCGGCCTCTGCGTCTGATTATCCGGCTTCAGGAGGAGACACCATCCCCCGCAGCTCCAGGACCAGCTCAGCACACACTCACAATATAACTTTAATATGTGTGAGGCTCACTGGAGACACACGGCTGACGTTAGCTCCGGTGCTTCCTCTGCATTACTGCCGGTCAGGGTGAGGAGGAGACAGAGACACACTGAGACACCCACCCACACACACACACACACACACACACACACACACACACACACACACACACACACACACACACAGAGTTCATCAGCTCACACTCTGACGCTTCATCAGGTTTATCTTTACAATATTGTATCAATATATTGGTGTTAATCGATTCTTTATTGATCTGAAGCAAAGTTACTTATATTTACAGACACACCTGTGACACACACAGATACACACAGCTACAGTTCACCTCCTCACACCTCAGTCTGCCTTTTATTTACTCTCTTCATGTTTTTGTTTGTTTTCATACATAAACAAATAAACATGTTTATGTGTAAATATGTAATATCATACTGTTGATACGAGTCTGACCATGTAAAAAAAGGCACGAACATACAAACAGACAGAAATAAAATAATATTTACACATAATGAAAAGCCATGGTCAGTGTGTAGTTGGTGTGATTTACACATCCATCAAAAGGTGGAGGAAGTATAAACGTATTAAACCCGCCTCTGCTCCATCAGCCAGCGAGAGAAAAGAAACAGACAGCTTCCTCACACAGATAAACCTGTACTCAAGACTTTTCTAAAATGACCATTGTTATTACCTTTTGACTTTGTCGCACAAAAAATATGTTCATAATATTAAATAACAAATATCTATCTTACGAAACCTGTCTTAGCACATATCTGTGCCTGACAAAAATAAATATAAATAAAATATAAACATGTTAATGCTGGAGTCATAATGTCTTCAGGTTGTCCGGCCCATGCTAATATCTCAAGAACACCGTGAGGGAGTTTCTTCAAATTTGGCACAAACGTCCATTGGACTCAACGATGAACTGATTAGATTTTGGTGGTCAAAGGTCAAAGGTCAGGGTTGCTTTGACCTTGCATCCGTCTTGTCATGAACAAGATATCTCAAGAACACCCAGAGGGAATTTCTCTAAATTTGGCACAAACGTCCACTTGGACTGAAGAATAACATGATTCCAGTTTTGTGCTTGAAGGTCAAAGGTCAGTGTGACCTCACACTACATGTTTTTGGCCATAACTCAATAATTCATACATTAATTAAGTAACACTAGTTCTAATGAGGTGATGTCAAAAGGTCAAAGGTCAGCTTGACTGTGACATCATCATGTTTTAACGTCATATCTCAGGAACAGAAGGGGAGACATTTGGTCAGATACTGAATTGGTGACTCTAATTCACTGACATGGATGGAGACTGTCCAGAGACACCAACCACAGGGTGAACTGGTGGGCGGAGTCATACAACCACAGGGTGGGCTGGTGGGCGGAGTCATACAACCACAGAGTGGACTGGTGGGAGGAGTCATACAACCACAGGGTGGGCTGGTGGGAGGAGTCATACAACCACAGGGTGGACTGGTGGGCGGAGTCATACAACCACAGGGTGGACTGGTGGGCGGAGTCATACAACCACAGGGTGGACTGGTGGGAGGAGTCATACAACCACAGGGTGGACTGGTGGGCGGAGTCATACAACCACAGGGTGGACTGGTGGGCGGAGTCATACAACCACAGGGTGGACTGGTGGGCGGAGTCATACAACCACAGGGTGGACTGGTGGGCGGAGTCATACAACCACAGGGTGGGGACTCCAGGTTTCTAGATGTTTGAGGTTTTTGAAAAAATCTGATTCGACTGAATGAGATAAAAACTTTCATCAGTTTCTCTCTGTATGGAAGAGTGGAAACAGTACGGATGAACCTGCTTCCCCGGCTCCTATTTTTATTTCAGTCCCTACCCATTAAAGTTCCAATTTCCACCTTTAACATGTTAAACAAATTAATCTCTCAATTTATATGGCAACACAAGAGACCCAGAATTAGACTTAAAATACTTAATTTGGCTAAGAAAAATGGAGGTCTGGCATTGCCGAATTTGAAATTTTATTACTGGGCAGCTCAGCTAGCAACGATTGTGGGTTGGATAAGTGGAGACGAGGAGGCAAAGTGGGTTCAAATAGAACAGGGTGAAGTTAAGGGTGCACTGTTATCTATCCTACCCTTTGTGGATTTGAAGCAAGTCAACAAAATGAAGATTGGAAACGAATGGATAAAACATACTTTAAAGATTTGGGGGGAAGTTAAAAAGATGTTTGGAGATAGTGGGTCTATCTCTAGAGCTATGCCCATAGTGGGCAACATTGATTTTCCACCTTCGGTTTCAGATCATGGTTTTAGGAGATGGGCGGCTAAAGGTCTCACTATCTTTAATCAATTATTTGAGAAACACACTTAAAATCCTTTACCCAGCTTGAACAATTCGACCTTCCCTCCAATGATTTTTATAGATATTTGCAAATTAGGCACTATATTACAAATCATAAAGACAAAGAGCGAACTGGCAAAACTCCAAATAGTATAGAACAATATTTTATTGAAATCTTGGAAAAACGTCTCCCATCACGTAAACATGTTTCTCATCTCTATAAAAGACTTTCATCAGACTTATGTGAGAATACCTACAATATTAAGGGAAAATGGGAATTGGAATCTAATACTATAATAGAAGACGAACTTTGAGATAAACTTTGTAACAGCAGTCATAAAGGTATCAGCAGACAGCAGTGGAAAGAATTTGACTGGAAATTCAAAATCAGATTTTTTCGTACCCCTTTGGCTGTTTCAAATTTTGTTAAAGATTCCTCAGCAGCTCTATGCTGGAGACAATGTGGTAAAATAGGAGATCATACACACATATTCTGGGACTGTCCAGTTATTTTTGAATATTGGAAAGATATTAAAAACGAAATTGAGAAAATTATGAAAAGAGAAATCCCCTCAAGCATGCTGCTTTACCTGCTTGGTGTTATACCGGTCGACCTTTTCACTGCTGACCAAAGATATATTTTGCATATTTTACTATTGGTCGCCAAGAAAAATGTAACAGCAAACTGGAAGAATGTTAAATCACCGACCGTGGCTGAATGGAAACAGAGGTTGAGACAAGTGTATCTTATGGAAAGAATGACTGCATCATTACAGTTGAAAATGGACCTTTTTGATCGGAGGTGGAGCATGGTCGGAAAATACTTATTAATATGAATTTATTGAGACTGGTGAGGCTGTGTTTTTTTTTGTTTCGTTTTTTTTTTTTTTTTAAGTAATGGAAATGGACCCTGACATGATGCATTCTATTTGCTCCTCCTTGTTATTGGCATGTCTGTACCTTCTATACATCACTGATCTTGTCTCGGATGTTGTTCACTGTTTAACTGAAAAACTCTAAATAAAAAGTTCAAAAAAAAAACAAAAAACTTTCATCTGTTTCTTTATGATTAAAAAATGTTGTTACGTGTAAAACAAATGTTGTTGGGGAGAACGTGTCGACATCAGCTGTAAAATAAACCTAAACTCAGCGCCGTCTGCCGTCACCGCACAGAATAACAGAGCACACACTCACACAGAACATCAGCTGTCACCTGAAGGCACCACTTTTTTTTATAACGTTTGCAGAACCAGTTTTACTCCCTGTGAACCATCAGCTGGTGGAAAAACCAGAATCACCAGACTGAGCGAGTTCATGTTTCATGAATGATGTCATTAACAGCGAGTTTGTTATAAAACAGACACCACTCTTTATTGTTGTCTTCTAAAGGGCCAAAATTTAATGTGAAGAGCGTCTTTATTTGAGTTTATATTGAGGATTTGTTTCTTATGAAACCACCACAGACTCACTGACAGGAAGAACACCTGAGCTCAGGTGTGGTTGCTCCAAAATAAAAGCACTTCCTGGTTGGTTTGTAGCTGCAGAACTGATCATAATAATTTAATCCAGGGTGATTATTTTAATCAGCTCGTCGAACTCACTGCGTGTTTATGACATGACATCACAGGTGTCGTCATCATCGTCAGTGGAGACATTCTGAGTCCAGAAACACTGGCTCCTACATTTCCCATGATGCACCTGGAACGGTCTTTCAATCAGCCTCCCTGCCTGTAAACAGACTCCACACACTGTGTTTATAGTCTGATGACATCACTGTGACATCATCTGGGTTTTTGTCTCTCTGGAACTGACGAAGCTGGTGGCAACACACACACACACACACACACACACACACACGCACACACACCTCTGACGTCCGCTTGCCTGAGGAGATGCTGCTGTGATCTGCAGTCTCTGTTTCCATGGTAACTGATGCTCACACACACACACACACCTGTGACAGAGATGTGGAGTGACGTCTAACAGACGCTGCGAGAGCGTGAGATCAGAGAGAAGACGAGTGGGAGATGGGGGGAGGGGGACAAAGGGAGGAGGAGGAAGATGAAGATGTGAAGATGAGAACAAAGGAATTCAACAAGAGATCAGAGACAAAGGAAACAGTGAGAGGAAAAAAATGAGGGATTAGAAATTTAAAAAATATTGAAGACAAAACAAAGAATGAGGCGTGAGGTGATGAGGAGACATAAAGTAGATTCATTCTGTAAAACACCTGAAATCTTTCCCTCAAGATGAAGCATCAAGATTTAAATAATTACACAGTTGTTTATGTTGACTGTTCGGGGGGAGGAAGGGGTCTGGTCTCTGCTCTTTGCAGATGATGTGGTTCTGTTGGCTCATCACACCGTGACCTTCTTCATGACCTGGGGCGGTTGGGATGACAGTCAGCTCCTCCCAGTCTGAGGTCATGGTTCTCTGCTGGTGAACACTGGATCGTTCCCTCTGGGCTGGGAGAGAGTTACTGCCTCATGAGAAGGAGGTCAAGGATCTCTGGGTCTTGTTCACAGCGAGGGGAAAATGGAGCGTGAGATGGATCGGCGGTTTGGCGCGGCGTCTGCAGCGATGTGAGCGCTGTGCAGGACTGTCGTGGTTCAGAGGGAGCTGAGCTGGAAGTCAAAGCTCTTGATTTGTAAATACGGACCTCCGTGTTTGCAGTGTGCTCTGTCCACTCTGATTTCCACTGTCAGTCCATCAGTCCTGACCAGTGTTCGTCACATCTGTTTGAGAATCTCCTTGGTCATTATTTCTCCTCTGACGTTTGAAGCAGCCTTGCCCGCCGTGTCGTTAGCTTTAGGGCTAGCTTTACAGCTAATGTTAACTGAGCTCAAGTCTGACATCCTTGGTTGCAGGTTTTTTGCAGAGTGTCTGCTCAGTCTCTGGTGGTGCAGACGCCATCCAGACATGATGTTCATAACTTCACAGCAGCAACACATCAGGACTCTAACAGGACTTTACTGAAGTCTGGTGGAGGATAGAAAAACATGACTGTCTGGTTCAGCACCATGACAGGAAGTCAAAGCTTTCCACCAAACCCTCACCTATGGTCATGAGCTCTGGGTAGTGACTGAAAGAATGAGGTCACAGATACAAGCGTCTGAAATGAGTTTCCTCTGTAGGGTGTCTGGGCTCAGCCTTAGAGATAGGGGGAGGAGTCAGACATCTGGAGGGAGCTCGGAGTAGAGCCGCTGCTCCTTCATGTTGAGGTGGTTCAACATCTGATCAGGATCCTCCTGGTCCAGCTGGTAGGAGGCCCCGGGGCAGACCCAGAACACACTGGAGGGATTATAGATCTCATCTGGTCTGGGAACACCTCGGGGTCCTCCAGGAGGACATTTTTTCACCGTTTTGAAACTGAATTTTATTGTTTGTTTTTTTTTAATCATTTAAATTTGTCTGGGCGGTGAATAACTCATTTTCTGTGGTGTGACAAACTCATCACACATATTTATTTTTGCTCTGCCTGGACTCTTAAAATGAACAGACCTTGTATAGATTGGCGTGGAGCTTTGGCGCCCCCTACTGGGGGCCGCGACCTGCAGGTGGGAAGACAGTGTTGTAAAAATATTTTTCTGCTGGGGGAATTCACTCATAAAATCACAACTGCACCAGACCAGAAAGGTCAGATCATGTGGTCGCATCAGTTGAGAAAGAATACCGACGTCATGTTGGTGTTTAGTTCAGAGTCCCAGAGTAAAGAGTCGGACGCAGCAGCTCGTCAGTACATACAGTATTCTTTATTGAATGAAGCAAAATAATGAAGAGAGATTCAATCCCCTTTTATGAAAATAAATAAATCATTTTCTTTGTCTCACAGAAGCCCAGAACACAACCTGCTGCAGCTGATCTCATCTTCTGCTGTCGTTTGTTTTTCTGTTTCAAACCAGGATACTTGACTTCCTGCTGACGAGAGTTCATTCAGCTCAAACACCAAGAAGAAACCAGAAACACATGAGACGCTCCGTTTTGGCACGAGATAAACGCTCGCCAGAGAGAAGAGGAAGAGGAAGAAGAAGAAGAAAAGAGAGACAGAAGCTGAGGGGTTAAATTAGAATCAGCAGTGCATTTGGTTGAGCTCATGTTGGGACGCCTGATGGCGCAGACCTCCGCCATTTTATTCCCCAAAATATCCCTTCAAAAGAAAGAAACACAATAAAATCTCAATGTGCCAGTAAGCGTTGCCATGGTGACTGATTACAGACTTTTCCTTAACGAGCTAACACACCTGCTGAAAGGCAAAAAACCCCTCCACCTGCTGTAGTGATTCCACTCTCACTGTTCACAGCTAGCCGCACTCCCATCCGCTTTCAATGGGGAACGCTAACGATGCTAACAATGCTAACGAGCCATTCATTAAAAACTAAAAGTAAAAATGTTTCCTGCAACGTTTCAGGTGAGGAGGAGGTGACTGCTGAGTGTGAGGGGAGTAGTGATGATGATGATGATGATGACGTCACAACTGCTGACCTGCTGTTACATAATACAGCTGGAGAGTGTGTGTGTGTGTGTGTGTGTGTGTGTGTGTGTCTGTGAGGACGGAGGAAGGTGTGTGTGCTTTTGAACTTTAAACTCAGGTTCAGACTTCACTCAACCAGAGGCAACTTTCCTAGAGCAACATTGCTGCCCTCGTTGAAAATGTTGCTAATTTTAGACTAAACTGTATTAGAGTTCCTGCATGACTACAGATGGTTTCAGTCAACTTCTCTGGAGCGTCGTTGCCTTCTAACAACTCTAACAAACTCTGGTTGCATAAAAAGTTGCCTTGTGTGTTCACTCAGACACTGGGCAACTTGTAGAGCAACTCTTGACGAGTGCTGAGGTTCAAAGCTGCAGCACAGAGACATTCTGGTATCACACAGCATCTGCTGATTTTAGACTTCATTTTATTCAGGTTGTTTGTTTGCTCGTGTTCACATCAGCTGCCTCAAACTTTTTCTGTCCTACAAAGAAATGTGTTGTCTTTTTAATCAACTCAGAAGTTGACATGTTGAAGCAGCATGTTGCTCAGACAGTTGCTGTGTTGCCTGTGGTGGAGTTGAGCCTGAAGCTGCTTCTGTACGTCTGAACACACAGTACTCAGGTCTCCTGTAGTGGAGGACAGTGCTGCAGTCGTACGCAGTGTTCTGTGCAGTTACACACTAACACTGTGTCTGCAGCCCGGACTACATGAAGTACACACTGTACTACACACTGCCGGGCCGTCACTCCTCAAATCATCTGCTCTGAGTAAATGAACCTGAACTGAAGTTACTCGCTCACGAGTTTCCTTCACTGAATGTAAGCAAAGGGAAATAAACAATTCATGATAATCGATTAACCGTTAGTCATTTATCAGCTCATATCTCAGTAAACTGACATTTTATGGATCTAATCAATATCTGACAGATGAACTGACGACAGAAATAATCAATATTTAAATCAGATCATGTCTGTGAGAAGAGCTAAAGATGCTGACAGTGACCTGTTGGTACACAGGAAACTGTCGCGCTGCGTCATGACAACAATAAACAGCTGTCAGTTTAACGTCTGTCGATGAATCTCAGAATTTAAAATCGAGTGTCGACTCAGTGATGATCTGAACGAGCTGAGATTAACACTGTGCACTCAGTCGTACAGAGTGTGTGCAGTGTTTGCTGAGTGTAGAGAGTACAGTCTGTGTGTGTGTGTGTGTGTGTGTGTGTGTGTGTGTGTGTGTGTTGATGCAGTCTGAATGTCACAACTGAATCCAGGAGGGGGTGCTGGGGGGTCAGAGGTCAGACAGGTGTTGCAGGTCAGAGGTCGCAGCTCTACTGCTGCTGATCTTTGAAGGCGTCCAGACTCAAGGCGTTGTCCAGGAAGCGCCGCAGCTCCATCAGGTGAGTGTTCTTGTTTCCTGTCGCTGGAGCTGCTGCCGGGTCTCTGCCAGCGTACCTGAGAGACAGAGACAGAGAGGGGTCAAAGGTCAGAGCAGCCCGAGCTGACACTGATACTGAGAGGAATCAGAGCTGCTCTCTGAGTGTCCGAGATACGAGTCAGCAGCTGGAGATTCATCATGTTAAGCAGTCGGGTTTTAATTCATCAGTCAGGGTGTGGTGAACTTTGGGGACTTCGGTCTCCAGATTTAGCTGCAGAGTGAGCGCTCCGCTCTGATACAGGCAGCTGCAGACACAGACCCAGGGAGAGTCTGAGAGAGACGGAGGCAGCTGCCCGACAGAAGAGAGGCTTTGCCAGGTCACATAACTTTATCTTCTGCCTTCTGCTTACAGGTGCTGAATTTACAGCTCATGGCAACCTAACACGATACCGTCTCTGGACAGCCCACCATATATCGAAAATATACCTTCATCATTTACTGATGAATTTCAAAACTTTTCCACAACATTTATCCCATGTTCATTCATTTATATAAGCAGCTTAAATGCTGGGATGCGTCTCGGACACGTCTGAAGTAGGGTGTACGTCCACATGGAGAGTTCGGCACACTTCTGTTTCCCGACAACTACCTCTGGCCACCTGCCCTCTGCACCTTAATATCAAACCCTGCACTTTCTGTTACCATGGTAACTACAGGTGTCGTCAAGTCAAAAGCTGATGAAGATGATTACCAGACAGGCTTGGCTCTCTGGATGGTGGTCCTGATGCGAGGCTTCACGTAGTCGTAGTAACCCTGGTTCTTGTGCTCCTCCTGACACCACACCAGGTCGGCGTTGGAAAAACGTTCACACTCCGCTTTCACCTGGTCGAACGGGAACGGAGACAGCTGCACGAAAGAGAGAGAGAGACAGAGTCAGTTCTTTGGAGGTTATCAGATAACAACAAACTCCAGCCAATCAGAATCCAGGATTCTTTCTGGCTGAGGTTTAACAGCCAATAACGATTCAAGAACACGAACACGTTAACAGAAGTAGTTTTTGGTGCCACCTCAGTCGAGGTTCTGAGCAAGTTGAGACCAAACTAGAAGGCGGAGTTAAAACACTGCAGACCACTGATTGGTCAGAGAACTGTCACTCTCTTTTAAACGCCATTTTCAAACAGCCAAGCTGGCGTCAGCGGAGACCTGACCAGGTATTAGAAAATGTCAGCCTGTAAAAGTGCTGAAGAGCTGATGAGGTGCAGACACTCCTGTCTGTCAGTGTCAGCAGGTGAAAGGACTCAGAGCGAGAACACACTGTGTTTGTGTGTCACTGAAGATGATGTCATGGCTGTTTGATGTGGCGTCACTATGGCCATGAGCTGAGAATCCTGCCTGCTCTGACGAGGTAGTGAGAAGAAGGGACTCCATAGCGCCATCTCTGTATGTGTGTGTGTGTGTGTGTGTGTGTGTGTGTGTGTGTGTGTGTGTACCTGCTCGATACGTGCGATGGCCACAGTTCCCTCCATGCCTCTGTTCTTCCTCTCTTTGGTCAGCTCGTAGTAAACCTTCCCTGTGCAGAAGATGAGTCGTTTCACCTCCTCAGGATTCTGCGTCGCCACGCCGTCCTCTGGGATCAACCTCTGGAAGTGAGTTCCTGCAGGAGGAGGAGGAGAAGAAGAAGAAGAAGAAGAAGAAGAAGAAGAAGAAGACACACTGAAGGTAACACTCTTCTTTACAAATGACTACCAATACTAATAAAAATAATGACAGTACCAGGCAGCATCTCGTCGAAGCTGGATCGAGCCTCTGGGTGACGCAGCAGAGACTTGGGAGTGAAGACGATCAGCTGGAGGGACAAACAGGAAGCTCATCATGTCAAACGTATTAAAGTACAGGTACCATTAAGTTCCATTTGAAAAAATAAAGTCCATTAAAAACTCTGTGTGTGTGTGTGTGTGTGTGTGTGTGTGTGTGTGTGTGTGTGTCTCACAGGCTTCCTGTACGGCAGCAGGATCTGGCGTCTGAGAACATGGAAGTAGTTTCCAGGAGATGAACAGTTCACCACGATCCAGTTACAGTCGTAGAGCTGACGCACCGCAAAGTCCTCCGTGAGCGGCTGAGACACACGAAGGAGGAGACGAAGACGAAGACGAAGAAGAAGACGAAGAAGACGAAGAAGAAGAGATGTTAGATCCTTTCTTACACTTTCAAAATAAAAGCTGGGGCAGTTTAAACCACCAGACACCATGATGTGATCTGACTCTGCTTAAACACTGAAAGCTAAAACTACAAATCACACGCCCACATCAGATGAAGCTGCAGGTCTGCACGTCGCTGATCGCTCGTCACAGAGGAGCAACACCTTCAGACAATGACTGTTTTTATTGTGCAGACTTTAACTTTGAAACAGACAGGAAGTCTGGATGTGTTTCCTGTTGTAGTTCCCTCCTTAAAAACATCTTAAAAGAGACAAAGAACAGCTGGAGTTTTACCGGCATGACGTCGGGGTCATCGTTGCACATCTGGAGGAATCTCTCGGGACGAGCTGAAGAATGCTCCGGACCCTGACACACACACACGCACACACACGCACACACACGCACACACACACGATCAACAGTTTTAAACACCTTCAGCCAAGCAGTATCTCAGAGTGAACATGCAGTCATGATGTTAAATGTCCAGCAGGTGGAGCTGTTTCTGACACTGAACCACAGGGTGGATGACATCATCATAACTTTATCTTTATACTATATGAACATAAGGTCGTGTTCTTTCACACATTCAGCTGATTCATACGTTTTCAAAACTTCATAACGTCCCCTGTCTTTCATTCAGTTTTCAGACTCAGATTAAAACACTGTGCGGCTCTGACTGGATGGATTTTAGTTTTTATTCTAAGATTCCTCTTCATGATTTTTGACTTTTGCTGCACTTGTTTTTTTCCTTCTCTCAAACTATTTATATTTTATGCACCAAAACATAGAGACATTCTCTGTATGTGAAAACGTACCAATGCCCTGTGTTTTGGTGCGCGGCATCTGTGCAGCTGTTTCCTGCAGGACTTTAAGCAGTTTCTTTATGTATAAAGAAACCCACAGATCAATATAAGTATAAACAGTATCAAAACACAAAGCAGTAAAATACGTACGCAGCAGAAAGAAGCAAAATATAACAGACAGACTGAATGGCTGATTTAACATCACTGATCAATGGACGTATAAATATTGCACAGTCTAACATATACGTACGTTGACTATAGTCTGATTGTAGGTGTGTGCGGCTGTGTCAGCGGTGCTCTCTTAAATGTCCACGACAAATTTCTCCTCAGGGAGACAATAATCTTGTCGTCTTGTCTTGTCGGACACTGATTTGTTTTGAAACAGATCAAAAGCTGAGTTCAGTGAACTCCTGAGAGCTGTTCGTCTCTTTGTGTCTGCTGGTCAACACAGTCATTAGACCAGAGCCGCACCAATCAATCAGCTGGCTTCTACATCATCAGCTGATCAGTCTGTGTGTTTATGCTCTCACACTCTTTTATTTCTCCTAACATGTTTTATTATTATTATTATTATTATTATTACAGTTTTTATCTCACATTATTGTTGTGTGTCTTATTACATTGTTTTCTATTATTTCAATGGTCTGATTCTATTTGGCTTCTAATCCTGGTTCATCCATGTAGAGACCTCTGTAAACTGCCGTATAATGAAGACTGTTATTATTATTATGTCTTTATAATAAAGTGGGAGACGTCTGTCCTCAGTCTGTCTCAGTGACCATCTCACCAGATGAAGGCAGCTACAGTTACTGGTGGTCAGTGGGATGTGAGGACTCTTAAACCAACGTGTGCACAGATGTGAAGCTCTGACTGTATCTGACTGATGCTTAATGAAAGTATTCAGCCTGTGTAGCTGAGGGGACAGGTCACACTGATGCTGGTCATCAACCATCAACATAAACTACACATCACCTGTAAAGCATTTTAATAAATCAATCTATCATCATTAAACAACTGGAGACTGAGAACATTTTAAATAAATCAGCATCATATCTGACAGGATGTGACTGTTTCTGTGACTTCCTGTACGGACTGAAGGCTGCTGGAAACTGTCCGACCTCACCGCAGCTTTTTGTCTCCGCCTCCTGCTGCAGCCGCCTGCTCTCGCCCACAGGTGAGGCGCAGCTCGTCTCTAACGAGCCCACTGTCTACATGATGCTGTGTGTGTTTGTTTCACTCACCATGCCCTCCATGCCGTGCGGCAGCAGCAGCACGATGCCGTTCTGTCTGACCCACTTGGCCTGACCGGGACAGATGAACTGGTCGATGATGCACTGAGCCGTGTTGTGGAAGTCTCCGAACTGAGCCTCCCACAGGATCAGAGCGTTGGGACTCGCCATCGCAAAACCCAACTCAAAACCTGCAGACACACAGAACGTTAGAGCCTCAGTGTACGATGCAGAATATTTACCACAACGTCCATCTGTGCACACACACACACACACACACACACACACACACACACACACACACACACACACACACAGGATATTGATGTGCAGAGAGACAGCAGAGCGTGCAGACTCACCCAGGACTCCGTACTCAGACAGCGAGCTGTTGCAGACGGTGTACGGCGCCTGGTCAGGAGACAGGTGGTTCATGGGAATGCAGGTCCTCTTGTCAACATTCTGGTCGTGGAGGACGTGATGACGGTGGCTGAAAGAGGACAAACAGCTTCAGTTACAACACTGGAGTCGAAAAAAGACGGAGTTCAATCTCTCCACCTCGTCATTTCAACATGCACATCTGTCATGTCAAAACCAGAACAAACTCTGAAGTACTTCATTGTTTCAGTATTTTAATTCTGTCACTTTATACTTGTACTCTTCTACTCTCACAGGGAAATACTGTTTTTGTCCACTACATTATTTGATAACTTTTAAAAATGCATTACAGTTAATCACAAAAAACAAAGTTTAGAATAACGTGATAAAAACTTTTAAGATGTAAAAATGAGAAAGTCACTTTGCAGATTCAGGTTAATAAGACAAAAGTTTGTCTTCACAAGACGCGCAGATTTTTGGAAATAACGAGAGCAGTTCTTGTAAAAACTGAATCATTTTCTTCTGATTATAAGAAAATAAAAGTGATAATAACATGATCTTGTTCTGAAGGACGAAACTGATCCTGTAAAGACGTGAAACTGCTTCCGTCTATTTCTGTTTATCAGCAGTTCTGTCTGCTCTGTGTCGTCTCTGTAAAAACTAAATGAAGACATAATGAATCTGTTCACCTGAAGGTCCCTCGCTCGACGTCCTGTCCCGACAGTCTGATGTGGATCCCCTCTTTCAGCAGCGATCCAAAGGCCATGTACTCGCCCAGAGCCCAGTCCACCGTCCGGTTACGAACCATCTCAGCTCGACTCTTCAGGATACGACTCAGACCTGAAACAACGAGTCCTGGTCACTGAGTATCTGAGTATCTGAGTACAGTCAGCAGGCGTCATGACGCAGCTGTGCTCTACATGGTTTCATAATTAGAGAAACAAACTAGTCGTCAGTCGTCTCCACAGTAATTGAAGATTTTAAAAGCTCAGAATATTCTCAATGAACTAAGTCCACATTTAACAACAGAAAATAAATCAGCAGAATGTGAATAATGTTTTTGTTTCTGTCATTTTGCCAATAAAGATTAAATATTAAAGTCAAATAAAGAGTGTGAAATGAGTGGTACCTCCGTGGATGGTGAAGTCCTCCACGGGGACGGACGAGGCCACTCCTCCGATGTGGTTCAGGTTCTCTTCAGTCAGACCGGTCGAGGGGCAGCTCATCGACTTGGGCTGTCCGTCCAGGGTGAAAAAACCTGCAGACGACAACACGTCAACAAAAGAACAGGATCTGAGTCCAGAGACCTGGTTCAGGGTCAGTGTTTGATCTGATGAGGGTCCAAATTAATCAGACAGGAAATGATGTCATGGTGCAGATTCTCTTGATGTTGTTCTCACATCTGTGTCTGAATCTTCTGTAATTAAACTCTGATTGATTCGCATGAATGTTACACTACAGTAAACACACAAACATATCCTCCTCCTCCTCCTCCTCCTCCTCCTCCTCCTCACCAGGCCAGGGGGAGTCCAGCCAGTGCTTGATGTGGAGGATCTTCTCATCTTTAGAGCGAGCGTACGCCTCCTCACAGATCTTATCATACTTGGCAATCTCCTCCTGCAAACACACACACACACACACACACACACACACACACACACACACACATACAGAAAGAGAAATCAGCAGTTCTAAAAAATATCTCTGTCCTCGTACGTAGTGGAATATTCACTTTCATCAGAAATGTAAACAGCTTAGAGAATATTGTCTTTTTCAGAAAGGTCAAGAACCACAACATCCTGCGCATGTTGAAGTCGTCAGTGTGATCTCTTTCACTTTCAAACCACTGCAAACAAATGTTCCGCCCTTACTCTGAAAATCTGCATCCTGTGAGACACAGGAAGTAGCTGACTAAAGAAGAAGAGTGTTGTTACCTCGTACTCCTGCCGGGTCACTGCTCCCTCTGCGATCAGTTTCTCTGCGTACTTCTGCAGAACCGGCTTCTGCTTCTTGATCTGTTTGTACATCAGCGGCTGAGTGAACATCGGCTCGTCCATCTCGTTGTGACCCATCCGCCGGTAACACACCTGCGCACACGCACGCACACAGACACACACACAGACACACACACACATGCGCGCGCACGCAAAGGACAGGTAAACCTCACAGTGACAGGTCGCTGTAGAGTGTAACCAGCACATAAGGGATGACACTGACCAGGTCGACCACCACGTCTTTGTGGAACGTGGCCCTCCACTCAGCAGCCACCTTACAGACGTAGATGACGGCCTCGGGGTCGTCAGCGTTGACGTGGAAGATGGGAGCGTTGACGACTCGAGCCACATCAGTCGGATACGGAGACGAGCGAGCCATACGAGGATCTGTGGTGAAGCCGATCTGCAGACACGACGTCAGAAAGCTCACTCATCTGTGTGTTAATCACCGTGTGTGTGTGTGTGTGTGTGTGTTTGTTACCTGGTTGTTGACAACGACGTGCACGGTGCCGTGCGTGGTGTAGGACGGCAGGTCCGACAGGTGAAAGGTTTCGTAGACGATACCCTGACCTGCGAACGCTGCGTCTCCGTGCAGCAGGATGGACATCACCTGGACAGAAACAGAAACAGAAGCTCGGCGTCAAAAACGTTTCCAGAAGAGATTAAAACGAAAATACTGATTTTATGAGTCTGAGTTTGTTGCTCCAGAGACGAGGTGTCCATTAGCCGTCTCAGTGGCTAACTGTTAGCTTCACAACATGAAGGTTGAGCAGACACACAGACAGGATGTAGAAATATGTAAATGTGTCTCCAACTTTGTGTCACTAGTTTACAGACGGCTGTGAAAGAAGGACATGTGACTGAGAAAGTTCTTCTTTGTGATGATTAAATGTTGGCGGTGAGCTGACGGTGCGTCAGATACACCTCCCGTTCTCAGGTGATCAGCTGACGGTCATGACGAGGAGTCAAGCGTGTGTCTCAGTCTCACCCTCTTGCCGTCGTTGTCTCCGCAATAGAACTGCTCAGCTTTGGTCTTCCCCTGCACCACGGGGTCCACGGCCTCCAGGTGAGACGGGTTGGCCACCAGAGACAGGGTGATGTTCCTGTCCGTCACACGGTTGATACGACGATGGTACATCCCCAGGTGGTACTTGACGTCTCCAGAGCCCTGAGGAGGAGGACAAACACAGCAGAGGAAGACATGAATCGAACCTCACGTCACATTTTATGGCCATTATTTGGACTTTTTAATAATATTCTTCAGACATTAAATTACCTTTTTTTTTTGCACATTTTAATCAGATTTTTCAGACATTTTATTACATGTTTTGGACAAATTTCACTGTGACAACTTTGACCATCACTTTAGTTTTTATATGACACACACTTTTAGTAATGACTTTAAAAATATAGATTCATTTGGAGCGGATTATGTGAAGGTCATATATTCTAATCCTCACTTCCTGTGGGCTACAGCAACACTAAACCCCTGAGCTTGCCTGAGAAGGACTAAATGCACAAAGCTGCTATTTTGAAATATCCCATGGAGAGAGACTCTCACTGCAGCCTGTTCTATTTTGTTGTGAAAATGTGGGCGTGCAGCCTCGTTCTGTGGACGATAAACCAGGTGCAGACTTCCATCTGTGTCACCGCTGATGAGGAAATACAGCGAGTGCTGGACGGAGCAGTGAGTGACAACAACCCCGCCCACATTTAAGAGGACTGTCTGAACACACCGAGGGTCTAGGTACCATGTCTGAAGGCTTACTGCTGGTTCCAGAGGGACTGGACTGAAAGGGTTTGGTGGAGACGGGGCTGATGTGTTTGTGTTTTTTTGTGATTTATTGCTGTTTAATGTGAGTTAATAGATGGAGATTTAAATCATATGTCGGATATGTTGGAGCATTAATGGTTTCAAAAAAGTACAGCGTAAACTCTGACTGTGACGTCTCTTGTTTTAATATCTCTGAGTGTTTGACATCATTGTGGACGCTGTGGAAAATGAATCATTTCTGGCAATTCAAGATTTGTAAATCAGGGTTCCTACACATTTGGAATTTCAAAATTCTATATTTTTCCTAACCCTAATTTCCAGACTTCTCTGCTTTTTTTTTTTTTTTTTTTTTGGTTCAGAGAATATGCGACATCTGAGTAAATATATCAGTGTATCATATTTCACATCATATTTAATTATTCTTAATAGGCGATTGTAGCCTATTACCATAATGGCATGCAAATAAAAACTCAGGTAAGTTCAATGTCTGGGCTGAGGGAAAAAGGTTGGGACTCTGGGTACAAGCGATGCAGTAACGAGACGTCGGTGTTTTTTCCTTTCATGTGGCTCAGAATCGCCTTCTCCCCCATGTTGGCGATGTCAAACGATTTCACACAAAGCTTGCATCTAGCTGTGTGTGTGAATTCTTGGCCAACCAGTATTTATATACGGTACTGTCAGGCCATCCATCCAAAAACTTGCATCTACCCACTGTGACCCACGTGAAACTCGTCTTCTTGTCGAAGGTGCAGTGTTGGAGTGAAACGTGATACCTGGGGGGCTGGAGGAGGGTCATGGGGCAGCGGACTGGACAGACCACTTGTCAATCAGGTAAAAGGGGCGGTATGTTTTCTGAGACGTTTGCTCTCACACAAACTGTGCTCGGCCCGGCATAAAACACGATCCGGATTGATTACATTTTTTTGGGAAATACCTAATTTTCTGTTTTAGAAAACAGTATTTTAAAAAAGAGGTAATAGTCTGGAAACATAAATATTTTCCCATACTTTTTAATACCTGGAAATTGATCAAATTTATTTCCATACTTTCCATACTTGCGGAACCCTGGTAAATGATTTTTGGATAAATGTGATTCACAGAATCAAACAGTCTAGTTGTCCAGCTGCTCTGAGTCTGTGTGATTTCAGTGTTTGGCCCTCGGTGTTCTCTCTGTGAACGTCCTCTGGTTATTCTTCCAGAACATTAACTATAAGCAGGAACTTGTAACATCAGCAGAATGATATTTGTAATATTTTAAGATAAACTACGTTTATGATCAATTACCTCATCAGCAGCCTCCAGTTTGGAGTCAAACTGACAGAAGATCTGTTCCAGTTCTTTACGGATCACGTTGGCCAAAACATTCAGACGACCTCTGAAAGGAGAAGGTGGTGAGTGTTCACACAGGGACGGACGCACACTGTGTGTGTGTGTGTGTGTGTGTGTGTGTGTGTATATACAGTATGTTTACAGGTGTAAGAGTGTGTGTTACCTGTGGGGCATGCCCATGATGACGTTCTCCACCCCGTTCTCTGAAGATTTATCGATGATGGTCTTCAGAGCCGGGATCAGAGACTCACAGCCCTCCAGACCAAAACGCTTCTCTGCAGACCACTTCTTCTGCAGGAACTCCTCGAACCTGTGCACGCACACACACACACACACACACACACACACATTAATAACATAACCACTAACGCTCGTGTTCAGTCTCAGGTTCATGGAGATGGATGCAGGCAGGTGGAGGCAGACAGGTGTTGTGTGTGGTGGTGTTTACCTGGTGGAGCGGACCATGCGGGCGAGCAGCGTCCTCTTCTCCTCCAGAGTGAACTGCATCACTCCTGGAGTCTCAAACTTCTGTCTGATCCACTGACACTGCTCCAGGTCGTTGATGAACATGAACTCCACCCCGATGTGCTGACAGTACGCCATCTGAAGGGGCGGGAAGAGACAGGAAGGGACAGGAAGGGACAGGAGCACCATGTCAAATGTTTCTATTGTGAACCATCACTTTCAAAGAGAACAGAACAGGGGGCTGCTACGCCTCTTTTCAATAACAAGATGACGTCACAGAGGGAGAGAGGACAGCACTTAAAAAATAAATTAATTAATTACAATATAGCTGCAAGTGGCGATTCTGGGGTTCAAGCCAACACAGACCAGAAGAAGTTTATAGCAGTTAACGATGGCTACATTAAAGATAAACAACAGGTTTTATAACATTCACACAAATGCTCATTCATTTCCATCTAAATCTCTACCAGGCTCTTCTTTGGACACACGGTCACTTCCTGTTGATCAACTGCAGAAACATTTTGGGGACATGCTTCAATAAAAATATCCTATGTGTTTGGTGATGTTTGGTCAAATTCTGCACAGGCTCGTGCACTTGTTTGAACTGGTGGCGCCCCCTGTTGAGCAATTTTAAAAATATAATTTTACACATGTGGTTCAAATTTCACATATCCTGCAAGTTTTGTGATGAATGGACGAAAAATTTCTGATTTGTGGTCCAATTTGTGTTACGCCACGCCCATTTGTTTTTTTTTGTTTGTTTTTTTTTTAAACAGTGGCAGCGCCCCCTAGTGGTTGATTTGAATGAAACTTTCAGGATGTGTTTCAGGTATTCATGTGGACATTTCCTGCAAGTTTTGTGATGATTGGTTCAACGGTTATGGAGTTAGGTGTATATATGTGCTGAGCCACGCCCCCTCAGAAGTTCATCCGTTAATATCTTTAAAACACATGAGATCTCAACGAGCTTCTGACAACCTTTATCTGGTGATGATCCACAGAAAATTTGGTACGAATCACACCTACAGTTCAGGAGGAGATGCTCAAAATATGTTTTTCAAAAATCAAAATGGAGGAAAATGTAGTTAATTGGACCTTTCTGGTTTGTGAGGCTGTTTTTCTACTGAGCTGCACTTGTGTGTGTTGAACTTCAGGTCAATCAGATTTACAGTGTGAGGGTTGTGGCCCTTCTAACATTACATTTTTGGGCTCTGATTACAGCGCCCCCATCTGGCTGATTGGGTTCATATTTGTTGGGCAGCATCTGCTCACATCTGTCAAACATTGGTTAAAATTTCATGGTTCTTTGATGTAACATCTCACGGGAATTAAGGAAAACATTACTTAAGTAAAAACAAATAAATTCACATGGAAACAAAAACAGTATCTGCCCTTTGGGAGTGAAACTCTAAAAATAAATTAATTAAACATAACTAATTAATTAATTAGTTAAACAGAAAACAATTATTAGAATAACAAATAAATTAATTGAACATAACTAATTAATTAATTAGTTAATAAACAGAAAACAATTATTAGAATAACAAATAAATTAATTGAACATAACTAATTAATTAATTAGTTAATAAACAGAAAACAATTATTAGAATAATAAATAAATTAATTGAACCTGTGCAGGTAAAGTCTTCCATCAAAACGTTAAGATGTGACAGAAACATGCAGTGATGTTCACTCTGTGTGTGTGTGTGTGTGTGTGTGTGTGTGTGTGTGTGTGTTTACCTCCAGGCGGCGGATGATCTCCTTCAGCGGCAGGGCACCATCTGAACCTCCGATGAAGGTGGTGGTGGGCAGCCGGAACACCTTGTCCAGGTCGGACTCATCCAGACCGTAGAAGCCTACATGTCCCATGATGCACCAGCACAGCACAGAGGGGAGGGAGGGTGGAGAAAAAGAAGGACAGAGGTGAGAAAAGGTGTCAGGACGGAGGGAGGGGGACACCAAGGACATGGACAGACACACAAACAGGCCGTGGACACATGAAGACATGCACAGATGAAGAATGAATGAATGAACATGTATAAAACACGTGCAGCAGCAGCAGGCGGACATTTTGTCACAGCACAGTTAACATGCAGAGAGCAGCAGCAGGAGAGAAGAAGAGGACAGAGACAGATGTGTTAGTGGTTTAACAACGAGCAGGACGAGTGAAGGTCAAAACAGAAACAAAGACAGACGTCGTTAGGTTTGTTAATTTGAGCCAATCAGCAGCTTCAGAGCAGACGTGGCAGCACTCCGTCAGTCTGATGATGTCATACATTATCATCAATGTTCAGACTCAAACCAACAGTGTGTGTATGTACAGTCAGACACACTCACTACAGCACCTAATGTGGATTCATCCGCAACACACTCCCTCCTGTCAGATAACAGATAACGTCAGTGAGCACGTTGAACACGTTGCTGGTTTGAGTCTGAACATGACATCTGTTAACACAAATAAAAACAGCAGACTGGTCCTTTAACAGGTGACACACAGGTCAGGGTTTCCTCCTGTGTTTAAATGAAGCGTTCACTTCCTGTGTGACTGAACTGTGAGCTGAAGGTCAGCGGCCATCACACCTGTACAGCACCAGGCAGTCACAGGTAGAGACAGGAAGTGGGATCCCTCCTCAGACCCATTTCCTGATTCAAACTGTGATTTGTGAGTTTGGGCTTTATAAATAAAACTGAAATAAAATTGAATTCCCACCAAAATAGTTTCACTGTTCCACAATAAAAGCAAGTAAACAGATGAAAAAGCTGTCGACACACTTTTAAATAGTTATATTTAAAACTTGTCCACAACATGTTCATCACATGTTAGCTGAGGCTGTTTTAACCTTAAACATGTTTCATTTAGAGCGACAACAGCGACACTGAGTTTTGGCATCAAACAAAATTTGGCGTTACCAAAAAAAAAAAAAAAAAAAAAAAAAGCACTGAAAAATAAAACAGGCATTAAAAATTATTTTTATTTTATTTTAATATTTTTTTGCAATCTGATGTATTTTTCAAAACAGTGACAGGAAGTTCAAACTGAGAAAGAAGTAGAATAAAAAAATGAAGTCAAATAAAATAAACAAGAAACAAACAGAAAACAAACAAAAAACCTGATATAAAAAAGACAAAATATTAAAATAAAATAATTTTAATGCCATTTTAATGTTTTATTTTTCAGCAGATTTTTTTGTTTTAAATTCAGTACCAATTAGTGTTGCACGGTATACCGGTACTAAAATAGTACCGCGGTACTAGAGTATTCCAAACGGTACTATACTGCATTTGGAAAATACCGGTACTTTGAAACTGATTCAATTCATTAATTTAGTTAATTTATTTTACTCATTTATGCACACAAACGCCTTTCTTGTTCCTATTGGAGCACAGATTGCGCAAGTGGTGTGTATGACAACACCTGTATCAACATTCGCAGCTGGCACAAGAGAAAAAAGACAAGAGAAAGTCTGCCTCGCAAAGGGAGACAACACGAGACAACACAAACTTGGTGGAACATTTGAGTTACCAAACCGTGGCGTCTGTTCCGAGGTACTTACCGAACCATGATTTTTTGGTACCGTTACACCCCTATTTATTGTTCTAAAGGTTTGTATCCAAAAGGACTTTTCCTTAGGAAAAGTACCGAAGAGTATCGAAAAGTATCGAAATTCATATTGGTATTGGTACCGAAACAAAGATTTTGGTATCGTGACAACACTAGTACCAATATTTCTTTTTTTATGCCAAAAATTTGGGCACTGTTGTAGCTCTGTAGTTTCACACTGAAGCACAAGAATGAACAGTTTGTGTGACGACGACGATGATAATAATAATAATAATAGTAATAACAACTACACAATGTACACTGGAGAATACTAGCTTTTATTTTTATCATATATTTTTATTAATTTCATATAATATATATGATAATATAATTTCATTATTTTTTATTTAATATCTAATGTGTTCTTATTTTATTTTTTGTCTCGTGTCTGTTCAATAAAGTAACGAGTAATGAGCTGTGACATCAGATGTCTGCTGGCGTTCAGGGTGACACAGAAGTTGCACGTCTACTTTAAAGCTCCAGTGTGTCGGATTCAGAAGGTCATTCTGTCAGTGATGGAACATAATATAATCATCTGTAAGTCAGAATGACACGTTTATATCTCCACAGGGAGCAGGTCCTCGTCTACAGAGATCACCATGTTGCACCGCCATGTTTCTACAGTAGCCCAGAAGGGACAAACCAAACACTGACTCTAGATAGAGACATTCATGTGTTCACGTTGGACACTGTAGTGAGAAACCAGTTTAAATCAGCTGGTGTGTGTGTTTCTGAGAGGAAGAGACCTCTGAGGATAATTCAGCTCCTCAACAATCAACACTGAAGGAATTCTAACCAGGAGCAGTTTCAGATGGTTGTAATCTGTAATCTGTAATCCTCACTGATAGATGACACTGAATCCTCCTGAATCTGACACACTGGACCTTTAACTCTTCATTGTTCAGATGCAGATCTCTGATCAGCATGTTAGAAATGAGGTGATGAAGTTTTTAGGTTTTAAACAAAAAAACATTTCAACTGAGATCAAAATAAAAACATGAAGCAGCTCATCAGACTGAACTGAAGAGTTTCATCTACGAGCTGTTGGTCGTTCAGTAAAATCAAAACTCCACAGAAAAAGATTTTTGCAGTATCAGCGGGGAAAGTGAAGATTCAGGAGACAGAGACGTCTCTGTATCAAAGGCTCTGTGGTCCAGATGTGTTTCAGACTGTTGGGACCAGATCCAGGATCAGGTGGATTTTTTGGGTCTGAATGATCAAAGTGAGCTTCACTTTATTAACTGTATGAATTTAACTCTGAGTGACTGGACGTGTGGACGGACGGCAGCAGTGCAGAGACACAAACAAACAAGCTGTTAGTGTGGACATAAACTGTTAATATATTTATGATTTTATTGTATTTCAAAAATAATGTTGCAGCCTTTTTTTGTTGAAATGTGTTTTAACATATTTAAACGTGAAACACAGATTCAGCTCCTGCAGACCTTTGAAGAACTACTTTGTTGTCAGCTGTGAGGACCTGTGGGAATATTGTAAATAACGTTGTCCGCATTTTGTAAAGACGCTGTGGAGGTGGAGTCAGGTTTAATAAACCTCTTCATTTACTGCTTTGTTTCACCTCGTCTGTTGTTCTGACCTCAGCAGTGTTCAGACTTTGTTTGGGGACCGGCGAGGGAATGACCTTTAAACTTTTAAGTTGCACTCCTTTGACTACCAAAATCTAACTAGTTAATGTTGCACCTTTTGAGTGCATTTTTTTTTCACTCTTTTATTATAAATCTGTGTCCTTTATTATATTCTATACTTTACTCTGTAAAGCACTATGAATTGCCCTGCTGTATGCAATGTGCTATACAAATAAAGCTGCCTTGCAAGGTCCCATTGACCTTGACCTTTGACCACCGAAATCCAATCAGTTCATCGTTGAGTCCATGTGAACCTTTGTGCCAAATTTGAAGCAATTCCCTCGAGCTGTTCTTAAAACATGTTCATTATGTGACCGCGACCTTTGAACCTAAACCACCAAAATATAATCAGTTCATCCTTTGTCATATTGGCCCAAACACATTTTTTGTGAGGTCAAAGTGAACGTGATGTTTGACCTTCGACCACCTAATTCTATTCAATTTATTTTTGAGTCCAAGTGAATGTTTGTGACAAATCTGAGTAAAGCACATTAAGGTGTTCTTGAAACATCGTGTTCATGAGAATGAGACGGACGAGGTCACAATGACCTTTGACCCAATTCTAATCAACTCATCATCAAGTCGACGTTTGTGCCAAATTTGAAAACACTCTCATTCTGGGGATACCACGTTCACAAGAATGACACAGACAAGGTCACAGTGCCCTTGACCTTTGATCTATGACCAAAATTTAAATCACTTCTCCTTCGAGTCCAGGTGGACATCTGTGTAAAATTTCAAGAAATTCCTTTGAGGCGTTCTTTAGATATCGTGTTCACAAGGATGTCACGTACATACAACCCAAAAATGTAACGCCTCCGGCCACATCTCTCGCTGGCGTGCTGACATAAAACCTCCGTACGTGGTCGCGTGACTTTAATGAGCTGTACGGACATGAATCAATTAAAATATAAAGGAAATGAATTCTTTGTGATGAATCTGAACTGTTGGTGTGTATTTGTGCTGTTTGTCTTTTGTGTCTCTGCACTGACATCATCCAGACCACCACCATCATCATCATCATCATCATCATCATCATCTTCTTTCTGTATTAATGAGCCACTTCCTGTCTGGTTGACCTCTGCTGACCCCTGAGTGTCAGCATTGCTCTCCTGGAAGAGAAGACAGACGGTGAACACGTCCCAGTTTGTTTTAATATGAAGGAAACAGAAAGTAAAAGAAGCAGCCATGTGTTGGCGACATGTTGGTGACACAATGACATGTTTGTGACACGGTGACATGTTCGATACATGTTAGCGACACAGTGGTGACATGTTGGCGACATGTAAGTGACATGTTGGTGACACTTTGGTGACATGTTGATAACACGTTAGTGAAACGTTGGTGACACGTTGGCAACATGTCTATGACACGTTTGGGGGGTTATGACTGTTTAATCAGTTATTCTGTAACTCCACTCTGGTTAATGGACGGTTAGTGGAGGAGGAGTTATGGAGGAGAGGAGGAGAGATGGACAGAGAGGAGCAGAAGGAGGTGTTTGTGTTTGGGGAGAAAAAAACTGTCCTAAACTTCAAATCTGTTTGAAATTCCTCCTTAAATCCACAGAAGTGACCACCTTAAATGTCTCCTCACACAACCGGCCAATCAGAGGGCTGAGCTGAGCACACTCACAGCTCATTCAGCCAATCAGAGAGCTGACAAAGCACAGCAGTCCCAAACCAATCACGCGACGGACAGCCAAGATGGCCAATCAGGAAGCAGAGTGTCTAAAGACAGCAGGCGTACGCTCGGCCCCTCGTTCACTTTCCTCACTTCCTTCCCTCACCTGCTCCTAGGAGAGGAGGACAGGAAGTGAGGAAACATAAAACAGGACGACACTCTTTTTCTTCTTCTTCTCTGTTAAAACACGCAGCAGCAGGCGAGGCGTTTGTTTCACAAACAGCTCCACAGACACAAACTGACAGGTTTGTGATGTTTACCGCCTCGTCTGCAGCAGAAATGTGACAGGAAGTCTGACTCTGAAACACAACAGCACTCATCAGGACACGTTCACAGCTGCGCCGCTCGCTGAGCACACATCCCCATTGACTGCATGCCGGGAAACTCTAACTAATGTCATATCAAATATAAAGACTAAAGCAGTCCTGAGCTGCTCTCTGCAGCCGCCGACCACGGCATCCAAAGACGACAACACCACCATCTGCAGGGGTGAAGTGTGACTGATTCACTGTCAGTCATCTGGAGTTCACCACAGTTAGAAAACGAGCAGGTGATTCAGAAAAGCAGCAGTGTCTCACACGTTACGTTACAACCTCAGTGATGTTAGTAACTGATGATTTCTTCTTCTCTTAAGAACACACTCTGGTTAAAACTGTAATAACACACAGGAGCGAAGCAGGAAACAGAAGAAGAAGAAGAAGAGCTGAAAGAGATTCAGATAACGACACTAAGAGCTGCTCTGCACCAACACAAACACCAGACAAGCTAACAGCGCTAACTAAAAGGACCAACAGTTTCTACAAGTGATGCACTTTTGAAATTTATTTCATCTGGAATTTTACTTAGAAAAAATAATCTGAAATTAGAAATGTCTTAGTTGGTTGAAAAAAAATATATAATTATTCAGTTATTGATAATTATTAAATAAATAAAATATTAAATAAATACTTAATATTAAATCATTTAATTATTAATTAAAAATAATTTTGTAAAAAAAAAAAACTAATTAAAAAAATAAAAATTCATTTCACCACATGTTCAGAATAAAAACAGTTTCAGGATAAATGTGGGAAGTTCATCACTGTGACACAGAAACATTCAGACTTACAGCGTGACGTGACAGGAAATTATTTTCAAACGCTCGGCCACAAACTGACTAACGTGTTTAAATGTTACTGAAACTGTCACAGTTACACAGCTCATTCATTCATTCATTCAGTTATTCCCCTGATGTCGAGGACAGGATGTATCAGGTCAGTCAAACATCTTGACAAGTTATTAATGTGAACGTTTTTTCTCCTTGTTTAACAAATAAAATATTTTCTTCGTCTTTACTTTATTTGAAATCTATTTTTCTTTGTAAAGAAAATCATCACATTAATAAAATTGTTTTAGTCAAAGGAGAAACGTGAAAATATTGTTGGTGTCATTTTAAACAATGTAAAAGAAAAAAGTGAATAGGAAAAGTTAGGTGTTTAAAAATAATTTTATATTCATACTTTTCACCTTGTTTACCATTAATTTTTTTCTAAAACATGAAAAATTTTTTAGGGTCAAATGTTTCTTTGATTTAAATTTGTTTTTTTTGTTTTTTTTTAAGTGTTTTATAAATTACGTTCATCTGCTTTAGTCAGAGGAGAAAAATAAATCACAATCTGGTTTTATGGTATTAAAATATTTGTTGATTCCACAGATACTGTTGTTAGTTTTGGTTCATAAACATTATGATCAAAAAACTGAGTGGATGTGATGATGTGAAAGCGACAGTAAAATTAGAAAACTAATGTGGGTAAATTTAAAACTCCTTCAGAGTTATTCAAAGAAAATGATGAAGACAGAATTATG
Organism: Epinephelus fuscoguttatus; assembly: GCF_011397635.1. Taxonomy (NCBI): domain Eukaryota; kingdom Metazoa; phylum Chordata; class Actinopteri; order Perciformes; family Serranidae; genus Epinephelus; species Epinephelus fuscoguttatus. The sequence continues at coordinate 45,892,729 of NC_064757.1, read as the reverse complement.
ATCATCTGTCTTTTTGTTGTCAAGTCCAGAAAATATTAATGAATAATAGAATATTAAAATATGAAATAAGAAAAAAAATTTAAATGATTAAAAATAATAAAATAAGTTAAATTTAAAAAAATAAAATGAAACTAGAGAGATATTAATATTTACCTAATGAATAATAAAATGTGGTAAATAAATAAAAAATATTTAAATTATAAAATCCAACTAAACTTGAATAATATTAATATTTACTTCAGAAACAAATTAAAATAAAATTAATAAAATCCAATTAAACTAGAATATTATTATAATTAAATTTGTCAAATTAATTTAATTAAGTTAAGTTTGAAAAATAATTACAATTTACTTAATAAATAATAACATTTGTCAAAATTAATTAAAAAAATAATGAAAGTAGTTAAAATTAACTAAAGAGAATTAATAATATTAAGTGCAAGATGTTTAACGAGAACCTGTCGACACTTTAATCACGTTGTGGCCACATTAATAATAATTTCCTGAGGTCACCTTGTAGGATTCAAGTGAAGTAGTTATTCAGAGACGTCTACAGTCCGCTCTACTGTTACTGACAGAGCAGGCAGCTAGAAGCAGCTACAAGCTAACAGAGCTAACAAAGCTAACTACAGCCACCAGAACACACAGGACACACTCATAAGAGGTCAAAGGTCAGAGGCAGCAGAGATCTTTCAGTCAGTACATTCAGCTGTAGAGCTTTCTGTCTCTCTGAGTGTTTCCTGTGTGATCAGGCATTAAAGGGACATTTCACCATGTTCACTGTCTGATGTCGTCAAATAAACATGACTCTTCTACAGGATTATAAAACTGTGAGCCTGCAGACATCAGCTGTCACCACCGCACAGAAACACACCGCCATCTTTCAATTTATAAAATCAAGTTCAACTAGAACAATATTAACATTTACTTGAGAAAATTAAAAATACTTTTTAATTAATTAAAAAAAAAAAAAGAAAAAGAAAACTCAAATAATATTGTTTACTAAATAAATAAAATAATACAATTAATACAGTTAAGTTAAATGTATGTGTGAATCTCTCGGTGCAGGTCATTTCCTTCTTGTGAAGCGTTCTGAGCTGCACTTCTTGTGTGAAAGGTGCTTTACAAATAAAGTTTATTATTATGACGTCAGATTTTAATAAAACCTAGTGAAGCAGTGGCGACTGTGGCTCCACAGAGTTGCTGATATTAGTGACCAAACATTCATGAACTCCTGTTTAATAAAATCAAAGACAGTGAACCAAATGAAACGTCTCTTTTCTTTTTATCCTGCTCTTCAGTGCAGCGACCTCGACAGGAGCTCAGGACGTCAGGAAAAGAACCACGACAAAGACTGACCACCATCAGTCGTCAGTCCAGCAGACGGCAGGGCCTGCTCCTGACATCCTGGACTTCCTGTGGACGTGACGTGCACACTACTGTGCTAAGGATGAACTCCTGGCTTCACAGCACTGCGCAGTGACACACCAGCGTCGTCGTGTCTCGTACCTCCTACCGTTAGGACTCTCAGCCTCTCCTTGAACACAGCCAGGTCTGGGGGGTGTCGCCAGCAGGGGGCAGCAGAGGGAGAAACACCCGGACACGGTTAGTGACCTACGACCCGCTCATAAACCCGACACACAAGGCCATTTAACACCACCGCCACAACTGTCTACAGCTACGACAGAGCACAACACCGGCCCAAGCATCGCAGCGTCTCCACCACCTTTAATCAGTTTGGAAAAGTTTGGTGATTTCAGAGTGAAGCGATGGAGGACGAAGGATGCAGTCAACACCATGCTGAGAACACAGAGGCCACACCGCAACCAAGCCCCTCCCACACTGAGGGGGCCCCAAACAGGAAGCCATTCTGCACAGGTCACCTTCACCGCAGCAGCGACGCCACTCAGCCCTGAACTCAACACTGACGTCCTCTGATTTCACCACAAACTTTATTCACATAAACCAGCGTCTGATCACAAAACTGTGTCTCACATTATGTCACCGTGTCGGTGCCGTTAAATCAGTGCCTGAACAGCGCTGATGTCAGATGGTGTTTCAGGATGTTTACCGCAGTAAAGCAGACAGAGTTCAGTTAGGCGGAGCTAAAGCTTATTAGCAGTTAGTTAGCTGAAGGAAGAGACAGCAGAGACAGATCAGCTCTTCATTTACATTAATCGATTCTTATGAAATGTTTTGAGACAGTTTAACAGCTGATTGAGCGCTACAGATAATCCAGTCTGAGGAGACAAAAAACCAACAAAGAAAAAAGATCAAGAGTTTCCTTCTGTCGTTAAATTGTCCACAAAATCTGTAAACTTTACTCGTTAACTGTTCCGTCAGTTGGTCCAAATCAGTGTACACATCTATGATTTGTTCAGAGGTTAAAATAAACTCCTGTTTCCCTGGTTGGCTAATAACTAAATAAATAAATAAACATAATCAGATGTTTGTGGCTGAGATTAGGGACGTCATCTTCAAATGGCCACAAAAATGTGTTCAATTCTTTCTGAGATGTTTGAAGCTTCACTTTCACAGTAATAACTCTTAAATCAACATTTTGCTTTATAAATATGTCAAATATTAAATCAGCTCCTGACACTCCACCACAGCTTCGACTGAAACCTCCAGGTTACCAGTTAACTGACAGGTGGAACTAAAGTGACGACAAACAGACTACGCTGCAGTTTCTATGAGGATAAATGAAGTGGAGGCGAGCTGAGCCTTCACAGGAGCAGACGAGACTCTGTAACACATCCAAGATTCCCACTCAGAGACAGTGGTGACAAAAAGCCAAGCTGGTTAAAAACCTCAGCGAGTCTGCAGCCGTCAGCCGACACAAGCAGGCCGCAGGTTACTGACACAACAAGCTAACGAAGCATCAGCTGGGTGCTAACACGTCAAGCAGAAACCAAACAACAAAAAACAGAAGCTAACACACGCCTCTGATTTCTGCCGTCAGATCGAAGGTCATCTCAAGGAGCTGTCCTGGAGCTATGATCATATCACGTAAGGTCATGAGGTCATTTTGTTGAGAATTCATTTCAGTAACATCTCATTTTAAGCTACTATCTTTACTCTGGCCCACTTCTGGTTGTTCCTTCACTACCAGGCGTGAAAGGGTTAAGTCGCAACACCTGAGGGCCAAATCTATTTCTGAAGGTGAATCCAATTAAGATCTTTCTCCACAAACCCACGAAACAACGTGAGCCAGGATCTAAGGGCGTTTTGGGGAAAGCTAAAGTCCTGTCAGGGGAACATTTCACCTCGTCAGTGAAGAGGAAGGTTCCAGTTTCAAAAGTTTCAGAAACATTCAATATATACATGTTAAAGAAATGAGAAGATCTCAGAAAGGTTATTTCTAGCTGATGAGAAGTTTCTCAAACATTCACTGTACTTGAGAACGTCTCAGAAGATTACAGCTCAGGACAAAGTGTCAGAAACATTAATTGTACACGAGGAGGTCTGAAGAAATCCTCCTGATGTACAACAAGGTCCCAGTTAGTCTACAGAGACATGCCCCGGAGCAACCTGCCCTCCACTACAGTGACCTTCAGAGAGAGCCGGGCTGCGAGGCCCAACAGGACAGGACAGGGAGATAAAAAGAGGCGGTGGATGTTCTCTAAGCGTTCAGCTCCTCACCCAGCTTGTCGGAGGAGGTGATAATGTCAGTGGGGACACACGAGTCCAGATCGGCGTCCATGATGCCGAGGGGGTCCAACTGGGCCACATGGTGCCCTCGGATCTACAGGGAGTGACAACAGCACAGAGCCCACCCAGGACAGAAGAGGAGGAGGAGGGGGAGGAGGATGAAGGTGGAGGAGTGAGGAGGAACAGGAGGGACGAAGTGAAGGAGACGAAGGAGAAGGGGAGGAAACAAGATGCAACGAAATAACCAGAGGAGAGGCGGGAGGATGTGAAGCAGGATGTGAAGGTTTGGAAAGCAAAAAATATAGAAAAGGAGGAACGGCAAAAACAGAAAAAGATCAACATCGAAACAGGATTAGAGACAAAACAAGGAGAGAAGGAGAGAAGGACAGGACAGCAGGGTGAGAGTAGGAAAGAAGGAGAGGAGGAAGGAGAGAGGAAAGGAGAGAAGAGAGGGAGGGTGGGAGGGAAGAGCAACATTAACACCACAGGCAGGAAACAGTTTGTTTGTCTGTTCAGTTCTAGCGTTCTCACCGACGTCCTGGAAGCCGGTATTCACCGGAGCATCATCAAAATTCACACAGCTGATTCCCAGAGGATCCAACTGGGCATTGTGATGCCCCATCACCTGCACACACACCCAGCGCACACACACACACAAACAAACACACACATCGGGTTATCACAACACAGACACTGCTGACAGACTGGTTACTGGAGGTCTTCACAGGTCCACACAGCTGAGAACTGATCCAGGATCAGAGTCTGGACGGGTCCGGATTACATCTGAATCCGGTCTGATCTACAGTTCGGTTCTGGTTTTGGCGCTCGGTCTGGTTTACGAACTTTAACCAGTCTGATTTGATGAAAACCAGCTGAATCGATACATTGTGGCAAATTAGCCAACATGAAGGACGTCACGAGAACCGATCCTTTCCTACCACGCCGACGCCAAAGTTCTGAAAACATGATAGTGATAGTTTTTCCTCCAGTCCGGTAGGTACCAGTGTTCTGGTCTGTCGTTTCATACTAAAGGAAGAAGAAGAGCGTCCGCCAGCACAGAGGAAATACAGTAACACGTAGAGGACAGTGACGCGTGGAGCTGCAGAAACAGCTCTGTCCAACATTCCTGAGATCAGCAGATTTTCTAACTTCTTTGCAAAGGGAACGCAGCGTATTTACACTCTGCTACAAACTCCAGCAGTGTGACGAGCTGCTGAGGGTCTAATGTCACATAGCCAGAGCTGGTTTGTGTTTCTTTAAACCAATCACAGTCGACTTGGCTGGAGTGAGCCCAGGATGCAGCGACAGAGCTCGATGGGACTTGTTTTGGTGGAACATCTGTACGTGAGGAGGTGAGCTCCGTCATTAAAATGGCTCCGCAAAAGAAAACACCACAGAACACTATAAACAGTGGTCTGATTCAACTTTTACTGATAAGAACACAAACATCATTTGATAATCGGAGCTCTGGAGGTGAAGCCTGACTTTACTTTACTCACTGGACCCATTAAAACCACAGATGATCTGCTGGCTGTGTGTGACTCTATCAGAGCATTAATACGGTGATATCACAGAGGCTGGTGTGAAGTTAATGTTTCATTAGTGAAGTCAGCGTCACTGTTTCATGCTGCTGCCAGAGTTTAAACAAGCAGCGAATCAACTCCGACTGTCAGAAAACAGATGAGCATCAGGCCTCAGAGTCCGAGAAACAGAGTCTGGGCTTTTCTGAGCCGCGTTCACAAGTTGATTTATTCGTTTACAACGATTCACAGAAAGAACAAAGCAGACACGTCGTATTTCACGATCCAAATCTTTGTCACAATGTGCCATTTTCAGCGTGTAAAGCTGGAATACACTGAGCAACGAAAGACGACAAACGTGGCAGTATCTTTGGCTGTTTATTTATTAGGAGGTTTGTGTTTTTGGGTGACGAGACGAGACGAGACGTGGCAGAGTCAGCTTTTAGAAAACTAAAACTGCACCAGTTCCAGAATCCAGCAGCCACAGTGCCGGGTGGACATGAAAGTTCATTTCCAACCTTGACGACAACATTTTGAATTTGAGGATGATGAAAAAGGTGAGCTGAGAAACAGACGAGGCATCGTGGTGTCAGTCTGCTCTCACTGTTTGTTATGGTCAACCCTGAAGCAGCTGCTGAGTCGACACCTGGTGGTAAATTCAGTCTTCTTATACTGTATTATCGTGGACGAGATGATATGACACACCTCGAGCTTTTCCTGTGCACAGCTGTGAGCGTGTGAAGACCTCCACTGACTCCATCATTAATCAGGATTTCTTCACCGTTTCTAACCAGGCAACTGAAGACGAGACGAGCTTTCACGCTAATCTGAAGCTATTCTTCTAGCCCACGTTTTTATGAACTGTTGACCAAACATGCAGCAGAAATTAATCTTAAACACTAAAAGTCTGAACAACAGTCGGACTTTACCCGTAGAGCTAAGTCATGACTAATTAAAATTAAAATAGAATAATATTCTGCATGTAAAATAATCGAATAATAAAGATGATCCGCTGAGCTCCATCAAGTTCTGTGGAAAAAAAGACACGTTAAATATAATCACATTATACAGTCACTGACGATGCAACAGGAAGTGTTCAGGATCCAGAAACATGGAGGAGAAAATACAATATGTTTTTAGTTTTTATAATCAACAGACTTGTTATTAAAAAATCTCCAGAAAAAACATGTTTGAATATATTTTATTCAGTCTAAAAGGGAGCAAAGTAAAACCTCAGTGCTGGACAGAGCAGACACTATAACTCACCTGATCAAAATGATTTTTAATTAAACTTAAACCTGAAGTCTGCATCAGTTGTTCTAAACATTTTTGTCCTGTGGCCCCAAAAACATTAGACCCTTTTACGCTGCCAGATTTTCAGCAAATGTTGGGCCGTTTTGCCGGCAAGCTGTGAGCTTTTAGACACACAGAGCCGGATTGGCGAGTTGATCTGAGGTGCCCAATTTTCCTCCTCGTAGGGTAGACATATTGGTGGAACCCTTTTAGTTTAAACAGACCGAGGCGGCCTTCCGCAACGGTAGGAGCTGTTGATGACTTGTGGGAGGAGCTGTTGATGACTTGTGGGAGGAGCTGTTGATGACGACGCACGTGCGACCCACTGGTGATGGATAAACAGGAAACAGCTGATAGCAGGAATTAGCGAGCAGCTAGTAGCAAGAGGGAAACACAAACCTGACAGACACTGTAAAGATGAGCAACTGGGGAGACAAAGAATTGTGCGCCCTCCTTGTCCTCGCAAACGAAGAGGCCATTAACCGTCAGATGACGGGGACGGTGAAGAACGGGCCGACTTACGAGAGAATCACCGAAGGACTGACCAGCCGCGGCTTCCCTCCCACGTCACTGTTTACGTCACACGCTGAGCTACACGTTTTGTTACTTGCTCACGCCCCCCATTGCCCCGAAAAAGGCACATTCTGTATAAACAAAAGTAGGTAGGCGGCATTTTGCTGCACTCCCCGATTTTGTTTTTATACTGCCAATGCTGAAAGAAGACTGATTGGGCTTTCCTGCAAATTTGCACAGCTCCTGTTTAAAAAGGGCTCCTGTTATATCCACTTGTCAGCCCTCATCGATAAAAAGTCATCTTTATTTTATTTTAAAGGTAAAAGTTGTGATAACTCTCAAGGAAGAAGAAGATTATTAGAGAAATAATGAAAAATAAAATTTTCTGTTTTCTCCTTTGTTAATCCTCTCATGTTCAACTTGGCATCCACTGCTCCACATGACCGAGAGTTAAAGGGCTAAAGAATGAAACAACAACGCTCACTCCTTCAGCGTGTCGCCTTTAAAAAAGTCGGTTCACAAAGGTTGGTGGATTCCTACAAATGCTGTTGTCTGATGTCTTTCATGGATCATCTGTCTCATGTCCAAATGTCAGGATGTCGTGACAGCTTCAGTAAACATGACAGAAAATTATATTTTCTATAAGTTCCCACCTGCAGCTTTGAGAAAAACTGGAGTCTGTCACTGAGTCGTATCAGGGACAGCCTTCATGAGTCGAGGCTAACATCCTGCAGATCACCTGTATACATGTTAATGTGTGTGTGTGTGTGTGTGTGTGTGTGTGTGTGTGTGTACATGTACCTGGTAGGCCCTGATGAGGGACTGGACGGCCAGGTGATCCTCCACCAGCTTCTCCACGTTGGGCTGAGCTCCGACCAGAGAGGAGAGCTGAGGAGCTGCAGACAGTCCCAGAGGAGACTGGTAGGCTGCACCGGGAGGAGCACCGGCATTAGCGTTCCTGAAAAATACATCCCACGACTGGACCAGAGGAGGAGGAGGAGGAGGAGGGAGAGGAGGAGGAGGGAGAGAGAAAGAGAAGATTTTTAATAAAATAATCAAATCAAATGTATTCATAAAGCAGATTTAAAAACAACCAGAGCTGTACAATTAAATTAAATAACAAAATGGTCACAGCAAAACGTCAGAGAAATAAACGAGTAAAAAAGATAATAAAGCACAGAGTGAGATCTAAAAATAAAATATGGAGGATAAAACAGTCATTTGTGCCAAACTTGAAATTCCTCTGAGGTGTTCTTGAGATACCGTGTTCACAAGGATGGGACGGACATACGGACACACCCAAAAACATAATGCCTTGGGCCATGGCTGTCGCCAGTGTGGAGGCATAATTAACAATACTTAAGTATCTCAAACTCAAACGCAGACAAAGACAGTACGTGAGAAAATGTTCTTAGTTCCTTGGTCTGCATCACACTGAAGCTAAGATCTGTGTGTTTTTATTCTTGACACAACAAGGTCATTTTCATGTGAACAACTGAGTAAAACACCATGACGGAGCTCCAGGAGACATTTCTGAATGATTCACACTGTCTCTGGTTTCCAGTTTGGTCTCTTTGAACATCTGTAAACAGTTTTGCCTCCAGACGTGACCGAACAACATGTCGTCTGAGCTGCTTTTACTGCCAAACCTCTGCTCTGAGTGCCCTCTGACAGTCTGAGACCAGGGGAGGGTAAAACAGGAAGAGCTCTCGGAGACACTGACCTCCCTCTGAAGGAGAAACAAAATGTTTTCAACATTCAGCCTGTTTTCAGGAACCCACTGTGTGACTCATGAGTCCAGAATGAGCTGAGGAACCACAGAGTCTCCGCCCTGCTCACAAACATCTCCGTCCCTGTATCAGCTCACCACAACTCACACTAACACACTCACTCACAAACACACACTCACAAACACACACAGGGTTCCTACAGCTGAAGAGTCCTGACTCCACACTTTCCTCTCTGGCTTCACCTCCTCAGTGTTCTCTCATTCTCCTTTCACCTAAATCATCAAATCATATTCACTGGAAGATCAGGACGATAGTTAGGCCTCCCAGAATCACAGGCTGCAGCTCATACAACAGGTCAATACTGTGAGTCTGTCTTCTCCCTCTGAAGAACTACAGGAACTCTCCTTCTGCTTTCATTTATCACACAGTTCTTCTATTGAACAAACATCTGCAGCAGAGACGACACTCAACATTCAAATTCAATACTCCTCTTCATCTCAGAGGGAGATATGTGGGGTGGGGGTAAAAACGATACAGCATGGGGAGGATGTCACGATGTTTTCGACCTGTTAAGGCCCTGACACACCAAGCTGACGGTCGGCCGTCGACCAAAGTCGGGCCGTCGGTGAGCGTCTGTCGCCCTAGTTTTTGCGGTGTGTCCCGCACCGTCGGCACTTCGGCGTCGGCGGCTTTTCGGCCGATTGAGCATGTTGAATCGGCGGCGGAGCTTGTCAGTGAGAGAGATCACTCTGATTGGCTGTTCAGGTTTTATTTCCTCGCCCCTGTAGCGAGTGAATCTGCCTGTAGTGAAACCGGGGCTAACCGGTGCTTCCTCCTCAGGCTCCACTTCACTCAGCTGCCCCACAGACCCGCTGCTTCTTCACACTTTAACCTGAATAACAAACCGGAGCTAGCTGCTCCCGGCAGCTGCGTGAAGTGGAGCCTGCGGAGGAAACACCGGGACCGTCTGGATGTAATAGTCCGTGGAGGTGCTGCGGTGCTCGGCTGCACAGATAGGAAACCCCTCGGCTGACAGGATGTACCACTCTCTCACTCCGCTCTCTCTCACGCAGGCGCCGAACGTACGTGCTACTTGGCCGTCGGATGTAGTCCGTGTAGTGTGTTCAAATGCAACTGACACAGGGCGACGTGAGGCGACGTAGACGACGCAACAGTTGGCTTTCGTCGCCGCTAGATCTTTGATGACGGTTTGGTGTGTCCGCACCTTAAGAGTGTTTGTTACTTCACTTGACTTGTTCTGACTCACTGACTTTAACAATGATTCAAAGAGACAGTTAACTTTAGTGATAACTGCTAATAAATAAAACAAATCTTAAAGCAAGTAAAAACACATTAACGTTAAACCCTGAGCAGGTGTAAAGACGAGTGTGTGTTTCTGATGACAGACTGCAGCAGATGCAGACGGGTCACTTCCTGCAGCTGCTGCAGTGTCAGCTGACTCAGGCTTTTACTGTGAAGGAGCAGCAGGAAGTCAAACTGAGTCTGTGTCTCTGAGGTGCTACAGCTGGTTCAGATACATGGTTTTCAGTTTAAATGATCAGATATAGATTCTTACAGATATTGATCTTTGCAGCGGAGCCTTTATTCATCTGTGCCGTCGTCTCTCTGCAGGCTGCAGATGTTAGTCAGAGCCCAACTGTGTATGGATGTGGAACATTATGGTGGAAATATGCATGACTCAGACTGACTTCAATTATTCCTGCTCATGTGTTTTTTCCACGGAGGCCTAATTAACATATGTGTTTCATGTTTTAGTCTTTATGCATCTGCACACAATAAATGACTATTGAACTGTTTCAACAAAGGTTTTTGTTTTTTACTTTATCTCCAGCTCTATGATTTTAAAGCAGACAGAAAATGTATGAACAATTTTACCTAATTTGCACTTTCAGTCATTTTATATTAAAAAGAAAACTGTTTAATTGTGGAATAAGAATAAAGTGAGGGTCCCAGGATCAATTCTGACAGATTCTGTTAGTGTCATTAATCTGTAACTTATTCATCATCAGGACTCAAACAGGACTTTATGCTGATATCAGCAGCGTCAGTATTGAATGGGAGGAGTCGTGTTTTGGTTGTGACTCCAGATTTGGTTTGCAGCAGCTTTAGAGTCAGAACACAGAGTAACTATTAATAGGTCACAGGTTTCACTTCCTGTGTGGTCATCTCCCCGGCTGTAGGTCACAGTGATGTCGGGACCTGTTTGACATTAAAAGCCGAACCAGTTAACTGAATTTTACACACCTGACTCATCATAACGACAGCGTACACCAACATGAAACGAACGTCTGACTGCCATCATGATGCATCATGTGACATCACAGCTCTCTGTTCACACTGAATACATTTAATATGGACTTTTTTTACTTCATGCAAACAAACCATGTGGCTATCAGCTGTTTGCTCGAGATCAGACTGGAGGTGTAACCCCTTTAAAAGATGTATCAGTATCTTCCTATGTTAGTAACGTTACTTTTTAAACAGAGAACATGTTTTATTGTGATATTTACTAGAAATCACATACAATACAGCCGACAGGAAGTAGCCTAGCTTGTTATTAGCAAAGGTCATTTAGCAGAAACTCTCCACTCCCTGCTGAGCTCCCTCCGGCCAGCTGACACCTTATTTAGATTTCTGTGGTGAAATCAAAAGTATCACGTAGATAATTCCTCATTTCAACTTCATGACTCAGCTGCTGCTCGTCCACTGTGGCACTCTCAATATGAGCGACAGGAATAAATACAAACAGGGCGTCTGATGAAAGTTCAGCTCTAAACGACGCACCTCGTCGCCTGCAGTCAGTCACGATGTCTCTTTCATGAGTCCAACAAGTTGGCATATTGGTTTTAGTTTTCTTGAGAGACTAACTCTGTCATATCTCCACTCGTCACCCCAAAAAACACGTAAACTTTCACGTAAACAGACAGCGTGTGGCGCTCTGCCCCTCCCACCTCTACTGAGGTATGATTTCCTACATGTTGCCGTGCTCCACAGCTGTCAGACACCACAAACAAACATTATTTAAATCATGTTGTCACGTTGCTTATTACTGACACAATATGTGCTGGATTTAGTGCCGCGACGCCGTCAGCACAGGTTGATGATGCTGTTGTTGCGACGCTACTGCCCATTTATTGCAGCTGTTTATTTTCAAACAGGGAAAAAATCTCTGTCTGTCTCTGTCTGCATTTTATTTTCATCACAGAGTGTTTTTGTAAAAGTGCTTGTGACATCTCAAACGTGGCTTTGACCTGCAACTGAACGCGGAGTCCATTTTGTAAAAACTACCAGGAAATATACTGTGCATCACCTGTAAGCCTGAAAACACAGAGATATGATTTTTTGTCCGTATCGTACAGCGTGTGTCTGTAGGAGTTAGTCCTGCTGTGCAGCTTCAGGCTACTTCACTAAGCTCATAACAGCAAGGTCACACTGTGTGATCTTTACTTAACAACTGGGACATGTAACATGACACACACACACACACACACACAAACACACTGTCATGCACGTCAGCCACAGGTTTTCACTCCGTGACCTCCATGCTCACCTCAATGGTTTATAATGAAGTTTTACTTGAGAGAAAAATATACAAACATTAAAAGTATTCCTCACCTCCAACAGTTCAGACTGATCATGGTGATAATTTAATCTCTTCTTACTGTGCCAACTCTGCAGGTTTGAATCTGTGGATGAAGACGTTTCACCAAACTCCAGCTGCCACATTAACCTTCTTACTGAACATCATCCAGCCCTTCATTTCAGTTCAGATACTTCTCTTCTTTAATACGCATATCTATTTTAGAGTAAATCTCCTCCTCTTCATCAGTATTAAATAAATAACTTTGGGCCTTTCATAGAAATATTTTTTGTAATTCTAACTTTTAGAAACACATCTGAAGTCAAAGGATGTCATAAGAAAACACACAACCCTCTGTTCTCATCGTTACGTGTCAAGGGCTCCTCCTGCTCCTTCAGGACTCTGCTGTAAACTGTGCTTTTCCTCTTCATCAAACACAAATACACAAAGAGTTTAATCCTGGAGGAGCTCATCTCAGACACACAGCTAACAGCCCCAGCGTTCCGCTGCTGTGAGAACAGCATGTGAAAGAGTCCTGCGGTGTGTTTTAAGAGCGGCCTCCACTTTGGACGGTCAAACAGGTCGGTCATGTGACCAGGTTCAAGCAGCTATTATTAGCCTGGTTGTCCTTTAAGACTCAGTTCAAATGTGAGAGTGTCCCTGAAGGCACCACAGGAGGAGCTCTGATTCAGGTGAAAGTTGGATGTTCTGATGACGTCATGTTATAACATAACATGACGTCATCAGAACACGTCCTCCAATAACATGACATCATCAGAACACGTCACAAAGAAAGTTTCAGTCTCAGTCTGCTTTTTTATAATAAACAGTTCAACTGAATGTTTTTGTTTGGCTGACAGTTTTTCTGATCACTGAGGAAGTGAAAGATTTTAAGTAACTGCCATTTTCTCATAGCGTAGCTGCTTTACTTGTTAATGTAGAGAAACTTTATTTTGTTGTAGAGTAACTGGAGCTGAACTCACTAAATTTTTTTAAGTCATTTTCCAAGTCATCTGTGTTATTCTGACAATTTCATCGCAGACGGGCTGCTAACTATGATGTCTGACGTGAAAATACAAAAACCTGAATGTCTCTATCTAGAGTCAGTGTTTGGTTTGTCCGTTCTGGGCTACTGTACAAACAACATGGTGATCTCTGTAGATGAGGACCTGCTCCCTATGTAGATATACATGACTCATTCTGAGGGAACCAGAACACCCCAATCTGATTTTCAGATGATTAAACATTTAAGAAAACATAACATGGAAATGATTATTCCCTTTAATCCGTCACACTGGAGCTTTTTTTTTCAAGAACTTGTTGGGAATCCTGAGTTCTGGCATATCGTCTTACGCAGAGTTAACGCAGCATGAACTCAGTTTGATGATCATCCTTCATATTTTATGTTAACCTCTCAGTTAACCACGGTGATAGATCAGCTCCACACCTGCAGGGGGCTCCACTGCTCCTTACCTTGTGAACACTCTTGGGGTCCTCCAGCCAGGCAAAGTACATCTCCTCCACATAGTTGGAGCTTGTCCCGTTCAGGAACGGCTCCGAGGCCACCGGTGCCGTGTAGCACCTGATTGGCTGAAACGTCCTTGTGCCACCTGTGGAGGCGACTGTGATTGGCCGCTGCGGGCCGACAGTCTGAGCCGCCTGCGAGGCGGTGAGCGGACGCAACCGCGCCGCACAAGTCCTTAAACGATGCATGAGCAGTCCTTAAAGTGTCACACACACGGCGGTGGTGGTCAGGCCGACGGGCCGGGCGTCCTCAACCTCAGAACGAAGACGGGATAAAAGTCACTCGAGCAGGGGGGCGGTCTCAGGACAGAGAGGGAGGAACAAGGCGTCCACGGTCCACTGATTCGACTGTCCACTGAGGGGGAGACACAGAGACACCGTGTTAAAGACAGAGAGACGATCTGTGTTTACACTACTCACCCATATGCCGAGGGAGGCTCAGGTGAAGTTTTAGAGTCCTCACATCACTTGCAGAGATCCAAGGGGAGAGGAGGTAGCAACACAACTCCACCTAATGGAGGCTGACGGCGCCCCAGATTCAAACGTCCAAAAACACATCATTGAAACCACAAAATATCTCCATACTGCTCGTCCGTAGTGATCCAAGTGTCCTGAAGCCCCGACATAAAAAGTTGTTTGGAAAAACCTCATTTGAACTCTGTTTTTAGCCTCATTGTAGCCTGTAGCTCTGACTGCCTCTCTGTGCACTGTGCTGACATGTGCACGCTTGCGCGTGAGACCAGCGAAAGCACATGAACACACACACATGGACGAGCAGTATGGAGATATTTTGTGGTTTCAATGATGTGTTTTTGGACGTTTGAATCTGGGGCGCCGTCAGCCTCCATTAGGTGGAGTTGTGTTGCTACCTCCTCTCCCCTTGGATCTCTGCAAGTGATGTGAGGACTCTAAAACTTCACCTGAGCCTCCCTCGGCATATGGGTGAGTAGATAATGGCTGAATTTTCATTTTTGGCTGCACTATCCTTTTAACTCAATCTTGAGAGGAACATCTGCAGTTACCTGCAGAGTTTCACCCAAAATAATCACCTGATCAGTGAGGGATTATTCACCTCATTCATTTGTTTTATAAAATAAATAAATACAAATATTTTAATATATAAACTTGTCACTTGGGGTTGTTATTATCATTTTATTTTATGATTATCACAATACATTTTATTTTGAAATTGCCTTTCAAAACACCCAAGGTGTCTTTACAGAGCATAAAATAACACACGGTACAAAAGATCATGTCGAGTACAGTTCAGGTGCTGCTTTACTAAATGTTGTGTTGTTATTTCTGTCAGATGGTTTGTAGTTGTTTATCTTTCAAAGACGGCACATTATTCGCACACGTTGAGTTGTAGGAGCCTTGGCAAGTAGCGCCTCCAAGAACCAAACAATGTCCCGTCCACAAAAATTAACACAAATTAATCCAATCTTCTTGAATCCTGCATCATGCTGCCATTTTGTACAGTTACTGCAAATGTGATGTTTAAAACAGGTCAAATCTCATTTCATCATAGAGCTGCGTGCAGCGTATTGATTGAGGACTGGAGCTCTGTGACGGGGACAGAGTCATACACCGTGACAGGGCTAACTGTTAGCATTAAACGGCTAACGTTACCCATGTGTTATTCAAGATTGTAACGACAGAATCGAGCTGTGTTGGTGTGAGAGCAACGGCTCGATGTCGGACTGCTGCTGTAAATCTTCTGACCAAGCACCAAAACATGACGAGTAGTGATGAGACGATGTTGTGCTGTGCAGAGAGAGCAGCTCACAGACACTGTACTTCAGGGCTGATGATAGTGGGTGATCAGCTGTTGATGCCCCCCCGCCCCAATTCTGTGGGAAACACTGAATGCTCAGAATAATACGCTCTGAATCTGACAACGCATCTCAACTATTTTCGCAATTTCTTCCTCATTTTTTTGTTTGTTATTTAGAGAAGCTGCAACGATCCCAAACTCAGCCCCATAATCCTGCAGGCTCTGCTGTTTGCACTGACGGTTAGAAGCTAAACTCTTCGCCGTCTCTGTTCTCTGTGCCATGTCAATAAAGATTCATCTAATATTCAATAAAGCATCACAAAGGTATTGTTTGGACGCTGGATCCAAAACTCCCACTGACACCAGTATAGAAACCAGTTAAACAATTCCCAGTCCTACTGGAGTGAAGACTTTACCACTCCAAACCATGTTTGTCCCAACAGTCCTGGGTCTGTGGTGGATCTGAGGTCAGCAGAGGCGAACAAACAGTAAACACCACGTGGTTCTGTCCTGAGACCTTCACACGCCCACAGCAGGAATGTGAAGTCAACTAACAAAGTACGTTTTACTTTGACTTCAGTCAGGTTATAAATGCAGGACGTTTACGTGTTGTGGAGTATTTGTACACAACGTTATGAGTACTTTTACTGCTTCAAGTTCTGATAATAATAACGATAATAATAATTTTACTTCAGTAACGTTATAAATGCAGAACTTTCACTTGTAGTGGAGTATTCTTATAGCATGGTATTAGTACTTTTACTGCAGTAAAGTAAAGTACTTGAGTAAAGTAGTAGTGGATACTTTTTGTTTTGAATACAAGATTTTCACTTGTAGTGGAGTATTCTTATAGCATGGTATTAGTACTTTTACTGCAGTAAAGTAAAGTACTTGAGTAAAGTAGTAGTGGTTACTTTTTGTTTTGAATACAGGATTTTCACTTGTAGTGGAGTATTTTCACAGAATGGTATTAGTACTTTTACTGCAGTAAAGTAAAGTACTTGAGTAAAGTAGTAGTGGTTACTTTTTGTTTTGAATACAGGATTTTCACTTGTAGTGGAGTATTTTCACAGAATGGTATTAGTACTTTTCTGCAGTTTTACTTTAACTACTTTTGGTACTTTTTTATTTACGATACCTTTAACTTCAGTCAGGTTTTGAATGCAGAACTTTTACTTATAGTGAAGTATTTTTTGTAGCATGGTATCAATACTTACAGTGGAGTATTTGTACACTTCGTTATAAGTACTTTTACTGTAGTTTTACTTTAACTACTTCAAGTACTTTTTGCTGATAAAACTTTTACTTCAGAGGGGTTTTGAATGCAGAACTTTTACTTGGAATGGAGTATTTTTAATAGCATGGTATCAGTACTTTTACTGCAGTTTTACTTTATGTACTTCATGTGCTTTCTGAAATACTTTTTGTTGCCAATAGTTGCATACCTTTGCTTGAGGTTATTAATGCAGGTCTTTTATTTGTAGTGGAGTATTTTCACAGTGTGGTATCAGTACTTTTACTGCAGTAAAGGATCAGGATACTTCTTCCAGCACTGCCATCAGTGTTTCCTGCCAAATGTGATTCAGTTTCTGAGTGTCCTGCCAGCTTCACGCTCCTGATCTACATCTCACAACCACTGATGTGTGAAAACCAGTGACAGGCAAGAAACAAACCTTCAGTAACTTAAATCGCAGCAGAAGAAACGTGCCTGTGTTGATGTGCAGTGTGTGGGAGCAGAGGAGCCTCAGCTGGAGTCTCTCCGTCTGTGTTGTGACCTTGTTGGGTCTCCGCTCCCTGCCTGCCTCCATTCTCCTTCCCTCACCCCGGCCTGGACGAGCCCACCTGTCTCTCCGGCCTCCTGATTGGCTGTCTGACATAAATCCAGCCTTACTATTGGCTACAACACCTGTCAGTCACTTTGTCCTTTCACGAGTCATGAGTTCCCGAAAATTGCCTTCTTTATCAAACATAGTAAAATGATCTCCAGTGAATGTTTAAGACCCAGAGTGCAGCTACACAGCGATGCTAACACTCTGCTCACAGCGGCTACACCATTAGCTTCACAGCTAACGGGTTAGCTTATGTAATTAGCTGCTTAGCTCCCACTTTCTCTATTAATTGTCATTAGCACGTTTGGCTCGCGGGTGCTAATTGAGTTAGCTGTGAGGAAGCTAACTTCACGGTTATCGACGCGTTTTTATTCCGCGGTGTGAACCGTAATTTTCAGCAGCACCGACAGTTTCAGCGCGTATTCTGACAGATGACCTAACGTTCACGGTAACGGTGGTCTGTGCGTTGGTTAGCACGCGGCTAACATGCTAACAGGTTTTGTCTTTCTCAGATTCCTCAGGACGGATCTTAGTTTCCTCGAAACGGACCCGGGATCCGTCTCTGAGTTCAAACAGCAGACCCGGTAATCTCCCCGGAGGCACACACACCTCTAAAGTCCCGGTACTGACCTCGAGAAACGAGTTTCGGCGGCTCCCCTCTCGGCCGGTATCCCGGATGCCCTTCGCTTCTCCCGGTAAAGTGATGACAGCTCGGGGCGCGGAGTACGGGAGCGAGGCCCGTGTGGAGGTGACGTGAGGCGGCGTATACGTCATGACGTACGGGGGCGGGGCGTGTCTCACGATTTATTTTTATTTCTCTAAAGCAAAAAAATAAACTTATAATAATAAAAACATTTAAAAAAAATAAAAATAAATAACATTCACAATAATTATAATTAATATAAATATTGAAAATGTAATCAATATAAATATTACAATTGACAATAATAAATTACATTTTAATTTAACATAAATGGTAATAATAATAATATAAATACAAATAACAACAAATAAAGTTTTAATATAAATAATAAAGCAATAATGAAATACAATTATAATTAACATGAACAATAAATTAAATTTAATATAAATAAAATAAATATTATTGCAATTAATTTTAACAATTACATTTTAATTCAACAAATAGTAAAAACAATAGAAATAGTTTTAAAAGGTTTAAATTGAATATGAATAATAAAGTAATAATAATAATATGATATTATTAACAAGAAAATATAATGAACATTAACAATAAATTCAAATTTAATGTAAATGATAAAATTAATAATAATTATCATTTTTTATTACATTGACATAAACAATAAATTATATTTTAACCTAGGGTGTAATGATTTTTTTAATTATTTATATTTAAAACTGTATTTTACAAAACAGTGAAATGCAAAATATGGAATAATTACTTTAAAAACACAGTAAATCTGAAAAACTGAATTGGAAAATAGTGTAAAACATAGTTAGCAAATTATATCAAAAATCATATTGATGCTTTTATATTATACTTAAAATCATATCTGTCACAAAAATACAGAATTAGCCTTATATTGAAAATCATATTGCACTATGTAAAGGTTAACAACAATGTCTTTAAAAAACATGCATGCATTCGTGATGTTTAGTTTTATAAATTTAAAGCTCCAGTGTGAAGGATTTAGGGGATATATTGACAGGGATGGAATATAATTTATTTCCTTTAGTGTTTAATCATCTGTAAATCTAATGGTTGTGTTCTGGTTCCCTCAGAATGACACGTTTATATCTCCACAGGGAGCAGGTCCTCATCTACAGAGATCACCATGTTGCACCGCCATGTTTCTACAGTAGCCCAGAACGGACAAACCAAACACTGACTCTAGATAGAGACATTCATGTGTTCACGATGGACACTGTAGTGAGAAACCAGTTTAAATCAGCTGGTGTGTGTGTGTTTCTGAGAGGAAGAGACCTCTGAGGATAATTCAGCTCCTCAACAATCAACACTGAAGGAATTCTAACCAGGAGCAGTTTCAGCTGGTTGTAATCTGTAATCTGTAATCTGTAATCCTCACTGATCGACGACACTGAATCCTCCTGAGTCTGACACACTGGACCTTTAAAGTCAGTGACAGTCGACAAACATGAGAATGAGCATTTCTGTGCAGACTCAAATCACCACAACGACCTGTTTGATCTGTTTTAATGAAGTTTATTAAATTATCACATGAAGCTGCGGGACGTCATGTTTATTCTTCCAGGATGGATTCGTCCCAGCAAACAGCACTTTGAACGCAGCACAGCTTTGGGCTCTACAGTGGTGGTCCTGCTCCGTGGCCGTTGCTATAGTAACCGGAAACTGTCCGACTGTTGTTTTCAGCTCCGATAGGTCAGAGTTCAAAGTTTAACATCGTCATCAATAAACATAAAAATCGATCACGTGACACAGCAATACTTAATAATGAAATAAAAATTATTACCACAGATAACATGTTTACATTTGCAAAGAGGAAAAGGAAACAAAATTCTATATAAAATCATTTATCATAGTAGAAAAAGGTGAGGAGATTCTCTGCGCTGCCACGGTGATATCAGTGTTTACGAGGAGATCAGGTGTCGACCAGTCATACGGTCCTCCTTCACCTGCTGTGGTGCCATTCACACACCTACAGCTTACACAGGTTTACCATTAATATAACTGCACTGTGAGACAGTGAGGCCCTGAGTCTTACCTGTCAGGCTGCCTGCACCCCCACAGCCAAGAGGACTTTAACTGTTACTGCAGCACTGCTCCGCTTGGGAGGACTCTCTGCCTGAAAGACCAAACTCAGGGCAAGAAAATCTCACGAACATCTTTCCTCACATCAGACTCCACTGTTTAAAGGACCAGTCTGGTGATTTTATGCTGTGTTGAAACAAATCTCATGTTTATACTCAAACCAACGGCATGTGACTGTCTTGACTTCCTGTCTGTAGCTCTCAGCTCAAAGCTCATTGGTTCCTTCTGAAGGTGGTTAATGATGGTTTCTCTTTTAAAAACAACACTGGAGTTTTTAGCAAATGTTACTCAAACAGGAAAGTGTCGGCATCACTGAGGAGCCTGAATGGGTTCGACCCCTTCCATAGGTGGTAAGAACAAAGAACGAAGGACGCCACTCCAGGGGAAAAGGCTCTCGGTTCTCGGGTGTCTGAGAACCTCATGGCCATAATCAAACCCTATTTCCTCTGCAGGACAAAAGCAGAAGTGCAGAAAGACAAAATGAACGGAGCACAGCCATGCAAAGAGGGACATTCGGACGACAACGACAGCCATGTCCCAAACCCCCCAGAAGACTCTGGAGCAGTCATGCCCAAGCTGACGAGAAAGAACGACCTGATTGTCTGGACAGGCAGCTCCTGTCACCGGACCACATCAAGGAGCTGCTCATGACCACCAGGTCGCCTCTAGCCGAGTTAAACATATTAAAAAGCTGTGCGACCATCCAAGACTTCTCTCTGCTACAGCCATCGCTAAGTTAGGCTTGGAGGAGAGTTCACCTGAGAATGAGCAGAATGAAAACACGGAGGCAGACACAGGCAGCATCGCTAACGTTCCTGACGACACCCTAATATCTGAGTCTGGGAAACTTGTCTTTCTGTTTGCACTTCTTGAAAGGCTCCGAGAAGAGGGCCACCGCACACTCGTCTTCACTCACTACAGGAAAGTGCTTGACATCAGCGAACGCATCCTGGGCAACAGAGGCTTCAAAGTCATGAGACTAGATGGGACAATAACTCAGCTTGCAGAGAGAGAGAAGCGCATCACTAAGTTCCAGACTGACGAAAGTTACTCTGTCTTCCTCCTGACCACCCAGGTCGGAGGAGTTGGCATCACTCTGACAGCAGCAAACAGAGTTGTGATCTATGATCCCAGCTGGAACCCAGCGACAGACGCTCAGGCTGTGGACAAGGCATATCGCATCGGCCAGACTGAAAACGTCGTCATCTACAGGCTGATCACCTGCGGCACTGTCGAGGAAAAGATCTACAGGCGTCAGGTTTTCAAAGACTCCCTCATCAGACAGAATACTGGGGACAAGAAGAACCCTTTTCGGTACTTTAGCAAGCAGGAGCTGAAGGAGCTCTTTACTCTGGAGGACCCACGGTCATCGTCCACACAGATGCAGCTTCAGGCCATGCACTCCAGACACAGGCGGACTGACCCTGAACTGGACCAACACATCGCCCACCTCCATGCCATGGAGATGTTTGGGATCTCTGACCACGATCTCATGAGTCAGAGTTACAGTTGCGGCTGGCAGAGAGCTTGGCATCAAGTACAGAGCCCGCCTGGCTCAGACAATCTGTGGACAACAACAAAACAGAGCGGTCCAATGAGAAAAAAACAAGAAACCCAAGACCAAGTCCTTCCTATCCACCGCACTGTTGGTTTGAGTCTGAACATGAAGATTTGAAAGTAGAAAAGCACCAGACTGATTTCACCTTTAAAGTGATCCGTCTGCAGCAGCAGCAGCAGCAGTTTACTGACTGTAATCTGACGCTGACGTTGAGCTTCAGCTCCAGCTGCTCCCACGTCTCTAAATAACTTCATTCTGAACAGTCTGTTCTCGACACTTTTCTCTGTCCTCAGGAGGAAAATTCGGGTAAAACACTGATTACACTTTCATTGTTTTTGGCATGAAAAGGATCAAATGGCACATGATTAGCCCTGTGAGTGACTTCTGTTAATCCTCAGTCTGTTTACACCCATTTCTGTGCAAAACAACACTCCAGACAGCAAATTAAAATGAACTAAAGCAGATAAAATATCATCATGGCGTTCTCCTCACACAGTGCATCCAGGGTCATTAACTGGCTAACGATGCTAACAGTCAGTTAACAGCAGCTGGAGCCGGTTACAAACAGAAACATTTGGTTTACTGGTGGTGTAAAAATCCCTGGTTTGGATGAAACCTGTGAGTGTTGGCGGGGTGGCCATAAACCCCCTCCCTCTGGTGATGAGCGACGAGGCCGCCAAGCGTTCACACAACGAGACAGAAACTAAAACCTCCTGAGTGTTTGAATCAGTCTGCAGTCAGGAGGCTGATTGTGTTTCCTTCAGTTTCTCACATTCAGGTGACGCTGACGATAAAGAGGGCGGGAACAGGAAGTCCGGACGCTTTCAGGACTTTAAAGCAGGAGTTCCAGTGATGACAGGAGAGTTTAACGGATTATTTCCACATTAAGACACTTGGACACAATCTGTGATGTTCAGTAGATTGAGCAGAACGTGAAGGGTAGTAATGTCTCCTTCAGGAAGTAGTGTCTCTCAACTGCTGGAAAAAATTAAAATAATTTCTTCTTCCTCTTGAAGAAGAAAAACTACTCCAGCAGGAACAGTGTGAGCACTGGGTGTAAGCACAGCAATAGTTATATGTGTTTCAAAATGAAAATGTATCAGTGTGGATGTAGCCTCAGGTTAACCCTTTGAAACCAGCAAATTAGCTTAAGTTTATTTGAAAAACATGGGAAGAAGGCAGCGAGAAACAAAAGAAGAAATGACCCATACAAAAAAAAAAATAAAATAAACAACAAAAAGAAGGACGTGAAATGAGTGTTTAAAAATTCTCATTATTCTGTAACATGATTTAAAAATGAAATAAGAAATTATTATTATTACATTTTGAAATTATATTACAGAATTATTTAAATTTTTAAAAAATAATTATGTAGTTTTCCCTAGCTTTTTAATAATATTTTTTGAAATCTATTTATTTTTTTTGCAATTTGTGTGACATTTCTTGCCAGGTTGCTCGCTGCCTTTCCCCCATATCTTTTAAACAAATTGCACCAATCTGCCCGGAGTTCAAATTTTAATTACTTGCGAAAGCCGTCTGAAAGCAGCGGAAGAAAAGTGATGTCACTCCAGGTTTCAAAGGGTTAATAACAATGACAGATTCATTTCTCTGCAATGAGACTGCAGCAAACATCAGGACGTCTCCTCGTGTACGTTTAGTTTCCCACAGGAGCTACGGAACATCACAGACTGAAGTGTTTGATCTGCTGCATGATGAAACTAAACGAGGTGAGCGTACAGTCCCTGCAGAAAGTCCCAACGTACCACACAGATCCAGATCCAGAGGACAGGAAGTGAAAGCCAGAGGAGCTCTGCACTCAGACGCTGTTGCATACTGGGATTTTATAAATCTGTCGCGAGAGACAGAGAGCGCCGGGAGAACAGGGTGGAGGAGACCAAGCGCACCCGCACACAGCAGCAGGGGTGCATTACATTCCTATGACAGCACTGAGCAGAGGGGAAGTGCAATCAGACGGCACCAGTGCTTTATTCAGAGACAGGAAACAGACAGAGAGAAGGGTCCAAGTGCAGGCTCCGCCTCCAGTGACCTCTGCGTCTTCAAACCAGCCAATCACAGAGAAGCACCTCTCAGTACATGTACCTGACTGCTTCTGACCTCATCGATAAATCAACACTAAAACATTAGAATTCAGCCACAGGTCTCTCGTTCCTCTGGGGAAGTTTCTGAGGGCGTTGCTGCGTCGCCGTTACATTTCCACACTCAGAATTCAGACTCTGAACTGAAGCGGAGGAATGTACATACAGTGATGGAGTTTACGTTAGCTAGTTAGCTAAATGCTAGCAAGCTGCCACTGTAGCAAAATCATCAGTTAAAAAAGAAAAGCTGCTTCTGTCTGCGTCAGTCTGAAATCAAGGACCCAGTGTTTGAAAAGTCAGTCATTAAAAACTGTGGCGATGGACTGCAGTGGAGCCCCGCCCCCACCGGAGGGGAAGACAAGTCATCGCTCTTCACTGACTTGTGTGAAGTTGCCTCCCTGTGCTGCTTTGTGTGGGATGTACTCAGAACAAAGGAAAACTTCACACATCTATTTCCAAACAGGGGCGTCGCAGAGAGACGAGCTGAACACCTAATGTAATGCTGCAACGTTTCAGTAACTAGAGCCAGGCAAACTGACGACCGGCCTGATGATCGTTGGTGGGATGTAAAACCAACATGGCAAACAACTCATAACTACGTTTTTTAAAGCTGCTGAACCAAAAACAGACGTGACTCATCAGGATATGAGAAAACTGTCGGATCCTGACATTTTGCTAATTCGTCCAAACAAACTGTCGAGGTTGAAGCTGACTCAGCTATGTAATGTCTGGTTATGATCCTTGCTGGTTTAAATGATGAGTTTACCTGGTCACATGATCACTTTTGGCCACACAGTGGGATCCTTCCTCCAAGATAAGCAACGTAAAAAAAAAAGACCGCAGTATGGGTTTTTCTATGTAACCTCTCTAAGTATACGTAAGGTGATCAATAATCCTTAGACATGCTGATATTTCATGATTTTAGCGATCTACAGGTATTTTGCTAATGCTTCAGCCCTTGATTGCAAACTGTAGCGCCAATAGGGTTCCCCTCTGGTGGGCGTGGTTTACAAAGTATGACAAGTCTGTCTCTATATTAATCACTCTAAGGGGCCGTACATATGCTGCATCTTTAACCGCCTGGAAAACACGAGGTTGGGCGCTGTGTGTGACTCATATGCCTGGTAACACCGTGTCATAGCCATAGACTTGTATATAAACCTGAGTGCAGAGCTGATCTACAGCTGATCTACAGCTCTGCACTAACATGATCAACTTCTCCTCCATATTTATCACACACTGATATTTACTGAAGAAGGAAAGTTATCTGTCAGCTGTGATTGGTTGGTCCTCGTCACATGACATGTGGTCACGCTGCTGTGCTCCAAGTTGATCTTTGTTTATGTCGGGGCTCAGCCGTCGCCCTAAAAAACAGCATCACTCAGGTGTTTGAGCACACCTGCCATGCGTCTACATTGGAAACAATGGATTGAGGGCCCAAAAACGCAGCATGTGTACGGCCCCTTAAAGCTTAACGTAGCAACATAGCAGCGACAGTAATTATGAGGTGCTGGGACTGGTGAACGAACCACTGAACATTATGTCACAAAACCTGCATTAATTGTTTGTAGGTTAATAGTGATAGTTACAGTTACATATAGTGAATACTTCATAGTGCCAGTGTACAGGATGAAATCTGGGGCACGCTGTAGAAAACAAGCATTAGCTATGACGAACAAAGCTCAGCCTCACAGCCAAGTTCTCCCGGTGGCCACTCGCGGTATTGCAGCAAAAAAAATCCCCTGTGGCTCAAAAATCATTTTCCCCATAGACCTCCATTATAAAGAGACGCCTGTAAAACTGCTGACAGAACACCTCCGACTGCAAACAAGCTCAATTATGACTCTTTATCATTAATTTCTAATCTATGAAAGTTTCATATTTGGAAAACGTTCCTCAAGCCAAGAAAAGTGACTTAAAAATCTGTGTCGTCATCACAAGGTAAAGTCTGTAAGCCAAACGGGAACTACGAAGGAGCCAGGAGAGAAACACTACAGCGAACATTTGGCAGGAGTAAACCTGGAAGCTAGAAACTTTTTTTTGGCGTATGCACCAGGCGAGCAGCTCCACTGGAATGAATATGCACCATCTTGCGATCCAGTAGCCTATCTAGTTAGCATTATACAGCTATGCTTGTAACCCCTTAGCTAGCATCTGTTTGTAAGCGAGCCTGCATGCTAAATAACTAGAGTTATTAAATGAAATTATTAGTAGAGCTTTTTTACAGCAGGAATACAAAGTGTTAATGGTGATTTTTGATTGGCTGATGACAGGTTTATCTAGTATTTGGCTCGTTGACGTCACAGGTGACTGTTCTGGAAAATGATTGGCTGGTTTGGTGACGGTGCAGATAACGTATCACCTGAAGGAGCTGAGTTTTGTCTCCACACTGCACTGGATAGAAACAAAGAAAGACTTGAGTTCAGGCCTGCTGCGTTCCTGTTTATTCTGGTTAAATCCCAGTTCAGGCTGACTGGGTCCAGTTTCCTGGTGGAGCGATCTAGTTTGTAGTCCAGGACCGGCTGTCTGCCATCCTGGCTCCAGAAACATTTCCTGGCTGTTGCTAGGTAACCAGCTTTGAGAGTGTTGAAGAGGATGAAGAGGAGGAGGAGAAGAAGAGATAGGGAGAGGAAGGGTAGTCATCCAGGTGTGGTGGGCGGGGCCCCCTGATTGGTTAAACAGGTGGAGCGGGGGCGGGTCTTTGAGGCACCAGAGGCTGAGATGCAGCAGAAGGTTTCGGTTTTCTAAAAGAAAAAAAAAAAAAAGAAAAAAGTCAACAACCATAACTTCTGTTTTTACATTTCTATTTCTGCACCTGTTCAATTTAACAGTATAAAATACTCTATTTAGAGAGATTAGTGGTGTTGGATGGTGGTTTTAGCTTCTGGGTCCAGTTATCTTAAAGTTAGCCTCAACTTCTGGGTCCAGTTAGCTCATAGTAAGCTTCTGGGTCCAGTTAGCTCATAGTAAGCTTCTAGGTTCAGTTAGCTTAAAGTTAGCCTCAACTTCTGGGTCCAGTTAGCTCATAGTAAGCTTCTAGGTTCAGTTAGCTTAGAGATACCTTCAACATCTAGGACCAGTTAGCTTAAAGTTCGCTTCAACATCTGGGTCCAGTTAGCTCATAGCTAGCTTCTTGATCCAGTTAGCTTACAGTTACCTTCAACTTCTAGGACCAGTTAGCTTAAAGTTAGCTTCAACTTCTGGGTCCAGTTAGCTCATAGTTAGCTTCTTGATCCAGTTAGCTTACAGTTACCTTCAACTTCTAGGACCAGTTAGTTTAAAGTTAGCTTCAACATTTGGGTCCAGTTAGCTCATAGCTAGCTTCTTGATCCAGTTAGCTTACAGTTACCTTCAACTTCTAGGACCAGTTAGCTTAAAGTTAGCTTCAACTTCTGGGTCCAGTTAGCTCATAGTTAGCTTCTTGATCCAGTTAGCTTACAGTTACCTTCAACTTCTAGGACCAGTTAGCTTAAAGTTAGCTTCAACTTCTGGGTCCAGTTAGCTCATAGTTAGCTTCTTGATCCAGTTAGCTTACAGTTACCTTCAACTTCTAGGACCAGTTAGCTTCTAGTTAGTTTCTAAGTTCAGTTAGTTTAGAGAAACTTTCAACATCTAGGACCAGTTAGCTTAAAGTTAGCTTCAATGTCTGGGTCCAGTTAGCTCATAGCTAGCTTCTAGGTCCAGTTAGCTTACAGTTACCTTCAACTTCTAGGACCAGTTAGCTTAAAGTTAGCTTCAACTTCTAGGACCAGTTAGCTTAAAGTTACCTTCAACTTCTAGGACCAGTTAGCTTAAAGTTAGCTTCAACTTCTAGGTCCAGTTAGCTTACAGTTACCTTCAACTTCTAGAACCAGTTAGCTTCTAGTTAGTTTCTAAGTTCAGTTAGCTTAGAGAAACCTTCAACATCTAGGACCAGTTAGCTTAAAGTTAGCTTCAACTTCTGGGTCCAGTTAGCTCATAGTTAGCTTCTAGGTCCAGTTAGCTTACAGTTACCTTCAGCTTCTAGGACCAGTTAGCCTCTAGTTAGTTTCTAAGTTCAGTTAGCTTAGAGATACCTTCAACATCTAGGTCCAGATATCTTAAAGATAGTTTTAAGCAGTTGTTTTAGCATCAGCTTATCAAACGTAGTCACAACAGAGTATTGTTAACCTTGAAAACAGTTTGTCAAAATCAAACTTCTTAACTCAAGGTCTACTTTCTAACTTTTTCCAGGACCTTAAGCCTCGTCTCACAGTCTCCATCAGAGGATGTGTTTGCTCAGTTGTCATGGAGATATCTCAGGTGGCATCACACCATGTTACATTTGAACAAGACTGTGAGATGCAGCTGAAACGTCCTAAATGTCCTTCTGGGCTTTGACTCTGTGGTGGTGTTTCCAGAGTCTCCACACTGAGGTGGATTTATATATAAAACACAGTGTTGTTGTTGTTCTTACAGAGGAGGAGGAGGCGGCCTCACAGCGTAGGATGGAGCTGTCCTGTTGGTCTCCACCACCTGATCACACACACACACACACACACACACACACACAGAGGAAGAATTATTATTCAGTGACTCGTACCTGAAGAGCATTTCACTGCTAATATTTTTATACCTCGAAGAGATTTGACTCTAAGATCTCAAATACAGGACTTGTATTTGTACAGAGTGTTTTTACACTGTGGTATTTCTTCCTTTAACATGAATAAAAGAGCTGAGTACGTCCTCCACCAGAGACAGTCAACGGTTTAAAAACCCACAGACAACATGTGAAAAATTAAAACTCAAGAACATTCAGTAGCAGTAGCAGTACTACAGTAGTAGTATTACAGATGACAGTAGCAGTACTACAGTGGAAGTATTGCAGTACTACAGTGGAAGTATTGCAGATGACAGTAGCAGTACTACAGTAGCAGTACTACAGTGGAAGTATTACAGATGACAGTAGCAGTACTACAGTGGAAGTATTGCAGTACTACAGTGGAAGTATTGCAGATGACAGTAGCAGTACTACAGTAGCAGTACTACAGTGGAAGTATTGCAGATGACAGTAGCAGTACTACAGTGGTAGTATTGCAGATGACAGTAGCAGTACTACAGTAGCAGTACTACAGTGGTAGTATTACAGATGACAGTAGCAGTACTACAGTGGAAGTATTGCAGATGACAGTAGCAGTACTACAGTAGCAGTACTACAGTGGAAGTATTACAGTGTGAGTAGTATTTTACCTCCTGTGGCGGCAGTAGCTGAGCGTGGTGCTTCACATGGAGAAAGAGCAGAGGATGTTAGGACTCATGAACTCAGGTTTAAGACTCATTCCTGTTACGCAGCAACATTTCTGTCTCCTTGAGTTACTTCATGGTATGTTCTTTAAAATGTTTATAACAAATGTCCTATAATACTGATGAAGGTCTCTTTATGACATGCACATTAATTACTGTTTAAGTTAACTGATTGTTTTTTGGCACATGAGCGTAATGTTCTTGTGTCCCCGGTGATCAACTTCTTCAAGAACTATCAGCCATAAAATTATAAAATACTCAAAATACTCTGTAATTATTTCAGAGGCCATTTTAAACTCCCTGTTTAAGTCAGGAGAACATAAACCTTCTGTCTTTTTTATACTGTGTGTATTTATTAATTTGCACTCTCCCTTCTTAAATGAACTGAAACACATGAACAAACATTTCACTGTTCTTACATGACACATAAAACATGAGCATACATTCTTCTTTTATCCAACAGTTATACAATTAAAATGTTGCTGCCTAACAAGAATTCAGTCTGTTATTAGTTATAATGAAAGACTGTTAATAGGAAAAACACACACACACACACACACACACACACACCACCTCGACCATCACTCCTGTCAGTCTGGAGGTGTTAAACTCACCCCGTCTCTGACGATGTTGTTGGCGTTTCCTCGTGCAACAGGTGGAGGCTGCGCTCTGGGAGGCGGTCCTCTGCTGGGATTGGCTGAAGCTGCGCCGTCAGCCCTGACGACAGGAAGTGACATCGCTCAGTTTAAGGTGTCAGTTAAAACAAACAGTTAAACTGTCAATGCAGCAAAGTTTCTGTTTTTAAATGCCAGAGTGTCCTTGAACGCAGCACAGCAGAAAGATTTGGGGCAGTTGTCAGAACAGTTGTCAGACTGTCCTTGAAAGCAGCATGAAGGACTTTTACAGTAGTTGTCAGAGTGTCCTTGAACGCAGCATAACTGACAGTTTTAGTGCAGCTGTAAGAGTGTCCTCTGTGCTGCATTCCTGGATACTCAGTTTTGGGGCAGGCATCAGATTGTCCTTAAACGCAGCACAGAGGACAGTTGTTTGTCAGTCTGAACTGATTATTAATAGAAACAACAGCTGAGTTCACCCCCTCCCTCCGGTCCGTCCCTCACGTGGAGGCATGGTGACAGGAAGTGATGTCAGCAGTCACCTGTCTGGAGCCCGTTTTAAAACACTAAGACTTTAACTGTTTTATCTTACAGCCATCTTACAGTTTGTTATTTCCTGTTTTAAATTCTTTTCATCATTTGATAAACACAAATTTCCACCTGAATATTTATTTACGATGCGACCGCGTCAGATCTCTGTGAAGAAGCAACATTTGTGATATTCTGATGACAACACGACCACGATGGAAACGCTCAGAAACAAGACGCCATCTTCATGTTGTGTGAATATTCTAAGTGTGTGTTTGTTCGTCACTCACTGGTATCCCTGCGACCTCTTCCTGCGACTCAGCCCGAGTTGTCGCAGCAGTGCGTTCCTGCGCACAAAAATAAATGCACCCAGAGCGAGAAGAGGGAGGATGACGAAGAAGAAGACCAGCAGACCGTCTCTGAGGGACGTGTCTTTATCTGAGGAGGACACACAGAGTCAGTACCAACGGAATCAACTACAATCCAAATGTAAGCAGAAATAAGTCAGCTGTAATGATTTCACAGTTAGCATTAATAAGTGGGGAGTAATACGTTAGCTAAAACATTATCAGCAATAAGTTAGCATTAATATATTAGCATTAATAAGTTAGCAGTAATATTGTACCGTTCCAGGTGGGTCCGCTGTCCACGCTCCCTCCGTAACCTTTGACCTCACAAAAAGGTGCAGCCCAGCCGTCCTCACAGTGACAGTTCTTGTTACTGTTACACACCTGACAGACAGACAGACAGGTTAGCGTGTCATACACCTGACAGACAGACAGACAGACAGACAGACAGACAGACAGGTTAGCGTGTCATACACCTGACAGACAGACAGACAGACAGACAGACAGGTGGATGTGTCTCACCCCATGTCCGTGACACTTTTTCTCCACGTCACAGTCGTAGTTCAGGATGTCGGCGCTGCGACACTCATAGTTGATACAGACCTGAACACCACAGAAAAAGAAACATCAACATCTCCTCCTCCTCCTCCTCCTCCTCTTTTCTCCTCTCTTCTCCTCCTCCTCCTCCTCACCTTGTTGTCTCCACACTTGCTCCCTTCGTTCACCATGCCGGGGTCGGGGACATCTGATCCCAGCATGAAGTCGACTCCGTAACATTTGGCTCCTCCGATCGGCGTGCTGATGATCGACGGCTCGATGCCGAACACCGTCTGCGCCTGAACGTTGGAGCACTGCAGCTTCCCGCACAGAGCGTTTCTATGGAGACAGAATCATGTGATCAAGAGACGTCATACAGACGTGGTCAGAAGGTGTGAGGCGTCTCTCAGGACAGAGTTCAGACTCTAACCCTAACCCTAATCTAAATGTTCACTTTCACTACTAAATATCATAACTTCATAGAGACATGACGACAACCTGCAGGACTGAAACTTTAACTGCTCCGATTCGCCGCCATCACTGCAGACTGACATGAAATGCATTCTGGGATACTCTGCAACACAAGCGAGCTCCTAAAGTATCCTCAACATGACGTTTCACAGGAAGAGATACAGACTGACGTGTGGAGACGTCTCGGGGGAATTTATACTTCTGCATCAAGTCAACACCGTACCCACGGCGTAGGCTCTGCATCGACATAGAGCCTATGCCGCAGACTGACGGACACCTCGCCAGAAATGTGTCACAGTGACGCAGACCTCCTGTCTGTCTCTGTAAGCTGAAACCATTTCCCTCAGTGGAAACAAAGCTTTGATTTACTTTAATTTCACAGATAAGAAACTCCACAGCACAAGTATAAGTGCTCACAACAGCGCAGGCTCTGTGCGTAGGGGCTGCCGCACAAGTATTAATCACTGACATCACTGCGACTGTAACAGGCGTGTGTGTGTGTGTGTGTGTGTGTGTGTGTGTGTGTGTGTGTGTTACCTGCTCTCACACTTCTTGTAGCCAAAGTTATGGTAGCCACAGTTGCCGAAGCGATCTCCTTTACTGTTGACGTCTTTAAAACAGATTTCAGGAGCTGCTTTCGCCTCTGAGGAAGAGGAGGAGGAGGAGGAGGAGGAGGGGTGAAGATAAGAGAGAAGACAGAGTGCTCTTTAATACAAGCGATACTGAAAATAGTTTTTATACTAACAGAGTTAAAACAACCTTTACCAATCACTAACTTAAAGCCCCGCTCCAGTGTTTTCTAACATTTTTATATTTCAGTTTCTTCTGACTAATTTCCTTCAACGTTGATCACCCAATCTGTTCACCAAATATTTATGACAAACAAATTAATTTTGTTATTAAAAGAACATACTTCCTTAAACAGACAGCCAAGAGTCAGACAGACAAGAGCAACAGCTACTTTGTGACTGCTGTTTTTCTTACGTTTGTACGACTGTGACATGTAACAGTTGTTTTTTGTTCTTATATCACTAAACGACAATCACAGCCCCATGGTTGTATGACTCCGCCCACCAGTCCACCTCGTGGTTGTATGACTCCGCCCACCAGTCAACTCTGTGGTTGTAGAGTCACCAATTCAGTATCTGACCAAATGTCTCCCCTTCTGTTCCTGAGATATGACGTTACGACATGATGATGTCACAGTCAACCAAACCTTTGACCTTTTGACCTTCATTATTTTATCCTGTTAGACATTTGTGTCAAGTTTTGTCAGAATCAGCGTATGAATTCTTCAGTTATGGACAAAAACATGTTTTGTGAGGTCACACTGACGTCTGACCTTTGACCACTGAAATCCAGTCAGTTCATTGTTGAGTCTAAGTGGACATTTGTGCCAAATTTAACGAAATTCCCTTCAAGTGTTCTTGAGATATCATGTTCAGCAGAATGAGACAGATGCAAGGTCACAGTAAACCTTGACCTTTGACCCTTGACCACCAAAATCTAATCAGTTCATCCTCGAGTGCGAGTGAACGTTTGTGCCAAATTTAAGGCCTTTTTGAGATGTTGCGTTCAAGAGAGTAAGATGATTGCAAGGTCACAGTAACCTTTGACCATCAAATACTGATCAGTTCCTTGCTGAATCCAAATGAACATTTGTGCTAACGCTGTGTTAGCAAGTAGCACACAGCTCCAGCTGTGGTGTGAGGCGGGGTGTGCGGCGGGGCTCTGCAGGTTGAGAAGCAACACAGGCCCGGGCAGCCTCATTTTCAGGAGAAGGAGGTGGAGAAAAATCCTCCTCTTCATCACGTGCCATCGCTATCCATGCTAACAACATCGACCTTGACGTGTATGCTGGAATGGCAAACTAGTTGCCATGGTAATTCTGACGGTTTACATCTGGCTCTTAACGACACCCCTGTGCTCTATTTGAGAAAAAACATTAAGTAACACTGTCTGGAGTCGGGCTGTGAATCTTCAAACATTATCTGTTCCTCTCAAATATTAAAAACATCACAAAATGTCAATAGATTATTTTTTAAATCCCAGTTTGCTCCTGAGCGCTGTCACTGACCTGAAACCTGTGAACAAGAAATGTAAGTGCTTTTCTTACAGAGAGTAACTGAGCGGCTCTTCATCATGTGTCAGAGTGAAACCTGAGTCAAACTGAACATGTACATAGAAACAGGAAGTAAGACGTACTGGGTCCAAATATGGTCTGACACTGTCCGTCATAGTGCTGACACTTCCCGTTGTAACAGTAGGCCTGCTGGTTCCTGCAGGGCTGCCCGTTCTGAAACACACACAGAAGGTTCATTTAGTTTTCCTCCAGACACATTTTAAACTCTGCTGCCGTTAACGTGTTGTTTAACGAGGCTTTCTCTCACAAAAAGTAAAAAAAGAACTTTGAAAAGGAGCCGGAAGAAAATCCGCTCTGCTGTGAGCGCTGCAGGTACAGTGCTGTGACAATTAAGACACGCACTGGAGCATAAATCACGATGCATCATCTGCTGTTCTCTCATTTTACCCAATCTTAACTGCTGTGTGGAGGTCTGAGCTAACACCTGTCAAAGCAATTTAAATACATGACCCATGTTACAAAAAAGTCATTAGGATTGTAATAATGTCGCACACAAGGAGAACACTGACACAGTGATTTAATGTACAAAGCAAGAAATAATCTACTTCTGGGCAACATTCAACAAATGTTTTGTGACAGGGAGGAAGATTTAATTAAAGAGGAAATTAAATCTAAAAACATTGTGTCTGTACAACCTGGAAAAGTCTGTGTTTGAACGTGTGGAGTGGATTAATGAATATCACAGACACTGAACAGTGTTTCACGTCTCCATCTGCTGGTGGCTCGTCATAATCACAGTCTGTGTGTGTAATATGATGCTGATTCACTACAGACGACACTTGATGATGATCACTGACATTAGGTGGGACAAAGTGGATATACATGGATATCAGTATCGCTGGGTTGACGGCGCTGGTGAAAGAGCAGCGTGCATCAAGATGGCTGCTGTTAGTGTTTGAGGAAATGTGGGAGAGATTCAGCCGAGCGTTTGAACCTCAGACAGACTCAGATGAAGAGTCTGTTTTTCGACCAGCAGACGGATCAGTGTAGTTAGCGTCTGTAGGCTAACTACCAGCTAACAGCTGGAACACCTGGAGGCTCACCTGGATGAAGACGTCGCTCTGACAGAGGGACGAGGAGCCGTTACAGTACTCAGGTAGATCACACTCATCTGTCCTCGCCCGACACACCGTCCCACCTGGTAGGTACTGAACACACACACATCATCATCATCATCATCATCATCATCATGGTGGTTATTTATTGAGGCTTCTGGGTGTTTTCAGGGTGTTTATAGATAAAATAATGATGTAGCCACCATGACGTCGCCCAGTTCAGCATTTTGGCCGTTACCATCTGATGTTTGGAGCCAGAGATGACCATATTTGGACAAGAGGGTGGAGATAACCCCAGCACGAGCTGCTAGC
This sequence comes from Epinephelus fuscoguttatus, assembly GCF_011397635.1. NCBI lineage: Eukaryota > Metazoa > Chordata > Actinopteri > Perciformes > Serranidae > Epinephelus > Epinephelus fuscoguttatus. Next base: position 45,857,601 of record NC_064757.1, on the reverse strand, counting down.
TTAGTTAGCACGCTGCATTTACAGCTGTGGTTAACTGTGATCATGCTAACACTGCAAAAAACAGGCTTAAAACCATTAAAGGCCCCGACACACCGAGCCGACTGTCGTCTGTCAGTCAGTGCTGGGCTGTTGATGAGCATCCGGTGTGTCCTGATTCAGCATTTTGAATCGGTGTCAGGCGACTGGGGAGCCCGTCAGCCAATGAAATCACTCTGACTGTCAGCTGAGCTCAGGTGAGGAGAAGAGAGGCCTCAGTGAGGAAACAATGAGCTAAAGGCCAAAACAAACTTGTTCCATGAGGTCAGATTATTGTTCTCTTTAGCAGAAATGTTTCCTGGTTGTTTGTGTTGCTGTTTACTGGTGCACAGTAAACATGCTGCATACTTACACCGTCACATATGTTGGTGAAACTTCAGGGCGGTATGAAGGTGTGAAAAATGACATAGTCTGTGTTGTGTTTACCTGACAGTTGTAGCAGCACTCTCCGTACGCACACTGAGCTCCAGACTTCAGTTTACAGGTCTTAAACTCACAGCACGGGTCCTTCTCACACTCCTGGAACACACACACACACACAGATATACAGATTTATTATGTGTTTCATACACAACTGAGCAACTTTCATAGGAGTGAACGAGGCCCTGCCTCCAACGCTGTGTCCAGGACGCTGTGTTTACCACGTGTCAGATACTGTTAAAGGGTTCATACAGAATAAAGCAGAGACCTTCTCTGTTCCACAGTCGCACTCCTCTCCCATGTCCACCAGTCTGTTCCCACAGTAGGGGGCGCTGTAGGCCTCATCAGGCCGGGGGACGTTCAGGAGACACGTCCCACCTGTCAGCAAGATCATCTTCTCAAAGTCATCAGCGCTACAGCTGCTGAAGTTTCTGGATCCTCTGCAGAGACCATGAGGAGGAGGAGGAGGAGGAGGAGGAGGACAGGATGAAATAGTTTCTTTCCTCATACACGTCGGCTCTGTTCACAGTGTACGTAAAAAGAGTACACATGCTGTATATAGATAAATGTGTGTGTGTGTGTGTGTGTGTGTGTGTGTCTTACGTGGCTCCAGAGTTCATGATGCAGGCGGAGGTGGGGCAGGTACAGGAGCGCCCGTCGTCGTGGTTCATCCCGAGGTTGTGACCGAGCTCATGAGCAACGATGGAGGCAAAGGAGGGGACGTTGTTATTGGTGAACTGAAGACAGACAGACAGACAGACAGACAGACAGACAGACAGCAGTGTTACACAGAGCTCATGGTCCCTCCTCTTCCTCAGAGTCCGAACAAATGTGAACACAAACATTTTTAGATCCAGTGTTCCCTCCACTTCCTGATGACATCATTATCTTTGATGTCCATTCACAATGAACGTCCTACAATCTGATCGATCAGTTCTTCAGTATCAAAGTTATTAAGTGATATTAGTCTGTATTCTGAGTACACTGCAGACAGGAGCTGCTGACGGCTTAATTTATACCTCTGCATCGATTGATCGAAACTTTACAGCACTTCACAGAAACTCCACCGCCTAGTGTTCTGGAGGTGTAACTGCAGAGTGACACCAACACACCACCACAAGTATAAATGCTCTCAACAACGTAGGCTACGACGTAGAGGTGACGCACAAGTATAAATCCACCTAAATTTCACGTACTTTAAATGGAAACAATCTGACTAAACGTAAACCAGTATCAGCCAGAACTAGAATTAGAAGTGTACGTTTGTGCCAAATTTAAAGAAATTCCCTCAAAGTTCCCTTGACATATCGTATTCATGACAATGAGACAGAAGAGGTCACAGCGACCTTGACCTTAGACCTATGACCACCAACATTTAATCTGTTCATCACTGATTCCAAGTGGACGTTTGTGCCAAATTTGAAGAAATTCCTTCCATGTGTTCTTGAGATATCGCATTGACGAGACAAACATCCTGAAAACATTAAAACCTCGGGTCATGGCCATCGTCGGTGCAGCAGCCTCTGAAGTTTAAATTTACCAACTTTTCTGTATGCTTTGAACGCAGCATTAGTTTGTGAAGAGACAGACAGGTGATTCGGCCAATAAGAAGGAGGTAAAAGCTGCATACCGCGTTGATCCCGCCCCCGTGGCTCCTGGAGCAGACGGTGGAGACGAAGGCCATTCCTGCTGTTCCACCAAAACCCTTCTTCCTGCAATGACATCATCATCATCAGCATCGTCATCATCACTGACCACACGTGTTTCAGTGTGTGTGTGTGTGTGTGTGTGTGTGTGTGTGTGTACTGACAGGATGAGCTGTGCGGAGTCGTGGCGGCGGCGGGGGACCAGCTCCTTCTCTCTCCACTGGGTGAAGCGACTCAGCACCTCTCCGGCTCCTCCGTCTGTGCTGATCAGGTTCTGCTGAGTCCAGATCTCCAGACCGACCAGGACCACCCGCACATTCAGCTGTATGTAGATCTATACACACACACACACACACACACACACACATACACACAATCAACAACCTCACACAGGTAAACACACCAAGGTGTGCAGGGACTCATGCTCTGTACGTGACAAGTTTCAGGTACTTATTCTATATTTACATAATTTTACTGAAGGAACATTTTTATTGTGTGTGTGTGTGTGTGTGTATTTACTCACACTGTCTATAAAGTTGGCCAGATGAACCATCTCTTCTCTCACTGCTGTCTCGTTCTTGTTCATATAATTATACTGAAGAAAGATAGAAATAAAAACCCTGAGACAAAACATCAGGTACACAACACAGACACTTTTCCCCCTCAGTGTTTCGGTGGGATTCGTGACATCATCATGACATCATCATCGTTGTTGAACATTGTAAAGTGAAGGCTTCAAAGGGCTCTTAATGTGCACAATATGTTTTGGGACAATGTTTCAAATACTTCACAGTAAATTGTGATAAATTTTGACTGTTTTCTGAGTGTTTTCCTTTTTTAGACTGGACGACTAGTCTTAATTAGAATTTTCAAGTTTTTCAAAGGCTGCTGCTGACAGGTGGAATAACAGCCGTTTAAAAGTGGAGGCTGGCTGTTAGTTTAGAAAATGCTTGTATGAGTGCAGCACAATTTATTCTTATATTAGTATCACAGTCAACCATGAACGTTTAATTGTGGGGAGCCAAAATTGTGATCAGAATTAATATATGATTAGTTGTGCAGCCTCAGTTTGAGTGTACACTGTAGTTCTAGAGGCTTTCGTGTTTAAAAATCTGGTCATATAATAAAAAAGTGAGGTCTTTACTGACGACCGCTTGGCTGTTTAAAAATGGCAGGTTAATGCAGGATGTCCTGTGTCCCCAAGATTCTCTTTGACCAATCAGTGTTGTGCAGTGTTGTAACTCAACCTTCTAATATCTGCTCAGCACCCTTGAAACCTCAACACTACACAAACATTTGACAACGGACACTGTATTTATTTATCTATCAGAGTGACTTGGAAAGAGAGCCCGTCTCTAATACAAGCCTGCTTCAAATAAACTCATGGTGCCCCTCTATTAGATCATTTACATTTATCTGAAACATGTGACGGAGATTACAAAGAACTTGTTGGACTGTTCCTTTAACAATGTATGAGCAGTTGTGTTTAACTGTGTGTGTGTGTGTGTGTGGGTGTGTGTGTGTGTTACCCGGTCATTGTCGACCACCAGCAGCAGCTCCACGTAGTGGGTCTGATGAAGAATAGCTCGTTTCATCTGCATACACAAACAGAAATACACAACTGATTCAAAGAATAACTGTAAGCTAACGATGCTAAACAAGTACGGCCTGAAATTAACCCAACAGCGCCCCCTTTCGGAAAAAGTCCTCCCCTCAACAGAAACATGCTTTAAGTTGATGATTTTTATTTTATTTATAAGAGACCAAGTTGAATGATGGAGTCAGGGAACCAGTAGAAAGGACGGTCCTCACTTCATAGCTACCTTTAACAGACCTCACGTTGTTGCCCGTACAGGAATCTGTGTGTGTGTGTGTGTGTGTGTGTGTGTGTGTGTGTGTGTGAACGCACCCTGCTGTGCTGCCTGTGGTGGATTTCCTCTGGTTTGTACTGAGCATGCTCTGTGGCATTGCTGTCGTGGTCATGCTCGTCATCATGTGGCGTGCCACACCCCCGGGGCTGTGATGTCACATCCTGCAGGCGGTACACCAGGTGCTGGTCAGGGGTGGAGTCTGACGGTTCAATGCCGTAACTGTCGTCATTGAGATGCAACACTCCTCTGAAGGAAAGAGAGACGAAGGGATTATAGCGTTGTTTTGTTTTTTTCAGTCAGAGTGAGACATCGTTTAAAAACAGAGATGCAGGTTGAAAATCGTTTTTTATCCAGATGTTTAAAAAAGAGGATTCAAGTGTTTGTTTAATGACCTTTTTAGTTTTTCAAAGAATCATGTAAAGTTGAGTCTTCAACGTTTTTCAGGCCGAGGACCTTTTGGCTGAAGGACAGATGGAGCAGCGACACCTGACTACATATATCCACCTTATTCCTGGGGGCGCCGCTGTAGATGTGATTATGTGCACTACTGTGGGTGAGATAGTGGAAGTAGCAGTAAGCTAGTCAGTCACAGAGGATTATCAACAGCGGCGGTTCTTTAAAAAATTGTTAAGCGATATCAATCCTGTACTCGTACTTTATATCACTGTGACTGAAGTCTGCTGCTAAATTCAGCTTCAAGTTTCACTCAGAACAGTTTTAATAAATCAGAAGTTACAAAAACGTGTAAACTGCGTGGTTAATGCGGACGAGCGGTGGATTAGCTGGAAACATCACATTTATTCACTTTACATGGAGCTACAGTTAATACTGAGTTATGTCTTAGTGTCAGAGATCATTAATCATCTTTAGAAGGAGCAGATGCTACCTTAAGCTGCTCGCAACATGTTAAAGTTAATAATATTTGAATGGAGCAAGGCAAGCTAATTGTTAGCATGCTAATTGTTAGCGTGCTAATTGTTAGCGTGCGCAGTTGCTTTGAGATGGCTGTCAGAGATGGCAGAGGTATGATCACATGATCCACTTAGAGCTGTAACAGGTGGTGTGTTCCACGTTTTATTTCCCTCTTGCAAAGAAGAACAGAGTTCTGTAAACAAACTGTAAACAAACTGTTACCATTGGAAATCGCAGATTTTGGTTCAACACTGAAAGCTGTACCCGTAATTCACACAAGCGATCATGGGGGCAGGAATAAGGTGGATAGAATTAAATTAAACTGCATCGCACAGTAAACTGTTTGATGTCTGTGAGTCAGATCAGTGATTTGGATGAACTGGCCCTTTAACGTTCAGCTCAAACCTCCAGTGGTGTTGATAAAGTGTGTGTGTGTGTGTGTGTGTGTGTGTGTGAGACTCCCACCATATTAATTACTGAGAAATCACACAGACTGAGACAGCAGGGTGGACTTCACACACACACACACACACACACACACACACACACACACAGAGCCATCTGTGAGGAGAATATAAATAGGAAACTAACTTTGTCCTTGACAGAGGGAGGGAGTGTGTACAGTTTGTAAAGTGTGTGTGTGTGTACTTGTACATGCCACATAGTGAGGACTACAAACATATTTTAGCAACGAAGTGGGGACATTTGTTCTTTGATGTTTAACTTTGGTTGTATCACAGATTTGCTCATAAAACTGACGGTTCCTACAGGTCACACAGGTGCCATCAGTGAATCATCACCATTGGCTGAAAGGTGAGTGGGCGGAGACAACTCCACTGTCAATAAAGGTTTTAGAATAAATGAATAAATGACTTCATTTCAAATTTCGAATTAAAAAAAAAAATCTGTCCCGACCACTTTCTCACATTTCTTCTTTTAACTCAAATATTTTTCATTAAATTCCCAAATTTATCTTTTATCTCTTTTCAGATTTGTCTCTGTTTTGTATGAAAACAAACGGCCTCTCTTTGGGTTCGGACACAACAAGCTTAATTAGATTAAACCTAAATAATAACTGACACATTTATCAATATAGAAAATAACTGTTTATGTTTCAGTTAAAGTAAAATACACAGAAAAAGTACGAGCAAAAATTTAAGTTTTGTGCTGAAACAGTCGCAGGTTAAAGAATCTTTTCTGTAGATTAAAAACAAACACATACACAAGCAGTCATCAATACCGTGTGTGTGTGTGTGTGTGTGTGTGTGTGTGTGTGTGAGTGTGTGTGTTACCTGAGGCCGTTGCAGACGCTCATAGCGACAGCAGAACCCTCCATGTCCTGAACGAAGCCCTGATAGTGACAGTGGTCCTGCAGTGACACAGAGACATGACACAGTGTGACTGTACAGACACACCAGCAGGGGGCGCACATCAGCTTCACACCAGCTTCACACCAGCTTCACACCAGCTTCAGCTGTTACACTGACAGCAGCAGGTAAAAACAGGTGAAGGAGGCAACAGAAGAAGAAATGTCAAATGTTTAAAGGTTAACGGAGAACATGACATCAGCGTGTGTGTGTGTGTGTGTGTGTGTGTGTGTGTGACACTGTAACACACACTGATGTCAGTGTGAGGAGGTATCAGAGTCAGTGATGCTCCATACAGAGAGCTGTCAGTAACAGGGACGATGTCGTCAGCAGCTTCTCTTAATGAACAGGAACATCTGAACACAGGTGCAGGAGACACACGTGAGGCTGAACACATGTCAGACACATTAAATGAACTAACAAATGAAGTGGTGACCAGAAACTGATGTTGTGTGTCTGCGTTCATGTGTGACATCAGATATCTGGAGACATGGAGCAGCTGAACTCAAAGATGACAATGAGAGGAACCTAAGCGTCCAGTTATTGTTTGGTTTCAGCTCCAGTGTCTGAACTCCACTCACTGTCCTCATTTACTGACACAATGACAGGTTGACAGGAAAATAAATAATAATAAATCCACATCTTAAATAACAGAAACCACCACTGGATTTTAATCCAATTATTAATGATTAAATCAAAATATATTTTCCACATTGTTAATGTGATCACTCGTGCTGCACCAGATATTTACACAATGTATTTATTGCATATTCTTTTAAATATCAGTGCTTCGTTTTAGATAATATTTAAACTCTTTTTAAATCTGTAATAACTGTTAAATAATTTCTACTCTTTTAATTTCAAACAAGATCAATCAAGTACAATTAATTATCATAAAGCTCATTAATTAATTAATTTACTCATTCAATCAATCAGATGCTTCCATAATTAATCATAAATCATGACTTCATGGCCTTTGAAATATAATTTACGCAGTCAAGACAATAAATCAGTAAATGAAAAAACAAACATCTTATAATCAGCTCAGATAATCAGATTACTCTCGTTACTAAATCATGTGAATGAAATCAAATTCCCGCCTCGACACACAGCGGCGTCTTAAACTGATGAATGAATGAATTTATTTTGAATCAAAATAAAACAAACGAGACAAAGATAACAGTGTCTGAAAAGGAGCAGGTGGAAGTTAACCCATGTGTCCCTGCACCAAACAAATTCCCAAATTTATTTACAACTAATATAAAACTATTCACAGTCTGTTTCGCCCCAAATTAAATAAAAACGTAATGAACCCAGTTCTTATTCACACTAGTGTCAAACATATTCAGACATACACACCAATGGCGACTCTGAGCAGGACACACCTGCTCGCTGACACTGATCTCATCTACTGCACCAGATGTTCAGGTCGCCACACCTGTTCAATTCATCGGCTCACCACGCCCTTTTCTTTTTACATATTATTCCACATGTCATTCATTACAAAGGATGAAAAATAAAATAACAGTCTTTTAATTTATGCCTTAGCGATGATGTCATGAGTCCTATCTGAGGACCTGAGTGAAAACAGCCTACAACGATGTTCTGAGTAATCAGCTGACTGCAAATACACACACTTCCTGTGTGGCTCCCAGAGGAGCTCATAAAGCACTTCCTGTGTGTGCATTTGTAGAAATGCTGAGTGAGTTCAGAGGAACTTCATATTTGTCACTTTTCTTCCCAGAAGTAGTTTCTCAAGATCTTGCTCAACTTTAACGTCGTTAATACTAATGTTTTCCAGTATTTCTGAAGAAAGGCTGCAAAGAGTCGCCAGAGATGTAACATGAGAGCAAAGAGATGCCAAACTACTGCAAAAAGCTGCAAGCTACAGAGGCATGCAACACGACGACACAAAGAGACGCAAAGTAACTGCAAAGAGGCACAAAAGGACCAAAGAGAGACGCAGAACAACAATAAGATGCAAAATGGCTTCACAGACATTCAGAACTACTGCAAAGAGATGCCACAAGGAGGCACATAGCAACTGCAAAGATTCACAAATTGACCACAAAGAGACACAACACGACTTCAAAAAGACACAAAGCCACCGCAAAGAGACCTAAAACAACTGCAAAAACAGAAATCATCCACAAAGAAACTAAAGAAAAGAGATGAAAAGCGACCACAAAGAGACACTACCTGACTGTACAAAGACACAAAGCCACAGCAAAGAGACTCAAAATGACCGCAAAGAGACACAACTGAACTGCAAAGAGACACTACCTGACTGTATAAAGACACAAAGCCACAGCAAAGAGACACAAAATGACCGCAAAGAGACACAACTGAACTGCAAAGAGACACAACCTGACTGTATAAAGACACAAAGCCACAGCAAGAGACACAAAATGACCGCAAAGAGACACAACTGAACTGCAAAGAGACACAACCTGACTGTATAAAGACACAAAGCCACAGCAAGAGACACAAAATGACCGCAAAGAGACACAACTGAACTGCAAAGAGACACAACTGAACTGCAAAGAGACACAACATGACTTCAAAAAGACACAAAGCCACTGCAAAGAGACTCAAAATGACCGCGCAGAGGTGCCAAATGACCACAAAGAGACACAAAGCAGCAGCAAAGATTCACAAACTGACCACAAAGAGACACAACCTGACTTTAAAGAGCCACAAAACGACTACAAAGAGACACAACCCTAACCCAAAAAACAGAAATCATCCACGGAGACTCAAAACCAATGAAAAGAGATGAAAAGCGTGCCTGCAAAACAAAGTGACAGACTGACCACAAAGAGACACAAAGCGCCTGCAAAAAGACGCATAACTACAAAGAGGCGTAAAGGCGTGGAGGGACTTTACATGTCCATGTCCAGGGGCCTGTTGTCTCAGAAACCGTCCAGTTATTCATGGATAATATTTCATTATTAGAATATTTGAAATAGTTTATTTGGCGTCTCTTTGTGACACTGAACAAACAGTGTGAGGATTAATAACGTCAGATCATAAATCATGAAGTCCATGTTAATGAAAAGTGTCTTCACACATTAAAGAAGCTCACTTTAGAAACATGAACGAAGGAAACTGTGACACAGACTCACCACAGACTGTCAGCTCCACATATCTGACCTTAAATATGACAAACATTAAACACAGTGTGTGTCAATCAGCTGACAGGTTATTAGTTTGTGTTTTGTTCCCTGACTGTAGTCTTGCAGGCAGAGCCTCAGCGCAGGCAACATAACTCTGGAGTCTGAACAAATATAAAACCCTGTGTTCATGTTAAACTCTACTGTTACATGATGTTATTGTGTCATTACTGCAGCTGTTCCATGTGTGTCACTGTCAGTGGAGTTCATTACAAAACATCACATGTTATTAGCTAAGTAACTAAGTACATTTACTCAAGTACTGTGCTTCAGTACAAGGTGCTCTGAGCTACTCGTATTTTACTTGAGTATTTCCACTTTGTGCTGCTTTCTCCTTCCACCACATCTAAAATTAAAACACAGCTCAGTATTGATCTGACAGCTTTATTTACTGGACAGAGTAGTGACCTCTCACTAAAATGTGTACTCAATGTTTTTGTGCTCATCTGAATTAAATGCTCAAACAACAACAACAACAACAAAAGTTATGTTAAACTGACATAAACCCGTCAGAAGAGGGTCATGTGACACATTTATTTTGTGTCTGCTGAACTCAAAACTTTTGTGTAACTGTGTTAAACTGAAGTCAAAGTTTTGAGTGAAGCTGTTTCCAAACAAAATCATTATTTAAAGGAAACTTTCAAGAAATTATCTGAGAATAATTCTACTTAAACAAAACTTCATTTATTTATTTACGACCAAATATCCTCAGAGCTGAAGACGTCCCATCAGCCTCAGCTGGACTCTGTGCTCACTGATAATTAGCCACATGCTAACATGCTACATGGTGAACATTCTAACTGCTAGACATCAGCCTGTTAGCATGCTGCTGTTAGCATTTAGCTGAGTCTCAGCGCAGCGTCACAGAGCTGCCGGCCTGTATCGTTCTGTACACGGTGATGAGGATCTGACTGACGCAGAGTTTACAGAGTCCAGAGGCTGTAAATCATTCATGTGTCATCAGATATCACAGAGAGAGAGGGAAAACCTCCGAGCGACGAGTGCAGTAGGTCAGCACACAGGAAATATCAATACACACACACACACACACACACACTGAGAGGCAAGGGAAGTCCCATCATGCCTCTCTTTCTGGGAAAACTCTTATTTCAATAAACCAACCAGCTTCAGACACACGGAGCAGCTCACAGGCAGAGTTTAGTCTCAGACGTTTGGTTTGTGTCATGTCGATGCTTTTTGCTCCATTAGGACGCCATCATGAGGCGCACTGCACTGCCAGGCAACCAGCCCATCACCTCCTCACCCTAACCTTCCTGTGTGATCAATCTATCCTGCAGTAATCAGTGTGTAGCTGCTGCCATGTTGAGGCAGAGGGTGCTGTCTGTAGCTCTGGTTGAGGGTGAGAGGCTGTCAGCAGATAAACAGAGATCTGTGTGGGTACATGAGACCCTAAAAAAGAGGCTGGATCATGGGGAGTACCACCAGTTGGTCCAGGAGCTTCTCCTCCATCATGGACGTTTACAGTACTGCACTTATCTGCTGTTTTCTATTCAGATGGTGCTAACTGTGCTTTGTAAAGTCGTATAGCTCTGGGTATCCAGCAACCACTACCACCAGTTTCTCCTGGAGCTCAGAGCGCAGAAACACGAGGTGCACAGCAACACAAAAACAGCGAGTAAAAAGCTTCATTCTCATTAAAAACTGTTGGAAAAAGACGCCTCCAGCTGCTGAAACACTTCCTGTGTGATCAGGGGCATTAAAGTTATTTTAATTAGTGCAGAAAGGATCCGTCTGTGAGTCGATTTGATCTTTGGACAAATGGAGAGACATCTGAAGACGGCACTCTGGAATCTTTTTAACTGTCTCCTCACATTTCACAAACTAAAACAATGAGTCAGTTGTTGCTGCATGACCAACTGCACCTCAGCTGGGCTGGTAATTTGTTTGTGACACTAGATTATAATGCAACATATAAAAGGTTCTGCATTATGGGGCGTCGGTGGCTTAGTGGTGGAGCAGGCGCCCCATGTACAAGGCTGTTGCCACAGTGGTCCGAGTCCAGCCTGTGGCCCTTTGCTGCATGTCATCCCCCCTTCTCTCTCCCCCCTTTCATGCTTACCTGTCCTGTCCATTAAAGGTAAAATGTCCAAAAAAAATCATTAAAAAAAAAAAAAAAAAAAAAGGTTCTGCATTATTATCTCAACTTGTGTCTGTTTCTTGCAGACGATCAAAATCCAGTTTTCACACCTTTATTTGGAGGTATGGGGCTGACGTGGTGCACACTCTCCCAGGTCTGGTGTCTGCACAATCAAACTGTCATGTGTTGTTTTCTGTGTCGCTCTACTGATCCACTGTGACAGGGGAAGACTGACGTGACGTGACTGACGGCGATCATCCTTCATTTATTGAGGTGCTGCAAACACTGATGTTCAGGCAAGGTCGCACAGCAATCATTAGACACGTCCACAGAACTAAGGTTTGTTAATGAATGCACACAGACGTGTTCAAGTTCAGATCCACACGTGTTAAACCTGGTTTTGATGTGTGGGGAGGTGCTCATATGTGCAGCTCTGTCGTATGACTTCATATGTGATGTAAACTGCTGCCATATCAAAGCACTGCTTTAAATCACATACATTCTGTTATAGATTTACTAAACAGATCTTTACAGTTTGGTCTTTGACTGAGAGGTCGGGGCTGAAAATGTCCGACACACACGTCTGAACGAAGCTTTCATCAAATCAAAATATAGATCAGTGAGGGCTGCAGGTGTTCAGCTGCCTGCAGGAGGAACACAGTTCTTTGTATGTTGGTTCAGGCCGGTGGAGTGAGGCAGGTGAACACCACGTCATGCTGGCGTTCAGGGAGGACGAGCTTAATCAAGTGCAGGAACAAGTGATTTTTTTTGGCGGCGCTGAGTAACGTCATGCTGTGCCAGTTTGTGTTTCCATTATCAGTTAAGACGCACCGTACAACGCTGAGCTTCACCAGAGATGGACCTACTCTGGACTAAGTCCAAAAGCTGGGCCCCCATGACCCCCCATCTCCCTCTGAAACGAGCCTGTGTGATGTGAGACTCTCCTCCTGTCTGTCTGCAGGAGACCAGAGAGACAGGTGTCTTCAACAGTCTCTGTGTGTTCAGCTCTCAGGACGTCTGTAGCTTCTGACTGAAGCTCTGTGGTTTGGAGTTTAGCTTCTCTCCTGCGTCCTGTTTTCACTTCACACATCTGATTTATTTTACTGTTTATGTTCACTCTCAGCCGGAAACTCAACATGTCCTTATTCTGCTGCTTCACAATAAAAGTTTTTATGTAACAAAATAAGGTGGGACTTTTATTGTTTTAATGTGTTTCAGACCTGCTGGGTTAAAGGCAGCTGGTGGTCAAAGCTCATTAACGTGTCGAGCATTTAAAGTGTAGTCGTGAAGGTTTCAACATTTCATCTGTGCCGAGCGTCAATGGTCTGTTCGCTGCTCTCACTGTGGGATTATTTTCATTGTTTGCTTGTTTTTGTGTTTTTGTGTTTCTCCTCTGGGAGGTGAGCTGGGAGGAGGCGCTGCCCTCCAGGACGACGAGTTTCCTCTTCTGTATTTTTGTGTTTGTTTCACATTCCAGCTTCCACCAGGTCCCACCTCGCTGAGTTGAATTCCTTATGCTTCCTTCCTCTGTTGTTCCTGCCTCAGTCCTTTTCACTGACTCATCCTCGTCTGCTGAGCACAGCTTCCTGTTGAGGTTCATTATCTGAAGCTCTGACTGGTCTCATCAAAGGTCACTGACGCGTCCTGACACACCCAGTGTGTGTGTGTGTGTGTGTGCGTGTGTGTGTGTGTGTTACCTGTACAGGTGGTGTGGATGTGATGAGTGATCCGTTCTGACTGTATGTGAACACAGTGAAGTCTGCAGGAAGCAGCAGTCTGAAAACAACAACATCAACTTCATTTATTTATTTATTTATAACACACAGCCCAAAGTGCTTCACACAGCAACACTGAGACAACACAGACAACAAATAAATAACCACAAAAATAAACAACAACATTTAAAATCTGCAAAACTAAAAAAACAAAAAACAAATGACAGTAAAAAAAAAAGAGAGAATAAAATAAAAACACAACGGGGATAAAAAATAATGTAAAAACCAAAGATTAAAAATTAAAGCTGTGACGTTTCACTTTCAGTAAATAATATAGATTTTAAGGTTATAAAATATTGTATAAATAATCTTGTATTAGATTATATGTCATTTGATAAATAATAAACAACTAAAAAATAAAAATTATTAAAAGCTTTATTACAATAACTGAACAACATTCTGAGCTGAATTTAAATAATGTTTTAATGTTCACAAATTCAGATCCATGAAAATTTATCTTTCAGAATTTTGGAGGAAAAAAAAATCAGGTAGCTAAAATTTGTTCGGTCGAATTCAGACACAGAAATTCAAGTCAATCAATTTCAATTTTATCTTATTATTTTTTTCTAAATTTTCATTTTAAAATCATTTTTTACACATATATTTTTTTAATTTTCCATTTTCTTTATTTTATTCATTTTTCTTTAATTTGATTAATTTCACAAAATTTAACACTTTTTTCCATTTTATTTATTTTTTTTATTTTGTTGCTGATCTGTTGTTTTTTATTTGTTTTTTTAATTCTGAAACTTGAATTTCTGGATTTGAATTTGTGAACACTGAAAAAAAAATCAAATTCAGCTTTTGAAATTGCAAATCAATAAAATTAAAAATTAAAAAAAAAATAAATGCTGTGAATTCAGCAGTATTTAAATATTACATCATATTTCGTGGTTGTTCAAATTAAAATATTCACTTTTCAATTCAATTTCTCAAAATGGCTACCACTGTCGAGCCCTGCTTTTAGTAACTCGTCTCCAGGGACCTCAACTTGTTGCACGTCAACCTCATTTCCTGTCTGTAACTGATCCTACAAAATAAAGGCCACAATAAAAGCTCCAAAAACGAGGCTGTTGACACAAAGTGTAGTGAACGAGCTGAGCTGAGCCAATCGTCATGACAACAAACCATCTGGGAAATAATGTGAGGAAACATTTTGGATTAAAAACCACAGACAGAAAAACAAAGGTGAAGCTGACGGTGGTAAAGTATCGTCACCATGACAACAGATCTAAAGTCACCTGTCACAGAAAAACAATCGTATTTAAAGATTTCACAGCGTGTGTGTTGTGTTTGATGCGTCTGAATGATTTCACTGCTGATTCTGATTCTGATTTGAGTTTGAGTTGATTTCACCGTCGACCAGCTGCAGGAGTCAGCGGGGAAGAGTAGAGCTCACTCTATTCCTCCTCTTCTTTCTTTTTATTGTTGAGTTCTGTGTTTCTGTATCGTACGTTTGTTTCTGTCCGTTGTTTTCTACGCTGTATATCTTAATCTATCTGTTGTTTAAAGAAGTAGAAACCTGTAAATGTTTTGACCTGATGAAGGTCTTTAGTCTTCATGTCTGTGCCGACCGTCGTCCCTCAGATGAACGTCGTCGCACTGTTTTCACACAGCTTCCTGATTTCACTGAAGTTTATCAGAGTTTGTTTCACAGCAGAGATACTGAGGAGGAGATCTGACGAGTATCAGTCACGCTGATGAAAACACAGTCGGAGGGTTGATTTATCTGTTTTTATTGTTTCCTGCTGACATCATTAACAGATGGAGCTGATTGGCCGATCAGAGGTGTGTGATATGATGTCATCAGACTAGATGATAAAGTGACCCAGGTCAAACTGCACACTGAGATTAGATTAAGTGAGTCAGTGATATAAAGAACAAACAACATGATCTTTGTGCCTCCGTCGTTTTCTCCTTATGTCTTTAATTTATTCTTTTTTTTACACATTTTGTTGATTTTCTGCCTTTTATTATATACTGTCATTTTTTCTATTTTATTGTTTTTTTTACACATCATGTCACTTTTCTAACTTTCAATTTCACGAAGCTCTTCGTCAGTGTATTCTGGCTCAAATAAATAAGGGCGGCCATCAAACTCTGCAAAATCAAATTCCTCCTCCACAAAGTCGAAGTCTGGCAAAAAGTCAGCCATTATTCTATAAATCTTTCATAAAATAAATGAATGAACTTTTCAGGCTACTGTCCGGTTCTGCCTTCCGGCTGTTGCTGCTTGTTATCGCGAGATTTCGGCCGCGCTTTCCACATCGAGAGGTGATGGCCGCCCTTATTTATTTGAGCCAGAATACACTGACGAATAGCTTCGTGAAGTTGAAGAACGGAGGAGGAGAGAGAGAGAGAGAGGCGCAACAGGTAGAGGACGAGAGAGGAGGAATGGCTGCTGCAAGGCTGCGTAGCTCTGGAGATTGGTGGTGTACCTGTGGATGCTGTGCCCCAGTGCCCACAGAAGAGGAATGCCTCTGTTGCAAGGAATGGGACCGGTTGCAGCCTTAGCTAAATGGTAAACAACAAACATGGCAGCACACCGGTAAGGTAAGACAACACGTTTACATGTCGTTTTCTATATGTTCTCTGACATTTATCCTAACGATATGAGGCGGTCTTTGTGGAAAAAAAGCTTGTTTAGTGGACTAACTTTGCACTTGAAGTATGCCTTGTATCTAGGCTAACGGCTAACATGCTAACTACTATTTTTATGTCACTAGTCACTTGAAACAAATTTAGGACGATAGGAGACAGGTTGAAATAAACCGAAATTTCCCTTTAACATTTCTTCAATTTTCTCTTTTATTCATTTTTTAGATTTTATTCTTTTTTGTTGCTTTCCTTTGTTTTATTTATTTTTCACATTTTGTCAATTTTCTCTATTTTATTCAGCTTTTTTACACATTTTTCAAATTTATTCATTTTTCTATTTTATTGCTTTTATTTCACAGCGATTTTCTAGTTTCTGATTTTCTTTTATTAAACATTTTGTCATTTTTTATTTTATTACTTTTTAATTTTACTTTTTTCTTTATTCTATTCATTTTTTTCACATTTTGTCCATTTTCTTTATTTTATTACTTTTCTAACAGTTTTATTTATATCAACTACAGAACTACAGCACACCAACACAGCATCATAAATATCAAATCCAGACTTACTCATTTCTCTCCAGATGAACAACGTGATCGTTTCCGCCCACACTGATGATGTAAGAGACCTGAAGAGACACAGAGACGAGCTGTTAGTTTGATCAACACGCTGATAAACAATAATAATCACAGGTGCCTCTGTTTAATCATCAATACACACACACCCATCTCCATCAGTGAGCACCAGGTCATATTTACCCCCAACACACACACACACACACACACACACACACACACAGTGGACCATCACAAAGGAAGTGAAAGCAGCAGAGAAACTTATGATAAAAAACCTGACTACAAGTCACTGTCAGTGGTGATTTTTGTTAAAAGAAATCGGCCATTTTAAAAATATTTTTTCTGACATTTTATCATCATTTTTCAGACAACTTAATTATATTTTTTACACATTTTATAAACTTTTTTTTGGACTTTTTTTAATATAATTTTTGGACATATTTTTAACATTTTTCGGACATTTCAAATATATTATTAAATGAGATTATAACGTGCCCCTCTATGCTGAGCGTCACAGTAATAACCGTGCAGCATCACTCAGTGTGTGAAGCTGTTGTATGGTACGTCGTAGCCTGTGATTCAGTTGGTGCTGTCATCGTACAGCCTGCAGACATCAAACCTGTGACACAGTGTCGCTGCACTGTAACACTGATGAAACCTCTCAGTCTGTCGGAGGCCTTCAACACAGCTGTCAGTTTCACAAGACGCTCACATTAGTTTCAGTGGACGGACAGACACTGACTCTGTTTCTGATGTTCTGTTTTACTGTTCAGTGTGTCTTCCTGTCTGTGGTTAACAAGGACACACGTGTTAACCAAAGAACAAAACAGTCTAATCTGTGTCTGTTAGAGGGAAACAAATGATAGCACTATCGTGGACAAATGTAAACACACAGAGCGCAGGAACAACTCTGACTCTGTGTTCAACTATAGAAACAGATGACGTGTGAATCCTGTCTGCCCTTTATTCTACTGACCACAGCCCAAAGACACGATATTACATGTTCAAACTGATAAACTTTACTGTGTGTTGTAAAACTCCACTCGCTGTGCAGCAGGTTCTAATGAAGTCAGACCGGAGCACGTTCACCGCCGTGTGACATCATCACCTTTTCTTTAACAACACACAGCGAGTGTCTGGGAGCTGAGGACTCACTGTTGGAGTTCTGAAGGTGAAATATTTTTCTCAAGATTCACAAACAGCTCCCCAAAAAAATCTGTAAGATATAAAGACTGTCTGTGAGGAAGAATCTGAACTGATGAGAGGAAGAGCAGTGTGTGACGATGTCTGGTTTACTTCACACTGACTTCCTGTAGAGACGAAGGACGTACGATCAACACATCACAAGATTAAGATTAGGAGATTCTCATATCTGATGTGACTCCGCCCACAGACACCAGGATCAGATGATTGACAGCAGCTGTCAGAGACGTGATTGGTCAGGAGTGTGAGGTCACGGTTCACACACACACAGGTGAGATCTGTGTTTTATGTTCAGGTGTGAACAGGAAGCTGCAGAGAGAAGCTGAAAGTCCCAAAAAACGAAAGAAAAACTCAGCTCAAGGTCACCTGAGCGTCTGACTCACCTGGCAGATATCTGCCTCTGTGTGTGTGTGTGTGTGTGTGTGTGTGTGTGTGTGTGTGTGTGTGTTTGCTGCAGGTCTCAGCAGGTATGTCATTACTGCGGAGGTGAACACACACAGACAGCTGGTGTGTGTGTGTGTGTGTGTGTGTGTGTGTGTGTGTGTGTGTGTGTGTGTGTGTGTGAGGTGAATGAGGACAGGAAGTCAGCGGTGGACTCACCCAGCTGCCAACAACAGCTCCTCTGCTCTGAACACAGCAGGGGTCAAAGGTCAGCAGGAGCAGACACACCACCTCTGCCAACACTCACCATGAAAACAAACATTCACTCCTCAGGCTCTCATCACAACCAGCCCAACTTTATTCATACAGCTGCTCTCATACAAACACACAGCCCCAAATTATTTCTCACCACACCCCGTCAGTCTAACAGTCGACCAAATGTTAGTCGACCAGCTGAGCTGACACCGCACGGCGCCACACCGAGCCGTAATCAGGCTGAAATCATGTGGTGTGAAGCCAACACACGCTGAAGCATCAAGTTTGGCTGAACATCAGCATGTTAACACCGTCAGTGTGACAGTGTGGAGACGAGCCTGATGAGCTGACGTGTCCTGAAAAGGCCACCGTACAGATTTAACTGATATCATGATTTTACCTTGTAAAACTGAGATGAATTTATAACATGACATTTCAGACTGTTCTCACAATTTTGTTGTATGTTTTCCTACAAAAAGCAAAGCACCCAAATTCGTACATATCTCACATATTTTGAATGGTTGTGATCACGTGACCAACGAGCTGACGGCAGTAAACAAGGACGCAGCTCTGAGCGACTCTGAGGCCTCATTTACACCGCAAGCGTTGCATTCGCGTAACGGTCCACAAGCGTAGCGGCAGCACGCGTGTATTCACACCAAAACTGAAACTAGACGCGTCGCCAAGCGGCCGCTGCTGTCCTGTCAAAATACAAACCACACCTGAACAGTTGGTGATGGTAGTGCACCGTGTTTGCAAATCTCCAATAAACCCCAAAGAAGAAGAAGAAGAAGTGAGTTTGGACCCAAAGCCCAGGGTGGACAGGTTCATGCACCAGTGATTATTCCAACACTTGGAGAATTAATATTTAGCACTACAAATGGGTCAGTCGTCTTTGTCTGCTTTGTATCACTACTAAGCATGACGTTGCGTGTGTTGTGACCTCTCGGCCATGATAGATGTCGATTCTTTGTTGAATACCGCGACCATTCGTCCACGACTCGCGCAAAAAATCGGCGTCTCTTCTATTTTCGAGCTTGCTCGCAAAAGCAGCACGACTCGAGCAGCGCGTAGAACAGATGCAGTGTGAATGCTCTAACCTGTTAACACGCTCGCCGAAATGAAAACAAGAGTAAACAGAGACTGTTCGTGAGCGCTACGCAAACACAGCGCTTACGGTGTAAATGAGGCCTGAGGAGGCAGGTTGGGGCGGGGGATGGGTCACACACTTTCCCTGGACTCACCTGTTTGGATCTGTGTGAAGTCTGGGTCATTTTAAGGTGCGTCCTCAACATGTTTCTTTTCCTAAACCTCTGTAACTTTACGTTCATTACGTATCTGTACGTTAAGGATGTGACGAGGACATCAAACAAACTGTTCTGTGAGAATATGTTGATTTATTTATAATGATTGTACAGCAGATTTGTGACGTGTGTGTTGAACCTACAGTATTTTAAAGATACACTGTTTTATCTAAAGACCAATCTGACAATATCTATGTCACATGTTGGTGTTCATGTGAACTCTGAGCAGCAGTCTGTGTTCTCCTGCAGGCAGAGCAGTGGGTGGTGACATGTTACAGATACCAACATAGTGACATCACATAGGGACATAATGAGGGTTACTATGGTGGATCAACACTGCTGACAGTACATCACACTGTACAGAGTTTATCATCATCTGCACGGTCACATGTCAGACTGTTCACAAACTGACAGAGACAAGATATCAAACTATTTCAGCCTGACGTATAAAGACTGGAGTCAGGTGGAGACAGACAGGAAAGCTCCGGGCCAAGAAATAATCCAACACATGTTGTTTCTACCTGAGATATGTCACGTTCCTCTTCGCTAACTTCTCACTACACCAACATCAGTCTGAAAAACACATGCACGCAGGCTCAAACTCAACCTGTTCCTTCAGGAGATGCAGAGACTTAACCAGGGTCGGAAATTAGCACCAGCCAGCTGCTGGTAAAATACACATGTGGCTGCTGGAGACAAAACCCAAAGGTAATCTCTTGAGTGTTTGACAGATGTTAGAATCCACCAGCCTAAGTGACAGCTGGACAAAAAATTTCGTTTCCAACCCCGACTTAAACCAACTGTGAAAAGTAGAAATAACACGTGTAATTTATGAGTAAATGAAAAAAAAAAGTTAGCCGCTAGTCACGAGGCTAATTTATACAGTGTAAACACGTTTAAAGGGATAGTGCACCCAAAAATGAAAATTCAGCCATTATCTACTCACCCATATGCCGAGGGAGGCTCAGGTGAAGTTTTAGAGTCCTTGGATCACTACGGACGAGCAGTATGGAGATATTTTGTGGTTTCAATGATGTGTTTTTGGACGTTTGAATCTGGGGCGCCGTCAGCCTCCATTAGGTGGAGTTGTGTTGCTACCTCCTCTCCCCTTGGATCTCTGCAAGTGATGTGAGGACTCTAAAACTTCACCTGAGCCTCCCTCGGCATATGGGTGAGTAGATAATGGCTGAATTTACATTTTTGGGTGCACTATCCCTTTAAGGATGAATAAACAGTTAATTAAAGCTGCAGAAGGAGTTTAAGTGTTTTTAGACTCTTCAGATATTTTTTGTTTCCTGCAGAGAACAAAAACACATCAAACAGCAGGAGAGAAAAACATGGCTGCAGGCTGAACACACACACACACACACACACACACACACACACACACACACACACACGCCCTGCCATCATACTTTCACACACCGTCACTCGCTCCAAGCATGCTCACATTTCACCAGAGTGTGTTACTGTGTGTTTTAAGGTGGCGCTGGGACGTGAGCTGTGCACAGAGCTGAGCAGAGCAGCTTCAGCTCCACCTTTATCAGCTGGGTCATCGTTACGAGTCTGAAACATGTTCTGTGGAACCATTCTTCACTGCTGCAGCTCTATCGGGGACTCTTTCAGCTGCGCACACACCCACTGTGAACTCAGCCCACTCTGCTGATACTGTGACACACACACACACACACACACACACAGATGTTTACTGACTGTTTCTTGGATCAGATCAGACGTGTATGTGAGAGCTCAACACAGAGCGAACACAGAAAATGTCTTTCTTCACTGATCTGACGACACGTCGCTGCAGAAACAACCAAACACAGAGACACGCTGCAGGAGGAGAGGCAGGTGTTAGCGCTGCGTTCACTATCTGAAACCTTTAAAGTTATAATCTGTAACTTCTGCAAGATAAAATGTCAAAAACGACGAGACCTATGTCATATACTTTGTTAAGTGATCAAAAATGTTCCTAACAGTCTTCTGCCCCAGATAAACGTGTCATTTTAATCAAGCAAATTGTGTATGAAAAAAAAAAAACATTGGCGCAAATTTCCAAATTGGCGTCATCTGGATGAACCAATCACACGTTGGGAAACTAAAATGTTCATGTATTGCCTGAAAACTATTAAAACTTAATGATGTAATTAAAAAAACAGTTTGTGATGTTTTGGTGAAAGTGAAGACAGATGGGCTGCTGACACAGTGAGGCTGAATGAGGTCACACAGACAGGAAGTGGATCTGACTGGTCAGCTGTTCCTGCGCTGACGCTGTGTTTCCGGAAGGTCAGAGGTCAAACAGCTTCCACAGAGATGAAACACAGACCAGAGGAGCAGAGGGAAACTACAAACACCACAGCAGGAGAAGCTCAGTACCTGATTGGGGGGTCTTCCGTCCACGTCCCGCCTCAGCCGGCCCCCTATTGGTCGAGGGACAGTCAGCTGATAGGAGGAGAGGTGTTCGGTCTGCGGAGAGTCTGCGGAGGAAACAGGCGGTCAGTCAACAGCTGAGGAGGGAACATGGAAACTAATCTGACGGCTGAGCACAAAACAATCAGCTGTCAGACAAACACAAGGCAGGAACACAAACTTCTGAGTGTGTAGAAGTGTGTGTGCGTTAATGTAACATGGGAACACGGAACATGGGAACACGGAACATGGGAACAGTCAGTCAAAGTAGAAACACCTCAGACTCCTCCTACACTGCAGAACTTTCTCACTGTGTTCAAGAGGACATGAGTAACCTTTCTAACACTGATCCTTCCAAAAATCACACGTCCTGAGGAAGCTCTCCGCCCCTGAGGTCTGCGCTCAGATCAGGTCTCACACCTCTCTACCAATCAGGAGGCTTGCTCAGCGGTAACCATGACAACAGTACTGGTGGTGAAGTCAAACATGTTTGTTAGCAATAAAAAGTTTAATGGACGGATGAAAAACCTTCACTCCCTGCAGGAGGCTGAATCATTTATGAGTTTCTAAATGCATTTATCAGACCTCCATTATCTCTCTCACACACACACACACACACACACACACACACACACACAGGACTACTCCTCTGCTCCTGGATCGGGTTTCACCTCGTGCAGCTGCAGGTAAAGGTGACACCAGCGGAAACATGAACCTCTGAGATGTTTTAACAAGTCATTTTCTGTGTAACGACCTGTTGCAGGTTCCTCAGGTGAGCACTCACACACACTCAGTCTGTTTCCATGACGACAGAGAAAACTGATTTATATAAATCCCTGTAAACATGTCAGTGTGAGTGAAATGGTCCTGCAGTGAATGTGTCACAGTGGGACTAACACACCCAGATCATGTGACTCCTGCATGTATACAGTCAATCAGACCCAAACTGGCCGAGGCGCTCTGAGCATGCTCCACAGTTTCCGCCCCGGGCTTTGACCCGGAAGTCCAATAGCATTAAATGTGTAAGAGAAGAAGAAGCCGGTAACAACATGGAGAAATCTACATCCAGAGCCGTGACTTTTTGGACGCACCAAATGTACAGAGCTGTAAAGTTGTCCACCATGGTAGCAGTTAGCTGCTAGCTAACCGTAGCTAACTTGTTTGTCCATTGTTTGGTCTGTGACGTAATAGGTCAACAGGAAAAAGGTCCAATACTAACAAGCTGAAAGGGGGCATATCTCCACCTATCGTAGAGGAGTCGCTCATACTTGGCTCAATAAATGGATTCCCCTCCCGTGCTTGTATACTGGGACAAGGACAGTAGGCCAGTTAGATGTCCTCGTCCAGCTGGGACTGGAGCTCCACTTCACTGGGACTGGAGACAGACTGAGTGTCTCTACAGAGCAGCTGATTCGTCCCTGAGCTAAAACATACGAACAGTAAAACAACTGTTTGAGGAGGTGAAAACTTTATTAAGTGTCCTCTCTGCACAGCACACATTACTGTCTGTGGACCAACCAGAACAGAAACACGCATATGATTTTACTCTCTCTCTCTCTATACATATATATATATATATATATATATATATATATGTATGTATACAGTGGTGGAAAAAAGTTTTCGGACACCCTTAAAATTTTACACAATCTCAAATATTATCATGAAATATTTGTGGAAAAATCTTTTTTGTGTTTCAAAAGGTGTGGCTGCATTAGACAGATACAAACAAATACAAATTATATTTTTTTGTTTATTGTTTACAAGAAAAACTAACAAAACTAAATTCTTGACAGTTTCAATATGTCAGTTCTCAACATTGTCGGTATCAAAGTCAACAAATAACAGAGAATGTGTTCAAAACTGAACAAAAAATAAATAAACCATCACATCATCAAATTAATATTTAGTAGTCCTGCCATTGGCACTAATCCTGGCTGGCATGTTCCCCACGAGCCTTTCACACTGTTGAGGGGTAATCTTGTCCCATTCTTCTTGAATTACTGCTTTTAATTCTTCTAAATTCTTTGGTTTATGCTTTGAAACAGACCTTTGATAATCCACCACAGATTTTCAATGGGGCTCATGTCCGGGGATTGAGCTGGCCACTCTAAGACCTGGATACTGTGCTCCTGCAGCCAAGTTCTACTGGCCTTGGATGTGTGGCAAGGGGCATTATCTTGTTGAAACATCCAGTTTTTACCTCGACGGAACAGTGCACGTGCAGAAGGGAGCATGTGGTTTAGAGAATGGTACAATACTTGGTAGAGTTCAATGTGCCATCACAGACAGTGAGATGACCAACACCAGCAGCACTCATGCATCCCCAAACCATGATACTGCCTCCACCATGCTTGACAGTAGGTACTGTACATGCTGGAGATAATGCTTCGCCTGGCCTTCTGCACTCACATTAGTAGGAGGAAGATAAAGCTGGAAACTGGACTCATCTGACCACAAAATCTTCTTCCAGTTCCTGGCTGTCCAGTTCTTGTGTGCCTGGGCCCAACGACGGGCTAACCTCTGTCTCTCATTGATCAGGGGCTTCTTGATAGCCTTGTAGGACCTTAAGCCATGATCTAAAAGTCAGCCACGACAGTGCGGGTGGAACACTGGACACCAGTTTGGTTTGACCACTGCTGCTGAAGCTCCTGTGATGTCATTCGGCGGGTTTGCCTGCACATGCAGATCAGGATGCGGTCATTTCTTGCTGAAGAAACCCTTGGACGCCCAGATCTTGGTTTGTCTTCCAAGTTGTCGGTTTGTCTGTATTTCTGCAGAGTGTATGCAACTGCTGAAGGACTGCATCTGCACTTCCTGGCTATCTGGCGGCAGCTGTACCCTTCCTGGCTGAGAATCTTTATCTTCAGGCGTGTTTCCTGCGTTAGGTTCCTTGTTTTAGCCATTTTTGTGTCTGAAGAAGTTTCAAATGTGCTGGCTTTATGTAGACACGAAGCTTGGCAACAAAAATTGTGTCTGTTAATAAAAAGAACGACCTTCATCACTGGCACCAAAATGAGCCAATACTCAAAATTTCTTATGTATTTTTATGGAACCAATCAATTTGAAGTTTTTAATGGCTTTTTTAGGATTTATTTAGTATTTTGGCTGTGACTGTACTAAAAGAAATTGCACTTGAAGACCTAAGAGTGATTCTTAATGCAATATTTCACAAATGCATGGGGTGTCCGAAAACTTTTTTCCACCACTGTATATATATGTGTGTATGTGTAGTCCATCTGCTGGTATAATGAGCTGCCAAAGGAGGAGACAGATATCAAGACAAAGGAGCTTCTCACAGTACAGGGAGGGTTTTATCTCAACTCCAGCACCCTGAGAGGAACGAGGGGCCGAGGACTGCTGAGCGTCAGAGACACTGTCCGGGGCGAAATAACCAAGACCCAGGACTACATCAGGACGATGAGCCCCAAAGAGGAGCATATTTTCCATTTGACACATTAATATAAAACCTTGTGTGCACCTGACGGTTTGTTCTTATTTTAGACTGAACTTGACTCTGATTGGTCCTCGCTGGGACAGAAGTGTGAGTGTGTTCAGTATTTCTCCATCTGTTCACAACACAACAGACGAGATGGCTGCTAACCCTGCGTGAGTGTGTGTGTGTGTGTGTGTGTGTGTGTGTGTGTGTGGTAATCTGCAGCCATGGTAACGGCTGCAGTCTTTGGGTAACGACCTCTCTATTATAGTTTTTTAATGCTGTCACAGCGCAGTGTCCAAAAACATGCTGTCCACAGGATCTTCGTCTAACAAAATATCTCCGTCCACACTAGAATGAAAAAACAACAGCAAACACTCGCCGGGTCAGAAGGCGCAGGAAGGTGGGTACAGTGAGTGCTGCGGCACCCCCTACTGACGAGGGGTGGAGTCTATGAACAGTTGGCTATTTTACCAGAACTCGAGGGTCATCTGAACATATGTTTTAAATCTTAAAGAGCTGATGATCAGAGGACAGTAAGAAATTATTTGAAAAAAGATGTTTACGACATGTGAATTACATTAAATACCCCGATCTGACGTGATGACATCATCAGGTCAGGTCAAAGTGTTGGGGTCAGCTAAGCTTGAGAGGATATGAGCAGTAGCTGGAGCCGGTCTATACTGAGGACAGGCTGATCAGACCCGAGGTCTCATTTATAAAACAGTGTGAAGGATCCAGACTGAAAATACACGTACGAACAAAAGCCAATATATTTGACAGTTTCAACCATCAGGCTCCACCTCACCGTCTGCATCACCAGTTTTCCGTCTCCAAAATATTTGTGAGCACAGGTCAAAGTTTCTCCATCAAGTCTGTGTTTATACATCACAACTTTTGCGTGAGAAGTGGCGTACGCATCTTTCAGGACTTGTTTTGTGCGTGCGCAGTGTTTATAAATGAGACCCCAGAAAACTGTCAGGACTGTTTTTGAACTGTTTTTCAGACTCAATAAAATGTCTTGGACTCGAGGGACTTCCTCTGTGGGGACATTTCCATCAGGATGGAGTTTCACAGCAGCTAACGACGGAGCCACAGACAAGAAGACTTCATGTTATGAGTAGCCGATGGGACACGAGCTTCAACAAGCAGACGACAGAATGGCCGACAACGTTCAAAAGGAAATATCAGATTTTTTGGCACATGGACACCAGAGATAAAATCTGTCGCTCATTTGACTGACGGAACGACCGATGTAAGAACGTTTGAGCAGTTGTCCTGTCACTCCTCAACTCAACCGCCAGAATCAATTGACCTATGGCTAAGCCCCGCCCCCAAACGTGATGAGCCAATCACAGTGCGTATAGCCATCCCCATACACTGGGACATTCTCTGCCTGGACGTCCATTGAAATGCATTACAGAAAGTCAGTTTGTTGGGTTTTATGAGCTTTTTCTGAGATTTGAAGTTTAAAAATGGTCAAACGGTGTGCATGGGGTACATGCAACTCTGACACAAGGTATCCTGAGAGGCTGGGCGACCAGGTGTATTTTTACACTTTAAACCACATCTCAAGCGAGAAAAGTGTCTCCTTTGGATAAAGTTGTGTGGTAACGTTAGACCACAACATCAACTCAACGTGAATAAGATTAACAATGATGTCTACATCTGTTCTAAGGTAAGTCAACATTGTGTTTGAGGCAACATATTGTCACTTTGCTGGAAAGAAATATAAAGTTATCTTTAACATCTCTAGCTAACGTTAGCTAAAGTTAGCCTAACGTTAGCTCCTAGCTGCGTTGTTCATCATGTCACCTTGTTTGCTGGGAGTTCATTAGCCTATTTTGTTCTAGTTTTGTACTTTGGTGATGGTACATCATTGTTAGCTGTTGTCCAAAGGGCTCTAGTTAAGCTAACGTTAACTTCTGGAGCTTAGCTTCATTAACTTATCTGTAATGGCAGAGATAACAAAGGTTGGCAAACGTTATGCTGAATGATTCAGTGTAAATACTGTAGCACCAAACTAACGGAGAGACACTCTTGGTAAAGATGGTAAAAAGGCCGTTATCCTTTTCTCATATTCTGAGCCAAAAACCTTAACTTCAGTGGCACTTTGACTTGTTGTCTTTGATGGTGACGGCAACCAGATGCGGTTCACAAGCGTACACTGTGACCTGTAAATTTTGGCTTGTAATTTAAGCTTTTCATCGACCTTCTCAACAATAAAATGATGAATATATCCCTCCAATGCGTAGTTTAGGCCCTTTTGGTTACTTCTCAATGACATCTGATCGTTATGTCCCCAAAAATCATCAGTTGCCTCCTGTGAAATGCCGTGTACTGTGACACCTGCCATAGCGCCGGGCACTGAATGTTGATAGTTTGTCCAGGTGAGTGGAGGGGGGCGTGGCTTAGCCATAGGTCAGTTGTAGGTTTCTGCAAAACACAGACAACATTTGTACTGTGCAAACTTTATGTTCCAATAACACTGTGGTTAACATGTGGTTACACCTGATAATGGTCAGGAACTGATCATGTTTTGGCCTCTGGTGGCACAATCACAGCTGGAAGTGCCACCAATGTTTTGGAAAAAAACAAAAAACGTCTTGTTGCTTGCAGCTGGCAGCTGTCTGGCCTCAGTGCGTGCACACTACAGTGCAGCACCTCTCAGCATTCCTGCACACATGCTATTAGTTGGTGATAAAGGCTACGTCATGATGATAAAACACCAGTGATCTGAAACTGTCCTTTCTGGTGGACTTGGTCGTTCATGACGTGAGGCAGCAGATCAGAAGTAAAGCTCCAGTGTGTTGATCTAAATTCAATATTTGTGTTTCCTTTAGTGTTTAATTAAAGAATAAGCTGTTTATATCTCCACAGGGAGCAGGTCCTCATCTACAGAGATCACCATGTTGCACCGCCATGTTTCTACAGTAGCCCAGAACGGACAAACCAAACACTGACTCTGGAAAGAGACATTGATGAGTCCACATTGGCCAACGTAGTTAGCAGCTGCTTCACAACAAGCGCACACAACAAACACATAAACCTCACAGTTTGTCTCACACAGAGAGAGACTCAGTTTCATGAGACAGTTTGTGTTGAGCTGCAGCTCAGTTTGAGTTCTCAGAGAGTCGATCAGAGGATGAGGACGATGTCGATGGACGAGGTCAGCACACTGACTGTGGTCCTGATTCAGTGCTGCTCTCTCATTAACTGTTGCACTGTGTCGTCGAAGATGAGAGTAAAAAAAAAAAAAAAAATGACATTTTATCAACATTTTTTTGGGACAATTTAACAATTTTTGGGGGGAAGGTTTCTAGATTTTGATGGTTTTAACATTATATTTACCTGTTTTTGGTTCATTTTCTAAAAACTAATTTTTGGATATTTTGCAAACATTCCAATAACATTTTTTGGACATTTTATTAACTTTTTCTCTCACATTCTGCAGACATGTTATCAAACTTTTTTTGGACATTTTAATAATAATTGTTCGGACATTTTATTCATATTTTTTGGACATCCTTGTGCACTCAGTATGTGAAGCTGTTGTATTGTACGTCGTAGCCTGTGACTCATCGTACAGTCTGCTGACATCAAACGTGAGGTCGCAGTTGAGCAGACTCATGTTTCAGTGTCGCTGCACTGAACTTACAGACTGATAAAACTTCACAGTCTGTGGGAGGGTTTAAGCTCTGATGACATCGTTAAGTAGCACAGATATATTTTTGGGTCATTTGTGGTTGTAGAGTCTCAGTGTTTACAGGTGAGCTAACTGCAGCTGTGAAGCTAACGCTAACATGCTACTGTGAGTCAGTCCAAATGTCTGCGACTATATGAGACAACACTTAATTATGTCATTAACAGCAGGTGGATGGAAACTGCTGAGGATTAAATAAGAGGATTATAAACATTAGTTTGTTTTAATAAATCATTAAGGATGATCTAAAAATAAAACAGAAGGAATTATAACACAGATGGCCTCACTCGCACTCCTCCTCCTCCTCCTCCTCCTCCTCTTCTTCTTCTTCTTCTTCATCACTGCGACTGAGCTGCTGTTTGTTTGTCTCATTTCACACCATGAAAGAATCCTTTGTAGTTGTGTATTTGTGTATTTGTGTGTGTGTGTGTCTCTTTTTAAAAACTATTTCTGTGTGTGTGACGATCATCCAGCTCTCGGTAACGCCTGCCACTCACTCTGTCTGTCTGTCTGTCTGTCTGTCTCTAAGACTTCGTGTAGAGGAATCCTTCAACAAATACAGGAGATTTTGTGAAAACGTAGAGAAACATAAAAACAAAATCAAGAGAAATATTAAAGCAAGTATAATTCAGCCCAGGCAACATCAGCCTGTCTGAGATGAATAGATTCAGACTGATCTCAAAGAAAATGTAAAGAAATCCAAACACAAATGAACAGAGATTTTTAAGAGAACAATGTGAAATATAGAAACAAAATCAAGAGAAGGTCTGAAAGAAAATGTTAAAACACAAAATGTTTAAAAAAAATTGATGGAAAACCTCAAAAGAAAAATTAGATGAACGTAGAGAGAAAAGCAAAGAAAATCTAGAGAAACCAGGAGAAACCTTTAAGTAAATCTAGACCAGAGAAACCCTAAAACAAACGAGAAAGCTCAAAGAAAATCAGGAGAAAACTTTGACATAGAAAATGTTGAGAAAATCCTCTAGAGGAATCTCACAGGAACACCAGAGAAACCTCAAAGAAAATCTAGAGAAAAATACGACTTCAAGATGATCAAAGATGTAACAAAATCCAAACACAAATAAACAGAGATTTAAAAGAGAATAATGTGAAATTTAAAAACAAAATCAAGAGAACACAATATCAAAAGGACCTCAAGAGAAAAACCCTTCAGAAATATTAAAATAAATAATAAAAATAAATTAAAATAATATTTAAATCCTAAAGCAAATTATTTGTTTGTTGTTTTTTTTCAAGAAAATGTAGATAAATATAAAAAATCAAGAGAAATATTGAAGAAAATCTGATTCAGTTCTCACTAACACGAGCCTCTCCCTCTCTCTGAGGAACATGTTGAGAGATCTTTAAGAGAAACCTCAAAGAAAATCTAAAAAAAACCCCTAAAGGATAGAAAAACAAAAACTAGAGAAATCAAAAGATGAAAAGAGAAAGTCACTTCACATTTTAATCATTTTAATTTCAACTCAGTAAACCACAACAGTTTTCAGAACGAAACTCCCCCTGAAACCACAAACGGTTTTTACATTTCAGGTTTGATTTTCTGTCTGTCGCCGACTAGTCTCGCTCACCAGACCTTTCTCAAGAAAAGAAAGGTCTGGCTGGGCCGACTCTCACTTTGAGACTGGAGAAAAAAAACGCCCCGGCTGCTTGTGGCGGTGCCACAGCAACGGTGTGCTTGCAAAAATATTGCCGGGGGGAAACAGGTTTTGGTGTAACACGCCCACAAAAATATCGCCTACAGCACGCGAACCATGGCAGAAAAATGGCTACATCCCCTCAAGATCAAACATCACAAAAGTTAGTAAAGGAAGTTTGTCGACTATGACGACCGGAGGTGGTAGGGCGGGACTTCAGCGGGTGGCTCGTTCCACCCAATGAGAGGCTGATCTATGCAGCGAACTTCCACCCACTCAGACTATGCACCGACTGACTCGTCACTTCAGCCTCGGCCCACTGAATCACAACTTCTCTAAAACTCCCACTCACTTCTTCCTACAGAGGTCACGTCAGGTTGTTCTGAGGCTTCACAGCGCTCATCTCAAACTGCAGACAGACGCTGGACGAGGTGTCCAAACACACGTCAATGTCCAAATTAGGTCAGTTTATTAAGTAATGACATTAGACACTACAGTGGATGTCTTACAATACATTCCTATAAACATTTTTGTGTGTGTGAGTGTGTGAGCGACAGAAACGTTGCTCACTTTGTTCAAATCGATATGTTTAATTGTCGTCTTGAATCATCTGTTATCTCCACTTTTATCTCGACCCTGCTCTCTGCTGGTCTGACACCACCTTAACCCCCTCGGATCAGCAGAGATTTATCTAATCTCATTTACTCTCTCTTCACCTGTTGACTTTCTCTCGAACCCAAAGAACCAGGCCAACCTGAGGAGGCGCTCAAGAGTTCATAGAGAACATCTAGAGAAATCCTACAGAAAATCTGGAAAACCTTTAGAGTAAACAAATCTTAATAATTCTTCGAAACAAAAGGAAGAGAAATCTGGAAATATTTTTAGAAACTAAACAGAATTTAAAAGAAAAATCTTTAAAACGTCCCTACGGAAAATCTAGAAAACCTTTGACATGAATACATTTTAAGAGGGAGAAAATCTTAAGAACTCTTAAAAACAAAAGGAAGAGAAATCTGGAAATATTTTTAGCAAATATACAGAGTATAGATGAGAAATATTTTTAAAAAATCAGGAGAAATCCTAAAGAAAATGTTCAGAGACCTGTGAGAATATCTAGAGGGACTTTTGAGACCATCAAAAGAAACATTAAAGAGATCTAGAATATCCCTGAATTGAAAGATATCTTTAAAAATTTTAGAAAAATGTCACAGGAATCTTTACGATACTACAGAGACACTGTTTAAAGATCTAGAAAACTCTCAAAGTAAACTGCAGAAATAAATAAAAAAAAATAATTTAAAATCTAGAAAAATTGTAAAAATAAAATAATAATAATAATAATAATAATAATAATAATAATAATACGTAAGTAAATAAATTGAGAGATATGGTGGTGGAAATCTAGATAAATCTTCAACAGTGTTTACAGAAATCTTCAATTAAAAAATATAGGAATTTTAAAGAATACATAAAGACTCAAATAAAAACTAGAAAAAAAGGTAAAAAAAAATTGGAAAAAAAACATAAGAAAATAAAGATAAATGAAAAAATAAAGATAAATGAAAAAAACAAAACAAAATGGACTCTAAAACCATCCAGATAAATCTTTAAGAAAGTTTACAGAAAAAGGGGGAGAAATTTAAAAAATAAATATAAAATCTAGAAAAACTGTAAAAAGAGCCAAGAGGAAAAAATACAGGCAAATCAAGATAATAGAAATTTCAAAAGATTTTTTTTTTTTTTTTTAAAAAGTGGAACTCAGAAAATCCAAATAAATCATCAGGAAAGTTAACAAAAATCTTAAAGAAAAGACTGAAGAAAATGTAAAAAGAATTAACAGGAAAAATCAAGAAAAATATTTAGGAAATTTTGAAAAATTTAAAAAACATTAGGACTCTAAAAAGGAAATCTTGAGAAACCGTGATTGAATCTTGCAATGCCAAAGATAATCTTTTTTTTCAAGCATTGTTAAAAGGAAACTTTAGTCAAATCTCATAACTGGAGAAATCTTCAACAAATGACCGACCTTTAATCTAAGAAATCTCACAGACACCTAAAAAACAGAAACATTGATGAAAACTTAGAGGAAAGTTTATCGGAAACAATCTTTTTGTTTTTCCATCCTGAAACAGAAACCTGATGAAAACCTCAGTGAGTTACAGACAGACAGGTGGGTTCAGCTGCAGAAACCACACCTGACATTTACAACACGTCTGAGCTGACAACCAGCCAATCAGAAGACACCTGAACACCATCGTGGTCTAGAGCTGGAAAGTCAGACTTCCCTTCAAAAGGCTAAAAACTTTCTTTGATGCTGCAACTGAATAACTGCAACTGTGCCGTCTGTTTAAAGAGACGCAGACATGAAGAGACTGAAGTGTGCTATAATAGTGACATCTTAACTGAAGCTGCTCTCAGTTTAAAGGCGGAGCTCATCATCCACTTTGTGTCCTGACTGATCTGATCTCCTTGTCTCTGCAGAACAAAGACTTCGTCAACCTTTGTCCCCAAAACACTTTTAAAGGTTTTGGTTTTCACTCTGTCCAGCTGCAAAGATCCAGAGCAGAGAAAGAAATCCATCCATTATATGTAAACATAGATCTAATTACACTGAAAACTTCTCCACAGGTTTTTTAGATATTATTATATATAATCATTCTTTTCCTGTGAGAGACACAACTGAACATCAGTCATGAGGCAGAGAAGTAAATCCTATCCTATCTATCACAGATACCAAAGTTTACAGTGTTTTCTTGACTGATATTAACCTCTTCCACTCCGCCCCTCGCTATCACAGACACATTTTTATCTTTGTTTGCAGGGACAGGAATCTTTAAGGGCAGACAGCAGGGCGACAGTTTATGTTTCAAAATCATCTGAAAGCATCAAACCTGACGATTAATTTCTCAGCACTGTGTGTCAGTTTTTTTCTGGTCATAAATCTGTAATGAATGTGTTTTGGTCAGGTGCCTGTTCAAACTCTGAAAGTTTAGAGCGTATAACAGGCAGAGAACATTGTGATGGTACATGACGGCCAGTTTCATCTTCTATCATGACTCATAAGTTGCTGCAGCAATTTTTGAGTTGAAAACATTTGTTACACAGATTCTGTGCTAAATTTAAGCTTTTTTTCCACTGCAGCATTGAAATAAAAATGGTCAAAAATCCCTCTGAAACACCACGTGAAGACACCGAGACCTTCAGGAACACCACAGAAAAATCCACACTGTGATTTGGAAACAAAAACTTTTGATATTTGGAGATTTCCATTGTGTTTTTTGGCGGTTGGATGGCGAGCACTTCTGTTCTGGAAACGGCTGAGAAACCTCCCCAGTGTCAATATACCTGTCAGCCACACATCACCTGAACGCCAGGGTTCATTTTGTTGACAAAAACTGTGACGAATATTTTTCATTAACGACCTTTTTTCCATGACGAGCTAAAAATAGATCTTGATAATAAAAACTAAGATGAAATCTATGTTTCACTTTCGTTGACGAGACGTGACAAGACATGACGTGTTCGTGGTCGTCTATCGGACACTGAAAGCCGAGATGCTTGTAATTATCTTCAAACCCCGCCTCCAGACTTTGACAGTTCAGATGTGCGCAGAAATTATTTGTAGTTGTAGAAAAAAAAGTCTCAATGAAATTTTTTTTTACATTGTAATTTCTGCAGTCTGCAGACACGTTCAAACACAAGAGGCGAAAATAACAATGTCACTGCATGTTTTTTGCCAAAACTGCTACAAGCATAACGTGGACACGTCTGTCAAGAGGAGACACGTGGGTACCCAAAGGACCTACTTTCATTCAGATACCTTGAGGTCAGAGGTCAAGGGACCCCTGTGAACATGGCCATACCAGTTATTCCCTCTCCAAAAATTTAGCCTAGATTTGAAGAATTATTTAACGTCCTTCCCGACCATCATCATCCTCACTGTGACCTCGTCACATGTCCACATTTGGTCATGGACTTTCCACGTCCACATATGGCGTCCAAGGTACCCTGGGTGTGTTGGTTGTTGACGTTCTGGGACGCCGTGTCAACTTCAGCCTGTTAAATGCATTGTCTGTTTTCAAAATACACTTCTGTTTTCACAGGAAATGTACAGTTTGCATACAGTCTCTTTCAAAATAAAAGCACTACGTCAGTACAACACCACCAACTGATGTTTTTTTCATTTAGGAAAACAGAACAGGGTTTGGCTTTACAATCTTACAGGAAGTGAACATCGCCCTCTCAGGTGAAAGTTGGTGTTTGTCGGACCCATCCACCACCCCTCCTGCCCTAGCTGGACTTTCGCCACCTTAACTTTCATCCTTGTCCCGCACCGTTTCCCCCTGACGCAGCCTGTTGCCGTTAAACATTAAAGGCAACAGTCTGCGTATCATGCCGACGTTAAACGACACCTTTTTTGTTGGTTTCTGACGTCACAAGTCACTGCCCAAGTGCTGGATTTCTACGACTTCAGAGTGAGACCGGGCTCTCTGACAAGCTAGCATGACACGGCTGGTACCAGTGGACGCCTTGAGGCTTTACATAACTCCAGCATTTCACTCACCAAAGGACTCTCTAAAATATGGTAACGCTGGCTGAGGACGCCTGCGTTCCCGCGGAGTAGAAGAGGTTAATATTAGACCCCATTATTCCCTGTGTTGTGTTATTTTATAAGGTTTTATAATGTTATTTTATTCTTTTTAGTTGTACTCTCTTTAATTATTTAACATATTTGCTGCCCATTAACACAACTGTATGTATTTACCAAACCGCCACAGACAGACAGACAGACAGACAGACAGGCGACCACGTAGTGTGACTGAACATGAGATTAGTTGAGTATCAAAGTAGAGAAACTAACGGAGAACATTTCTGTGTGAAAGCAGATTTTTTTTTTGTTTTGTTTGACTCAGAGCTGCAGATTTGTTCATGTTCAGTCTGAAGAGAAAAAACAGAGTGAGTCATCATTCAGGGAAACAGGGAGTGCTGCTGTGTGTGCGTGTGTGTGTGTGTGTGCGCGTGTGTGTGTGTGTGTGTGTTTCCTGTAAATGTAATCACTCAGATTCATTCAGACTCTGGAAGTTTGACTGCTTCTGTCTGTGGATCCTCAGCTCGCCACAAACACACATCAGATACACACACACACAAACACACACAGACACACACACACAAACACACAAACACACACACGCGCGCCGTCGGGCTCGAGTGTTGAACAGGGTTTACTTCCTGTCAGTGTCGGAGCTGCTGAAGCTCTCGGCTGTGAGCCCAGCAGCCGACGACACTAAGCCGCTTAACGCTCAACCTGCCTGAACGGGACGCCAAAACACACACAAGACATGAACACACACACACACACACACACACACACACACACACACACACACGCTCTGAGGAGAGCTGGTGGCTCAGCGGTCCATGAAGACACAAACCAACAGATCGATATCTCCCGAGTCACATTTAACCACTGCCATCCTGCAGAAACCTGCAGAGCATGAAGAGACATTAACGCCCAGTGCTGGAGCTAAATAAATAAACAAATGTTTCAGGATCCACAAATGAAAATATGTTTTATGATCAAGTAAAGAAATCAAATTAATTCAGAGAAATATTTCAGAAAATCTGGAAAAATGCAACAGGGTTCAAAAAGAATTGAAACGACTCAACAAGAAAATCTAAATATATCAGCAGGTTTCTGTAAATGTGATCATCAAGACAAAAGAAGGCTCTCGAGTCCAACCAAAGACTTTTGGGTAAAAATGGAGTTATAACTATGACACGTGTGTCCAGGTTATGGTAGCACGGTCTCACTCTAATGTCATCACAATCAGGCGCTTGAGCAGCGACTTGGTGCGTCAGAAACCAACAAAAAAAGAGGGACTTCAACACCGGAATGATACCCAGCCAGTTGCCGTTATAGTTTAACGGCGCCCGTCTGCATCAGAGGGAAACGCCGTGGGTCAAGGAAAAAAGTAAAGATGGCAAAAGTGCAACTGGGGCAGGAAGAAGGGGGAGGAGTCCTTTAGTGAGCTAAATGCTGGAGTCATGTAAAGCCTCGAGGCGTCTACTGGTACTAACCGTGTCATGCTAGCTTGTCGGAGACCCCGGTTTCACTCTGAAGTCGTAGAAATCCGGCACTTGGCCAGTGACTTGTGACGTCAGAAACCAACGAAAAAAAGGCGTCCTTTAACGTCTGCGTGATACGCAGACTGTTGCCGTTATTGTCAAATGTTGCTCAGTGGCATCAGGGGGAAACATGGCGAGACAAGGACGAAAGTTAAGGTGGTGAAAGTCCAATTGGGGCGGGAAGGAGGGAGGGGTGGTGGATGGGTCCAACAAACACCAACTTTCACCCAGAGAGAGCGATGTTCACTTCCTGTACGACTCTAAAGCCAAACCCTGTTCTGTTTTCCTAAACCCAACCATGTGTTGTTTGTTTTACTGAACTAGTGCTTTTATTTTGAAAGAGACTGTATCAAACTGTACATTTCCTGTGAAAACAGAAGTGTATTTTGAAAACAGACAATGCATGTAACAGGCTGAAGTTGACACGGCGTCCCAGAACGTCAACAACCAACACACCCAGGGTACCTTGGACGTCATATGTGGACGTGGAAAGTCCATGAGGTGATTTGGCTCTAAAATAATATCAGGATATTTTAGGGTCCATCCATCCATCCATCCATCCATCCATCCATCCATTTTCGTCCGCTTATCAGGGGCCGGGTCGCGGGGGCAGCAGGCCGAGCAAAGCACCCCAGACGTCCCTCTCCCCAGCAACACTTTCCAGCTCCTCCTGGAGGACCCCGAGGTGTTCCCAGACCAGATGAGATCTATAATCCCTCCAGTGTGTTCTGGGTCTGCCCCGGGGCCTCCTACCAGCTGGACCAGGAGGATCCTGATCAGATGTTGAAACACCTCAACATGAAGGAGCAGCGGCTCTACTCTGAGCTCCCTCCAGATGTCTGACTCCTCCCCTATCTCTAAGGCTGAGCCCAGACACCCTACAGAGGAAACTCATTTCAGACGCTTGTATTTGTATCTGTGACCTCATTCTTTCAGTCACTACCCA
This sequence comes from Epinephelus fuscoguttatus, assembly GCF_011397635.1. Classification (NCBI taxonomy): domain Eukaryota; kingdom Metazoa; phylum Chordata; class Actinopteri; order Perciformes; family Serranidae; genus Epinephelus; species Epinephelus fuscoguttatus. The sequence goes on along the minus strand of NC_064757.1, from coordinate 45,819,712 downwards.
GAGCTCAGGACCATAGGTGAGGGTTGGGACGCAGATGGACCAGGAAATTGAAAGCTTTGCTTTCTGGCTCAGCTCCCTCTGAACCACGACGGGTCGGTGCAGTGCCCGCATCACTGCAGAAGCTGCACCGACCTGCCGATCCATCTCACGCTCCATTCTACCCTCACTGTGAACAAGACCCCGAGATACTTGACCTCTCTCGCTTAAGGCAATAACTCTCCCCAACCCAGAGAGGGCAAACCACTGTTTTCCGACAGAGGACCATGGCCTCAGACTCGGAGGAGCTGACTCAGGGTGTTCCTGACAATATGACATCATCATATGACATCATGTCCAGTCATCAGGCTGTCAGGAGACAGAATCACTGTGCTGCTGCCAGAGGAGCCGCTGAATGAGTTCCCTCTGAGCCGACGCCACACTTTATTCCACACTACTGAAGCTCCTCCTCTTTTTGGAACGACCGCAGGGTCCATCATCATCTCACTGTCAGACATGCTTGTTGTTGCCGTGGGTAACAGTATGATGTCAATGCGTCAACAAATCAAAATATCGCAAGTATCAAAGTAAAAATTATACCCATATTATCGTGAAGGATAAGACACCTCTGAATCTAACAGTAATTATTTTGCATCAACAATAATTATCAGTTTTTCTCAGACATTTAAATTCAAGGTGTGTTCACAGTGAACGTAACGCACGTGTTGTGCGTGGTGACATTACACTCAAAGTCAATGCAAACACGTGAATTCACACCAGGTGACGAATGCAGCTGAGGTGGGCTGTTTGTATTAAAGGTATTTAAGCAGTTAAGGTTACACACAGTAATTATTACTGTGATAACAGAACTGCTGATCTTTCTTCTTCACAGTGCACAGCAGTGATCCAGAATAAAATCGAACTTTAGATTTGACAGTAGTTTTAAAAATAATAATGTTTTTATAAATGAGGTGGAGGAGCCGTTGTTTCCTGCAGGTTCAGACTCTTGGTTTGGCTGTTGATCAGAAACTCTTTCAGACGCAGTTTGACCCAGAAATTTTCCTTCCTCAGAGAAACTCTGTAAGTTTCCTTCACAGCGACGGACGTTAAACCTCTTAACGTGCTGTGAGGAAACGTGTAGGTTTAAAGGTGCTGCGGGTTAAAGGTCCTGGGCTCTTTACAGACAGGTTAAAAACATGGTACAAACTACTGAATGTGTATTTTTCCTCAAGTTAGTTCATGTTGCTCCTGTGATATGAAGGTTCAGAGAGTTGATTACCACAAATGAACCAAAGGAAAGAGTCCAGTAGGACACAGACTGAAACCCACCGTTACAAACAGTCTCAGTTTGGTTGTTTGGTTGACTGACAGCGGCCCAAATGAACCGGACTAACAAACAGATCTGAGTTCATATTAACGGAACCAAACAGGTGAGGTGTGAACGCACCCTCAGTTAGGACAGGTGAGGTTCATTAAAGATTATTATAGCGTCATGTTGTAGATTTTAAGGTTCTTATTTCAGATGGATTTAAACAGGATGATGTGACAGAGACCTCCAGCTGTGTGTGAAGGGTTCACGCACCACGGACTGATACTGTTACTTTACTAAAGTATCCGAGTACTGAACCGGTGAACAGGTGTGAACTGATGTGACCTGCACACACACACACACACCCCAGTCTGACTCTGTGGTTTCAGCCCTGAGTTCTGACTGACAGGCAGCCGATCAATGAACCTCCTGTTACGATCAATATGTTCTGATTATAGAGCTTTATCACCCTCCTCACCCTCATCTTCCTCCCTGTCCCTCACCCTCCTCACCATCACCCTCACCTCCCTCACCATCACCCTCACCTTCCTCCCTCACCCTCCTCACCATCATCTTCCTCCCTGTCCCTCACCCTCCTCACCCTCACCCTCCTCACCATCACCCTCACCTTCCTCCCTCATCCTCCTCACCCTCACCTTCCTCCCTCACCCTCCTCACCTCTGCAGTGTGAGTTTCCGCTCAGCAGCAGCAGCAGGCAGCAGACCTCCAGCAGCTCCACTCTCCCTCTCATCTTCATCATCTTCTTCTTCTTCTGTTGTTTTAAATGTCACCGGGCAGCTGTCCCACACTCAGTCCTCCTCTGTGTCTTCTTCTTCGTGTCTGTATTATTGCTGTAATAACCACTGTAGTTGTCTCCCAGCCGTGTCCCCCCGCAGAGCCTCATGCTAAACACCCCGGACTGCTTTTCTTCCTCGGCCGAGCCATTCCGGTCCGTCCCAGCTGATGTAGCCGTGAAGCTAACGGTCACCGTCGGATCCCAAATGTCTCCCGGTGCAGTTCCGGTGTCACAGCCGTGAGATAAGACACACAGAGAGGCTGTGAATGTTGTCTCAGGAAAGTCTGTCCTCTCCGGGTGGACCAGATATTTCTCTCCTTGTAAACTCGACTGGAATCTCAAACAAGTTAGCGGAAATACTTCTCGCTTCCGGTGACGCACTTCAAAATAAGAGCATGTCTCAGCCCACCTGATCAAAGACTTTAATCTTAGGTTTTGAAAACTGTTACAGACATACTATGCTCAAGTATCTAACGGTCCATTTGTAGATTACACGAAAAATACACTTTTATTAATCGTCAAAGTCAGGATTAAATGTTTTGTGTCTCTTTGTGGTCTTTTTGTGTCTCTTTGAAGTCTTTCTGTGTCTCTGTGATCTTTTCTTGTCTCTGTCATCTTTTTGTGTCTGTTTCAGGTCTTTTGTGTCTCTTTGTGGTCTTTTCTTGTCTCCATGGTCTCTTTGTGGTCTTTTGTGTCTCTTTGTGGTCTTTTCTTGTCTCCATGGTCTCTTTGTGGTCTTTTGTGTCTCTTTCAGGTCTTTTTGTGTCTCTTTGTGGTCTTTTCGAGTCTCTTTCCGGTCATTTGGTGTCTTTGTGGTCTATTTGTGTCTCTCTGAGGTCTTTTTGGCATACAGTGCTAATTTAAGTGACATTTTGCAGGTGAGGGCCAGGTGGCCCCTGGGCCGGTGCTCAGTAGATACATTCATTCATTCATAGACTGTGTCCACAACTGTAATATTGAAGTGAGTGGAGGTGTTTTCTGGGCTCACCTCAGCACAAATCTGAAGAAAAGCAGTCAAACTGTTCAGCCAAAAAAAAGTGAGTTTTTCTTGTCATACTATAAACTTTGGACAAATGATGGGACAACTGTCCTCTCTCTATATTTCCTTACATTAAAAAAACAACAACAAAGTCCCTTGTGCCCAGACCATAAATATCATGATAATAATATCAAACAATATGCACAATCAATTATTTGGTATCAGCTGAATATCAAGGATACACACACACACACACACACACACACACACACACACACACACACACACGTAGCATAAGAATATTTCTAAGGGATTGTTCGTTATTTATGAGGGGGGAGGGGATGGAGGTGCAAAAAAGGAGGCATGTCAAATCATTTTTTAAGCACTGGGGAGGGACTGACAGATTTAGAGGGTTGTATTTTGTGCTTATTTTACTGCAGATTTAAAAAACAAAACAAAACAAAGCATGCCTTTCAAACTCGCCCACAGGCTTGGAAAGCATGTTTTCTTTAAAAAAAATCACCAAAATGACACCGTTTATTAAAAACAGAAAGTGTAAAAACAGAAATTATAGTTGGATTTTCAAATTTTCAAATGTCCTTGAACACATGAAAAAAATAAATAAGAAAAATAATAAGATCTGATCTTTAAATAGTGATATTTCATCAGAATCACTTTATCCTAAGTCTCATTTAAAATTTGTCCAAAAATAAACTGTTTGCACAACAAGAGTGAAAAACTGAGTGTTTTTTAACTCCAGGGTTTTGACCCAGTCACTCAGGGAGGATGACTTGAAATGCAGGAGTTTCACTTGTATACACATCACATATATATGTAGATATAAATAAGCCTGGGGTGCAAGTTTCATAATGCGACTGTATTTTAATGAGATCTTCATGTAGTCTCAGTGTGCTTCACCTTCACAGCTTTAATATGTACAGGTACATGATACGGTAAATATTCAATATTACAGGACACAAACTTCAAACTGAGCCGTGTGCCTGTTCAGTAACCATCCATGTTTATTATACATATATAAATATTAATATATTATTATACCCTGTGTATTTAAGTATACTGCATGTGTATTACATATTAAACTGCTGAATGTAAACTTTAACATTTTAAGCTGTATTCAGTATCACACTATCATACTGTAACATCAGGACAAATATTTGTTCAGTTTGTGTATATTGTACTTTACACAGCTTTGGAACATCTGCTCTTACTTAACTCATATCTAACTTATTTTATTCATTTAATCAGATTGTGTTGCAGTAACATTAATTTCTTACAAACCAACAGACTGTGAGGATGAGAATACGCAGATTATTAAATGTAGTTTCTCCATCGTACACAGAGACATATTGAAAACCACAAATTAAAACATAAGCAGTTAAATCAGTTAAAAATAATGTGTTGACACTGGCTGTGAGACCTGAGGGTGGTCCTGTGTCTGTTGAGTTTCAACTGCAGAGCAGGAGCTTTTATTTTGAAATCAAACTAGTTAAACCAGAAGTCACCGGCTGTTTGTTTCTGCTCACGTCACAAAACTAATCTCCAGCTGGAGAAACGGCTTCAACTGCGCATGCGCCCCCTCATGGGGCTGTACAGTGCAGCAAACCGAGCGCCTCCTGGTTCACATCATAACTTTATTATAATTTGATGAAGAGGAAGGTGAAACTGTTCCTCTGTTCAAAGTTCGACCTTCACTGAAACACCGCCGGGACGTCCCGGTGCTGCATTCAAACACACCTTTAAAGCCTTCTGAGCCCTCAGCCAATGAGAGAGGAGAGTTCGAAACAATGACCGATGATTGGTTGAAATTTAATCCCAATAAAGAAGATTGTGGTGCGTTCAGGTGTCAGAAACTCTTTAACTCTCTAACAGATGAATTTGATGAAATACAAAATAAATATTGTTTCCAATCATTTTTTTTAATTAAATTATTTTAGTTTTCTAATTTAATTTATAGTGTACAGAAGAATCAGATGAATCTGTTTATTGAGGCATAATGAGTAGGAACACTGGTTCTTTTCAATGTTTAAATTTACACATTTGAAACAAATACCTAGAATAATTTTAAAAAAAGATTGTTTTCACTCAGATTAGACCTGCAGCTAATGATAACTATTATTGTTGATCAATTAATCACTCAGTGTCAGAAAACAGTAAATAATTCAAATGTTTTGTTTTGTCCAAAACCACAAAAATATTTAGTTTCCTGTGATATAAAACTGTAGATGAGACACTGGTGACGCTGCAGCTGGGGAATGACTGTCAGAGTTGTTTGATGAATGAACTTAACATTTATCAAGTTATCAGAACAGTTGATTTTCTGTCCCTAAGAGATGATCACTTATTTGTTTGGGGACTGCACTGACATAAGAACCCCACCACTTCAGTTCAGACAATTTCATGACTTTGAACTGTTAAACTATAAAACATCATATTTAACATAGTAATAGCTCAGATTTATTATTTTTCCTGAGGGAAGCATCTGTCCCATATGATGTGTTTGAGAACTGTTCAAAAATCTGAAAATCCAACAATCATTTCTGTGTTTATAGCTTCTGGCTGTGATAAACGATGTCATTATGGTGATTCTTAAATAAAGAGGCATGTTTTATTTATAAATCTAAAAATAAGACATCTGAAGACGTCACTCATTCTGGAAAATCATAACAAGAATTTCTCAATATTTTTTCATATTTTTAATAAACAAACTTATTTATATTCAAGACATAAACTGAAATTTTCATATTAACTGAAATTGAAAACTGCTTGCAATGAATGATGAATATAATAATTATAAAATCCTCTGCGACCTTCGTGGTCATACTGAGTCCAAACCCAATGAAAACAAAGAAATGCAGATTAAAAAAAATGTATTTCAAATTTTCATTTGAACTTTTGCAGTTAATATTTACAAATAAAGGTTACATGTGAAAATCTTGTTGGAATCAACAGATGACAGGTAATAAAATCTGTTGTTATTTATCATAATGGATGAATGAAAAAATGAAGTGAAGATGTCCCCAGGTGCAGTTCATCCTGAACCAGCTCAACACAAATCAGTAACTGTCGTTGACACGTCTTTAACACCAACACACAGACTTATTATTTGTCTGCTGAAGATGTCAAAACATTCATTTTATAGAATAAAATATGTGCGGTCGTATGTGGTGCTTAACTGAAGTGTATTACGAAACAGGCAGGACGACCAGTACAGAAGCTAAACTATGTCCTGCTGTGGGCGGGGTCAGCAACAAAATGTCTTTCAGCCCCCCAACCCCAACCCTAACCCCTAACAGGAGCTGCTGGTCTACTGCTGCTACGATCTGTTAGTTTGTGGTATTGTGTGACTTTGGTGAGTCCAAACCAGCCCTTTAAACACCAAAGTCACACAATACCACAAACAAAATAAGTATTTGAGGCAGCAGCAGAACAGCAGCTCCTGTGTTTAGAGAGGTAAAATTACTGTCTTTGTCAGAAGAGTATGGCTTTGAGGAGAGCAATGTATCAGCTTCATTCTCCAGCTGGAAATCACTGTCTGACAGAAAGGTAAAGGAGTGAAAATATTCTCAATATAGCAAATACTTTAAATGATATTGATATTTTTGAGTTGGACTTTTTTTTTTTTTTAGGTGGCTAAAATATGTTCCGTTGCTGACCCGTCCACAGCAGCACATTGCTTAGCTTCCATGTCGGACTCCAGCCTGCTTCTCCAAACTGGGGGAGTGCCAACTGACATCTGCTGCAGGTAACATGCTGACAATTAATAAGTACCTCATAGCACCCCACTTCAAAAACAGTTCAACATGACAAATTCAAAGTTAAACAATGAGTCTGCATGGACAAACTAAGACAGCCAGCGAGGCCCCAACTGTCCTCTCTAACAGTATAATTTTAGGTTGTGGTCGAAGTTGTTCGTAGTATTGTCTGATTAGCTTCTCTGACTCAGCTGTCGGTACAGTTGGATGGTCATGAGCTGAATTTCAGGATCTCCAGGTTTGATGTCGATAGCTCTCAGGAAGAAACCCAGGGCCTCGTCCAGCTTCCCTTTGCTGCGGAACTCCTTCCCTCTACTGACCAGGGAGTCGAAGCTCTCCTCCTCCATGACCTCCTCCGTCCCGTTCATCTTGACTCCTTCATCAACAGTGCACTGATCCATTCTTTCATCGGAGGCTAGCTCGGGCTCACTGGCCGACTCCTCCATGTTACTGCTGGACCCTTGTCCCGACTCATCATCCTCATCTTCTTCCTCCTCCCCCTCCGTGTTTAATGTCTCTCCGATGGTCTCCTCCAGCTGGAGCTCATCATGAGTTGAACCAATGATGTCCTCCTCTTCAGCCTCATCAGAATGCCTCTCTGAAATATCACCTTCCTCTCCGTCAGCTGAGTCTTGGTTGTGGCTCTCCTCCAGCTGGAGCTCATCCCGAGTTGAACCAATGATGTCCTCCTCTTTGGACTCATCAGAAACGTCTTGGTTGTGGTTGTCCATGTCGTCGATGATGGACTGAAGGAGGGACCGGCGTGAGGCCACGGACGTGTTTCCTCCGGTGCTCTTTCTTGACCATAGAGGGGTTGGGCCTGATGGCACCGATTTAGGTGTTGATGCACCAAGAACCTGGAATGAGTTGTCGAGTTGACTCCTATCATCATCATCATCATCATCATTATCTTCTTCTTCACTATCATAAATCACTGCTGCTCTTTTCTTCTTGAAGGTCACAATGGAATCATTCGACTTGTCCATTTCAGAGGTGTGGCCGTTGTTGAGGCTTTGCATGAGTGCTTCTCTCTGCTGTCTCTCAGAAAGGGATTTATTGATGTCAAAACTCCCCTCGACCTGCAGCTGTGACAGCAGCTTCTTCTCTTCTTCTTCGGTCTGCTGATCCAGTACATCGTGGTCTGAGAACATGTCACTGTCCTCAAGCTGCAAATTGAAGTTGCCTTCAAAGGATTCGAGCCCAGTGCTGGCTCTGGATGATGTGTCTGCTTTGAAGCTTGACATGGATGCTTGTAAGGCAGAGAGTCGTTTGTTTTGCAGGGGTGTGACATGTGGATGCCCCAAGTCCATCTTGGAGTCGTATTTTGAGTGTGAGGTTCCAGTTAGCAGCTGTTCATCTTCATCGACCGCTGTAACATACACCAGGCTGTGGTCACCTGCCAAAGCAGCTACAGCTTCAGACACTGCAGACTCATCCATCAGTTCTTGAACGGAGGCATCTGCCATGTCACATGCAGCAGCAGCAGCACTGGTCTCCGACATCACCAAAGACTCCTCAATCACCTCCTGAGGTGATGGGTTTGCTACTTCTAAGTAACTCCTCTCCTGCTTGACAGGGTGGTGTTTCGGGGAATCCAGGTTGTGTTCAGAAAGCTTGTCTTGGCTAACTTCCATAACAGGTTGTTCCTCTGACATACTGTTATCTGCAGTTAGATCGATAACTCTGTCACTCAGATTCTTTCGGGCATCCTGCTGGTCAGAACCAGACTGGTCCAAGTCCACCACAACCGGTGACCTGTTGAAGTCATGCTGTGGATAGGAAGGACTTGGCCTTGGGTTTCTTGGTTTTTTCTCATTGGACTGCCGACTTTTGTTGTTGTCCTCAGGTTGTCTGAGCCAGGCGGGTTCTGTACTTGATGCCATGCTCTCTGCCAGCTGCAACTGTAACTCTGACTCAGCCTTCATCAGCTCCTGGGCCTTCTGGACCCTCCCTTCTATATAGTGTTGCGCCTCTTGGTCCTCTGGGTCCTCGTCATGGTTAACATCCAGGGAAAACATGAGATCGTGGTCAGAGATCCCAAACATCTCCATGGCATGGAGGTGGGCGATGTGTTGGTCCAGTTCAGGGTCAGTCCTCCTGTGTCTGGAGTGCATGGCCTGAAGCTGCATCTGTGTGGACGATGACCGTGTGTCCTCCAGAGTAAAGAGCTCCTTCAGCTCCTGCTTGCTAAAGTACCGAAAAGGGTTCTTCTTGTCCCCAGTATTCTGTCTGATGAGGGAGTCTTTGAAAACCTGACGCCTGTAGATCTTTTCCTCGACAGTGCCGCAGGTGATCAGCCTGTAGATCACGACGTTTTCAGTCTGGCCGATGCGATATGCCCTGTCCACTGCCTGAGCGTCTGTCGCTGGGTTCCAGCTGGGATCATAGATCACAACTCTGTTTGCTGCTGTCAGAGTGATGCCAACTCCTCCGACCTGGGTGGTCAGGAGGAAGACAGAGTAACTTTTGTCAGTCTGGAACTTAGTGATGCGCTTCTCTCTCTCTGCAAGCTGAGTTATTGTCCCATCTAGTCTCATGACTTTGAAGCCTCTGTTGCCCAGGATGCGTTCAATGATGTCAAGCACTTTCCTGTAGTGTGCGAAGACGAGTGTGCGGTGGCCCTCTTCTCGGAGCCTTTCAAGAAGTTCAAACAGAAAGACAAGTTTCCCAGACTCGGATATTAGGGTGTCGTCAGGAACGTTAGCAATGCTGCCTGTGTCTGCCTCCATGTTTTCATTCTGCTCATTCTCAGGTGAACTCTCCTCCAAGCCTAACTTAGCAATGGCTGTAGCAGAGAGAAGTCTCGGATGGTCGCACAGCTTTTTTAATATGTTTAATTCGGCTAGAGGCGACTTGGTGGTCATGAGCAGCTCCTTGATGTGGTCCAGCGACAGGAACTGCGTGTATATGTCTTCCTGGACGGAGCTCAGGTAAGTCCAGACAATCAGGTCGTTCTTTCTCGTCAGCTTGGGCATCACTGCTCCAGAATCTTCTGGAGGGTTTGGGACATGGCTGTCCTTGTTGTCCGAATGTTCCTCTTTGCATGGCTGTGCACCTTTCATTTTGTCTTTCTGCACTTCTGCTTTTGTCCTGCGGAGGAAATAGGGTTTGATTATGGCCATTAGGTTTTCAGACATCCGAGACCCGAGAGCCTTTTCCCCTGGAGTGGCGTCCTTCTCTCTGGCCCGGGTGATGGGGTTCTCATACTCTGCTTTGAATGTTTTCGCTGTGCCGAGGAGAGTGCCTTGACAAGCAAAGTCGAAGAGGGCCCACATTTCTTTCAGGTTGTTCTGGACTGGAGTGCCTGTCAGAAGAACTCGGTTCTTCGAAGGTATGGCGTAGGCACTTTTGGCTGTTTTGGTGGTTGTAGTTTTTATCTTGTGTGCCTCATCCAGGATCATGTAGTCCCAAACAAACTCCTTGCCACAGTACGATGACAGCTGCTGCCAGTTGCTGATAAGCATAGTGTAGGTGGTAATGATGACACCACTTCTCCTCTGGACTTTCTCCAGATTCCTGGTCCTCTCTTTGCCGGCACCATGAAACTCCTTCACCCTCATACCGGGAGTCCATTTGGCAAACTCCTTAGTCCAGTTTGTGATGAGTGAAGTTGGCATGATCAGCAGCGTGTGTTTAGCCAACTCGTTGTCGTACATACCTGAGAGGAAGGATATTACTTGGATGGTTTTACCGAGGCCCATGTCATCTGCCAGGATCCCGCCTTTACGACCATCTCTGTACAGACTGTACAAGAAGGCCACTCCATTTCTCTGGTAGTTATAAAGTTTGTCATATAACTCTTTGTAAAGCATTAAACCACTGTTGTTAACGTCGACAAACTCTTCATCATCTTCTTCCTCCAAGTCATTCTGAGCAAGAAGATCTTCAATTTTCTTTATCCTGCTTTCAAGTTTTTGACTCTGGTGAATGTCATAGGCCCGTTTGAAGAACTTCAGTGCTTTCTTTATGTCCCCTTGTCTGGCAACATCTTTACCATCCTGTATGAATCTGAAAGAAAGAAAAAGTGGGTTATTAATGACACAACACAGTCGTCTAAACTAGAGCCGCAACTAACGATTTCTATTATAATAAGTTTATCAAAACTCAAAGCAAAACTCTGCTTCTACAGTTAGCCTGAGGATGTTTTATTTCTTTTTTTTTTCTTTCCAAGAATCAGTTTAGGTTAACTTTTAATTACTTTAATTGTTCTAGTTGTTGGTCTCTGGAAAAAAGTGTCGTGCTCTCACTAGATCTGATGTACTGATATTTCTGTAGATTAAAAATGTATTTTCATTTCTCTTCTCGGCCGTAACATTCCCTCTAAAGATCTATTTTTGTTTGAAATATACACAGAATAAGTCTGAGGGAGAATACATCACATTAACACCAAGTGGAATAATTGTCTTGTGTTCAGAACATCTGGTCTGAGATCAGCTGTGCAGGTTGTGAAACCTCATTTTGTGGTGTGAGCAGCACAGTCTTGTAGTCTGCATGTGGCTTTACGCAGATACATTTAAATACACAAGAAGCCTGACACCTGCTGGTCAAAATGAGTTACTACACCAGTCAGCTGCAGCGAGAGGACATTGTAGATGTAAACAGAAAACACGTAGCCATCCTGTGTTGAATCAAGAGGGACATGAAATAGTCTCTTAAAAACCTTGTCAGATCCAGTCCTTCTGCCTCACCTGAAATAAAGAGTGCCTCCACTAATGTCACACTAAGTCTCACACGGCCAGACGTCTCTCCACACTTGGTTTTAGTGTTGAGCCAGCACTGGAGAAAGGTCAGGCTGAACCCATTATAAATCTGCACTGAGCCAAGAATTAAGGAATTTTGGACAGATGTTCACCAGTGAGCAAATTTTTATAGACGTGCGAGTTGTACAAGACAAAAGATTTAAAGCATTCACATGGAAAAGCACCAGAGACCGAGCACTGGGCACTGGCTTCAGGAAATGTCTGTTTTATTTTGGAAAAATTACAGACACAATCAAGGACAAACAAGAATTAGGAATGCACAATACTGGAATATTTTTGCCAATATCCAATTTGCCGATATATGCGTTTTGGATTATGTCAGAAAATAAGCTCTGTGGCTAACACAAGTTTATGATACTTACAGGTTTTGTTCAGTGAGATAATCTTTACATATGAACACATTTCATACCGCATTTGAAGCGTAACTGCGATCGCCAGAAGTAAAAAGCTAACGTTAGGCTTTAACGGACTACATGACTACTCCACGGTCGCATGACTCTTGACGTCACCGCCACTAAGCTTTCAACTGATTTCGGCCGCTTTATTATAAAAACATTGTATAATGGGGAAATCGGACTGTTTAAGCTAAATAAGAAGCTGTAATGGCGGACTGCCAGCTCTCTCGCCTGTTCAGGGGTGATGACGTTTAATATCCCCGACAGGGTTTGTAGTCGTATTGAGCAACTTGTTAGCAACCGCCTTTTTTACGACACATAAAAGCTTCAAAATTCACAAGTAGGGTATTTACTGACGTGTTTTATGTCGTAGAACAAAACCTGAAACTCGCTTAAGCTTTTGTTAACCACAGACCTTATTTGAGGCATTTTACCAAAATCCCATTCAAAAAACGTATCGACTTTTAGACAAGAGAACTGGAAGTGCTAAAAGCGCTAACGAAGTTCCGGGTATACTGGCACACTCTATTGGACATCGAATCGGGACGTTGTGAATCAAAATCAAATCGATTCAGGAAATCAGTGGTGATACCCCGCCCTAGTTATTGGTGTTTCTTGCACAGCGCTTAAACAAAGTGTGGGGATTATAGGTCTGGCTATGTGAAGCTAGCTCAGTGCAGACGATGAAACCTTTTGGCCTGTATTTAGGACAGTGGCAGCGTGAAAGAGGGAGAGAGGGAGGGACGACATGCAGCAAACGGCCACAGGTTGAAACTAAACCTACGGCTGCTGTGCCAAGGACGCAGCCCCTGCACATGGGACGCCTGCACCACCAGACGTACTTTAAAAGGAAGAACATTTTTAACAATGTGACAGAAGTTATTCAAGATTCACGATATTTACTGTCACTTTGGTTTGAAAAGTAGAAACATGTGGAATGCTTTTACTGTGAGGCTCCACTAAAACCCCCAAAAAAGAGCAAATATAAAAAGGCACATGAGGTGCAATATAATAAAATATAACCAATGTGTAAAATTATATGGAAAAATATCTACATTCAAGGCAAACTGATGATCTTTGTTTTGCAAGAAAAGGTGTATTATATCATTTGTTAGAGTTACCTGCGGTAAGCTTCCATCTTGTCGTCTGTGCTGATGGACAGAGACCTGTCGACACAAAGTCAGGGTTAGAAACACCGTCACATCCAACACACATCCAAACTACAGCTGCCGCAGGAGCAGGTGGAATAAAGTTTAAATTAAACCCTGTTTACTTTCAGGAAATTATCAATGCAACAATCTAAAAACACTCCCAGTCCTTCACTCAAAATCCTACTTGTGTAAAAGTACAGATACATTATTGGATTCATGTGGGCCGGTTAAAGCTGGCAGTCAGCAGTAACAGCACAGACGTATTATGCAGTAAAAGTACATGTGCAGCAAAAGTACAGAAGTATTGTCAGCTTCTCGTGGTAAAACTTCAGAGTCATTCTCAGCTTCGTGTAATAAAGCTACACAAGTATTGTGAGATACATGCAGTAAAGTACAGCAGTACTCTGAGCGTCTTGTCGTAAAAGTACCACAAAACTATGAAAGTATTCTCAGCTTCACACACGTGCAGTAAAAGTACAGAAGTATTCAGCTTCAGGCAGTGAAGGCAAACGTATAAAACCTTTTTCAGCTGTCATCAACGTATCAGCAGTAAAACACCACCAGTATTATCAGCTTCATGCACGAATAGTACAAAGTACATGTTGTGTAACTGATCTTTAATCTGTGTGACATTATTACATATTCGGGGTGGGGAAATTTTTTGTGTGGCAAAATCGTATCGTTATGTGGATGCCACGTATCGATTTTGAAAAAAAAAGATGTAAATTATTAATATTATAAATTCAAATTAAACTTTAGGTAGCTGACGAGAAGAATATAATCAAATGCTTTTTCATTCCAGTGGAAACATTTTGTTGCATTAAACATTACTGAAATGAGATGAACAGACTGAAAACTTTATCTTATCGGATAAAACAGATCTTATTAAATCTTAAAGATAAAACACGTTCACAAAGTTTAATAAAACACAACACATTTAAAACTGAAATAGTATTATATTGCGACTCGTGCATTGTGATCATATTGTGGAGCCTGTGGTGACTCACAGCCCGGTTACATAGTTAACACTGAAGCATCAGAGTCACAGCAGCATGTCGGGCTGCTCCTGAAGGTCCCTGCAGACATCTGAGGGGTCGTCACGTGATTAATTTGAGAGGAGGAGGAGGAGAAGATAAAGAAGATGATGAAGCTCAGCTCTGACGCACTAATCTGTTGACAATCCAGTTATGACGTATTAATAAACTGTGGTGTTAAAACTTTTACACCTCTGTCTGTCACGTTATTTATTTTGTAGTTTTCCGAGTCACTGCTGTCTTCTGACGTCACCAATCTGTTACCGTTAGCATTAAACGTGGCTAGCCTTTAGCACTGATGCTAACTGTTAGCATTCCTACATTAACGTTAGCTGTACTCACTTTTCCAGTTTCTCTGAAATCTCCGCATCTTCTCCGTGACGCTGAGAGACTTCCATCCCGTTAATGTTCCCGATTCACCGACACGAACAACGAAACGAACCCCGGTAAATTCACGGGTTATCTAAGCCTCACAGTCGGACACAAACACCCGCAACTGATGAGACGTTCACTGACACAACTTTATATGTTGTTGTGTTTGAACCCGCAGCTTCTCCCCCCGCCAAATGTAAACAGCCAATCAGAGAGGACGCTGCGGTGACGCTACGGCGAGGTTGTCCAATCCGAAAACATAAGCGTAGAGTGGGCGGGGTTAAAGTGGAGCTCAGCCAATGAGCAGTGTTTATCCAGGCAGGAAAGCGAAAGCTGTTCTCCTGTTGAAACGGTGACATTTAACTTAATGTTTTAATGTTTTCCAGGAATGACCCTGAATTCAAGGTTTGGAAAGTTCCTAAATTTCCAGACTCCGTCACAGTTAGTTGGGAAAAAAAGAAAGTTGCAAGTGTTGGTTTAAACGAAAGAAATATGAATAATATCAGCACGTCTCCCACAGTCAGGATTTAAAAAACACTGAGGTTATGAGTGAGAGTCAGTTTGTTTTAAATCTGTAAGTGTTTTTAATTTCTTAATTTTATTGGATTTTGATACGATTTTTCTCTGTAATATATATCTGATGAACAGGCCAAACGTAATACACAGATTTTTAATTGTTTTTTTTTTTTTATTTTGCTCATAATGTGATGAACAATATTAATTTATGGTAACAATTGTTTCTGAACCACTATAAACTCACACAATACATTAAAACCTAAAATGACCTCGAGCAGGCTAAAAAAAATACTTAATAACATACAAACATATTATATTTATATTGAATAAAATAAATACTGATAAATGTTTGTGTTCTGTTCATGGGGAACACAACCTTTGAGCCCCCAGTAAAGCTGCTGTTGTTTATAAGTGTTTGTAATATTATGTCCCCACTTCTGTAAACTGAGGAGGATCAAATAAAGGAAACATTGTAAAAACAAAACGTCAGCAGAAACACCTGCTAATGTAATAAAGTGTGCTACACATGTCAGGATCAGGAGCTGCCATCAGGCTGTGAAGCATGTGCAAAAAAGTAATCTGGAAATTCCCCAGAGCAAAACCAGCAGCAGAAAACACGCACGTCTTGTTGGCACATGTGTGGACGGGTCTCGGCTGCAGGCTGCAAAACATAAAACACACATGACATAAAAAGTTGTTTGGAAAAACGTCATTTGAACTCTGTTTTTAGCCTCATTGTAGCCTGTAGCTCTGACTGCCTCTCTGTGCACTGCACCAACGTTTTATGTCAGGGCTTCAGGACACTTGGATCACTACGGACGAGCAGTATGGAGATATTTTGTGGTTTCAGTGATGTGTTTTTGGATGTTTGAATCTGGGGCGCCGTCAGCCTCCATTAGGTGGAGTTGTGTTGCTACCTCCTCTCCCCTTGGATCTCTGCAAGTGATGTGAGGACTCTAAAACTTCACCTGAGCCTCCCTCACCATATGGGTGAGTAGATAATGGCTGAATTTACATTTTTGGCTGCACTATCCCTTTAAAAGGAAACAAATTTTGTTCCACAACTTGAAGGATTGAAAGAACAAAATCCAGATTCTCCCTCTCACAGTCCTTCATCCGTCTGTAATGAAGATGCTGAGGGGAGATGTATCAGAGTAAGAGACACATCATATTTAGGAGTTATTAGTATTTCCCACCTGTCTGCAGCTGCTGAAGAAGAATCCTCTGCGAGGAGCTGGACAGAGGGACACAAACGAGGTCAGAGGAGAGAAATTCTTTGAGGCAAAACACTTTCTTTAAACATTGTGTTTTACTCTCTCAATAAACAAGTTTGTGCATTTGTTATAATCCACGTCGTCCACCACCTGTGCCTTATTGATTTGTATTGATTGTACACATTTACTGAAGCTGCCAAGTCACTGTGCTGCGATAAATATTTTCCCACTTGATTATTGATGACTGAAAAGTACAATGTTTCTGTGTGAGATGAAGGTTGACAGAAATATAAAACAAATACTTCAGTACTGTAATGAAGTGTTGTTACTTTGTTACATTAAAACACTAATTCTTTTAAATCTAAATGAATTTCATGCACATTTTTATTTTACTGAACTATTGTTTCTGTTGTTCCCACACGTCTGTCCGTTACATTTGGAGCTGCTCGGTGTGTGAGAGCTTTCTGAAATAAAAGAATGCAAAGGAAATGAGAGTTTGTGGCCTCATGGTCGCTCCATCTGCTGCAGCTCCTTCCTGTCTTCACTGTTGACCACAGGAAATGACCCAAATACAACCAAAGAAGAAAAAGGTGTGAGATCTGTACTTTTCTTTCTTTTTGCTTCACCTGCAGCTGTGTTTCTACACCTGAATATAATGTTAGCTTTGCAGAATGAACTCTATCTGGAAATCTGTTGAATTTAAGGAGGAGGAGGAGGAGGAAGGTTAATGTGTCTCTTCAAAAGATCCAGAATCAGCTTTGTCTCATCTGAATCACAGTTTGTCTTCACACGGTTCACAGTTAATAATCAGTCTGTTATCAGAGCATAAAGAACACCACAGAGGAGCCGTGTGTGTTTACAGAAGCTTTTACTGTGAAGCTTCAAGGCGATGGCACACACACAAGAAAACAGCAGACGATACACAGTTTACAAACATGAGTTCAACTTCACGATAACATCTCGAGCACCTTTCAAAGACTTTCTGCGTCTTTTTTTGGTGAAATGTTCTCTGAATGAAATCCACTTAAACTCTGCAGAGCTCCGTCTCAGTGGCTCTCATTGGTCCACATGTCTCTCACAGTCACTTCATTAACATCAACTAAATCATTACACAAATACACAGTGTGATATAAAATAAATGGTTTTAAAATGTGGAATTAACTCACAGGTGTAAAGATATAAAATGTGCTCACACAGTTCAGGTTTTCACATCTGTGATCACCGTGGAAACACACACTGGAGGCTGGTTCAGAATAACGGAGCCGACTCCAGAGCTTTGACCTGAGCAGCAAACACCAGGACTCTTTTCTTCACCTCGGCGCTGATGTCGGCCTGCGAGGCTCGCGGGTTCTGACGGAGGAACTCTGAGATGCCCAGGATACACTCTCTCTGAGGAAACACAGAGACACAACAGGACACGTGATGAAGTCCAGGATACACACACTCTTTATTTCTTATTCATGCATGTTTTTAAATCTGAAATGCAACCAGAGTTACGTTTCTTTATCAAGCTACTGCTGATCCTACATGCATCTCAGCACACGTCGGGTATCGGTCTGACAACAACAAGCCTCTGGGGACAAATATTTTGGGAGACCTGGTTTAGCCGGCGCCTGATATCTGGTGTTGGAGGTAACAATTTACATGCGTGGTTACAGGAATATATTACATCTCAGCAGTGATCAAGTAATATCATGTTACCAACAGGATTTCAGGTGATATTATTCCATGTACAATGTCATGTTACCACCCAGAATAAAGTGTTCATTGTCCTTTTTTTTCCCGTTTATCCACACCGATCACTTCCACCAGCCAAAACATCCCCCACAGCTTGTGCCTCTTACACTGCCTGTTTGAGGCAGGAATATCGCGCAGTTATGCCGCCTCGCCGTTCTGTATAAAGGCTACAAATGTGAAACAGAGTCGCAGACGATGTGGTTCTGTTGGCTGAAAGCTGAGGTAGTAACAGCGCTGCATCAACATCTGTGTGAAAGGGACAGCTGGCAGGACGGGACGATGTGATGGTACGACAATGTGTTACATGTGCGACGCACCACAGGAGATTTATAGAGCAGCTAGCAGCAGTTAGCGGCTAACTCAAAGAACATTCATTCATTCTTTTTTTTTCATTTCTTACCCTCCGAGCAGAGGACGAGATCAGCCGCCATATAACAGGGACGCTACATGATTGTTACTGACATGTGATGTCATTGTTATTGTTTATAAAGAGCTGCTGACACGTATGTTATATGTCACACTAGAGGCCGATGCTGTCGTGTTGTTCACACCTCTTCTGCTTCTGTGATGTCATCATGCTGTCTGACATCACACTCTGGAGCGACATGACGCTGCTGTCGTTTGGTTCTGTGTAAAAATGTAAAGGCAGCACAAAGAAGGGTCGTTGTTGCTGCTCTATAGCGCCATCTGTGTGTAAAAATGGCGCCAGACTTTGTGGTGATTTTGCCTCTTTTTGTTGAAGTCATTTTGTATCACTTCATGATGTTTTGTCTCTTTTCATTTTTTTAGCCCCTTTCTGTATTTATTTTGTGCCTTTTGTCGTCATTTTTGCCTCTTTTTGGTTGTTTTGCACCTTTTTATGGTTATTTTGTGTCTTTCTGGTCTTCTGTGTCTCTTCATGGTCAGTGTGTTTTTATTTGAGTCACATTTTGCGGGTGAGGGCCGTGGGGGCCCTGACACTGGCTCTTAACTGGCCCCAGTTAAGTAATCCCCCCATGTCCCCTGCAGGCGGCGCACAGGTACCTTGTAGGCGTCCACTTTGTCCTGTCCGGTGAAGCGGTTCAGCAGCTCCCTACTGACCTGGACGCCCGTCACTGCTGCCAGAGTCGTCCTGTCCTGGTCAGTCTGAGAGGTCAGCCAGCGCAGCAGCGCCATCTACAGGAGGGAGGAGACATTTTAAAAGGATCATCACAGTGGTTTCATGTTTTAGCTCTTTAACAACCACCCTCAGCTCCTCCAACACCTCCGACTGCTCCACTCATTCAGCATCTAACACGCCCTCCACCATCTAACACACCCTCCACCATCTAACACGCCCTCCACCATCTAACGCACCCTGCACCTCACCAGCTCCTGTGATCGGCCAGTTTCTACAGGATCTGTGGTCAAATCTGTTTTAAAGCCCACTGAGCTTGTTGTCTCCCTCCCTCCAGTGTCACATTATTTCCTTTAGTAGAAACTTTACTCTGAGTGATGACGAGAGGACCGGCCTTCACCTATAGTTACACCTGTACCAGGTGAGTCCTGCCTCTGTGTTTGGTTTCAGGTGTTCTGTCCTCAGAGTAGATTCATGCTGAGCCACATTAGTTGAGTTTTGTTTTATTAATTTCTTCTGGCTGATATTCACTATATGGTGGAAGACGACACTGATCTTTGACTCGAGGAAAAGTAGAAACACTGCAGTGTAAAAATACTCTGTTACAAGTTAAAGTCCTGCATCTAAAATCTTAACCACAGGGTGTCTACAGGTATAACCAAGTTACTGTTAGTTATGATAACAATTGCGTGAGTTTGAGTTTAATGTATTTAACATAAAGAGAAAACAAAATCTCATCACTGTCATAAAAGCTATTTATTACCGCTGCAGCTCTTCAGTCTGTCCGATGATTGTAAACAGTCACCAGGTCCATCAGGCCGGAGACATCACGGTAATGTGACTAAAAATATTTAAGACCCATCGACTCTGAATTTTTAACCAACTGAAGACTTTCAAGGACTTATATTAAGGAAACATAATTTAAGACTTTATAAGGACCTGTGGACACCCTGTGATTAAAATAACATCAGTATGAGAATCAAAATATACTTAAAATACAAAAGTAAAAGTGCTCATTATGCTGAACGGACCTTTTCAGAATAATATATTATTGGATTATAATTAGGCCCCCACCTACCTCACAGAACTTTTAACCCCCTATACTACCTCCAGATCCCTCAAGTCGGCTGACCTGGGGCTCCTAACGGTACAACGCTCCAATTTTAAACACAGGGTTGACCGTGCCTTTGTGGTTGCAGCCCCCAGACTCTGGAACAGCATCCCCCCTTCTATCAGATTTGCCCCCTCCACTGACTCGTTTAAATCTAGGCTCAAAACATATCTCTTCTCAAAAGCATTTGTATCCCCCTGACAGATAAAAAAAATGTATTTCAAATTTTCATTTGAACGTTTGCAGTTAATATTTACAAATAAAGGTTACATGTGAAAATCTTGTTGGAATCAGCAGATGACAGGTAATAAAACCTGTCGTTATTCATCATAATGGATGAATGAAAAAATGAAGTGAAGATGTCCCCAGGTGCAGTTCATCCTGAACCAGCTCAACACAAATCACTAACTGTTGTTGTTCATTTTATTGAATAAAATATGTAACCTTCAATGTTTTAAATGGCATTTTGTGCAAATATTCAGGTACTGCGTTCACTTAAAGGGATAGTTCGGCTCTTTTGAAGTGGGGTCGTATGTGGTGCTTAACTGAAGTGTATTACGAAACAGGCAGGAGGACCAGTACAGAAGCTAAACTATGTCCTGCTGTGGGCGGGGTCAGCAACACACGAAACACGGCAACAGCAACAGAGTTGCTGAGGGGCTAACGGCTGCCAGTGTGGAGCTGTACATTGAAAATAATAGGGCCGTATTTTTTGACAAGCGCCATTTGACGCCGGTGTGTTTTGGCCTTAAGTGTATGCTGAATTGAGAATATTTCCAGCATCATACCTTTCTGTCAGACAGCCTGTTCAGATGGGGAAGCCATGAACAGCTTCAGTTCCCCATCTACTCTGTCATCAAATCCACCAGACTCCATTGAGAAAATCAGTAATTTTAGCTGACTGAACACAGGAGCTGCTGCTGCTACGATCTGTTAGTTTGTGGTATTGTGTGACTTTGGTGAGTCCAAACCAGCCCTTTAAACATCAAGGTCACACAATACCACAAAATATTCTCAATATAGCAAATGCTTTAAATCAGGGGTGCCCAAATACTTCTCAGTGGAGGGCCAAAAATGAATCAGGGTGGAGGGTCACGGACCAAAACTAAACATTCATGTTGCAGTGCATTTAATTAAATGACTATGATATAACTATGCAAAATAAACAGTCATACAAAGTAATTTAGAAAATGAATAACATTTCTGTTTATTGAAAGCAGAAAAATAATAAGTACCAGGCCTATGTCTCTAAAAACATGGGACACAACATGTCCCTACAAGACCAATATATTACAGTCTCCACTGTCTTGAACAATCATTTTCAAATAGGAATATAATTGAACAACAGCTTTAGCTTTTTAGCCTTTTCTTGTAAATCACTGAACTGTGTTTACATTAATTTCAGCTGAAACATTAACCATACAGAGCAGAACATGCTCCAAAGTGCCAGACATTTCACGCCTAGGCCTCCAATACATTCATCACTGCTGACGGGAGCTAAACAGCGCCACCCTACCCTCAATGTAACACAATGCTGATTTGTGGTCAGTAGAGGAAGTGCAACAATAAATAAATATTTAAAGAGATATTCCGACTGCTGGCAGCGGGAAAATAATAATTATTTAATTATTGAAAATTTGAGCATGGGCCGCGGGCCAAAACTAATCGGCCCCAAATTGGGCAGCCCTGCTTTAAATGATATTGATATTTTTGAGTTGGACTTTTTTTTTTTTTTAGGTGGCTAAAATATGTTCCGTTGCTGACCCGTCCACAGCAGCACATTGCTTAGCTTCCATGTCGGACTCCAGCCTGCTTCTCCAAACTAGGGGAGTGCCAACTGACATCTGCTGCAGGTAACATGCTGACAATAAATAAGTACCTCATAGCACCCCACTTCAAAAACAGTTCAACATGACAAATTCAAATTCAAAGTTAAACAATGAGTCTGCATGGACAAACTAAGACAGCCAGCGAGGCCCCGACTGTCCTCTCTAACAGTATAATTTTAGGTTGTGGTCGAAGTTGTTCGTAGTATTGTCTGATTAACTTCTCTGACTCGCGTCTCGCCGTCGGTACAGTTGGATGGTCATGAGCTGAATTTCAGGATATCCAGGATTGATGTCGATAGCTCTCAGGAAGAAACCCAGGGCCTCATCCAGCTTCCCTTTGCTGTGGAACTCCTTCCCTCTACTGACCAGGGAGTCGAAGCTCTCCTCCTCCATGACCTCCTCCGTCCCGTTCATCTTGACTCCTTCATCAACAGTGCACTGATCCATTCTTTCATCGGAGGCTAGCTCGGGCTCGCTGGCCGACTCCTCCATGTTACTGCTCGACCCTTGTCCCGAATCATCCTCCTCATCTTCTTCCTCCTCCCCCTTCATGTTTAATGTCTCTCCGATGGTCTCCTCCAGCTGGAGCTCATCCTGAGTTGAACCAATGATGTCCTCCTCTTTGGACTCATCAGAATGCCTCTCTGAAATATCATCTTCCTCTCCATCAGCTGAGTCTTGGTCGTGGCTCTCCTCCAGCTGGAGCTCATCATGAGTTGAACCAATGATGTACTCCTCTTTGGACTCATCAGAATGCCTCTCTGAAATATCATCTTCCTCTCCGTCAGCTGAGTCTTGGTCGTGGCTCTCCTCCAGCTGGAGCTCATCCTGACTTGAACCAATGATGTACTCCTCTTTGGACTCATCAGAATGCCTCTCTGAAATATCATCTTCCTCTCCGTCAGCTGAGTCTTGGTCGTGGCTCTCCTCCAGCCGGAGCTCATCCTGACTTGAACCAATGATGTCCTCCTCTTTGGACTCATCAGAATGCCTCTTTGAAATATCATCTTCCTCTCCGTCAGCTGAGTCTTGGTTGTGGTTTCTCCAGCTGGAGCTCATCATGTGTTGAACCAATGATGTACTCCTCTTTGGACTCATCAGAATGCCTCTCTGAAATATCATCTTCCTCTCCGTCAGCTGAGTCTTGGTCGTGGCTCTCCTCCAGCTGGAGCTCATCCTGACTTGAACCAATGATGTACTCCTCTTTGGACTCATCAGAATGCCCCTTTGAAATATCATCTTCCTCTCCGTCAGCTGAGTCTTGGTCGTGGCTCTCCTCCAGCTGGAGCTCATCCTGACTTGAACCAATGATGTCCTCCTCTTTGGACTCATCAGAATGCCTCTCTGAAATATCATCTTCCTCTCCATCAGCTGAGTCTTGGTCGTGGCTCTCCTCCAGCTGGAGCTCATCCTGAGTTGAACCAATGATGTACTCCTCTTTGGACTCATCAGAATGCCTCTCTGAAATATCATCTTCCTCTCCGTCAGCTGAGTCTTGGTCGTGGCTCTCCTCCAGCTGGAGCTCATCATGTGTTGAACCAATGATGTACTCCTCTTTGGACTCATCAGAATGCCTCTCTGAAATATCATCTTCCTCTCCGTCAGCTGAGTCTTGGTCGTGGCTCTCCTCCAGCTGGAGCTCATCCTGAGTTGAACCAATGATGTACTCCTCTTTGGACTCATCAGAATGCCTCTCTGAAATATCATCTTCCTCTCCGTCAGCTGAGTCTTGGTCGTGGCTCTCCTCCAGCTGGAGCTCATCCTGACTTGAACCAATGATGTACTCCTCTTTGGACTCATCAGAATGCCTCTCTGAAATATCATCTTCCTCTCCGTCAGCTGAGTCTTGGTCGTGGCTCTCCTCCAGCTGGAGCTCATCCTGAGTTGAACCAATGATGTACTCCTCTTTGGACTCATCAGTATGCCTCTCTGAAATATCATCTTCCTCTCCGTCAGCTGAGTCTTGGTTGTGGCTCTCCTCCAGCTGGAGCTCATCCTGAGTTGAACCAATGATGTACTCCTCTTTGGACTCATCAGAATGCCTCTCTGAAATATCATCTTCCTCTCCGTCAGCTGAGTCTTGGTTGTGGCTCTCCTCCAGCTGGAGCTCATCCTGAGTTGAACCAATGATGTACTCCTCTTTGGACTCATCAGTATGCCTCTCTGAAATATCATCTTCCTCTCCGTCAGCTGAGTCTTGGTCGTGGCTCTCCTCCAGCTGGAGCTCATCCTGAGTTGAACCAATGATGTACTCCTCTTTGGACTCATCAGAATGCCTCTCTGAAATATCATCTTCCTCTCCGTCAGCTGAGTCTTGGTCGTGGCTCTCCTCCAGCTGGAGCTCATCCTGAGTTGAACCAATGATGTACTCCTCTTTGGACTCATCAGAATGCCTCTCTGAAATATCATCTTCCTCCGTCAGCTGAGTCTTGGTTGTGGCTCTCCTCCAGCCGGAGCTCATCCTGAGTTGAACCAATGATGTACTCCTCTTTGGACTCATCAGAATGCCTCTCTGAAATATCATCTTCCTCTCCGTCAGCTGAGTCTTGGTCGTGGCTCTCCTCCAGCTGGAGCTCATCCTGAGTTGAACCAATGATGTACTCCTCTTTGGACTCATCAGAATGCCTCTCTGAAATATCATCTTCCTCTCCGTCAGCTGAGTCTTGGTTGTGGCTCTCCTCCAGCTGGAGCTCATCCTGAGTTGAACCAATGATGTACTCCTCTTTGGACTCATCAGAATGCCTCTCTGAAATATCATCTTCCTCTCCGTCAGCTGAGTCTTGGTTGGCTCTCCTCCAGCTGGAGCTCATCCTGAGTTGAACCAATGATGTACTCCTCTTTGGACTCATCAGAATGCCTCTCTGAAATATCATCTTCCTCTCCGTCAGCTGAGTCTTGGTCGTGGCTCTCCTCCAGCTGGAGCTCATCCTGAATTGAACCAATGATGTACTCCTCTTTGGACTCATCAGAATGCCTCTCTGAAATATCATCTTCCTCTCCATCAGCTGAGTCTTGGTCGTGGCTCTCCTCCAGCTGGAGCTCATCCTGAGTTGAACCAATGATGTCCTCCTCTTTGGACTCATCAGAATGCCTCTCTGAAATATCATCTTCCTCTCCATCAGCTGAGTCTTGGTCGTGGCTCTCCTCCAGCTGGAGCTCATCCTGAGTTGAACCAATGATGTACTCCTCTTTGGACTCATCAGAATGCCTCTCTGAAATATCATCTTCCTCTCCGTCAGCTGAGTCTTGGTCGTGGCTCTCATCCAGCTGGAGCTCATCCTGTGTTGAACCAATGATGTACTCCTCTTTGGACTCATCAGAATGCCTCTCTGAAATATCATCTTCCTCTCCGTCAGCTGAGTCTTGGTCGTGGCTCTCCTCCAGCTGGAGCTCATCCTGAGTTGAACCAATGATGTACTCCTCTTTGGACTCATCAGAATGCCTCTCTGAAATATCATCTTCCTCTCCGTCAGCTGAGTCTTGGTCGTGGCTCTCCTCCAGCTGGAGCTCATCCTGAGTTGAACCAATGATGTACTCCTCTTTGGACTCATCAGAATGCCTCTCTGAAATATCATCTTCCTCTCCGTCAGCTGAGTCTTGGTCGTGGCTCTCCTCCAGCTGGAGCTCATCCTGAGTTGAACCAATGATGTACTCCTCTTTGGACTCATCAGAATGCCCCTTTGAAATATCATCTTCCTTTCCGTCAGCTGAGTCTTGGTCGTGGCTCTCCTCCAGCCGGAGCTCATCCTGAGTTGAACCAATGATGTACTCCTCTTTGGACTCATCAGAATGCCTCTCTGAAATATCATCTTCCTTTCCGTCAGCTGAGTCTTGGTCGTGGCTCTCCTCCAGCTGGAGCTCATCCTGAGTTGAACCAATGATGTACTCCTCTTTGGACTCATCAGAATGCCTCTCTGAAATATCATCTTCCTCTCCGTCAGCTGAGTCTTGGTTGTGGCTGTCCTCCAGCCGGAGCTCATCCTGAGTTGAACCAATGATGTACTCCTCTTTGGACTCATCAGAATGCCTCTCTGAAATATCATCTTCCTCTCCGTCAGCTGAGTCTTGGTTGTGGCTCTCCTCCAGCCGGAGCTCATCCTGAGTTGAACCAATGATGTACTCCTCTTTGGACTCATCAGAATGCCTCTCTGAAATATCATCTTCCTCTCCGTCAGCTGAGTCTTGGTTGTGGCTCTCCTCCAGCTGGAGCTCATCCTGAGTTGAACCAATGATGTACTCCTCTTTGGACTCATCAGAATGCCTCTCTGAAATATCATCTTCCTCTCCGTCAGCTGAGTCTTGGTCGTGGCTGTCCTCCAGCCTGGAGCTCATCCTGAGTTGAACCAATGATGTACTCCTCTTTGGACTCATCAGAATGCCTCTCTGAAATATCATCTTCCTCTCCGTCAGCTGAGTCTTGGTTGTGGCTCTCCTCCAGCTGGAGCTCATCCTGAGTTGAACCAATGATGTACTCCTCTTTGGACTCATCAGAATGCCTCTCTGAAATATCATCTTCCTTTCCGTCAGCTGAGTCTTGGTCGTGGCTCTCCTCCAGCCGGAGCTCATCCTGAGTTGAACCAATGATGTACTCCTCTTTGGACTCATCAGAATGCCTCTCTGAAATATCATCTTCCTTTCCATCAGCTGAGTCTTGGTCGTGGCTCTCCTCCAGCTGGAGCTCATCCTGAGTTGAACCAATGATGTCCTCCTCTTTGACTCATCAGAATGCCTCTCTGAAATATCATCTTCCTCTCCGTCAGCTGAGTCTTGGTCGTGGCTCTCTCCAGCCGGAGCTCATCCTGAGTTGAACCAATGATGTACTCTTTGGACTCATCAGAATGCCTCTCTGAAATATCATCTTCCTCTCCGTCAGCTGAGTCTTGGTCGTGGCTCTCCTCCAGCTGGAGCTCATCATGAGTTGAACCAATGATGTCCTCCTCTTTGGACTCATCAGAATGCCTCTCTGAAATATCATCTTCCTCTCCATCAGCTGAGTCTTGGTTGTGGCTCTCCTCCAGCTGGAGCTCATCCTGAGTTGAACCAATGATGTACTCCTCTTTGGACTCATCAGAATGCCTCTCTGAAATATCATCTTCCTCTCCGTCAGCTGAGTCTTGGTTGTGGCTCTCCTCCAGCCGGAGCTCATCCTGAGTTGAACCAATGATGTACTCCTCTTTGGACTCATCAGAATGCCCCTTTGAAATATCATCTTCCTTTCCGTCAGCTGAGTCTTGGTCGTGGCTCTCCTCCAGCCGGAGCTCATCCTGAGTTGAACCAATGATGTACTCCTCTTTGGACTCATCAGAATGCCTCTCTGAAATATCATCTTCCTCTCCGTCAGCTGAGTCTTGGTCATGGTTTCCTCCAGCTGGAGCTCATCATGTGTTGAACCAATGATGTCCTCCTCTTTGGACTCATCAGAATGCCTCTCTGAAATATCATCTTCCTCTCCGTCAGCTGAGTCTTGGTCGTGGCTCTCCTCCAGCTGGAGCTCATCCTGAGTTGAACCAATGATGTACTCCTCTTTGGACTCATCAGAATGCCTCTCTGAAATATCATCTTCCTCTCCATCAGCTGAGTCTTGGTCGTGGCTCTCCAGCTGGAGCTCATCCTGAGTTGAACCAATGATGTACTCCTCTTTGGACTCATCAGAATGCCTCTCTGAAATATCATCTTCCTCTCCGTCAGCTGAGTCTTGGTCGTGGCTCTCCTCCAGCTGGAGCTCATCATGTGTTGAACCAATGATGTCCTCCTCTTTGGACTCATCAGAATGCCTCTCTGAAATATCATCTTCCTCTCCATCAGCTGAGTCTTGGTTGTGGCTCTCCTCCAGCTGGAGCTCATCCTGAGTTGAACCAATGATGTACTCCTCTTTGGACTCATCAGAATGCCTCTCTGAAATATCATCTTCCTCTCCGTCAGCTGAGTCTTGGTTGTGGCTCTCCTCCAGCTGGAGCTCATCCTGAGTTGAACCAATGATACTCCTCTTTGGACTCATCAGAATGCCTCTCTGAAATATCATCTTCCTCTCCGTCAGCTGAGTCTTGGTTGTGGCTCTCCTCCAGCTGGAGCTCATCCTGAGTTGAACCAATGATGTACTCCTCTTTGGACTCATCAGAATGCCTCTCTGAAATATCATCTTCCTCTCCGTCAGCTGAGTCTTGGTCGTGGCTCTCCTCCAGCCGGAGCTCATCCTGAGTTGAACCAATGATGTACTCCTCTTTGGACTCATCAGAATGCCTCTCTGAAATATCATCTTCCTTTCCGTCAGCTGAGTCTTGGTCGTGGCTCTCCTCCAGCCGGAGCTCATCCTGAGTTGAACCAATGATGTACTCCTCTTTGGACTCATCAGAATGCCTCTCTGAAATATCATCTTCCTCTCCGTCAGCTGAGTCTTGGTCGTGGCTCTCCAGCCGGAGCTCATCCTGAGTTGAACCAATGATGTACTCCTCTTTGGACTCATCAGAATGCCTCTCTGAAATATCATCTTCCTCCCCGTCAGCTGAGTCTTGGTTGTGGCTCTCCTCCAGCTGGAGCTCATCATGAGTTGAACCAATGATGCACTCCTCTTTGGACTCATCAGAATGCCTCTCTGAAATATCATCTTCCTCTCCGTCAGCTGAGTCTTGGTCGTGGCTCTCCTCCAGCCGGAGCTCATCCTGAATTGAACCAATGATGTACTCCTCTTTGGACTCATCAGAATGCCTCTCTGAAATATCATCTTCCTCTCCGTCAGCTGAGTCTTGGTCGTGGCTCTCCTCCAGCCGGAGCTCATCCTGAGTTGAACCAATGATGTACTCCTCTTTGGACTCATCAGAATGCCTCTCTGAAATATCATCTTCCTCTCCGTCAGCTGAGTCTTGGTTGTGGTTTCCTCCAGCCGGAGCTCATCATGAGTTGAACCAATGATGTACTCCTCTTTGACTCATCAGAATGCCTCTCTGAAATATCATCTTCCTCTCCGTCAGCTGAGTCTTGGTTGTGGCTCTCCTCCAGCTCATCCTGAGTTGAACCAATGATGTACTCCTCTTTGGACTCATCAGAATGCCTCTGAAATATCATCTTCCTCTCCGTCAGCTGAGTCTTGGTTGTGGCTCTCCTCCAGCCGGAGCTCATCCTGAGTTGAACCAATGATGTCCTCCTCTTTGGACTCATCAGAATGCCTCTCTGAAATATCATCTTCCTCTCCATCAGCTGAGTCTTGGTCGTGGCTCTCCTCCAGCTGGAGCTCATCCTGAGTTGAATCAATGATGTACTCCTCTTTGGACTCATCAGAATACCTCTCTGAAATATCATCTTCCTCTCCGTCAGCTGAGTCTTCGTTGTGGCTCTCCTCCAGCCGGAGCTCATCCTGAGTTGAACCAATGATGTACTCCTCTTTGGACTCATCAGAATACCTCTCTGAAATATCATCTTCCTCTCCGTCAGCTGAGTCTTGGTCATGGCTCTCCTCCAGCCGGAGCTCATCATGAGTTGAACCAATGACGTACTCCTCTTTGGACTCATCAGAATGCCCCTTTGAAATATCATCTTCCTCTCCATCAGCTGAGTCTTGGTCGTGGCTCTCCTCCAGCTGGAGCTCATCCTGAGTTGAACCAATGATGTCCTCCTCTTTGGACTCATCAGAATGCCTCTCTGAAATATCATCTTCCTCTCCGTCAGCTGAGTCTTGGTCGTGGCTCTTCTCCAGCCGGAGCTCATCCTGAGTTGAACCAATGATGTACTCCTCTTTGGACTCATCAGAATGCCTCTCTGAAATATCATCTTCCTCTCCGTCAGCTGAGTCTTGGTCGTGGCTCTCCTCCAGCTGGAGCTCATCATGAGTTGAACCAATGATGTACTCCTCTTTGACTCATCAGAATACCTCTCTGTACTATCATCTTCCTCTCCGTCAGCTGAGTCTTGGTCGTGGCTCTCCTCCAGCCGAGCTCATCCTGAGTTGAACCAATGATGTACTCCTCTTTGGACTCATCAGAATGCCTCTCTGAAATATCATCTTCCTCTCCGTCAGCTGAGTCTTGGTCGTGGCTCTCCTCCAGCCGGAGCTCATCCTGAGTTGAACCAATGATGTACTCCTCTTTGGACTCATCAGAATGCCTCTCTGAAATATCATCTTCCTCTCCGTCAGCTGAGTCTTGGTTGTGGCTCTCCTCCAGCCGGAGCTCATCCTGAGTTGAACCAATGATGTACTCCTCTTTGGACTCATCAGAATGCCTCTCTGAAATATCATCTTCCTCTCCGTCAGCTGAGTCTTGGTCGTGGCTCTCCTCCAGCCGGAGCTCATCCTGAGTTGAACCAATGATGTACTCCTCTTTGGACTCATCAGAATGCCTCTGAAATATCATCTTCCTCTCCGTCAGCTGAGTCTTGGTTGTGGCTCTCCTCCAGCTGGAGCTCATCCTGACTTGAACCAATGATGTACTCCTCTTTGGACTCATCAGAATGCCTCTCTGAAATATCATCTTCCTCTCCATCAGCTGAGTGTTGGTCGTGGCTCTCCTCCAGCCGGAGCTCATCATGAGTTGAACCAATGATGTACTCCTCTTTGGACTCATCAGAATGCCTCTCTGAAATATCATCTTCCTCTCCGTCAGCTGAGTCTTGGTTGTGGCTCTCCTCCAGCCGGAGCTCATCCTGAGTTGAACCAATGATGTACTCCTCTTTGGACTCATCAGAATGCCTCTCTGAAATATCATCTTCCTCTCCGTCAGCTGAGTCTTGGTTGTGGCTCTCCTCCAGCTGGAGCTCATCCTGAGTTGAACCAATGATGTACTCCTCTTTGGACTCATCAGAATGCCTCTCTGAAATATCATCTTCCTCTCCGTCAGCTGAGTCTTGGTTGTGGCTGTCCTCCAGCCGGAGCTCATCCTGAGTTGAACCAATGATGTACTCCTCTTTGGACTCATCAGAATGCCTCTCTGAAATATCATCTTCCTCTCCGTCAGCTGAGTCTTGGTTGTGGCTGTCCTCCAGCCGGAGCTCATCCTGAGTTGAACCAATGATGTACTCCTCTTTGGACTCATCAGAATGCCTCTCTGAAATATCATCTTCCTCTCCGTCAGCTGAGTCTTGGTTGTGGCTCTCCTCCAGCCGGAGCTCATCAGTAGTTGAACCAATGATGTACTCCTCTTTGGACTCATCAGAATGCCTCTCTGAAATATCATCTTCCTCTCCGTCAGCTGAGTCTTGGTCGTGGCTCTCCTCCAGCTGGAGCTCATCCTGAGTTGAACCAATGATGTACTCCTCTTTGGACTCATCAGAATGCCTCTCTGAAATATCATCTTCCTCTCCGTCAGCTGAGTCTTGGTCGTGGCTCTCCTCCAGCCGGAGCTCATCCTGAGTTGAACCAATGATGTACTCCTCTTTGGACTCATCAGAATGCCTCTCTGAAATATCATCTTCCTCTAGCGGTGCGGAGTCTTGGTTGTGGCTCTCCTCCAGCTGGAGCTCATCCTGAGTTGAACCAATGATGTACTCCTCTTTGGACTCATCAGAATGCCTCTCTGAAATATCATCTTCCTCTCCGTCAGCTGAGTCTTGGTCGTGGCTCTCCTCCAGCTGGAGCTCATCCTGAGTTGAACCAATGATGTACTCCTCTTTGGACTCATCAGAATGCCTCTCTGAAATATCATCTTCCTCTCCGTCAGCTGAGTCTTGGTTGTGGCTGTCCTCCAGCCGAGCTCATCCTGAGTTGAACCAATGATGTACTCCTCTTTGGACTCATCAGAATGCCTCTCTGAAATATCATCTTCCTCTCCGTCAGCTGAGTCTTGGTCGTGGCTCTCCTCCAGCCGGAGCTCATCCTGAGTTGAACCAATGATGTACTCCTCTTTGGACTCATCAGAATGCCTCTGAAATATCATCTTCCTCTCCGTCAGCTGAGTCTTGGTCGTGGCTCTCCTCCAGCTGGAGCTCATCCTGAGTTGAACCAATGATGTACTCCTCTTTGGACTCATCAGAATGCCTCTCTGAAATATCATCTTCCTCTCCATCAGCTGAGTGTTGGTCGTGGCTCTCCTCCAGCTGGAGCTCATCCTGAATTGAACCAATGATGTACTCCTCTTTGGACTCATCAGAATGCCTCTCTGAAATATCATCTTCCTCTCCGTCAGCTGAGTCTTGGTTGTGGCTCTCCTCCAGCCGGAGCTCATCCTGAGTTGAACCAATGATGTCCTCCTCTTTGGACTCATCAGAATGCCTCTTTGAAATATCATCTTCCTCTCCGTCAGCTGAGTCTTGGTTGTGGCTCTCCTCCAGCCGGAGCTCATCCTGACTTGAACCAATGATGTACTCCTCTTTGGACTCATCAGAATGCCTCTCTGAAATATCATCTTCCTCTCCGTCAGCTGAGTCTTGGTTGTGGCTCTCCTCCAGCCGGAGCTCATCCTGAATTGAACCAATGATGTCCTCCTCTTTGGACTCATCAGAATGCCTCTCTGAAATATCATCTTCCTCTCCGTCAGCTGAGTGTTGGTCGTGGCTCTCCTCCAGCCGCAGCTCATCATGAGTTGAACCAATGATGCACTCCTCTTTGGACTCATCAGAATGCCTCTCTGAAATATCATCTTCCTCTCCGTCAGCTGAGTCTTGGTTGTGGCTCTCCTCCAGCCGGAGCTCATCCTGAATTGAACCAATGATGTACTCCTCTTTGGACTCATCAGAATGCCTCTCTGAAATATCATCTTCCTCTCCGTCAGCTGAGTCTTGGTTGTGGCTCTCCTCCAGCTGGAGCTCATCCTGAGTTGAACCAATGATGTACTCCTCTTTGGACTCATCAGAATGCCTCTCTGAAATATCATCTTCCTCTCCGTCAGCTGAGTCTTGGTTGTGGCTCTCCTCCAGCTGGAGCTCATCCTGAGTTGAACCAATGATGTACTCCTCTTTGGACTCATCAGAATGCCTCTCTGAAATATCATCTTCCTCTCCGTCAGCTGAGTCTTGGTCGTGGCTCTCCTCCAGCCGGAGCTCATCATGAGTTGAACCAATGATGCACTCCTCTTTGGACTCATCAGAATGCCTCTCTGAAATATCATCTTCCTCTCCGTCAGCTGAGTCTTGGTCGTGGCTCTCCTCCAGCTGGAGCTCATCCTGAATTGAACCAATGATGTACTCCTCTTTGGACTCATCAGAATGCCTCTCTGAAATATCATCTTCCTCTCCGTCAGCTGAGTCTTGGTCGTGGCTCTCCTCCAAGCTCATCCTGAATTGAACCAATGATGTACTCCTCTTTGGACTCATCAGAATGCCTCTCTGAAATATCATCTTCCTCTCCGTCAGCTGAGTCTTGGTAGTGGCTCTCCTCCAGCCGGAGCTCATCCTGAGTTGAACCAATGATGTACTCCTCTTTGGACTCATCAGAATGCCTCTCTGAAATATCATCTTCCTCTCCGTCAGCTGAGTCTTGGTTGTGGCTCTCCTCCAGCCGGAGCTCATCCTGAGTTGAACCAATGATGTACTCCTCTTTGGACTCATCAGAATGCCTCTCTGAAATATCATCTTCCTCTCCGTCAGCTGAGTCTTGGTCGTGGCTCTCCTCCAGCCGGAGCTCATCCTGAATTGAACCAATGATGTCCTCCTCTTTGGACTCATCAGAATGCCTCTCTGAAATATCATCTTCCTCTCCGTCAGCTGAGTCTTGGTCGTGGCTCTCCTCCAGCTGGAGCTCATCCTGAGTTGAACCAATGATGTACTCCTCTTTGGACTCATCAGAATGCCTCTCTGAAATATCATCTTCCTCTCCGTCAGCTGAGTCTTGGTTGTGGCTCTCCTCCAGCCGGAGCTCATCCTGAGTTGAACCAATGATGTACTCCTCTTTGGACTCATCAGAATGCCTCTCTGAAATATCATCTTCCTCTCCGTCAGCTGAGTCTTGGTTGTGGCTCTCCTCCAGCCGGAGCTCATCCTGAGTTGAACCAATGATGTACTCCTCTTTGGACTCATCAGAATGCCTCTCTGAAATATCATCTTCCTCTCCGTCAGCTGAGTCTTGGTCGTGGCTCTCCTCCAGCCGGAGCTCATCCTGAATTGAACCAATGATGTACTCCTCTTTGGACTCATCAGAATGCCTCTCTGAAATATCATCTTCCTCTCCGTCAGCTGAGTCTTGGTTGTGGCTCTCCTCCAGCTGGAGCTCATCCTGAGTTGAACCAATGATGTACTCCTCTTTGGACTCATCAGAATGCCTCTCTGAAATATCATCTTCCTCTCCGTCAGCTGAGTCTTGGTTGTGGCTCTCCTCCAGCTGGAGCTCATCCTGAGTTGAACCAATGATGTACTCCTCTTTGGACTCATCAGAATGCCTCTCTGAAATATCATCTTCCTCTCCGTCAGCTGAGTCTTGGTCGTGGCTCTCCTCCAGCCGGAGCTCATCCTGACTTGAACCAATGATGTCCTCCTCTTTGGACTCATCAGAAACGTCTTGGTTGTGGTTGTCCATGTCGTCGATGATGGACTGAAGGAGGGACCGGCGTGAGGCCACGGAGGTGTTTCCTCCGGTGCTCTTTCTTGACCGTAGAGGGGTGGGGCCTGATGGCGCCGATTTAGGTGTTGATGCACCAACAGCCTGGAATGAGTTGTCGAGTTGACTCCTATGATCATCATCATCATCATCTTCTTCTTCAGTATCATAAATCACTGCTGCTCTTTTCGTCTTGAAGGTCACAATGGAATCATTCGACTTGTCCATTTCAGAGGTGTGGCCGTTGTTGAGGCTTTGCATGAGTGCTTCTCTCTGCTGTCTCTCAGAAAGGGATTTATTGATGTCAAAACTCCCCTCGACCTGCAGTTGTGACAGCAGCTTCTTCTCTTCTTCTTCGGTCTGCTGATCCAGTACATCGTGGTCTGAGAACATGTCACTGTCCTCAAGCTGCAAATTGAAGTTGCCTTCAAAGGATTCGAGCCCAGTGCTGGCTCTGGATGATGTGTCTGCTTTGAAGCTTGACATGGATGCTTGTAAGGCAGAGAGTCGTTTGTTCTGCAGGGGTGTGACATGTTGATGCCCCAAGTCCATCTTGGAGTCGTATTTTGAGTGTGAGGTTCCGGTTAGCAGCTGTTCATCTTCATCGACCGCTGTAACATACACCAGGCTGTGGTCACCTGCCAAAGCAGCTACAGCTTCAGACACTGCAGACTCATCCATCAGTTCTTGAACGGAGGCATCTGCCATGTCACATGCAGCAGCAGCAGCACTGGTCTCCGACATCACCAAAGACTCCTCAATCACCTCCCGAGGTGATGGGTTTGCTACTTCTAAGTAACTCCTCTCCTGCTTGACAGGGTGGTGTTTCGGGGAATCCAGGTTGTGTTCAGAAAGCTTGTCTTGGCTAACTTCCATAACAGGTTGTTCCTCTGACATACTGTTGTCTGCAGTTAGATCGATAACTCTGTCACTCAGATTCTGTCGGGCATCCTGCTGGTCAGAACCAGACTGGTCCAAGTCCACCACAACCGGTGACCTGTTGAAGTCATGCTGTGGATAGGAAGGACTTGGCCTTGGGTTTCTTGGTTTTTTCTCATTGGACTGCCCACTTTTCTTGTTGTCCACAGGTTGTCTGAGCCAGGCGGGTTCTGTACTTGATGCCATGCTCTCTGCCAGCTGCAACTGTAACTCTGACTCAGCCTTCATCAGCTCCTGGGCCTTCTGGACCCTCCCTTCTATATAGTGTTGCGCCTCTTGGTCCTCTGGGTCCTCGTCATGGTTAACATCCAGGGAAAACATGAGATCGTGGTCAGAGATCCCAAACATCTCCATGGCATGAAGGTGGGCGATGTGTTGGTCCAGTTCAGGGTCAGTCCGCCTGTGTCTGGAGTGCATGGCCTGAAGCTGCATCTGTGTGGACGATGACCGTGGGTCCTCCAGAGTAAAGAGCTCCTTCAGCTCCTGCTTGCTAAAGTACCGAAAAGGGTTCTTCTTGTCCCCAGTATTCTGTCTGATGAGGGAGTCTTTGAAAACCTGACGCCTGTAGATCTTTTCCTCTACAGTGCCGCAGGTGATCAGCCTGTAGATGACAACGTTTTCAGTCTGGCCGATGCGATATGCCCTGTCAACAGCCTGAGCGTCTGTCGCTGGGTTCCAGCTGGGATCATAGATCACAACTCTGTTTGCTGCTGTCAGAGTGATGCCAACTCCTCCGACCTGGGTGGTCAGGAGGAAGACAGAGTAACTTTTGTCAGTCTGGAACTTAGTGATGCGCTTCTCTCTCTCTGCAAGCTGAGTTATTGTCCCATCTAGTCTCATGACTTTGAAGCCTCTGTTGCCCAGGATGCGTTCAATGATGTCAAGCACTTTCCTGTAGTGAGCGAAGACGAGTGTGCGGTGGCCCTCTTCTCGGAGCCTTTCAAGAAGTGCAAACAGAAAGACAAGTTTCCCAGACTCAGATATTAGGGTGTCGTCAGGAACGTTAGCGATGCTGCCTGTGTCTGCCTCCATGTTTTCATTCTGCTTATTCTCAGGTGAACTCTCCTCCAAGCCTAACTTAGCAATGGCTGTAGCAGAGAGAAGTCTCGGATGGTCGCACAGCTTTTTTAATATGTTTAATTCAGCTAGAGGCGACTTGGTGGTCATGAGCAGCTCCTTGATGTGGTCCAGTGACAGGAACTGCCTGTATATGTCTTCCTGAACGGAGCTCAGGTAAGTCCAGACAATCAGGTCGTTCTTTCTCGTCAGCTTGGGCATCACTGCTCCAGAATCTTCTGGAGGGTTTGGGACATGGCTGTCCTTGTTGTCCGAATGTTCCTCTTTGCATGGCTGTGCACCGTTCATTTTGTCTTTCTGCACTTCCGCTTTTGTCCTGCGGAGGAAGTAGGGTTTGATTATGGCCATTAGGTTTTCAGACATCCGAGACCCGAGAGCCTTTTCCCCTGGAGTGGCGTCCTTCTCTCTGGCCCGGGTGATGGGGTTCTCATACTCTGCTTTGAATGTTTTCGCTGTGCCGAGGAGAGTGCCTTGACAAGCAAAGTCGAAGAGGGCCCACATTTCTTTCAGGTTGTTCTGGACTGGAGTGCCTGTCAGAAGAACTCGGTTCTTCGAAGGTATGGCGTAGGCACTTTTGGCTGTTTTGGTGGTTGTAGTTTTTATCTTGTGTGCCTCATCCAGGACCACGTAGTCCCAAACAAACTCCTTGCCACAGTACGATGACAGCTGCTGCCAGTTGCTGATAAGCATAGCATACGTGGTAATGATGACACCACTTCTCCTCTGGACTTTCTCCAGATTCCTGGTCCTCTCTTTGCCGGCACCATGAAACTCCTTCACCCTCATACCGGGAGTCCATTTGGCAAACTCCTTAGTCCAGTTTGTGATGAGTGAAGTTGGCATGATCAGCAGCGTGTGTTTAGCCAACTCGTTGTCGTACATGCCTGAGAGGAAGGATATCATTTGGATGGTTTTACCGAGGCCCATGTCATCTGCCAGGATCCCGCCTTTACGACCATCTCTGTACAGACTGTACAAGAAGGCCACTCCATTTCTCTGGTAGTTATAAAGTTTGTCATATAACTCTTTGTAAAGCATTAAACCACTGTTGTTAACGTCGACAAACTCTTCATCATCTTCTTCCTCCAAGTCATTCTGAGCAAGAAGATCTTCAATTTTCTTTATCCTGCTTTCAAGTTTTTGACTCTGGTGAATGTCATTGGCCAGTTTGAAGAACTTCAGTGCTTTCTTTATGTCCCCTTGTCTGGCAACATCTTTACCATCCTGTATGAATCTGAAAGAAAGAAAAAGTGGGTTATTAATGACACAACGCAGTCGTCTAAACTAGAGCCGCAACTAACGATTTCTATTATAATAAGTTTATAAAAACTCAAAGCAAAACTCTGCTTCTACAGTCAGCCTGAGGATGTTTTATTTCTTTTTTTTTTCTTTCCAAGAATCAGTTTAGGTTAACTTTTAATTACTTTAATTGTATTAGTTGTTGGTCTCTGGAAAAAAGTGTCGTGCTCTCACTAGATCTGATGTACTGATATTTCTGTAGATTAAAAATGTATTCTCATTTCTCTTCTCAGCCGTAACATTCCCTCTAAAAATCTATTTTTGTTTGAAATATACACAGAATAAGTCTGAGGGAGAATACATCACATTAACACCAAGTGGAATAATTGTCTTGTGTTCAGAACATCTGGTCTGAGATCAGCTGTGCAGGTTGTGAAACCTCATTTTGTGGTGTGAGCAGCACAGTCTTGTAGTCTGCATGTGGCTTTACGCAGATACATTTAAATACACAAGAAGCCTGACACCTGCTGGTCAAAATGAGTTACTACACCAGTCAGCTGCAGCGAGAGGACACTGTAGATGTAAACAGAAAACATGTAGCCATCCTGTGTTGAATCAAGAGGGACATGAAATAGTCTCTTAAAAACCTTGTCAGATCCAGTCCTTCTGCCTCACCTGAAATAAAGAGCACCTCCACTAATGTCACACTAAATTATTACCTTTTTTTTAATCTAACAACATCAGGCTAATTGATCTTCCTCCACTGCCCTGTGTAAATAGGGTTGGGATCCGGATCCGGTTCTTTTTTGGAACCGGGTCCAAAGTGCTGGTTCTGGAACCAGTCCCATCACATTTGGAGTAACGGTTCCTGCAAACGGTTCCTAGATTGTAAAAACAAATGTCACGTGCATTTCCATTAGAGTGGGGCACGGGTCGCAAATTTCTGTCCGAACCCGACAGAGCCCGACATTATTTAATGACTAAAGCACTGAGTTTGTGTCACACAGTTGTTATGGTCACCGGCTATTTAACAGGCCGGGTGTGCGCCGTGTAGGGTTGGGTCGGTTCTCAGTAATACCAATTCGGTCCGGTACTCCATCTTGGACCGGGTTTTATTTTTTGAGACCGACCGGACCACATACTCGGGCAGAACGTACGCAGAGCGGACGCCGTGGAGGACGGGGAGTCAACGGGGAGTCGATAATAGCGGACAATTTAGTCTCGACGAAATCAAGGAATGCGCCACTATGGCAACACTTTGGCTTTGAGCCAGACGAAGGAGGCAACATTTGTTTGCACTGATTGAGTAAGCTGCAAAATTTATAAGGAATAAAAGAAACAACTTGTTACTGTCACTCTGTTGTCCTAAGGTCGTTTTTTATTTTAAACGAGTCAATTGCGCCCCCAAGAAAACCGGACCCTTTTTTTTTCTCATACCGACCCAACCCTAGCGCCGTGGCTGCTCAGCGGAGAGGGAGACCTCCGTGTTTGAGACGGGAGCGGGAGGCGGGAGGTCCGAGGCTTCCAGCGAGGGGAGAGTGAGAAATATAACAAAATAAGATAAAATAGGAGACACCTGTCTCCCTCTTTTATTTTATTTCCAGCGTTTAATCAAGGCGGAGGCGGGCGGCGGAAGGTCCGAGGCTTCCAGCGAGGGGAGAAACCAGCCAACGTGTGTGTGTGTGTGTTCTGTTCAGGTGTTGTCACGTAAATAACATGAATGCATATAAGTATTTTTTATTACATTGCTGTGGTTAATTTGAGGTAACAGTGTTACTGTAGAAATCAGAGAATCACTTTTTGTTGTTATATATTCTCAGGGAGATGATACAAGCTCTAAAACTGAAATACACACCACACACAAATGTGTATTTTCATCTAATTGTACTGTGCAACAGTTAGAATAAAGTTTTTGTATTTGTATGATTGCATTTGTGTTTATTACATACTTGTTTAAGTATAGCAAGTATAATGAATATAATGTAGGAATCAGTAAGAGGAATCGGTAAGGAATTGGACCGTTAAGAAGGAATCGGTAAGAGGAATCAGAATCGTTAAAATCCTAACGAGTCCCAACTATGATCTGCACTGAGCCAAGAACTATGGAATTTTGGACAGATGTTCACCAGTGAGGGGCGGCACGGTGGTGTGGTGGTTAGCACTGTCGCCTCACAGCAAGAGGGTTGCCGGTTCGATCCCGGGTGTGGGAGCCCTTCTGTGCGGAGTTTGCATGTTCTCCCCGTGTCAGCGTGGGTTCTCTCCGGGCACTCCGGCTTCCTCCCACAGTCCAAAGACATGCAGGTTAACTGATAACTCTAAATTGTCCGTAGGTGTGAATGTGAGTGTGAATGGTTGTCTGTCTCTATGTGTCAGCCCTGCGATAGTCTGGTGACCTGTCCAGGGTGAACCCTGCCTCTTGCCCGATGTCAGCTGGGATAGGCTCCAGCCCCCCCGCGACCCTCAAGAGGATGAAGCGGTTAGAAGATGAATGAATGAATGTTCACCAGTGAGCAAATTTTTATAGATGTGCACGTTCTACAAGCCAAAAGATTTATAGCGTTCACATGGAAAAGCACCAGAGAGCGAGCACTGGGCACTAGCTTCAGGAAATGTCTGTTTTATTTTGGAAAAATTACAGACACAATCAAGGACAAACAAGAATTAGGGATGCACAATATTGGAATATTTTTGCCAATATCCAATTTGCCGTATATATACATACATATATATATATATATATATATATATATATATATATATATATATATATGTATATATATGTGTATGTGTATATATATATACACATACACATACACATATATACACATATATGTATATATATATATATATATATATATATGTATAAAATGTTGGCTGATTCAGACAGTTCACTTTAAAGCCAATACAGATGACATGCTGATATTGTCTGAGGTCCATTTATACGATATCTTGGAGGAAGGGTTCATCTTGTATGTTGGATGTATTTGGGGAAGCATTTTACAACCTCTGCAATTAAACTCATTTAAACTTAATTTATACAAAGTACATGTATTATACAGGATGCCATAATAAGCGGTTTAATCACTGTCTGTCATGTAGTACTCCCAATGTAAATTTTGGTTTTCATCTTTTTCCCTTTCATTTATTATTTTATTTATTTATTGTTGCTGTTTGTGTCCCTATTTATTTATTCTGTATACATGTGTGTGTGCGCTACAGTTTGTCAGTTGTTTTAACATAGCTTGTCACCATGTATGTGTCTATTTTAAAAAAAAAACTGCAGGACTTTCGTAGACATTCATACAAACTGTATATATATTTTTTTGTTTAAACTTAACTTAATAAACAAATTGTTGATAAAAAAAAATCTGCACTAAAGAGAAAAAACGCTCTGGGTTGTTTGTATTTTAAACCAATCACAATCATCCTGGCCAGCGCTAAGCCAAGGATGTGGTGACTCTGGAGGAAACATGTTTTGGTGGAAGGGTTAAATCCCTGCAAAAGAAAATGCCACCAAAAAATAAATAAATAAAAACATATATGTCGATTGAGTGATGCGACTTTTACTGATAAAAAAGACAAGCATAATTCGATTATTGGTAGGTTACAATAATCACTTCATTCGATTCAAATCGATCTTCATTTGAATGACCCGATATCGATTCATAAAATCCAAGATTGATCTTTTTATATATTCTTTTTCCCCGGCGACGCCTGCAGCTTCAACGGCCTTAATCTCGTAAGCGGTCCCCAGTGTGAAATTATTGACAAAATTATTTTGTATTATTTAAATTATTTGGTGCAATTTATCATCATGTCGCTGCAGCTACTCCTCCTGCTGTCTGTA
This sequence comes from Epinephelus fuscoguttatus, assembly GCF_011397635.1. Lineage (NCBI taxonomy): Eukaryota > Metazoa > Chordata > Actinopteri > Perciformes > Serranidae > Epinephelus > Epinephelus fuscoguttatus. The sequence continues at coordinate 45,778,105 of NC_064757.1, read as the reverse complement.
CGTCAAGGCTGCTTATTGACATTCAAGATTTGTTTACAGTGAGATATTGAGTTTATATTTTGACATTTTAATTTTACAGTTGCTGCTCTAGAAACAACATCTAGTTATAAAATATTCAGTTTTAATCCTGTTCTGAATTTATTCTCTTCTGTTGATAATTCCTAAAAAGTGACAGTATTAATTCTCTAAAAATCTCTTTCACATTGTAGAAAAAATTGGTATTGGAACTGAAATATCCCCGATTGAACTAATATCGAATCAAATTGGACATCGAATCGGGACGATGTGAATCAAAATCAAATCAATTCAGGAAATCAGTGGTGATACCCTGCCCTAGTCATTGGTGTTTCTCGCACAGCATTGAAACAGAGTGTGGGGATTATAGGTCTGGCTATGTGAAGCTAGCTCAGTGCAGACGATGAAACCTTTTGGCCTGTATTTAGGACAGTGGCAGCGTGAAAGAGGGAGAGAGGGAGGGACGACATGCAGCAAACGGCCACAGGTTGAAACTAAACCTACGGCTGCTGTGCCAAGGACGCAGCCCCTGCACATGGGACGCCTGCACCACCAGGTGAGCCACCCAGACGTACTTTAAAAGAAAGAACATTTTTAACAATGTGACATAGGATATTCAAGATTCACGATATTTACTGTCACTTCGGTTTGAAAAGTAGAAACATGTGGAATGCTTTTACTGTGAGGCTCCACTAAAAACCCCGAGAAAGAGCAAATATAAAAAGGCACATGAGGTGCAATAAAATAAAATATAACCAACGTGTAAAATTATATGGAAAAATATCTACATTCAAGGCAAACTGATGATCTTTGTTTTGCAAGAAAAGGTGTATTATATCATTTGTTAGAGTTACCTGCGGTAAGCTTCCATCTTGTCGTCTGTGCTGATGGACAGAGACCTGTCGACACAAAGTCAGGGTTAGAAACACCGTCACATCCAACACACATCCAAACTACAGCTGCCGCAGGAGCAGGTGGAATAAAGTTTAAATGAAACCCTGTTTACTTTTCAGAAAATTATCAATGCAACAATCTAAAAACACTCCCAGTCCTTCACTCAAAATCCTACTTGTGTAAAAGTACAGATACATTATTGGATTCATGTGGGCCGGTTAAAGCTGGCAGTCAGCAGTAACAGCACAGACGTATTATGCAGTAAAAGTACATGTGCAGCACATGTACAGAAGTATTGTCAGCTTCTTGTGGTAAAACTTCAGTCATTCTCAGCTTCATGTAATAAAGCTACACAAGTACTGACAGATACATGCAGTAAAGTACAGCAGTACTCTGAGCGTCTTGTCGTAAAAGTACCACAGCACCATGAAAGTATTCTCAGCTTCACACATGTGCAGTAAAGGTACTTAAGTATTCAGCTTCAGGCAGTGAAGGCAAACGTATAAAACCTTTTTCAGCTGTCGTCGACGTATCAGCAGTAAAACACCACCAGTATTGTTGAAAAGGCTGCCCTTTGCCTGGTAGCTGAGAAGGGAGATACTAGTATAGTATAGTATAGTATAGTATAGTATAGATACTAGATAGTATCGATACTGAAAAAAAAGATGTAAATTATTAATATAAATACAAATTAAAATTTAGGTAGCTGACTAGAAGAATATAATCAAAAGCTTTTTCATTCCACTGGAAACATTTTGTTGCATTAAACATTACTGAAATGAGATGAACAGACGGAAAACTTTATCATATCCTCCTGGGTCCTGACTATTCATTTTTGTCCTCTGTGGAGGACATTAGTCTAACTAGTGGAACTCAAGTATTCTTTATGCTATCCATTTGGGTCAAATTGTGTTCTGAAGAGGACATCCAGGGCTTTCTAAAGATGTAGACACTATGTGGGTGGGGTTAACAGTAAGGATAGACCGATACATCGGCCGGCCGATATATCGGGCCGATATTTGAGTTTTTTACTTGTATCGGCATCGGCCGATACGCGCGTGGGTTCGCGGATTTATTTTTCCCTGGCACTTTTTTTCATTTGAAAGTATGTGGTTAAGTTGAACAAAGCTGTTGAATCCTACTGTGTACAGTAGTTGTTGTTTTATTTATGCTTCAGCTTACATATTTGTTTATTTTATAAAGACATTACTGGAAGATTTAAGAGCACTGAACTCTTTTTTTATTTGAATGTATAATAATAATCATAATATTCTACCTGTTCTACCTCAACTTTCCATCTTGTTTTAGTATTTTTTACTGTTCAATAAATGTTTCTTATTTTAAACTTGAGACCTGTAATATTTGTTATCATTGTGCCATTTTTTTATGTAAATTGAGGGAGCAAAAGCAGTATCGGCACCAATCGTCAGTCCATAATCGGTCATCGGCTAAGGGTGATGGAAAAAAATCGGTATCGGCATCGGCCCTAAAAAATCCATATCGGTCTATCCCTAGTTAACAGGGCAAACACACACTCTTTTCAAAATGGCTGCCATTACGTTTTTCTCGTGTTTTGCTGCCAGAGTGGTAATTGATCATTTTCTGGCAAAAGTTATGATTATTTTGTTAATGTTTAATTAGTTTCCTGAATATAAGGGTCTTAACATTAATTTAGAGAGATTTCAGAAATCCAGAGTAATTTTAACCTTTTCAAAATACACCTTTTATTCAATGTCCTCTGTAGAGGACATCAGGACTTAGTACCCCCTGTCTTTTAACCGGTTTCCATGATTCAGCAGGCAGAAGGCCATTAAGGGGAATGACGTTTTTTTCTCATAATTTCTAATACATTTTAAAGGTCCGTCACATAGGGGTCATGGGTCAAACTATGGGGCTCCCCATCACTTCTTATTGCCTGGGTGAGTGTTAAATGACTACATAGCAAGCATTACACCTCATCACATCATAGATAGTGAGGGGTGAGTGCACTTGGACCACTAGGCCCTTAAACCCAGTGGTACAGGGTACCAATCCTGCACCCTGACTGCAACGTCAGGCCCATTGGTATAGCTATTAAGAATACACTCTACCTTGCTACAGCTATCCATCATAGTGTTAAGCACTGAAGACAGACACATAATAATTCCAGGGCAGTAAAAGTCATTTGTAGCTCATTTATTTAGAGATAAAGCATAAAATACCCCATAGTCCCATTGTAACTCAATTGAAACTCATTAACTAATTCTGGAAATTTAAGAATCGACTAAGTCTCGACATCCTCTACAGAGGACGTGATAAAAAATAAATTAATAATATTTTTGAATTTTTTTTTTTGATGCAAAATGTTTCTTTCAAGTCTAATACTTAAATTACATAAAACAAATCTTGATATCAAAACTTTTTTCTAACCCTTCTGGACGATGGTTCCAACAAATCTGCAGGTGTTGCCATTTGTTTTAATAGATGTCCTGGAAACGTAATTACACATAAAGCTGATGAAAATGGTCATTGGTTGGCAGTTGTTTTAAACATTGAAGGTTCGTTTGTTATTCTAATTAACATTTATGGTTATAGTACCCTCAATCTAAATAAGCTTATGTTATCAGAAATCTCTGATATTGTCACTGAATTCAGAAATGTTTACAGCACAAACCTGATCTTGTTCGGAGGAGATTTTAATTTAGCACCTGATGACTGACTTGATAGATGTCCATCTAAATTCAGTAATAATCATTATAATACAACTCTACTTGATTTCTGTAATACTCATGCACTTATTGACATATGGAGAAGTAGGAATATGAATATCAGTCAATTTTCATGGATAAAACCAAATGGAAATGCCAGATCTCAAATTGACTTATGGTTATCAACACTTGAACTAGTAGATTTTGTTTCAGATGTATCAATGTCAAGTGCACCCCTAACTGATCATTGCCTTTTATCTCTTGTGCTACAACCTTCACTACACAATAACAAAAGAAAAACACACTGGAAATTTAATGGTGACCTTCTGAAATGTGATGAATATTGTAATTTAATTAAAGATTTGATATTAGAGATAAAATTTGATTCAACAATAGGTAGCTATTGTAATAGGTGGGAGTTTTTAAGTACAGGGTCAGACAAATCTCAATCAAATTTGGGAAAAAAAGAAGCAAAGCTCTCAGGGAACAGGAATTTAAGCTAGTACAAGATATTGATAACTGCTGTAAAAAGACACCTATGTCAGAGTCAGACAAAAATATATTCATAAACCTCCAATCGAAACTAGATGAAATGTACTTGAGGAAAGCACGAGGGGCTTATGTAAGATCCAGGGCCAAATGGTAAGAAGAGGGGGAGAAAAATACTGTGTACTTCTGTGGCTTAGAAAAAAAAAGACAAGAAAGAAATGCAATTAATGTGCTTATGATAAATGATGTCGAATGCATGGACTCTAAACAGCTGTCTAATAAAGTCCATAGATTTTACAAAGATTTATATTCCTCGTCTCATTCTAAAGAGAAATCTGATGCCCTTTTCCAAAGTATTAAACATCCCATCCCCAAAATTAGCACTGATTTCAAGGAACTATGTGATGTTGAAATTGAAATGTATGAATTGGATAATGCAATCAAAAAACTTAGTTTAGGGAAAGCACCTGGACAAGATGGTTTATCGTCAAATTTTTATAAATTTTTTTGGAATGAAATAAAAGAACTTTTATTTTTTGTTATTTGTGAATGCTTCAAGAACAAGTCCCTAATGCCCACAATGAAGCAAGGATTAATAACCCTTATCCCCAAACCTGGCAAGGATAAAAAATACTTGGAGAATCTGAGACCTATTACATTACTTAATGTCAATTATAAATTGTTTGCCCATGTTATTGCTGACAGATTAAAAGAAGGTATGACACAAATTATCAGTGAAACACAATCTGGCTTCCTTAAAGAACGCTCCATCCATAACAATATCAGGCTAGTGTTGGATTTACTTGATTATAGTGACAGAATTGAGGATGATGGTTTCATTTTATTTTTAGATTTTTGCAAGGCATTCGATAGAGTGGAACACCCTTTTATTTTGGACACTTTGCAACACTTCGGTTTTGGTGATGGCTTCAGAGAGATCATCAATATGCTTTATAATGACATAAATAGTTCAGTATCATTACCATTTGGCACCTGCAGTAGATTTGAGGTGAGAAGGGGTATCCGTCAAGGTTGCCCTGCCTCTCCTCTACTCTTTATTATGGCGGCGGAGATTTTAGCTATTATGTTAAAAAATAGTGAGGATGTCAAGCAGCTAAATGTTATGGGTTGTCCCTTAGTTGTAAGCCAACTAGCGGACGATACAACTTTATTTCTAAAAAATGCCACTCAAATACTGAAAGCTCTAAAAATTATTTCCTTCTTCTCAGAAGCTTCTGGTCTTAAGTTGAATTTAAATAAATGTGAATTGATGGCGATTCATGACCAACCTCTAACATCTACTGTAGGCATTCCAATCAAAAAAGAAGTCAAATATTTAGGAATTACAGTGTCTAAGGATTTGAAAGATAGAGAGAGGGCTAACTTTGAGAACATTCTGAAAAAAAGGAAAACACTTTTGAATACATGGTTACAAAGGGACCTATCTATTTTCGGAAGAATTTTGCTTTCAAAAATGGAAGGTCTATCGAGATTAATTTACCCAGCGTACTCTTTGAACGTCCCTGATCATATAATTAAGATTATTAATCAAAACAATTTTAATTTTATTTGGAAAATTAGACATCATTATATTAGGAAGAATGATGTCATTAAATCTTTGGAAGAAGGAGGTTTGAATGCAATTGATTTTGACCCCATGAATGGCTCACTAAAGCTGAAGTGGTTGCAGAGTTTTATCAAACAGTATGAAAATTTTTGGTTTAATCTTCCTACGAAGTTGTTTCTGGATTTTGGGGGTGTGGAATTTTTATTGAAGTGTGATTTTGAAATAAGTAAACTGCCTGTCAAACTTTCCAAATTTCACCAACAGGTCCTCCATTATTGGAAATTAATATTCAAACATAATGTCTCCCCCCACAATACTCCAATATGGAATAATAGATATATTTTGATAAAAAAAGAAGTCCTTTTACTTCAAAGAATGGTCAGACCAGGGAATCTGGTCTATCCTACATTTATTGGATGACAGAGGCAATATATTGGAATTTACAGAATTCAGGAACAAGTACAACTTAAACTGTACCAGAGAATTATTTAGTGATGTGATTAAAGCAATACCTCAAGCTCTTATAGCTGCAATCAAAGGATATTTATTTTATGAATCAACAATACCTCGAATGTACCCTTTATTCATTCAAGACTGTCTTTTTTCAGCTGATAAATGTAGCAAAAATCAATTTCTAAGATCTTTACTTTCCAAAGGATGTTTCCCATCGCCCTTAAAAAGAAGATCCATATTAGAAAGATACACTACTGCTGCATCCACCGCTAAGAGAATTAGATGTAACTATTTGAAATTTTCTATTCCACCGAAAGCTAAAGAAGTGCACTTTAAGACAATGAATGAGATTTATCCATGTAAAGAACTATTGCGCCTTAGATTTAATGTTGATGTTAATGAATGTACATTCTGTGAAAATAACATTGAAACTCAGGAACACCTTTTCTTCTCATGTAACATCTCTGATAGGTTTTGGAAAGATCTTTATCAGTGGTTTTTGGAAAATAACTTGTCTTTGTCACCCCTAAGTTATGAAAATATTCAATTTGGTCTTGTCTTGGAGGACGCAAAAACTGAGCTTCTATTAAACAATATCATTCTACTTGCAAAATACTTTATACATAAATGTAAATTCATGTCTGTCACACCTCATTTTCATGTTCTGTTGAAGGAGCTTGCTATCTTTTTGGACTCTTTGAAAGAAGTTGGATCTAAGAATGCTGAATGCCTTTACAGTGTGTTATCTACTTTGTCTTTCAATCTGACCTCAGAAAGTGATAATTGAAATTTTTTATTTTATTTTTATTTTTTTTATTTATTTATTTATTTTTTACCCTTTAATTTTATGGCTTTCCCTTGTTATTTGGTTAGGGTTTCCTAGTTATCTGTTTATGTTACACTCGTTTACGCTCAGTCTAAAACGTAACTGTGCATGTTCACTGCTTATCAGATTTGTTTTAACTAAAAAAGAAAAAAAAATTACAATGACTTCTGAGAAGGAATTTTATTTTTGTATTGAAATATCTGTATATTACTTATTGAAAGGTCATGTAATCTTTGGAATTTAAATAACGTTAAAAAAAAAAAAAAAACTGTACTCACTTTTCCAGTTTCTCTGAAATCTCCGCATCTTCTCCGTGACGCTGAGAGACTTCCATCCCGTTAATGTTCCCGATTCACCGACACGAACAACGGAACAAACCCCGGTAAATTCACGGGTTATCTAGCCTCACAGTCGGACACAAACACCCGCAACTGATGAGACGTTCACTGACACAACTTTATATGATGCTGTGTTTGAACCCGCAGCTTCTCCCCCGCCGCGAAATGTTTACAGCCAATCAGAGAGGACGCTGCGGTGACGCTACGGCGAGGTTGTCCAATCCGAAAACATAAGCGTAGAGTGGGCGGGGTTAAAGTGGAGCTCAGCCAATGAGCAGTGTTTATCCAGGCAGGAAAGCGAAAGCTGTTCTCCTGTTGAAACGGTGACATTTAACTTAATGTTTTAATGTTTTCCAGGAATGACCCTGAATTCAAGGTTTGGAAAGTTCCTAAATTTCCAGACTCCGTCACAGTTAGTTGGGAAAAAAAGAAAGTTGCAAGTGTTGGTTTAAACGAAAGAAATATGAATAATATCAGCACGTCTCCCACAGTCTGCAGCTGGACTTAAAATCACTGAGGTTATGAGTGAGATCAGTTTGTTTTAAATCTGTAAATGTATTTAATTTATTAATTTATTGGATTTTGACAGGATTTTTCTCTGTAATATATATCTGATGAACAGGCCCAAACGGAATACACAGATTTTTAATTGTTTTTTTTATTTTGCTCATAATGTGATGAACAATATTCATTTATGGTAACAATTGTTTTTGAACCACTATAAACTCACACAATACATTAAAACCTAAAATGACCTCGAGCAGGCTAAAAAAAATACTTAATAGATTTTAGTACAAACTTTGAATCAGAAATTTGATTTTTGATCTGAACACTTCAAGAAAAAGAAGAGTCAGTCAAGAAAATGAAGAACATGTGGCCATCACAATGGCTCAATAAGAACAGGGACAGCAGCATTGTTTACAAGTGAGAGGAGTGGGATATCAGACGATGAGTTAAATGTGTTTATTGATTAGGTGTTTTGTCAGCACTATAAGTCAGTTGCTACTTGATCCTATTTAAGGGTCAACCATGGATCACTGGGCTGGGGTCATCTGTACCCTTTAACCCTCCCTGTAGGGCCAGTGCACGACCTCAGTGTCCTCAGCAGGAGAAGAAACAGGAGCAGAATCTGTCGGCCTGTTTATCTCCAAACATATTATATTTATATTGAATAAAATAAATACTGATAAATGTTTGTGTTCTGTTCATGGGGAACACAACCTTTGAGCCCCCAGTAAAGCTGCTGTTGTTTATAAGTGTTTGTAATATTATGTCCCCACTTCTGTAAACTGAGGAGGATCAAATAAAGGAAACTTTGTAAAAACAAAACGTCAGCAGAAACACCTGCTAATGTAATAAAGTGTGCTACACATGTCAGGATCAGGAGCTGCCATCAGGCTGTGAAGCATGTGCAAAAAAGTAATCTGGAAATTCCCCAGAGCAAAACCAGCAGCAGAAAACACCCAGGTCTTGTTGGCACGTGTGGACGGGTCTCGTCAGCAGGCTGCAAAACTTACTGTCATTTAAACAGAGAAAAGTTTGTTAATGAGCCGAGTGGACAAATGAACTGTGACATTTTCAACATGGAAGCAAAAGAGTGGTGGAAAGTAACTGAGTAGATTTGAAATGTGCAACATAAATAAAGCTGACTGAAAGATTTTACAAATGAACACGATTCGTGTCAGTGGTGGAGGAAGCACCTGAAAACCACAGATGCCTCAGCAGACTTCAGTAGAAGCTTTAGTCAGCTGTTAGATACTGGAGTAAAAGTATCTGATATTTACCGTACTTCAGTATCAAAAGTAATTTCATGATATTAAATGTTCTCAAGTATTTAAGTATTTATTTCCAGATTCTCCCTCTCTCAGTCCTTCATTCGTCTGTGTCTATCCCTCCTTCCCTATTTTGTAGTTAGTAATGAAGATGCTGAGGGGAGATGTATCAGAATAAGAGACACATCTTATTTAGGAGTTATTAGTGTTTCCTAAGTAAGTTATTTATTTTATTATTTATCTATATTTATCCACAGACTCTGTGACCACCTGTCTGCAGCTGCTGAAGAAGAATCCTCTGCGAGGAGCTGGACAGAGGGACACAAACGAGGTCAGAGGAGAGAAATTCTTTGAGGCAAATCACTTTCTTGAAACATGTTTTACTCTCTAAAAATAATTTTGTGCATTTGTTATAATCCACGTCGTCCACCACCTGTGACTTATTGATTTGTATTGATTGTACACATTTACTGAAGCTGCCAAGTCACTGTGCTGCGATAAATATTTTCTCACTTGATTATTGATGACTGAAAAGTACAATGTTTCTGTGTGAGATGAAGGTTGACAGAAATATAAAACAAATACTTCAGTACTGTAATGAAGTGTTGTTACTTTGTTACATTAAAACACTGATTCGTTTGAATCTAAATGAATTTCTTGCACATTTTTATTTTACTGAACTATTGTTTCTGTTGTTCCCACACGTCTGTCCGTTACATTTGGAGCTGCTCGGTGTGTGAGAGCTTTCTGAAATAAAAGAATGCAAAGGAAATGAGAGTTTGTGGCCTCATGGTCGCTCCATCTGCTGCAGCTCCTTCCTGTCTTCACTGTTGACTTCAGGAAATGACCCAAATACAACCAAAGAAGAAAAAGGTGTGAGATCTGTACTTTTCTTTCTTTTTGCTTCACCTGCAGCTGTGTTTCTACACCTGAATATAATGATAGCTTTGCAGAATGAACTCTATCTGGAAATCTGTTGAATTTAAGGAGGAGGAGGAGGAGGAGGAGGAGGAGGAGGAAGGTTAATGTGTCTCTTCAAAAGATCCAGAATCAGCTTCGTCTCATCTGAATCACAGTTTGTCTTCACACGGTTCACAGTTAATAATCAGTCTGTTATCAGAGCATAAAGAACACCACAGAGGAGCCGTGTGTGTTTACAGAAGCTTTTACTGTGAAGCTTCAAGGCGATGGCACACACACAGGAAAACAGCAGACGATACACAGTTTACCGAAACATGAGTTCAACTTCACGATAACATCTCGAGCACCTTTCAAAGACTTTCTGCGTCTTTTTTTGGTGAAATGTTCTCTGAATGAAATCCACTTAAACTCTGCAGAGCTCCGTCTCAGTGGCTCTCATTGGTCCACATGTCTCTCACAGTCACTTCATTAACATCAACTAAATCATTACACAAATACACAGTGTGATATAAAATAAATGGTTTTAAAATGTGGAATTAACTCACAGGTGTAAAGATATAAAATGTGCTCACACAGTTCAGGTTTTCACATCTGTGATCACCGTGAAACACACACTGGAGGCTGGTTCAGAATAAGCCGACTCCAGAGCTTTGACCTGAGCAGCAAACACCAGGACTCTTTTCTTCACCTCGGCGCTGATGTCGGCCTGCGAGGCTCGGGTTCTGACGGAGGAACTCTGAGATGCCCAGGATACACTCTCTCTGAGGAAACACAGAGACACAACAGGACACGTGATGAAGTCCAGGATACACACACTCTTTATTTCTTATTCATGCATGTTTTTAAATCTGAAATGCAACCAGAGTTACGTTTCTTTATCAAGCTACTGCTGATCCTACATGCATCTCAGCACACGTCGGGTATCGGTCTGACAACAACAAGCCTCTGGGGACAAATATTTTGGGAGACCTGGTTTAGCCAGCGGCGCCCTGATATCTGGTGTTGGAGGTAACAATTTACATGCGTGACGCGTTACAGGAATATATTACATCTCAGCAGTGATCAAGTAATATCATGTTACCAACAGGATTTCAGGTGATATTATTCCATGTACAATGTCACGTTACCACCCAGAATAAAGTGTTCATTGTCCTTTTTTTTTTTTCGTTTATCCACACTGATCACTTCCACCAGCCAAAACATCCCTCACAGCTTGTGCCTCTTACACTGCCTGTTTGAGGCAGGAATATCGCGCAGTTATGCCGCCTCGCCGTTCTGTATAAAGGCTACAAATGTGAAACAGAGTCGCAGACGATGTGGTTCTGTTGGCTGAAAGTTGAGGTAGTAACAGCGCTGCATCAACATCTGTGTGAAAGGGACAGCTGGCAGGACGGGACGATGTGATGGTACGACAATGTGTTACATGTGCGACGCACCACAGGAGATTTATAGAGCAGCTAGCAGCAGTTAGCGGCTAACTCAAAGAACATTCATTCATTTTTTTTTCATTTCTTACCCTCCGAGCAGAGGACGAGATCAGCCGCCATATAACAGGGACGCTACATGATTGTTACTGACACGTGATGTCATTGTTATTGTTTATAAAGAGCTGCTGACACGTATGTTATATGTCACACTAGAGGCCGATGCTGTTGTGTTGTTCACACCTCTTCTGCTTCTGTGATGTCATCATGCTGTCTGACATCACACTCTGGAGCAACATGACGCTGCTGTAGTTTGGTTCTGTGTAAAAATGTAAAGGCAGCACAAAGAAGGGACTTCGTCGTGGCTCTATAGCGCCATCTGTGTGTAAAAATGGCGCCAGACTTTGTGGTGATTTTGCCTCTTTTTGTTGAAGTCATTTTGTATCACTTCAAAAAATTTTCTATTGTTTTGGTCGTTTTGTAGTGATGTTGTGTCTTTTTTTTGGCCCCATTTTCAGTCATTTTGTGCCTCCTTGTCGTCATTCTGCATCTCTGTGAGCTGACTGTGTTTTTTTTGTTGAAGAGTCATTTTGTGTCTCTTTTTCAGTTGTTTTGCACCTTTTTGTAGACATGTTATATCTCTGTGAGGTAGCTTTCTGTCTTTCATAGTCATTTTGTGCCTCTCTTGTATTTTTTTGTCATGTCTCTCTGACGTCATTTTGTATCATTAGTTGTCATTTTTGCCTCTTTTTGGTTGTTTTGCACCTTTTTATGGTTATTTTGTGTCTTTCTGGTCTTCTGTGTGTCTTCATGGTCAGTGTGTGTTTATTTGAGTCACATTTTGCAGGTGAGGGCCGTGGGGGCCCTGACACTGGCTCTTAACTGGCCCCAGTTAAGTAATCCCTCCATGTCCCCTGCAGGCGGCACACAGGTACCTTGTAGGCGTCCACTTTGTCCTGTCCGGTGAAGCGGTTCAGCAGCTCCCTACCGACCTGGACGCCCGTCACTGCTGCCAGAGTCGTCCTGTCCTGGTCAGTCTGAGAGGTCAGCCAGCGCAGCAGCGCCATCTACAGGAGGGAGGAGACATTTTAAAAGGATCATCATGGTGGTTTCATGTTTTAGCTCTTTAACAACAAATCATTTAAATGTCTTCACTCCAGTCTGCTTCCCTCTGACACAGCTTCTCTTTCCTGTCTGATCACTGCATCATATCCACCCTCAGCTCCTCCAACACCTCCGACTGCTCCACTCATTCAGCATCTAACACACCCTCCACCATCTAACGCACCCTCCACCATCTAACGCACCCTGCACCTCACCAGCTCCTGTGATCGGCCAGTTTCTACAGGATCTGTGGTCAAATCTGTTTTAAAGCCCACTGAGCTTGTTGTCTCTCTCCCTCCAGTGTCACATTATTTCCTTTAGTAGAAACTTTACTCTGAGTGATGACGAGAGGGACCGGGCCTTCACCTATAGTTACACCTGTACCAGGTGAGTCCCGGCCTCTGTGTTTGGTTTCAGGTTTTCTGTCCTCAGAGTAGATTCATGCTGAGCCACATTAGTTGAGTTTTGTTTTATTAATTTCTTCTGGCTGATATTCACTATATGGTGGAAGACGTACACTGATCTTTGACTCGAGGAAAAGTAGAAACACTGCAGTGTAAAAATACTCTGTTACAAGTTAAAGTCCTGCATCTAAAATCTTAACCACAGGGTGTCTACAGGTATAACCAAGTTACTGTTAGTTATGATAACAATTGCGTGAGTTTGAGTTTAATGTATTTAACATAAAGAGAAAACAAAATCTCATCACTGTCATAAAAGCTATTTATTACTGCTGCAGCTCTTCAGTCTGTCCGATGATTGTAAACAGTCACCAGGTCCATCAGGCCGGAGACATCACGGTAATGTGACTAAAAATATTTAAGACCCATCGACACTGAATTTTTAACCAATTGAAGACTTTCAAGGACTTATATTAAGGAAACATAATTTAAGACTTTATAAGGACCTGTGGACACCCTGTAATTAAAATAACATCAGTATGAGAATCAAAATATACTTAAAATACAAAAGTAAAAGTGCTCATTATGCTGAACGGACCTTTTCAGAATAATATATTATTGGATTATAATTATAATGCATTAATGTGTAAGTATCATTTTGAACAGTGTCGGGCAGCTTTATCTATGAAAATATGTCATAATTATATTTTTATTATATAAGTTTTTGATCGTCTGAATCTGCAAAGTAACTAAAGCTGTAAAGTAAATGCAGTACAGTAATAAATACAGCATGAAATGGAGTCAGCAAAAATACACATCAAGATAAAGAGGAAACACAGTGGGAGAGTACAAGTATCTCAACCTTGAGTAAATGTACTTCGGTTTCTTTCCCTCACTGATATTCAGAAACGTTTTACCCTTGAAACACTCTTACATATTCATCACTTTCACATTTCTGAAGACACAATAAAAGATTTATTATTTTTTGGCCACGACGCTTTAAAATCGCCCAAATACACATTAAACACATGATGTCAGTCCTGGTTTAAATCTCCTACAGTCACCATTAGTAAATCATCTTACTGTTTGTTTTATTCAGTTATGTTTAAACTGATTTCAGATAATAAAAGTTAATGTTGTTTCTCACCTGCTGAGCTAACTGAGTGTTGCTCATCTCTCCTCCTGAGGTCAGTGAACCCGACATGACGAAAAACTCACCAATAAAACACAAAAACACCACAAAGCGGGAAGTTACGATAAAAACAGACCCGTCAAACTTCCTCTGAGATTATTAACTGAGGCTAAACTCGATATTTTGAGAGAAATACACCGAAAAAACAGATTCCTTCTGTCGACTGGTTGGAAAATGTCTCACTTCCTGTTTACAGCGCTTCTTCTTCGTTGGTGTCAGTCTGTCAGTCAGACTCGCTTCGTTCTTCTTCTTCTTCTTTGGTTTCGGCAGACTAGACGCATCTAAGGCGTATTGCTGCCCTCTACTGTTTCCATGCGATTCCTTCTAGTGTTGAATCATATTCTGTTGTATATTCCAGTGTGATGTAGATACTGCAGCAGCTTCTTCATCTTGTTCCAGTCTTCCATATTCAGCAGTGTGTTCATGTTAAAAACAGCCTCTCCAGCTGCTCCCAGTTCTCTGAAAAGTTTCCTCCTTTGAGATGAGTATTTCTTGCACTGTAAAATAACATGTGTCACAGTCTCTGGTTCTCCACACTCACATTGTCCATCCGGGTGCTTCCCAGTCAGGGCCAGCCCACTCCTAAGACCACAATGACCAAGTCTTATTCTGGTGATGACTACAGCGTCTCTCCTGCTGCAACCAAAGCAATTATTGCTTTTCCCTATGTCCCTTTGTATATTATAAAATATCCTGCCTTTGCTTTCCTGATCCCATGAGTTCTGCCACATTTCCTTTGCTGCCTGGTTTATTACAGATGAGTATTCTGGTGATCCAAGATCCAATTCCAGTTTTACTTTTTCCTGCTTTATTGCGTTTTTAGCCACAACGTCTGCTTCCTCATTTCCCTGTATGCCCACATGTGCTGGTACCCAGATGAACCCCACCTCACACCCCATTTTGTTAATTCTATACAATATTAGGCACATTTCTGTTATTAAGTCAGGTCTGGACTTGGAACGTGCCTCTTTTACAGTCTGTATAGCTGCTGCTGAATCACTGCATATGACTGTATAACTTGGTTTATTGTCCTCCACCCACTGCAGAGCCTTCAAAACTGCCATCATCTCTGCTGTGTATACTGACGTGTGATCTGATATCCTGTAGCCTTTTCTTACTTCTAACTGGGGGATTACTGTGCCAATTGCCACCCTCCTGCTTTCTGGTTCTTTTGACCCATCTGTATATATCTGTAAATGTGACCTCCATTTTTGCTGCAAGTGCTTCTGAATTTTATTAACGATGTTTTCGTCCTTTTCCCTCTTCTTACCATTTAAAAATCTCATATCAATCTCAGGTTCTGTAAAAAGCCATGGTGGAACAGTTGACCAGCAGACTGGGGGAGATACTTTCTTCTCCAGAATGCCTGTTTTTCCTGCATTATCTTTTAGCTTGACTCCAAAATTAACTTTAATTCTGCTTTTCCTCCCCCCAAATTCCCAGTGTTGGTCTAGCAGTGTTTTAGTTGGGAAAGACTCATCTTGACCTTTTGTTTTCATCAAATATTTGAGCCCAAGCTTAAAGTCAGACTCGCTGCTGCCGCTCAGCGGTGAAAACATGTTACTACACTAAAAACTGTGCAGGAAGAAGTACTCGGATACTGCAGTAACTGTAAGTATACTGCTCTGTTAAAATACCCGAGTTCTCTTAAGCCGTGGTTTATTTCAACATCTACACACATTCTCCACAGGAAACATTTTTCTCTTCTCAGTACAACAGTATTGACAGTAAAATGTACTCTGAGTATCACAGTAAAAGTATCTGTTGTGCAGAATGATCCACTGAAGAGTTATATTATGATTTATCTTATTATTGGAACATTATTATTGATGCTTTGACACATGAGCAGCATTGAGTGCAACAGCTGGAGCTCAGTTTAACCACTTTATAACTGCAGGCCGGTATCAAAACAATAAATATTACAGGGAGTATTTGAGTTGTTAAGGAGTTGTAGTCGCCCAGTAGCTCAATGGGTTCAGCAGGCGGGCTATGTATGAAGGCAGATTTGTTGGCACAGCAGCCGTGGGTTCAATTCCAGCTTGTTCTTGCTGTAAAATACAACTTTTTACATTCATGTAATAAATAACATGACATCTGCCTTAATACAGACCCAAGATAGAGAGGAAAAGAAAAGACCCACTAACAAACTCCTCCTGTGTTAATGAATGGTAATTTAAGCCAGATTAAGTGTGTGTACTGTAACCAGTATTTGTTAGATGCCTGTGGATATTCTCATTTAACCAGGTCATAGTTATCTCAAGGCAACTGAATCCAACACAACTGGACTTAGTTTTCTCTCAGAAGACTAGTCAGACAGAACTGATGAAGCTGATGAATAAGAGGTGAAACGTCTTCTAAGACAAAACTAAGTCCAGTTGCGTTTGATTCAATTTCCTTGAGATGAGCATTTGTTAGAAAAAAAAAACTGAACAAGCTCAGGAACTGAATTATCCATAGAAATGATTCATTAACTTGATGGTCTAATGAGTCATTTATAAAGAGACTCCATGACGTCTCACACATATGTTGATGAGCCTTAAATATGAAATAATCTTCTCAGTTATGACTCAGAACATTTGAATCTTTCCACATCACCAGATACAGTAAAACACTGTTCCTGTGTTTACCAAACATTTTGTGGATTTCTGCTGTTTTTGTTGTATTGATTTAATTCCACCTGAGTCACAAGCGTCTGCGTTAACCATTTATACTGTAGTCATTTAAAGCATGTATCTATAGACTCAGTCTGAGCATCAGCACAAGCTGTGCTTCAATCTTCATCTGAAAGTTCTGGATTGCAGGTTTCCTTCCAGGCGTGAACTTTCAGTTCAGTAAGATGTCAAACAGCTCTGTGGACTCTGAGTCAGTAACTGTAACATGAGTAACTTGGATTAACATGTTGATGGTTTATGCTTCTGTGATCATTACTGCAACATGAATCTTTATTATCACTGAGTTTATTTTCATCATCATCATCATCATCAGGTGAGGTCAAAGAAGTTTATTCAGTCTAAACAGTCAGAGAACATTTTCACACTATTTAACATCTAAAACGTGTTTCATCATGTTATGTCCCCACTGTACTTGAACGCAGCGTCTCAGCATCACAGTGAGGTGTGAACCAGGTCACTGAGAGGTCTGTGTCGGGGTCACTCAGAGGTCAGAGGTCAGAGGTCAGCTCTTGTCAGCAGGTTTGGAGAAGGAGCCCAGCTGCTTGGTGTTGACGTCCCTCAGCTGCTCCAGCTGTCTCTGTCCTCGCCGGTACAGATACTCGATGTGCATCACGTCCGTCTTCTTGATCTGAGCGTTCTCTCTGAACTCGTCACGGATTCGAGGGATGAAGCCCGGTTTGTCCCGGCCGGCCCGCAGGAACTGCCGGTACAGAGCCAGGACCTGCTTCTGCAGCTTACTGTGCCGAGCCATCCGGACTCAAACAGACCTCAGATCAGGGACGACAGGAAGCTGGAGGACACGTTGGACAGCAGCGCTGGAGTCTCTTCAGCTGCAGTGTCTCTGACAGACTGTGTGGCGTGAAGGTCAGAGTTCATCACTGAGCGTCCTGTTGGATCACTGATCACACGCAGACACTGAGCGGGACGTTGGACCCTGAACGTGTCATGAGTGTAAAGCTGGAGCTACACACTGAACAGTGAGGGCCCTGAACGCACCACGATGCTCCTCTGTGTCTCCTGTGGGTTCTTTCAGGCTCTCTGCAGGTGAGGGGCCGCACGCTGAGCTCTGATTGGCTGAGAAGTCTTCTGACTGAGGATCTGACGTCTGACTGTCGGAGTAAAACACACACTGAGTTCAGATGATGATCAGCTGCAGTTCATCATTTGGCTGCAGAAACACCTTCATCAGCTCCTCATCTTCATCAACCAATAAACTCAGACACTTCACTCTGTCGTTACATTAAGTTTTATCTGCTGCTGGTGCTGCAACGACTCACTGATGAGTTTTCAACTCTTAAATTAATCGACAACTAATTTGATCATTTGTTAATCACTGAGTAATTCTCTAGGAAAAACCCTTCTCTGATTCAGGTGCCAGTTGCACAAAACACCTTTATTTTCCCCTTAATTACGACACCTGAGGGACTCACATAAGGGTGTTGCACAGAGGGTTTCTGTAGCGAGCTCTGAATTTACTTTGATCCACTGAATATATAATGATAAACTTTAAATATGTGGGACCAAACCACAGACACAAGATGACTTTATGAATCCGCAGCAGCAGCAGTGCTGATCCTCGGCTCATCGCAGCAACACATGCAAATAAACCACGTTAATTAAAAACTGTTAAAACTGCCAGAGACGTTTAAATGAAGTAAAACCAAGAGAAACACATGAGATGTGACTGTGAGCTGAACTCTGAGGTAAAACGGCAACAGAACGGGATCAGCTCACCTGTGTCAAACTCACCAGTTCAGCCCGTTTCCGGTGGTCAAACTGTTTCCGTCGATGAATCACCGGTTAGTTAATAAACCGAATTATAAATATATATAACCTGTACTACACTGTTAGCTGTGTTAGCTGATGTAAACAGCCTCTGTGTGACCTTACTGCACGTTACAACACACTGTGACGCTGCAGGACTACAAAAATATCAACTTCCGGTGACGGATTTCACAATAAAATACCCATCTGGGAGCATGAAATACTACAAAGGCTTTGAAAAGGTAGGTTTATTAACTGGAAAATATTCTTTGCTGTTATTGTAAGTACCAAAGCATCCTAAGTTTACTCGAGTACTGGAGGTAAGCACTTTTACTTAACTACAGTATTTTCTTTGAATGCCACATATTGCCATGTGTTTTCTTTTTTAAGATAAGATAAGATAAGATAAGATAAGATACACCTTTACTGATCCCACAACTGAGAAATTCCAGTGTTACAGCAGTCAAGAGGAAAGAGTCAGAACAAAAATTTCAAAAAATTAAACTTAAAAAACTTAAAATTTAAAAAACTAGGTATGCAAAATAATGTACAAAAATACAAGAAACAGTGATAAATAACAATAACAATAATGATAATAATAATAATAATAATAATAATAATAATGAGAGGTGGATAATAATAATAATAATAATAATCTTACATCACTTCACCTTAGAGAGGTTAATGTTGTACGTTTTTCTGCACTATATTTATGTGACAGCTTTATGTTACAAAATGCTGAAAGATTAATAAGTGTGTTTACATAAAGATAATTAAGGGGTTTTTTTGTGAAAAATATTGGTTTAGCATTTGTCATAGAACATTTCATGGTTCCAGCTTCACAAACTTTTACTTTGAATAAAGTTAATAATTATAATATATTTGTAATAATGTTAATAACTGTAATGTCTTATTAATAACGTTATTAATTGTAATGTATTAGAAAAAATGAATAAAAATAAGAATTGTAATGTATTAATAATGATATTGAGGTTGAATAAATAAACATTGTGAAGGTGTCACTTTGGGCTGTGGCTCATTGTGACACCATTTCTTTCTATTTTTACTATTTTTTCAAACCAAACAATCACGAAATAATGGAGAAAATAAAAAGCAAATTAATTCAGAATTAATATAATCATTAGTTAACAGTCTAAAATAATCTCCAGCTCAGCTGACTACAACAGTAAAATCATAATTGTACATTAATGAATGAGTCAGAATCATCTGATGACGTCATATATAATATTACAACAGTCACTTTAATTCTTTAACCACATTTTACAGATTAAACTTTAACTGCAACATGATATTTTTTACTGTTTAATGATGGTACTTTTAATTCAGTAGAAGATCTAAATACACCAAATGTGGAATTACCTAAATATACGCCATCGCCTTTTATTTTGAAAACTTCGACCCGGAAGAGTATGTGTATTTCCGGTTTAGCTCTCAGGAGTCAAATGTCACAACAGAGCAGCAGCAGTGAGCTCAGTGAGCAGCGCCGGTAACAACACGAAGGTCCGTGATTTTATTTATTTCAATATTTATTTAAGTGTTTTTTATGAATCTCGTTTCCGGTCGGAAGTTTGATAAAAGTGGAAAAACCGATTTTTATGACGACATTAAAAGTTAACGTTAAATTCTGTCACAGTCACTGTCAGACAGAAGCTAACGGTTTAGCTTATTAGACATTTCTTACTCTGCTTGTTCAGCTCTGACAGCAGCTCAGTTATTCACTAAAATAATAAATGAAGTATTTATTTATCATCAGATCTTTTATGTTTCTTTTATGATTAAATGACTGTTTAAAACAAAATAAACAGCTGAGAGGTGAGCACACCTCGTCACATCACATCACATGAAGCCAAATGTACTATTGTATTTTATTTGTAAGGGACCAGGTAAAATATTAAATATATTTTTGACCATTTGATGTAACTGGAGACTGATGTGAAGCAGTGAAGGAACACTGACTTTAGGAAAACTGATTTAATAATAAGCTAAGTTTAAATTAATGAGCAGTAACATCTGTTTATTACTGAATGACTCTGATCAGCAGCTGGACATTAACTTACAGTTTGGTAATATCATGATATTCACTGTGAGACAAGATGAAATGTTAAACTGCTTTTTCATACAACTGTTCACATCACGGCATCTGTCTCTCTTAATATTGCTCAATAATAATAATCATGATGTTGATTAAGAAAAACTGTTAATGTGAGCAGTGTTTGAGTTTCAGATAATTGTTGCATCAGTGTAATAAAGTACTGTCAGGTATTTAATATAATAATAATAAACTTTAATTGTATTGCAACTTTCATACAGAGCGTTTTACATCAAACTTTATGCTAATAAACATTATGTGTGTATGTGTGCAGCTGTACATGCATACATGGGTATGTGCTGTTGTTTTTTTGCAGTGCTGTATAACAGTTTGTATGTTTATATCCATCTTTATATCTGAATATAAAGAAGAATAAAAATCATGAACATAAATGAACTAAATGTTGCAAACAAAACATGTGACACATATAATATATGCACACAGCCTCCTCCATCTCACGTAGCCTTGATTCAGTGAACCATGAATCTCTACGTTTCATAACAAACACAAAGTCTCTGACTCATCACTGCATCTGTATGATTTGCTGTTTTAGACGTCATCGTCCACTCTCAGACAGCTGCACTGGTATGTTTGTATCTATAAGTATGTATATATGTACATGTATGTATATACATGTACATATGTATATATAGACATATATACATATATGTCTATATGTATGTATCTACATATACTGGAATTTCTCAATTGTGGGATCAATAAAGGTGTATCTTATCTTATCTTATCTTATCTTATCTTATCTTATCTTATCTTATAAACCGATACTGGACAAACTTCCGGCCGACCTCTGAACCCAGCTGTGTGTCAGCTCTGGTAGTTTCCAGTGACACTCCTGCAGGTGCTTTTTGATGAACCCCAGGTTTGAATATTTCCTCCTCTGGAACATGAAACAATCTTCAGAATTTTAATTTTGAAGATTTTAATGTGTTCTGATTGGCTGCTGCCTCAGACAGGTCTCTGTTGTAAAAGAGAACTACAATCTTAGCGGGACGTCCTGGTTAAATAAAAATAAGCGAAATAGAAAATTAAAATCTAATAAAACAGGAAGGAATAGAATTTAAAATGAGACTAAATGAAATAAAAATGAGACGTTTGGTAAGTTTCAGTAAAGTCAGAGTGCAGACGACTGGAAATCAGTTTTTATTTCTTCCTGTCGTGTGAATCTCATGTTCTGTTTTATTTTGATTCAGTTCTAATTTTAATATATTGAATATTTGTTTGCACATGACTTGTCTGGCACATGGAGGGCGCTGCAGCTGCATTTCTATTGTGCAACACTGGGTTGTTAAATGGTGATGAAGCTCAAATGTTTATTAGTTATATATTTAAAAATAGTGTTGTGACTTTATCCTAGTAGCTACACATACTCTAATTTAAATATGTCACATGTTCATTTTTATTGCTTCAGTTTGTGATGAAACATGATGTATTTATTTTCCTGTGTGTGTGTGTGTGTGTACCTGCAGACATGGAGGTGGCGGCGGAGGAGTGGCGGCAGGTGGAAGAGCAGGTGGAGCGGCTGCTGAGTGGTGAGGGGTCAGAGGTCACCGGCTGTGATGTGGGCCTGGAGCAGAGCAAACCGGCCACTCTGAGGAAGAACGTCACCTACATCGTCTGCGCCGTCATCTTCAATGACAAGGTCACAGCTCGTTATTACCTGATCAAAGATTTAATCAGTTAATGTTGGGTCAATATAATATATGTGTGTGTGCGTGTGTGTGTGTGTGTGTGTGTGTATGTGTGGTCCGTCAGGAGGAGGTGCTGATGGTGCAGGAGGCGAAGCAGGACTGTTATAAGCAGTGGTACCTGCCTGCAGGGAGGGTGGAGGTGGGGGAGAGCCTGGAGGAGGCGCTGAGGAGAGAGGTGAGACTCACACACACACACACACACACACACACACACACACCCCTGTCTCCCGGTTACCATGGTTACCGCCCTGTTTCTTTGCAGGTGAAGGAGGAGGCGGGGTTTGACTGCGAGCCAATCACCTTGCTGCTGATCCAGGAGCAGGGACCTCAGTGGATCCGCTTCATCTTCCTCGCCAAGGTCACAGGTCAGAGGTCACAAACACTCACATGTTCATACCTCTGTATTTACTGATAATAAAGGTATTGATTAGTTGCAGTCACTGATCACATTTCACTGAACACTGATAAATATATTCAGATGAAAGCAACAGAGACAGTTTGCTGTCTGACGTTAGATTTAGTTTTAACATAAAGACACAGTGATCAATCAATCAATCAATCAATCAATCAATTTTATTTATAAAGCCCAATATCACAAATCACAATTTGCCTCACAGGGCTTTACAGCATACAACATCCCTCTGTCCTTATGACCCTCACAGCTGATCAGGAAAAACTCCCCAAAAAACCCTTTAACGGGGAAAAAACAGTAGAAACCTCAGGAAGAGCAACTGAGGAGGGATCCCTCTTCCAGGACGGACAGACGTGCAATAGATGTCGTACAGAACAGATCAGCATGATAAATTAACAGTAATCCACATGACACAATGAGACAGAGAGAGAGAGAGAGAGAGAGAGAGAGAGAGAGAGAGAGAGAGAGAGATGCAGGTAATGACAGTATCTTACAACAACATTAATGAAAGTAATAATATTATAGTTATAGTTCTGGCTACTGCAGTACAATATGTTGAAAGTATGTATTAATATCTGGCAGTATACATGTGTGACAATAGTCATATGTGTATAATAACAGTAGAAGTATGACTAATGACTAATGATGGCAGCAGCAGCAGCAGGAGGCATCTGGCAGGACCACGGCAGCAGCACAACCACGCACGTCACGCTGTCCAGGCACCGCTGTGATATGAGTTAATCTGAGAGACAGTGGAGCACAAAGGCTCCGGAGAAGAAGCCGAGTTAGTGACATCCAGAATGGCCGGGTTAGCAAGATGCAGTAATAGGATACGAGAGAGAGAGAGAGAGAGAGAGAGAGAGAGAGAGAGAGAGAGAGAGAGAGAGAGAAGGAGAGAAGGTGCCCGGTGTATTATAGGGGGGTCCTCCGGCAGACTAGGCCTAAGTCAGCCTAACTAAGGGCTGGTACAGGACAAGCCTGAGCCAGCCCTAACTATAAGCTTTATCAAAGAGGAAAGTCTTAAGTCTAGTCTTAAATGTGGAGACGGTGTCTGCCTCCTGGACCGTAACAGGAAGATGATTCCACAGGAGAGGAGCCTGATAGCTGAAGGCTCTGGCTCCTGATCTACTTTTGGAGACTTTAGGGACCACGAGTAACCCTGCGTTCTCAGAGCACAGTGTTCTGGTGGGATAATATGGCACTATGAGCTCTCTAAGATATGACGGAGCTTGACCATTTAGAGCTTTATAAGTTAACAGTAGGACTTTAAATTCAATTCTGGATTTTACAGGGAGCCAGTGCAGAGAAGCTAAAACAGGAGAGATATGATCGCGTTTCTTAGTTCCTGTTAGTACACGTGCTGCATTCTGAATTAGCTGGAGAGTTTTTAAGGACTTACTAGAGCTACCTGATAATAGAGAGTTACAGTAATCCAGCCTTGAGGTAACAAAAGCGTGGACCAATTTTTCTGCATCTTTTCGGGTCAGGATAGGCCTAATTTTCACAATATTACGCAGATGAAAAAATGCAGTCCGTGAGGTTTGTTTTAAATGAGAATTAAAAGACAAATCTTGATCAAATATTACTCCGAGGTTTCTTACGGTAGTGCTAGAGGCCAGAGCAATGCCATCTAGAGAAACTATGTCATCAGATAAAGAGTCTCTGAGTTGTTTGGGGCCAAGAACAATAACTTCAGTTTTGTCTGAATTTAACATCAGGAAATTGGTGCTCATCCAAGTTTTTATGTCTTTAAGGCAATTATGGAGTTTAGTTAATTGATTACTTTCTTCTGGCTTCATTGATAAATACAACTGAGTATCATCCGCATAACAATGGAAATTTATAGAGTGATTTCTAATGATGTTACCTAAAGGAAGCATATATAGAGTAAACAGGATTGGTCCGAGCACAGAACCTTGCGGAACTCCAAAACAAACTTTAGTACGTAAGGATGGTTCATTGCGAACGTCAACAAATTGAAAACGATCAGATAAATAAGATTTAAACCAGCTTAGTGCAGAACCTTTTAAGCCAATTAAGTGATCCAGTCTCTGCAGTAGAATTTGATGGTGATGACAGCGGCTTTGGGACGCAGCCACAGGTGAAGGTGTTCTTGAGACGTATAATGAAGGACTGTCCTCGTCTCTGTGTGTCTGTGTGTGTATGTCTCTGTGTGTCAGGTGGGAGTCTGAAGAGTCTGTCAGCAGCAGATCAGGAGTCTCTTCAGGCGTCCTGGTGGGACAGACAGTCCGTCCTCCATCTGAGAGGACGAGACATCCTCCGTCTCATCGAATGTGGACTCAAGTAGGACATTAAACTCTCTGAGTCTTTGTGTGAAGCTGAACAGCTGAAACAAACAGTAAACACATCAAGTTATGTTTGTGGTTCTGTAGATCAAAGTATTTTCGAGTAATTTAGCAAGAAAAAAAATCCCACACTGCTTTAATCATCATCCTCCTCCTCCTCCTCCTCCTCCTCCTCCTGGTCTGAGTTTAGACACAAACAGTGTGACAGTGGATGAAGCTGGGTACAAACACTCACTGTGGCTGCTGTGATGCTTTCAGGTACCGTCAGGATCCCTGGCATCCCGTCACGCTGCCTGTGGACCTGAGCTGCCGTCACGTGCTGCAGAGACTCGTCCTGGTCTTCACTGACGCCGAGGAGCAGATCTGGGTTCTGCTCATTAAAGGTAACCATCAGATAAAAATCTGAAGACTAATTAACCGCCCTGCTGCTCGTTAAGTCTCTCCAAGTCAAGTTTCTTTGCTTCCACTTAAATCTTTGTTGGCAGAAGAAATCTTCTCCTGTTGGTGGATTTATTTGCAGCTCAATTTTAGAAGCCACTTTGTGTCGTGTATTCAGTCCCTTCTCCCAGTTTCATTACAGTTTTTCTTTTGGTCTTAAGATTTCTACGTTTATTAGCTGTTTGTCTGTCGCTGTACTGTTCCCTAATTATTCATAAAAGCTGTTTTTACTCACTGTCAACAGTCTTTAAACCAAATATCTGCCGCTTCTATCTCACTGTCTTCAGAGAAATTACAAATAAAGCACTAAACAACTCATCTGGGCTTTTTAGTTTAGTGTTCGTGTAACAATTGACAGCACATTTCTCAAAACACAGTCGCTGTCTGACATTTGGAGAAAAAAATGTAATCATTCTTCATCAAATGATCCAAACTGACATTTCTGACGCCTGTGACACCCACTGTGACGAGCTTGTTTTAAATCTTGGGGCACCGCAGGGCTCTGTGCTGTCACCACTGCTGCTTGCCATTAAAAAAAATGAAATGACCGTCCACAGCAGTGATGTCAAGCTGTTTAAATATGCGGATGACAAGACTGTTGTTGGTCTTCTCCTGGAGGACAGTGTGATGTATGAACAGGTTACTTTAGCCAGGTCACTGTTCTTCAGGACTGGTGTCAGGTGAGATAACTGGACATGAACGTGACTGAAACAAAATAACTTATAATACAAACTTGGGCACAATTACTGATCAGATAATAACCTAAAATGGAAACTCAGAGAGCATTTTTAAGAGAGTCAGTGAGTGCCTGTTTTTAGTAAGGAAGTTGAAGAGCTTCAGCACACAGAGGCCTGGTTTAAAGCATTTCATCATTTACCTGGTACAACATTTGCATGGTACGGCAGCCTGAGTGCAAAGAGCAAAAACAAGCTCTCTAAGCTTGTCAACACTGAAGGGAAGTCGATTGGCTAGTCAGACGTCATTTAAAGAACTTCTTTTGTCCAATAAAAAACATAATTATATTACTCAAAGTAAAGTATAATAAAAAGTATTATAATCAGTTCCCAAACTATAAAGATGTTTCCAAAGTTTTTCACTTATTTCCAGACAATTCAATTATTTTGTCCTGTACTACATTACCCATGAGTCTCTGCAGCTGTTGCTTTGGAGAAGACTACAACAACATGAACAGCAAACTCATCTGTGTTTTATCATTTGAAGCTTTGTGAACTAACCTCCCCTCCCCCTCTCTGTCCTGCAGCCCCGGTGCTCCACCTCCCCACGGCGGCGGCAGTGAAGACCCACGCGGTGACCTGGGCGACCAACATGGTGGTGCAGGAAGCCATGCCGTCAGCGTACTATGACCAAGACGTCAACACGCTGGGTGTGTTCAGCCTGCAGCACAATGGCCGGCAGCACGGGAAAACAGACGGCGTGTGCTTCAACACGCTGGTGGCGTTGGTGCCCGACCGCGTCCAGCGCAACGAGGATGGAGAGAAAGTGGAGTGGACGGGGACGGGACTGCCTCCACCCGTAGAAAACCCGCGATACGTCTGGCACAAAATCCAGAAACAAACGCTGAGAGAGAAACTGCTGGAGAAGACCAAAAACACGTCCATCTTACCCGTTCACAGCCTGTATTGACCAAACACAGACCTACAGGACTCTTATTGTGAAAAGAACACGCTCTTATTCTGAAAGAACATGTCTTATTTTATGTGTCAGGTAGAGGGTAGAGTTTAAACGTGCACGGAGCAATAAAATATTGATATTTATGTCAGATTTTATAAGAAAGAGTCTAAATACGTAAAGGAACACTTTCAATTAAGACCTAAATATTTTGGGAAATAATTTATTCTCTCTTTACTAAGAAATAAAATTGAAGGTATTTAACATTATATTATATTTTAAATAATATATAACCTAAAAAATACGGTCAGTTTGGAGGAGTCAGCACCCAGAGCCACCCAACACAGATGCTAATCAGTTTTAGATGTGTTATGATATCATGTTCAGTTGAATAATATTGGATTATTTTCAGTCAGAATAAAACAGATGATCTGCAGATTTACACATAAATATTTAATTTAAACTGTACTGTATGTTTTTGTTGCTGCTGGTTACATTCCTCCTGATGGGAATTTAAAAAATGCACGACAGGGACGCACCACTGTTTGTTTGTTTATCTTGTGTAACATAAAGAGACGACAGCTACATTTTGTTTCACAGCTCTGTGTTGTACAATGACAATAAATGAATGAACGTACGGCTGAAATGTTCTGATGTCACTATTTTTCTGACTGTTGAGATAAAAACCTGAAGTGTGATGAAGCTGATTTATAGTTGTGTCAGCTCTATGCAGACGCTACACACATGGCCTACGCTGTTGTGAGCATTGTGCGGTGGTGTGTCTGTGTCAATCTGCAGTTACACCTCCAAAACACAAGCTGGCGGCGGAGTTTCTGTGAAGTGCTGTAAAGTTTAGTTGATTCAAAACACACACAAACACAAATACATTAAATACACATTAAATACACAGTAAACACAAGTACACAAACACATTAAACACAAACACACATTAAACACACATTAAACAGCAAACACATTAAACACAAACACACATTAAACACACATTAACAGCAAACACATTAAACACAAACACACATTAAACACAGCAAACACATTAAACACACACACAAACAAACACAAACACACAGTAAACACACATTAAACACAGCAAACACACATTAAACACACATTAAACACAAACACATTAAACACACAAACACAGTAAACACACATTAAACACAGCAAACACACATTAAACACACATTAAACACAAACACACATTAAACACACAAACACACAGTAAACACACATTAAACACAGCAAACACACATTAAACACATTAAACACAGCAAACACACATTAAACACACATTAAACATGGCTTAATAGAGACAGTTTCAAACACAAATCAGCTTCACTATAACTCGCAGCATTCACAGACAAACACTTGTCTTTATCTGGACACATTTTCCCCACAAATACAACATGCTAACGTTATTAGCATTAGCACTTTTACATTGTATAAATTAGCTTAGCGGCTAGCGGACTTCCCTCTTCTCATATGAAGCCAGGGACAACAGCAACATTTAACAAAGATAACATTACAAAATTCAGCTCCATTACAACTCACAAGGTTCACTGACAAAACAACTGTCTTATACTAAACACATTTTCCAAACAAATACAACATGCTAACGTTATTAGCACAAGCCTATGGCATTTCACATTGTATAAATGAGCCTAGCAGCTAGCAGAGATTTGCTCTGCTCATATTTCAGCCAGGATAAATCACACACAGTGTGTGGAGGCTTTATTGTCTTCACAATTTATTGTTTCTTATCTGTGAAATTAAAGTAAATCAAAGCTTTGTTTCCACTGAGGGAAATGGTTTATCACAAATGTACGTGTGAGTACATTTGTGGGTCGATGGCCATCAGACTTCAGGGTGGGCTCTAAAACACGGGTGGACTTAATGCAGAACTATAAACCCTGTGTCAGCTGTGTGATCACATGACGAACCTGCTGACGTCAGAGTTCAGAAGTAAAAACAACCATCAGTCAAAAAAATCACTTTATTGTTTTAAACATCACAGTGTCACAGTTTATCTTCATCATCATCATCATCGTCATCATCATCTTCATCCCTGTGTGTTCAGACTCATGTCTGATCAGCTGTCTCCTCAGCTGTCTCCTCAGACAGCTGATCAGCTGTCTGATCAGCTGTCTGCTCCACCTTGGCCTTCTTCAGGTAGTTGTCGTTGACGTTCTTCAGGTGTTTGGTTCTGTTGTCCAGACGCACGGTCCACTCCTCCCTCAGCCTAAGACACACAGGAAAACTTTATTTAAATTACAAGAGTCAGAGGTTCATTTGTTCCCAAATATCTGTGACATCACAGTGTATCTGTGACATCACAGTGTATCTGTGACATCACAGCGTATCTGTGACATCACAGTGTATCTATGACATCACAGTGTTCAGGAAATGTTCTGACTCAGTTCAGTTATTTAGAGCGACCAACTTTAAACTGCAACAGTGTTACACAGACCTCACAGTGTTACACAGTCCTCACAGTGTTACACAGACCTCACAGTGTTATACAGTCCTCACGGTGTTACACAGTCCTCACAGTGTTACACAGTCCTCACAGTGTTACACAGTCCTCACGGTGTTACACAGTCCTCACAGTGTTACACAGTCCTCACAGCGTTATACAGACCTCACAGTGTTACACAGTCCTCACAGTGTTACACAGACCTCACAGTGTTACACAGACCTCACAGTGTTACACAGTCCTCACAGCGTTATACAGACCTCACACAGTTAAGGTCCTCACAGTGTTACACAGTCCTCACAGTGTTACACAGTCCTCACAGTGTTATACAGTCCTCACGGTGTTACACAGTCCTCACAGTGTTATACAGTCCTCACAGTGTTACACAGTCCTCACAGTGTTATACAGTCCTCACAGTGTTACACAGTCCTCACAGTGTTACACAGACCTCACAGTGTTACACAGTCCTCACGGTGTTACACAGTCCTCACAGTGTTACACAGTCCTCACAGTGTTACACAGACCTCACAGTGTTATACAGTCCTCACGGTGTTACACAGTCCTCACAGTGTTACACAGACCTCACAGTGTTACACAGTCCTCACAGCGTTATACAGACCTCACACAGTTAAGGTCCTCACAGTGTTACACAGACCTCACAGTGTTACACAGTCCTCACGGTGTTACACAGTCCTCACGGTGTTACACAGTCCTCACAGTGTTATACAGTCCTCACAGTGTTACACAGTCCTCACACAGTTAAGGTCCTCACAGTGTTACACAGACCTCACAGTGTTACACAGTCCTCACGGTGTTACACAGTCCTCACAGTGTTATACAGTCCTCACAGTGTTACACAGTCCTCACACAGTTAAGGTCCTCACAGTGTTACACAGTCCTCACAGTGTTACACAGTCCTCACGGTGTTACACAGTCCTCACAGTGTTATACAGTCCTCACAGTGTTACACAGTCCTCACACAGTTAAGGTCCTCACAGTGTTACACAGTCCTCACAGTGTTAAGGTCCTCACAGTGTTACACAGTCCTCACAGTGTTATACAGTCCTCACAGTGTTACATAGTCCTCACACAGTTAAGGTCCTCACAGTGTTACATAGTCCTCACAGTGTTACACAGTCCTCACAGTGTTACATAGTCCTCACACAGTTAAGGTCCTCACAGTGTTACACAGACCTCACAGTGTTACACAGTCCTCACACAGTTAAGGTCCTCACAGTGTTACATAGTCCTCACAGTGTCACACAGTCCTCACAGTGTTACACAGTCCTCACAGTGTTACATAGTCCTCACACAGTTAAGGTCCTCACAGTGTTACACAGTCCTCACAATGTTACACAGTCCTCACAGTGTTACACAGTCCTCACAGTGTTATACAGTCCTCACAGTGTTACACAGTCCTCACACAGTTAAGGTCCTCACAGTGTTAAGGTCCTCACAATGTTACACAGTCCTCACAGTGTTACACAGTCCTCACAGTGTTATACAGTCCTCACAGTATTACATAGTCCTCACACAGTTAAGGTCCTCACAGTGTTATACAGTCCTCACAGTATTACACAGTCCTCACAGTGTTACATAGTCCTCACAGTGTTACACAGTCCTCACGGTGTTACACAGTCCTCACAGTGTTAAGGTCCTCACAGTGATACACAGACCTCACAGCGTTATACAGTCCTCACAGTGTTACACAGTCCTCACAGTGTTACATAGTCCTCACAGTGTTACACAGACCTCACAGTGTTATACAGTCCTTACAGTGTTACACAGTCCTCACACAGTTAAGGTCCTCACAGTGTTACACAGTCCTCACAGTGTTACATAGTCCTCACACAGTTAAGGTCCTCACAGTGTTACACAGTCCTCACAGTGTTACACAGTCCTCACAGTATTACATAGTCCTCACACAGTTAAGGTCCTCACAGTGTTACATAGTCCTCACACAGTTAAGGTCCTCACAGTGTTACACAGTCCTCATAGTGTTACATAGTCCTCACACAGTTAAGGTCCTCACAGTGTTACACAGTCCTCACAGTATTACATAGTCCTCACACAGTTAAGGTCCTCACAGTGTTACACAGTCCTCACAGTGTTACACAGTCCTCACAGTATTACATAGTCCTCACACAGTTAAGGTCCTCACAGTGTTACACAGACCTCACAGTGTTACATAGTCCTCACAGTGTTACATAGTCCTCACACAGTTAAGGTCCTCACAGTGTTACACAGTCCTCACAGTATTACATAGTCCTCACACAGTTAAGGTCCTCACAGTGTTACACAGACCTCACAGTGTTACACAGTCCTCATAGTGTTACATAGTCCTCACACAGTTAAGGTCCTCACAGTGTTACACAGTCCTCACAGTATTACATAGTCCTCACACAGTTAAGGTCCTCACAGTGTTACACAGTCCTCACAGTGTTACACAGTCCTCACAGTATTACATAGTCCTCACACAGTTAAGGTCCTCACAGTGTTACACAGTCCTCACAGTGTTACACAGACCTCACAGTGTTACACAGTCCTCACAGTGTTACATAGTCCTCACAGTGTTACATAGTCCTCACACAGTTAAGGTCCTCACAGTGTTACACAGTCCTCACGGTGTTACACAGTCCTCACAGTGTTACACAGTCCTCACAGTGTTACACAGACCTCATGGTGTTACACAGTCCTCACAGTGTTACACAGTCCTCACACAGTTAAGGTCCTCACAGTGTTACACAGTCCTCACAGTGTTACACAGACCTCACAGTGTTACACAGTCCTCACAGCGTTATACAGACCTCACACAGTTAAGGTCCTCACAGTGTTACACAGTCCTCACACAGTTAAGGTCCTCACAGTGTTAAGGTCCTCACAGTGTTAAGGTCTTAACAGTGTTAAAGTCCTTGGCATATTAAGGTCCTTGGCGTGTTAAGGTCCTCACAGCGTGTGTAGAAGCAGCACTGAAGTTGGATTTAGTGTCTCTGAGTCGAGGCAGATCTGGTATCTTGGTGACAGCTGCGGTGTTATCACTGTCACATCAGCGTTTCACTTCCCTCCTTTATTTCACCATCAATCAAATACACACCAACATCACTCAGTGTGTGTGTGTGTGTGTGTGTGTGTGTGTGTGTGTGTGTGTGTGTATGTGTGTGTGTGTGGGGGGGGGGGGCATGACATGGAAAATGCAGGCATGAATTGGCGAGTGTGACAGTGTGACAGATACAAAGACAAAAAAGTACCGACATATTGTACGTGCAGGGGTGTGTTTGATCATGTCTGAGTGTGTGTGTGTGCGTGTGTGTGTGTGTTGGGGGGACAAGGGATGGAAAATGCAGACATGAATGAGTGAGTGTGAGAGACACAAAGACAAAAAAAGTACAGACATATTGTACGTGAATATGTGCACGTGTTTGAGTGTTTGATCACGTCTGTCTAGGTGTGTGTGTGTGTGTGTGTGTGTGTGTGTGTGTGCGTGTAACCTAACCCTCACTGTCAGCTGTCTTCTCATCGCCACCTTCCTATCGTGTTTTCTGGATTATTCCATTTGTCTTTTCAGCTGCTGATAATTCATCTGACCCCACAGAGGCAGACACAAAGACAGTCAGACAGACAGACAGACAGGTAGACAGATCCATAACAGTTTCAGACGACGTCTACTTGGTGGAAAAAAGCACTGACTGACTTAAACGGTGTAGTTTTATTTAATGTTGTGATTTATTGAAACTAAATTCAACTTCAACAACAGGCTGAAGAAAAGGACTACGCTCATTGTCCATGATATAATGTACAAAGACCAACTTTTAAAACACACTTTAAATGTGAAGATGACATGCGTCCACATGTTACTGACATTGACACCTGCACAGCAGAAACACGGCTGAATATCACGGCAGGTTTGCAAAAAAAATCTGTTTTTCCACTCAAACAACAAGCTGGTCGATCAATAAACTCTGGAAACCGTTTTGGAAAAGCAGGTTTTTTGGGATAGAGGAACAGGGTCATTGTCAGGAGTCATGACAGAGGGCTGAGACTCAGAGAAAAACATACATTTATGGCCTATGGCATTGCAAGCATTTATACTTGCAGTGGCGTGTCTGTGTCACTCTGCAGTTACACCTCCAAAACACTAGTTGGCGGAAGAGTTTCTGTGAAGTGCTGTAAAGTTAAGTTGATTCAAAACACACAATACAACATGCTAATGTTTTTAGCACAAGCCTATGGCATTTTACATTGTATAAATTAGCCTAGCAGCTAGTGGACTTTTCTTCTCCTCATATGAAGCCAGGGACAACAGCAACATTTAACAAAGGTAACGTTACAAAATTCAGCTCCATTACAGCTCACAAGGTTCACTGACAAAACAACTGTCTGATACTAAACACGTTTTCCAAACAAATACAACATGCTAACGTTATTAGCACAAGCCTATGGCATTTTACATTGTATAAATGAGCCTAGCAGCTAGCAGAGATTTCCTCTGCTCATATTTCAGCCAGGATAAATCACACACAGTGTGTGGAGGCTTTATTGTCTTCACAATTTATTGTTTCTTATCTGTGAAATTAAAGTAAATCAAAGCTTTGTTTCCACTGAGGGAAATGGTTTCAGCTCACAGAGACAGACAGGAGGTCTGCGTCACTGTGACACTGTGGAGTTAATCTCTGGGGAGGTGCATGTCAGGCTATGTTGTATGTTACGGCATCGATTCAATGCAGAAGTAGAAATCCTGCTTAAGAGTCCAGGTGAATTTCATCACGGATCTCTTAAGTCTGACCAAAACATCTAAAACCAGATGCAGCGTGAGGGACAGTTCACCTACAGATGATCTCCTCCATTAATTGACTATAGAATGTCAGAAAGGAGAGAAAACTGCCAGAAGAGATTTATTCAAGTGTTTGTTTTATTCAAATCAAACCCCAAATATTCAGTTTATTATGATGTATGAATGAGAAAAACAGAAAATCCTCACATTAAAGAAACTGGAACCAGAGAATTTTTCATATGTTTTTAAGGTCAGTTCAGACTGGATTTATTTCGCTGGAGGAGGTGATTTTAACATCACCTGCACTGGTCAGTGAATTTACAATGATCCAAAATGGGGTTTAAAAAATTAAAACAGCTGCTGATTAATTCTCTGTTGATCGAGTTATATCTGTTGAAACTAAGCTCTGCAGCACTGATAGATACTCAAGACAGTAATAAAGTAGTTTTAGTCCAACTTTTAAGAATCAAATTGAAACTTTGCGTAAATTAAATGTTAAAATTAAATTAATTTCCAGCTTCTCTTCCACACAGACTGAAGACTTCATGATGTCGCTGTATAGAACAGAATCATTTCTAACTCCAGCCCGTGTGTATCTGTGCGTTCAGTCCGAGTGTCAGCCGGCCGCCATCACTCATCGCTCTGTCATTATCACCTCCACCCTTCTTTTCCAGCTCTGGCCAGGTCACACATAACGGACACAATTAGCGGGGACTAGAGCCGGCGTTAGTGGTGGCGGGGGGGCGGCTGGTTGTGGAGTTGGGGGTTACATTGTAACAGATAGTGGGGGGATTAGGAGGTACACAGTATTGATAGGCGGGGGATTAGGGGGACAGTGTAATGGATAGCAGGGGGATTAGGTGTGATGGTCTCGGGAGGTGGTGTGAGGTTAAGGGGGACAGAGAAGGAGGAGACTGGAGTTAGGAGGGATAGGGCTATTAGCTGGTGTAACGCTCAGAGGTGAAGGTTTAACAGGAGGATCTATACGTACGCCTGGAAATCCCATCATCATGTAATGCAGGAGTTTGACAGAAGAAGAAGAAGACGCTGCCTGCGGAGACGCAGCTCGTATGGTAAATATATAAACTGCACTGGGTGTCAGTGACGGATGGATCAATACCAAACATCTGTGGAGATGAGATACAACTTTATTTATCCAGAAGGAACGTGTTGTGCAGCGGACGCAAATATAAAATATACACAATGCCAAAATATATCTAAACAGGTCAGCAGCAACCTGATTACCCAGATTAAAATATGAATTAAAGAAATAAGAAATAAAATAATGAAAAGGATGATTGTAAAGTTATGATGGTGCGACTCAGCGTGATGACGCTCTGTAGCAGGGTGTCCATCTCATTTTAGTTCATGGGCCACATACAGCCCTAATTCACCCTCAGATGAGCTGGACCAATAAAACCATCGCACAATAACCTATACACACCATCAGCTCCAATATGTTCCCTTTTTACAAGTACGTCCTGCAGACGTTCATCCTTTCATAAAACAGATGCCTGAGATGTCTCAGATAAATAAGAACAGTTTCAACAGTATGTCTCCTTATTCAGTCAGTCTGCTTCTCACTGTCATTACATGTGTATTTATTCACACATTTCCTGATACGGATTCTTTTGAACTGAAGCAGCTGATGAACAATATTTTGCACAGTGTTTATTATCTTTAAACATGTTCACAGTCAGTATTCATTGTTGTATCACGAAACTGTATCCTGGTCAGGGTGAAGCACAATGTTACATTAAGTAAGTAACGCGTTGTTGAACTTGCTCCTGAAACCTGTCACCACTGAGGCTGCTGTCAGCCCTAGAGTGGTCTCCTCTGGTCTGAATCAGGGACTCATGTTGTTCCAAAGTTGTATAATTGCCTAGAGTTGGTTGGTGTTCTCACGGCAGCATTTACAAGAGGACCAGATCAAATGCCTTGTGTGAGAAAGCTGCTCTTGATTGGTCAGAATTTCCATGTGGGAAAAATCCAGGAAGTAAAGCAAACGTTGAAGAAGAGTACACTTGCAAGATAAATGTGACACTTTCTAATGTCACAATGGAGGGACAACTACGCAGGTTGATTTTAGCGCTGCTCATCGTGGACTATATTGCTGTCATTGTTCATTTTAGTCAAAGCATACAGTTTGAAAACGAGGCAAACGCGGCTCCAACTAGAAAACAATGTTTTGATGCATTGGATGTGCTGAATGTGCATATTAAGGCAGTACAGGAGGAGGTGCACATTAATAATCCTCCAGGACTGTAACATGCTCATGTTTAACCCAAACAATGTGTCATGTGACTGCAGTTGCTTCACATCCAGGTCGCAACACCTTCTCACCACAAACCAACCGCACCAGAGTTCCTTTGGAACCGGACTGAGACCACCTCTTCAAGAAGGTCTCAGTCCGGTTGTTTTGGTGTGTTCACACCTGCACAAACGGACCGCACTGAGGGGGCAAACCAACTGGAGTTTGACTGAACCGAACCAAACAGGGCAGGTGTGAAAGCAGCCTCAGTCTAGTCAACGCTGCAACAGCGTTGCTCTTGCTTTTAAGTGGACCTTCAGGGTGTCTACACTGAGAACAGTGGATGCAAGGGTGCAAAAAAGACGGTGAGTGTCTCGGCCTGTATTATGTCACTTGAAAAGGGAGCAAACTGAGCGGTGAGTCCTAAAAGCTGGAAACTTCCCTGTTCCATCCTCTCAGAGTCGGTGTGTTTCTGGTTAGATGTCTGAAATAAGGTCTGTGGTTAACACAAGCTGAAAAGACTTTCAGGTTTTGTTCAACAGCATAAAATCAGTAAATCAGTAAATACGCCACTGTGAACTTTAAAGCTAGTATGTGTTTTAAAAAAGACGGTTGCTACCAAGTGGCTAAATGAAACTACAGAGCATCATCATGCTGAACACAAGTTTGCAGCCTCGTTATGATGGCGATGATGAAGTCATGTGACAGTGGTGCAGTTTGTTTATAGCCTAGCATTAGCTTTTTACTTCTGGTGATTGAATTTACACTCCAAAAATCATGAAGTGGTGTTTATTAGTGAAGATAATCTTACTGAACAAAACATGTAAGTATCATAAATGTTTGTCAGAGTTTATTTTCTACAATCATCCGAAATCCAATGGGAAAAAATCTCGCTGGCTTTGTGACGAGAGAACCAGGGTGATGTTAACTTCAGGTCAGCCTACAAGAAAACATCATCCCTGCATCACTCTCTGCCAACCTCACCACCCCCCGCCCCCTCCATCTTTGTCACCTTCCTCGGCCCTGATGAGTTTGCACCCCTGGATTATAAAACTCCGGACTAAAGATGTTGGAGTATTTTGATGGTCAGTCTGCGGGTTTATGAGGTGAGTTCAGGTTCCAGTCTGATGTTTCTGCTCGTTACTGATCATCATTACTGAGACCTTTAACAACCGGACGGTCCGCAGGGTCGAGTGTTTGTCCTGGTATGTCCTCGCCCTGAGAGACGAGAGGCTGTTTGTAATGAGAGCATCTGTTTTTAGATGTGTCTATTTGACACATGGTCACATGTCCAACACAACTGAAGCCAGTTTGATCACAGACACCAGCGATCTTCAGGAACAGGGTCTCCTGCTGGGTCAAGGCCTGTGAGGTTGACTCATAGGTGAACGCCAGGTGAACGGCCTTTAGGTGGGAGGGAGGAACCAGTTTATACCATGTGTGTCCTGGAAGACATTCAGTTTTCATCTCACATTCACATTAAAGGTGAAACAAGTAGTTTTGTGGAGAATTTAAAAAGTAGACCTGAGGGAGGAGTTCAAACCCCGCCTTCTTTGAGTCGAGCTCAGACCAGCCAGATCACACCGCTGATACTTTTTTCTACAACGTTCTCAACCATTTTGTCTCATTGCAAATCTTTGGTCTGACCTGGACTTTAGACATTTACGGTGAAATTGGACTTTTGACAAAATCTGAATGAAAAACAGCAGAAAAGGTTAAAAAAAATCTGAAAACTTTCTGCACAGTGTTATCCAGGTGGCTTGTGTCCACTGGTCGGCTCATGGAAATCCAAACACAACAAACTGTTTTTAAACAAAATATTTTCAAATATTCCCTCCCTGAAGAAATTAGTTGTGTGCATGTGAACAGCTACTGCAGGTGCTCCACTTTCCTCTACGCCATTTAATAGGAAACTTTTTCTGGCACCACAGAAAGCACAGGGAGGTGATATACAATACATATTGTTTTTGGGTGAACTATTCCTTTAAACCCATGGGACCACTGTTATGTTGTCAGAGTTTGGGAGGCCAAGACAAAGAGGATTTTTGTTTGGTCTGTGAAAGATTCTGACGACTCAGAGAAGTGCTGATCGTGATTGTGAATGTTGTTGGCTCGGGTTTGTTTTAAAGATGTTTTTACCTTTACTGATTGGACAGACAAACAGGAAAGGTACGAGAAAGTTGGTGGATGACACGCAGAAAAGGGCCGTGGGTGGGAATCAAACCTGCTGCAAAGAACTCAGCCTACATGAGGCGTGCACTCAACCAGCTGAGCTCAAGGTCACCTCAGGAAGTCCTGAACCTTCAGGTACATCCTCTGCAGACGTGAAGGAGTCAGACGCCTGGGACTGCTCAGGTGATGCAGCAGAGGAACCATCGAAATGGGCTTTGACAAAAAAACAGAGCTGTCCTGACTAAAAGAACAACCTCCGCCATGACCTGGGCCAACATCTGTACTACTAATGTTTTCAGTGCAGGACTTTTACTTAGTAGTGGAGGATTTGTACTTTTACTGCAGTGTGTGTGTGTGTGTGTGTGTGTGTGTGTGTTACTGTAAGTGTGTGTAGTGTCTCACTTTGCGAGTGCGCTCTGGTTCTTCCTCTTCTCTTCGTTCTCAGCGTATTCACATTCATTGTTGATCTTCTTCTCCCAGAACGTCTTGATGTGCTGTCTGTCGTGGACCAGAGCCAAGTTCATCTGCAGCAACAC
Organism: Epinephelus fuscoguttatus; assembly: GCF_011397635.1. NCBI lineage: Eukaryota > Metazoa > Chordata > Actinopteri > Perciformes > Serranidae > Epinephelus > Epinephelus fuscoguttatus. The sequence goes on along the minus strand of NC_064757.1, from coordinate 45,738,761 downwards.
AACACTCATCGTCACACACTGATACCTTAAAGAGTAACTAAACACACTGGTTCACACTGAGGTGGAGTGCATTGTTTCACTGCCCCCTGCTGGTTTAAAGGGTTAAAGTCTGGCACACCTGGAAACTGTGATGTCACAGTGTACTGGCCACACCTCAGTCAATGTCAAAACCCGTCAGCTATCGGCCTGAAAATGGTTTAGCGTCTGGGGGCAACAGATATTCACACAAGACTTCTTCAGCTCATTTCAGCTGATCTCTATAAACAGATTATTATATATGAATGTACCTGTTTACAGAGATCACACCTTGATAAGATCTCCAGCTGGTGTTGCAACATGTTCTCATCCCAACTCGTCAGTTCAGTGTCAACATATGATGCTCTGGGTACCCTCCTGCGTCAGGTTTGGATGTTAAGGGACAGCGTATCAATTTACGCTTGTTAGATGCATTGTGTTTTTTCAAAATAAACTTTGATTTCCATAGGAAATGTACAGTTTCTGCCCGTTACATACCTACATACAGAGTTTTTCAAAATAAACTTCATTTTTATGTTTACTTCCTGAAGTTAGGCAACAAAAGTCTGTGGTTACGTTCAGAAAAAACCCCATCATGGGTTGTCTTAAAATAAGTACGGTTGTTACTAACGCAACATTGTAGGACACACATTACCAGTGTAGCATGCTACACATACCAGCACAGTACGTTGTAATTAAAATAACTCCATTAACTTTGGTGTCACACAGGAAACGTACAGCGGGCTCTCAGGTGAAAGTCCAGAGTTTGTTTGACCCATCCTCCCCCTGCCCGCCCTGTGTCAATTTTTTTGCTATTTATACTATGGTAGTTGCCAGCGGTGTCACACACAGCAGCCGCCTGTTGTGTATCATACCAACCAGGTCTCACTCCAAAGTCATCGAAATACAGAGCTTGGGCAGTGACTTGTGGCGTCAGAAACTGCCGCAAAAAGCCATCCTTTCACGTCAGCCTGACACGTGGCAGTTAAACGCTCTGCGGCATCAAAGGGAAACACAGCGGAACAAGAATAAAAGTCCGACTAGGGTGGCTGGGAGGGGTGGGGGATGGGTCCAACAAACACTGACTTTCACCTGGGAGAGCGATGTTTACTTCCTGTAAGATTGTGAAGCCAAACCCTGTTCTTTTATCATAAATATAACCACGTGTGTGTGTTGGCTAAAAGTAACCACGTGTGTGTGTTGGCTAAACGTAACCATGTGTGTGTGTTGGCTAAATTTAACCACGTGTGGTTGGCGGTGTTGTCCTGACGTAGTGCTTTTATTTTGAAAGAGACTGTATCAAACTGTACATTTCCTGTGAAAACAGAAGTGTATTTTGGAAACAGACAATGCATGTAACAGGCTGAAGTTGACACGGCATCCAGAACGTCAACAACCAACACACCCAGGGTACCTTGGACGCCATATGTGGACGTGGAAAGTCCATGACCAAACGTGGACATGTGACGAGGTCACAGTGAGGATGGGTTGATCACACTGCTGTGAAAGGTACATCTGTGCGTCCACTGACAAAGCAGCAGTATTTGAGCCCGGGCTGAATGTTCAGTTGAACTTGCACAGCTTTATTACACTGAGATCACGGTAACACTGCTGTAGTGCTGTCGATAACACCAGAGGTGACGCAGTATTCAGATCCTCAACATAAGCATCTTTACTTACTTTTACTCAACGCCACACCACAGAAATACTGCAAGTTAAATTACTGCATTCAAAAATATACTTAAAAGTGTTGACAGCAGAATGTACTGCAGTGAACACCGAAGGAATTTTAATGAGGAGAAGTTTCAGCTGGTCAAAATCTGTAATCCTCTCTGATAGACACCACTAGATCCTCTTAAATCTGACACACTGGACCTTTAAGAACCTCGAAACTGTACTTTGATATCATAGGAAAGTAAATACAACTGATACTAATGACACAACATTACCACTATACTATATATATGTATATATGTATATATGTATATATGTATAGTATAGCTGTGCAAGCATTTCTCCATAGTGTTTGATGTAGTGAAACATTAGAGCTCTTCTATCTAAATCCTCTTAATGTACCATTAAATCCATATTAAATCCGTGGGACCGTAATAACTCAGACACACAGCTGCAGACTGAACTCGTCCTGACGCCAGACTGTAAAAAGTTAAGAATTATTTAATTAGGTTAATACTTTGAGTTGTTAAAGTCGCATCTGACTGAAGTTATTGAGCATAACGACTTCAGTCACTCCATCAGGTCAGCAGAAAGACATGAACATCTTTAAAGAAATGAATAAATAATTAACAGACGTTCAAACACTGAATTAAAAAAGATTTTTGAAGTGAGATATTTTAAATTTTCTGACTAAAATCAGAAAATAAGAAACACAAACCTTCAGAGCTTCAACTGAGCGTCCGTCAGCCTCACAGGGTGGATCAGTGTGTGTGTGAGTGTCCCTCCACTATCAGCAGCAATAAATGTTTTCCATGTGAAACTCCCTTCGGTGTGTAAACCTGATCATGTATTCCCCCGTCTCTCCGATGCTCCGTCCCTCCCAGTTACATCAGTGTACTGGAATCTAACTGGTCTGCAGGGACACACTGGGAGTGAAAGACATGGACGGACAGAGATGGAGACAGAGACACGAGGATGGAGGGAGCGCTCGGAGGTGTGAATGAACTTATTTATAGCAGCAGTTCTTGATTTCCTGACTCGGTTCATGTCTCAGCTCTGATTGGCCGATGGAGCAGTTTGTAGTATTTATAAAGTAGTTTCATATTTTTAGAGTTTTACAAACTCTTTAAAAGAACATCAGAGAGTAAAAGTACAAATACCACACTGTGGAAATACTCTATTACAAGTACATGTCAGTATGTTGAAGTCAAGTGTCAAGCTTTGTCAGAATTAGTGTATGAATTCTGGAGTTATGGACAAAACATGTTTTGTGTGGTGTCGACCTTTGACCACAACATTCTAATCAGTTTGAGTCTTTGAGTCCAAGTGAACGTTTGTGCCAAATTTGAGGAAGGTCCCTTAAGACCTTATTAAGGTATCACGTTCATGAAATGAAATGGACGCAAGGTGACAGTGACCTTTGACCACCAAATTGTAATCAGTTGATTGTTGAGTTTAAGTGGATGTTTGTGCCAAATATGAGGAAATTCCCTCAAAGTATTCTTGAGATACTGCTTTCACAAGAATGCGATGGACGAGGTGACAGTGACCTTTGACCTTTTACCACCCAATTCTAATCAGTTCATTCTTGAGTCCAAATGGAGTTTTGTGCCAAATTTGAGGAGCTGGAGCTTTCAGTCACATCACATGATCTTTGTCAGGAGATGAAACGTAAATGAGGTAAATGAAGAAGTGCTGACTCGAGTCAAGTGACTAAATTTAATGTCTTTAAGGCCCAGACTCACCAAACCGACTTCAGAGAATTAGCTGCGATGAAAGCCGACTGCAGCGTCGCCTCAAGTCGCTGCGTCTCGGCCACAAAGCTGCACCTGGACACACCACAAAGACTATAGAGCACATTTACCGTGCGCAAGTGAACAATAACACAAACCATCAGGAAACGATTCTGCTCAAGAGAAAAATAATCTGACCTTAAGGAACAAGTTGGTTTTGGTCTCACTACCACTGGAATTAAGCTCCTCCTTTACTCAACTCACTGACACACTGACTGACAGACTTTCAACAAGAGCCCAGCACTGACTAACCGCCGACAGTCGGCTTGGTCTTCACTAACTAATGGCCCAGACACACCAAACCAATGTTGGAGAACCAGCAGCAATCAAAGCCGCCTGCTGCTGACAATCAGAGTGATTTCATTCACTGATGGGCTCCGCAGTCGCCAATTCAACATGCTGAATCAGCAAAAAGCTGACGGGGACGGACAAGGGGCAACAGTGTGAGACACACCGCACCAATGAGGGCAGCGCACACTCACCAATGGCCGACTGTCAGCTTGGTGTATCAGAGCCTCGAGGGTTTTGGTCAGGAGGAGACATGTTGATGGGAAAACAGACTCCGACACAACACCGACATTCTGGAATTGAAGAAGGCGTGACGGGCGACATGTTCAAGACGTTCAAGTCAACAGTGTCGACCTCTCGTGTGACGTGGCATTTTTTTTCTTCAAACATTTTCTGTGATTTTCTTTTTGTTTTTTTTTTAAAAAGAGAAAAAAGCAACTTTTAATTTAGTGATTTTTTTTTTTTTTGCAGATTTTCTTTGAAAAAAGTTTTTGTAAAGAAAACATGCCGTTTACCATATCACAGCCACAAACTGTAAAAACTGTGTCAGCAGCTGTTTATAAACAATAACAATGACATCACATGTCAATCATTTAGCCTCCCTGTTATATGGCGGCTGATCTCGTCCTCTGCTCGGAGCATGAGGAGCTCCTGGACCACGTTGTTTTCCTAATTTTTGGACATTGTCATTTTGCTGTTCTTATGTTGAGTTAGCTGCTAACTGCTGCTAGCTGCTTTTTAAATCTGCACACATAACACGTTGTCAAAACACCTGTCCTGTCCATGATCCCGTCCTGCCGTCTGTCCCTTCTACACAGACGTAGATTCAGTGCTGTAACTACCTCTGCTGCCAGGTTACAGGCGACTCCCTTCAGTCAGCGATCGCACCTTTTAAACAATCGACGAGGCGGCATAATGGCACGAAATTCCCACCTTGAACAGGCAGTGTCAAAGCGGTTGATGTCCCACATGTCTGTCCTGAACAGAAAATCGTCATGTGAACATTCAAGTTTCCATGACAACTGTCCAAATAATCATCTGCTGACAACGATCATGTGACGTGATCGTGGAAAGATCCAGTGATCAGGTGTCAATCATCACACACACCGTCAGCACTCTGTCTGCGCCCTGACAGCTGTCACATCTGAATCATTAAAGAGAATAACACACACACACACACATTTGTCTCTTTGTGTGTGTGTGTGTGTGTGTGTGTGTGTGTGTGTTACAGACGTACAGTATATCCTGTAGACATGAAGGAACGCCGTGTGTGTAGAACCAGAAAGTGATCTGCTTTAATAATGATGTCATGATCTTCAGAACGCTCTTTATGAGAGTGTGTGTGTGTGTGTGTGTGTGTGTGTGTGTGTTAACACATGTTTAACATTTCAACCCTCTCGGGGTGTGATATGATGCTGCGGCACGCTGTCACACACACACACACACACACACACACACGGGGCTGCTGCTATGTGACGCTTATAACAAACACTCAACAACAGGAAGTCCTCCTCCCTCCTCTTCTTCTTCTTCTACTCTTCTTCTCTGAGAGTCAGTAGTTGAGATTCAAACCACTCTGATGCTATGCTAAATATGAAGCTAGTCAGTTAGCTTAGCTTAGCATAAAGACTGGAAACAAAGGTAAACAGCCTGGCTCTGTCCAAAACTCATTAACTCCACCGACCAGCTTGTCTAAAGCTCAGGGACTGTTCTTTACTAATACGGGGAGGAGGAGGAGGAGGAGGAGGAGGAAGAGGAGGAGGAAGAGGAGGGTGGCTGGGGTGTGACTTCCTGTTTTTTTTACCCTCCTTGAAGCTACAAGTATTTTTCCATGACACCCCCCCCTCACCACCACCACCACCACAAATTAGATTGTGACAACTTGAAGACGAATTCCTGGAGTTGAAAAAGACCTGAATTCTTTACTCATGTCCTGCATGTTGGTTTGTTCAGGCAAATGGTTTATTTATTTTATTCTGTTTTTACAGTTTCTAGCTGTGATAAATGGTGTCATTTTAGTGATTTTTTAAAGAAAACGCCATGTCTTCTTAAAAAACAAACATGCCTACATTTCTAAAGAAAGCATGACAATTTTTTGAGAAAAAAACATCACCAAATTAAAAAAAAGTTGCATGTTTTCTTTAAAAATCACAAGAAAGCCAAAAATGTTTAAAGGAAAAACAAACCAAATATTTTTTAAAGCAACACAAAACAAAAAAATCACCCAATTGTTTTAAAGAAAACATGCCGTTTGCAATCTTAAAAAAAATCATATATATGTTTTTAAAAAATAATAAAACCACCAAAACATTTTAAAGAAAATATGCAAAACAATCTGCGAACATTTTTAAAGAAAAAAAGAAAATACAAAAAGTTCAAGAAAAAGAACTCACATAAAAATGTAAAGAGAAAATCACCAAAAAAGTGCTGCATGTTCCTTAAAATCACCAAATAAAATCACAAAAACACTTTAAAGTAAAAAACAATTGCCAAAATTGTTTGAAGAAAAAAAAACTCACAAAAAATGTTTAAAGAAAAATAAAATAAAATAAAATAGAACTTTGTGAAAGGAAAATCACCAAAAATGTTTGAAGAAAACATAAAAAATTTATTTGACACGCCTCCCCCATTGATGGCAGCTGCTCACTTGAATGAAAACTACCCAAAGTGTTTCCCTGCTTCTGTGTCTGTTTCCAGATTGTGCAGCAGTGTCGTGCATCGGCATCTTATCGGGCAGTTATACTTTGCACACACGAGAGAATCAAATGTAGTGCGTTGGCAAAGTGCGCCTGCTGGGAGGTCTCTATGTGTCTGCTGGCACCAGGAGCTCTGGAGGCCTGATGTACATACAGTACATGTCAAACGTCTGTCTAACTTACATATGAGGTATCACATGGTCTATATGCATCCAGCAGCTGCTCAACATTCACTGTCTACACTTATCATTTATTTATATCAGGCAACAACAAAAAAAACAATTCCACACTGAACACACTTTAAACAAACGTTCAAATTCAGCCAGGCGTTACACTAAACTGAAAAACGCTGTTTTCTAAATAAATGAATGAATAAACTCTCCAAACTACAGAATGCGCAACAAGCAGGGCGAGTACATCTCCTCTCTTCACTTTAGCCTGAGTCTGTTTGTGGTGCAGAGGGCATGTCACAGGATCTGCTGTTAGTTTGGTTTTGGAGGAATTTTCTGTTTTATTATTCTCATACGAACGTGATGACGTCATGTGAATCAGCAGAGCTTCAGCCTGAGAAGCTCAAATCAGCAGCAGAACTGAGAACACCTGTGACTGTCTGCGGGGACGTTAATATGTAACAACGCTTCATATTTAATAAGTTCATCTGAAGTTCTGTGAGTGAAATTAAAGTAACTTTCAATCAAAGTAACGTTCAATAAATTAAGTGCTGTAAGAAGTCAAATATTTACCTTTGAGAGTGAATGTAAAGTGAAGAGGAGCAGAGATGAAACACACACAAGTGCTGGATGAAGCTCTGATGTCCTCCTGCAGCCTGATGAGACGATTAACGGCAGCTGCAGAGACTCTCAGGAGGCAGACAGAGACCTCTGCTGGATCAACAAGATAACACAGGGTTTGGATGTGCAGCTACAGAGCTCTGCTGCATCTGGACCATAACACACAGGTTAGAATCAGCAGCCAGAGACGCCCACTGGATCTTAAAGATAATATGAGGGTTAGAACACATGAGAAATAAATCACACTGTTCCCTGTGGGCCACAGAGCTGCACGGGAGGTAGATATGACGTATATTTCTACAGGAATCATTTGTGTTGGAATGTTACCTTTATTAGAAATAAAATTGAAGTTTGAAGAAAAATGGCTGAAAACGAAGGAGATCCTGTATGTGCACGTCTTCCTGTGTGATTTGGGTCACGTATAAAGTCTGTGCAGAGTTTGTATGTTGTCTGTCAGCGTGGGTTTCCTCCAGGTGCTCCCACATGTTCTCCCTGTGTCAGCGTGGGTTTCCTCCAGGTGCTCCCACATGTTCTCCCTGTGTCAGCGTGGGTTTCCTCCAGGTGCTCTGACATGTTCTCCCTGTGTCAGCGTGGGTTTCCTCCAGGTGCTCCCACATGTTCTCCCTGTGTCAGCGTGGGTTTCCTCCAGGTGCTCCCACATGTTCTCCCTGTGTCAGCGTGGGTTTCCTCCAGGTGCTCTGACATGTTCTCCCCGTGTCAGCGTGGGTTTCCTCCAGGTGCTCCCACATGTTCTCCCTGTGTCAGCGTGGGTTTCCTCCAGGTGCTCCCACATGTTCTCCCCGTGTCAGCGTGGGTTTCCTCCAGGTGCTCTGACATGTTCTCCCTGTGTCAGCGTGGGTTTCCTCCAGGTGCTCCCACATGTTCTCCCTGTGTCAGCGTGGGTTTCCTCCAGGTGCTCTGACATGTTCTCCCTGTGTCAGCGTGGGTTTCCTCCAGGTGCTCCGACATGTTCTCCCTGTGTCAGCGTGGGTTTCCTCCAGGTGCTCCGACATGTTCTCCCTGTGTCAGCGTGGGTTTCCTCCAGGTGCTCTGACATGTTCTCCCTGTGTCAGTGTGGGTTTCCTCCAGGTGCTCTGACATGTTCTCCCCGTGTCAGCGTGGGTTTCCTCCAGGTGCTCCGACATGTTCTCCCTGTGTCAGCGTGGGTTTCCTCCAGGTGCTCTGACATGTCTCTGTGTCAGCGTGGGTTTCCTCCAGGTGCTCTGTCATGTTCTGCCTGTGTCAGCGTGGGTTTCCTCCAGGTGCTCTGACATGTTCTCCCTGTGTCAGCGTGGGTTTCCTCCAGGTGCTCTGACATGTTCTCCCTGTGTCAGCGTGGGTTTCCTCCAGGTGCTCTGACATGTTCTCCCTGTGTCAGCGTGGGTTTCCTCCAGGTGCTCTGACATGTTCTCCCCGTGTCAGCGTGGGTTTCCTCCAGGTGCTCCCACATGTTCTCCCTGTGTCAGCGTGGGTTTCCTCCAGGTGCTCTGACATGTTCTCCCTGTGTCAGCGTGGGTTTCCTCCAGGTGCTCCCACATGTTCTCCCAGTGTCAGCGTGGGTTTCCTCCACGTGCTCCCACATGTTCTCCTGTGTCAGCGTGGGTTTCCTCCAGGTGCTCCACATGTTCTCCTGTGTCATCGTGGGTTTCCTCCAGGTGCTCTGACATGTTCTCCCTGTGTCAGCGTGGGTTTCCTCCAGGTGCTCTGACATGTTCTCCCTGTGTCAGCGTGGGTTTCCTCCAGGTGCTCTGACATGTTCTCCCTGTGTCAGCGTGGGTTTCCTCCAGGTGCTCGCACATGTTCTCCCTGTGTCAGCGTGGGTTTCCTCCAGGTGCTCCGACATGTTCTCCTTGTGTCAGCATGGGTTTCCTCCAGGTGCTCCCACATGTTCTCCCTGTGTCAGCGTGGGTTTCCTCCAGGTGCTCCGACATGTTCTCCCCGTGTCAGCGTGGGTTTCCTCCAGGTGCTCTGACATGTTCTCCCTGTGTCAGTGTGGGTTTCCTCCAGGTGCTCTGACATGTTCTCCCTGTGTCAGTGTGGGTTTCCTCCAGGTGCTCTGACATGTTCTCCCGTGTCAGCGTGGGTTTCCTCCAGGTGCTCTGACATGTTCTCCCTGTGTCAGTGTGGGTTTCCTCCAGGTGCTCCGACATGTTCTCCCGGTGTCAGCGTGGGTTTCCTCCAGGTGCTCCGACATGTTCTCCCTGTGTCAGCGTGGGTTTCCTCCAGGTGCTCTGACATGTTCTCCCTGTGTCAGCGTGGGTTTCCTCCAGGTGCTCTGACATGTTCTCCCGGTGTCAGCGTGGGTTTCCTCCAGGTGCTCTGACATGTTCTCCCTGTGTCAGCGTGGGTTTCCTCCAGGTGCTCTGACATGTTCTCCCCGTGTCAGCGTGGGTTTCCTCCAGGTGCTCCGACATGTTCTCCCTGTGTCAGTGTGGGTTTCCTCCAGGTGCTCCGACATGTTCTCCCCGTGTCAGCGTGGGTTTCCTCCAGGTGCTCTGACATGTTCTCCCTGTGTCAGTGTGGGTTTCCTCCAGGTGCTCCGACATGTTCTCCCTGTGTCAGTGTGGGTTTCCTCCAGGTGCTCCGACATGTTCTCCCTGTGTCAGCGTGGGTTTCCTCCAGGTGCTCTGACATGTTCTCCCCGTGTCAGCGTGGGTTTCCTCCAGGTGCTCCGACATGTTCTCCCTGTGTCAGCGTGGGTTTCCTCCAGGTGCTCTGACATGTTCTCCCCGTGTCAGCGTGGGTTTCCTCCAGGTGCTCTGACATGTTCTCCCCGTGTCAGCGTGGGTTTCCTCCAGGTGCTCCGACATGTTCTCCCTGTGTCAGTGTGGGTTTCCCACATGTATTTCACACTTCTATACTCTTACAGAAGGAACAGTTTCAATGCAGGACTTAATAATTTATCCTTAAAGCTAAGAACATTATTTATAGTCGAAATGTATTTTCACGACATGTTTCTGAACGTGTATGACACTGTTGTTAGACAGAAAGAGTGTGATTGTCTGTGTGGCAGTGCCTCCATGTGGAGGAGCAGGAGAACTACAGCAGACTGAGGCTGACCTGAGACCAGCCTCTGATCACTGTTAATAAGCATATGTAAACTGTGAATACTTCTGCTACTGTGTGTAGTCCTGCAGCCTCTGTCTGTAGTCCTGCAGCCTCTGTCTGTAGTCCTGCAGTACACAGGGAGGTTGAACATACCATCAGTATGAATACATGTATTTAAAGAGGTGAGGACATGTGCTGTTTGTGTCTTTACATTGTGTCGACTGTAAAGGTCGTGCAGACGGATATTTATAGAAGGAGCTCAGCACACAGCTGTCCTGATGCTTCAGGTACTGTACAAATATTTATTCTGACATTTGGAACATTAAAACCTAAAAAATATTCAATCAAGTAAATTTAAAACATCATCTGAAGTGTTGTGGTTTGTCCTGAAGGAGCTGCCAGAGGAGAGGTCAAGTGGTTTCCCACATCTAAAGGGTTAATCCTCTGTATGGTGGCCTTTTTGGACATTCCTTAAAAGTTACCCTTTGACCCTGATTTCAGGATTAAAGGGTAACTTTAAAGGAATGTCCAAAAAGGCCACCATACAGAGGATTTAATAAATGAGCCCATTTCCAGCTCATTGTACCCACATGGGGCCCACATACAACTGTTGGCTGGGTAACATTTAGAGTAGAGTATTTCTACACTGTGGTACTTCTACTTTTACTGCAGTAAAATATCTGAACACTTCCTCTGCTGCTTCAGAATAAAAGTACATCTGATTTATTTATTCACTGAGTTTTTGGGATTGATGTCATGATCCAGATTCATGTCTGTATGTGAGGCAGCAGCATCATGTGACACACAGCGGGGTTGGGGGGGGTAAAAATAGCATGCTGTGTCACACACTCACACACACACACACACACACACAAACACACACACACACACACACAGTCAGATCTCAGTAAACAAGCAGCAGAGAGCAGGACGTTAACGGGAGCTCACAGGTAAGGAAACAGGAATCTTTGTCTGATATCATGTCACATTATATTATTTTATGTTCACAGTGGACTGGTGATAATAACCAGATAAACGGGGTGTGTGTCTCTGTAGCAGCAGGATTAGCAGCTCTTAAAGTTACAAAGCTAAATCAGCAGGATGAAGTTTTGTCGTCCAGCCAGCAGACAGACTGTAAACATGACTGATGAATCATGGGAAGTTGAGTTCCACCTGCTTTCTTGTATTTAGCATGTTAGCATTTCATCATGCTAACAGTTAACATGTCGGCCTGCCATGCTAACTGTTAGCGTGTTGAGGCTGACACCAGTTTCGTCCTATCGTGACGTTAAGTGTTCTGACCTGTTGGTGGTGTCACCGCGGTTCAACCTCTGGGGATCATCAACGTCTCCACTCAAATTAAAGCCGATCCTTCCTTCAGTTTCTGACACAGTTCACTGTAAAGTGTACGACAGTGAAGAAGAAGTATTCTGATATTTTACTACAGTAAAAGTACTGATATCACACTGTGGAAATACTCCAGTACAAGTAAAAGTCCTGCATTTAAAACTTGACTGAGGTCAAAGTTTGTGTCGGCAAAACATACCTACGTGGTTGTTAAGGTAGTTTTCAACCTGGACCCTAACAGTTGAGTGCAAAATGATGGACACACGTCACCCTCAACAGTCGCCATCTTTGTGACGTAGCAGAAGCTACATCACAAACCTCTCACCTGTTGACATGGCGGCTGGAGACAACAAGGAGTCTGTTAGTTCGACATGTTTTTACACTAAGAGCCAAAACTGCTGTTGAATAGAAGCCGTCAGTGATGTGTGTTGGGTCTGTGATGATTTGGTACCGCCAACAATAATGTGAGTGTTAGCTAGCAGTGGCGTGCACAGGATTTTTGAAGGGCAGGGGCGAAAAGAAAAAAAGGGCACTTTAGCGAGCGTTTTTCAACAATTGGGCCACGAGGGGGGGCGACCGCCCATCCTGTGCACACCACGGTTAGCTAGCAAGCTAATGTTAGCATTCGCGAGCTAGCTAATTTGCTCCAAGACTCCAAAATTAACTGTAACTTCACAGTTAATGTACATCTGATTGCTGTGATTTAGGAATTCCTGTATGTCACTGTGATCTCACAGTTAAACTCTATTATTGTAATTTAGCAGGACACTCCTGTGAAATTAATATATTTAACTGTAATCTCAGTTAAAACCCGTTACATTACTGACATGACCGTACAGTCCTGTAAATAACTGTATTTGACTGTAACTTCACAGTTAATGTACATCTGATTACTGTGAATTAGCAGAATGATCCTGTAGAATTACTGTATGTCACTGTTATCAAAGAGTTAAACTCCATATTACTGCGATTAAGACAGTAAGATCTAGCTTCATGAATTTCACAATAAGATTCTGAATTTGGTTAAATATCACAGTAAAAGCCTGTAAAGTGATAATAATGTAATTTACTGTGAACTATTACAGTTACATGTTGTAATGTGCAGCGTATGACACGTACAGCTGTAACATATTTGTGGTTTTTGTGGTGACTCGGCTGTACCGCCCACGACTCGGCCAAAAGTCAGTGGTTCACAGTTTTTCAAAGTAAAAGTTGTGATGTTGGCGTCCTCATCAGAAACATGAGCCTGTGTCATGTTTGTCATATTAACGTCTGCTGAGTGATGAGACTCAGCTGCTGTACGGAGGGCTGACAGCAGAGACGACAGCACCTTCTCCTCTTCATCATTAACAGTACCTCCTCCTCTTCATCATTAACAGTACCTCCTCCTCTTCATCATTTCATCACAAAGTGAACTTGACTCGTCTGTTTTCATTTTCTCTGAGGATCAATTCATTTTTTTAACCACAAAAACCTCGAGATTAAAAATCCCTTTTCCAGACTGTCCCGGCCGAGACAGGCAGCAACATAAAGTTACAGAACAGAAATAAAAAGTAAAAATATCTGTATTAACGTGAGAACATCAGAGGACGATCAGCCGGTCAAACTGAGTTAAAGTCTCAGTGTGTCTCAGCTTTCTGTCCAAACTGTGACTGAATCTGTCGCTGAGAGCAGCACTTTTATTTTTACCTCATCATCAGTGTCTCATCATAGAAACATCAACTGTTAGTTTTATTCTCTCAAAGCATAAAATTCTATTTTTATTGTTAAAATAAATTTACGCTCAGTTGTTTATTCACAGATTCGATTAATCTTCATAAAATTAACTGTAAATAAACATCAGTTCCTGTCTGTGATCCACAGATATAAAAACATATTAATGTGTTTTTATATTTTAGACCGTCATCCTCGGATATCTGATTAATTATTTTACTATCTGAACACATCCGAGCATGAACCCACATGGGAGTAAAGTACAGAGGAGAACACGTTTATATTCTGATCACCACTAAACTACTAAACTACGTCTGATAAATATTATTAATGTTACAGTGAATATTAATTGTTTTATTTGGGTGAAGTTTACAGATAAAATTCTGCAACTCATTTAAAATCTTTATTTTATATTTTACAATTGATGATTTTATGACTTTTTATGGTTTATTTAATCTTGTGATTTTTTTTTAAAATCAGTTAATCCATGTTTAAACTGTGTTTTAATGTCCTTTTATATTAAATTGCCTGTTTGTCTGTTTTATGTGAAGCACTCAGAGCTTATACTGCCTTTACTGTAAAACACTTTGTGCTGCGTGTCTTGTATGAAAGGTGCTGTGTAAACAACATGTATTATTATTATTAGTAATAAAATAAAAGTTCGATCTGTCTGACTTCAGAACATTTTAATTTGATTTAAACTCAGTTTGAGGATCTAAAAGCTCCTGAAGTCCTGAAAGATCTCGTTTATGTCTTTTGACCAAAAGACGACAGGATCTCTTCTTTCAGGGTTTCATCAGATTCAACTGTTTCTGTTTCCTGTCAGAACTTTCAGATTAAAAGCTTTTAATCTTCATGTGGAAAAGGAAAATTAAGAAAATAAAACTCAAACAAAATCAAATGGGAAATTTATCTTGAGATGATGGTCTCCTCCTCTTCTTCCTCCACTTCACATTTTTCTTCTCCTCCTTTTCCTCCTCTTTCTTGTTCTTCTTATTCTTCATCTTGTCCCTCTCTCTCTTCATCCTCCTCATTCTTCTTCCTCTTTCTTCTTTTTTCCTCCTCCTATTTGTTCTTCTTCTTTTGCCTCCTCCTCCTCCTCCTCCTCCTCCTCCTCCTCCTCCTCCAGGAGCAGAGATGGGTCTGGGGACGAGGTTGGATGTGCCTGTAGGCGACGTCTCTCTGATCAGAGGACTGTGGGAGGTCAGAGTGAGGAAGTACAGACAGAGACAGAAGAAGGAGCAGGAGAGGATCGAGAAGAGCGCGCTGCCAAAGTAATCCTTATTAGAAATGGAGTAATGACATACTGTCATACTGCAACCCTCCCAAAGTAATCCTTATTCCTAGTGGAGTATTGTATACTGCGGTATTTCTACTTTACCTGCTGTTCACCCTGTGATGACGTGAAAAGATGAACTAGGAATATTTTTGTCTTAAAGAGGTGCTGAGGAGCACCTGAACGCACCACGAGTAGTTCACCAGCTACCAATTGTTATGACTTTTTTTTCATGTAAAAGAAAAACTAATTATCACAATGAAACCAGAATGTGATTAAAAAATAAATGCACCATCTCACATGAGTCTAAACTTAGTTTTATAGTTTTCAGATCTCCTCCCTCTGTAAACATTCGTCTGTGGAGTAAACGTAACCTCCTGAATGTCTCAGTCGGAGTCGGACTCACACACAGCTGACTGTTGTTTGTCATGGACCGTGAGGGTCACGGCTGATTTTAGTAATATGAACACACAGACTTCTATTTATACCCACATCAGCGCTGTTTGTCCACAGAGACGACAGGTCGGGACAAAGGTCACCAGTTTGGAAAAGAAACATTCCGTCTGTCTGAAATCTAATCGGACGTTAATATGGAGCCAAAGATGCTTCATTAACATGTCTGTGTGTCTGTGTGTCTGCAGGATCGACCAGCAGTGGCAGTATCGTATCTACTGTAAGACACTAAAGAGCAAGGAACGCACCCTGCTGCATCAGTACCTGGAGAGATCTACTCTGTCACCTCATTTACAGCCACACACAGGTAAACATCCGTCAGTCCGTCCATCTCTCCTTCTAGTTTATTTACATATGTGGACCTCAACAAGATGGCCGCCCCTCCCGCTCTGCAGCGACCTCTGAGAGGGGTGTAGCAGTGATTAAAGGTGCTTTCACACCTGTCATGTGCGGTTCGGTTCAGTCTAACTCAGGTGTGTTTGCCCCCTCAGTGCAGTCCGTTTGTGCAGGTGTGAACACACCAAAACAACCGGACTGAGACCTTCTTGAAGAGGTGGTCTCAGTCCGGTTCCAAAGGAACTCTGGTGCGGTTGGTTTGTGGTGAGAAGGTGTTGCGACCTGGATGTGAAGCAACTGCAGTCACATGACACATTGTTTGGGTTAAACATGAGCATGTTACAGTCCTGGAGGATTATTAATGTGCACCTCCTCCTGTACTGCCTTAATATGCACATTCAGCACATCCAATGCATCAAAACATTGTTTTCTAGTTGGAGCCGCGTTTGCCTCGTTTTCAAACTGTATGCTTTGACTAAAATGAACAATGACAGCAATATAGTCCACGATGAGCAGCGCTAAAATCAACCTGCGTAGTTGTCCCTCCATTGTGACATTAGAAAGTGTCACATTTATCTTGCAAGTGTACTCTTCTTCAACGTTTGCTTTACTTCCTGGATTTTTCCCACATGGAAATTCTGACCAATCAAGAGCAGCTTTCTCACACAAGGCATTTGATCTGGTCCTCTTGTAAATGCTGCCGTGAGAACACCAACCAACTCTAGGCAATTATACAACTTTGGAACAACATGAGTCCCTGATTCAGACCAGAGGAGACCACTCTAGGTCCAGGTTCCCACCTGGTTCAGCCGTGCGGCCCCGATGTCTCCTTAGTCCTCAGTTCAAGGTCCGCACAGTTTAATACATTCAGCGTCATACATGTTGTTGAGTTAGTTAGCTGTCTCTGTGGAGTAGCTGCCTGTAAGTCACTGACTCTACGGAAGGAAACAACACTTTGAAATAAAAGCTCTGTGCTGGAAATTCACTGGACTGTATTTTTTACAAACTTGACTCGTTGGCCAGTCACTTGTGGTCCATTCAAAATGGACCCGTGACCCACTTTAAGACCGCAACCCACCAGTTGGGAACCCACTGATTCAGAGTGTTCTGCTCTGTCAGATCTGCATGAGACAAAGAGTCACTGGGCTGAATACAGTTGTTAAGGATTTGGTCGTGTTTTGCTGAAACAAAGGATGTCACAGTTTCTGATGTTTTGTTGGAAACTGATGCAACATGGAGGGGGTCCAGTTTATTTTCCAAGGCCTCATTAAAGGCTAGCCGGATGCTTATTCAGCAGAAAGATCTGAGTTATCAATATCACATCCGGTGTTTGATTCCTCCACGCTAGCCTCTGATGTAGATACGCATGCTGAGATGATCGTGCTTGTTGACGTGGTCAGGGATCGTAGCTGGAGCTCATCTTCTCCATCTCTTCCTCAATGTTTAAATCATCAGCTCTGACGTTTTCTTCAACCCTCATGACCACAGGTGAGATTTGGGACATAGATGAATCAGAAAATCTAGAGCTTTGCCTTCTGGTTTAGCTCCCTTGTCACCACGACAGTGCCGTGCAACGGCTGCATCACTGATGATGTCATGCTGAACCGCCTGTCCATATCACGCTCCATTTAACGCTGACAAAAGAAGCCGTCCTTTGACATCGGCATGAAACACGGCCAAGTTGCCATTATACTTTAATGGCGTTCTGCATTGTCAGGGCATAACGCTGCGAGACAAGAACAAAAGTTAAGGCGGTGAAATTCTGAGCAGGGTGGAAGTTGTGGTGGATGGGTCCAACAACCACCGACTATAAACCCAGGAGAGCTGTGTTCGCATCCCGTAAGATTGCAAAGCCAACCCTGTCCTTTTTTCCTAAACCCAACCACGTGTTTTGTTTTGTTTTTGGTGTTGTACCTACATAGTGCTTTTATTTTGAAAGAGACTGTATGCAAACTGTACATTTCCTGTGAAAACAGAAGTGTATTTTGAAAACAGACAATGCATGTAACAGGCTGAAGTTGACACGGCGTCCCAGAACGTCAACAACCAACACACCCAGGGTACCTTGGACGTCATATGTGGACGTGGAAAGTCCATGACCAAACGTGGACATGTGACGAGGTCACAGTGAGGATGATGATGGTTTATATGTTTATTTGCTGATGATGTGTTGTTGTGTATGTGTATTATCTGACCATGTGTTGTGTATTTGTTGTCGTGTATCTGTCAGAATCAGGGCAGGAGGATCACACAGACGAGCAGGAACAGAAAGATCCAGAGGAGAACAAACTCATCTTCCAGCTGGATGGAGATCAGTGGATGGTACGTTAACACGCTCTGCAATGTTCATGTGACAGAAAATAACAGATAATAATGAGTGAATATTTGTGCAGGACTTCCCGAGGGAGCTGCAGTGGATGACCTACCTGAAAGAGTGGCACGTCCAAGGGACAAAGATCAGCCGGCTGCCTGACTACCTGCGTCTGTTCACTCAGCTCACCGTGCTCGAGATCCCCAAAAACGCCATCGCCGAGCTGCCACCTGCGATCGGTGAGGAAGAAACACGAGATCTCACATATAAGAAAGTTTTAGAGGAGATTTGCTTTTCAGTCCCAAACCAAACTGAGCTGCAGATTCTTCAGTCAATTTGCTTCTTTAGTTTTTCACCTGACTGATGATGTCACCCTGATGTTGAAGATCATTTGTGCCACTGAAGAACAAACAGTCTCGTCTGTCCTCAGGTAAACTGACCTGTCTGAAGGAATTAAATGTCAGCTACAACCGTCTGAGCAAAGTTCCACCAGAACTCGGAAACTGCGAGAACCTGACGAGACTCGAACTGACGGGAAACCTGAACCTGTCGGAGCTGCCGTTTGAGGTGAGACAGAGGAGATGAGACGACCCGTCCTGTGGTCGCTTCAGAGCTCGGCTCATTAAATGAATCTACAGATAGAAAACTTCATCAGAGACTCGACTCCGAAAGATTCACTCGTCATTTGATTTTTGTCAATCTGCATCTTCATTTGTAAAAGTTAAAGGAACAGTCAGACATTTTGGAAATTGTTTTTGCTGAGAGTTTAATGTTCAGAGCCGAGAAACAGTTCGACACATACAGCAGCAAATTAGAGTCTCATCACTTTGGTTAGGGTTTTAAAATAAAAGAAACAAGACGGCTCACTCGTTCACTACTTCCATCATCAGCTCCCGAAAAAAACAAAAAACAAAAAGTGTTCAATTAATTTTTAGAGGGTTAGATAGTTGTTAAATGTAAATGTTCCATTTATGGGGCCGATGTCAATGTAACAGACGGACAGAAAACGGTATCAGCCAACACATGATGACTTTGTCAGATCAGGGTCAGTTTTATTATGACGATGTCACTGTGTTGATGATCATGATGTCACTGTGTTGATAATGATGATGTCACTGCATCAGCTGAGCAGCCTGAAGCAGGTGGTTCACCTGGACATCGCGGAGAACAAGTTCATATCGATCCCCATCTGCGCTCTGAGGATGAGCAGCCTGCAGCTGTTGGACCTGAGCAACAACAGTCTGACCGACCTGCCGCAGGACATGGACAGGTAACTGATGACGTCATCACCACCTGTGTGGTGTTCCCCTCGCTTCCAGTCGTTATGCTAAGCTAAGCTAACCATGCATAGCATCTCTCCGTTACGTTCTTAGATCTTTAGTTTAATAGTGCTGAAAAAAATCTGCACTGAAATTAACAGAAAACTAATGTTTGTATAAATAAAGTTCTCTGTGTGTGTGTGTGTGTGTGTGTGTGTGTGTGTGTGTGCAGGTTGGAGCAGCTGGTCACTCTCTTAGTCCATAAGAACAAGCTGACGTACCTCCCTCATTGTCTCACCAACATCTCCACGCTCAAGATGATCGTTGTCAGCGGCGACGAGCTCAACTGCATCCCGACCAAACTGTGCAGAAACCCCGACATCAAGTAAGAAAAACACTCTGACATCAGGTACACTAATCATCAGGTACACAAAATATGAAGTACACAAACCACACCAACATCTAATACACAACACATTTCTTGTTTTGATCAGCTGACCAAACATCTTCCGGCAGGTTTATCCGACTGTACGACAGCCGAGCGAGTGAAGAGAAGAAGAAGAAAGAAGAGGAGGAGAAGAAGAAAGGGAAGAACAAGAGGAAGAGGTGGAGTCAGCGGAAAAAGGAGGAAGTGAAGAAGGACGGTGGAGAGAAGGAGTTCATCGAGGCGTACATCAACTCACTGAAGGACAGAGGTGAGGGAAACAAAACACAACTCACTAACGAGCAGGTGAACTGAGACTGTATCTGTTTTTCTGGGGTGAACAAACTTTAACACTGAAAAATAAAATATATAAGAAATCTGATAATTTACAGTGAACAAAATACAAACTTCTGTGACCATGCATTAAAAAATAATGATGCTAAACTGAATCAAAAGTGTCAGTATCTAATAAATTGTGCTGCATATTGTAAAATATTATTTGCTATATTCCACACTGCACTGTGAACATTATGTTCATGTGCAACAGACTGTGGTAGATATTTGGTCCAACATCCAGACTTCCTCACCTGACGCTGAGATAAAGCAGCTGACATGTTGTTTGTCCCTCATCAGACACCACCCCTGAAGCCACCACCAAGGTGTCCATCTCCTGCCTGCTGTGAGGAAGAGGAAGAAGATGAAGCAGCACTAGAAAAGATAAAAACAGGGTGAAATAGTTAAACTCATGGATGTGTCATGTTGTGCTCACACCAACCGTGACGCGAATTCTTGTGTTTGAACACTAGAATATTTTCTGATGACTCACTTCATGCGCAAACTCATGTCATACGTGCGTGAAATCACTAAATTGATGAATGAACTTCCGTTGGTACTTCCTTGGCGTCATACGTCCCCGGCGGATCTCAATGCTGATTGGCTATCGTGGCACAAATTGGTTGGTGAAGTTTTTTTTCAGCTCTCGTAAATAAGCACTACTCACTTCATTCATGCAGCTTAATTCACACTTTTTTCATCATTTGCGTTGCGTGCGACATGTCCATCGCATCCATCACGCTGCCCAGCAGAACTTAGCATGTAGTCGTGTCTCTACATTGACTTTATTTTACTAATTCACTTTCGCAAATTGTTTTATTTGCACCAGGCACACAAACGACATTATGTTGTGTTCACTACAGACACAATGCGAATTTTCACGTCACTTTATTTGCATGAGTTTGAACTCTAGAATGTTTTCTGTTGATTCGCTTCACATACATGTGAAATCGATGAATGAACTTCCGCCGTCATACGTCCCCGGAGGATCTCAATGCTGATTGGCTATCGTAGTTCAGATTTTTCAACTTTGCGAATAAGCATATGACACAAAAGTGCGCTGCTTGCTTAATTTGCGCAGCTTAAGTCACGTATATGTGTCATTTGCGTCGCGTCCATCGCGTCCATCTCATCCATCGTGCTGCCCAGTGGGAATAAGCATCTATTTGCATCTTTTACACTGACTTAACATGTAATTCACTCGTGCAAATTGTTTATTCGCACCAAACACCAAATACAATGTGAATTTTCACGTCATGTTACTTGTAGCAGTTTGAACACCAGAATATTTTGTGTTGATCCGCTTCATTATTAAATTACTGAATCGATGAATGAACTTCCGCAGGTACGTTCTCGGCATTATACGTCTCCAGAGGATCTCAATGCTGATTGGCTATCGTGGCGCGAACTGGTCGCTTGCGTTCAGTTTTTTCAACTCTCGTGAATAAGCCTATGATGGGAAATTGCTCTACTTGCTTCATTCGCACCGCTCAATTCAGGAATTTCATGTCATTCGCATCTTTACGTTGACTTTATACGAAATCCACTTGTGCGAGTTGTTTTATTTGTGCCCGGCGTGAACGCAACATTAGAGGAAGTGGAAACTCAGAGATGAGTTCAGAGCGCTATGATGTCTGAGTCAGGTGGTTTAATGGGAGTTATTTTATTCCACAACAATAACAAAAAAAAAAAGAAGATGAGAAGTCAAGTAAAAATTTAAATGACTCACGTTCAACAATCGAGTTCATCGTAAAAATCCACAGGCATAGACTTTATCATTAACTAGACAACAGACACCAAAATGGCGGCTGTTATTCCAAAGGAGTTGCTCACCTTGCGCATATGCCAATAAAGTTTCTTGAACGTCTCCATGGAAACAAGTAAAACAGTCCTGAGGGTTGTAAATCAGCGGCTTGCTGTGTCTGCCCTCACAGACGTTACATGATGACAGTGAACTCGTCACAGTACGTACGACTGAAGTCAGCGAGGGCTCAGTCAGCAAGTCCAGAGGGTGGACATTTGGATTACGTTAGCATGTTAGCACCTCCTGTTGTCTGTCTTGAAGTCAGTGTGTTTTTGGTTAGATGTCTGAAATAAGGTCTGTGTTGACATCAGCTGAAGAGACTTTCACGTCACGCCTACAGACAAACGTCATCACTCTGTGGAGACATCATTTAAAGGCACTTAATTAAAAAAAAACAAATCTCACACCTGCCACCGTCGGCTGTAAAAACAGTCCCTCACTCTGAAAACAGAAACACATCATGAAAATTCAATTCACATACTGTAATTACCTCCTCCAAGGAGGTTATGTTTTTTTAAGTTAATGATCACAAACGTTGCCAAACATCGGAACTTCACAAAAAAACTACTCACACATTTTAAACAGATTGTCTGGTGTGCGTATGAACTCAACGTCCACACCGTTCGTTCTCCTAAGAATTAGCTAGTCTCATGTTCCAAACGAATCACGGAGAAATGTTAAATTACGTCGTAGTTATGACAGTATTAACCTCGCTAAAATTATCTGAGCAAAAAGAAAGTGGAACCATCAGAGGCTAACGCTAAGTAAGCGGGCACTTTGGGTAAAGAGCTAAAATTATGTTGTAATCGTTGGTGAACTTTAATGACGTATAATGAGCTGTCCCAAAGCGCTAATGTTGGTAATGTTAAACAAGTGAAGCAACAAGTGTGCTAGCTAACGTTAGACTCCGTGGAAATAATGTTGACAGCTAACGTTCAAAAGGTCCAGTCGTGATGGCTAACGTTCGCTAAATCAAACAACTAAACTGTGGCAGGCTCATTAACAGTCCCAAGCTTGACCCATTAAATATTTTACACTACTATAAGAGATTCTTACCTGAAGGTGTGTGTGGGCTCAGGTGTGTGTGGGCTCAGGTGTGTTTCATGTTAGCTGGGAGCTTTTTTTTCTTTGCTTTCCTTTTGACTCCGTCGTTGTGGACTCAGACCCATAAAGATGGAGGCAAAACACTGAATTTCATCAAAGTCAAGTCAAGTTACTGACGTGCCAAATCAACACAATGACATTTTAAATGTCTAAAATCTTTAGATAAACAAAAAGTAAATAAAACAAACAAGAAAAAAAGAAATAAAAAATAAATTACGAGCGCTAAGTCAAAACAAAAATTCTTGCACATTTATACTTTAAACATAAAAGTACGTATAAATATAAACACCAATTTGTTCCCACTGTCTCAGTATTTTGACTTCATAAATCAAAATTTTGACTTTGGATTTTTATTTTTTCATTTTTAAATACTGAATTTATTTTTCTTGCCTTGGCAGTGACGAACTTCCATATTTTTGAGCTGTTTGAGTGACTGAAGGTTTTATTTTTTTAAACAACTGTAGTTTATTTTATGGATTTATTGATTCCTGCTGACTGAGAAACTTTTAAATTTTGTTTGAGCGCTGAATTAATTTTTGCTTTTCAAAAATAACTTTTCATTCCAAAATCAGATTTCCAACAAATGAACAGTTTGATGTAAATTCACTGACGTTCACTGCTTCACTATTAACCCTTTCACACCATATATACACACATTATTAACCCTGTCATATTGTATATTTACATTATAAACTCTGTTCACAAACAGATTGCCATGATGTCTGTGCAGTGAGTATAATGATTTAGTTTGAACGTTTTATTTTATTTAACTTTATTTTCTCCTCATAACACATCAGTGAAATATTTGGGATAAACTGGAATTTATGGTTTAAGATGAGAATGTGACCAAAGAGGAAACGAGGCTGAATGTCCGGCAAATAAAAGAGAAGTCAACAGGAAACACTTATTTACATGTTTTAACTGTGTGTTGCCTGATTTCATTCAGTTTATTTATTATTTATTAAACACAGTTTGTAAATTTGATCGATTCTTTTTCATTAGATTTATTTTCAAAAATTAAGAAAAAAGTGTAAATAAGAATTCTTACAAAAACATTCAGTGATTTTATTCCCTTCAGAAAAAAATGTTTATACTTTTATATTTCTGTGTTGTGTAACTGATTTGTTGTTTGACGCTTTGAGACGTTTGTCTGTTTTTATTGATAGATTTTTTAAATTTTAATAAAGTGTTTGTGAAGATGTTTTTTGTTCACATTGTCTGATTATTAAAAGTTTCATAACCCGATTGTTTTCAAATAAATAAATTTTTATTTTAAAGACACATATCTCCTAAAATCTCAAACTAGTTTTTTAAAGTTTGAGCATTAGTCTACTTTGACAAATCTTTATAACTTAAACAAATTAATTTCATTTATTTATCATGAAATATATAATAAACTAAATATATTTCAAATAAAAACAAACAAGTCCAGGTTTCAAATTCCATACATTTCTCTTTATTATTCTTATTATTATCATAGATATTATTCAAAATTATGTTCTTAATAAGATAAAAGAAAGCAACTGCAAATGCACAACACGAAGACGTCGTCAGCCTCTCTTGGTTTATATATAAAAACAGATATGAACATGAAGAATGATTCGAGGCACACGTTCAGAGAAATTAAAGTGCTGCAATCAGCAAATGTTCTGCATCATGTACACAAGGAGGAGGAGGAGGAAGAGGAGGAAGAGGAGGAGAAAGGTTTGACTGCATAAGTCTCTGTCCTAGTAATTATCAGTTAAAATAAAAGTCTTGTCTCAGTAACGTAAAGGTTTTATATTCAGTAACAAGTGCTGACGTACAAAAAGCTTCAGTTATCAGTTCAGCTGTCGCTTCACGTCCCAGCGGAAAGTTCAACTCTTTCATCACTGCAGGAAACCTAACTCTGGTATGAGGAGTTTGAAATGTTTCTCTCTGAGAGTTTCACCAACAGAAGATTTATTTAAAACCTTAAAATTAAAACTTTTTTTCTACAAAAGCTCTCAAATGTTAAACGTCTGAACACGAGCAGCTGCGCAGGAGCTCCGTCTAAATTTAAAAACTGCAGAACTGAACGAGCCTTTGAGACTAAAACTGTGAAATAAGCCCGTTAAAATGTCTCAAAGCTCTGTGATTATTCAAAGAAATTCAGTTTACGATGAAACGATTAAGTGACCTCTTTACTATTGTTATGTGAGCTGACGACCCCAGACTGTGACGTGTTTTATAGATATTTCACATTCAATGCAGAAAAACTGTAAAATTAACTCAAACAGTGAACGTAACAACCGCAGGAAGTTTGTGTAAAACAAAAGATTTGAATGAATTTGGAGCAGATTATTTCCTGAAAATCACATCAGATGAGTTTTGCTGATATTTCTACTGACTTTTAATACGATGCTCTGACTGTATTACATATATATATATTTAAATGTTTAACAGTCATACATATTTAATGGGCTTACTGTTTGACAAATTGAGGGTTGTCTTCTCCCTGGCTGTGGGTCATTGTTCCATCAGCTGCACACTTTCCTGCTGCAGGATGAGGCTGTTTATCAGCTCTGTGAATAAAGCTTGTGTTCACTCAGATTCAACTATTTCATTTGTCCTACGTTAGTTTTCTTCACAGACACAGATGAAATGCTGAGATATAGGCCTACTGTATATTATAAAAAAGTTTTCTTACACCCCTTTGAATCAAGAAGGCCTCACGACCCTCCCCTGAGGCTTTGGTGACTCCAGGTTAGAAACCAGTGGCCTTTACACTCGCTACAGTGAAGTGGAGCTACAGTCCCAGCTGGATGAGGACATCTAACTGGCCTACTGTCCTTGTCCCAGTATACAAGCACGGGAGGGGAATCCATTTATTGAGCCAAGTATGTGCGACTCCTCTACGATAGGTGGAGATATGCCCCCTTTCAGCTTGTTAGTATTGGACCTTTTTCCTGTTGACCTATTACGTCACAGACCAAACAATGGACAAACAAGTTAGCTACGGTTAGCTAGCAGCTAACTGCTACCATGGTGGACAACTTTACAGCTCTGTACATTTGGTCCGTCCAAAAAGTCACGGCTCTGGATGTAGATTTCTCCATGTTGTTACCGGCTTCTTCTTCTCTTACACATTTAATGCTATTGGACTTCCGGGTCAAAGCCCGGGGCGGAAACTGTGGAGCATGCTCAGAGCGCCTCGGCCAGTTTGGTCTGATTGACTGTATACATGAAGGTGTGTGTTAGTCCCACTGTGACAAATTCACTGCAGGACCATTTCACTCACACTGACATGTTTACAGGGATTTATATAAATCTGTTTTCTCTGTCGTCATGGAAACAGACTGAGTGATCAATATTCCACGCTCCTTCTTTCACACTACAGGATTTAAAGTCGTAAAGTCATTCAAAATCAGTGAGTCTCTGATCCAGTCAGTAACATTTAGAGGACGTCTGTAAACGCCTCACGCCACAGATCATCTGTTCAAACCAGCTTTGAATCAGAAACTCGTCACTTTGGAATCAGGCCCAAAACTTCCCAGTTATCCTCCAACGTGACGCAGGATCAACCTTCATAAACGGAGTGATGAAACTTTCCGATGGGACGTGAACACATCAGCGACACAAAGAGCAGAGACAGGATCAGAACAAACAGGATGTTGACTCTAACACTGCAATGGATTCTGGGACATTGAGTCAACGCCTCTGCAGGGCTTCAGACTGACTGTAGAAAAATATACTGTAGGTCCAACTTCCTGTTTTTGACATCATCTTTGAGAGAAAAATCAAACTCGAGATTAAAGATTAAAAGTTTGGTTTTTAAAAACAAAAGTCAGACGAGCTGACGGAGCTAAATTTAAAATAATAATTCATGTTTTAAAGATGAGGAGACTGAATTTTAGAACTCTTCAGACACATGCACTCAGGTTGTAACATGATTGTGCTTCATGAAGCTGCACATCATCATCATCATCATCATCATCAACACCAGGACGCTCAGGTGTTTCTGCAGCTGTGACGACACTGATGCTACATTCAGGTTCATGTTGGAAACTATGAACATCATCCAACATGGAGATGTTTAATTGTGAGATTTATGTGTCAGACCGCCGGAGACAAGCTGATGCTCGGACGTTAGCTAACAGGGATCCTAATAATCTGTAATTATTTCTGAGTTTAGTGATGTTTTAAGTCTCTGCAGATGTTCTCTACGAGGATGGCGTACCTGCAGTTATTCTTTGCAAATAACTGCAAGCACAGTGTTATCTGGAGATCACAAAGGTTGTCTTCTGGACCTGATGGGTTCATTTATGAGAAAACAAAAGGACGACATTTATCACCAGAAAGAGACTTTTGTTTTCTCGAGATCACAGGATGATTACTGACAACTCTACACTGAGTATCTGCTTCATTTTATCAACTGAATTCAGCCTTTGAGATCTCCGTCATGACGGTCGAGACGACTCATAACTCGAGTTAGTCAGGAGTTAAATGTGAAGTTTGTTTGCTGAAGTTACGTCGTTAGAAACAAAAACCTCTTTTTGGTTTTCTCAAGATAACAAAAGAAGTTGTGATCTGAAGATAATGGGATCTGAAAAATAATCCCAAG
Organism: Epinephelus fuscoguttatus; assembly: GCF_011397635.1. Lineage (NCBI taxonomy): Eukaryota > Metazoa > Chordata > Actinopteri > Perciformes > Serranidae > Epinephelus > Epinephelus fuscoguttatus. The sequence continues at coordinate 45,711,514 of NC_064757.1, read as the reverse complement.
CACGGCCGTTCTCGACTTCTTTTAACAGTAAGGAGAAAATCAATCAGCAGACTAAAACATGAGAAACCACCTCAGGTCCGCCCCACTCAGGGTCACTGGGGGCCGCAGCCCATCCCAGCATGCACTGGGTGAGAGGTGAGGTGTGACATGGGGTCTGATAATTTCATCTTTAACCAGAGAAGAAAACTGTCGGCCATCTTGTCTCCGTTCTGAACAGCCAGGTAAAGTTTGGCGTAAATACAGTAACAAACCCGTTGCTATGGCAACAGCACAGTACCAGCTCAGACTGAGGAGGGAAGGGTGGGTTGTTTTTGGAAACATGTGGTTTGACCTCTTAAAAAACATCTAAAAACAAAAAAAGGCAAAAGAAGAAGAAGAATGGCACCATTTGGTTCTCAACGACCCGCCGACCCCCGAACCCCGAACGTTCCCGTGGTTTAAAACTCAGACTGAAGACGACGAGAACAGAACGTTCACGGCACAGGTGACGATCAGAAACACATGTTCAAACTACGTCTTGATTCGTCCTGCAAGGTGTCAGGCGGGCGGCGGGAGGAGGAGGAGCCTGAAGATACCCGACAGGCTCGACACACTTCAAGTATTCAAACACAAGAAGAACAGATGAGACATTGATAGATGTGATACTGAGATATGATCCAGTGAGATAAATAAAGCGCACGGAGCCCGGAGATGCCATGGAGACGCCATGGAGACAAAAACTACTGAGCTTCATGTCGTCAGTATCGCCAGGTGCGATTCCTTCACTGTCTCTCTGGAACTTTTGGATTTAATTCAGACTCAGATATGTGGAGATACTTCAAGTTCTGTCTGTAAAACACAACGCTGTCGTCTTTCAGATCCATTGAACACATTTTACAGGAGAACTGTGGACGTCACGTGGCTCATAAAGACTGGAGCGCTTCGTTAAACTCAGTCTGACTGCAGGTGTTTCCTGCCCTCTGCATCACAGGAGGACATAAAATACATAACATGATATTTGATCCAGAGCAGGAGTCAGTAAATCGTGTTTAGAAATTATATTTCTTTCTCTTCTCCGTGACGCCGCCGGGCTCCGTATGAACGCCTCTATAAGCACTTCACACTGTCTGAAATAATTTCCTAAACATATCAATGTTTCTAGTTTTTGTCCTCAAGTATGAAAACACTCAGCAGGAGAGGACGATGACGTCACAGCCGGCCCGAGCTTGCACATGCTCAGTGTGAGTGACGGTCCGTTGTCATGGTACTGTATATCCACAAGTCCCGTTGTTTTGCAGACATTAAAAAAATTAAAATAAAATCCAGAGTAAAAACAGTCGGTACTGTGGAGGTTAAATATAAACGGCGACAACAGAGGAACAGGCGACACGACCTCCAACTCCCATCATCCCTCCTGCATCACATCCCACAATGCTGAGCAGCTCTGACCTCACCGTCCTCTCTCCCGTGTCTCCGTCCTGCTGAAGAGTTTCAGGTAAAACAACAGTCCGTAGTTTTGGGGACACTTGGTGTCAGCTGTGCAGTGAACCCAACGCACCTCCACCTCCCCGCTGGTGCCGAACAGCGAGGAGCATTTGATCTCCTGACCTCTGCAGACCTGACAGGTGGAGTTGGGTGAAGCACACAGAGGGAAGGCAAACTGACTCCAGAGGGTTTAGACGGCAACCAGACTGACGGATTTCAGAAACTGTTAAACGAACAAAAAGCAGTTCATGGTGCGTTTTACCTCAGCGTAACTCAGCGTAGATCAGAGTAACTCAGCGTATGTCAGCGTACGTCAGAGTAACTCAGCGTACTGCAGACAGAATCACAGGTGATAGTTTTCACGAGACATCCCCGTTATGTATCTACACCTGCTGAACGAGATTTGGTCACACTGCACGGTCCGTCTGCTCTTCTAAAAACTGACTTTCATCAGACAACACGACTGTATTTTATCATTTATTTTATTTCATGTTTCTCTCCATTAATCACTTTGTGTTTTGTTTTGGGTCTCCTCTCTGTTGAGCTTCTCTTGAGCCGTGTATTAGATTTGTGGTTTGGCAGCCGTACATTATTAAACACATACTTAACAGGCATGTGTGGATCAGCAAACTGTTAGCGCTCGCTAGCTTTACGTGCACATTAGACACTTACGCCATCAACTAGCTGCACACACCAGCTACACTCACATGAGACTAGTGAATGATGACGCAGTGCAGTTCTGGATTTTAAATTAGTGACACAAGGATCACATTCTGTGCAACGTTAGATGTGTTTTAAGATTATAGAGCGCTGCAGGAATCAGTCCTAAAACACAGAAATTAGTACGTTAGCACTTCCCGTTCCCTCGTCTCGAAGTCAGTGTGTTTTTGGTTCGATGTCTGAAATCAGGTCGTTTTGTTTTACAAATTCCACGATGCTGCTTTGAGTTGTAAACGTGGCGTTCAGGAGGGAGAACACGTTAAACTATCTGCAGTTAATAATTTGTTTTGTTGTTAAAAGGCCTGAAATCATGTTTCCTCCTTCAGTGAAGAGCGATTAGATCCGACATGAACACTGAGTTTATCTGTTTGGCACTAAACAGCAGCTCTTACTTTGACGGGGTTCTGGTGACAAACATCCTGCAGCGGTGACCGACGTAAAGCCCTTTGGTAACACCTGCACCAACACACCTGGGCAGGTGCTAAAGATGGCTTCAGGAGTTTAAACAATGACGCAGAATGTGATTAAAATTGAAGGAAAAAAAAAAAAGGTTAGAATTTATTAATAAAATAAACGCTGTTGCTGCTGTGGCAGATGACAGTGATGACAAAGATTAAGGTCACAGCAGAAGAAAAGAAGGACCATAAAGAAGCTGTTTTATTTTCTCCGTCTGAACATGAACCCATAAAGAAACCGGAACTGATCAAACGTGTCGAAGAGAATAAATAAACGTCGTCAGCGTGGTTGCCGTCTAACGCGCTCTGACTCTTTAATTTCAACAGTCTGAAGAAATAAAAAAATAAAAGCTGAATACGGTTGACTCTGAAGGGGGCGGGGCTTAGCAGACAGTGCTAACAGCCTCAGCGCTGTGACTGGCTGGGCCGGCTGTCAGTCACATGCTGCTGTCCTGTAGGAGCGGCTCGATGTCCTCCGCGTCACTGGTGGGCGTGGCCAGAGGGCTGGCGCTCTGAGCGTGTGCGGCGGAGGAGGACGAGGAGGTGCTGCTGGACTTGCGGGCGGAGCAGGTCTTGACATCGGCCAGTCGGTGGTGCTCGGGGATGAAGATGGCGACAAGGAGAGCGAACAAGACGGCACACGCTCCGAACAGGAAGGGAGGGCCGGGGATCAGAGACTTCTGTGGACAGAGAGAAGGTTTCTGTTAAGTCTGTGATCTCAGGTGAGGTGAGTGGACTTCCTGTGTGTGTGTGTGTGTGTGTGTGTGTGTGTACCTCTGTGTTCTGTGAGGTCCTTCCTGCCACCGGCTGCATGTCGTTCAGCTCCACGTTGAAGAGGAAGAAGATGAAGCCGTAGAGAGCCGGACCCAAACCATTACAAAGACCTCTGATACCTGTGATCATCCCCTGGGCCACACCTGAACACACACACACGCGCACACACACACGCGCACACACACACACACGCGCACACACACACACACACACACACAGCAGGTAAAGACGGGTTCAGACACCAAACAATATGCAAAAAACAAAACAAAACAAAACAAACAAAAAAAAAACTTGCACAGAAAATTTCACATCATGACACACGAGAAGGTAAAAATCTTCCTCCCATGATTTATATTCTCCTTCCCACCACACAGACAGACAGACAGACAGGTGTACTGACCTTGCTGGTCAGGTGACGCACTGTGCGACACCAGAGCAGAGACTGCTGGGAAGGTGATGGAGGACATGGCTGCTACAGTTCCTGCTGCCCACATCATCCTGACACACAACACAAACAACCTTGTTTCCATTTGAACCCAAACCATCAGCTTTTTTATAAACTTCAGGACCATCTGTCTCAAAGATGGTATAGATCGAAGTTTTTACTTTCCATCGATGACACTCGATCGACGATCATTGAATTGATATATTGATCCAGATGGATGGATCGTTACACCCCTGCTAACACCAGACACTGGGTGTGTACTCACCATGGCTCGGAGCCGAAGCCGTACCAGGCCAGCTGGAAGAGCTGAAAGCCCAGACCCAGGAGAACTGTGTTCTTATTACCTATGGTCCTCATCAACACGCTGAGGAACAGAGTCTGAAACACAGACAGAATATTAACATTACTTTACCTCATTCTGAGTGTTGAATCTTTCTGATATATGAAACAATGTTATAACAACTATTAAACTGACTGTGTGTAAACATCATATTTGCTCTGTAAATCACTTCCTGTGCCCACTGACCAAAATAATAAACTAATGTAAACAATAAAAAGCAAAAAGAGAGAAACTGTTCAGGTACAGTGTGTGTCTGTGTGGATTCAATAAAGCCATTTGTATAAATCAATGATGGTTACTGTTAAAGGTCAGTTAGCATCCTGAGCTAATATTTGCTTCAATCACTGAACTCATCAGGCCTAGATCTAGGACAGGCAGCTGTATGGGAGAGCGCTTTAGTACCTTTCATACAAAACCTTTGCTCAGCAGAGATGGGAAATAATATTAAATAAATTATTTATTTAGTTGAATATTTGAATATTACTCGTTAGTTGTGACTACAACATATCAGTTATGTAATGACACTTGTTTCAGGGCACCCGAGGATCACGGCACCGACACAACACTTCATCTTGTTAAAACAACACTCATTACATGGATTCATTTTTATGAAAAACACTTTGATGCTTTTGATCGGTGGACCGGAATACAAATTACTTTCTGTGTAATCAAGGAACCACTTGTTCCTCGTCATGCCCGTAAATCTGGTGCTCATGGTTTCTATAAAATAAAATTAGCAAACGACGTGCAGCATCTCCATCGTGACTTAAGCTAAAACATTTGTATTTGTGTGATCTAAGCAGCTAAATAATGTTAGCTCCCAGTTTTATGCATCCAAAGATCTTCTATAAAAATAAAAAAATGCGTAGCAACCAGACCAGGCGTCTCATGGAGACAGGCGTTTATTTGTCAAAACGTGTCGCTGCACCTGGCGAGTAAAAGGTTATAAAACTCAGATCTAGAGACGATCTCTGAACAAGAGATATTAATTCCAAGGTCGTGTATCACTGCTGTCATTTAACTTTTCATCCTCTTTGTGTTCATGATAAAATCTCTGCAGTTAACAGAAGGTCAAAATCAAAAAAGTATTTTCTCGTCACTCTGTTTGTTTTACTGTCTCCAACATCCATGTTTTCTGTGTGTGGATAAATTGTGTAACTGCTCCTGTGTGACGCTGTCGGCTGGTCGTCTGTGTACCTGAGCGACTATAGAGAGGATTCCCACCATGGCGATGAAGGCAGCGATGGCTGCAGGAGAAAACTCGATCACCTGAAACACACAACACAACATTTCACCACTGACAGGAGCTCCGACACACACGGCGTGCTTTAGAATAAAGAATCAGTCACCATCATCCTGATCATTACGTTGATGTCACAACATGTAGAGAGGTTTTACTGTGTGTGTGTGTGTGTGTGTGTGTGTGTGTGTGTGTGCGTGTGAGAGAGAGAGTCACCTGTTTCAGGTAGAGGAAGAAGCTGGAGTACTGTCCAGCCTCAGGCAGGTAGGACAGGAACACTGTGACACAGATCAGCAGCACTGTGGTGTCTTTGCCAACACGACGCAGAGACTGAACACACAACACCGTCAGCCGTAAGTACAACTCATCAATACATCTGTCATCAATCAATCAATCAATCAATCAATCATCAGCTGACGTCTGGCAGACACATTAAGTACCTCAGGGATCAATGCTGCACCCTGACGGTGTTACAGCCTGTCAGCTTATCAGTTTTATTGTTCTGAACACTGAGACCTGATTTATCTTGTGTGTCTCTCTGAGAATCATCTACTGCTGTTAACGTCTCCAAATTAAACAGTCAGAGACAAACGTGTTCCTCTGTGTGTGTGTGTGCCAGTGTAGTTATTAATAAAGAGGCTATTTATGAAGTCCTCTTGGTTCACTGGCAGGAATCACATCCATGTCTCCTGCCTCAAACACTCAACTACAGTTTTACATCCTGTGTGTCTCTGCACCACTTATCAGTAACACTACATCAGTCACTGGCCCCATAAAGACAACTAGAGTTTTAAAGTGTTAATTGAGATTCACCAAAGTCACACAGCTGTAGACCAGCAGCTCCTGTCTTCAGTGAGGTAAAGTTACTGTTTTTGTTAATGGAGTCTGGCTTTGAAGGGAGTGAAGCTTAAAGCTCCAGTGTGTGGGACTCAGGGGGAAATACTGTCAGAGATGGAATATAAAATAATTAGTGTTTTCGTTACCTTAGAATGAGACTTATATCTACACAGAGAGCAGGGTTGCAACGCTATGAGATATTCAGCGTACGAAAACAGTCTCAGAAAAGATCGGTTTCATGGTATCACAGAATTTATCTTATCATCAGTTAGAGTGATCCTTAAATATAAACAGAAGATTGTTGTTGGTTGAACAAACCTTTTATTACAAAAACTGAACTTGAAACATTTAGTTAATGAAAGTTTGTGTAAAAAGTCTCCTTGCACCGCCATGTCGTGTTTCAGTGTCTGTGAACTCACAGCGAACGGGTCGGCCTGCTCCCAGGAGATGGGGAAGCCCCAGGACGTCAGCCTCATCTTGTCCGGCAGCGACTCGGGGACCACGAAGAACACGAAGGCGATGTCGGTAACGGCGATCACCGTGGCGACCAGGACCACTAGGCTGTCGCCGTACTGTGAGGACAGGTAGGCCCCGATGGCCGGGCTCGTCACCAAGCTGGCCGCAAAGGTCGCTGAGACCTGATGAGAGGAAGAGGAGAGGTTAAACTTTACTCAGGCTGTTAGTTGAGGAACAAAACTCCACCAGCTGATGACTGAACTCTTTAAGTCTCACTTAAAACTTTCACTTTCTGTGCGTTTGAATCTAAACCCAGCTGTTTTATCAGCTGTATCAACACGAGTTTACTTCAGCAGTGGAGACACGAGAGCAGCAGCTCGGCTTCTTGAAGCCTTCAGTGGTCACAAGCTGCAGTCACATGACCTGAGCGCGTGGTAGAAACCTCAGTGTGTGTCCGTGGTCATTAATCTGTCCGTAAACAAGTTACTGACTTCACGTGTCATTGATTATAAACTCATGTTCTGTGCATATTAAATGGGTGTTTTCATGGAGCATCACACATCCGACGAGTCAAAGCTGATCGAGTCTCTGACCCGAGGATTTATTCACAGCGACGGTGGCCTGTCTTTTTTAAATGTCCTAAATAAATAAAACACATTTGTGACCTCATCCAGTGAAGAAATAATAAATGTTTATGGTACATCTGATCAACTCATCGACCTGCTGCTAAAGCGGAGTTTGGCAGGTTGTGTCCTAACTGGACGCTAATGTCAGACTATCATGTCGCATCACGTTACATCGGACGAGATCCATCAAATATGGAAGTCCGTCACGTCATGGAAACAAACCAGTCACCCAGCAGCTGTGTCTCAGAGTAAACACTGAAAAGATGGTGAGTACGAACTTCCTTATTATTTATATTCACAACAGTACTATCGCAGGTTGTAGCTCCCAGACTGCTTCATACCACCAACTCCACTTTATAAAACAAGCTAGCTCTGCTGAGGATCTCACACACGTCTTCACAGAAACCTTCATCTTCCTTATTCAGGTGTCTGTAGTGAAATAAGTATCCTGGAGGTAACTCCTCATTTCAACCTCATGAATCAGCTGTTCCTCGTCCATTGTGGTGCTTCCAACGCCAGCGTCAGAATAACAGGCCGTACACGTGCCGTGATTTTTGTGCCCTGTAATTCATTGTCTTTAAAGTAGACACACGGCAGGTGCCAGGCTCTCGAGCACCTATTTTTCAAAGCATGATGGCTGCACCCTCACGTGAACTGAAATCAGCAGCACACACCGCATGTCATGTGACGAGGACCGACCAATCACAGCCGACGGATGTCTTTCCTTCTTCAGTAAAGATCAGTGTGTGATAAATATGGAGGAGAAGTTGGTCATGTTAGTGCAGAGCTGTCAGAGCGTCACATCTGTCCCACAGACAGACAGAGGAAGTAGATCAGCTCTGAATTCAGGGTTTCAAAGTTCAGTTCAAAACAGCGCACTAGGATGCCGTGTCAGAGCCACAGTGCACCCAGCATCCACCCACAGCAGGAGACAGAGACCAGCATGCACTGCAGCAGCTTGTACCTGTGAACATGATCACTATCGGTCTCTACACCTCGACATAAACCACACAGACAACTCAAAGAGTCCATGTGTACTGGGACTTCCTGTCCTGGCTGTGACCCCGGTTCACTGCAGATCTCCATAATGGCAGGAAACACCAGGAAACAGCTCTGCAGGACCTCCATTATAAACACACAATATGATATTACTGTGAGCACATGAGCTGCAGCGCGGCTCCATTATGTGGTTATATAATATCACACTCAGTCAGGTACCACAGCTGTGAGGTGGGTTCATCTGTAAAGCTCTGAGGCTCTGGTTTCTTTGATTGTTTTTGCTGTGTGAAAGTGTTTTCTGACAAAAAGTTAAACCCACTTCCTGTCACAGTGACACACACGCCGAGGGATTAAAGGAATAGATTCTTTTTGAAGTGGGGTTGTACAGATATTTATCCACAGTCAGTGTGTTGCGTACACTAGATGTCAGCACGACGCCAGTTTGGAGAAGCAGGCTGGAGACAAGACACTGAAAATACTCTGAATATAGATTAATTTTTTAGGTGGCTTAAACACATTTTGTTGCTGACCCGTCCACAGCACTACATTCATTAGCTTGTGTGTCGTCTCCAGCCTGCTTCTATAAACTGGGGGCGTGTCTATGAATAAACACCTCATCCGACAAACTTTAACAGATCCAAACTGTCCCTTTAATGCTGATTTTCTCCAGATAAACTCACATGTAATCAATTCATCTGCAGCTCCTTTATGTCAGCATCCTCCAGCTGTAAAACAGAGCAGTCTTTGTGCACTGAAGTTGCCTCCTGCTGTAACATATAAGCTCACTGAGTAATGAATGTGGGTGTTGACCTGTCAGTGGAAATGACAGTAACCATGGCTGCACAGAATCATCTCATCCATCCAGCTAATGAAGGACAAAGTCCAGCGGAAAACTGGACTGTTTGTTCTGAGGTGCAAACACACAATCAGAGTCTCATCCAGAGACACAAAACACCTTTAGTTAAGATTTTCCTTAAAGTCCCAGTTAAGGTTTCCTCAAAATAAAATCAGTCAGACAAAATACCCTTAAGTCTTCTCCTTTAGGTTTCCTTAAAATGTTCATTTAAACATTTAAGGGTTTCTGCTTGTCTTGGTCTTATACTGACGGAAGCCCCAAACCACTGCACAAAAGACCTTAGCAACTTGTGACTGTGTCACAACATGACCGCTTTTATGGCCATAAATGAGAAAAATGAACACATCCTGAGCAGAGTGTTCTGCAGACGGGAGAAGCCAACGGACTCGCTTTTGATTTTACACTTAAGATTCGACTGAATTCATTTCCGTTGCAGTTTTCCTCCCACACTCGGTTTTTTCTTTTACTTGGGGATCAAATTTACTTTTTAGCTTGTGCTGTCTATTATTGTATTCCTCCAGAAATTAAACCTTTTCCTCTGGGAATCAGCCTGGTTTTCTTGTCGTCTTTTCTTCTGCCACTGTTTTACTATCTATAAGCAGACTCTGTGAGACAATATCAGGACGTCACAGTGTGAGTCCAAGCACATAAACACACTTCATGGAAACTTTTACCGCTGTAAAATCTCTTGCAGTGAAGTCAATGCCTTCTTGTTTTCCCTCCTGTGCAACATCCTTAAATAAGTCCCTCAGCTAAGGAGGAATGAAGCCGTAAGTGTCATACTTAAGGAGAAAACTTGAGGTGTTTTGTGCAACCAGTCCCAGGTCTTCAACTGACTATCAGATTCAAATCAGCTACCTATCATTTTCCGGATTAATTAAGTCCACGTGTTGAAGCGGCCGACTGTCCGTCAGCTTTGACGAGAGTGTAGATGGGGAACTGAGGCCGTTAAGAGCTTCCACATCAGTACAGGCCGTCTGACAGAGAGGTAAAGCAGTGAAAACATTCTCAATATACCCCTTAATTGATACTAATTTTTTGAGGTGACTAAAATACGTTCTATTGCTGACCCCCATTTCCATGTCAGACTCCAGCCTGCTCCTCCAAAGTGGAGCTGTGACGTCCGACATCTGCTGTAGGTGATTCACCGACTATGGACAAATACCTCACACAACCCACTTCAAAAAATCCAAACTATCCCTTTAAAACTGCAGAGCGTAGCTGCAGAGTGTATCTTCAGTGTGTAGCTGCAGTGCGTAGCTGTAGTTACCAGTCCGTAGGCCGTGCTCCTCTCGTGCTCCTCTGTGATGTCGGCCACGTAGGCGAAGATCACCGAGAAGGTCACAGCGAAGATCCCTGAGACTGAGATCAGAGCAAAGTACCACCTGCACACACAGACAGGAAGCAGCCGTTCAGACACACATTATACACACACACATTACACACAGCAGGACAACACACAATCCTCAGGATGTCTCATTGGAAAGTGGAACTTTGTCGTCATCCTGAATTCTTCAAGGTCCCGATTCTTCAGTCTCAGGAAGAGGAAGCAGGTCATCAGAGCTGTGTTATGTTGTAGATAATAATCACGCTATTAGACAGACTCGTGGTTTAATGAGGCGTTTGGTGTCGTCTACGTCATCACCACGTCCCCACTAAAAACATACTTCAAAGCGAAGTGTTTTCAGATTCCATTATTCCAAAACTAATGTCTCTTAAAATGGTGACTTGTCAATGAAACTTGGAGCATTAATGCACGACACTGTGTTACAGGAGAATTACTCAATTAAAAGAAAATTAATCTCGAGCTAATCTGATAATTGATTTACTTTGCAAGCAAAAATACCACAGTACATATATATGTGTTGGTTTCAGGCTCTCAAACATGAGTTTGCTGCTTTTCTTGGTTTTACATGATCTTAAATTAAATATTTGTGGTCAGAATAAACTGCCGGAGGGAATCATGGCCGACCATGCCCGTATCTTCTGCTCTTGTCCTTCTATTCAGACTTCCTGGAAGGAAGTTGTAACAATCATTTCTGGGTTTTAGTATAAGCACAACATTCACGTCCCTTTATCTTGGACATTTACCTGACAGATGATACCTGTCTACTAAAGACTTTGCTGGCAGAGAGTAAAAACGCAGTTACAAAATGCTGGATCCAGAAAACCTGTCCCATTGCAGCCTCTTTGTAAATACTGTTAAACACAACTTCAAAAAGACGATGTGTTTATTTAACCAAACACACAGACCTCACAGGATCATTCTATGTTCCACGTGTCACATCCTATTTTAAAACGGCAGTTTTCACTGAGGTTTTACACATTTTACATTTTAAGTTCCAGACTTTTACAAACTCAAATTTCCAGAAGTCTCGGTAGATTTTTCGGACCATAACGGACTGAAAATAAACAGCTCTTCGAATATTTCCTTGTGTTTTTTAGTCTCTTAGAAGAACTGAACTGTGTCCATGGAAACAACAATGAACGCAGCCATGAAGGTTTCCTCACACAGAGAGATACTCCGTTTATTTTTCTGATGACTATATTGATGCATAACAGTTAAATATTCAGACCAGATTCATATTTGGTTATTTGCGGTGCTGTGTATCGATGCAATTCAAAGACAGCACCGCATTTTCTTTTAAATTAATTTGGTCGTGGACGTCTGGTTGTGGTTCAGTTATAAGGCACGTGTTGGGGGTGGAGCTGTCCTGCAGGCGTAAAGGCAGCTTAGTGCAGGAGCGTGAGCGTTCAGTTGCCGTCACACTGCTTGCCTTGCTTTTGACGACATCAAGCTCGCTCTGACCCGCACTCTCTCTCACACACAGTGGTAAATATTTTGGCTGCACTGGCTGTCTAGAAACCACTCTGCTCATATGATCAGTTCATTTCTAGAAAATCTGAATTTTGTATTTTAGAAAACAAAAAAGGGGAGATAGTATGGAATCACAAATATTTTTCCTTACTCTCTTTTCTTTTTTCTATTCTTATCCAGACAATTACTAAAATAAAAGGTCTTATTTTTCCACAGTGCCCAGTAACGCTGGATCACATGAGAGAATAACTGATAGTTTGCAGCCCTGCTGTCACTTTAAACCTGCATCAAGTAAGATGCCAAAATAAAACTCCAAGCAGTGATCCAGATTATAAAATTTAACTGGTGCCATCATCGCTTCTGACTAATAGACAAAAAAACAGTTTAATTTGATTGGAGTGTTTGTGAAACGTGATGCATGAAACATGTGACTGATGAAGGCTGCAGAGTCTCAGCATCATCAAATGAGTTACTATCAGCTGATCTCCAGTTACTGCCTCGAGTGTGTTTAAAATGTCAGTGATTTTAGAGAAACTGTGAATACAGACACTAAAATCAAACAACATATTCTGTCTGGTGAGACATAAACATATATTCTAATAAATTATTTTTCAGGTATTATGCACTGTTACAATAATCATCTGCTTATGTGTAATGGAAAAACACTGAGAAACACAAACAACCAAACACATGAAGACCTCCTGAACGCTGTGACGCTGAGCGCTGCGACCAGCAGGAGAGGAAAGTGTGGTTTCTAGTTTAAACATGTTTGCCGGCTGCTCTGTGCTCTGCAGAGTACACGCTAATCCTCGGACGCTCACATGAACAACATGTGACTGTTCAAACTCCAGCGGGCTGCAGCTGAGTCTACACTGACTCCACTGACTCTGAGACATCAGACCAGTGCCACACCTCACTGTCTGCACTGATTTAGCAATTCGGTTTTTATTCTATGAAACATCAGAAAGCTGTAAAGAAAATGTTCATACGAGTTTCTCAGAGTCTAAAACCCAAAGCCTTTCAGTTACTGGGATATAAAACAGAGAGAAGTATCTTCCTCACAGAGCAGCAGCTGCAACCACTGAGTTTAGCATTTCTGTCTTTAAAAATGACTTACAATCATTTATCACCTATCAATATCACTTACATTAATGTCTCAACTTAACTCAAATTTATTTATAAAGCACATTTAAAAACAACTCACGTTGACCAAAGTGCTGTACAAAGGGAATAAAATGCTTCAAAACACACACACCAAAGGCAACATAACTGTCAGGTACACAGCTCACACATTTAGAGACTCAACACACACAGGCAGCATCAGGGAAAACCAGATCAGGGGGACTCAAACACTGATGAATAAAAGTCGGTTTTGAGTCTGGACTTAAATGAGTCAGCGGAGGGGGCAGATCTGATTGGGAGGAGGTTTGGGGGCAGACACAGCAAAGGCTTGATCACCCCTGAGCTTAAATTTGGAGTGTGGGACACCCAGGAGCCCCAGGTCAGCTGACCTGAGGGACCTGGGCGTAGAAAAGGGGGTTAGGAGGTCTGAGATGTAGGACGGGGCCAGACCATTGAGGGCTTTGTACACAAACAGGAAAACCTAAAAGCCAACTCTGAATTTTACAGGCAGGGTACCAGTGAAGAGACTGGCAGCAGCGTTCTGAACCAGCTGGAGGCGGGACAGAGAGGACTGACTGATACCAGTGTACAGAGAGTTACAGGAGGTTAGGGCGTGGGTGACTGTCTGCAGGTCTTTAAGGGAGAGAAATGGCTTGAAGTTGGAAAAAGCTGGCTTTTACTACTGCATTTATTTGTTTCTCAAATTTAAAGGCGGAGTCAAATATCACGCCAAGATTTTTGACATGGGGTTTAACATAGTTAGAGAGGCTACCGAGCTGGTCAGAAATCCCTCTAATGGAGTCAGAGAGGCCCAAGAGGACAACTTCTGATTCGTCCTTCTGTGCCATTCAGTTCTTTATGTCCTTGAGGCAGTTTATGAGACTGGCAACACTAGACTTGTGGTTAGGCTCGATAGGGAGATACAGCTGTGAGTCGTTAGCATAGGAGTTGTTATGTTTTTTAATAATTTGGCCGAGAGGAAGCATGTACAAAGAAAAGAGAATAGGACCTAAGATGGAGCCTTGAGGGACTCCACAGGAAGGAGTGAACCAGTCTAATGCAGAGCAACTGATGCCGACACCAAACTGGAGGCGTTCGATCAAGATGTTGTGATCCACAGTGTAGAACGCAGCACTGAGGTCAAGAAGAACCAGGATGCCACAGTTTCGACAGAGAGTAGCAGGTCATTGTACACTTTCAGCAGGGCAGACTCTGTGCTATGATCGGACCTAAACCCAGACTGATGTAAGTAGGTCTGTAGTTGCTGGACATGGAGGGGTCTAAGTTGTTTGTTCTCAGGAGGGGCTGGACCACTGTCTGAAGCACGCTGGAACAATACCAGTGGCCAATGAGCTATTGACAACAGAGAGGATTTAAATCTTTACAGCTCCATATCAGACTCATGAGGACACCGCAAACCTCTAACTCACAGTACAATTAATATTCAGGAACAAAAATCACAACATGAACTTATTTGATCTCAAAACCACATTAGCAACATTTAGAGGAAAAGGTGCCAGGCCGTAAACGTAGTTAACAAAATGTTAAAAACTTTTTTTTTTAATTCTGTGTGTAGGCTACACATTTTTACAATTAGAAAATTAAAGAATTTCTTTCTAGAAAATTTAAATGTTTTATATAAATAATAAAATAACTACCATTCATTTCAATATGATTTTATTTTCTAAAGCCACAGGAAGCCACTGGAGAGGAGCTAAAGAGTCACATGTGGCTCCGGAGCCGCAGGTTGCCGACTCCTTTTCTAACAGAAACTCAGCTGCTGAGTCCAACATCCAGTCTGATATCATTTCATATATTTAGAGTTGTTTCAACACTGATTCAGGATCAGAAGTGCCTCCCATACTGCCTAAAGCCTTGGCTCAGGTATCGGTGAGTATGTGAGTCAATGCACTAATCTGACACCACATAATACTAATAAACTTTAAAGTAGTTTCACACTTGGATAAAGCGCCAGTTTTCAACTTCCGTTTTAGAGCAGCGAAGAAGTCCCACCAGTTTAACTTGAGCCATGCCGCACAACAACAGCCATCAATTCAATCCCATACAGGGTCAGTATACAGCGGTTCATTTTTTTAGGAGACAGTGGTATTGGATCTAAACTCTGTGTCAGCCGATACACAAGCTCAGGTATCGGGAAGAAAAAATGATATTGTAACATCTCCACATACGTAGTTTTTCCTGCAGAGAGAATCAGGAGGCGGCTGCCTTCATCAAAGTTTGTCCCACTTCCAACTCTCAACAAAACTCTGTCAGGAGTCATAATGGAAAACACCATTTTCTGTTGCACTCATAGATTTATAGTAATGTGGTCATTTGTAAATGCAATGACGGTATTACGTCAATATGGTGGCGCTATCGTTATCAGCACAGTGCACCGGGAGAGGCGTGCCAAGACTGCCAGAAGAAGAAAACAGTCATCTGTTCCAGAACCACAGCAAAGCAGGACCCGCCGCCAGCCTGGTGCGCCACAGTGTTTCCACCTGTTACGTCTTTACCACCACAACAAAACTCCTTCCCTGCCGCTGATGATAGATTTTTGTCGCCAGTTGTAGTTTATGAATGCTGCTACAAACAGCAGCTGGATACAGGGTTTGTGAACGCTGCTCAATGCACCTCTGTGTGTGTGAGACTGCCGTCATGTTCTGAGACTACGTGTCAAACAGACATCTGTAAAGCATGATCATCACATCGAAACATGTTCATTACATAACAAGAGAACATGTCTGCCACATGTAGTCTAATGAGGAAAGCAAAAAGGTAAGATGATCAAACTGTTTTGTAATAGTGTGAGAGGGGATTAGTTAAAATATAAGTTATTTTAAATGCTTCAAAAACAGCAGATCTACATTTGTGTAAATAATATTTTGCCATCACAATAAAATTGTTTCACAAAATATTAAACATATATATTAGAATATTTGTGAACACGTTCCCACTGTCAGACACCTTAACCACGTCATGTGATCTGTTACTTCAGTAACTATTATTACTGCAAACACACAAAATCGTTCAACAATCAGGTCACAGTTTATGATAACCGCATTTTTTTCCCGATCACATGATTATTTAAAATCTGAAAAGACGCTGCTTGTAAAAGTGTTTCACTGAGGAAGCTGAGGGTGCGATGCACATACGTGTGTGCATGTGATCAGGATGGTACCACCTCCACCTCTTTTTGAGCCCAGTCCCAGACACGACCAACATCTCAGTTTTACTGAATCAAGCAAAAACACCAACTGTCCTCCTCCGCTCCTCTGATGTTTGAGTTTGTCGGTTGGAGGAAACAAAACCTGATGACATCACCCTCAACAGATTCATCAGAAACTGAAGTTAGCGTTGGTTTGCAGCCGTGCTCACAAACAGGCCTCCAGAGTCCTTTATTCAAAGAAGAGACGGAGCGGTGATGCAGAGCTGTAACCTGATCTGATCTGATCTGAGGTCAGTGCATCAGTTTAAATGATTTCCAGGAACAAACTGACTTCAGCTGAACTCTGACGGACAACAGAGAGCGGATCAGTGTCTGATACATGAACAGTACCAGCAGCTGTACAGGAAGTTCACACAGCGCTCAGTAATGACATCAGCAGGTTCAGATCGACTCTATGACATCACATTTGTCTCAACAACAGAGAGAAGAACGAGCTGCAGACATTTGGGGGCAAAGTTCTGAA
This sequence comes from Epinephelus fuscoguttatus, assembly GCF_011397635.1. Classification (NCBI taxonomy): domain Eukaryota; kingdom Metazoa; phylum Chordata; class Actinopteri; order Perciformes; family Serranidae; genus Epinephelus; species Epinephelus fuscoguttatus. The sequence continues at coordinate 45,694,670 of NC_064757.1, read as the reverse complement.
CAGTAATTAGTTTTAAAGCGATATCTGACATTAATGCTGAAAAGAATCAGCTGCATGAAACACTTAACATGATCTGATGATATTAATATATAGAGTTAAATTATTGTTTACATGTCCCTTGTCTTCATCAGACTCTGCTGCTGCTTCACACCAACATGAACACACACACACACACACACACACACACACACAGTATTCGTCTCACCAGGGGCTGATCCTCATGAAGGGGATGGGAGCGCAGGTGAAGAAGACCGTCATGAGGAGGAAGGACTTCCTGCCCCAGATGTCTGACAGAGCACCAATCAGAGGAGCCGACAGAAACGACAGGAAGCCCTGAACAAGAACACACACCCAGGAAACATCACTGACAACACATAAAAAAGAAAGTCTCCACACTGTGAACACAAGTCAGAGTCACAGTGGTCATGATGTACCATTTCTTTTACCCCTTAAAGCTGTAACGATTAACAATTAATGGAAATAAAAATAATCCCAAACTGTTTGATTAACAAATTTAAATTTATCATCATTTACAAGCACAAAACCTGACGAATAATTAAAATAAATAATATAATAAAATAAAAAAATGTGAGAATCTGCTGTGTTTCTTAGTCTCGGGATACCACACTGAATTAGGCGATAGACTCCTGATCCAATAACAGCAGAGAAGAGCTGTGTGCACGACTCTGCAGCAGACGAGTATGACTTTCTGTTTCTTTGTACTGATGTGTCACATTCAACATCACGGACGGACCGGTGTCGTATTGAAGAGTGTTCCCCTGGAAACAGGTCAGTAAGCAGTAGAAAGCAGCACGGAGGCCAGTGAAAATGTAAGTGAGTACTTCTTTTTTAAATCTTTTACTTGACTTGGTGTCAAATAAATTTGGACATATGTTTGAGTGTGAAGACTGACAGTATTGTGTGCTGGTTGTTACTGCACCTCGCCTGTAAAGGAGCTAAAATTAGCACGTTCACCTGGGTGTTGTGTTTCCATCACTGATAAATACCCTTATCTACTGCAGAGTCATTTGACCCGGGTGTGAAAGCTGATTGTAACCTTTTCCATTAAATACAAAAGCCAGATGTGACCGGGTGTTAGTGGGATTGTTGTGCAGTGGGAATACTGATGCTGACATCGTTCAGTGAGTCGGTGTCGGCCATGACCTGACCAAACCAGTTTCTTTGTCATTATACAAGTCAGTGTTTCCTTTTCATCATTCATTCATCCATTCATTCAGGCGGTCACAAAGGGCTGCAGTTTTCACAACATCCATCAGATCACAATGATGCCGCTGAGCTCCACACAGCGAGGTTCACACATCCTAAATGTTGGACAAAAACAGCTCTGGTATCAGATCAGAACTTGGTCTCAGCTTCAGAACTGAGGTATCACAATCTCGAGAGTAAGGCTGCGTCAAATCGACATCATGCCTACGCCATAGGCTCTACGTCGACGTGTAAGTGTAACTCCACAGTGTCACAGTGACGCAGACCTCCTGTCTGTCTCTGTAAGCTGAAACCATTTCAGATAAGAAACAATAAATTGTGAAGACAATAAAGCCTCCACACACTGTGTGTGATTTATCCTGGCTGAAATATGAGCAGAGGAAATCTCTGCTAGCTGCTAATTTATACAACAACATTATACAACAACATTATACAATGTAAAATGCCATAGGCTGGTGCTAATAACGTTAGCATGTTGTATTTGTGGGGAAAATGTGTCCAGATAAAGACAAGTGTTTGTCTGTGAATGCTGCGAGTTATAGTGAAGCTGATTTGTGTTTGACACTGTCTCTATTAAGTCATGTTTAATGTGTGTTTAATGTGTGTTTAACATGTGTTTAACGTGCGTTTAACATGTGTTTAATATGTGTTTAATATGTGTTTAACATGTGTTCAATGTGCGTTTAATGTGTGTTTAATGTGTTTAACATGTGTTTAATGTGTGTTTAATGTGTGTTTAACATGTGTTTAATGTGTGTTTAATGTGTGTTTAATGTATTTAACGTGTTTAACATGTGTTTAATGTGTTTAATGTGTGTTTAATGTATTTAACGTGTGTTTAACGTGTGTTTAATGTGTTTAATGTGTGTTTAATGTATTTAACGTGTTTGACATGTGTTTAATGTGTTTAACATGTGTTTAATGTGTGTTTAATGTGTTTAACGTGTTTAACGTGTGTTTAATGTGTTTGTGTGTTTAATGTATTTAACGTGTTTAACATGTGTTTAATGTGTTTAACATGTGTTTAACGTGTTTTTAATGTATTTAACGTGTTTAACGTGTGTTTAATGTGTTTAACGTGTGTTTAACGTGTATTTAACGTGTGTTTAATGTGTACTCTTTCTCACCCTGACATGTTCACTTCCGTGGATATTCCGTATCATAGCAACGAGACGCAGCTGAAAAAAAACAAAAAAACAAAAACGCAGCACCTCCACAGCGCTCTCAAACACTCCCAGGTGTCGTTTCCTGAGGAGCACCTGGCGTTTTCAGCTTTGAAGAAAAGCTCTGGTGGACACGAGGCCCAAACATGTATCCCTGCCAATCTGTGACAGCAGCTCTGTTTCTCAACTATATGAGTCAACGTAATATTTCATGTTAATGCTTTTAAATGTGTGATTCTGTGGTGAATGTGTGTGTAGGAGAAACACTGCGTTCATGCTGCTGAAGTGCACATTCATTTCTTTACACTGCAGACACTTGCATCATAAACACATGAGGTGGCATCTTCACATCACCACTTCGTCTTTTATTATCTGTGAAATATTTACCCTCATGTTGTATTCTGTTCTGTTTATGTGATGTACCTTCTGCTGGAACAGGGATCTGTCAGAGTTTTATCTGAATGTGATGTGTGGTGTGTGAGAGGAGTCTTACCTTCACCCCGTGAACCAGGCCGTTCATCAGGAAGGTGTGCTGAGGAAACGTCTCATGGAGGACCTGAAACAACAAAACAAAAAGGTCACGTCTGATCTCTCTGAAGAACAGACTGTATATATCAAACATCATCTGTAACCTCTGATACTCTCCACACACACACACACACACACACACACACACACATCTGGCACTGTGTTGAAGCTCATCTTAATGAGTCAGATCTGTGACTCATGTGGAAAATGTAAATGTATTAAACATGATGTCTGTCTCACACACTAACACACACACACACACACACACACACACACAGAATGTGATTTTTCTGCTGAAAGACAAACACATGGAGATAAAACAGGACTGAAGGTCAGGAAAGTTTTATCAAACTCATTTCACCCTGGAGACAAACTGCAGGGACACACAGACATTTTGGAGAATGTACTTGTTTGCTTTGTTTCCTAAAGTCAGACGTCTCTCAATCTCAGCGTCCAGTTCAGGGTCACACCGTCCAATAACTGTACACAACGTCTAAATTACACCAAATTATAAAAACAATGAGCCAACAGTTACAGATAAAAGAACTGTTAATGTCTGAGCTTCTCAATACTACGGTCGAGCCGGTGCTTGTTTAATACTGGTGGGGAAAAAAGTATAAATTAAAAAGATCAATCTCAGGTTTTATGGACAGATATCAGGTCATTCAGATGAAGATCAATTTGAATCCGATAAATCGATTATTTTAACCCAGCCCTGATCTGACCAAATGTCTCCCCTTCTGTTCCTGAGATATGATGCTGAGTAATGGACAGGAAAGTGTTTTATGCAGAGTATTATGATGTCACAGTGAAGTTGACCTTTGACCTTTTGGATATAAAATGTCATCATATCATATTTTATCCTGTCAGACATTTGTTTGAAATGTTGCCATAAAAAGCGTATAAATTCCTGAGCTTAGGCCAAAAACAGATCAGAGTGACCTTTGACTACCAAATTTTACTGAGTTTATTCTTCAGTCTAAGTGGACGCTTGTGCCAAATTTGAAGACGAGGTGCTCTTGAGATATCGTGTTCACAATAACGTGACGAACAACCTGACAACATGTCATCTCCTGCCACGGTTAACGTCAGCGTGGAGGCACATAAAGAGCTCATGAAGAGTTCTGCCTGCGTTCACAGACAATAAATAAACAATGTAAACAGTATTATAACCGTCAATCTTCATATCACAGTGTATGACGCAACGCTAACGCAGTACAGACAAAAAAAAATTCATATGGCTCGACTTTAGCTGCAGTGAAATGTGACATCATCCAATCACATGTGTGCAAGTCCACACTCCTTATCTGAGGACACAATGACTGAGTTGTACCATCCAGTCTATTATAATATTATAATATACTATTATAATATTGAGCATATATCATATCATCATGTTGCTGTGGAGCTGTTAACTGTCAATCTTTAATGATACTGGGGAGCTGCTGTGGCTCAGGAAGTAGAACAGGTCGTCCACTAATCAGGAGATCGGCTGTTCGATCCCCGGCTCCTCCGGTCTGCATGTCCAAACCCGAACTGTGAAGCGTTAACTGAGGAGCAGGAGCCACTGTATGAGTGGTCAGATGACTAGAGAGGCACAGTGCAAGTGCGAGTCCATTAATGTCAGACAGTTACCACAGATTGAAAACAGAAACAGAGATACCATCTTAATGTGCATGTTGGACTGACAATATGTGAACTTCTCCTTTAATGAATCCTGACTGAGCTGCTGAGACTGGAGAGAAGTGACTCTGTGACTCCGTCCGCTTCTTCTCAGACACGTGTAACCAGGTGATCAACCCTCCAACATCCAGCTGATTGAAACAACAGCTAAACTTCTACTTTATAAATCAACTTGTGTGTGTTTGTGTTCGAGGTGTGTGTACTCACGGTCAGCATGGGCGTTGTCAGGAGCCCCCAGGCGAAGAACTCCAGGAAGATCACCACCACCGCATGAGTCACTCTGGCTCGGCCTCGGCCGTGCTGCGGCGAGAGGAGAGGCGGAAACATTAACAATTCATCTGTGGGAATTAACCTCACTTCCTGTATTATCTGACCAAAACACATGTCTTCTACCAGCAGTTTGCCCCCAGTGTGATGACTGCATGGTCACACCACAGGAACCATGACCTCTCTACGGTTTCTTCTCATGTTGGTGATCCAGAACGTTTACGTTGCTTTTCTCAATTTAAGACGCATTGAATCAGAGATTTAGAAAAGCACTGAACATATTCAGGTCTACCTGAGACTTGCAACCACTGAAAATTAATCTGAAGCAACTTCCCTAGTCTCTACAGTCATGCATCATACAAACACAATGACTTTGTGTTGCATCAGCGTCTCTCATGTGATGCTCTGTTGCTTTTCTCGTCTTTATTTCACTGTAAGAAAGCAATCAGAATATACAAAGACTTGGACTTGATTACAGATAACTGATGTTTAATCTAATAATCAGTCACAGCACCTGGACTCTGTGGATGAGACTCTGATTGTGTGTTTGCACCTCAGAACAAACAGTCCAGTTTTCCGCTGGACTTTGTCCTTCATTAGCTGGATGGATGAGATGATTCTGTGCAGCCATGGTTACTGTCATTTCCACTGACAGGTCAACACCCACATTCATTACTCAATAAGCTTATATGTTACAGCAGGAGGCAACTTCAGTGCACAAAGACTGCTCTGTTTTACAGCTGGAGGATGCTGACATAAAGGAGCTGCAGATGAATTGATTACATGTGGATTTATCTGGAGAAAATCAGCATTAAAGGGACAGTTTGGATCTGTTAAAGTGTGTCAGATGAGGTGTTTATTCACAGTCAGTGTGTTATCTATAGTAGATGTTAGTCGACCCCCCCTCCCCAGTTTATAGAAGCAGGCTGGAGACAACACAGAAGCTAATGAATGTACTACTGTGGACGGGTCAGCAACAAAATGTGTTTTAGCCACCTAAAAAAAAAAAAAATATCAGTTAAAGTGTATTCTATATTCAGAGTATTTTCAGTGTCTCATCTTCCAATATGACAGCCTGTTCCAGCAGGGAAGCTGTTTCAGTTCCCCATCTCTGCTCTTGTTAAACCCACCACACTCCACTGAGAAAACAGTAACTTTAGCTGACTGAACTCAGCAGCTGCTGGTCGACTGCTGCTTCAGTCAGTTAGTTAGTTTGAGTTATTGTTTAACTTTGGTGAATCTGAACTGACGCTTTTAAACACCAAAGTCACACAATAACACAAACACACTAACTGATGGAGGCAGCAGTCGACCAGCAGCTCCTGAGTTCACTGATGTTACATCACTGGTTTTATCTATGGAGTCTGGCTTTGAAGAGAGAGATATGATGGCTTTATTTTCCAGCTGGAAATCACTTAACCTTAATTGTTCTAAATTAATAAGGCACTATATGCCCACACAGGAAGCCCGGTTATTCATGCACTCTGTGATTTTCTCTCAGTATTCAAACTGCATGACAGTATGGGCTCACCATCTACAATCACACACCTCACATCTTCATACAATCAGACACTGAACATAAGGGACAAAAAGCCCGTCTGGTGGCGATACACTCTTCTCAGCTCTGACAGCTTCATTAACTTTTGTTTCCTGAGATTAGTTTTCAAATGTACCAACAGTCGATCTCCAGAGATAAAACAGCTGATCACAGTCAAACTTTTTAAGGGGTGTTAGTGTAAGTGTAGTGGTGTATTGTGGTTTTATGATGTTTACAACTGTGCATTTTAATAACATTTCAGGCCTACATGTAAAAGCCCAACTAGGGACAAGAGTTGGAAATATGCAATAACTATAAGCTCTCTGTGCAACACATCAGTCTCATACTCTGTATCAAAGCTATGTAGTATTAGTAGTAGTAATTTATTTGTCCATTCAACAGAACATGATATTTACATGCATACAATTAGGATTTCTATATTAAGTATGGGCGAAAAAGCGTAGGCTGAAACAACAGCTTATTATTGCCTACCCTATTTACAAGAAGGAATGTTACAGAAACAGAACAAGACTATGTTAAATTGCATCGTCCCTATCAAATAAAATAAAGACAGACAGACAGTGTCTCACATTAAGGTGAAGCAGTAAAATACTCTCATTATAATGTGCACTTAGACTGATACTGATTTTTTAGGTTCCTGCTTCTCCAGACTGGAGGTGTGTCGACTGTGTGTTATACGCTGACTATGAATAAGTGCCTCACACAACCCCGCTGCAAATGATCCAAACTATGCCTTTAACTCAAGGTGTCAAACTCATTTTAGTCCACAGGCCACATACGACTCAATTTAACCTCAGACGGACTGGACCAATAAAACCATCGCACAATAACTAATAAGTAAGAACCATCAGCTCCAATATTTTCCCTTTTTTGTGTGTAAAGAATTACAAGAACGTTCTGTAGACGTTCATCCTTGAATAAAACAGATGAACAGCCTGAGGTGTCTCAAGAAAAATAAGCGCAAGCGTTTCCTCATTCAGTCAGTTTGCTTCTCACTGTTATTACATGTGTATTTATTCACACACTTCCTGATCCAGACTCTTTAGAACTGAAGCAGCTGATTGATAATTATTTAACACAATATTGAGTAACTTTAAACATGGTCACAGTCAGTATTCATGGTTGTATCAGAGGGCTGTATCCTGGTCAGAGTGGAAACGCCTCTGAGGAGATTTTTACATGAAGCAGGTAACACACTGTTTAACTTGCTCCTGACACCCGTCCCCTCTGAGCCTGGTCCTCTATGGGCCGGACCGGACCCTGTGGCGGCCGCTTCTGGCCCACGGGCCGTATGTTTGACACCGCTGCTTTAACTCATTCAAAGCAGTTTGGGCTTGTGTTTACCTTCGTCAACACACACACACACACACACACACACACACACACACACACACACACAGAGCAGCATTTAAAGCTAACTGCTAAGCTACGTGTCTCCAGGTGTGAACAAACTGTCTTCAGGTAACACCTGAGCTTCATGTCTCCGGACAGGAAGTGAGGACAGCTCGTGTTTGGACCCGTGAAACAGTCCTACATCTTCCTGAGGTTCACCTGAAGTAAACAGAACTAGCTAACTGACAGAACTAGTTAGCTAGCTCAAGTTAACTGATCCGAATTATCGTTAGCTCTGATTGCAGCTAGCTAACCCTCTGATTAGCTTCCTGTGTTGATGTAACGTAACAGTTAGCATCCGCTAACAAGCGGCCATGACATCACAGTCCGGCTGCTGCCAGCTCGTTAGCTTTATTTCAATGTAACGTTACCGTACGGAGCGGCTAACATTAGCCACAGTGATGCTAACACACCGAGCTAGCGCACTTGTTCTTACCGAGCTCCGGACCAACATGATATCGTTGGCCTCGGTCGCTGTCTTCTCCCGGTTCATCTCACATCTTGCCGACACGATTATCACTTCACGTGCACGGTGCTCGGCATCCTGCGGAGGTGTCCCCGTCTCTTCCAGCGTGTCCCGCGGTGTCAGCTGTAACTATGTGTCTGTGCTAACATGGACCTCAACCGGACACTCGACGGTGTTAACGGAGCGCTAAACTGTGAAAGAAAAAGGGGGCGGCTTTCGTTTTCCTCCCAAATTCCTCTGCCTGCCCTGATTGTAATTTAACTGTCTGTCACCGCGGTGTATCCGCCGGAGCTCCCCGGGTGGGCGGTGCCTTTTGTTTCAAACTTTATTAACAACAATTCAACACGACAAACTCTCACAGGAATATTGTATTTTTCATCCTTTCAAACAACATCAACAGATTCAGATGTTTTTCTTTAATTGTTTTGTTGCATTTATCACAGCCAGAAACTGTAAAAACAGTAAATATCAACAGATACATCAATAATAATAATAATAATAATAATAATAATAATAATGTCAAACTAAGTCACAGTTTCTGCTGTTTTAAGACGGAGGGTTTTTTTTGAATAATTTAAGTTTTTTCTTAAACCTTTTTTTTTTTTTTTTTTTTTTTTTTTTTCAATTTTAAAATTTGGGGGATTTTTTTTGTCTAAAAATGTTGGTGGTGGCGTTGGTAGTGTAGTGGATAGTGCCAGCACCCCATATACAGTGGCAATGCCTCGCTGCTGCAGTGGTTGCGGGTTCAACTCCGGCTCACGACCATTTGCTGCATGCGCCCCCCCCCCTCACTCCCCCATTTCACTCTATCCTGTCAATTAAAGGCAAAAGCCCAAAAAAAATAATCTTTAAAAAAAAATGTTGATCAATTTGGGCATGTTTTCCTAAAAAAAAAAAGTATTTTCTTTGAATTTTTTGTTGTCAATATGACATCATTTATCACAGCCAGAAACTGTAAAAACAGAAATTGTCATTGGATTTTCAAATTTCCAACACACATCATGTTTGATGAACGCTTCTGTTAGAAAAAAAATGAGTGATATTTCATCAAAATCACTTCATTCTAAGTCTCATTCAAAATTTAGCCAAAAACAAATGGTTGGCACGTCTGCAGTCAGAAACAGGCTTGAGTTTGAACATGCTGCGTTTTAGCCAATCACAATGGAGGGGGCGGGGCCGAGACGTGCAGGTGTCCTCAGGAAATGTGTACCTACAGAAACAGCAAGCTCCGTGTCCATGGCGACCGCTCCACCCAAAACGCCGTCTTGTCAACGTGAAAAAAATATTTTTTCCAGCGGATGTCTTAGTTACAACATGATTGAGCTAACTGGAGTAGTTTCATGTCGTATCCGACAACGTGAGGCTTTTAACAGATGACGTCCTGATGTTAGCATCAGAGGTGTGACGGAGCGGTTTGTGACGTCTGACCTCGTCATGTTCTCAAACACTCACAGCTTGTTTCACACTGACTCAGAGTAAACGTCATGTGAGGCTCTTGTGCTCTGACGTCCAGACGAGACATGACTTGATGTTACATACGTGTGAAATGTTGCATAGATCTTTGCATAATTTCAAAAGTTCTGTTGTATTGTTTCTGACTCTGATAAATGGTGTAATTTTGGCAACAATTAAATTTTTTTTAAGAAAATGTGCCAAAATTTGCAAACATTTTTAAAGAAAAAAACAAATCCCCAAAATGTTAAAACCACCAAAATAATATTAAGGAAAAAAAGCACTTTAAAAATGGCACTACCCCTCATAAGTAACGAACAGTCCCTACTCCCCCCCACCCCCGCCGACACACACACACACACACACACACACACACACACACACACACACGTTAGCAGAGCAAACCCAGTAAATAAAAACAAACCTTCTGTCTTGATGAAAACACCAGAGACCGTGACACAGTCTGACTGATTATTCGTGTATCTGTTTGTAAAGAATTAAAATACTTATTGAATTAATTTCACGTGAACGAGTTTCCGATTTTTACATTTACATGAGTGAATTTAATATTTACCAATAATAAGATCATTTCAACCATCTCAGATATTTCTCTGTAATTTAGAGTTTAATGCGTCAAATAGTGACATTTATATTTATATTTTTATATTCAGCCAATCACTCATATTTTGCCAAAATTCTATCGTGACTTGACCTGAATAAAAAATGTTTCTGGTCAGTTACCTTGTGTGTTATTTGTTTTTAATCACCGCCCTGCGGAGCCGCCCCTGTGACGAAAACAAACGCCCTTTCCTTTGGCTCCAACACATGTGATGAACCTGCAGCTGTTCCCAGATCAGCTCTTGTTCAGACTCCATCTCCATCACACAGCTGATCAGCTGATAGATCTGACCCCGGGTCAGTTTACACGTGTCCGCCCCCTGTGTACAGTCAGTGAAGAGCGCCCCCTGCCGGGCCGCCGTCCTCACTACAATGCAGATGGTGTTTAATGAAGTTAGGGACGGATGAGGCGGGCGGTGTCGCCACATTTATCATCATACCAAAAACCAAACACCGTCCGTGGTGAGATGTTTCCGCTGTAACGGCTCCGTGTGTGAGAAAAACAGGTCAGCAGGGAGGCGCAGTATTTGGCAGGAAGACCCAGCAGCAAACTGAACCGCTAACATACCGCTGGATCACTATTTAGCAAGCGGGAGAAAGGCGGGACTCGGCGGTGGAAGAATTTTTGGCTTCAACGCAAACCTGCACAACAACCAGTGTCAAGGCAACCAGCATAATAAATGACACTTCCGGTATGAGATTTTAAAAATAAAAGCCTAAGTACAAGCGCTGAAGAGAGAGCGAGTTAGGGAGGCAGGTTTTTTTTAAATCACCAAAATTACACTGTTTAGCAAGAAACTGTGAGAACAGAGATTTAATCAAATATCAATAGATAAGCGACCACAAACTATCACTCACAATTTCTGGTATTTTTACCAAGATGGAAGGTTTGTTGACATTTTTCAAGAAAAGATACTGCGCGTTTTCTTAAAAAAGAAAAAGTTCATTATTATTATTATTGTTATTGTTCTTTACAAAAATATATTTATTTGTTTGTTTTCTACATTTTGTGGTTGTTTAAAAAAATCCCTAAAATTGTTTGCCAATTTTGGCATGTTTTCTTTTTTAAAAAAAATGTTGTGATTTTTTTTTTCCTTTAAATTTTTTGATGTCAAAATGACACCATTTATCAGAGCCAGAAACTGTAAGAACAGAAACTATGGATTTTCACATTTTCGATAGTTCTTGGACACATCAGGTGCAACATAGACTTTCATCAAAAAAAGAAAACAACAACAAAAATCATCTGATCTTAAAATCGTGATGTTTATCACAATAATCTGCGTCTCATTTAAAATGTAGCCAAAAAAAAAAAAAACCCGGAACAAAACGTTTGCATGAAAATAGTGAAAAAACAAAGCTTTTTTTCAGCTCCAGGGTTTCATCTTTAACTTTAGAACTTTTGAACATCACAGTTTTAAAAGTCTAATAGCTCATTTATGGTGGAGGGAGGAAGAATCAAGGGGAAATATTTGTGGGAAGGTTATAAAACTAAAGCTAAACTAAGTCACACTGCAGCCACCTCCCTCCTCTGATACGTAAACAACAGTCCCTTCCTGTGTGAATTGTAGAAGTCTCAAAATGTGTTGCCATGAACACGTTTATTTTCACCACATACATGTAGGCATATTATTGTTCTATTTATACTTTTATTTAGATATTAATCTATTTGTATGTGTAACAAATATAGCCTTGCTGCAGGGGTGCAAACACAGACAGTGCAGGCAGTGTGGAAGAACTGGGGCCCGTGAGGTGCGGGGGCCCATAGAGAGAGCAGCTCCTTCAGCAACGTGATGGCAAAGACTGTCCCCTTTGAAACATGCCTGTGTTGAAAGATGAACTCTCATTACATTAAATATGGTGCCATTTGCTATATATGCCCTCGTAAGGCAAAGCCATCATCTGTCTTATTTTGGATTTTTTTTTTTTTGTGTGTGGTAAAAATCAAATAATCTATGAAATTTCCTTTGGTAATTTTTGTCATCTACAGATATGAAATGGTGATTGCTCTAAAATGTATGTTGATGTTGCCCAGTGTCAAGTCACTGTTTCATCATGAGACATGATGATATGTGCAGAGTAGCGTACACTGCGGCCCATCGTAACTACATCATGCCACTGCCTGTGCCGCTGGAAATACTTTTTAAAAATAATTTAATTGATTAAAAAGAATTAAGGCGTCAGTATCGCCCACCTGGGGTCCTCCAGGGGATGAAATTACAAACTGTTAAATTACAAATTTCACCATGTCCATGTATTATTGTTTTATTTATATTTTTATGTATTATAAATCTAAACTTGTCGTTTTAACCTTATTTGTCATTTTTTATTCTTATTTTTGGAAGAAAGCAAAATTCAATATTCCTATGAGAGCTTGTCTTGTATAATTTGTTTAAATAAAGATTTATATGTTAAAAAAGCGACAGCGCCGCACACTTGGGAAACATGGTGACAAACTGTTGAATTACAGTCACTGATAAATAATAAAGAACAGTCCCTTAATGGACCTTTATTTCTTAAAAGAAGAAAGGGGACAAAAACACATTGCAGCAAAATGAGCGCTTTTATTTTGGAGGCCTCGCCGCCTGACTTCCGCCGCCCCTCCGTCTTTAGCGCAGCTAGCTTGACGCAGCAGCGGAGAACCAAACGGAGGCAGAGCGGATCAATTTGGAGCCACGGCGGTTGATCGGGATTATGCGGCGACACTGATTGCTGTATCGGTAAGAAACTGCGGCCTCCGGCACCGCCGAACGAGCCGGTTAACGGGGCCGGTTATCCGGTGTGTCGCTTTAGCGCAGAGCAGCTAGCTTAGCGCCCGAGCCTCAGACCTCCCCTCTCCCTTTGTTCGTTTGCGCCTTTTTTTCCCTTTTGCACTGATGCGGGTTTTGTAAATACTGGCGCAACATGGCCGCCGTCTGGAGGGCTCTGCACATCTTTGGAAAGGTTGGAGTGAGAGCAGCAGCAGGGAGGTTAATGTGGTGGTCAGTGAGGAGGAGGAGGAGGAACTGTGACCTCTGGATGGTCATCTTCATCATCAGACTAAACAACAGTTTATATTTACAGAGACACAGTGTTGAGTCCCTGCTGCTGTCACGAGACCTGCACAGGTTAATGCATCACTGTGGACAGGTGGACAGAGGGACAGGTGGACAGAGGGACAGGAGGACAGAGGGACAGATGTTTGTGTCCACAGTGCAGGACACTGTCAGGCAGAGCTGTAAGAAGTACTCACATCTTAGAGTAAAAGCACTGCAGTGTAAAAATACTCTATTACAAGTAAAACTCATGTATTCAGAGTCTTCCCTCAGTGACAGCATCAGATATAAATGCACCAAAAATAAAGTAGTGATGATGCAGAGTAACATATGTGATATTACTGGATTATAATTAATGATGTATTCATGTGCTCATCACTTCAACACTGCAGCTGGTGAACAAGGAGCTCATGTTAATGACTTTATAAACTGATATGTACTTTAATCAACTTTTATTCTTGATTTACAGTTTGTATTAAAGCTGTAAAATAAATGTAGTGGAGTAATAGATTACTCTGAGATGTAGTGGAGTAGCAGTATGAGTCTGTTTACCACCAAAACACATCAGATGCTTCAGTTCAAACCTGAAATGTTCAGCCATTAAAGGGATAGTTTGTGGACAGTAGATGTCAGTTTGGAGAAGCAGACTGCAGTCTGAGCTGAGCGATGCAGCAGCAGCTGAACATGTTGTAGACACCTGAAAAAGATCGACATCTGTGTAAATGTTTGTTAAATTGAGAGTAACTTCACTGCTTTGTGTTTCCGTCACACGGTCTACTTCCGTGTCTGCGCTCTTGTCACAGCCACCAGACTCCATTGAGAAAACCAGTGGTTTTAGCTCAGTGAACACAGGAGCTGCTGGTCCACTGCTGCTTGGCTCAGTTAGTCTGTGTGATTGTGTGACTCTGCTGAATCTGGACCGACCAGATTAAAAGCCAAAATTCCACAAATAAGGCAAATAAAATAAGTGATGGAGGCAGCAGTCGACCAGCAGCTCCAGTGTTCACTGATGTTAAATCACGGTGTTTCTCAATGGAGTCTGGTTTAGGAGCAGGCGATATCACAGGTTCGTTCGTCCAGTGAAAATCACTGTCTGACATCAAGGTGAAGAAGTGACAATACTCTCAGTGTAGCGTTCACTGTAACTGATGCTGAGTGTTGTACTTGGGATTTTTTAGTGTCTCGCTAACACCCACTAACATCTGGCTTTTTAATCTGCATTCACAACCGGGTCAAATGACTCTGCAGTCTTACAGGTATTTATCGACTCTGGTTTCGATCGGCATTGATGGAAACTCAACACCGGGGTGAACATGCTAATTTTAGCTCCTTAACTGGCGAGATGCAGTGACATGCCATCATATGATACGTCCATCTCCGCCCAGTCAGCGCTCGAACATCAACCGAGTTTTAAAGAGCGACTGAATAAGTAACAGGTTTGTAAAAAGAAGTAACCACTGCAGCGTGTCACTGGCCTCCATGCTGCCTTCTGCTGGTTACTAACTTGTTTTCCAGCTCCTTTGTGACATCAGATGTGACACGCCAAAAAAACCAAAATCCATACAGAGAGGCGTTCTCGTCTGCTGCAGCGCCGTGTGCACAGCTCTGCTCTGCTGTCACGAGAGAGGAGTCTGTTGACTGTCTTTAGCAGCAGCTAACACAGAGCAATCAAACGGATTTGGTCGATGATGCTCGCTCGCGTCGCTTCCAGTTACAACACGGTGTGTGCGCCATTATTGGAGGTAGTAACAGCACCGTAACACTGTCTGTATGACAGGACCGTCGGCAACACGGGATCATCAGCACAGGTCAGTCCACTGACTGGTGACAAGATGAAACTGTTTTAGAACGTCACAGAAAAAAGTGTCAGCAGTCTGAGCTCCACTCAAGCTGACTGATGATGTCACCTGACACTCAGCTGGTCAAATGGCCGGCGGCTAGTTTTAAAGTACGCTACCTGTTTCAACAGCCAATCAGCTTGTAGTGAAGTCTGCTGGTCAAGTCAGTTGATTCTGGTCTAGTCCGATTGGTCCTGGTCTGTTGTCAGTGTGTCTCCAGTCCCAGTGAAGTGGAGCTCCAGTCCCAGCTGGACGAGGACATCTAACTGGCCTACTGTCCTTTTCCCAGTATACGAGCACGGGAGGGGAATCCATTTATTGAGCCAAGTATGTGCGACTCCTCTACGATAGGTGGAGATATGCCCCCTTTCAGCTTGTTAGTATTGGACCTTTTTCCTGTTGACCTATTACGTCACAGACCAAACAATGGACAAACAAGTTAGCTACGGTTAGCTAGCAGCTAACTGCTACCATGGTGGACAACTTTACAGCTCTGTACATTTGGTCCGTCCAAAAAGTCACGGCTCTGGATGTAGATTTCTCCATGTTGTTACCGGCTTCTTCTTCTCTTACACATTTAATGCTATTGGACTTCCGGGTCAAAGCCCGGGGCGGAAACTGTGGAGCATGCTCAGAGCGCCTCGGCCAGTTTGGGTCTGATTGACTGTATACATGCAGGAGTCACATGATCTGGGTGTGTTAGTCCCACTGTGACAC
Organism: Epinephelus fuscoguttatus; assembly: GCF_011397635.1. Taxonomy (NCBI): domain Eukaryota; kingdom Metazoa; phylum Chordata; class Actinopteri; order Perciformes; family Serranidae; genus Epinephelus; species Epinephelus fuscoguttatus. The sequence continues at coordinate 45,678,726 of NC_064757.1, read as the reverse complement.
ATTCACTGCAGGACCATTTCACTCACACTGACATGTTTGCAGGGGTTTTATATAAATCCATTTTCTCTGATGTCATGGAAACAGAGTGTGTGTGTTGTTGTGCAGCGCTGCACGTGTGTGTGATCATCATGTAGCAGCAGATCTGTGGTTTGACTGTGTTCCAGTTGTGGTCGTCGTCGTGCAGCTTGCACCTTTTCTCAGCTTCTTTTACACCATGAAGACGGTGAGGAGAGTTTCTGTGTGTTAGTGCCATGTGTCTGTCTGCCTGTCTGTCTGCCTGTCTGTCTGCCTGTGACCTTGTAACACAGAATGTATCTCTGCCTATCAGGAGGTTTGTCTCTCTGCTGCCTGTTGTGTTCAGGTTCATCCTGAGTCTTACAGACGTGTCAGTGTCTGTTATGATCCTGAGAACAGGCTGTTTCCTCACTGTGACCTTTAATAACACTGAACATCAGCTGTTACAGAATTCACTGAGACGTCATTTGTGGCGTTTGTGAGATCATTTACATAAAGTTTAATGATGACTAACGTCCTGCTGGGATGTTTCAGACCAGCTGCTTCTCACGGTTTCACTACACTATACACATCTGTAATGATCAGTCACAGAACTGATAAATCAACGTGTCAGAAAATCTTTCATCATTTAAATTATTTATTATTTTGCAAAAAATCCCAGCAGCTCTCTGGCTTCAGCTCAGACTGTTCCATTTGTCTGTTGTGATGATCAACGAGACATTTGAATACGTTAACGCGAGATCTTGTGGCAGACACCGTGTTTTCAACAATTCTTTGACATTTTATAATATTAAACTTTATTAATACAGAACTTTCAGTATAAAACCTTTTGAAGAGGCAAATAAAACCAGACTGTGGAGATTAATTCAAACTAAAACAGAATCAGGCAAGAAGCTTAATGGCGTAGTCTTTAGTCTCTAGCTTGTCGTCTGGGGTCGATTCCCTGAAGCTGTTGTGGGAGCGTGACCCGAGGGAAACGTTTAGCTCAACCCATTGGACCAAAATCTGCAGGGGGACGTTTCCGAAATGCACTTCTATTTTGATACATGAAAAAAAATTCAAATGTTTTCACAGGATTTATTATACACCCATCCAGCTCCAGAAAAAACATTTGTTTTAAATGTAAAACACACAAAGGTACATTTCTTCATGCGATGTGGTCGCGTCAGTGGATCCAGATATTTCTGTAATTCAGGAGGCAAACATGTCTCTCTGACTCCTTCGTTCTGCTTCTTGCATCATATTTTGGACAGTTTCTTTGATAAGGACGTCAAATCTTTGTTAACAATTCTTTCATACTCAGCTAAAAGGAGGAGGAGGAGGAGGAGTGAATCTTTAGAAAACTCTCAGTAAAGTTTGTAATGTGGAGCAGAGCCTCTCTGACAGACGTCTTATCAGTCAGAACTCTGAGACCTTCAGTGAAACAATAACAGCTTCTCAGTGTATCTAACAGGCCACCACGTGACCTCATGACCTCTGCTCAGTGATTTAACTCAAAGTAAACAGTGGGAAAATAAAAACAGAAAATAAACATTCAATCTTTGATAAAAATAACGACTCAGTGTGTTGATGTTCTGTATTCTTCCTCCTCAGGCTGAACACTCTGTCTCCTCATCGCGTCCAGCAGCTGTGACGTCACCTCAGTCTCCAGGTGTTAGTCTGTCCCCGGCCTGTATGCAGCCTGTCCAGGGCCCGGCCTAATTCCTGGTGCTCCTTCTTTTCCCTCCACCTCCTCCCTCCTTTCCCTACCCTCCTCCCCCCTTCGCCCCCTCCCTCCGTCCTCACCCCGGCCTGGTGTCCCAGCGTTTAGCCCCGACCGGCGGCCCTGCTGGCTGCCCCTCCACAGGTGGATGAATGAAGACCCCATTCAAGAGCCCAGCGGCCCCGCGGCCCCCCCGAGCGGACGGGGGTGAGTCACAAAACACGTCAAACACGTTAAAATACTGACGGTGTCAGTCTGAGGGTCAAAGACGGACTCTTTGTGGATGAGATCGGATGTCAAATATTTTTTCACATCGTCATGCCTCATGGAAAAATGTTGTAACTGTTGTCTAACGCGAATCTCAATAATGCTTTGAGACAAAGGTCACTGTCTCATTCCCATGAGTGTGATATCTCAGTCCTTCAGATTTTAACTAATTATTAATCAGTTTAACTAATTTTAATTAACGTCCATTTGGACTCAACAATGAACAGATTCAATTTTTACTTTTTTTAGGTTACTGTGACCTTGCATCCGTCTCATTGTTGTGAACATGATGTGTCAAGAACACCTTTAGGGAATCCCCTTAAATTTGGCACAAACATTCACTTGGACTGTTTACAATGAACTGATTAGAATTCCATGGTCAAAGGCCAAGGGCACTATGACCTTTAATTAGTCTTATTATGAATGCGATATCTCAATCCTTCAAATTTGGCACAAACGTCCACTTGGACTCAGTGATTTACTAATAAGTGTTTGGTGGCCAAAGGTTAAGGTCACTCTGACTTTGCATTCGCCTCATTCTTGTAAACGCAATTTGTCAAGAACGCCTTGAGAGTATTCCTTCAAATTTGGCACAAACGTTCACTTGGACTCAATGATGAAATTATTAGAATTTGTTGGTCAAAGGTCAAGGTTTCTATCACCTCAAATCCGTCTTATTCCCATGAATGTGACATCTCAGTCCTTCAAATTTGGCACAAACCTTCACTTGGACTCAACAATATACTTATTAGAATTTAGTGGTCAAAGGTCACTGTCACCTTGTGTCCGTCTCATTCTTGTGAACGAGATATCTCAAGAACACCCAGAGGCAATTAATTCAAATTTGGCACAGACCTCACAAAACATTTTTTTCATAATTTTTCATTCATTTGTTTTTAATATCGTTGATAAGGAAATGTACTCGGTTTGATAATCGTCAATTCTCATATCACGGTTTACCTCAGAACAACCCTAAACATAACAAAGTTTCACACACACACACACACACACACACACACACACACACGTCTGAGAGGATAAAATAATCCAAAAGGTCAAAGGCCAGCTTTGCTGTGACGTAATAATGTTCTGTAAAACACTTTTCTGTCCAGTATTCAACCTCATGTCTCAGTTCTGCACAGACATGGACGTAAACTGTAACTGCAGTTTGATCGGTTCCATCAGGCGCTAATTCTAGTTTTCCATGTTGAAACATTTCCTGTTTTGCTCCTGACTGACTGACATCAGATGTCTGAGCATTCTTGAATGCACCACCCGTCATTACGATGGTTGCTGAATGTTTGTGTCTGTGTTTCAGGACATTCAGGTGTGTCTGCAAACATGATGAAGAAGAAGAACTCACACAAGTAAGTCTGACGTTCTGACGCATTTTCTTCTGTGCGTTTTTTCTTTAAGGTTTCGACTCCATCTTTAAAACTTGTCTTCGTTTTGTCCTTTCTCAACCTCTTCATTTATTTTTGCTCTCATGTAATTCTTTATATTTTCTCTTCTTCTCTTTTGTGTTCATTTGTCTTTCATCATCGCTCTCCTTCTGCCTCCTCCACACTTCTCTTTCTCTCGTCTTTCTTTCGTCTCTGCAGGAAACAAAGGACTAGCGTTGGTCCCAGTAAGACTCTGGCTCAGCCCAGAAGGAACATCGTGGGCTGCAGGATCCAGCACATCTGGAAGGAAGGCAGTGAGTCGGATTGAACTGACACAGCTGTGATTAACGTGATCATGATGGAGGAGGAGCTCCCTTTCCCCAAATTCATATAAACATATACAATCAGTCAATTAGATGTATAAACAAACCCAAAGTGCACTGTTCTGAGGTGTCTGTGAATCTTTCATAGCTCATGACCATCTGTGTTTGTGTCTGTTTCCTCTCAGGTAAGTCGTCCCAGTGGAAGGGGACGGTCCTGGACCAGGTCCCCGTCAACCCGTCCCTCTACCTGATCAAGTACGACGGCTTCGACTGCATCTACGGCCTGGAGCTGTACAGTGATGAGAGGGTGGTGGGGCTGGAGGTGCTGCCCGACAGAGTGGGTGAGGACGAACATTTTGTTTCCTTGTTCTCACCCTGAGGTTTTCTCGTTCACTTCAACACAGCCTGGATTTGATCACAGCAGCATCTGGTGGAAGTTAGAGGAACTGCAGCTCAACACACTTCAGCTCCGACTGAATTTAACATCTTCAGTGTGCAATATCAGTTTAATGTGGCTGTGACAGTGCAGTGAAGATAATTTAACTGAACTCTAAAATGTCAGGAAATAGTTGTTTCAGTTGTGTAAATGTTGTCAAATGTCTTTAATTCGACCAAAAAAACAAAACCTACAGATGTTCAGTTTACTGAGGCAGCAAACAAAGAACATCTGAGACACTGGAGGAACTAGAACCAAAGAAAGTAACGCTGTGATGTCAGTGTTAATCCCCTCTCTTCTCTGCTTCTCTGTGATTGGTCTAGCTCCGGCCCGTGTGAGCGACTCGCTGCTGGCGGAGACGATGATTGGTAAGGCAGTGGAGCACATGTTTGAGACGGAGGACGGGCCGAAGGAGGAGTGGAGGGGGATGGTGCTGGCTCGAGCTCCCATCATGACGTCCTGGTTCTACATCACCTACGAGAAGGACCCGGTGCTCTACATGTACCAGCTGCTGGACGACTACAAGGAGGGAGACCTACGCATCATGCCCGACTCCAGTGAGTTCACCAGCGTTCACTTCTACACCTCATATAGTCACTGTGAAGCTCCTGTCTCAGCGCAAAAAACCCACTAACACCAGCTAACATCTGCTTTTCTGTTTAATGGCAAAGAATCTGCCTTCACTCCCACGTCAAATGACTCTGCAATAGTCGCAGGTATTTATTGGCTTCAGCTCCCATCGGCTCCGATCAGCAGTGATAGAAATACAACACCTGGTGGACGCGCTCATTTTAGCCCATTTAACTGCGAGATGCAATGACAGGTCACCACCAAATACCACCTGTTTCCGTCCAAGCAGCGCTTAGACATTGTTCCAAATTCACTCAGCAGTGTTTACGTATTCAAGTAACACTGGCGGTCCCGGAGAGTGAGTGACCTGACATGGTGCGTTGGTAAATTCAGTCTGACGCTCTACACTAAAATGAGAGCCCTGTTGGTGGAAGAAACGCAGCGTTATATTTCTACATGAATGAACCAACGGTTAAGTTAATCACACATTCACTCCGCTCGGCGCTCTGCTGCTCCGTCTCCACAGACAGAGTGTCCAGAGTGCGCTCTGCCACTCTGAGAGTGCGCTGCTCTGGATAACCCAACGCTACATTCAGACAGCGCTCCCAATTTATAAGTAAGAGATATATCAAAGTTTTCACTGGCCTCCATGCTGTCGACTAACACCAGGAAGAAACAGAACAAAAACACAGCTCTGGTCTTCTGGCAAGTGCATACAGGCACTTCATCCTCTTTCCCACTGCACAAAAAACAATTAACACCTGCCAACATTTGGCTTTTTAATGCAGTGGGAAAGGTTTCAATCAGCATTCACACTGGGGTCAAATGACTCTGCAGAAGTCTCGTGTATTTATCACCTCCGGTACCAATCGGCATTAATGGGAACACAACATCTGGGTGAATGCACTAATTTTAGCCCCTTAACTGGTGAGATGCAATGTGTCACAGTATGACTGTTTCCGTCTGAGCAGCGCTCAAACATCAATCCAGAGACTGAGAAGGTAAGAGACAAAAGGAAACAAGTTGTCTTTCCCCCGTGCTGCTGTCACATATTTCATATTGCTGTCTACTGTTAACCCGTTCTGCGGCCTGCGGTCTGTGACGTTGACCTGACACACCAAAACTCGTCTGCTGCTTGGCAGAAAGGGAAAGGAGTCGATCGTCTACTGTTAGAGGTTTACCCATGTTTCAACAGTCTGTGTACACGTGCTGATTTTGATGTGAAATGGTTATGAGTCTTTCGTCTAAAGTTTCAGCCACGTGTTACTCATTTTATCATTAGTTTCAATAGTTTTAGTCTCATTTTCATCTTTAATTCTTACTTCATTTTATTGTCTCTGTCTTCCTCTCTGCAGACGACAGCGTGGCGGCAGAGCGGGAACCCGGCGAGGTGGTCGACAGCCTGGTAGGCAAACAGGTGGAGTACGCCAAAGAGGACGGCGGGAAGCGGTCGGGTATGGTCATCCACCAGGTGGAGGCCAAGCCCTCCGTCTACTTCATCAAGTTCGACGATGACTTCCACATCTATGTCTACGACCTGGTCAAGACCTCCTAAGACCAGAAAACCCGTTCCAGGACCCCCACAGAGACTTACCGAGACCTGCCTAGACCCACCGAAAAAAAATCCCACCAAACCCCCCCAGTGAAGTAAAACTACAGCTAGGGTTTAAAACATCCACCATCTATAGAGACGCCTGAGACAGATGATACCACCCTTCACTCTTTGTTTTCTGAAACGCCTTAAACACAAGAAAAATACCTGCCCCCCACCAAGACAGGAAAACTACAACCAGCTCCAGGTCTTCAGGTGAATCCATCATCTATCATTAGTGTCCAGATCTCTGTCGACTCTGTTAGGAAGTTTCCTCCAACACAAAGAAAACCAGCGACCCTGTTTTATCTGGAATAACTGAAACCTGCGTTGTTAAATTAGATTCTGGAACATTTGTGGCCACAATAAACAAAAACTTCTGCGAGGACCCGACCCTGAGATCCTCCAGACGAAACAAAAAGCCCCACTGATGGCCCAGATATCATTTCCTGCAGAGCCGCAGCAGGTCTGAAACTGTTTAATTGAACAGAAAGACCTCCTCCCCCCTCTCCTGAAACCCTGTCAGACCGCTCCAGACTTCCGTCATCAGAGGACGGGGGGGCAGACAGGTCTGAGTCTGCCGGGGTTAATGAAGGGACGGGACTGAAAGCCGAACCATCGCCTGTCTCCATCTGTATCTATAGAAGGTGTACTGTTCTGGTCACACAGGAGGAACTCCAGTCACAGAGCATTTTACTGACCCCGCCTCCCTGCAGGTCACCTGCTAACGAACAAAGACGCTGAGTGGAATAAAGTCTGAAGGACGCCGCGGAGAGGACACGAGACTCTTTTCTTTCTCCATTATTTTAGCATTTTGTCTTTTTTTTTCCTGCTGATTCCTACGTTACCCAGAATGACTTTCAGTTTGACATCAGATGGTCGGAGAGGCTCAGGTGTGTTTGTTCAGCTGCATCAGTTGGTCCAAAGCAGTCTGAGAGCAGCTGTCCTCATAAAACTGCTGCTCACAGGTCGCGCTCCTGGTCGCCGCCCTGATTCAGTTTACAGCAGGAATGCTAATGATGCTAACCAAGTATTGATGATGAAATATGTTCACACAAACTCTTCATGGAGTCTGATCCAGATTCAAAGGAACAGACGTGTTTTGGGAAATCCTCGTTTATCAGACGTCCAGATGTGTTTCAGCTGCTCAACATTTATATAACCATTTAATAAGTGGTTTATAACACACTGCAGTGTAGGTGGATGTAAGTGTTTATTAATTTGTAGTATTTTATAACGTCTGCTATAAAGACAGAATTTTGATTTGTAGATTTTAAATAGAATCTTTGCTGATTTTCAACCAGCTCTGTGTCATCCAGGGCTTCAACTAACGATACCGTTATTGTTGATAAATCAATCAGCTCTTTTCTCAATTAATCAATTAGTTAGTTTATAAAATGGCAGAAAATGGTGGAAAAATGACGTCCTCAAATGTTTGGTTTGTCCATGACCCAAAAATATTCAGTGCACTGCCACAGAGGAGGAAATAAACCAGGAAGTATTCATATTTAAGAAGTTTCAATGAGAACTTTAACTTTTTTTCCTTTAAGAAATAACTCAAATTGATTTTTAAATTAGTTGGTGATTAATTTAATCGACGACAGCTATTCATTGAATTGCTGCAGCTCTGTGTCATCACAGTGTGATGGGATGGATAGTGTTTGGCTTCCTTCCATGTAGCCAGCGTCTGGACGCTGTGTGATATTAAATGCGTCTTCGAAATCCGCCAGTAAGTGAAGGGGCGCTCTGGGCGCTGGTGTCATTAGGGGAGGCCAAACAACTATCATCTGCCCTCACTACCATGACACAGAGCCGGCTGAAAATCTTCAATGCTTCCCTTTAAAGGGGGATTTATAGTTGTGAGGCAGACCCTACGCCGTTGTGAGCATTTATACTTGAGTCACTCTGCAGTTATACCTCCAAAACACAGCAAACACACGTCAAACACACATTAAACACACATTAAACATGGCTTAATAGAGACTGTTTCAAACACAAATCAGCTTCACTCACAGCATTCACAGACTGCTGATCTGGACTCTGGACTTTATCTGGGCACATTTTCCCCACAAATACAACATGCTAACGTTATTAGCACAAGCCTATGGCATTTTACATTGTATAAATTAGCTTAGCAGCTAGCTGATTTATTTTTATTTGATTTTCTTCACAATTTATTGTTTCTTATATGTGAAATTAAAGACGCAGAAGTATAAATCCCACATTAATAAACACGTCTATATCTGCTTACTGCTACATTACAGTGTGTTATTAACCATTTATTACATGTTTATATTCTGATTATAAACGTAAAATAATGTGTTGATCGTGGAGCAACGACTGAAGCGTTTCCCAAAATGTCTGAATGTTCCTTTAATTGATTCCCTCGGACAGCTGATGCAGTATCGATCAGTTCTGATCAGTCCTGAGTTCAAATCAAAACCAAAATGTTGCCACAACTGAACCGGAGTGAAGGTGAAACTGTAGCAGTCATGATGCCCCGCCCCCTGTCTGAGGCGCTGTATTTTGATTGGCTGGACTCGAGCACAGATGTGGCTTGTGATGAGATCATCATCTGTTGAAAGTTGATTTAAATGTTTTTATAAATTCTGTCCCCTTCTTCTCTTCTGCTTTTATATGTTTATATGAGCTGACACGTACCGACGCCTTGTTTCCTCTGTATATTACCTGTTTTATGTCGCCGCCCTCCTGTCCTGTGTATACTGTATATTACCTCGTTAGATGTAGGACGCTCACGGCTGAAATTCACATTTCAACCACGATGACTGAAGATTTTATCCCAACTGAGCTCCACTGAATCTGGTTGTTTTTTTTTCTTTAATCGTACGTTGACTGACACGTCTCTCCTTTTCTTAACGGACTCTGGTCCGGGCGCTCCTCCCTTACAGTCGTTTCACTGCTGCGCTCCCCCTTTCTAACAGTTAGAACTCAGTCACGGGGGGGGGGGGGGGGGCAATAGAAGATTCTCTGTCTCCCACAGTCCTGTGCTCTGGCTGATGTAGCTTCACCCACCACAGTGACATTAGCATAAACAGCCATGTTGCCTGATCCACGTTTCATGTGCCTGAAGGGACTTGAACATCAAAAAACTAAATGTTTTCAAGAACGTAAATGTTTCCAAACCAGCAGATTTTCATTCTGGATCCCAACTGTTTTAAATCTACAACACACTTCTAGTTTGAGTCCACGCCATGGGTTCCACCACACTACGTTCTGTTGTGAAGATCATTTGTTCTGATTCTAGAATTGACTGACGCTTGGTTACTGTTCTAGAATCTGCCATTTGATATTGTGGAACACACCAGGTGTGAAATGAGTTCTTAGTCTCTGGATGTGGTGTTCCAGAACATTTTGTTTCATTTTGGAAAACTCTTGGTCTGACTCTGGAATCATCTGTTAGCATCTGCTCTAGAATCTGTCGTTTGATTTTGTGGAATGTATTCCATCTGATTGTCGAACATGGAGACTCCCCACGCCTTCTGATTCTAGAACATGCCCGATTATGGATGAATACTCAGCCTTCAGTCTCAGGCCAAGGTGTTCTAGAACATTTTTGGAAAACTGTTGTTTTGATTCTGGAATCTGTCATCTGTTAGCTGGTGTTCTAGAATCTGTGGTTTGATTCTGTGGGACGTGTCCCATCGCACATTTGTTTTTCTGTAATTTACAGCTTCAGATTCTAGAACATGCAGTCAACATACCTTCTCATTATGAAACTCCTCCACACTCTGGTTCTAGAACATGCCCGGTTGGGCTTTTGAAGATGTGGTGTTGAGTTCTAGAGCATTTCACTCAAATTTAAATCACTTGTTCTGGTTCTAGAATCTAAAGTTTAAGCACATTCATGACTGCTTTTCTGGAATGCATCACATCAAAACTGTGCGAGCCATTTCTTAAACAAGGGTGAACATGTCTGCTTTGAGCATCAGATTCCAGAGAGCACTAAGACGCTTGTTGTGGTTTGGATACATGCGTTCACAGTCTGGAGTCTGGGATTCTAGAGTATATCATTTCACCACATTTCTCACTGTTCTAGAATCTTTTTTACATTTTAATTTTATTTCACTAAAATACACAGCCACAAATCCTAGAATATAGACTAGAAGCTTCTAAAACACCTAACCCTGCACATTCTGGTTCTAGCACACGCCCAGTTCAGGATGAATTCTCAGTCTTGGGCTGTAGTGTTCTAGAACATTTTGGAAAACTCAGTATCTATCCCAGAATCTGTCGCCCGGTTGCAGATGAATTGTCGGTGTCAGGATGTTGTGTTTAGTTCTACAACATTTCAATGACTTGTTCTGATTCTAGAATCGAACAGTTTTTTTGTTGTTGTTTTTCTGGAAAGCGCCATTTTTATACAACAACATTTTGTTGAAGGGTGAACAGGTTGCTTTCAGCTTCAGACTCCGGAGAGAGACGGAGAGACTTGTTTTGAAATGTGGTCTGGATACGTGCGTTCTCAGTCTGGAGTCTAGGATTCTAGAAAATGTCGTTTGACCACATTTCTCTCCGTTCTAGAGTCTTTTTTTGTAAAATACACGAGAAATTCTAGAACACGCAGATTAGAAAATCCTATAACTTGGAGACTAGAACATTCTAGAGGACACATTTTCATGTTGAGACCCACACACATTGTGACTCCAGAACACTCCCAGTTGGGGACGAGTCATAAGTCTCAGGATGTGGTGTTGAGTTCTAGAACATTTCAGTAACTTGTTCTGGTTCTAGATTCTCTAACATTGACTGCCCTCAAATTCTTTCAAAAACATGAGCCCTCTTTTTTTTAAATACAAAAACATTTTGTTGAAGGTTGAAACATTCCAGAGAGACGGAGACGCTGTTTTGAAATGTGGTTTGGATACGTGCGTTCTCAGTCTGGGATTCTAGAAGCTATCCTTTCACCACATCTGTTTTTTAAAGATTTGATTTACCTTAAATACAAAACTACAAAGTCTAGAACAAGCAGATTAGAACATCGTAGAACACGGAGATGTAGAACATCCTTGAACACATTTTCATGTTGGAACCCCACACGTTCTGATTCTAGAACACGTCTCGTTTCTAAATTGAAAATCTATCCAGAATGTCCGAAGGACAAATGAGCGTCAAATGATCTATTAACAGTGTAAGAAACATGTTAGCATTAAGTTGTCAACCATTCTCAAATTTAGAGTTAATAATTTGAGATCAGAACAACAGTGACAATATTTCCAGTTCAGTCAGATGATGATGATGATGATGATGATGTTTACTTTGCCTCAGGTAGAGGTGTTTGTTTGATCAGATCACCTGGTTGGCCCCGCCCCTTTCTTCTGTTTCTTTAATCTTCTGGTCACCATGGAAACCTCCAGAAGGTCCCGTTCACAGAAATCAGCTGGTGTCTTTTGGTTTAGTCTTCAATGCCGTTATTAACCGTTCACGTTAACCTGGAGCTACAGGCTCGATGAACCACGTGATGTTTAGACTCCTGGGTGGTGGAGGGCGGTGGGGGGGGGGGGGTGGGGGGGGGCAAAGACCAGTGTCTGGGTGGATCTTCAGCCTCCATGATGTGGACATGAGTAGTCGTCTGTTCAGGAGCCGACTCACCGTTCGTATTTTACAGAAAAACATTGATCTGTAGTGTGTGTGTGTGTGTGTGTGTGAGAGAGAGAGAGAGAGAGAGTGTGTGTGTGTGTGTGTGTGTGTGTGTGTGTGCGCTGTGAATCAGCCCCTGTTCAGAGCAGTGTTGTTTTTGCATGCCGTATATAGCTCAGTGTAAATCGATGTGAGTTGCATGTCTGTGTAGTTTAAGTTGTTCGGCTGACTTCTGTCTGTTGTGGCTTTTGGGTGCCTTTCGTTTGATTTTTCTGTTTCTTTGTTTTTTTAATTTCCTGGTTTTGTTTGGTACCGTGTGTCCCAGAGGCTGCTGCTGCTGTTTTTGGGGGTTATTGAACAACAACAAAAAAAAAAGACTAGAAAACTGAAAACAAAGCAGATCCTCCTGTAAACAGAGCTGGCAGCAGTTATGATCCCGAGACGTTGACTGACTGAGTGTGAATTCTGTTTTTGGGTGGACTGTCCCTTTAAAGAGTGCCAACTACAGATGCCAGTGTTGTACAGCAGTGAGAAGCTCCCACTATTTACTAAAATAAACCATTTCTCTGTTTTTTCACTCAAGACTCTGTCGCTTCTTTCTGACATCACAACACACAGACGTGAGCTCAGAGGAGACGTCACTGACACACAGGCTGAGAGAATATTTAAATTAATGAATGAAGTGGTCGACACAATTATTAGTTAAAAATAAAAACAAACAGGATCCTCAGCCATGAACGAAGACAGAAAGTTAAAGACGAAGAACACGCGTCAGAATGTGGTGTCGGATGGATGATACATAAAGGTCTATTCATCTTCACTGTGTTTATATTAAATCTGATGACTATTTAACGACAGGAATGTCATGGTCAGAAACTGCCTCCACGCCAGCGATAGCCAAGGACGGACGTATTATGTTGTCAGGTTGTCCATCTGTCCACCCCACTCTCATGAACGCAGCACTTCAAGAACACCTTCAAGGGATTTTCTTCAGATTTGGCACAAACGTCCACCTGGAATATAGGATTAACTGAAGAGAACTTGCTGGTCAAAGGTCAGGGTCACTGTGACCTTGTGTCTGTCTCATCTCAGGAACACCTCTGGGTGATTCCTTCAAATTTGGAAAAATATGTTCTCAGCCATAACTCAAAGATTCATATAAAAAATAAATATATAATAAAATGAAGTGATGACATTTTATATCCAAAAGGTCAAAGGTCAGCTTCACTGTGACATCATGTTCTGAATAAAACACTTGTGTCCATTACTCATCATCATATCTCAGGAACTGTTTCAACATTACAGTCACCAGTTCAGATACTGGTATAAACAGGAGCCTCTAACTGGTTTAACTGTAATGTCACAACATACAAAGATAAATTGAGTTTTTATTTTCTGAATTTTTAGAGATAAGATATCTAAGATATCTTAGCTAAGGCTCAATATTCTAACAAAACAAAACTGAGCCTTTGCTAAGATAAATGTAAATATTTACAATGAACTTAACTTGAACAGTTGAATATGATGTGTATATGTGAAGATCTGCTGCTTTTCCTTTAAATAATGTTCATAATTGTAATGAATCAGTGATAATGTTGAAAGTAATGTTTCACTCTGAGCTCCGGCTCATCGTAACAAACATTTCTCACTATTTTTTCTTTACAAAGCAAACAATCGATAAATGGAGGAAAATAATCAACAGATGAAAATAATATAAATAAATAATAATTTTATACTACTAATAATAATAATACATATTATATAATATTACATAATATAATATATTACAGACGTTTACTGAAGAAACATTTCTAAGGCAGGACTTGTACTGTAACAGAATATTTCTACATTGTGGTATCAGTATTTTTACTTCATGATGTTTCTTCTTCCATCACTGCGCTCCAGAACAGCTGAGTGAAAACAGCCATTATTATCAATGTTATTAGTTCTAGTTGTTGAAAATGTTTCATCGTTCTAACTCTGTGATAGTTTTTGGTGTTAATAATGTGTGTTTTAAAAAAGAAGCCACATTGCAATATGATTATATAGATGCAGTTCCTCCCCACACCACCACGTGTCGCTGTTGCTTCACTTTACCGCAGTCACTCCCATAATGCACCTCTTCAGACAGAGGCTAATATTCTGCTTTACAGCTGTTAAATCTGAACTCAAACACAAAGGCTGTTTATTGTTGTTTATTCTGTTTATATCTGAGATTATAGAAGAAGAGACAAATAAAAGTGGAGTGTTAAAGTGTGACACCGTGAGTCAGGGAGCAGCACAGGAAGTACAGGTTGCCTCAGCGCCATGTTGGATCAATGATCTTTCTGGTTCATTCAAATGATGATCGGTGCGATCACAGATCCATCTGTGACAGGTGCAGCCCTCACCTTGTTACGCTCTGCGCCTCAGCCCGTCTGATACTGAACCGGAAGCTATTATTTAATTTATGAACTGTGAAAAATTGAGCTTATCCATCATGAGTTGTTTACTGACAACAGCATTAGTCTACAGCTGTAGTGACGGTGTCTGAAAACCTGATGTGCTGAACAGTTTACATGCATATATAGATATTTATATGTTTTTAAAGTTTGGTTTCCTTTTTGCTTTTATAACTTTCATCTATTTACTAAAATAGGATCACATAAAATTAGACCCACGGAAGGTGTCTACAAACAAACAAACAAACAAACAAACTCTCTGCCACTGAGAAAAGTTTCAATAAATTTGTCTGATTTTTTTTCTCAACTCTTTCTTTGTATTTTAGTTTTGTTTTTTTTTAATTACACAAGAATGCAAAAAACCTCAGAGAGGCTCTCCCCTCCTCATCACAGGGCCACAGAGAGGACCAATACATAAATAGACATACTAAAAAAAAAATAAATAAAAAAAAATAAAAATATTATGATAATAATTTTTAAAAAGTTAAATTGGGATCTGATTAATTTCTACTCCCTACTTAAATAAATAAATAAAAATCTCCGCACATAATTTAAACCAGAGATCTCGTTTAAAATATATGTATCATTAAAAAAATGAATAAAGTATTCAGACCTGTAATTAGTCTTCTTAATAAATACAAATCCACGATATGAAACATCTTCCATTCAAAGTATTTCATTATAACTTTACGTGTTAGTTACGAAAGCTCATTACGCATATAAATAATAAATATGAAGAATCAATAGTGTAATTAGCAACAAAACTATAAATAAATGGAAATAATTTTATCGCAGAATCTCGTTCACTTTACACAGAAAATAGAGAAAAAAAATCCCAAAAGATTCAAAATAAATAAATTAGTGTCGGTGAATCTCTTAAAATCTATTTAAGCAATAAAAATATTTTTTAGACGTGATATTTTTCTTCTTCCCCTCAAAGTTTTTTGTAATTATTTGTTTTTAAATTCATTAAAATATAAATAGTACATTTCTTACCACGCTAATTACCCAAGTCATCGCGATACTTCTTCCCCATGACGTCACGTATGAGGGCTCTCGTGCATGCAAACAGACATGGTGTCTCCCTGACGGTCCATGTGGCTCTGACGACAGGAAAACTTCTTCATAACGTCACGTTAATTTATTAGATATCGTTAAAACAAACAGACTCTGTCGGCTGAAGCTGCGAGCAGCTCCGAGAGGAACTAAAGATGCAACACGACGACGTGAGTGTCACAAATTAATACGAAGACGCTAATGTGTTCATGCTAAGTGTCCATGCTAACGTTAGCTCACCGGTAACTGTTTAAAAACCGATGAATCTGGGTTATTTCTTAAATATTACACCTGTTTTTTTAGCAGCTACAGAAGCTACTGAACAGTAGATGTCTTTACTAAACATACACGGGTTAAAATATCATGTTTTAAACATTTGAGACACGTTGACACTGAGCTAGCTGGACGCAGTTTGTTCATGTCAGTGTGACGCCAGACTCCGTTATAAAAGCGTCTAATTTAAGTTGTCAGGCTTCTCTGTAAACATGCACAGACATTATGACATGAGGCCACACATATATTGGTAGGATCATGTGGGAACTATATTTCGGCAGCACGTTATCTTCTGTTTACACACAGCTAATGGACATAATGAGCCTGACAAGTCTTACATACATACTTTAACACTAAGCTAGCTGGACCCAGTTTGTTCATGTCCATTATGACGCCAAACTACCTCATAAAAAGGTGTTTGTTTTGTTGAGATTGTCCATTTTCTCTGTAAACAAACAAGTTTCAGGACATGGGTTGATGCACATTTTTAGAGTCATGTGGGAACTTAATTTTGGCAACACATCATCTGTTGTCATCTTGTGTTTCTGTACAGTTTATTGAAAGTTTTATATATATATATATATATATATATATATATGCTTGATATTTGATTTCTCTGAGATTTAGTCTGTCAAGCAGTCATCAGTCAAATCTGTCACCAGTGTCTTAATGTGTGGGCCAGATATTTAAGCGTTTTTATAGAGTCTGATTCTACATTAAAGATAGCAGAATAAAACTTTAAAAGGACACCTGAATACAGCAGATTATTATCATTATTATTATTATTATTATTATTATCATTATTATTATTATTATCACACCAGTTGTGTTGCAGGTTGAAAGCCACGGGATGAAACTCTCTGTAATGTGTTGATTCTGCCTCCTGCAGGTGATCTGGGACGTGATCGGGAACAAACAGTTCTGCTCCTTCAAAGTCAAGTAAGTCTGAAACTTCCTCCGCTTCTTATTCAGTCATTCATTCAGTCATTCATTCAGTCATTCATTCAGTCATTCATTCATTTACTCAGTTACACAGTGAGATTATTACAGTACGATCAAGTTCTTTAATACACAACATTTACAGAGAAACAGTCAATGGCAATGACACTCTACACCACATTTAGAGACAAACGAGACAGAACAAGAGATTTTTATTTTGCTTTATTTACACCGCCTGCTTTATTCACAGTAACTCATTCAAATGTTTGTCGTGTTGCACAGAATGAGAAAATACTTTCCTGGATGAGAAACATTCACAGATTAAAACATGATTTCAAAGGAATAACTCGTGATCTTCTCCATCATGTTCTGGTTGGCTTCAGACTGATGAATATGAAACTAAAACACGTCAGTGTGAAATTCACTGGTGACAGAAAATCAGCTGGAGATTTGACATCAAACATCTGGTGTCGTCTTTGTGTGCAGAACGAAGAGTCAGAACTTCTGTCGGAATGAATACAACGTCACAGGGCTGTGTAACCGCTCGTCCTGCCCGCTGGCCAACAGTCAGTACGCCACCGTCAGAGAGGAGAAAGGTAAACACGTTACACACCTACAGTGACACTCTTAACAGGCCGGGAGGGACGATACAACACAGTGTGACACTGTAGAGGCTTTTACTCTGAAATCCAGGAAGGAAGACGAGTTTGAGATTCAGGAGACTCTCAGAGTTTTTTCTTGAGGTGACTTTTATGTGAGGGCATGACAGTAATGACTCCAGCTAAGGTATGTATGTACATTATAGGACGTTGTGCATCCCTGGGAACAATCACTGTAGATCAAAACCAAACCATTTTCCTGGAATGACTCCCCAGAAAAAGTCTCTTGGCTCAGTTCTCCCACGATGAGGGTGAGCTGAGCCACATGAGTGTAAATTGCTCCACTGATAGTGTCAAATGAAAAAGAAACATTTTCACCTCACACAGTGCAAAGTAAGACAAAACCAAAACCAACCAGGCGACATCACTGTCCACTGTTTTTAGTTTTTGTAAAATGTAGGTATGTCATAAATAAATGTTATATAAGTGTCATGGTATAACATGTCATGAAAAATTGATGCAATGATGAAGTGACTTTTAAAGAATTACAGTCAAACAGTTTGATCCAGATGTGAAACATGAGAAGGAAACACTGATGAGTTGATGAATAATGTTTCCTCCTGCAGGTCAGTGTTTCCTCTACATGAAGGTGATCGAGAGAGCAGCGTTTCCTGCCAAGATGTGGGAGAAGGTGAGCTTCAGTTCTCTCACACTTTGTTCACAGACTTTCAGAGTTGCACAGTAGGTCGTCCACTAGCTCAGTAGGTAGAGTGCGCACCCCATGTTGCTGCAGCAGCCGTGGGCTCGATTCCAGCCTGCGTCCCTGCGTTTTGAAGTCTTTGGACCATCAGACAAGCAGTTCTTTTTTTGTAACTCTTTTTTTATTTCAGAAACAAACAACCTGAGGTCATCATGGATGTTACGAGGTCACGGCACATTTTTCCATTCACATCTCAGCGTACAGCATCACACTTTATTCAGTGGCGTTTATACACAATCTATTTCTCCCAATATTTTGTACATTTTTTCCATCTCAAGTCTAAAAATAAACGTCTTTCCACCATTTCTTTAATTGTCTTTGCAAAAATCATGAAAAAACATCATAGCATAGCATGTCATCGAAACATTCAGCAATAGGTCGCAGGCTTGAATGGAGGAAGGACGTAGCCTTCATATATGCATGTCCCGTTCTCCCCACTGATTCGACAGGTGCCCCAAAACCAGCTTTAATTTCTCTGACGAGCAGCAAAGCTACGTTCAAAGCTTTGAACTGATCAGTTTTGCTGGTTGGAGCTGTCGGTGTGTTGACGTAGATTCTTTGTTACTCAACGACATTTTTTTTTAAAATCAGATGAAGAACTCGTACCTGATGTTTCCTCTCGGACATTACAAGTCAAAACGTAAAATTTGGTTTGAACATGTGTGTGTGCACCTCTTTATGTATGCTCTGTGTGTATGTGTGTGTGTGCACCTCTTTATGTATGCTCTGTGTGTATGTGTGTGTGTGTGTGTGCAGGTGAAGCTCAGTAAGAACTACGAGAAAGCTCTGGAACAGATCGATGAGAATTTGATCTACTGGCCTCGATTCATGAGACACAAGTGTAAACAGCGCTTCACCAAAATCACTCAGTACCTGATCCGCATGCGCAAACTGGTCCTCAAGAGACAGTAAGTAATACTACAACATACTGCTACAGGAAGTGAGTGTGCCGAGCAGGAAGAATGAAACTCAAATAAGAAATTAAAGTCTTTGATGTTAGTGTGACGTGACTTCATGATCAAACTGTAAAAATGACATTAAATCACCCAAATCTGACTCACTGTCCCTTTAAAGTTACATTTGAAGTGTTTGTTTAGGGACTGTCTGAAGTCAAAGTTTAATTTGACGTCTGTTTTGTGTTTCAGGAGGAAGTTGGTGCCTCTCAGCAGGAAGGTGGAGCAGAGAGAGAAGAGGAGAGAGGTGAGACATGGACGAGCACGACGTCACCATGGTTACACTCAAACATTAAAGGTGGATTCACTTGCTGTATGAACCTGTTCTGTCTTCGTGTGTGTGTGTGTGTGTGTGTAGGAGAAAGCTCTGATCGCTGCTCAGCTGGATAACGCCATCGAGAAGGAGCTGCTGGAGAGACTCAAACAGGGAACGGTACGATCAGCGCACACTGAAGCACTCCGTATTTACAGTCGTACTTTACTCACGTGGTCGCTTAAAGACGAGGATCTGCTCACAGGGCGGCGTTTAGATTGGTCAGAGACGAACTCTGCAGGTTCACTCACGAAAATCACGTTTAGAAACATTTATTAACTTTCCTGAAAAAACTGATCTTTTGTTTCATGTGAAGAAAACGCACCGAAACATTTTCTAAAAATATCTCAGATTTACAAAAACATCAGGCAGGAAGTCAGAGCGCCTTATAGACGATGATTTCAAACTAAAACTCAAATTAACACAGAAGCTGAATCAGGTGAGATCCATTTCTAATATTCAGTATCCAGAGGAAGAAATTTGTCTCTTCAGTTTACACAAGTACAGTTTTTAAAAACGGTAAAAGATCAGTGAACGAACAGAGACGTCACATGAGGCTCGTTTCATCAAAAAAGTAATAAGTGAAAATGTACGTTAATTAATAATAAACACTGCTGTGACAATAAACTGCAGCAAGAATTCTTGATAATACAATAATTGCTATTCAAAAAGTCACACTCAAGTTAAAGTACAGTTACTTAAAGAAAGATACTCCTGTAAAAGTACTAATTTAAGAAATTATACTTAAGTAACTTTTACATGAGTATAATTTACATACTTCAGTATAAGTACAGTCATTTTTAAGAAAGTATACTCATAAAAGTAGTTACTCTAGTATGAAGTGAAAGTACACTAGTAAGACTGTTAAAAAATGTACTTAAGTAAATGTAAGTTACTTTAAAGAAATACTCAAGTTAAAGTAACTGTACTTAAACATGAGGATAATTTCCTCAAAGCAAAACTGTTAAAACATGTACTGAAGTAAAAGTAAGTTACTTCAGTACAACTTTTTTTACAGTAACTGTACTTTTACACAAGTATATACTAAAAAAAAGTATATACTCAAGTAAAAGTACAGTTACTTTAAAAATACTGAAGCAGAACTATAGTTACTTCAAAGTAATTATGCAGAAGTAAAAGTAGTTGTGTAAATATTAAAAGTTACTGTGTAACATTAACGAGGAGGTCGTACATTTAAAATAAAAAAGGTCAATACCACGTGACTGACAGTAGAACAGTGTGATGTCACAGAGCGTCATCATGACCAACAGTAACTTTGTCCTCTGGAGACCAATCAGCTGCAGCCTGTGAATAAAACTGATTATTAATGTAAACATCGTTCATCAGAGCAGCTTCACTCAGCTCAACAGGAAACAGACTCAATAAACAAAAATCACTGACAAACGACAAACAGAGCCGTGAAATAAAAACACTCACGTAAAATTACAGATTAAAAAAATTCTGGTAATATGCTAACGTAAGCACGCGCTAACAGACCGAGTGTCGCATGTGAGACAGACTGTTAATATGCTAATGTTACATGTCTGATATAAGTGTGCTTACGTTAGCATGTTAACACTACATGTGACATTCAGCATACTAGTATGCTAACATTAGCATATTAACATTCTTATGTCTGACATGTGACACTGGGCATGTTAGCGCTCCTACGTTAGCATATTAATGCTCTAACTAGACAGAGTGTTCATATGCTAACGTAAGCGCACTAACATGCCAAATCTTAGGTGTCAGATATCATAATGCTGATATGCTAATGTTAGCATTTAGCTCTGTCCAGCTCAGACCAATGAAACTAATGTCAGGTTCAGTTTAAAACAGAAAAAATAATTTAGTGTCTTGTAACTCACTGGGACAGAAGGTGTGAAATATATTTCTGTATTAAATATAACGTGTGTGTGTGTGTGTGTGTGTGTTACCAGTACGGAGACATCTACAACTTCCCGGTCCACGCCTTCGACAGAGCTCTGGAGCAGCAGGACGCAGAGAGCGAGTCTGAGGAGGAGGAAGATGAGGAAGAGGAGGAGGAGGAAGATGACGAGGTGATGAAGGACTCGTGTTTCATTGTTTGAGTTTATAAAACATGAGGTCAGATAACTCACTGAGCTGTGTGTCCTCCTGTCTGCCTGTCTGTCTGCAGGACGTCGGGAAGAGAGAGTTTGTAGCAGAAGAAGAAGTGGAGGACGAGAGCGACCTGAGCGACTTCGAGGTAAAGTGTCTCTGACGTCAGCGAAACACCTGGATCTGTGTGGAGGTTAAAGGGTTAACTCTATAACAGACACAGTGTGTTAGCACGCTTTTATTAGCATTAGCATTTTAATCTAAAGTCTGACAAAGGCAAAATTCGGCATGTTTGTGCACGTGCATTAGCATATCAGCATGTCAGACATTAAAATCATAATATGCTAACGTAGGCATGCTAACATGCGGAATGTCTCATGTCAGACATTAGAATGCAACATTTGGCGTGTTAGCACTCACGTTAGCATATTAACATTCTGTCTGTCATGCTACATATGCTAATGTTAGCGCGCTTATGTTAGCATGTTAATATTCTAATGTGTGACATGTGACACGTGACACGGGGTCCAGGTTAAAACATTCTTTACATTCGGCCTGAACATTTTTAATCTGAGCAATTTTTTTGTTTCTCCTCTCAGGACATGAACAAACTGAGGACGAGCAGCGACGAGGAGGACGAGGGCGAGGAGTCGTCCAGTGAAGAAGAAGAGGAGGAAGAGGAGGAGATGGAGGTGGAGACAAAGGCGAAGGCCTCCAAGTCTAAAGGTAAATCTCCAGCTAACGGCTCGGTGGTGAGGAAGAAGCGAGCGTACGTGGAGATCGAGTACGAGACGGAGCCCGCCGCCAAGAGCAGAGCCACGTAGTGATGTCACAGCCTCTGCTGCCAATCAAACTTTGACTCTCTGCTGAGGACACACCCACTCTGTGGTGGTCGTCACTTTGTTCATACGGAGCCTGGACATGGAAGTTTGTTGATGGACACACAGGACGGACCTGACGTGGATGCACGGGACGGATCTGACCTGGGATCAGATCAAAACTCACAAAGTGACTTTAACAGCTTTGTTTTGTCTGTTTGTTAAATATTAATCAATAAATGATGATAAACGTGTCAATAAATCAGTTTTGGAAAGAAGTTGCTTCATGTTTCATAATAAAAAACTTTATAAATATCTTAACGTCCAAAATAAAGAAAGTGACAAACACATTGTGAGAATTCACTGTTTTCCTGTTAAACTTTGACATTTTGAGAAAAACGTCTCATTTTTACGTTCAAAATAAATAAACATATTTTGTTGTTATAATCTGTTTTCTCGTAAATTATCTTCAAATTTACTTTTAATTCTGATGTTGGCCTTTGGAGGAAGTGACTTATTTTTTATTGGCACTGAAAATAAAATTTGTCAAAAACGTGCTGTAACAAATTCACCTAAAAATTAAACAGGCATTAAAATATTTTACTCTGATATCTTCTGCATCATACGGAGCCCCTGAAGTCCTGAGAGGTGATGTTATTTTTATTTTGTGCACAGCGTGTTATGTTGTGCACACAAAATTAAAGCAAACAGCTTTTGGGTCTCGAGGGTTCTCTTCTGTGTAATGCAAAAAATAAAAGGTTTTGACATTTAATATTTCTCATATTGATATTTTTCAGTGTTAATGTTTCCTTTAAATAAAATTTGTCAGTGAAAACAAAACCTGAATTTTAAAAATGAAAAACTGGCGCTCAAACAAGTTCAACTGAAAATAAAACAGGCTTTAAAAATACTTGATATATTTTGCATCATATGGTGCCTGTTATTCCCAAAAAAGATTTTTTATTCTACTGTGTACATGTTATCTTGTGGAAAGATTAAAAGAAATCACTTTTTCAGGACTTTAAGGGTCTTTGTAGAATTCTGATGTTTTTCAATGACAAAACTGATTGTATTAAAATTTATAAAAAAACAAAACCGCGAAGAGCAAAAATCATAAGATTCTCTGAAGAACATCAGAAGAAGAAAATATCAAAATAAAATAAAAATAACATTTAATGCTTGTGTTTGTTTTTTTTACTTGAAGTTGTTTCAGTGTTAAAGTTTCCTTTGAATAAATTTGACATTAAAAATATAAAAGCAATCTAAAATAATTTTTAACACTTGTGTTTTATTTTCTAGTGGACGTTGTTTAAGTGTTTGAATTCTAATGTTTCCTTTAAATAAAATTTGTCAGTAAAAACAAAAGCCGAAAGTAAAAAATGAATAAGTGGCGCTGAAAAATAAAACAGGCTTTAAAAGCGTTTGATATTTTTGCATCATATGAAGGTGATAGTCTTTATTTTGTGTGCACATGAATTAAAAAAAGAAAAGAACAAAAAAAAAATCACTTTTCAGGACTTTAAGGGTTTTTGTAGAACTCGGATGTTTTTCAATGACAAAACTGTCGGTGTACAAAAACAAAAGAAAACAATTATCAAAAGCAGTGGAGAGAAAGAGGCAGGTTGTCACTGAAAAACCAGAAGAAGAAAATATCAAAACAATATAATTTTTAATGCCTGTGTTTTATTTTTGATTTTTTTCCTTTAAACTTTAAATCAATGTGTCCTTGAAACAAACTGTAAAAAGGAAACTGATATTAAAACAGCTGGAAAAAAAGTTGAACTGGCACAAAAAAACAACAAACAAACAAAATCATCATTTTGAAATATATTATTTTTCATTTTTCTACCACTGAGAAACAGAGTGCAAAAGATACCAGAATAAAATGCTTTTAAATAAATGCCTGGGTTTTATTTTGAAAGGAACTTGTTTGAGCGTTTCATTTTTAAGTTTAAGTCTTGTTTTAAGATGTTTTATTTTCAGAACATTAACATCACATCAGTCTGACCTCATTAATTAACTGATGCACATTAACAGCTCTTTGTCTTAATGTCGTTATAATAAGTGAGTTTCAGCTGCAGTTACAGACGTCACGTTAATTTATCTTTTAATTATTCCAGTGAGTTTTACACAGGTGGAAAAACAAAGCTGGTTTCTGATTGTCTCAAGTTCTGAAAAATCCAGATTGATGTGTCTCTAATATTAATTATAAGAGTAATCAGACTCAGACCGACCTTCAGGACTTCAGAGCCGTAGATCCGTCCTCACGGTCACAGACGGCTCAGTCAGCACTCACCTGAGAACAAGACAGAAATTACATTCAGATAAAGTTGGAGCCATAATACAGTTCATTCTGTCCTCGTCTAAACACAGGACACATAAACATACACATGCAGTAAACTGAACACAGGGTGGAGCACTGACGTGTGACGGGCGTACAGGTGAGCTCCGTGTCATCAGGATCAGGTGTGTGCAATGTGGAGACAAACAGTTTTGACGGTGTCGTGGAAGCATGTTTGTAGCGTGTTAAAACTGAAATGCTGACTGTAATAATGATGACATGTGGACAGCGCTGTCGCCCCTCTGTGTCCTGGTGAGCCTGTGGAGATTATATAGAGAGCAAATGGATCGCCACATCCAAAGAGACACAGCACACTGGACATTGGTTCATTGTTCGCCCACAACACGTGTCCAGCTGACTGAACACCACCTCATTTCTCTACCAGAGGACCTGAGGGTTCTCGAGGGTTCATACGATGAAAGGACTGAGGCCATTAAGATCTTTATAAACCAATTAAAGGAACTTCAAATCGATTCTGCAGCTCACAGGAAGTTCCACGTCTGAGGAACGTCCTGTCTGAAGACCTGAGGGCCGCACAGTGTCCATGTTCTTCAAAGCAAACTAAAGACCTACAGTACGTCTTCATTCTGGCTTTAATTCAACTTTTTTTGATTATTATTACTGTGTATTTATCTATTTTCTATCATCTGCAATTTCTAGCTGGCATACTTTTCTATTTTGATTTTTATTTAATTAATTTTAACGAATTTATTGACTGATTTAAAATTATTTTTTACTTCAAGCTCTTATCCTGCCTCTGGTGTGTCTCCCCACTGATGACAGCGTTTCTTCAGTTCTTCATGAGGGCTGTTATACTTTTAGTCTTTACCATCAGTCTTTGCTTTGTGTGTGTGTGTGTGTGTGTGTGTGTGTGTGTGTGTGTATGAAAAGTGCTATTCAAATTAAGCTTAATTGATTGACTGTGATCTTTTTATTAAGATCTGGCTAAATGTTGAAATTAAAAGAATCACCAGAGGAACACACTCTATATGGAAATGTATCACACGATTAAGGTCGCAATGGTGTCAGATTTTCGCAGTACGATAACTGTCTCAGAAAATATCAGTTTCACAGCATCACCGTGTTACAGCATCATCATCATCATCAGTCAGAATGATCCTTAAAGTTACTGTTGGTTTAACGAACATTTTATTACTATGACTGAAACTTGAAATATTAAAAGTCTCCTCTGAGAAAATAAGTCAAATAAATAACTCAAAGGAGAGATTCAACGTCTGGTCGTGGAGAAAAGTCGTACACGTACACTGACTGTTACAGGAAGTTTACTTTGGTTAGGATCTGCTTTTATTTTGAAACCACTCTCTCTTCCAGGGTTCAAGGGTTAGGCTACTTCCTGGTGGCGTGTGGATCCAGCAGGTGTTAATTACCTCGTTAGGCTGAACCAAGTCGTCAGAGATGAGGGGGGTGGGGGGGCAGAGCGATTAAAGCTTAGCTTCTGTTTGATGTTAGTTGAATCTTTAATATATTTATATTTTATTTGTTCTGTGTCCTGTAACAGTCACTGATATGTTTCATATAAAGTACTGGTGAGCTGACAGATGTGAAGGTAGTGCTGTCTGTGGGTCTTTCACTGTGTAACGTGGTGGTGAAGTCTGGAGGAGCCAGAGGGGGTCAGGTGGTGTGTGTGACCTCTGCTGCACCTGTGAACCTGCCTCTGTTCCCCATCTGCTGCCATGCGTTCGGTGAGAGTCTGAACTTTGTGTGATGTGTTGACGCGGAACATCTTAGAACGGGTATACCACTGCAGCCCTGCACACAATTTATTAAGACAGCTCATTGTGATGTCCCCCTCAAGTCCAACGAAGAAAAGCCCTCCCTCATGAATACATGTTTCAAACACACACATCACACTCACCGGGGTCAGCGTTAGGAATTACAGCTGATTTCTGCTCCTCTGATCTCACTGAACTCCTCACGTCACATGGAGAGGCACCACCATTAAAACACAGCTGTCCTGTCCTCTGTTGTTGAGGCCACGCCCCCTCACACCTGTCATCCTGGAGTCACCTGACCAGTGTTGGAGATAAGAATCTACACCTGGTAAACAAGTGACAGCAGGAAGAGCTGTAACCAAGGTTTCTCTCAGGATTAAACTGCTTCACACACCTCAGTAAAAAAACTAAACAATAATTATGATCTTTCATCATATAATAAAGAATATAAATAAATAAATATATAAATATAAATAAAGAGCCTTTGCTTTTACTTCCTGTACATTTTGATGTTAATTATGTGCTTTCACGTAGTGTCTTGACTGCAGCTCTTACACCTCCACACTGTGGTATTACTACTTTTACTCTAGTAAAATATCCGCATACTTCTTAGCTTAGCTTAGCTTAGCTTAGCTTAGCATAAAGACTGGAAACAGGTGGAAACATTCAGCCTGGCTCTGTTCAAAGGAACAAAAATCCACCTACCTGCTCCTCTAACGCTCTCTGACATCATTTCGTTTCATCTGTACAAAGACCAACGAGTAAAAACAACAAATTCACCTTTTACAGGAGGTCATGTGTCCAAATGTTTCTTCATCAAGTACTGTAAAGTACCCTATTACTGGACTAGAATACATGCAGTTCATATAATTCATCCCAAATTAATCTATATTTTTTTAAAGTCATTACTACAAGCGTGCGTCATCCAAGAGAGACAATCAAAACTGATGGAACAGTCAAAGTTGTCATTTTGAAATGTGTCCGATAAAATTTAAATAAAATGTCCAAAAAATATTTTTAAAAGGACAAATTTTTTTTTAAATAAAATGTCCGATAAAAATGTTGATTTATGTTGGAAAATATGACTAAATTTAAGGTGTGCTGATGGATTCACGTCATCAACTCATGCATTGAGTAACATTACAAGTTAACGTTCCACCTTAAAAGTTGCCGGCAGTCGGCCCAGTGAATGAGGTTATTTTTTTCTCTTTCATTTTATAGTTGTAGTTTACTGATGTATGAACAGAGGTTACATAAAACCAGAGTGAGCGTCCTCTACTGACCAATCAGACTGCAGGGTTTCTAGCTCCACCTTTTAGTACCAGATCTGTGTGCTAGGTACCCCAACAGAGGGGGGACCAAACATGGGGACGCTAAGGAACGCTTCTGTTGGGACCATCCACAACTTTCACTGTGGAGACAGAAACTATAGGCCCGTTTCCACCGCAGGAACCGCCCCCAAAGGACAGAGTTCTGGAACTTTTACAGGGGCTAAACAAGTCCCTGCCTCGGAGTAGGTACTCAGAACGGCCTGAAAGACTCCTGGCTGGGGCTTGGGGTTTGCTTGGTGCTGATTGGATATACTCAAGGAGGGATGTGACATCAACAGAAAGCAACAAAATAGCCGGCATTTTTAAAACTCAGCAGACGAGGGTTAGCTCGTTCATATAGCTTCCGCCACCATGTAAAAAAACTCACTAAATGGTCCGTGAAAAAAATATTTTTTCCATCAGATATCTTAGTTACAACATGATTGAGCTAGCAAAGCAGTTTTGTGTTGCTATGTGTGGTATTTATTCAGTTTTGGGAAATCACGATGTCTAGAAAGCATCAGTGGCTGCAGCTGACAGGGACAGCTAACAGCAGCAGCAAAGCTAACATCAGGACGTCATCTGTTAAAAGCCTCCCGTTGTCGGATACGACATGAAACTACTCCAGTTAGCTCAATCACGTTGTAACTAAGACATCCGCTGGAAAAAATTTTTTTTTTCACGGGCCATTTAGTGAGTTATTACAGACACCGCTAAGGGCTAACAGCTAACAGCGTCCCTACGGCGCCCCGCTCAAAATGGTCGCGCAACAATTACGTCACATCCAGAGCCCGGTAACTTTACAGGAACCTTCCTCGTACTCCGCTCTCTCAGTGGAGACACGGCGGTTGAGGGCCGAGCGAGAGGACGTTCCTGTAGTAGTTCCTGCCCCCCAAATAGTACCAGGAACTTCTTCAGTGGAAACGGGCCTTATGAGACTGATCTGAACTGATGGTGGAAACGGAGCTTCTGATGCACTGACGTCTGTCGGAGTTTGATCAAATGAATGATTCATAATTATCCAAAGCCTATTTTTTGTACAAGTGATATTCACACTGGTTTATATAAACAGTTCAGCGTGAGGAGAATTAAAGGCCTGTCTCAAATACAGACCTGTTGACTTGAGTGACTTCAGCAAATAACAGCCCGGGCTATTAAGTTTTAAATTGACTTTGATGATACACACAACTACGCAGAGCATCTGTCCTCCCGAAGGTGTGGATGAGTGTAAAAGAGGCAGAGTGAGTCGTCAGCGTATATACAGTATATATACTTTATTTACAAATAACTGAATCCCCGCGGTCGAACAATGAAAAGGTACAGCTGAAGAAAAATCATCACAGATTTAGAATATAAATAGTCAAAGAATCATAAGAAGCATGTTTGTTACTTTAGCAGACAGAAAATCAACAGACAGGAAATAAAAATATACAGAGCATGTTACAGCCAGCGAGGGGGGGGGGGGGCACAACCAGATATCTGACAATAATTTTGTCTTTATTAATTTCAGCCTGATCACAGCGCCTCCATCTGGAACAAACACACTGCATATGCTATAAACTCATCGTACAGCTCTGGTTTCTTCTCACGTTCATCGATAGGAAAAGAAATTTATTGTCTTTAAAGACGTTCTGATCAGATTTCGTACTCTGGTGGCGCTGTGATGACATCAGAGATCTTTTAGCTGAATTCTTTTAAAGTTTAAAAGGCGATGATGCTGCAGCAGCACTGCACCTGCGGTACCGGCACTGCTGCTGCGTTTAATTCATGTTCTGATTTTTTAGTTTTTTAATTATCAAATGCGTGTTTACCTTTGGCGAGGGAAGCTTAAGGCGGCAGTCACAACTTAACTTCACAGGTTCTCTTTCATTTTGTGACCCTTTGGTTTCTGAAAACTTGTTAAAATCTCTCCAAGTAAAACAAACAGTTTTCTTTGCTTTAAAATAAAGAGTTTAGTTTCCCCGGCGAGTGTATCGTGCAGGTTATTATGTGATGAAAACATGACAGTCTGATGTGTTTTTACAGTGAGGGAGGGGCTTCATTCAGAAATCAAGCATCACAGTTGAAGAAGGCTGCTGTCCACCAATCAGAGGACAGCGAAGAGTAAAATCACTCCCCATTCAGACAGATGTGGACACAGTTAAAGAGAGCGGGCTCCAGGCGTCCTCAGACGGCACTGAGCTTTAATATCCTTCAGTCATGACGGGATACGTACACGAGATCTGAGCGACATCGCCAGAATCTGAGCCACCGGGTCACAGAGGAAGTCGAGGTGAGTCGGGCGGGAAAACGACGGCGGTTGCATTTTGCGTTTTACTCTGACGTCCAAGAAACAACAAAAGTCTATTTTTGTCATTCTTAACTTTTCATCGCTGTTTTTTAAAAATATTATTTTTACAGTATTTTTCTTTTACAGGCTCATTTATTAAAAAGGAAAAGGTAAATACGTGATTAAATGTGTTTGCAAAGACAAAAGGAGCCAAAAATACATGTGAGAGTAAAATACAGAGTTCAAATGTATTGAAAGTTTATCATTTGGATTAATTACCTCAATGTATTTTTTATATAATAACTAGGGCTGTCAAAAATAATGCATTAATTTTGATTAATTAATCAATGAAAAAATTACATGTTAAAAAAAATGAACACTGATTAATGGCGTCCCGTGGTGACCTCTGACCCAGTGCGTCACTGAAGGCCACAGTGTCTTTGTCACATGATGGAGGCAGACGAGACGACGCTACTCGGCCCCGTGAACGGAACATTTACATTTAAAAACCGCCCAGAGGCAGCTGTTGATAAGAGCACTGTTGAGAACTTCAGTCTGAAATATCACCTCAACACAAAGACTTTAGCAGCGAACCCGAAGGTCTGAGCTAACACAGCCTCTGATGCTAACGCTAGCAGCCAGCCTTGTCAAGTCACGCTCGACCAGGTGTTCAGACTGAGTCAGTCTACCTGTGACCGACTCACTAACTCCCTCACAGAATGGACTGCAGACAGTTTGGTTGGTCGAGGACAGGGGGACAACTGTGTCCAACATCCAGCAGCTTCACTACGACACATCTGGCAACATTCAGTTGAACTGAAATTTTTTAAACACTTCAGCAAAAACTGATGTATGCAATAAATTTAGATTAGTTAATCACAGAGCAGGTCATTAGATTATTTTTTTAATTGTTTGACAGCCCTAGTTATCATTTTAATATTTTGACGCATCAGACGATCTGTTGGTGACATTTGTGGCTTCTTGGACTCACAAAACATTTCTCAGACTTTTTAAAAACCTCTAACTCCTCCTTGATGTTTCAGCGGTGAACTGAATAATATTTTACTGCGTATCTTCCCTGCTGGAGAGACACTGGACATGAACTGAAGCTGGACAACTGATTAATTTAGTGTAAATCTGACGATTATCTTTCAACAAGAGCAGTCGTATCAGCTCAGAGATATCACGTGTTATACTGTGTGCGCATCTGTCGACTTGTTTTGGTTCTTCTCTAGTGACCACACAATAAAAAAAAAAACATTTAAACTAAAGTTTAGTGGAGCTACTTTGTTGTTTCTGGTTTGTAGCTGGCTGTTTTGGAATGCTTCTTAAGGAACAAAATTTACTGACCGGTCCAGTTAGACAGACTGGGAGAACTGGTTCTTGTAGTGCTGGGAACGCACTCTTTAAACACCATGAATTAATTTTACATTTAATCATTTAGTTGGTGAAATTTAAAGCACTTCAGGTTGTAAAGGCTCGAACGTTTTGAGCTGAATCTGATCACACGTGCAGAAAATGTCTGATGTTACGTTGGAAGGCCGAATTTTACGCATTTTCATTTTCACGTCTCCAAGATTTTGATCTCTTGCAACTTTCACACGCAGTTACTTTGTCTGACAACTTTAGCGGAGCTAGCTAAAACGTGTGATAATTTAGTGGTACTGAACCAGAATTTGAGTGAAGTGAAACCCCAACTGGACGTTAAAAAGAAAACCAAAAACAGGCAGCAATAAATTAAAAGAATCTGCGTCGCTTCCCTCAATACGCACTGAACCAGGAGAGATGCAGATAATGGCCACTAGGGGGAACTGTGACACTGAAAATATACTATGTAGATATATTTGGGAACACATAAGAAAAAAAAAAATCAACATTAACAAGAAGAATCTAACAAAACTCTATCCTGAACTTTGATCCACGGCAGGACCAGTAGTGACATTCTGGTTCAGGTAAGTCATTTTATTCTTCATCATCACCTTCATCAATCATAAACTTTATCTCTCAGAGCGATTGATTTTCTTTGAAGCCCCTGAAGTTCTGAAAGGTGATTTTTTTTTATCTTGTGTGCACAAAGTAAAAATTTAAACTTTCAGGACTTTAGGGGCTTCGTAATATTTTAAGTCATTCAGTTAAAATTTTTTAGATTTTTAAAAAAGGCAAAGAGTGGAGATGCAGAGATGTCGGGTTCAGAGTTCCTGTCTGTGAACACGTTTGTTAAATGGCCTTTGAAGATCCACTCAGGTTCCTAGAAACAGAGACCAGATCCAGGACCCAAGTAAGGCCGGGTCCGGATAACGTTGAGTCAAATTGGTCCAACAGGGTCGAAGCGTCTTCAGGAACTTTTCGGACTTGTCTCTTTTTTTTTTTTTGGACACTCGTTTTTTCTGGACTTTGGATTCAGTAGGGTTTCAGGTTCTAGCTCAGTTTTGGATCGGGTCACAATGTTGGAGTTACCAAGATCTCGCATTTTCCGATCTTTTCTGTGACCCGTCCTAGTTTGGACTAAAGGAGTACAACGATTTAGACATGATTGATGTTAATTATTTGAAGCAAGCTAAAGCTTTTAGTATCGCCCTTTCATAAAACTGGGGAACTTGTGAGAGACACATTTAAGAAAGACTGAAGTGGCGAAGGCCAAGATATCCAGACTTTTAGTACATTATATGGGTCAAACTCCGAAACCCTGGATCCTACAATTTTCATAAAGCAACTTGGTACCGTCTTTCAGTCAACCCAGTCTGCCTGGTGAATGCCCACGACCTTTAAAGTGCGCACCAGCTGTTTCATTAGAGAGGGTCTTCAAACTGGGGCCGGTTAGTTTCGCAGGGAGCTCCTCCATAACCACAGAAGACACTACACAAGTACTTTTCAGAGGCTGAATGGTGCTGAGCATGGAGTACCCCTTTAAACTGCATTCGAGGTGACTGTTAGTAAAATTACACCATCAGCTCCAGGTGTGACTGGAACACCTGCAGAGACGCATTTTACCACCAGAACAACAGATTCAAAGTCTCCGATCCACATCAGCATCTACAGTGCAGATGGATCCTCTGATCCACGTTACCAACACGGTGTAAATACAGTGGGTCAGAAGTTCGAAGGGCAGCTGGTTTCTTGTTTTTGTTTGGAAACTCGTGCGTTAGGAACGAATGAGACGAGGAGTTCCGCTGCATGAACTCGAGCAGAGGAAGAGGGAATCCCCAAGGTGAGTTCAGACGTC
The DNA here is from genome assembly GCF_011397635.1 of Epinephelus fuscoguttatus. Lineage (NCBI taxonomy): Eukaryota > Metazoa > Chordata > Actinopteri > Perciformes > Serranidae > Epinephelus > Epinephelus fuscoguttatus. Next base: position 45,645,735 of record NC_064757.1, on the reverse strand, counting down.
CAGGCACTCTGTGTTAGAATTAATGAATTGAAGCATGAATTTTTAAGACTTTTCCAAAAGATGGGATATCATCACACACGAGTAAGACGTAAGTACAACTGTTAATCCAAAAGTTCATATCAAAGAGTGAACGTCAGAGCTGAGGACGATCTTTTGGACGATTTGTAGCAGATCAGATAAAAGCTTAATTAAGGTCTAGATTTGAAGATTTGGGCCGAGGGTGACCCTTGTTTTGGATTTCAGTAAGCAGTCCGGGCTCTAAGTTTGTCCATAGGGAATGTCTGGAGTTGGAACTGTCCAATGGAATATTTCCCACCTACCCTCACTTGATGTGGGTCCAGTCTTGGAAAAAGGGCCGTGGTATTCTGGGCTTAGATCAGTCCAGCTTGTCCTACCTCTGACTTTAAGGATGAAGGTGGTTTCACTTTGAACCAAGGGCAGTCCACCTTGAGCCAAGGCTCTGGATGTGTCCATAGCAATGACCTGCTGGAACTAAGGTGTATAGCCTTTTGGTGGAGATCAGTGTAGATCGGATTAAGGTTGAAGATGGTCTAAATTTAAGCTTCATATCTTTGTCTCTTGGGACGTGGGTGTTTTGAGTTTGGGACAAGGTTAGTCCAAACTGGATGGATGACTAACTCTGGACTCCAGACAACAGGCTCCAGATTTGGAATAGAAGTGTCCATAGGGTAGTCCAAGAAAAAGGTTGCCTACCTTTGGGTCAAGAATGCCTGGATGTGAGCTGAAGGCAGTCTCGAATTGGACCAGGAGCCTACGTTGAGCCTAGGCTCTGGATCTGTCTATTGCAATGTCCAGATTTACAACTAAAGCAACCCTTTTTGGTGAAGTGTAGTCCAGCTCTGGGCTGTAGGTCGATTCAAAATTGAGCTTTGTATCTTTTTTGTTTCTTGGGACATGGACATTAAGCATTTGGAATGAGGGTAGTTCAATTTTGAGGGACTACCCATAATTGGCTCCAGATGACAGGCTCCAGATTCGGAAGAGACAGGGTCCAGAGGGAGGTCCAGAGAAAAGGTGGTCTGGAGAGGGACTGAGAGGTGTCCTATTCCAGGTTTAGAACGGTCCTGCTTGGCCTACCTTTAGGTCAAACACGCCTGAATGCGAGCTAACTTGGACCAGGAACCCATCTTAAGCCTCCGCTCTAGATCTGTCCACTGCAACATCCAACTAAGGCAACCCCTTTGGGTGAAGTGTAGTCCAGTTATGGGCTGTAGGTTGACTCAAATTTGAGCCTTGTAACTGTTTTTTTGTCGGTTAGGGTCATCAGTATTTCACAAGTGTGACCAGGGTAATCCCAAATTTGAACAACCCTCACTTGAGTTGGGCAAACAATGCTTTGGACATGAAAGGTCCGCAGGGTAGTCCAGTTTTGGGGTAAATGGATGTCTAGTGATGGGCAGAGTGACTGAGACCCAGCATGGTCTAAGAGTGGTCAAGATTTATACTGAGTGCAGAGAGTGGTTCAGGTAAGGTCTAGGGTGGTCCTGATTTGGGTGTTGTCCAACACTGATCCAAATCTGAGTGGCACACAGATGTCTGGATAGTTTATGGACGTGGTGGAGGGAGTCCTGATTTAACCAAAGCTGGTAAACTGATCCGGTGGAGAATGTTTGGATCTTATTTTGGGTACTGGACTGACGTCTGGATTCAACAACAGGCGGCTGGACTGTGTAATTCAGCTAAATCCTGTTTGACACACTCTGGATAGAAGGCGCCTATTAGCGCCTGGTGGATCTCTGTGTACGTATCTGTCTGCCTCTGTCCGTCTGTCTGTCCGTCTGTCTGTCTGCCTGTTTGATGGGTCTGTAGTTTGTGTCTGTGGTTAGCAGCTGCAGCCTTCTTTGGCCGGCTGGCTGTCTGCGTTGAGGCGGCCTCCCTGTGGCGCAGATGGTTTGTGCTGGACTCCTGACTCAGCAGCGTTCAGATCCAGACTGCCATCTTGGATGTTCTGGTAAATCCTCTTTGCTGCTTCCAGGAAGGCTTCTTCCACATTCTCACCTCTGAGGAGGAAGAGGATGGAAAGATTAAGATACAAACAGTAAAAAGTCTGACAGATAGGATTAAAAACTTTGTCATGCGCACATGGAACAAGTTTCACCTCATGTTCATTCTGACAGCGTCTCATTTCAGAGGTGGGAGAAGTACTCAGATCTTACTTAAGTTAAAGTATTAATACCACACCAAAAAAAATTGCTTCAAGTAAAAGTCCTGCATTCACTAATGAGTATTAGCAGGAAACTGTACTTAGATGATCAAAAGTCAACTCTATACACTGTTGTGTATTTTAATCTATACCAGCGTTTACTTTAAAAACTGATCAGATGTTTGACGTTTAAGATCTTTATCTAAAAGTTATTAAAGCTGTCAGACAAATGTTGTGCAGTAAAAGGTAAATATTTACCTCTGAGATGGAGTCCAAGTATAAAAAAGTATGAAATGGAAGCACTAAAGTACAGGAAACTTAAATTTGTTCAGTAAACATGTAGTTCCTCTCCACCACAACCAGCTAACTGTGTGTGACGGATATATGATGAAAGAAGTGTGCGTGTGTGTTTGTTTACTCACGTCTTGGCGCTGGCCTCTAGAAACAGCAAACCTGATCAACAACAGGAAGTAGAAATAATTAAAGCTGACGACCTGTTTTCATCTCTATTTTTATTTGAAGATTTTACTACATGAACACACACTTACCGTTCTCCTCTGCAAACTGTTTGGCCTCCTCGTACGTCACGTCTCTCTGAGCCTCCAGGTCGGCCTTGTTACCAATCAGAATGATCACCTGCACACACAAACACACACACACACACACAGGTAAGAAATAACACAGGACAAAGTATACTACCTAAACGTAATTAAATTAAAAACTAAATGCAGAGCCTGTAGGTACGGCATTTTGTGAATACATCCTTGGGGTTCTGGTGTGTGTGTGTGTGTGTGTGTGTGTGTGTGTGAAACTCACTGTGTTTGGGTTGGTCAGGTTTCTGGCGTCTGTCAACCAGCTGCTCAGGTGATTATAAGTACTCCTCCTGAACACGCGGGAAAAAAACAAAGCCATTCATCAAAAGATCAAACTAATATAAAACCACATGACATCACCCCCCCACCCCCCCACCCCCACCCCCGGCAGTACCTGGTGATGTCGTACACCATGAGGGCCCCGGCGGCCCCTCTGTAATAGGACCTGGTGACGGCCCTGAAGCGCTCCTGACCGGCCGTGTCCCAGATCTGCAGCTTCACCTTCTGACCATGGACCTCCATGATCCTCGTCCCGAACTCCACCCCGATGGTGTGAGGACAGTCCGCCATGACTGCACACACACACAAAATATACACACCATTATGACACAGACACAGCAGCCCTGGAGTTAATCCAGGATTTAGACTTTACATTTTATAAATCCTGAATCTAAATCTATTTTCTAGTGTAAATACAATAAAAGCAAAAAACAGTTTTATTTTCAGATTTGAAGCGAAGTTACGATGCAAAACGTAAAAAAAGTGTCTGTATAAATATCCCACAGAAACAATAAACAACAAGACAAACCAAAACTACTACTTCTTCATGTTCTGTTAGTTCGGGGTTCAGAATTATCGTCACTAAATGATGCGTCAGACGACAGCAGGAAAGAAGAAGAAAGAACTCACATTTTTTCTCTGTGAACTGGTGCAACAGACACGACTTCCCTACTCCCATATCACCTGGAGAGAGACAGCAGAGGTACAGTCATGAGGTCAAAGGTCAGGAGACGCTGGTTTCTGACCCAGTTTTCCTCTAAGTAAAAATTTTAAAAGTTATATTTCTGTGTTTAATAATCTCACGACTCTCCTGGATAATTAACAGTCATGCAGGTTTATGTTCTGACTGCCCGTGTTCCAAACACTACAATACCCATGAGCCTCAGCTGCTGACTGGTCCACAATCAGAGTGTGAACTGATTTAAACTTCTGAATGTTGAAGGGTAATGCTTAGTTTCAGCTCAAAGCAGAATATGAAGATCTGTGACTGGATGTCTGTTGGAGCAATGCACCCTGGGAGTTGTAGTTGACTTCTCTCCTTGAGCTTTGACTGAGTTTGACTGCAGTCACGGCGAGGTCTTCCTGTCTTCACGTTGATAATTAGTTTACATATGACAGTAACGTTACTGACTGCTGCACTGTCAGATTCTTCAGTCATTTTATTTGTGACTTCTGTGAAAGTTGTGAGGCAAACTAACAATTGTTACTCATACTTTACGTTTTGTGTCAACTGAGTCTTAAAGGTACACTCTGCAGAACTGTCAGGTACTTTTACTAAACACGCTCACCAGTGAAAGTCTTACGTTCTGGTACCTGGTTGCTACCTTTGTATAAAGCCCCGCCCTCACCTGAGAGCTTTGGGGATACATGCTCATAATTATCTCAAACACAGAAATTAAGAAGTAGTGGAGCGACACGGCTCATAAAATCAAGACAATCTCATGATTCATTTTGTGATAAAAACATATATAGCTTCATGTATGTTGAAGGCATGTGGATATCGGGGCATCACAGATTGGCATTATGATGACCATGGTGGCAAAATCAAACATGGCCTCCACCTGAAAACTGTTTCGGCTTTAACTTTTGAACCAGATGAGCTACAAACACAAGCTTGGTGTCCATTTAATGTTTTGTGACCATAAGAAACACATCGGAGTGCTTATTCTTATGACTGGATGCATCTGGAACCCTAATCTGCATATTTCCAAGATGGCAGCTACCTTAAAAAAGCGAGCATTGAGGGAGTGTGTTTGTTGGGCTTCAGTTTGCTGTGGTATGCTTTCAGCATATTTTCTGAGCATGCAGTATGTTTGAAGTTATTCTGGAGAATATTCTGGACAGTATTTGTCATTGTTTAGGATTGTTACAATAATAAGATTAACATACATTTGCATAAAGCGAGCATGTTTGTTCACGTCTGTGTTGCTAAGAATATCAAAACCTTGAAAAATATTCTTTAAGGCACATTTAGAACAGATAAAAAATGTGTGATTCATTTGCAATTAATCCCGAGTTAACTATGAACAATCATTTAATAATAAATATTGATAAACTTTATTTTTATGGCACTTTTAAAAACACAGTTACAAAGTGCTTTATGAGACAAATAATATAGTATACACCATCAAGATAAAAACAGCAATGAAACACTGAACACAGGCTGAGACCAAATAAAACAAAGTGTGTAATAAAAATAAATATGATGAACTGCGAAGAAATATTTCAATCGATTGACAGCCCTAATCTTTAAGCTTTAAAAACACGCGAATATTCAGATTTATTATTTATCAGAGGTATTTATTTGTGTGGCTGGGATTCATTACTGTTGGCTACTGTCATGTTTTGTGTGTCTTTACGGTGAAGTAATAATTAACAGTAGAATATGAGCCAGAACCAGATGTGCATTGACGGTGGAAAAGTGGACGCCTTTTAATAACTGTTCTTGTGTCTCTCCACAAGTCAATCATATCAGTGGGCGTTCCACGGCTGCAGTCAAACCTGTCTAGCTTTTACACCCACAGGTTTATCTCAAACCATCTCTTTAGTTCTGATGATTAAACCAGCAGACGTTCATGTTGTCACCAACATTATCTCTGAGGAGCTGAACTGGACTTCTGAACGATATCACTCCTGACCCTTCACAGCTCTGTGAGGGTTAACAGGCGAGCTGACACAAGCAGCCAGTCGGTCACGGACTGGTCATATGTGGAAACCTTAATGTCTCTGGGAATCAGTTTTTACAGACATAAACTGGAGCACATATCTGTCTGAAGGTAGAAAATCAATTTAAAATCTGATGGTGTGAATTAGAAAATGGTTTCTGTGAAGTTCAGTTTGCACAACTTGTAGTTACTTAATCAAAATATGCAAAACAAAAACTATGATCCCATTACACATTATTTTAGAATTTAAATGTATTTGTAATTATCATACAATATACTCCTATACTTGAAAGTTGTAAAAAAAAGTGTATTTAAAGTTGTGAGGATTGTTGTAACAGGATAAAGTGGTGTTGTGTCAGCATGCTGGTGCCGTAACCCTAAAGTGCTGTTAAACGGGTGACACAACATAACACATAACTGATGTTACTCAAAGCCTAATTTTCATACTGGTGTCAGCAAACAATTTGATTATATTTCCTTATCTTTGCTGCACTATTGTTTTGTGTAAAAGAAATCAAAGGCCTGTTGAGTTGAGTGATTTAAGCAAATAATAGCCCGGGATACTAACAGTACATTATATACACTTTCAATGTGACTTTACTTAGAGAAAATCATATCTAACTTCTGCTGTTGAAACAACGTCAATAAAAGTGAAACTTTTCACCAACAATTAAACCTCCCAAAATTACCAGCAAAATGTTTTTCCTAAAAATATCACTGTTGTTCTGGAGCTGTTCCATCTAAACATCAAATGTTTCTTAACTTGCATACCAGTGATGATACTCAGACGCTCTCACGTCTTTTACTTGAGTAGAAGTACCAATACTGCTCTGTAAATATCGTACAGATAAACTAAATATTAACAGCAAACTGTTTAAGTATTAAAGTAAAACTACCTGTTGGGCAGAATGGTCCTTTACACAGTTATAATCTTATGTAAATATCATGTTGTTTTAATATAATTATTGATGTTTGAACACATAAGCAGCACTTTAATGTTACAGCTGGTGACGTTATGACTCATTCTGACTAACGTGTATACTGTGGCATAGTTTAATGTCATGTTTTATTAAATAGTCAGGTTGTGTTTGTGATGCCTGATCTGTAAAGTGACTAAAATGGTTAAATAAATGCAGTGGAGTTGAAGTATACAGAAAAAGAAGATGGTAATACTCAAGTACAGTAAAAGTACCTTAAAACTGTACTTGAATACAGCACCTGAGTGCATGTACTCACTTATTTTATTTAGTCTCTTTCACATGTGAACACACAGACCTGGTTTGAATCAGTGTGTAGTTTGGACACAGTCTGCTGAATTTAAAACCAGCCTCAGTGATGTGTGTGTGTGTGTGTGTGTGTGTTGCGTTCACTGACCTCCTTCAGGGTCATAAATCAAACTCACCGATGATGATGTATTTGAAGATGTAAGAGTAGTTGTAAGGTGCGGCTGTCATCTTGTTTCTGTGAGGAAAGAAAAACAGGAAAAGAAAACTGGTTTTAACAAAACTCTGAGTTCAGACACATCAGTCCACATCGGTCCACATCGGTCCACACCCTGTCCCAGAGTCTGGACCGACCCGCTCTCAGTGTTAATCACCTGAACCTGAAGAGAAACAAACAAAAGGAAGCAGCCCGGCTAGGCTAACACTCAGCTAAGCTAACACACCGAGCTGAGCTGCAGCAGGAGCCCTTAAACACCGTGACAGTCCCCCGGTGTGAAAGCTCTCGCCTTTAGCTGAAGTATTACACACCGTCAGCTGACTTCCCTCTCTCACAAAACCCCCCAATTCCTTTCTGTTAGCTCAGCCTAGTTCCGGAGCTAACCGGCTAACAGCTGCAGTCCTGTCAACGCCTTGCTAACAGGCTAACAAGCTAACAAACAGGAGGTCATACTTATTAAAATAAACACCGTGATGGCGGACAGACACGGTGAGTTCTCACCGCCGGTGTTTTACCTTCGGTCCGGGTGTCTGTCTAACCGGTGAACCTGATTAAACCGCTGATGAACGGGAAGTTATCTTTGTTAGCTGGTTAGCCCGGTGATCCGTCAGGAAACCTTTCCCCTCTTCCGTGATTCTTCCTCTGCAGAGATAACACGGGAAATACCGCGAGACTTCGAGGTGTCCACCGCCACCCAGCGGCAGAGAGGATGGCTACAGACTGGTGGCTGAATGTGACGAGGATAATGTTAATGTTATCATTTAAAAAAATTCATATATGGAAAATAAACGAGATAAAGTTGTTTTCCTGGAGGATGAAAATTAAGGAAATTAAATTAAATTAGATTAAAGTAAATTTAAATGAATTAAGCCTAAATTAAAAGACTGATAAATGTTGTTGGCAAAATATGTGATTCATAAATGGAATATACTAATTTAAAAAAAAACTTATTTTGTTGTTTTCGTGTGGGATGTTAAATTAAATTAATTTTAATTAATTTTAATCAAGTAAGCAAATTATCAGCCTAACTTTTAGAAAAGGTTTTAATTAACTGATTTTTTTTTTTTTTTTGCAAAGTATTTTATTCATAGATGAACTTTAACAATAAAAAACCTTATTTTGTTTTTATCTTGAATAATATTGAGCAGTATGTCTAATAAAAAGGCCATTGAGACACTTAAATTAAGTAATGAATAATAAAATAAAATAAATAGATAAATAAAAATCAGTAAACTTTATTATAGGATACTTAAGTAAGGAGTAACTAAGTATATTTACTCATATTATACTCATTATATTGTACTTAAGATTTTTTAAAACATTTAGCGTCTTGTACCTTACTTGAGTATTTCCATTTTATGCAGCTTTACACTTCTACTTCACAACATCTAAAAGGGATATACAGTACTTAAATTTTTAAATGAAAACTTTTGTTAATACTTATTTTATAGACTGACATTAATGATACAAAATATAATCAACAAATAAATTATGATGAATTATTACAGATTAATGTAAAACTTTATTGATCCTCAGAGGAGACATTCACAAACTACCGTTATCATAAATAATATTCAGAAATAATGAGAACTTTTGGTACTTCAAGTGTATTTTGAAGGTACTGCTAAATACTTCTGTACTTTTACTAACAAAGTATTTCTACTCTGATATTACTACTTTTACTTCTGAGTACTTCCTCCACGTCTGTTTGCATCTCTGCTGTGATTTTAAACCTTTATGAATAAAAGCAAAGATGATGTAAAATCAAGTTTTTAATATTACAGTAACATTTTACAGATCAGTGTTTAGTCCGACATCAACGACAGAAACGTTCTCCTGAGATTATTATAAAATCCAGTAAATATAAAAATTATACAAACAAGTGACGTCATGGAAAAAAACATAAATCAACATGTGTATAAAATAATCAAGTGTAGAACAGACAAACTGTTTCAGTTAGAGAACACGTGGGATTAAACTAATGTGTGACCTGAATTTACAACAATAAGTCATCAGACTGAACAGATTAAAGTTTTATCGACACACAGATGATTTCTATCATAATTTCACAGACACACAGGATCAAACTCAGCTGACGGACAGTTCAGACTCCAGCTGTGACGGCGGCTCATCTGATACAGCTGCTGCAAAACTCCAACAGAACCAGGAAGTGCACTGGATTCTAATGCATCAATATATTATTGAAATATAAATACCCCAAATAAACTCAGATTAGTGGTTAAAATGATGTTAATAAAGAAATTGTGAGAGCTTTTATGTGTGTGTTCAGTTTATGAAAACTACCCACACCACTTTAATAATGTTGAAAACCAGCCGTGCACTGTTTCTGTTTATAATAAATCAGGTTTCTGCACATACGGATATGTTCACACATTTGTTGCCACAGACGGTCGCTGCAGTCTGGATACAGTTTGGGCTGCTTTGTATTACACGGAAAACCTGGTGGGACTTTCAGGCACAGTACTAAACTGATTCCATTTTGACTCAATGAACAGGGACGACTTTGTGTTTGTAGGTCATTTACATCAGTGTTTAAAAATGACATGTGGTGTTCCCCCAGGCTCCATCCTGGGACCTCTACTGTTTAACACCTACATGCTACCACTGGCTCAGATTATAGTCCCTTTTAGGAACGACGTCACAGTGACATCATGTTATCAGCTGGAGGTGCAGCTGCCTCTCCCCCACAGGGCTGTAGGCTCCATAGGAGTGTTAAAATGTGTTTGTCTTGTTGTGTTATTGGGAGCCAGAATAGAAGGAGTCATGGCTCAAAACCAGCCGCCACTGCCTGTCAACAAAAACAAAGACAACTATGGTTAAATGTGATAAGACCAAAGGACTGGACGGAGGCCATCATCAAAAACGCTCACATGTGCAGCGCACACTTCATATCAGGTTAGGGAAAAAGTATTTCCTGTTGTAGGGATGAATAAGGTTATGTGTATTAAGGGTTATCATGTCCACCTCATCAGAAACTGGGGAGGGATTAAGAGGAAGATTGGATTTCTCTGCAACGCTAACTTTTTAGCACATTAGCTAACGTTAGCTTCCATAGCAAAACAAACAAGTGTGGTCCTCCTTTGTAAGATTGGCTTCCTGTGACATCATCCATCCACTGAGTGAGAGCATACGGGTCGGCCAGTCTGGTCCCGTTGGTCAGTGTTTGCTTATTCAAGTAACACTGGCGGTCCCGGAGAGTGAGTGAGCTGACATGGTGCGTTGGTAAATTCAGTCTGACGCTCTACACTAAAATGAGAGCCCTGTTGGTGGAAGAAACGCAGCGTTATATTTCTACATGAATGAACCAACGGTTAAGTTAATCACACATTCACTCCGCTCGGCGCTCTGCTGCTCCGTCTCCACAGACAGAGTGTCCAGAGTGCGCTCTGCCACTCTGAGAGTGCGCTGCTCTGGATAACCCAACGCTACATTCAGACAGCGCTCCCAATTTATCAACGCTCCAGTTTGTGTCAGAGTGCGCTCCCACACTCACAATGAGTGTTTCTGAACGCACCACTCACATCATCTTCCTCCATCGTCTAAAACAAGACAACACAACTTGTTAGCTAGCGCTAGCTAATGTCTGTGGAGAATTGTTTTTCCTCCAGCTAAGCCCCGCCCACCATAAACATCATACCCTTTACTAACAGTAAAAGGGTCTATAAAAAAACAATAAAATATGTCACCATAATTATGCAGATGACACACATTGACACATCATCAGGGGGACTATGGTCCGTTACGAACTTTGACTGAGAGCACTGGACAAATCACAAACTGGATGTGCCACAATTTTCTTCAACTAAACAAACTGAGGTCATTGTTTTTGAAGCCAAAGAGGAGCTTTGGCTTTTGATGTTTTATTACAAGCAGTCTGAGCTACTGTGCTGCTGAAATGTGCTTTATAAATTCACTTTCAATCCAGGAAGGTTGAATTAAATTTTAAAGTGATGATCTACAGGATTTGATTTTGGTGACATATGGTGATATGAGGTCATCACTTGGCACTAATCCAACAGACTCTAATAAACTGACGTTCCCCGTCAGCTGCTCGTCCTCCTCAGACGTTCGTCTGTTGTTCGTTGCTTCGGGTTCTTCAAACATCGAGTGTTTACAACAGTAAAGAGAATATCTCCATGCAGTGGACAAAGGCTGTACCAGTGTTATGTTAGGGTGCACATATTAAAGTGGAAATCAACCACAGTGCAACCAAAACAGGAAGAGGATAACACTTTAGTTTTCCTCGCTTGCTATCAGTAGCTATCCAAAGTTACTGCCCCCAGAGGAGGAAATGACGGTCAGTGGAACAACTGCAGTAACATTGGAAAATAAACTGCAGTGTTTCCTGTGTTGGTGGAAGCTGCAACTCTGACAAACACAGAGAGAGATCCAGTTTGTCTTTGTGACAGAGACGCCAACAGTGATGCCACTTTGAGTTTGGTACTTTAAATCCACGTTAGATTACAGAAGGTTCTTCAGCTGAGAGGAGAAGAGTTTGTAGACTGTAGATGTGATGATGATGATGGTGGTGTTGATGATGATGGTGATGATGATGATGATGATGATGATGATGGTCAGTTAGTGTCAAGCAGCAGCTTTAGTTTCCCATTCCTGTAAAAACGGTAACAAAATGACTGAAATGAAATGACTGACATCAGTGTGTGTGTGTGGGTGTGTGTGTGTGTGTGTGGGTGTGTGTGTGACTGACCTTTCTCCTCTGGAAAACCTTCCCGTGTTCAATGAAGAGTGATGAAGGAGCTCGTCTCAGAGAGTTTTTAGCCGAGGCTGTCCGTCGCAGCAGAGGGCTCAGGAAACCAGCCTGGACCAGCAGAGGTTACAGCAGACACCAGTGAAACCAGTGAAACCAGTGAGCAGAGGAGGTAAAACCAGTGTAGCTCAGCTCTAATACAGAACGTGTAAACCATGACTGATTCTCTGAACTCACAGCAGGAGGTTTTACTTCTGTATTTACACTGAACAAATGTCAAAACACAAACGTGTGCGTCCCACCTGAGCGCGCTCACTGCAGACGGCCAGCGACTGTCTGAAGGTGCGTTTGTTTTGCTTCCCAGCAGACGCCAGGTTGATCTCTGACCCCGCCCTCAGCTGCACCGTCCTCTTCCCCGTCAGCTCCAGCTTCTGAACGTTTCGCTCCACCTCCACAGACTTCCTGTCTGAAACACACAAACAAACAAATAAAGTCTTTACTGAAGCTGTTTTGGGCTTTAAAAAAATTCAAGTAGAAACAGCGGAATGTTTTTGGTTAATTTAAAATGCAGGTCCTTCTTTCGTCCCGTGAGGAGGACTTCCTGTACGCGCTGAGACTCACTGTGGCTGGTGAAGACGGTGTTGCTGTAGGTCACTGAGTCTCTGGACGACACCGAGCTGCAGCGAACTGAGTCCTGAGAGCCGTGGAGCTGAGACATCACAAACACACCGATCATTATTATTAATATCTGTCATAATCAATAATCAGGCAGGACTGTGTGGAGTACGGAAGCCCACTGCTGCCACAAAACTACACATCTAAAACTAAAGAAAACTGAAAATAAATCAGAGTCAGATTATTCTGACATCATTAATATCATCACTTTATGTTTGAAATGTTTGTGCTGTGCTGTGAGGAGCGTACCATGTGCTCCAGGATGGAGGTGTTGGAGTAGACGGGCTGGTCTCGGCCGGTCCCGCTCAGGTGGAACGGGTCGTCCATGTAGGTGTTGGAGGTGGGGAACCTTCGAGTCTGCAGCCCACTGAGGAGAGAAGAGACAAAACTACAGAAGGAGCACGACGACCGGAGGAGCAGACAGAGGGGTGTGTCTTACCTGAGAGCTCCACCTGTGAGCTCCTGTGTGCTGTTGTCATGGTGACTGTGATGGGCAGCTCCGTCCTGCAGCAGCTTCAACCATCGCTCCTTCTCACCTGAACTACTCACCTGGAGGGCAGATGAAACCATGAACACATGACTGTATGAACAAATTAAATGACCTCCTGTTTACTGTCCTGTCAGCTCACCTCCAGCACGGCCACCTGGTCACCGAGCATGCTCAGTGTGATCCTGTAGGAGTGGTTGGTGTCGGGCCCAGCTCTGACCTCACAGCCTCTGAGCTGGACGGTGTACTGAGGCGACCTCTTCACTTCTTCCTCCTCCTCCTCCTCCTCCTCCTCTCCGAACATGTTGAGGAGCCCCGCCTCCACCTGACACAGTAAACTCTGCCACTGACAGTTCATCAGCACGCTCAGCACACCTGTCAATCAAACACACCTGAGGTCAGAGGTCACGCTAACATGACATCATCCAATGACTGTTCAGTTAAAGGAGCTTAACACTGTTCTTCTTTAGTGCAGAACAGTGGAAAGTAACTAAGTACTAGATGTTGTTTGCACACAGCTCTCAACATGGACGTGGCTGAGCTGGAGGCTAGCAGCTAACAGCGCTAACAGTGCTAACAACATGACAACAACATAAGGGGCATAAGCACATACAGCCAGCAGCAGCAGCGACCCTGGACTTTAGAGATACATCTAATTAAGAGCTTCACTGCACTTGCAGACTCGTGGACTTTGCAGGGCACATGTCCTGGAAGTTTGGAGTGCAGAGGGCTCCAACTCTACGACTCATCCAGTCCATGAGGGGCCAGAATTTGTTCTGGTGGAGCACTGGCAGAAGTGGAGCGTTGTTAATCAATGAAAACAGTAAACAGTGTTTGGGTGGTAATGCGTTAATGTAATTATATCACCCAAAATCTTGTTGGTAACGTGTTGCGTTACTTCAGAACTGCTAAAACTTAAAAAAAAACAAAAAACAAATCCATACGTGAGATTTATATCTGGTTATCTGCAGGAACACATGAGCAGACAGAATTCACCAACTTGCGTGAGGACACTTGAACGTTTCCACAGCGCCGACTGAACTAAACTTGAGACCTGTCGATCAGCAGCTTTATTTTATACAGTCCACACTTGGTCCACGCAAGGGACTCGAACTGGCAACTTCCTGGTTCCCAATGCAAGTCCCGGCAGAAGGAGCGACTGCAGCTTTAACAGCACTCTCTCTGGTTTACAGACTTTAATAATAGTAATAATAATAACACTCATGACATCAGTACCTTTGTCTTTGCTGAGGCTGCAGCGAGCTGAAGGTTTCTCCTCCTCAGAGTCACTCTGGACTGTACTGGACTGAAGAGACACGAAACACACAGAAACTTCAAACCAACACTTTTTATTATTGTGTCATGTGAATAAATGTGCCGAACAGGACCAGAGAGCTGAGGCACATTCACACACAGCTAAAGGTTTCACAGTCTGACATTCATTAGTCACTGACAGGAACATTTACGATGGAGCACTGGAAACGTCTGATTAAATACGTGTTAAATAATCAACCTCACCTTCTTTTTCAAAGTGAAACACGTCAGCATTAAACACACATTTACATTTATATTTCAGAACCACCTGAATGATGGTCTCACCCTGCAGGACAGCAGCTGGTCTGATCTGACCAGAGACAACGAGCTCCGACTCTCCACCTCAGCTCCAACACTCACCTCCTCTATCACCTGCACACACACACACACACACACACACACACACACACACACACACACACACATACAATACAGCTGATAATTTATAGATTCATCAATAATACTGAAATTAATCAAATTAAAATTCTTCTGTGTTTCAGTAAATGATCAGCTGTCCTGGAAACACCACACTGAGTTGGCGTGTAAAACACAGGTCACCGTTACGTGGCTGGATGACGATCGATTGTTTGGTCTTGTGCAGAAAAAGGTCCAACACTAACAAGCTGAAAGGGGGCATATCTCCACCTATCGTAGAGGAGTCGCACATACTTGGCTCAATAAATGGATTCCCCTCCCGTGCTTGTATACTGGGACAAGGACAGTAGGCCAGTTAGATGTCCTCGTCCAGCATCCCACCCCCTGTGAATACAGCACAGGCAGTGTCAGCAATGAGTGTAGTGAAAGTTGTGTGTGTGTGTCTGACCTTCCTCCACTCGTCGGCCTGCTGGAAGCTGCTGTAGCCCAGCACCAGTGTCTCTGATCCCAGTAACACCAGTTTGAGCTGGTGCTGGATCTTCCTGTTGCTCTTTGACTTGTAGACGAGCTGACAGCCGCGCAGGTTGACCTCCAGCTGAGGGAGCAGGTCCTGAGCACACTTATAACACTGACACACACACACACACACACACAATACATCATCTGAAAACTGGGAACCTGAAGATTAATTTCAATTATGACCATTTTTTTCCAGTCATAAATCTGTAACAGACATTGTGTTTCAGTCAGGTGCCTGATCAAACTATGGAAGTTGAGACAGGCACGGCACATTATGGGCGTATATGACGGCCATTCCTGCGATCAATAACAAGATTCGTGACGAGACCAAACCGTTTTACAACGTTGCAGAGAAAAGCTGCAGCGGAGCTCGATGGTGTCATCTGCAACTCAGCTGGTCAAACTGTCGACAGTTTCTGTAGTGAAATAAGGACGTGGTTAAACCTTGTGAATCAGCTCGTCCTCGTCTATTGCGGCGCTCGCACCCAGGTGACAGAATAAAAAAAGAGACGGTGCGTCCAACAAAAGTTCAACTCAAACAGCACACCATGTCGCATCGCAGTTAGGACATTCATTAGAAAACAGAGTGTGGAACTGATCTGGTCGCTGACGCTCGCTTGCGTCACATCCAGTAAGGACACGGTGTGTGTTGGCATCAGAGGTAATAACAGCGCTGTAACGGTGTGATGTTGTGATGATGTGTAAAATCCAGTTCAGACCAAAGATTTGCGATGAGATGAAACCGTTTTAGAACATTGCAGAGAAAAGTGTCAGCGGCGTGAACTGGCCAGTCTGAGCTGGACTCAAGCCGGCTGATGATGTCACCTGACACTCAGCTGGTCAAATCATTCATCCTGTAGGTAACCCCTCATTTAAACCTCACGAATCAGCTGTTCCTCGTCCACTGCAGCACTTCCAACGCAAGCGACAGAATAAAATTAGAAATGGGGCGTCCAACAAGACCAAGCTTGATCAAATCCAAAGTCAACGCAGCCGTCTACTAAGAGATTTTAGGGCACTTCATGCTTCCGTCTGCTGACCAGCTTTATGGAGATGCTGATTTCTTTTTCCAGCAGGACTTAGCCACAGAGACAAACCTTCTTGTACTTAGTTTGCTGACCATGGTGTTACTGTGTTTGACTGGCTGAAAGAGACCAGACCCAACAATACAGACCAGCTGAAGGCCTCTATCAAATCAACCTGGGCGTCCGTAACGCCTCAGCAGTGCCACAGGCTGATGGCCTCCGTGTCACGCCACACTCATGCAGTTATTCGTGCAAAAGGAGTGCAAACATTAACATACTTTTAAGAAGGTCGACATTTCTGTTTCACTTTATATGAAAGTTTCATTTTTTGAGATGCACCTGTACAATAGGTGGAAACAACGCATTTACTCCCAAAACCGCACGAGACAAGCATAAAGTGGACACGTCTGCAAAGAGGAGACACATCGTTACCCACAGAACCTATTTTCATTCAGATATCTTGAGGTCAGGGGTCATGGGACCCCTGTGAACATGACCATGCCAGTTTTTCCCCTCGCCTAAATTTGGAGTGTTATTCCCTAGAAGCAGAATTCTTAGGTTATCTAGTTTCATATCACACAGCATCATCACTCCAGCTTCAAAACTCAGCCCACTACAGCCTCTGACAGACAGGACTATTGTCGGGATCACTGGCAGGTTTCAGAGGGTTCATGTAAAAACAAGATTTGACTGTTGTAGTTGCCTCTTGTGGAAAACTTATTAAATAAGTAAAATCAATATTCTGTATAGTAACTGAGGCTGTCAGATAAATGTGAAGGAGTAAAAACAGAAAGAAGAGACTCGAGTGCAGCAGCAGAACTCACCAGCAGCACGTTGCTCCTGATGATGAACAGCTGTTTGGTCCACTGTCCGAGCCACTTCCTCTTCCACAGGTAACCACACAGGCGGGACTCGGGGATGGGTCTCAGGCAGGGCTGGGAGGCGCTCCACTGGATGTAGTGAGCGCTGTCCTTCACAGACTCCTCCTCCTCATCATCATCCTCCCCATATGACTCGTAGTGACTGCTGTCTGACTCCGCCTTCTCTGAGGGAGGGACCAGGATGTGTTTATGAAAGGTTTACAACATGTTTCTGTGTGTGTGTGTGTGTGTGTGTGTGTGTGTGTGCGGGGGTGGGGGGGTGGGGGGGGTACCAGTGTTAGTCGTGGTCGTGTCAGGTAGGTACGGTTCTGCCTCCTCGTAGGTATCTTCATCATCATCACCTCCGAGGCCGCCTGGAGGGAGGGGCGGCACCACAGGGCCCTGCGTGGATGGATGAAGGGGTTTAAAGAGACTTCAGCAGTACGGTGCAGAGTTTTCAGCTGAATATGACGGATAACTGACTGACTGAGAGCTGGATGCCGACATGTTTGTTCTGTCAGCTGACAGTTACGTGGTTGCTGCACACCGGCACACTGAAATGAAGCAGACCCCTTGACAACAGCCTGACAACAACATTAGCTGATTCTTTATTTTAAGTGAGTAATCCCAATACCAGACGGATCAGTCAACTCAAAGGTCTGGACTCAGGCGACAGGAGGAGCAAACTGAACTGAAATCCTACGTCCAATGTCTGAGAATTTTTAAGGTGTTTTAAACGTTGATTTCAAACATTTTAATACGAATGAAGGTCTTCTTTTTAGATAAATGAATTCAATGCCTTGTAAGACATTTTAAGGATCTGCAGGACCCCTGTCAGACACTATGAGACAGGACATTAACACTTTGCAAACCTCCACACTGTCACCGTCCTCTCAGCCTAACGTCACGCTGCTGATCTGAACCGAAGCTTCATGCAGCCACTGAATCTAAAATAACGTCTGCAAACTGGTTACATATGAACAAAATTTCCCAGAGTTAGTGGGTGTGTGTGTGTGTGTGTGTGTGTGTGTGTTGTGTTCATCCATCACGTAGACCAGATGCTAATCAGCTGCCATCAGTGACCACTTCCTCCCTCTGCAGAGCTCTCAGCCAATAGGAGGACAGATAGAGGGGAGATGGCCTCATATGTAAACACTGAGCATCCTGTCACTCCCTCCAACACACACACACACACACACACACACACACACACACACACACACACACAGAAACCCTGCCGTCTCCTCCCTAACCTCAGGAGGACTCAGTCTGTCATTACTGACCCACATCACTAACCCTCCTCCTCCTCCTCCTTCTTCTCCTGTTATCTAAAATAAAAAAAGTGCTTTTTTTCTCAAACCTCGGGGGAACCATCGTGAGCATCAGGAGGTCAGGGAGTGCAAGAGAGTCAAACATCTACAGTGTGAAGACAACGACAGAATCGTTTCATCTGTAGGGCTGCAACGGTATGAGATTTTCACGGTCTCAGAAAATACCGCAGTATTAAAATATTAGAGAATCATTATGAGAATGATCCTTAAAGGAATGAAGACAGAAGGGTTATTGTTGCTTGAATAAACTGAAACTTGAAACATTTAGTTAATGAACTTTGTGTAAATGTCTCCTCTTAGAAAATAACTCAAACAAAAGAGAGATTCAACGTCCAGATACATTTTTTTCAATATCATAAAACAAATGTACACAGTACGATTATTGTCAGCTTTCATATTAGATTAAATTGCCTCAGGATTTCAGGTAAATAGGCCATGATACAATACGCTTCTTAAGGTTGCTTAGCAACCTCAGATGCAACCTGCCACCGGGCTCTCAAAATCTGGCACAAAAAGGCAGAAGAGGCCGTATACATGCTGCGTCTTTAACAGCCTGGCAAACGTGAGGTCGGGCGCTGGGCACTGCTCTTTTTAATAACAGTGACAATAGTGTGAAATGGCATCACGATGAGACAGAGCCTGAAGTCAAAGGGAAAGTTTGTGAAGCTGAAACCATGAAATGTTTTTACAGGAAAATGACTTCAACCATCAAAATAGTGAGTCAGTGCAGGTTGGAGTATATCCCAGCATGCACTGGGTGAGGAAAGTGAGACATGTGTGTGACTCACCCCGTTTGTCAGCCACACAGGTGAGTCCTGATTTAAGAGCAGCTGAGAGGACCGGACTCCGTCTGCACAAACAAACACACCTGTCTCTTATATCATGAACACTGGAATCATGTTTCATCTCCTGCCTTTATAAATATTATCAGAACTCTGATTTCAGGTCAACACGATTGTTAAAAAAAAAACTCAACTGTGTCACTTTTTAACGAAAGTCGAAACATCAGGAAATATTCTACAGTATCTGACTGGACATGTCCTGTGATTTACTCTCAGTGTTACCTGTTCCAGGTGTGTCTGACAGCTCGTTGCTAGGAGACGATGACGGACAGCTCATGATCATGTACTCAGCATCTTCCACTAGAGACACAACAGACACTTCAGCAGAGTTATTACTGCAGTTATTTCACAGAGTCATCTCACTGGTTTTAGTGGCACTGCAGCCCAGTCGCTAGAGGAAAAGACGGCCATTTTATGCTCCTGGAAATCACTGACAGTTTATTGGTACGTTTCATTTCAGTGTCTCTGAAGTGACGTAGTATATGAGCTGACTTTGTCATCAGGAGGTGGAGGGGATGGTGGATTGTGAGTCACCTAGGTGAGACGCCTGCCAAGCTGCACACCACTGTCAAAGACCAACAACAAAAACAATTGTTTTTTAGTGAGACATTGCTCTATTTCCAGCAGCTGTTAAGCTACCAAATGTGGGTGTTATGTAGCGACCGTCAGCGGGTGTAGTGCTGAAAGTGTTGTTTTTACAAACGCGTGATCACATGATCTATTCCTGACCATAACTAAGTGTTTTTTGTAACCAAACCCACCCACATGTAAACCACAGCGTCATTTAAAGTTTCAATCTACACTCACAGGCCACTGTATTAGGTACACCTTGCTGGTATCAGGTTCGACCTTCTTTTTAATGCTTGGTGTCACAGACTCAACAAGGTGCTGGAGACATTCCTCAGAGATGTTGGTCCATATTGACATGATGACATCACGCAGTTGATCCATGATGAGAATCTCCCGTTCCAGCACATCCCAAAGGTGCTCTATTGGACTGAGATCTGGTGACTGTGGAGGCCATTGGAGTACAGTGAACTCACTGTCATGTTTGAGATGATGTGAGCTTTTTGACATGGTGCATTATCCTGCTGGAAGTAGCCATCAGAAGATGGGTACACTGTGGTCATAAAGGGATGGACACGCTCAGCAACAATACTCAGGTAGGCTGTGGTGTTTAAACCATGCTCAGTTGGTACTAAGAAAATCTCCCCCACACCATTACACCACCAGCAGCAGCAGCAGCCTGAAGCGTTGATACAAGGCAGGATGGATCCATGCTTCCATCTGAATGTGGTTTTTCCAATCTTCTATTGTCCAGTTTTGGTGAGAAAACCCGTGTGAATTGTAGCCTCAGTTTCCTGTTGTTAGCTGACAGGAGTGGCACCTGGTGTGGTCTTCTGCTGCTGTAGCCCATCTGCTTCAAGGTTGGACAAGGTGTTGTTGCTTCAGAGATGCTCTTCTGCACACCTTGGTTGGAACCAGTGCTTATTTGACTTCCTGTTGCCTTTCTATCATCTTGAACCAGTCTGGCCATTCTCCTCTGACCTCTGGCATCAACAAGGCATTTTGGCTCACTGGATATTTGCTCTTTTTGGGACCATCCTCTGTAAACCCTAGAGATGGTTGTGCTGAAAATCCCAGTAAATACTCAGACCAGCCCGTCTGGCACCAACAACCATGCCACGTTCAAAGTCACTTCAATCACCTTTCTTCATCATTCTGATGCTCAGTTTGAACTTCAGCAGCTCGTCTTCACCATGTCTACATGACTAAATGTTAATGAGTTGCTGACACCTGATTGGCTGAATAGATATTTGTGTTAATGAGCAGTTGAACAGGTGTACCTAATAAAGTTCCTGGTACATGTATCTGCTACGTAATAATGCACAAATGTAACAGAAATGGACAATGCAAACATTTTTCTGGTGATTGGTTGAAACAGCAGCAGTAACAGCAGTAGTATTAATAGCAGTGGGCTAGTCGCACTAACAGTAGCAGTCGTAGTATTCTTACCAGGAGTGTCGTTGGTTTGCAGTTTGGACAGCAGCTCTGAGATGGATTTCTTTTGAGCCTGAGCGATGTAGCTCAGGTTCTCTGAGTCCAGAACAGACAGGAAGGACGGCAGGTCCCAGATGAGCTTGGCCAGCACTACACACATGGACAGACAGGACAGACTGTGATGAACCGTTCCTGTATTCCACCAGGGGTCCCTGCATCTGGCTGTTTCTGATTTGGTGTTGCAGGTGCTTAATGGAGGGTCATCAGCTGGATGGGCTACACATAAACACCTCCCTCCTTTACAGTTGCTCTCTTCTTCCCTTGCTGCTGTTTGTTTTGGTTATCACAGACATTTCTACATGACTGGTTACTGACGTTCATTCTGTTCTTTATCATCACTTTTTGTAAATAAATATGCTGTTAACTTTCAGTGTTCGTGTCTGGTCTCCCGTCTTTGTCGCAGACTCTGAGCTGGTTGTGAGAAGACAGACAGATGGACAGCTACTACTTTGATGGCTGAAGTCATTTTTTATGTAAAAACATTTCCTGACTCAAGCTTCACTCGTGTGAGGATTATCTGCAGCTGTATATCTTTATGATTTAATCTACAAAAACATTTTAAATGATTTTCAAAAGCTGAAAACTTTGGAGTGACTTTTAAATATCTACAATTTGGTAACCTATAAGATAACATGATAAATGTTATATAGTAGCCTACATTATGTATAAGCTAACATGCTAAATATTGCACATCTATATTTAGGTATAAGCTAACATGCTAAATATTACATTTAGCCTATCTACATTTATTTATAAGCTCACACTCTAAATATAGCCTATCTATATTTATGTGTAAGCTAACATATTAAATATTATAGCCCATCTTCATTTATGTATAACCTAACATACTAAATGTAGCATATCTACATGTAACGTAACATGCTAAATATAAGGCTACACATAACCTATCTACATTTATGTTTAAGATACCAAATATTATATTGCTTCCATTTATGTATTAGCTAACATGCTAAGTGTTACATGTAGCCTATCTAGGACTACGTTTAAGTAAAAGTCAAGATGCTAAATATAACATATAGCCTGTCTACATTTATAAGCTAACATGCTAAATATTATAGCCTATCTGCATTTATTGCTGAGCTAGCATACCAAGTAAAACTTATCTACACGTATAAGCTAACATGCTACATAAAACCTATCTACATTTATGTAGACGCTAACACGCTAAATATTACATAGCCTATATCAGAAGTAGTTTTTCACTTAAAAGAAATTTGCTTTGGTTTATCTCCGTTTATCTTCACTTGTCCTTTATTATGCTCTATAGTTCCACTGATGTATAAGCTAACGTGCTAAATATTATAACTTGTTTACATTTAGGCTGTCTATAAGCTAACGTGCTAATTACTATGTAGCTAATATCTATGCTTATGTGTAAGTTAACATGCTAAATATTACATAGCTTAAATCTACATTAATGTATGCTAAACACAAATGTCAACATGCTGTAAAATTTAATTTCTAACCTTAGCATGTAATGATTAGCATATTATATTTATATGCTAGCATGCTACATTGCAAAATGGTAGTTCTGTATTCATCAAATCTAGTCAAACTTTTTTTATCCATGTATTTGTCTTTCATGACCACATTGCTGCAGATTTTAAAAGAACAAAAATCAAAGTTAAAAACATGTAAAAGTCTTTTAATGATCAATGTTTCTGTGTATCCGTCCTTGACTGTTTTTAAATAATTTCTTTAAGTTTCATGAGTCAAACAGACCGAAACTCATGAGTGTCCAGTTCAGTTTGTCGTCAGCAGGTTGATAAAACATGAAAACTGTCATGAAGTCAGTCTGTGTTCATGTTATGAATGAAGCTGTTGTTGCTCTCTTCACTGGATGAATACTGACTTTGTGTTTTGGCTTCTGAAGAGTAAAGAGCTCAAATCATTGAAGGCAGCGATGCGAGATGCCTCCAACTCCATATTATCCTCCACAGATAAAAATACAAGCTCAATATTTTCCTCTGACAGGGGTCATGTCGGCCTGCTGTCTCTGTGGGTATGTTGTCAATAATCAGTGTGATGCTGAGTTTGTCTCAGAGGTCCTTAAAATAAGCTTTCAGCCTCTCCAGCGCAGCCGCTTGTTCATGGTTAATTCATATATGTTAATATAAACATGGCTCTGTGGGGGTTATGAATGTCATATTTTACAATAGTGGTATTTTCAAACATACAAACAAATAAAAAACTTAAGAATGTCCGTCTTCACAGAAGCTGCTGTCTGTTTAAGACAGAAGAGTTCAGGATATTTGTTCTGTTAATGAGTGAATGAAACACTGAACTGACGGCACCTGTCCAGGTGACGTTTCCCATCACAAACACTCGGATGTTCTGGCCTTCACATGTTAACTGATGTGATTCACACTGATAAGCTGCTGCTAATGTTTAACACAGAATAAAGACTGTGTGTGTACTGTACGTGTTACATCATTTAAGACCTGAAGGTCCCTGTGCACACACTGACAAACAGGAAGTTGCCCGTAGAGGAAAATAATTATGCTGCAGGAACATTTACAGCAGATTCTTCATCAGGCGGAAATGTACCTTAAAGACACTCATCATGTATTCAATATGTTTACTTTCTATTAACACTCATCACCAACAGGACCTGCAGAACCACCCCTGTGACCAACAGAACAACTTACAGCATGGGACCCCTAGAGACTCTTCAGGGACCACTAACACATCCTTAATGATCTCTAAAACCTTCTCAGGGACCAATCTAACTTCCTCAAAGACCACTAGAACCATTTGAAGGACCCCTGGAACTATAACTATAGGAATTTTCTTTACAATCTTCTTAATGACTAACAGAGCCCCCAAACAGACCTGGAGAACCTCCTCAGTGACCACTAAAACTTTTTACACCATCCACAGGAGCCCTGAAACATCTGTATTGACTTAAGAGAGTTCTACAGACACCAAAAGACCATTTTCAGTAACCACTAAAACCATCAAAAGGACCCTCAGAACCTCTTCAGTGAACACTAGAACCCCCTAAAGAACAACTACAGCCACCTAAAGGCCCCTAGAACCTCCACTGAAGAAACAGTATAACCATCTAAAGACTTTTAGAACCTTCTCCCAGACAATTAGAACCTCCTAAAATACTTAGAGCCCACCTTGAAGACCCCTAGAACTTTCTTAATGACCACTAAAACTTCCTGCAGGGCTTCTAGAATCTCACAAAAGACCCTCGGAGCCTCCTGACTACAACAACAACAACAACAGAAAAAGCTCTTAGAACAACTTTAAGGACCATCAAAACCTCCCCAGTGACCACTAGAGCCTCCCACAGAACTACTGCAACCACCTAAAGGGCCCCTAGAACCACCTTATAGACCATGTGTTGGAACATGTTTTACAGTTTTATGTTGTCTTGCAAGTCAAAGACAAATTTCTGCCTTCAGCATGCATAAGGTAGACAATAAAGTATCATTCTATTCTATTCTATTCTATTCTATTCTATTCTATCAAACCTCCTAAAGAAACAATGTAACATCCTGAAGACCTCTAGAACCTCCTTCCTGACAATTAGAACCACATAAAGGATTTCTAGACCTACCCAAGAGACCCCTAGAACCTTCTCCATGACTACTATAACTTCCTACAGGACTTTAAGAACCTCAAAAAGGACCCTCAGAACCAACTGCAACCACCTAAAATTCCCCTAGAACCACCTTGGGTGACTACTAGAACATCCTAAAAAACAACATAACCACCTTAAGACCTTTAGAGCGTCCTTCCTGACAATTGGAACCTCCTAAAAATCTTCTAGGGGCAATTAAGACACCCATAGAACCTTCTAAATGACAACTAGAACCTCCTTAAGAAACAAAAAACACCTGAAGAGACCCTGCCTGACAATTAGAACCACCCACAGTGAATGATGGAGGAGCCCAAGAACCTCCTTCATGACCATTAAAATCCCCCAATGGACCCTTAGAACCTCCTTTGTGACCACTAGAACCTCCTAAAGGACAACTACAATGACCTAAAAGGCCCCTTGAACCATTTTAAGGACCATCAAAACCTCCCCAGTGACCACTAGAACCTTTAACATAACTATTTAACTACCTAAAGAACTTAAGATCCTCCTCCCTGACAATTAGAACCTCATAAAAGAGTTCTAGACCCACCTGAGAGACTTCTCAAACCTCCTCAATGACTACTATAACCTCCTAAAGAAACATTAGACAACTTTAAGACCTCCTACCTGACAATTAGAACCACCTGCAGTAATGAACCCTAGCTGTCTAGGTCCTGTAAAGGACCTCAGGAACCTTGCCCCTGACCGCAGATGCTCCGACAATACATTTTTAAATATATTCTAAAGTTGTATTATTATATCATTGACAGGAGTCAGACCCAGTTGGAACCACAGAGAACATGAGCAGTTCCACTGGTTGGAAAGTCTACACAGGACCTCAGTTGTTGGTATAAAGCCAGAGTGTGGTGAATGATCCTGAGAGGTCTGACTGAGCTGATCTCAGAACAGTGTGAATTCTCATCAGAAGGAGTTGGAAATGTAGAAAATGCAGAGACAACAGACGGTGATTGTGTCGGAGCTCCATTCAGACGGACAGAGTGAGTCCATTCACTGTGTGACGGAGTGGGAGACCAAGGTTAAATGTTTCTGATTAACTCGTCTCTGCTGACTTTAAGGATCCTACAGATCTGCTTATCTGCCCGCTGCTGTTTTAAACACTGAGCTGTACATACCTCACACACCCACAACACATCAACAACACATTAACAACACATCAACAGCATCATCAACAACACATCAACAGCATCATCAACAACAGATCAACAGCATCATCAACAACAGCAACGTCAGAAACTCCGACACAGAGAAACTGCTGCCGGACTGAGAAATAAAGAGTTTGTGTTAGTGAACGCTGCTTATCTGACCATCAGAATCACTTCCTGTCTCAGGCTTTGATGCTGCAGAACACACACACACAAGCACACACACGCGTGCGCAGACGCACACAGGTTAAAAAACGTCAGTCTATGTGAATGAATGAATGACGGATCATCTCATTCTGATAAAAGACGACAAATCAACATCCAAAAACTAAAACTATACAAACAGAATCACAGCACCAGAATATATATTAAGACGTAAATTAAAAGTTTGTTCTGTTGTTAACGTCTCTCCTCTTAACTGTCCTGTAATGTTTTCACCTCGTGCTGTGGTGAAGTCAGACCTTTTTTATTTAAACTAATGAACAAATAAAAGAAAGACTGACAAACAAATAATGAAAAAACTGACAAACTAACTACTTAAAGAAAGAACACACAAACTAATAAACAAACTAACTTACAAACAAACAATTTAAAGAACACACAAACTAATAAACTAACGAATGAAACAACAAACTAACATAAAATCAAGTGAACAAACAGATAAAAACATTAATGAACACACAAACTAAGTAATGAACAACAGAATTAAACAAATAATCTGACCAACAAACAAACTAATGAACAAATACACAAACAAACAAAATGAGGAACAAACAACTTTGTAAACAAGTTTGCAAAAAAAAAAAAAAAGCAGATTAACAGAAACTGATTGAAAATGTTTAACAGGAACTCTCAGACAAACTTAGATCTGTGTCTTTATGGTCAATGAAACTGTCTGAGGTGAAAAAGTCTGTGTGTGTGTGTGTGTGTGTGTGTGCTGCAGGGTGTGGAGCAGCATCTCTTTCATCCTCTGGTTGGTAAAAATAGAAAAATAGGACGTCAGACACAGTTACATTACTGAGCTGCAGTCAGAGACGCTCCAACACACAGAGTTCAGAAACCCAAAATCTACTGAGCGACTGACAACAGCTGGAACCAAGAACTTCCTCCACGCCACGAGTTCGGCCCCAAACACACAGGAAGTGTTTCAGCAGCTGGAGGCGACTTTTTGTAACAGTGAATTTAATGAGAATGAAGCTTTTTGCTCGCTGTTTTTGTGTTGCTATGCGCCTTTTGCTTCTGCGCTCTAGGCGTCTGGTTATTGAAAAAACATCCCCACGTCGCATCTCTTCTTTTTCCCCATTGTCCAATGGGATGATTTGAGAGGCGGGGCTTATGTGGTGGTCATGACAACAAGTTTACAGTTGGTAAACAATGGAGGAGAAACTGGTGGTAGTGGTTGCTGGATACCCAGAGCTATACGACTTTACAAAGCACAGTTAGCACCATCTGAATAGAAAACAGCAGATAAGTGCAGTACTGTAAACGTCCATGATGGAGGAGAAGCTCCTGGACCAACTGGTGGTACTCCCCATGATCCAGCCTCTT
The DNA here is from genome assembly GCF_011397635.1 of Epinephelus fuscoguttatus. Lineage (NCBI taxonomy): Eukaryota > Metazoa > Chordata > Actinopteri > Perciformes > Serranidae > Epinephelus > Epinephelus fuscoguttatus. The sequence goes on along the minus strand of NC_064757.1, from coordinate 45,618,051 downwards.
TTTTAGGGTCTCATGTACCCACACAGATCTCTGTTTATCTGCTGACAGCCTCTCACCCTCAACCAGAGCTACAGACAGCACCCTCTGCCTCAACATGGCAGCAGCTACACACTGATTATCATCTCTAAGCATCTTAGCACTGCAGAGGAAGAAGAGGTGGTTTAAAGGCTCAGTTCAGAGCTTAAACTGTGGGAAACATGATAAAAATCTGTTTGTTTAATGTATAAAATGAGGAAGGTTACAGTCTCGTCATCACTGCACACATATCTCATGTTTCCAGCTCCTCCCGTTCATGTATGAACATTTCTACACATTTACACCTTTCTCTTTCATTTCCAGTGTTTCCAAGCACAAATTGAAAAAGCTCCTAAAAGCAGCCTGTTAATGTTTTTTATTTTTGATAGAAAAGACAAAGACAAAACTACAAAAATCAGAGCCAAGCTGAATAAACTGGATTTATCTCTGTAGCGAGCAGTTAACACATGAAGTAATGACAGTAAATGTGGCTGCAGTCGTCAGTCTGAGCGTTCGTAACAGGACAAAAATGCTAAATTGTCAGTCTGAGTGTAAACAGTCTATTAGCTGCGTCTCCTGGGGGCCGCAGGAGGAGGAAGTGATGATGATGATGGAGGATGGAGGACAGAGGGGTGTTTCCGATTGTTGTGCTGCTGTAGTTAACATACCATCGCTGTGATAAAGTCTCCAGGGTTTTCCCTGAGTTAGATATTCCGTCATCACTTTGACAAACTACTGTAAGAAGCTGTGAGAGGATAACATTCCCTGATTTAATATTTATTAACTGTGTAAAAAATATTGTAAATGGTTTCTAATCGACCTCACAGAAAAATGTGAACGACCACGGCATCTGAACACCACATTACAGAAACAGCATTGAGGGTCGAGGTGGATGGACGTGTCAAACAAATGTGTGTTAAACCACACACACACCCATACACCCGTCCAACCTATTCACCTTTTTAATTTAACCAGAAACAGCCCTGAAATAACCATCACCAAAACCACCAGACTCCATTTAAATAAACAGTCATTTTAGCGTGTATGGAAGCAGCATGCTTTCACATCTATCTGGTAATTTGAACCAAACCAGAGTTGGTGACTGTTGGAACAGAGGGGCGGGGCTTATGACCTACACTGCAGCCAGCCACCAGTAGGCGGTCCAGATTCACTTTTGGGGAGCTGTCATGTCGTCTATCAAGTGACAGCCTCTGAGGCTGAGAAATGAAACTGAAGTGCCAAAACCTGCAGTTCCTCTAATGTCCACTAGAGGCTGGCTCCAACAGTGGGTCAGTCCCCACAGACCTCCATGTTAACATGTAGAAATAAACATGTTTACAGCCTGGTACAAAAACAGTTTTAGTCTCGACAGTTAATTTCAACATTCATGACGCCTGTACGGGGGTGGATATGTATATAACTCAGCTGTTTACATTTCATTAAGTCTTATAGTTAAACATGATTAAGGGCGGGGCTTCTTTGAGTCTACCAATAGTGTTCTCGACTTCTCAATCAGATCCACCCCTCGCCCAAATATGGTCACTTCTGGCTCCCAAAAACCAAGATGGCGACAGCAGAAATGGCCAAACTCAAAGCTTCAAAATGGGTCCACAAACCAGTGGATGACGTCAAGGTAGCTACGTACATTATCTTCATATACAGTCTCTGCGTGAAACTTAAAGTCAACTCTGACTTATTTTAACTTTACATCCTTACATCACGTTACGATGTGCTTCTGCAACCGTTTCACAGCATTTACTACGTGTTAAAAACTGCGACCTCAGGCCTTTCTCATTAACTGTTCGTATGTTTTCCAATTAAAAGTAATGCACCCGAATGTGTACCCACGTATTTTGAAAGGCTGCGATCACGTGACGAATGCACTGACAGCAGTAAAGAAGGAAGCGGTCTCGAGGGCACGTGTAAGGAAGCAGGGATGAAGGTTGGGGTGGTGGATGAGTCACAAAAACGTAGACTTTTCCCTGAAGACGTGGTTCAGATCTGTGTGAGCTTGAAGTGAACTGAGTCATCTTAAGGTTCGTCCTCACCACGTTTCCTTTCCTGAATCTAAACACAGTAACTTTACCTTAATCACGTAACTGTACGTTAAGGATGTAACGTCATTTATGGGGCGCTAATTTGTAGAATATCATACGAACTAAAACAATTCTGTTAATAGCAAAAGTTATCGTTGTTTACATGTACTGAACATTAATACACACTTCAAAAATGTTCACAGCTCACAGACACATTATATTTTCATGTTTTATGAACATTAATTAAATATTTATACACTTATATGTTAAAAAGAGTAAATTGTTACCCTGTGGATAGTGAGGTTATAAAATAAAAAAACACTGTATACACTATAAATTAATACAAAATAAACATATAACTTCAGAGTTAAGATTTACAAATACGAATGAACTTGTGTTTTTATGTCATATTTCATGTGAGTTTTTTTGTTGTTGTCGTATGTCTAAATACACTTCTAATCATTTTTTTAAAGTCTGTTCACCTGTACTCACATCTGTCCAAACGTTTTTTGGATTCGACCATTTTATTTCTCCATTAAAGGTTTTTGAGGGACTTTGTCCTTATCTGCTGTGACGGTCCGAGGACCAAAGGATGTCATATTTTGTAAAACTGTTTTTTATGATACTGAGCTTCATAGATACAGTTGAAATAATCGAAACTGTGCTGCTGCAACACCCTGATTTTAATCATTGAAGGCTTATCTTATCTTTTACATGTGTATTATCACATTAAATAAAAGTCAGATTTAGATGCAGTCACACGTGCAACATCTGACATTTATTTCATGTGATACACAGAACAGATGAAGTTTATATAAAATGTGAATTATCTGGAGTTGTGAGGTGAAATGTCTGGAAGGTGACCTCATAGTTGTTGAATACACTGTTACATGATGTCACTGTGTTTCTGTCACATGTTTCTGTAGTCGTGTAAAAACAAAGTGAACACAGTACCTTTCTGTTTGTCCATGTCGTCTCAGTGTCTGCTGATCTTCAGTCTCATTTCTCTGCTCCAAAGAGTCCGACACATGAACGATGAGCAGCAGAAGCACAACAGTGAAGTTTCTCAGGCTGTCTGCTCTGTGAGGAGACGCTCCAGCTTTTAAGGTCGAGTCCGACCTCTCTGTGACATCATGAGGGAGGAGACAGAGGACGGACCGACACACTCATTGTGACTGAGGAGAGAAACACACACACACACACACGCCAGTTTAATGTGTATACTTGTGTGTGTGTGTGTGTGTGTGTGTGTGTGTGTGTGTGTGTGTAAAAGTCTGGTGATATTTTTCTTCATATAAACAAATCTAATGTTCAGACTCAACAGCACAGTGCATATATCTACAGTGAGGTACAGTGTGTGTATCTGCAGCCTGAGATATCTGCTTCCTCTGTGCCACAGGGCTACACTGTTGTTAGAAAAACAGTATGGAAAGTAACTACAAGTACTTGGACTTTACTTGAGTATTTCTATTTCAGGGTACTTTATACTTTTCCTGCTCTACATTTCAGAGGCAGATTTGCCTCCAAGAGCACAGCAATCATCTGCTGCTGGTTTATTGGATGCAGCCTTTGTCAGTGACGCCCCAAAGCTATGAAACACACACCTACAGATATCAGAGGAGCTGCTCGGTAAGTATTCTTAAAAGAGAGCTAAAATCGTATCTGTTCACTTTAGACTCGCTCTGACTCTCCTCATACAGGTCTGAAACTATTTCTCTTTACGCTTCTCTTTTAAAATCTGACTTGATTTAATGATTTATAGTGATTTATACACCTCAGTGATTTTATGAATCATTTCTGTTTCATGTTCATTCTATTTTCATGTGAAGCACTCACTGCTTATACTGCTCTTAATATAAAGCACTTTGTGCTGCATTTTTTGTCTGAAAGTTGCTATAAAGTTTATCATTATCATTATCAGATTACAATTGTATTAACAAAATATATATACTAGTTCATAAAATATGACACATTATTATTACAGATTAAACTTCCCAACAGCATGAAGCAGCTCCTCCTCAACCAAGTACTGAAGTACTGCTCATATATTTATGTATTATTAATAATGGTCCAATATTATAACACTGACAGTGGGAATTCTGCATAAAATGTACTTTGACTTTTTATACTTTGTGTGGTATTGCTGTATTGCTGAATACTTCTTCCACACTGACCACGTTTACATGCATAATACATATATATACACACACACACACATATATATATATATATGTGTATATATATATATATATATATATACATACATATATGATTAATGTGCCCTAACGTGTCTTTTATCATGTCAAAATATGGAAAAGTGGAACAGTTGGATCCCCTTGTGTCATTTTGCTTTTTTGTGTTAAAGCAGGATTTTTTTCATCTCTGTACAAACAGAGACTCAGACATTCAGCTGGACTTTACTGATAATTAGCTAATGTTAGCATGTTAGCATGCTAATGTTTTAAACTAAGATGGTAAACATGCAGTATGTCTCAAATACTCTCCCATACTTCTGTACCAAACACAAACATATTTTTAGTTCACACTGCATAGTACAAGAAAATGACTGACACACTCATAAAGGTCCAAAAGTTGAGAGTGGAATAACGGACACTTCTCACCCGCAAGTCGCCATCTTTGTGACGTAGCAAACTTCTGACATGGCGGCTGGAGACAACAAGGACTCTGTTAGTTCTACATGTATTTTGTACTAAAACTGTTGTTGAATAGAAGCCGTCAGTGATGTTTGTTGGGTCTGTAATGAATTGGTACCACCAACAATGCTAATTATTTCTTTTCTTTGCTTAAATTATTGTTAGGTCAGGGTGAGGTCACTCTATAAGCCTTTCGGGTTTCCGACCTCACCTCCACATTTCCTTATCTTCCTCTGTACCAAAAGAGATATGTATATGTTTTTGTTTTGTTTTATATTTATGTGCAAATAAAAAAAAAGTCTATAAAAAAGTCTAAAAAAAACCAATAATGCGAGTGCTTATGATAGCTAGCTAGCGAATGTTAGCATTCGCTAGCTAGCTATCTTGCTCGTAGATGCAGCGGCGCATTTGAATTAGCATGATGTTGTGGCGTAAGTGTGGTTTCTGTGTGGGCGGAGACAGCTGTCAAATGTTAATAATGCGATAATCCTCCACTGTCTGTTTGCAATACAAAGTTTAAAAAGAAAACAAAGAAGAAGAAGAAACTGTAGTCACCTCCAGTAAATGCAAAACAGCAGAGTGTGATTTGAGACAACACTACTCTGCTGAAATTAGTGCACTACACAAGAAGTACATAGTGAACATAGTGCACTACACTGAAGTGGACTAACGGAAGTATGTGATTTGAGACTCACTCATGGTAAACATATTTTCCACTGAACATCAGCATGTTAGCATTGTCACTGTGAGCAGGATAGCATGCTAATGTTAGCATTTAGCTCAAAGCACAACTGTGCCTAACTACAGCCAAACTATTACAGTAGCCATGTTTCCATCAGCCTGTTTAGATGCGCATCTAGAAGTATCGCAACGGAAAATTATGATGGAAATACCAAAATTCGAATTAAAATCCCCTGATTCGCACAAACTAAAATACGCTCGCTTTAGCCAGGTTTTGGTTGATTCGAAAAAAATGTTGATTCCCAAAACGGGGGATGGAAACAGTTATGTTCGAATTAAGTCTGACGTAGTGCACCTCTCTCCATGGTGATATCCACACTCCGGGTCGGGAAGGCGCTAATGCATTTACAAGCTGGTTGCCAACCGCCAGAAAACGTAGAAGAAGAAGAAGAAGAATACGAGACTTGTTTTGTTTCCAGTTCTGCGGAAAACTCGCGCGAGTTCGTAGTTTTCACCAAAGTCCATACATTTAATGGAAACACACAGGATTCATATTTCTTTTAATCCGCATTTCCCAATGATTCCAATCACTTTTGGATGGAAACATAGCTACTGTGAAAACTGATGATTTTTATTGTATCATGAACGTTAGTAAACTTCGAGTGACCAGATCTTCCTGATCATCACCCAGCTCACATTTTAATGTGGCTCTTGTAACGTTAATGTTACAGATACAGAATGTGCTTCTGAATGTCCATCATACTGCCTGCAGTGCCTCTACAGTCACAGAGATTACAGAGGTGGATCAAGAAAGAAATCCCTCTCCATCTCTCAAACTCTATTCAAACTATAAAACTCAGCCGTGCTGATCAAATATAAACCACTGATTTTACTCTCTTGCCTAATTCTTCATTAAAATGTCTTCAGAAATATATTTCAATGCACTCTTTAGCTGTAATAGCGAGAGTTCGTGAACAGGAAGTGGGCGCCATACTGTTTCCTGTTTTGTAAAAACGGAGGCTGAAAAAAGTAGTTTAAACAGTAAAACTAAGCAGCGCTGATCAAATATAAATCAATATTCTGTTACTGAGTTCATATTTATATATTTAAATGTTTTCAGAAACATATCTAAGCTTACCGTTTAACTGTAATCAGATCGTTTGTTCCCAGCCGGCCGCCATTTTGTCTCGTGTTGAAAGCCTGACCCACTAGCAGGAGAGTTTGTTCCGGTGCGGCGCAGGGCATTCTGGTAATTGTAGGTTTTTTCCCTCTTCAGCAAAAGACCCATTTTTTCTGTTTTCTCTGGTCATGTCCAGAGTTGTGTGAAAGTTACTTTTGAAATGTTATAGATTAAGGATTACTGTCATTTATTCTCCCTCTCCACATTGTTTCCCCTCTGATGGATTATTTCTTTTTTTTTTGTAATATTTAATTTATTGTTATTGTTGCTCTCTGTAAAGTGTCTTTGAGTATCCATAAAATCACGGTGTACATCCAATATACTATTATTATTATTGTTATTATTATTATTATTACTAGTTGTCATGTTAAATATGTAATAAGTGATGTAACTATTTTGATTACTTTATCAAAGTAATGAAACTTATTACAATTCCTTTTTCATTGCTTTTTGAAACAAATGTTTTAAACTGAGCAATAAAGCTGAAAAATATACAGAAACAGACTCCATAAAAAGAAGACATTCCTGCACAGTGTAATGATGCAAAGCAACCGAATAAATGTTTAAAGTTTTTCCTGTAAGAGAATATATACTGATGTAAATCATTATTTTTTATTGGTAGCTGTCATGTAATTACATATTTTTCTCTCAGTAACTGTGACAAATTACAATTATATTTATTTTGTTATTTAATAACAACCCTTATTCCAAAAAAGTTGGGATGCTGTGAAAAAATCTCTGTACTGTTTTCAGTAAAGTATGGGTCAAAGAGGATTTGCAAATAATTGCATCCTGTTTTTATTTACATCATAAACAACATGTCAACTTTTTGGAGCTGGGGTCGGACATAACTCTGTTACATGTAACCAGCTGCTCCCTAACATTGGTCATGCAGCACCAGGTTCAGAAGTATTTGTGTGTTTCTGCTGCAGACAGCCCAGTTTTATGAAAAGAACAGCAGTGAAATACTTTTTTAAATGTGTGACAGAAATACAGAAATGTTGACACGGTCTCCTCAAAGCAAATAGAAATGCTCTTTATTGTTACTCATGTTAATCATTCACGTCACCATTCATCTGTTACATCACCTGCATCCAGATATGAAAACAACAACAACAAGAATTATATCGTCATTCAGTGGTTCAGTATGTACAGCAGCAGGGCGGCTTCACACAGGTAAGCCACCGCCAACGACCTCTGACGTCAATCTGACCTCCGTCTGAACTCAGTCTGACCTCTGACCTCAGTTTGACCTCAGTCTGACCTCGGCTTGACCTCAAAGCCCAAAGACACATCGGTTCAAACCCAGAGTAAAACTTCGTGTGTCGTTACTTAAATCTATTTAATTAAAGGTTAAATACAAATGTGACATCATCATTATGACATCATGCATGCAGCAGTGAAAATATCCCACACGTTGGCGGCGACACGCCTCCACGAAGTCGACCTGCGTGTTAAAATAATTCAATAAAAAAGAAAAAAAAACACTTTAAAATGTACAAAAAGAAAAAAATCATGGAACAATCTTTGTGTCATCATGGTGTTAGTCACAGCAACCCACTTCCTGTTTCTAACTACACACAACCAATCAGAACAAAGCGTAAATCCCCTCAGTATCATCAAACGGCGTCAGAATCATTCCTCAGAAATGAAAACAAGGAATAAAGGAAATCATCAACGTAAAGTGACCAATGCTCGCTCACTTCAACTCACAAGTCTTCTTCTACTCTTTTTTTTTCTCCAGTCTTTTTTTTTTTTTTTTCACAGATACAGGAAGCGTGTGGTGGCGAGGCAGACGTGGCGGTGTGGTGTGTGATGCGGGATGTGGCAGCGGTGAGAGTGAATTCATTCTGACTCTACAGCTGCTGATTTAAAGGTGCTGCCACTCATTTCACCTTCAATAAATCACATTAATACAAAATCAATAACATGACGACTGTAAACACCTGAGGACCAGCTGGACGAGACGCTGAACCTAAAGTTGTCTCGATGCATGCGGGGGACATTCCACTGCATTGGACAAAAGCATTGGTTAAATGAAGACAGCCTGGCTGCGAAGACAAATGCTCCACTGTTGGATGAGTCCCAGTTTTTATCAGAGGTGGGGTACCCTGGGTTGTTGACATGACGTTAGCTTAGTGCTGCAGCTAGCTTAGCATCAGTGCTAAGGAGGGCTAACAGCTTCAGGCTGCTGTCAGCCCTAGAGTGGTCTCCTCTGGTCTGAATCAGCGACTCATGTTGTTCCAAAGTTGTATAATTGCCTAGAGTTGGTTGGTGTTCTCACGGCAGCATTTACAAGAGGACCAGATCAAATGCCTTGTGTGAGAAAGCTGCTCTTGATTGGTCAGAATTTCCCTGTGGGAAAAATCCAGGAAGTAAAGCAAACGTTGAAGAAGAGTACACTTGCAAGATAAATGTGACACTTTCTAATGTCACAATGGAGGGACAACTACGCAGGTTGATTTTAGCGCTGCTCATCGTGGACTATATTGCTGTCATTGTTCATTTTAGTCAAAGCATACAGTTTGAAAACGAGGCAAACGCGGCTCCAACTAGAAAACAATGTTTTGATGCATTGGATCTACATAGAGACGTTAACGTTTTTGCCCTCTCGTGTCAGATGGTTGTAATCTGTAATCTGTAATCCTCACCACTAGATGTCACTAAATCCTAAAACTAATTTATTGAGGAGGTCCAAAAAACACTGACTTTCACCAGAGAGAGCGGTGTTTACTTCCTGTATGATTGTAAAGCTAAACCCTGTTCTTTTTTCCTAAACCCAACCACATGTGCTTTTGTTGTACCGACGTAGTGCTTTTATTTTGAAAGAGACTGTATCAAACTGTACATTTCCTGTGAAAACAGAAGTGTATTTTGAAAACAGACAATGCATGTAACAGGCTGAAGTTGACACGGCGTCCCAGAACGTCAACAACCAACACACCCAGGGTACCTTGGACGTCATATGTGGACGTGGAAAGTCCATGACCAAACGTGGACATGTGACGAGGTCACAGTGAGGAAGTGATGTCAGCAACAGGCGGAGTGAAAACTGATGTAGAAGTGATTTTAAAATGTGGATCTCTTCTTCAGGTGATGGAGCCCAGCAGTCGTCTCAGGTGTTCACAGGCGTCATACGAAGCAGACTGTATTAATTAGATTCATTAAAGATCAAATCCAACACGCTGCACCTTTAAATTGTCCGTTCAGATCAAAGTTCAGTTTTAAACCAACGTCTGTTTTTAATTCACTGAAGGTGCTAAAGAAGTTAATTAATCTGTGTGTGTGCTGATGGATATTAATACTCTCTAGATACTTAACTGTGTGTACTAAAGCGTGTTCATGATGGAGATGTTCAGGTCACTCTGAGTTCCGCTGAACTCTGGTGTCGAGGTGAGAAATGTCCTCTGGTTATTTCCCATCATGCCTCAGTCCTCCTTTGGTTTGGAAACCTTAGAAAGTTTGTCCTTCTTGTCTCCGTCCTCCGTCCATCGTCTTCTTTTCTTTTCTCAACATTCATGGACTGATTTTACATTTTCATTTTAATAACAAACATGCCACTTCTCTATGTATTATCAAAAAATAGCTGCACATCATTTGGTCACTAAGCAACACTAAATGTCTACAACCTGCTTATTGGACAAACCAGAGCCGTGCAGAGGCAGGGTTAACGCAACGCTGCTCTCAGTCTCTGGTTTTAAGGTTTTCATTGTTCTTCTACACTGCAAAAAGTCTGTGTTTTTATAGATATATATCTCTGTGTGTGTGTGTGTACTGAGATAAAACAGGGCAGTGGCTTTTGCTGTATTAAAAAAGGAAAACCAATGAGGAGACAGTTTGATCAGAGGCGGTGTGAGCTGAAGGTTTGATCTGCTGCACCCTGATATGAAGTTTTATTTCACTTAATCTTTCTCTGGAGTCGGAACCACCTTCAACCTGTCATAGAAACTTCACCGCCTAAACTGAGCCAAACAAAGACTGTGACACCACAACATCCAACCAGTCTGTGACGGTCAAATGTGATGTTAGAAACACAACACTTTGGGTTTATTTGCAGATAATTAGCCGGCATGCTAACATGCTAACTAAGATGGTGAACATTGTACCTTGAAGTTTTTGGAGTCAGCTGTTGCAGCCGACAGAGTCTCTGTCAGTTGTTAAAACCCCGTAAAGACGGGAGCTTTGAAATCTCCAAATATATATTAAATTAAAACAAAAAGTTTAAAGTCAGCTCATGTTCTGTCACATTTCAGCCCAGTCACCAGAAGAAAATGTTGACGTATGTTTCTGCAAACCACGCATATGTTACATTTGTACGTGACACCTGGGCGAGACGCCTCTCAAGCAGCAGACCGCCGTTTAAGCCAGTCATCTCTGTGTTTCCAGCCGGCGTAATGCCACAAAAGGGCCTCTGGTTTTTAGCATGACATCGCTGCATTTCCTGCCACCATAGTGCCATGAAGAGTGGTTGTTTTTATCAAGACATCACCGTGCTTCCTGTTGTCATAGTGCCACAAAAAGCGGTTGTTTTTGCCAAGACATCGCTGCGTTTCTCGCCAAAATAGTGCCACAAAAATAGGTTATCATCAGACGTTTTTACTGAAACATCGCTGTGTTTCCTGCAGGGGTAGAGCCACGAAAAATGATTATTTTTACTGTGACATTGTTGATTTCCCGTTGAAAAATTGTGCCACGAAAAGCAGTTGTTTTACATAGTGCGTTGCGTTTCCTATCAAGATACTGCCATAAAAAGCTGATGTTTTTATGGAGACATCACTGCGTTTCCTGCCAGGATACTGCCCCCCAAACCAGGTGTTTTAAGCCAAAACACAATCTTCTCCTGACCATAACCAAGTGGCTTTTGTGCCTAAACATAACTGCATGTGAACCACAGCATTGTTTCAGCGTATCCACTACATAATAACGTACAAATGTATCTGTGATCTGTGGTTTACAGAAACATTTATTCTGCTGACTGGGTCAATTGCATCAGCATTTTAATGGTTTTCCCTCCAAACCAACCAAACTTTACTTTTTTTCAGTGACGTCCTGAAGCTGTGAGGAAAAGCAGAGAAAGTCTAAAACAAAAATCATCACAGGTCAGGACTTTGATGAAGGTAATTAAGATAAATATATTTATCAGAGTTCAGCTCGTTATGAACATGCTGCTGGTCGTGATGTTCAACATCAAACTCTGATCAAACTGTCTCCTTATTTTCTTCTTTTAGGTGCTGGGAAACAAATGCTGTCGTTATGACATCATAGCTGGCTGAGCCAATAGGAGCAATCCTTTGGAAAGATGGCTGACAGTCAGTGTCAGATCAGTGTTGAACTCTGACTCAGAGTCAGCAGGAATGTTTGATTTAAAGCCCGACTGCAGCAGAGAGCTGCGAGATAAAATATTCACTCCAGTCTGATGGAAATTAATCTGTCAGGAGGCAAACAGCAGCTTCAGCTTCAAATAGCAGCTTCAGCTTCAGCTTCAGACTTTTGATGCTAAAGTTTGTGGGATTAACATAAAACCTTCAGAGAGACTCCAGTGGGATCACCAGCAGAATGAACTACATTTCCCAGAATTCCACCACCACAACCAAACAACTGTGCTTCAACAGGTTAAATCTGGCTGCTCTTGTTTCACAGTTAAAAGCCTTCAGATGAATGATCTGACATCACGGGCCGGGTCACACCAGGAAATGACGGTGAAAAACAGCGCAGCTCACTAACAGAGGTTGGCAGCAAGCTGATGCCACAAAATCCAAAATGTAAAGTTTGTACATAAATACAGTTCATCTTTATGGGTTCCATTGATGCCGAATTGACAAGAATACTGTCGACATGTGACGTCTGTTATCTTGTGTTTCTAGAGTGATGCGTTTCTGCCGACAATTAAGGAGTCGTTTAAATGTCTTATTTCTTAAAGGGAGTTTGGTGTATTATTTTCCACCAGGAGCAGGATGGGAAATACTCTCTGAGGCTGCAAACAGTGACCCTGCAAGACCCCTCGTCTCTGCTAAATCTAACACTGTGCAACTAAAACCTCAAGTTGTCCTAAGACATTAGAGGCTTTCACACTTTGGTGCGTTTCAAGTTGCAGTCTCTGAGCTCAGACACCTCCAGACTGTCGAAACAGTTTTAGAGCAGATTTACCTGTTAATGCTGACCAAACTAAAACTCAACACAAAAAGATAAGTATGAATTTACTTCACTGATTGCAGTGATTTTATTAAAATGAAATGACATAACGCTGGTGTGACCACGCCCCTTCACCTCCAGGTGAACCCACTGGAGTCCCTCTGCTCTCAGGTGGAGCTCTGATCAGAAGCCATTAAAGCTGGAGCTGCTCTGCGCTTGTTGACCTGCAGGTTGACTCTTTGTGCTAACTCGCTCTGCAGTTTGGTTTTTAACACATTTTCCACAGACGTTTAGAAACTGAAGCGCTTGGTTCTGCAGGAGTTGATGTGTGCAGCAGGAATCTAAACTCATTCAAACTCCACTGTGAATCAAACCTGACGGCTCACTGAGCGTCTGACTGTGATGATGAGGGTGGAGGCGGTGGCGGTGGCGGTGGCGGCGGTGATAATAATGAGTCCGTGTGGTTTCAGGGTCCTGCAGTGATCCAGGAAGAGCAGGGGGGGTTGTGGGAGATGTGGTGCATCAGAAGAGACAGACTTTCTTCTTCAGGTCGTTCCTCTTCCACAGAGAGAGGCTGTCGAACTCCTCGATGGACATCCCGAAAACACTGAAGAACTCCTCCTGAGAGAGGTGGCGCTGCGGGGTGGAGAGACGGACAGAGAGACAGAGAGACAGAGACAGAGACAGAGAGACAGAGACAGAGAGGGTCATTCAATCCCATCGAGACATTAGAAACATTTTGACATCTGACTGTGAGCTGAAATTTACCTCCAGCCTGGTTCTGTCCACACCTGGGGGCAGTTTGCTCCGCCCTCTGTGAGTCACCACCAGCACCTCATAGGGGCAAATCTACAGAGATCAATCAATCAATCAATCAATCAATCAATCAATCAATCAATCAATCAATCAATCAATCAATCAATCAAAAGCTATAGCCAGGGTTCATTATAAGATAAAGCATTGAAAGAGAAAGTGATATTACATTAGCAGCTTCTTTGTTGAACTAAAGGACCAGTTCACCTTCATGTTCCAACAGTGCTGTGATTAATGTGTGGTTGTGTTTAGGCATAAAAACCACTTGGTTATGGAGGAAAACGATCCTCGTCTGGCAGGAAATGCAGCTGTGCCTCTGTAAAAACAACTACTTTTTGTGGTGCTGTGACGGCAGGACACACAGCCATATCTCTACAAGAAAACACTTCAGTTAAAAAATAAAAAAAAGCGCCTTGGGTGGCACTACCCCGGCAGTAAATGCAGCAATGTCTGGGGAAAAACAACTGCTTTTTGTGGCAGTATGACGGCAGGAAATACAGTGATGTCTCTGTTTGTCATGGCACTATCTGACAGGAAACATGGTGATGTCCCAGTAAAACTAAAAGGCTCTTGGTACCACTGTCCCAAAAGGAAATGCAGCAATGTCTTGGGAAAAACAACCGTTTTTTGTGGCACTATCCCCGCAGGAAACGCAGCTGCATCTCTAAAAGAAAGGCTTCTTGTGGCACTATGACGGCAGGAAAAACAGCAATGTCTTAGTGAAACAAATGGTTTTCGTGGCACTATCCTCACAGGAAAAACACAGTGATGTCTGGGAAAAAAATCAGTTGCATAATGGATTAAAAACATCTTCTTTCTGTGGCACTATCGGCAGAAAAAACAGCACCGTTTGGTGGCTCCAAAGCGTCTGGAAACACGACAATGACTGTTTAAAAATATCAGGTTTTGCTGTCTGTTGGTCTCCATCAAAGGCGGACAGATTGGCGGGCATGTTGCCTAACTGTCACTTTTCTAACAGTCTCCATTGTTCTGTGTGAAGACAAAACGTCCTCCATGTGCAGGTGTTTGCTTTGTTTGACTTTGGGTGAACTGACCCTTTAAATGTAACTATCAGTGAAGATCACTGGGACGTAATGTGAAATATCACGCACATAATCACAAACATGTCATGTACACTGACCTGTGCTTCATACGTCTGTCTGATCCTCACTGTCTTTATCGTCATATTTTAGATTTATATCTGCATTATTTCTTTATTTGTCTGCATCAACGGCTGCACATTTATGTCACGTTAAAACAAACAGTGTTGTCACCTTGTGATCCAACATGCTGGGCAGAGAGTTCCCTCGGTCCATCCTGGAGTCTCCGTTCTGACACAAACACATGTTATCATCAGTATAATGACCACCGTCAGTGACACAGACTCTTATTGATGATCCGAAAATGTCTCAACACAAAGAAACAATCAGACTGTACCTGAAGATCTGCAGGAGGAGACGGAGAGAGGGAGGAAAATATCATTTACAATCTCACAGAGTCCAACAACAAATGATAATGATAATGTTGATAATAATAATAATAATAATGATAATAATAATAATGATAATAATAATGATAATAATCTGTGCTGATATGACAACAACAATATTACTGATGTGATGAATATTGATCACGTACCTGCAGGAGTTTTCTCCGAGGAGCTGAACTCTGCCGACTGCAGCTGAAAACAAACACAAACATGTCAGACATCAGCGTCATCATCAGTAAGCTCTGCTCTGATTGGACGATTCTGTGGAGCAGCACTCACCCTGGACAGGCCGCTCTTAGAGGATGCTGGGAAATACACCGACTTGGTTGCGTTGGACCCTGAAGACGAGGAGCGAAATGACATCAGTTCATTGATTCCTCTCAGAACAGATCGGGTTTGATTTCTCAGTTTATAAGAACATGTTGAAGCTGACACACATGTAGAGTCACTTATTCTACTTTAGATGTTATTAGTCACATATGAAGCTGTTTCATTTCTTTAAAACGTTGTTCATTGAGTTAAAAATATCATTATGTTCAGACGCATAAATAAAATAAATTAAATTAAATATATTATTGAATGTTGCCTGTATTCATCCTGACCACTAGGTGTCCCCACAGCTGTTTTCTCTTAAGTATTTCGTACTGTGTAAGTGTGTGTGTGTGTGTGTGTGTGTGTGTGTGTACCTGTGTGTTGGCTGCGGTCGGGCAGCGATCGAGTTTTCCTCCTCAGAGGAGCAGATTTCTCCAGCTCCTCCTTCAGGATGATTTTTCCCAGATTAGACTGAATCTGCAGAAACATGATGAACTCAACATCAACACACGAGAACAATTAAAGACACATAAATAAATAAATAAATAAATAAATAAATAATATGTTATAACACATAATCATATATGTTGTGATGAGCTCCTTCACCTTGTTGAGTTCCTGTTTCTGAAGAGCTCTGAGTCCCCACAGCTCGTCATCCAGCTCACCGTCCTCCTCCTCATCTTCATCCCTCTCATCCTTCTTCCTCCACTCCTTCTCTAGAGGGAGGAGAGGACAGGAGACAAGGACAGAGGAAAAGGGAGATGGGAGACAAGGAGGGAGGAAACAAGGAGAGAGAGGAGAAGAAACAGTGTGAGAGAAGAGGAAACAAGGAGAGGAGAGGAAACAAGTATAGAGGAGAGGAAAGGAGACAAGGATAGAGGAGTGGAAACAAGGAGAGAGGAGAGGAAACAAGTATAGAGGAGAGGAAAGGAGACAAGGATAGAGGAGTGGAAACAAGGAGAGAGAAGAGGAGACAATGTAAGAAGAGAGAAAACAAAAACAGAAGAGAGACCAGGAGACAAGGACAGAGGAAAAGGGAGATGGGAGACAAGGAGGGAGGAAACAAGGAGAGAGAGGAGAGGAAACAGTGTGAGAGTAGAGAAGAGGGGAGAAGGAGAGGAAACACAAAGAGAGAAAAGAGGAAACAAGGAGAGAGGAGAGGAAACAAGGACAAATAGTAAAGGAATTACGAGAGAAAAGGAACAAGGATAGAGGAGAGGAAATAAGGAGAGGAAACAAGGACAGGGGAGGAGAAGAAAGAAGTATAGAGGAAAGGAAAGGAGACAAGGATAGAGGAGTGGAAACAAGGAGAGAGGAGAGGAGACAAGAAGAGGAAACAAGGACAAATAAAGGAATTACAGGAGAGAAGGAACAAGGATAGAGGAGGAGAGGAAATAAGGAGAGGAAACAAGGACAGAGGAGGAGAATGGACAAGGACAGAAGAGAGGAGACAAGGATAGAGGGTGAGAGGAAATAAGGATAGATGAAGAGAGTAAACAAGGACATAGGAGGAGAGGAAACAAGAGGAGAGACAGTGAAGTAAAAGGAAACGAGAGGAAAAGAAAGAGAGAGAGGAAAGGAGACAAGGACAGAGGAAAAGGGAGATGGGAGACAAAAAGGGAGGAAACAAGGAGAGAGAGGAGAGGAAACAGTGTGAGAGAAAAGAGGAAACAAGGAGAGGAGAGGAAACAATGAGAGAGGAGAGGAAAGGAGACAAGGATAGAGGAGTGGAAACAAGGAGAGAGGAGAGGAGACAATGTAAGAAGAGAGAAAACAAAAACAGAAGAGAGACCAGGAGACAAGGATAGAGGAAAAGGGAGATGGGAGACAAGGAGGGAGGAAACAAGGAGAGAGAGGAGAGGAAACAGTGTGAGAGTAGAGGAGAGGACACAAGGGGAGGAAACACAAAGAGAGAGGAGAGGAAACAAGGAGAGTGTTTCCAAGTGAAGTAAAAGGAAACGAGAGGAAAAGAAAGAGGGGAGAGGAAAGGAAGGAAGAGAGAATAGGAAAGGATAGAAAAGGTTATGGCAGGAAATAGAGGAGGAAAGAGAGAGGAAAGGAAACAAGGGGAGAGGAAAGGTGAATATTCAGATGAACACATGAAGCATGTCTCTGTTTTTACTGTATCCTGAACACAGCAGGAGGTGTGTTTCAGTGTGTGTGTGTGTGTGTGTGTGTGTGTGTGTGTGTGTCCGGGCCGTACCAATCACAGCCAGCGAGGGGGGGCAGGGCCAGTGCTCGGTCTCGATCTTGGAGGGCTGGTTCGGGTCCGGAGGCTGAGCTGCTGGAAACTTTGAGGACTCGATGATCAAATCCACGATGTGTTTCCCCTGAGGGAGCTGAGAGGACACACACGCTTCTGTACACAGCACACACACACACACACACACACACACACACACACACACACACACACACACACACACACACAGCATGTTAAAGCTGATTAAAATCATGCTGACGATATTCAGATCTGTTCTGACCGTGTGTCTCCAGATGTGTGGAAGGTTTAAATGCAGTACTTGTACTTCACAGTGTCAGTATTTCCTCCACTGTCTACAAAGCTCATAGTTACACACATGTTGACATGAAAAATACTTGTCACATGTTCTGATCCTGTGTCTCTGACTTATTGGTTCATTTATCTTTGCTACCTGCTGAATATCTGTCACACACTGTTTTTGTTTTTTGAGTATGAATGTGTTTACTGACGCTCTGAGGGACAAAAACATCATCAGATGGTTTTAAACTGCACCTTGTTTGTAGATGGGAGGCTTCTTATAGATGTTGGTGCCATTTTCTGAAAGAGAGAGACGAAGAAGTTCAGACAGAGGAAGAAGAAACACATCGGCCACTTTATAACACAGACATAAAACACAGATGTTTAATACTCTTAAAACTCTGTTCTGTTGCCCATCGGCCTGAACACACACTGACACGTCTATAACTGCAGCCAGATTAGATCAAACATTAAAGGTCCAGTGTGTCAGACTGCGGGAGATTTAGTGGCGTCTTGTCCCAGTGTACAAGCACGGGAGGGGAATCCATTTATTGAGCCAAGTATGTGCGACTCCTCTACGATAGGTGGAGATATGCCCCCTTTCAGCTTGTTAGTATTGGACCTTTTTCCTGTTGACCTATTACGTCACAGACCAAACAATGGACAAACAAGTTAGCTACGGTTAGCTAGCAGCTAACTGCTACCATGGCGGACAACTTTACAGCTCTGTACATTTGGTCCGTCCAAAAAGTCACGGCTCTGGATGTAGATTTCTCCATGTTGTTACCGGCTTCTTCTTCTCTTACACATTTAATGCTATTGGACTTCCGGGTCAAAGCCCGGGGCGGAAACTGTGGAGCATGCTCAGAGCGCCTCGGCCAGTTTGGGTCTGACTGACTGTATACATGCAGGAGTCACATGATCTGGGTGTGTTAGTCCCACTGTGACACATTCACTGCAGGACCATTTCACTCACACTGACATGTTTACAGGGATTTTAAAAGTCGCACTGACAATCTATGAGACTTTTAAAATACATTTAAACATGTTAGTTATTATATTATATTCAGTTTCTGACAGTATATCCGCCTGAATCCGACACACTGGAGCTTTAAATATATCGTGTCACCCCTGACGCCGTGTCAGCGCGGCTCTGGTGATTAAGGGAGACAGAGACGTGAGAGTAATAAATTAAAAGTCGTTACCCGGCCTGTGGAAGTGCTGCATGGTGCTCTTGGTGCTGGAGATGTGTGTGTGTGGTGTGTGTGGTGTGTTTGGTGTGGGCGGTGTGTGTGTGCTGTGTGATCTGCTGGTCTGGATGGTGGAACAAGGGGAGGAGCCTCCGGGAGAACGGTTCTCCAGCCACTCCCTGGACTCCTTCTGGAAACACAGAGGAGGAACACCACAGTCAGACAGACAGACAGACAGTCAGACAGACAGACAGACAGACAGACAGTCAGACAGACAGTCAGACAGACAGACAGTCAGACAGTCAGACAGACAGACAGACAGACAGACAGTCAGACAGACAGACAGACAGACAGACAGACAGACAGACAGACAGTCAGACAGACAGACAGTCAGACAGTCAGACAAACAGACAGACAGACAGACAGTCAGACAGACAGACAGACAGACAGACAGTCAGACAGACAGTCAGACAGACAGACAGACAGTCAGACAGACAGACAGACAGACAGACAAACAGTCAGTCAGACAGACAGTCAGACAAACAGACAGACAGACAGACAGACAGACAGACAGACAGACAGACAGTCAGTCAGACAGACAGTCAGACAAACAGTCAGACAAACAGACAGACAGACAGACAGACAGACAGACAGACAGACAGTCAGTCAGACAGACAGACAGTCAGACGGACAGACAGACAGACAGACAGACAGACAGACAGACAGACAGACAGACAGACAGACAGACAGACAGTCAGTCAGTCAGACAGACAGACAGACAGACAGACAGACAGTCAGTCAGACAGACAGACAGTCAGACAGACAGACAGACAGACAGACAGACAGACAGACAGACAGACAGACAGTCAGACAGACAGACAGACAGACAGTCAGTCAGACAGACAGACAGACAGTCAGACAGACAGACAGACAGACAGACAGTCAGACAGACAGCCAGTCAGACAGACAGCCAGTCAGACAGACAGACAGACAGACAGACAGACAGACAGTCAGTCAGACAGACAGACAGACAGACAGACAGACAGACAGACAGACAGTCAGTCAGACAGACAGACAGACAGACAGACAGACAGACAGACAGACAGACAGACAGACAGACAGTCAGACAGACAGACAGACAGACAGTCAGACAGACAGACAGACAGACAGACAGACAGACAGCCAGTCAGACAGTCAGACAGACAGCCAGTCAGACAGACAGACAGACAGACAGACAGACAGACAGTCAGTCAGTCAGACAGACAGCCAGTCTGACAGACAGACAGTCAGACAGACAGACAGACAGTCAGACAGACAGACAGACAGACAGTCAGTCAGACAGACAGCCAGTCAGACAGTCAGACAGACAGACAGACAGACAGACAGACAGTCAGTCAGACAGACAGACAGACAGTCAGACAGACAGACAGACAGACAGTCAGACAGACAGACAGTCTGACAGACAGACAGACAGCCAGTCAGACAGACAGACAGACAGACAGACAGACAGTCAGACAGACAGACAGACAGACAGACAGTCAGTCAGACAGACAGACAGACAGACAGTCAGACAGACAGACAGTCAGACAGACAGACAGACAGACAGACAGACACACAGACACACAGACAGACAGACAGGTGGACAGCTGAAGGCTCACTTTATGTTGTAAAGTCTAAATATTTAGAGGCTTGTTCAGGCCTCGTCTGTACGTACACAGATATTTTTGCAAATGAACATTTTCCTCGATGTTTCAGCCTCTTGTCCACACAAAGTTTTTCGGTCTCTTAAACTGAGATATGTTAAAACACCTTCTAAAGGTCCTGACACACCAAGCTGACGGTCGGCCGTCGACCAAAGTCGGGCCGTCGATGAGCATCTGTCGCCCTAGTTTTTGCGGTGTGTCCCACACCATGGGCACTTTGGCATTGGCAGCTTTTCGGCCGATTGAGCATGTTGAGTCGGCAGCGGAGCTTGTCGGTGAGAGAGATCACTCTGATTGGCTGTTCAGGTTTTATTTCCTCGCCCCTGTAGCGAGTGAATCTGCCTGTAGTGAAACCGGGGCTAACCGGTGCTTCCTCCTCAGGCTCCACTTCACTCAGCTGCCCCACAGACCCGCTGCTTCTTCACACTTTAACCTGAATAACAAACCGGAGCTAGCTGGGAGCGGCTAGCGGAGCGTTAGCCGCAGCCTGACCGGAGGGAAGCACAGCCAGTTAGCCTCCGCTAGTCTCTGAGCTAGCCCCGGCTCTCCGTTTGGATCCAACCGGAGCACCGAGCCCTGGTTTGTTATTCAGGTTAAAGTGGGAAGAAGCAGCGGGTTTATCGGGCAGCTGAGTGAAGTGGAGCCTGCGGAGGAAACACCGGGACCGTCTGGATGTAATAGTCCGTGGAGGTGCTGCGGTGCTCGGCTGCACAGATAGGAAACCCCTCGGCTGACAGGATGTACCACTCTCTCACTCCGCTCTCTCTCACGCAGGCGCAGAACGTACGTGCTACTTGGCCGTCGGATGTAGTCCGTGTAGTGTGTTCAAATGCAACTGACACAGGGCGACGTGAGGCGACGCAACGGTTGGCTTTCGTCACCGCTAGTTCTTTGACAGTTTGGTGTGTCCGCACCTTAAGGTGCAGATTTATTTAATTAATTTTTCCAAAAACAGTTTCTGTTGTTTCAGGTAGTTTTTATCACGCTGCTGCACTGTGTACCCCAATCTGCTAACTCAACTTAAATTTTTTCTTGAACGGTTCCTGCCACATGATAATCTACTGATTTAACGTATCTGTGGTTTTTCAGGAACTTACAAGGCCGATATTTGTCTGTAATGTGGGTAACTGGAGCTCATGTTGCTGCTGCAGTGAAAATTCTTGAACATAAACCATCACAGTGTGTACAGTGGTGGTGTGTGTGTGTGTGTGTGGGGGGGGGGGTCTTACCTCTGGGGAGGCAGGAGGAGAGATGGAGCGAGGAGACAAGGACCTCTGAGGAGGAAACATAAAGATAGATTAGAAACACTCAAACATACATAGCTTTAGAGGAAGACGAGGAAGACGCTCTAAACAAACAAACAAACAAACCAGGAAGGAAAAGTGCATCAGCAGAGTTCAGATCTGTTTAAGAAATACACTAAGGAAAAAAAGACTTGGTTTGGTTCAGAGGGTATCCTCGAAAAGGTTTGTTTCTTTCTTCTCTTAACCAGTGTTTGATATGTGTTTAAGTGCAGCTGCTCTTCAAGTTCAAAAAATACTTATCAGTTTGTTGAGAGACAAAAGAAAGACGCAGTATTGAGTGAAACAGGCTGTAATGTACCCTGCAGTGATGTGAGCCCTCTAACAGTGTTTGTTTTGTCACTGACAGGCTCAGATTGTTATTCCAAGTGTCTGCTGACATCATTATGAAAGGATCCCTACAGAGATAGAGCTTTGTGTTTAACCACAAACAGCCCTGAAATCACATGCTGCCTCTGTACACACTAACATGACTGTTGATCTGAGTCTGGTGGGTTTGGTGACGGTGATTTCAGGGCTGTTTATGATTAAACACAAAGCTCTATCTCTGTAGGGATCCTTTCATGATGCTGTCAGACACGTAGAATAACAGTCTGATCCTGTCAGTGACAGAACAAACACTGACGGTGTGAAGAGAGTGGAGACATCACAGCCTGATGTGACTGCCTGAACACACGCGGGGTGTAAAATGGACCACAGGATGGTGAGGACCAAAAAATGTCCTTGCTGTGTCCTCCAGACTCAGACAAACATGTATGTTGGCTTTATATACAGACACACACACACACACACGCACACACACACACTGGGTCTCAGCTGTGGTAACGAGCTGTCTGGTCTCTAAGCAGCAGATTGATGTCTCGTGTCGCAGCCAGATGAAGAGCTAACCAACCGACAAACTAACCGACTGTCGGAGCAGCCGCACCGCCTGCTTCTCTAACTTCACTTTGTCTGCTGAGCTCTACGTTTCTCTTATTATCACTAAATCTCATGTTCACACTCAGATCAACAACATGTCAGTTCGTCTCTCAGGATTTCCTGACTTCCTGTCTGTGTATCTGAGCTCCGAGCCAGTTTGTTCCTACTGAGGATTTAAATCACCTGCTCGCTGTCGTTTTTATCATCAAATAGTGATTTTGTTTGGGACTATTTTCAGTGGCGGATTAATCCACATCTGGTGATGTAGTGAGTATTTGTGTCAGCAGGGTGGTGTGTGTGGGACTGAGTCAAAATAAACTACAAAATACAGATTATAGCTGCAACCAGCACGGCAGCTGGTGGGACACTGTGCATTTCTGTGACACGTCCTGCACGGAACGCTTTGTGCTGGAAATGACAATGTGTGTAATGTTGTGTTCACATGAATTTGAACGCTAGAATAGTTTGTATTGACTCACTTCATACACGCGAATAAATCGCGCCATGGGTCTGTACAATCACTGAAACTGTAAAGAGTATGTGTTGGACCCAGATGTGCTGTTCAACGACAACTCAAAAGACTGTGCTGCCCAAATCTGAAGCTGATGCAGTGAAATTTCGAGGTGGAGTACGACGCCTGGAGGTCAAATGAAAAGTACATTCAAAATGGCTGACTTCCTGTGTAGGGTACAGCTCCAAGAGGCTTTCTGGAACTTCTTGACATGTTACATGAGCTTGCCAGTTTTCCTTTCTCCAGATGAAACGTACTGTTGAAATTTTCTATCAGACCTGAACACGATTTTTGTTCTGGTGCAAAGTATGTGAGCGTTGAGCACCTTGAACTCCTCAAATACTGAGGATTTGAAAATGATTTTTTTTAATCAAATAATAATGGCAGAGTGATGTTAGGTGCTGGAGCCTGATCGTCACCTCCAGCGGGCTGTAGCTGTAGTGCGGCTGGTAGATCATCAGATCTGGTCTCTCTATGTCCAAGATGGCTTTGTCTCTGGGTAACGCTGCCAAGTCCTTATAGCCGATGACCCCGTCCTCCACCCTGGCCTGGACAGACAGACAGACAGGCAGACAGACAGACAGACAGAGATGGGGGGAGACACAGATTACAGATTACTGCCTCAAGATTAATCTGAAGGAGAATGTAACTTCATCTGTGTGTGTGTGAGTGTGTGTGTGTGTGTGTGTTTCTAACCACGATGGCGGCGGCGGGGGATCCCGGGACGCTCGACCCTCTCAGCGACAACACGCTCCCTGGAGACGTCTGAGCCAGCTGCTGCTCACACACACACACACACACACACACACATGCAGAGGTCAGAGGTCAAACACAGACTGATATTCAGCCTAACAGAAGACGACTTCAGCTAATGAAGAAATCGATGACGATCATTTAGGTTTCTGCTCAGTGATGTCATCACTCACAGGTCTCTTAAAGGGACAGTTCACCCCAAAATCAAAAATACATATTTTATTTATGCAAAGCAGCTGAACTGGGGTTTGTCATTATGACACGTTCAGTCAGACTCAAAGCTGTTGAGAGACTCTGCCAGTATATGATGACATATTAAAGACATCAGACTGAGCTGGTCTCTGGTTACAAAACCTTCAACACTGAGAACATGAACTGAACCCATCCTGTTCATTTGTACCCTGATCTCCCAAATCCATACACCCCTCAGACCCTCACTCAGAGTGATGATGATAAAATAAATATTCAAATCAAATCAGCGAGACACAAATTATAAGATAAGGGAACAAATAAATAAAATAAAATAGATAGAAAGTAAATCTAAAATAAAACGATGAGGCTTTAAACCTTCGTCTTGATGCTTGTGGTGTTTCATATAAAACATTTGAGCTGCCTCGCCACTGAAATGTGCTTTACACATAAACTTGTCTTCCCTCAAAGACAGGACGCACACATGTGACATCATCACACCTCCATGACATCACCCTGTGTTATAATGACACAGTGACCATCCCGGTACTGAGCACACCCCTCTGAAGGAGCGCTGCAAGCCTTCAGTGTCAGTGTCTCCCTCTGTGCTCTCAGGAGCTAAACATAGAAACCTCAGAGATATGAAGACACTTTAAAGAGTTCAGACTGATTCTTTGTGACATCACAGAGACGAGGACGCAGTGTTTACCTTGGGCATCATCCTGACTGCTGATTGGTCAGATCCTGAGAGACACACAGACATGACATGGAATTATATTACAGATAAATGTGTGACAGTATTTATTTTACAGTAAACTGGTGGTCTAAAGGTTCAGGTTCAGGTGTGGGCTGAGGCCTGTGGTAATGAGGGTTAGGGTAAGGTACATGCTCGACCGTGTGTGTGTGTGTGTGTGCGTGCGTGTGTGTGTGTGTGTGTGTGTGTGTGGCTTGTGAGTCAGCTGGAAAACAGAAATCTGCTGCAGAAGCTTTCTATGATGGAGAGCAGCCAGACCAGAGCCGTACACACACCAGAGTTCAGTCGATGGCATCCACAGTTACAGTTAGAGGTTGGGACTAAAATCATCTCTCAGATGCATCGTGATGCGGACGTTGACGATTCGACATCAGTTCACAAACGTCAGTAATCGATTATGTAAATATTTGTTCATAACATGATGTTGACGGAACAAAAGAGATCGAACTCAACTGTGAAGTCAGCGTAGTGGTAACATGGACTAATTCATCTTCACAAAGACAGCAGCTGCAGCTTGTTTTAACCCGTAAGGTGCAGATTCATTCATTCATTCATTCATTCATTCATTCATTCATCAGTGCAGTTAACTTGTTAAAATACAAAGGATGCAGATCGTATATCATTGAATAAAAGGTGCATTGCAAACTGTTTCAGAGGAAATATTACAGCAGGCTGTGCGAACACTGGAGCCCACGCAGGCGTGTGTATGTCCCGTATATGTATATATCCAATAATGGACAAGCGAGAGCGTCCACAGATCCAATCTGACCGGCGCCCCCTGGTTCAACAGTGAGGTAATGCAGGGCAGCTGAAGGGGAGGGGGACCTGGACAAGAGCCACACTGTACGCAACTAAAATGATCTGTTAATTTCATTATGGATCACCAAAAAATGAGAAAAATAAATCGTGTTGAAATCAAACATCGTGATGCATCAATAATCTTTTTATTATCGAATCGTTGCCCTCTGAATCGTAATCGGATCATGAGGTGCCTGGAGATTCCCTCCCCGAGTTGAGATACAACGACCAAGGTACCCTGCGTCTGTTGGTTCTTGACGTTCTGGGACGCCGTGTCAACTTCAGCCTGTTACATGCTGGCAATTAACTTTTTTCCTTCAACACACACACGTGGTTACGTTTAGCCAACACACACACGTGGTTAGGTTCAGGACAAAGAACAGGGTTTGGCTCTACAATCTTACAGGAAGCAGACATTGGCCTCTCTCTACTACTCTCTCTCTGTCGCCTCAGCTTTGATTGATGCCCCACCATGTTTCCCCGGGACCTGGCACCGTTACACACTAGTGGTGACTGGCTGCATATCATGCTGACATGAAAAGGCGGCTTTGTTCACCGGTGTCTGACGCTGGAAGTCACTGCCCAAGCATTAGTATTCGACAACTTCGGAGTGAGACCAGGTTGACGAGCGATGATGCAACAGCATAACAAGCCACGCTGACGACGAGTCACTGTTGAAGAGTTGCTCAAGCGCTTGTTGACGTCGTGGTCACAGGCTTGTGTGTTCCTGCTACCTGTCACGAAGCACCTCGACTTAACGTCAAGTTTTTATTTGGTCAAAAAAGTATCTCTACAGTCCGTCAGTGTCTGAGTCCCATTCTAACGTCACATTTCACCGTCGTATACTACCATAATGTCAGCTAACAAAAGCTAAATGACACAGGACCACAGCTGGAAACAAGAACACATGATTGGTTGATGCTTCGCTGCGTCATTGGAACGCTGGAAAAACTTGAGGCCAGCTCAACTTTTGTTTGCACTGCATGATACGTGTCAGCAGCGACAAGTGTCAGACATCACTCTGTCGGTGAAAATGACCTGTAGCCTGTTGAGGCGCCGCTCGTCGTGTGAACGCAGAATAACTGACAGCGTGTTTATGGTGTGACTGATGTGAACCTCAGACCGTTGACTCGACTCTCAGTATAAACGGCTCTGCTGCAGCTGCTGGGCTGACAGCGCTGCATTGTGTGAAGTGACGGACAAACACAAAGAGATCATTCCAGAGTCCACAGCTTTGTCCAACACACACACACACGTGGCAGTCTGGGTAACATGCGGTCAGTGATGGGGAACACCCTGAAACACACACTCACAATGACATACAGTGTGTGTGTGTGTGTGTGTGTGTGTGTGTACCTCAGGGAGAATAGGGGATCATGTCTGTATCTGTTTGTCTTCAGGGCTCTGCAGCCCGATCGATACCTGAAACACAAACAGAGACAAACAGTTATTAACATTATTTACATTTAATCAGAGGATAAAATCACTGATTTTAACGAGTCGTCAGGAACTAAAGAAAATTTAAACAAAACATAAGAACAAAAAATGTCATAATAAAAATAATAAAAAATAAAATAAAAAAAAATAAACCTGTGATTTCATCTGCGCAATAGATAAATAAAAAATAAGAAATTAGAATAATAAAATAAACAATAATTGCCAGACTAAATAACAAAGCACTGAGTCTACATGTAAACAAACAACATGAAGGCAAACACAATGAAAAACAACATAATAAGGCAGGAAACAAACTGTTAATGAAACACACTTCACAGCACACACTGTGGAATTTATAAAAATACTTTTATAAAAGCTTAATTTCTAAATTTATTCTCACATAAAAAAAAACTAAAAAATACCCAACCAAAATAAATAAATAACTAAAATGAAAAAAAAATAAAAGATAAAAATTTTAAAACCCAGAAAAACCAAACCAAAACAAACAAAAAAAAAAACAAACGGACAGATAAATTTTAAAAAAAACCCAACCAACCACTCAGCCAAATAAACTAAACAAATGAAATTACAAAACTAAAATAAACCCCCCAGAAAAACCCAGCCAAAAGGAATACACAAAAAACAAACTTATAGATAAATCAATTTAAAACAACAACAACAACAACAAAAAACAACCAATCAATAAAAATAAATAAATAAACTCTGGGGAAAAAACAAAACACCCACTGACAGGCTGGATAAACAGAAGACAGTAATTATGGAAAATAATAACACATGGTTAAACTACCATAAATAGTATTTAACAGTATTTAAAGAAAACTAAGTATTCTAAATTTGAGTTTAACCCTGATTTTTCATTTTCTTTTGTCTTCATCTTCTTTTGTAAAGAAATTAAACATATATGTAAATATATATACTGTTCTATTATATTATTTTGAACACTGCAGCAACACTCCTCAGCTGTAGGAGGTTTTTGATTTCCACAACAGCAAAACTCTATTTTTCCTGAAAGAAAAGTTCAATTTAAACTCATGAAAATTAATTTATTATTAATTTATTATTGGAAACCTCACTCTTCACACTAGTCGAAGTGTTTGTAGACAGATCTTTATATTGTGTGTTCAGCTGCTGCGCTCTGACTCAAACACCCTCTGTTCTATTTATCATTAACTGGTTTTAATTTATATATATGTTCTGTTATTTTCTCTTATATTAATAAATCTAATCAGAAATGTTGGAGCTGTAGAGAGAAGCTGATCTCAGAGTTTTGTCGTATCTTTTCATATTTCTGTGGACAGACCATCAGATTTCAGTCAGACTGTCTCTAAACGCTCCTGTATTGATCTCTGCTGGTGTCTGATGTCACTGAATAATTAATAGTTTGATACGTGGTGAACTGGCTGACTGTTTCAGTCGGACTGGGAGCTGTGGTCACTCTGGAAACAGAAGGACACTTCCAGGCTTCGTACGAGGCTCCTCTGTATTCTGAACACTAACTCACACTACGACTGTGTCAAAGTTTTGCATCCTTAAGTAAAAATATAAAAACTTGTTCTTTGTTTCCTGTTTAAACTTCTAATAATGATTAAAATAAAATATCTGAGCAGTTTAGAGGAGAAATGTCTCTTTGGTGGAGCTGAGACAGTTCATGAGGAGACTGAGTCCCTCGAACACTTTGAGTACTTTCTGTTGCCAGTGCTTTGGTACTTTTATGTTAAATTTTCAACACAGGACATTTACCTGGAACAGAGTAAATATAAGCCCCGTCTCCACAGTGAAAGTTGTGGATGGTACCAACAGAAGCGTTCCTTAGCGTCCCCATGTTTGGTCCCCCCTCTGTTGGGGTACCTAGCACACAGATCTGGTACTAAAAGGTGGAGCTAGAAACCCTGCAGTCTGATTGGTCAGTAGAGGACGCTCACTCTGGTTTTATGTAACCTCTGTTCATACATCAGTAAACTACAACTATAAAATGAAAGAGAAAAAAATCACTTCATTCACTGGGCCGACTGCCGGCAACTTTTAAGGTGGAACGTTAACTTGTAATGTTACTCAATGCATGAGTTGATGACGTGAATCCATCAGCACACCTTAAATTTCACTGTGACAACTTTGACCATCACTTTAGTTTTTATATGACACACACTTTTAGTAATGACTTTAAAAATATAGATTCATTTGGAGCAGATTATGTGAAGGTCATATATTCTAATCCTCACTTCCTGTGGGCTACAGCAACACTAAACCCCTGAGCTTGCCTGAGAAGGACTAAATGCACAAAGCTGCTATTTTGAAATATCCCATGGAGAGAGACTCTCACTGCAGCCTGTTCTATTTTGTTGTGAAAATGTGGGCGTGCAGCCTCGTTCTGTGGACGATAAACCAGGTGCAGACTTCCATCTGTGTCACCGCTGATGAGGAAATACAGCGAGTGCTGGACGGAGCAGTGAGTGACAACAACCCCGCCCACATTTAAGAGGACTGTCTGAACACACCCAGGGTCTAGGTACCATGTCTGAAGGCTTACTGCTGGTTCCAGAGGTGCTGGACTGAAAGGGTTTGGTGGAGACGAGGCTTTAATGTCACTCCATCCTCTCCACCTCCTGATGACAGTCAGCTCATACACTACGTCACTTTGCAAACACTGACATTAAATATATAAAATGTAAATAATTTGTGCAGAAATGTAGAGTGCCAACATTTCTTCTCCCTTCAGCAGCAGATTCCAGAGGAGAAGCAGACCTCAGTCCGTCTCTGGAGACAGATCAATTACAACCTAATGGCTCCTGCTGATCAATAATCTGATCGATAAACTGGAGGCATCGGGTATCAGAAAAAGGTCGACTCACGTCTTCACAGTTTCTCTCTGCAGCTCCGACTCTTCACATCAGCAGAGCAGACCGTTCACATGTCCGACACACAGAGCACAGGAAACAGCCTCTGACCCTTTCAGAATAAAGTGTCAGACAGACAGGTGAGCTCAGTGCAGCTCAGTTCAGGTGTCAGGGCGGATAAACAGGATCAGCAGAAATCTGAATGGACCTCTGAACAGAGTCGTCCTCTTGTTTGCTCTGCGTCTATTTTCAGATTATCTGTTTTTATTTCTGGGAAGTCGATGCTGTTGCTAGGCGACGCTGCTGCTGGCAGGAGTTTGATCTAAAATCTGACCAAAAAGTCAACATGAAGCTGAGCAACGTTCACTGTGAACGAGTCAGCTGACCACATGAACTCGTCCTGTTCACTGACGAGGAAACGACAGACACGTCTCTGAGCTTGTTTATTTGTGTGTGTGTGTGTGTGTTGGTTATTAGTTGATTATTTTTTACTGACTGCTCAGTGTGTTTCCTGTTGTTATTTGTCTTTTGTGTATTATTTTATTTTTCTGTTTAATGGTAGTTTAGTTTTTTTGTCCACTTTTCTCTCATTTTGTTTTTGTCATTGTCTGTTTCTCCAAACACACACACACACACACACACACACACACAAACAGGACTTATTCAAGCACTAAGTGGAGAAGTGTCAGAGCGAGTCGGTGCCTTGCTCAAGGGCACCTTGGCAACCTCCAACTGCCCAGGAGGTGAACTGACACCTCTCCAGCTGTGGAGCACACTCCATATTTTGGTCCAGACGGGGACTTGAACAGGCGACCCCCCGGTTCCCAACCCAAGTCCCTATGGACTGAGCTACTGCTGCCCCAGCTGCATGTATGACCTCTCCTGACACCTTTCTAATTTTTTCGTTTTTACTTTTTAAATTTTATGCATCTTTACGTGTGAGCAGATAAAAAATGAAATAAAACTAAACTAAAATGAAATAAAACAGAATAAAATAAAATGACATTATATAAATTTAAATTAAACTAATTTTAATGAAACTAAACTAGAATAAAATATAACAACATTAAATAAATCTAAACTACACTAGTCGTAGTAAAATCCGCCTGCGACCCTAAAATCATTTCCCCTGTAGACCAGCATCATGAAAGAGTCGTCTGTGAAATAGTTAACAGGACCGCTCCAACTGCAAACAGGATCCGTTCTGATGTTTTTGATCCATGGAGGTTTTATATGAATAAATCTTTCCTCAAACTGAGAAAAGTGATTTAAAAATCTGTGATGTCATCTCAATATGAAGTCTACGAGACGTGCGGGGCCAGCACGAGAAACACAGCTGTGCATATTCAGTGGGTCACAAACCGCACAAGTAAATCTGGAAGCTAGAAACTTTACCGACTCATCTCTGGGTTTTAGGACTCTTTCCTAGAGCCGTCTACAGCAGCTAGAAAGAGTCCCTCAGAATGGCGTTCTACGAAAATTCAGTTCATTAATTCAGCATCTGACCAAATGTCTCCCCTTCTGTTCCTGAGACATGACGTGAAACATGATGATGTCACAGTCAAGCTGACCTTTGACCTTTTGACCCTCATTATTTTATCCTGTGAGACATTTGTGTCAAGTTTGGTCAGAATTAATGAAATCTTGAGTTATGGACAAAACATGTTTTGTGAGGTCACAGTGAGGCTTAAAGAGACACCTCAGTCTGAACTATGAGCCGACATGAGAAACGTCTGGAGGACGATTACGGCCCAAAGCTGCTGTTGATCACAGCTGAATGTGTGACACTCGGGAGGGACCGACCTGACTCTGCTGACTGCCTCTTAAAATACTCCAATCTGAGGCACAGCAGCAGTGAGGATACTTTAAACTGCTCTGTGATGAATTCTGATTGGCTGTCAGGAGTTACTTTGAAACCAGGCGAACGTCTCTTTCTGTGTCGTTTTCCGTGTGATCATAAACTGCGAGCGCTCCTGAATCCTTCGCCTCCGCCTCCGTACGCTGTGACGGATGTCTTTTAATCTGTTGACCGCTGTGTGTTCAGGCTCTCGCTCAGCAGATCTGTGAGTCTGCTGGGACGGGGCGATAACTCAGTGGAATGCTGGGAGATATCCGAAGGTTGCTAGGTTACCACACCCAGCTGTCCAATCAGCTGGCAGAAATGTGGGAGAGACAAAGAGAGAGATGCTGCACTAAAATAGACCTCCCACCATCAGACCACCCCGACGCTGAGTGTGTGTGTTTGTCACATTGTTTCTAACACAACTCACACACACACACACACACACACACACACACACACACAGAGCAGGGGTCACAGTCTCAGGTAAACCCCACCCGGCTGCCACGCCCCCCAGGTTAAATCAAACTCAGGTTCATCCTGCCCCACAGACGCGATGACAGCTTTAGGTTTCTGCTGACACAGTGATTATTCCTACATTTCCCAGAGTTCCTTTCAGCAGCAGAGTGAAAGCACTCGTTGAGCGGCTGCTGGTGTGTGGGAGGAGAAAGTGATAGTGAAAGTGTGAGTCACACTCCTGACTGATAACACAAACCGTTTCTGTGGATAAAAAACAAGATGGAGACAAACTGACGACGAGAAACGGCAGAAACACCCGAACAGATATTTTAGATTTTATCTGTCTGCGCAGATTGTTCGAACGTTTTGATACCAGATTAGTATCAGTTTATCAATACATATTGATTCTGATATTTCAGAGTTTAAATACTGACTTTATACAGTATAAACACAAAGATGCTGTTTCCTACAGGGCTGCCCCCCCCCCCCCCCGAACAGTCGACTAGACAGGTCATTAGTCAGCAAGATTTCATTGGTCGCTCAGTTGCAGAAACAACAAACAAACATGAAACTCTATGAGGAGCTGCGCCTTGTCAAAACAAATCCAATCCTATATGACTGGACCATGTGTGACTTTAATGTGAAAGGACAGACACAGGAAGTGTCCACGCCAGGTTAATCTCCAGGGCTGGTACCTGCGGTTATTCCACAGGCTAGTTAATAACATGTCGGGCAGGAAATCCAAAGTGTGGGATCATTTTGAGAAGGTGAAGGACGAACCCAAGGTGATATGTAAACTCATCTTCATTGGTCGACTACAAACATGACGTATCATGTGAAACATGGAAGTAGCTACATGCCCATTAGCCCACAGCGTCATTAACAGGCGGCTCGCTCAGTGTGTGACGTGCACTTGGAGATAAAATATAGGCCTATATTAATGAAGGTTCATTAGTACGGTTTGTATTTCTCTTGAATTCAATGTCAGTATTTTATCAAAGTCATACACTTCAGTATCGTGACAGCACCAGAGTGAACAAAACTTTCTGTAAAATTATAAAATTGCCAAAATTAAAACTTCAACAAGTCAACAAGCTACAGAAACAAAGTCGTGAGCGTCGACACTCATCAAGCAACATCAGCGCCTGCTAAATATCAGGTGTTTGGTGTTTTGCAGTGTGGTGACAATTCTCAAACAAAAGCAGGAGTTGAAATAATAGAATAAATATATACCCAGCATGAAGAGATAAAGGTCAGGTGGAACTGATTCACCTGCCAAACACTTCCAAAGGAGACAGTGGCAGAAAATGGAAATACTCGAGTACAGTACAGGTGCCTCAGATAAGTACTGAGGTGCAGTACTTGAGTAAATGTACTCTGTTAGATTCCTCCGCTGACGCTCAGCAGAGAGACGCTAACTGGTCGTCTGTCTTCTTCTGTCTTTGTGTTGGAAACATAAATTCTCTGGTTTATATCAGTGAGGAGGTCGTTAGTATCGGTCACTGCATCTCTACACAGAAAACACCCACTGAGGTCCTGAGAACCAGCAGACGTTTTAGATTTACAACTCACACACACACACACACACACACACACACACCTTTAACTCAGCGTACAAACGACCCAACAAATTCCGTCTAAACTTTGGACATGTTCTTCCTCCTGACAGACGAGGTCCCCTCCAGCATCAGTTGTAGATGTTCAGGGACACTGTGTCATGTTGTTTCCTGTTTTTACTTTGAAACTCACATCGTTTCAGATCACTTCACTTCCTGCCCCTGTGTGTTTTCCCTCCCTGTTGATGACCTCACCTGTGTCTGATTGTCTGTGGCGCCCTGATCAGCCTCACCTGCATCTCGTTATCCTTCCCTCACCACAGTATTCAATGTGTCTTGTTCTCTCTCAGTGCCAGTTGGTTTCAGCTCTTTGTGCGTCTAACGTTCCAGTCTTTTGTTTCCCAGTGTGCTTTGCTTGTTGTTTTGGATTTAGCCTGTAGATTGACTCTGACTCATCCCTGTTGGGTTTGTTTGCCTCCACTGATTGTCCTTCTCTGTACCGAACCACCACTGACCAGTAAGACTGAGTTATTATGTATGTTTGAGTCCACTCTCACCTGGTTCACCAGCTGTTACACACTGTGCCGATTTATGCTTGTTACATTCCTCGCCTCTTTTCAAAGTAAACTTCTGTTCTCACAGGAAATGTACAGTCTCTTTCAAAATAAACTTAAACCTCAGGTAAAAAAAGGCAACAAAAGCACATAGATGGGTTTAAACAAAAACCACTGGTATGTCAACCTCGTCTCACTCTGAAGTCGTTTACTCACTCACTCACGCCTGGTCAGTGACTTCTGGCATCAGACACTGACAAAAAAAAGCCATCCTTTCACGGTGGCGTGATACCGACCTCGTCACATGTCCACGTTTGGTCATGGACTTTCCACGTCCACATATGACGTCCAAGGTACCCTGGGTGTGTTGGTTGTTGACGTTCTGGGACGCCGTGTCAACTTCAGCCTGTTACATGCATTGTCTGTTTTCAAAATACACTTCTGTTTTCACAGGAAATGTACAGTTTGATACAGTCTCTTTCAAAATAAAAGCAACACATGGTTGGGTTTAGGAAAACGGAGCAGGGTTTGGCTTCACAATCTTACGGGACACAAACACTGCTCTCTAGGGTGAAAGTTGGTGTTTGTTGGACCCATCCACCACCACTTCCACTCGCCCTAGTCAAACTTTCGCTGCCTTAAATTTCATCCTTGTTCCACCATGTTTCCCCCTGATGCTGCCAGACACCGTTGAACTATAGTGGCAACCGGACGTGTATCATGCCAACGTTGAAGGACCCCTTTTGTTGTTTGTTTCTGACACTTAAAGTCGCTGCCCAAGCGCCGGATTTCGACAACTTCAGAGTGAGACCGGACTCAAACAGATCACCTTCAGGCACGAGTCCTGCGGGTCAGTCTTGGCTTTTCTGAGCTGCCTTCACAAATGGTTTCAGTCATTGTAGATCTTAACAACAACTCACAGAAACAGCAAAGCAGACATGTCTCACTGCAGGATCCAGATCTTTGTCAGAACTTGTCATTTTCAGTGTGGAGGTTGTTAGCGCGAACGTTGTTTCCTGTAGTGAGGGGGATTTGGAAATAGTAACACGCAGATAGTGGAAGGAAGGGATGATGACAGACGAAATCAGCGGCCCAGTGGCAGGTTCATAGTCACAGTCTACATCTGATGAGTCAGACTATAATGCCACTAAAGGGTCCCTCTGTGTGTCTATATCTGAGGGCCACCTTCTAAGTGTTGGTATTTGGCAAGTTGGGAGTGAAACTGGACTGAAACGTTTAATGCCTTGGTGGTGCATTCATGGACTGTTTGACATCTGAGTGTTCGGAATCGTGGGCTGAAAGTCTACACTATTTTTTTTTCAGTTTTTTGTTGAGTTATCTTTAATTTTCTATCAAGTTTTTATGCAAAAATAAGCACTGTGATGACTTTCATTGTTATTTTCTGTTCAGTAGATGATTCTTCAAACCCAAATATCTCAGTGTTCATGAATACGGTGGCCCTGAGAGCTCAAAACACAGAAAAACACAACCAGTGACACCTTTCAGTTTGCTTCATCTGTTAACAAAACAGAAACTGCTGCCTGTAGTGTTGTTAGTGAAAGGGTCGGGATATTCTTTAAAATCTGATCCATGCTCTGGAGAGACAATGGAGACAACTCTAACATCAGCCAGCTAACGTGACATTAGCCTGTTTCACAGTTAACTGTGCGTGTTTTGACAGTTTTCAGATCAGCTCTGCGGCTCAGTCATCAGCAGATTTATCTGCAGCTACAAATGTGCAACTTCCCTCCAGTTTCCATCTGGAGGTTCAAAGCTGCAGAAACTCCTCTGATTGTTCGTCCTGCCGAGGTTTCAGGCTGTTTGTGTCATCAGAGAGTTTTAGTCGAGTCGTGATGCAGTAAAATGTAAAACATGTTGATGCCTGAAGCTGTAAGTGGGTCAGAAAACTGCTGAGTCACAGCTTCACGTTCACAGCTCTCACTGATTATTCTCATTATTCTGTCCCTCCAAACATCAACTTCAAATGTGCTGCATTTTCACTGTTTCTAACGTCAGAGTAAGACGACAAAAACAGGTGAAGAGCGAAGTATTCAGATCCTTAACGAAAAGTACAAATACATTAATGTAAACACACGTCAATACAAATTAAAGTCCTGCGTTTAAAATCCTGATTAAAGTGAAATACTCGATGAGTACAAGTACCTCAAAACTGGAGTTAAATACAGTAACTTTACATCACTGAAGTACTGGACATTATTATGACATCACACACCTGTAATACAAAGCATTAGCTAACACTAGCACGTTACACAGGTAGCAAAAATGACCTGACCCAGCGTTGGCCCAAACTTGGGCTGTGTCTGGTTGCCCAGCTGAGACTCAGGATGAATGATTCCCCAGGATCAGGTCAAATAATGTATAATAATGGCCTGAGTCAGCTGCCATCACTGGGCCGTTATTAGATATTCCCTGGACCAGCATTGGCGCAAACTCAGCACGCTACAAGAGACAAGTCGGGCCACATCTGGCAGCCTGACTTAGGATAAATGATGTCTCACTGGGCTGTTAACTGGTCCACTATCAGCCCTAAATGGGCAAACCAAAAGAAACAAGTCAGGCTGTGTCTGGTTGCCCAACTCAGCTGAAACTCAGGATGAATGATGTCCCAGAATTAAGCCAAATGATGTAATAATAATAATAATAATAATGATGGCCTGATCCCTGCTGCCAACACTGGGCCAGTAGTAAATATTACCTGGCCCAGAATCGGCCCAAATTCAGCACGCTAAAAGAAACAAGTCAGGCCGCATCTTGGTTACCCAGCTCGACTGAGAATTGAATAGGGCCAAATGAACTGGCTTGACTCCGGCTGCCGACACTGGGCTGTTATCAAATATTATGTGGCCCAGCTTTGGCCCAGTATTCAGCATGCTAGAAGAAACAAGTTGGGCCGCATACGGTTGCCCAACTCGACTGAGAATTGAATAGGGCCAAATGAACTTGCTTGACTCTGGCTGCCGACACTGCCAGCACCTGGCCATTATCAAATATTACGTGGCCCAGCTTTGGCCCAAATTCGGTATGCTAGAAGAAACAAGTTGGGCCCAACTCCGCTGAAACTCGGGATGAATGATGCCCCAGGCCACGTCAAGTTGCTTGACTCGGCAGACACTCGGGATGAATGATGCCCCAGAACTGGGCCGGATAAACAGGTCTGACTGCGGCTGCTGACGCTGACGTCACAGGGTAATAACCTAGCATGCTACACGTTCTCTCCACATTCAGGACAAACTTCATGAACTCTTCACTCATTTTTCATCCAAACACTGAAGGTTCATGAGCTGACACACTCTGCTGAGGAGGCTCAAAGAAATAAATCAATGAGACTGATCAGTAAAGTATTGATCAGATCTCAGACGTCACGTTTCCTGTCTGTCACCTTCAGCTCAGCTCAGTTTCCTTCTGACTCAGAAAAAATCACAAGACGCAACAGTTACAGCAGGCCGTGTGTGTGTGTGTGTGTGTGTGTGTGTGTGTGTGTGTGTTATCTCGGCGCACAGAGACGTGACCACACCCTGACTGTCATCGTTAAGGTAACGGCTGCAGTCATTGGCCGTCACAGACGACATCACAGCCTGTTTTGGTGAAGTTCTGATTGACAGAAGCTCAACTAGACGCACACTCTCTACACGTCTCCTTTTTTTACCTCCTTATCTCCTTCCTTCAAAATCCTCATCTCCTCCCTGACTTCTCTACCTCCTCTTTTCCTTCCTAACATCCTCCGTCCTTATTACTACCCTGTCCTTTCCTTTCCTTTCTCTCATTTCCTTCCCTACTTTAGCTACTACTCCCCCTTCTTACCTCCTCCTTTCCTTTCCATACTCCCTCATTCCCTTGTCTTCCTCCTTCCATCTTTTCCTTCCCTATATTATTTTCTTCCAAATCTCCTCCTTTCCTATCTCATCTTTTCCTTCCCTACCTACTCCTGTCCTCTCCTCAATCCTCCTTTCCTTCCCTATCTCATTATTGTCTTTCCTGTCGCCTCCTTTCCTTCCCAGTGCCTCCCTTGTTCCCACACTCCCTCATTTCCTTTCCTCTCTCCCTCCCATCCTTCCTCCTCCTCCCACCTGTTGTTTCATTATCACCAGCAGTTACATCATATCTCTCTGTTGTCATGGCAACAGCTCCAGTATGAAATGCTGATTTGATGAAAGCTCATAAATGTAAACTGAGATCACTGGTTTGATGTGATGCCGTCGCCATGACAACAGAAACACACAGGTGATGTGGGTCATGTGACGTCACCTGGACTGGAATCAGCTGGATCGTTGTGCCGTTATGTGGACGCCATGTTTGTTTTGGTGGTCGGCTGTAAAAACAGACCTGAGGTCAGACTTCAGAACATCCATAGCTCCTACCCTGCCTCCTTCTTTCCTTCCCTGTTTCTATCACTCCTTCCCCTACACCTTTCCTTCGATGCCTCCTTCTTTCTGAGCCATTCTCACTCTTTCCTTCCCTGACTCCTTCTTTCCTTGACATACTTACTCTTTCCTCTCCTGTCTCCTACCTTCCTCCCCTGTCTCCTTTTTCCATCCCTCACTCCTTCTTTCCTTTCCATAGCCATACCAACTCTTTCTTTCCCTGTCTCATTCTTTCCTTGACATACTTACTCTTTCCTTTCTTAATGTCCTTTTCTCTGTCCTTACCTCCTTCTTTCCTAGCCGTACTCTTTCTTTCCTTCTTTCACTCCTTCTCTCCTTAACATACTCCCTCATTCCTTCCTTGTCTCCTTCTTTCCCTGAGATACTCCTTCTCTCCTTGCCTGTCTCCTTCTGTCCTTGATATACTTACTCTTTCTTCCCTGTCTCTCAATTTTAGTCCGTTTCCTTTCTGCCTTGACATACTCCCTCTTTTCATACCTGTCTCCTCCTACCCTTCCCTGCCTCCTTTCCTTTCCATACTCCTTCTCTCCTTGCCTGTCTCTTTCTGTCCTTGATATACTTACTCTTTCCTTAGATCACGCCTTTCTTTCCCTGACTCCTTTTTTACCTTTCCAAGCCCCCTCTTTCCTTCCCTGCCTCCTTCTGGCCTTCTTTCCTATCCATACTGACTCTGTCCTGCCTTTCCTTTCCAACTCAGGAGCACACCTGTGATCATGTGATCAGCTGTGATTGGTTCTACAGCTCAGGTTTTATTGAGACGTCTCAGTCCGGTCAGACAGTTTCCTCTGCAGCTCAGAGTGGTGAAATAAAGACTCTGCAGAGCCGCACGTTTCACAGCGTCAGCGCGGGACAGACTTCCTGTTCTGATATCAGAGACGAAGCTCTTGTTCTGTCGTATCAGCAAACACACTCAACTTAAAATTCCTGCAGCAGAGAATCACCTGACAGAGCTGACAGCGAGAGGACGGCAGCCTGAGCGCCTGCAGCCAAAACAACACAGTACAACACTGAACCCAACACACACACACACACACACACCAGCAGCAGCAGCAGCACCGCTGGCTGAGCCCGTGGCCTCATTCCTGCAGCATCAACAACCCCCCCGCAGCCCCCCCCCGCGGCCCCCTGCTGCTCCCAGAGATAAGAGCTGAGGCCTCCGTCTGCTGCAGGAACACACCAGTTATCAAACACCATGAGCCGTCAAACTGGTCTGAAACCAGCTGCAGACCTGCAGCAGGCCGACCTCCGGTCCCCTACAGCTGGGCTGGGTCCTGACCCGAGGGTCGGGAGGGAAGGAAAGAAGGAGTGGAGGAGCTAGGGAAGGAGAGTAGGACACAGGCAAGGAAATAAGGAATGAGGAAATGCCCTCCTTCCTCTCTGACTGCCCTCAGGAAATCAAATCCTGTTTCTCCTGCAACTCCCTAAAATCAAACAGTGATAAAACTGAGTCACTTCCTGTCCGCACCAAATCCACCTCAACAAAAATTAACCGTTTCCCAACTAATAGCAATAACTCCTTAGTTTCTCCCGTCTCTGCAGGTCACGAGTCTGGGCATCACCGTCTCCTCGACAGCAGTCATTTCAAGCTCACACTGGTCATCTTGTTCGCACCCTGGTTACATCCCATATTGATCACTGTAATTCGCTTCTTTTTGGTCTCCCTCTCAAGTCCATTCACAAACTTCAGCTAGTCCAGAACTCTGCTGCTGACATCATCACCAGAACCCCCTCCACCAATCACATCACTCCTGTCCTTCAGCAGCTTCACCGCCTCCCAGTTAAACATCACGCTGACTCTCAGGCTGCTGTCAGCCCTAGAGTGGTCTCCTCTGGTCTGAATCAGGGACTCATGTTGTTCCAAAGTTGTATAATTGCCTAGAGTTGGTTGGTGTTCTCACGGCAGCATTTACAAGAGGACCAGATCAAATGCCTTGTGTGAGAAAGCTGCTCTTGATTGGTCAGAATTTCCATGTGGGAAAAATCCAGGAAGTAAAGCAAACGTTGAAGAAGAGTACACTTGCAAGATAAATGTGACACTTTCTAATGTCACAATGGAGGGACAACTACGCAGGTTGATTTTAGCGCTGCTCATCGTGGACTATATTGCTGTCATTGTTCATTTTAGTCAAAGCATACAGTTTGAAAACGAGGCAAACGCGGCTCCAACTAGAAAACAATGTTTTGATGCATTGGATGTGCTGAATGTGCATATTAAGGCAGTACAGGAGGAGGTGCACATTAATAATCCTCCAGGACTGTAACATGCTCATGTTTAACCCAAACAATGTGTCATGTGACTGCAGTTGCTTCACATCCAGGTCAGAACACCTTCTCACCACAAACCAACCGCACCAGAGTTCCTTTGGAACCGGACCAAACAGGGCAGCCTAAGATCTTCCTCCTCACCTGTAAGGTCGTCTACAACACCACTCCTCTGTACCTCTCTGAACTCATCCACACCCCCACCTGCACTCTCAGGTCTTCCTCTTTCATGCACCTCACTTCAGCAGCTCTGCTCCACCTCTGGAACTCCCTTCCACCAGACATTCGTAACATCATCTCTCTCCACGTTCAAATCCTGCCTCAAAACTCATCTCTGTCAGATAAATCTGACTCCCGTCCGTCCAGCCACACACATCCACTGCTGACACTATTTTTTATGCCTTTTTAATCTGCTGTTATTTTCTCTGTGTTTGCCTGAAAGGTGACTTTGAGTGTCTTAAAAAGCGCCTATATATAAAATGTATTAATCAGGCAGGACACGAGCTCAGCTCACATCCCAGCTACATCAGCTGATCTCAAGCAGCTCAATCAAATGATGGATCAGCTGATTGGTGAAGGGAGTCAGCTGACAGATCACATGATTCTTCTCTATGCAACCAATCAGCACATCTCATTCAGGGCGCCCTATTTAAGCTATTGCTGCTTCCTCTGCAACCTGCCTCCACCCCAGCTCCTCCTTTTCATGCTGCGTCTGACTCATCAATGTCATTTCTGTTTGTCACTGATGCTGCTCTCTCTGCTTTAAGCAGGATTTATACTTGTGCAGCAGGCCCTACGCCATGTCTGTGTCTGTGGCAAGGTTTCTGTGAAGTGCTGTAAAGTTTAGTTGATTCAAAACACACATTAAACACACATTAAACACACAGTAAACACACATTAAACATGGCTTCATAGAGACAGTTTCAAACACAAATCAGCTTCATTATAACTCGCAGCATTCACAGACAAACACTTGTCTTTATCTGGACACATTTTCCCCACAAATACAACATGCTAACATTATTAGCACAAGCCTATGGCATTTTACAGTGTATAAATTAGCCTAGCAGCTAGTGGACTTTTCCTCTACTCATATGAAGCCAGGGACAACAGCAACATTGAACAAAGGTAACGTTACATAATTCAGCTCCATTACAACTCACAAGGTTCACTGACAAAACAACTGTCTTATACTAAACACGTTTTCCAAACAAATACAACATGCTAACGTTATTAGCACAAGCCTATGGCATTTTACATTGTATAAATTAGCCTAGCAGCTAGCAGAGATTTGCTCTGCTCATATTTCAGCCAGGATAAATCACACACAGTGTGTGGAGGCTTTATTGTCTTCACAATTTATTGTTTCTTATCTGTGAAATTAAAGTAAATCAAAGCTTTGTTTCCACTGAGGGAAATGGTTTCAGCTCACAGAGACAGACAGGAGGTCTGCGTCACTGTGACACTGTGGAGTTACATCTCTGGGGAGGTGCACGTCAGGCGTAGGCTGTATCTGTAGCTACGTCGTCGATTCAGTGCAGAATGAATTCCACGTGGAAAGACAAAGAGGCCTCAGAACGGAGCCATACAACCAAATATAACACAAATGGAAATAAAGTTTTCTTTGACCAAAGTGTTCCTGACTGAAATATTATTACTGTTATTATTACGGTTGGAGGAGAAAGGAAATGGTATGATAGGGAAGGACAGATGAAGGTTAGGAAGGCGAGAAGGAGGAAGCTTGGAAAGGAAACAATATGACGTCATCCTTGAAGTAAAAGTAGTGACATCATCACAGTGTATAAATCCTCTGTTAGAAGGTAAAGTGCTGCCCCACCTTTACCTGCCTTCATGTACACATCATCTCTGTCAGTGTTACCTTTGTATATGTTATAGCAGTAATTATATATTGTGATTTTACTGATTGTATGCTCTGTCAGGTGCTTTAATTCACATTTTACATAACCATCACAGACCCAAACTGTGACGAGGGATTCAAACCCTCGACCTGACCGAGCTCTGCTCCTGCTTTCTATTTGTGCTGCAGTTGAGTCTCAGAGGAGAAACTTTCTATTGTGTAACATGAGTGAAGATGACTCATGAGTCCAGAAATAGAGGAGACCGCCCACGCAGCGCTGAGGAGTTCAGGGACCGTGCGAGCACAGGACGCCACAGACGAGGGCCGAACTCAAACCGTTAACGTTCTGAAACGTCGAGGTGAGTTTACAGAGACACTCGCTGCTCGTTTCATCCCTGCAGCTGGAGAGGAGACATCACCTGGGGCTCTGAACTACATGACTCTGTTTTTACAGGAAAATGACTTCAGCCATCAAATAGTTTCACATTTTATTATATAATTTCTTTTATTACGGGGTTATTATTAATAATATCATTTAATACATGCTATCACTGTTTTACTTGAATATTTATTTAAAGGCCCAGCGTGGAGGATTCAGGGGGATATACTGGCAGAAATGTAATATAAATCTGTCTTTCTTTAGTGTTTAATCATCTGTAAATCTAATGGTTGTGTTCTGGTTCCCTCAGAATGACACGTTTATATCTCCACAGGGAGCAGGTCCTCGTCTACAGAGATCACCATGTTGCACCGCCATGTTTCTACAGTAGCCCAGAACAGACTGGGAAACAGATTTTTTTTCACATGCAACTGTATTATTCAGTGGTTTTACCGATTTAAATCAGCTGGTCTGTTTGTTTTGGAGAGGAAGAGACCTCTGAGGATAATTCAGCTCCCAGCAAAAACCTCATGAACGTCTGGATCTGAAGTTATCAGACGAAAGAGCTGAGCATACATTAGCAGGTGCTAGGTTAGCAGCCTATCTGTTCCATGCCAAACTGCATCAGGAAAACACTGATTTTCACATGAAACATCTTTTTTCCATGGTTTTACCGATTTAAATCAGCTGGTGTGTTTGTTTTGGAGAGGAAGAGACCTCTGAGGATAATTCGGCGCTCGGTTCAAACCTCCTGAACGCGTGAACACATTAGTCACTAGGTTAGCAGCCCGTCTCCGACAGTATAGAAGAAACACTGATTTGTAATGTGAACCTGTTTATTCAGTGTAAATCAGCTGGTAATCCTCACTGATAGACACCATACAACAAATTGTACTTGAACACAGTACTTGAGTAAATGTTCTTAGTTAAGTAACATTTTCGATTCCCCACTTCTCCAGTCCACATGTTGAGGTATGGTTGGGCCAGATACTGAACTCTGAGCTGCTCCTGATGGATCAGTGTGTGTGTGTGTGTGTGTGTGTGTGTGTGTGTGAATGGTTACTGAGCAGCAGGTGGCACCACGTACAGTAGCCTCGGCCAAAACTGTGTGAGTGTGTGAAAAGGTGTGACACGTGGTGTGAAAGAGCTTTGAGTGGTCGAAAAGACAAATACAGGTCCGTCCATTTACCTGAGTATTGTTAGTGTGGTTTCAGTATTTCACTCAAGTAAAGGTTCATATACTTCTTTTTCTTCTTCTTCCTCTTCTTCCTCCTTCATGGGGAGATGTTGTATTTTTACAGTACATCACTTCTGAATGTGCACTGAGGCTAAAAATAACTGAGTTCAGAGGAAACTAAAATCCTCAGTATGAGGAGATTTCACTGCAGCACAGTCTGTCACACACACACATTCTTGTACTTCTATCCTTGTGAG
Source organism: Epinephelus fuscoguttatus (assembly GCF_011397635.1). Taxonomy (NCBI): domain Eukaryota; kingdom Metazoa; phylum Chordata; class Actinopteri; order Perciformes; family Serranidae; genus Epinephelus; species Epinephelus fuscoguttatus. The sequence goes on along the minus strand of NC_064757.1, from coordinate 45,573,085 downwards.
GACCCTCACTGACATGATGCATTCCCAGGCCCCTCACCCTAAGGGACTGTTTGTTATTCATGGGGGGGGGGGGGGGGGGGGGGGGTCCAAATAGGGGGCAGCATGTTAAATAATGTGTTTAAGCACTAGGGAGGATCTTATGTTTTTTATTTAGGTTTAAGGCAGGGGCATGCAAATTTAAATGGTTGTATTTTTTATCTGTTTTACCACAGATTTTTAAAGAAAATGTGCCTTCAAAATCTCGGTGATTTATTTTGCCAATTTTCTGATAAAACATGCAAAATTTAGCAATACTTTTTGGCAATTTCTTTCATAAGAAAACTTAGCTTCCAAATTTTGGTGATATTTCATTTCTAAATAAAACATGTACATTTTGGCAATATAGTGATTATTTGTGCCAACTTTTTTAAGAAAATATGCCTTCCAAATTTTGGCGATTTTTTTAATTAAACATGCTAAATTAGGGGATAGTTTTTGGTGATAATTTTTGGCAATAATATTTGTTGATTTGTTGATTTTCCAAATCTTGGTCATAAATTTGGACAATTTTTAAAGTAAATGTACAAATTTTGTCGACATTTTTTGGTGATAATTTTTTAATAAAAAATGCAAATTTGGTGATACATTTTGATGACTGTTTTAACAAACACGTGTTGCAAATTTTGGTGATCTTCAAATTAAACATGCAAATTTAGGTGATCATTTTTGATGTTTATTTTTGTCAATCATTTTTTGGCGATTTTTTTTTTTAAGAAAATATGCCTTCCAAAATGACACCACTTATCATAGTCAGAAACAGAAATTATCTTTGGATTTTCACATTTCCGACGACCCTTGGACACATCATGTGTGACAGACACTTTCTTCAGAAAAAACAAACAAACTCATAACCAAATCTGATCTTAAAATAGTGATATTTCATCAAAATCACTTTGTTCTAAATTAGACCAAAAACAAACCATTTACACGACAAGAGTGAAAAACTGAGACTTTTTTTAAACTCCAGGATTTCATCTTCAACTTTTAACTTTCAAACATCAAAGTTTTAAAAATCTAATAACTCATTTATGGTGGAGGGAGGGTCATGGATCTTCCTCCAGTCACTCAGGGAGGGTCGAAATAGTTAATAAGTAAAGACCAGTCCCTAACCTGAACCATCACAACTAACACCAACCTTTACCTTCACCTAAACCTTCACCTAACATGAACCCTGGAACCAAGTCTGAGCTTTCAAACAGGCCGATGAAATGTCAAAGAAGTCCTCACTCTGTTGCTACAATACGTTTTCTGGTCCTCACTATGTATCATGTTCAAGTTCACACACACACACACACACACACACACACACACACACACACACACACACACACACACACACACAGCAGCAGGTTCTTTCTAGCTCCCACAGGACTGTGAGCCCATTATTCACAGCTACAGCAGCTTCAATAGGACACAGAGTCATCAGTCTGTTACAGTTCACATTATCTTCGTGAGTGTGAAGTGTATGCTGACCTTTGACCTTTGACCTCGAGCAAACACTCACAGGGAGCTGAGTGGTAAATGACGAGGCCGTCAACATTTCTCTGCAGAAAGATGCCAAGCAGTTCTATTTTTAAAACTGAGCCGTTCACATCCATCAGCAGAGGCTCTGTTGTTCAGTGTTTCCATGGCGATGCCTCTCTCGCATCCCTCTCCAAAAAAAAAAAAAAAAAAAAACCAGCCATCCTATATCTCAACATGAGCAGACACATTTTCAGCCTCACTGTGTCAGACTGTCACAGACACACAGCGCTAACTGACATCAGCACCATCTTGGTTTAGCATGTTAGCATGTTGCTAATTAGCTGAGGCTGATGTGAATGTCGTCAGTTCTGCAGGCGTTTGGTCATAAACAACCTGATGATGGCGCTACAGGAAAAGTCAGAGGATTCATCCCGAGGGGAACATGAGCCACAGCTCATCACATCCAGCAGGGGATGAGCTGTTTCAGTCAGAACCACAGCAGACGGCGGACAGACAGACGGACAGACATTACAGAGTCATGATGCTAACACGGCTAAATGCTAATCAGCTTTTAAAAAATCACTTTGACGTGATTTTTGACTGTAAAACTGGACTTATAACATGCTCAGCCAACCTAACATGTTAAAACACAGCTGCAGATGTGTTTACGAATATGAGGTAGATATCATGTGACATCACGGGCGCATTATGAGACAATGGGCCCCAGGGACAGACATGCAAAGGGCCCCACCACCTCCCGACATGGGAGCCAGACACTCAGACTTCTTGGTGGTTCTGCCTCGTTTTTAACTGCATCTTTTGTCTTTGTTGTCTTCATGCATTTTTTTTTGTGGCTCTGCAACTCATCCTCCCTGTGACCTCATCACATGTCCATGTCTGGTCGTGAACTTTCCACGTCCACATATGACAACGACCACTGACTTTCACTGGGGAGAGCAGTGTTCACTTCCTGTCAGATGTAAAGCCAAACTCTGTTCTTTCTTCCTAAACGTAACCACGTGCAGAGCTGGGTAGTAACTAGTTACATTTATTCAGTTACATTTACTTGAGTAACTTTTTGGATACATTGTACTTTTCAGAGTAGTTTTAATGCAAAATACTTTTTACTTTTACTTGAGTTATATTGTTTTAAAGCAACAGTACTCTTACTTGAGTACAATATTTGGCTACTCTACCCACCTCTGAGTACATAATTACATATACACACACACACACACACACACACATATATATGTACAGTATATATAAGAATGTATTTGTGTTTCCTGTGCGTTGATTTATGTTGTGTTTGTAAAGATTTAATTTATTTTTGTTTTAGTTAAAGGGGTATCGTTTAAAATACATGAATTTGCAGATTATTATTTTTGATTGATTGATTACGTTCATGTTATTATTTTACAAATAAATCAGATGTTACTCAACAGTTACTCAGTACTTGAGTAGTTTTTTCACCAAATACTCTTTTACTCTTAAGTAATTATTTGGATGACTACTTTTTGCTTTTACTTGAGTAATATTGTTCTAAAGTATCAGTACTCTTACTTGAATACAATATTTGGCTACTCTACCCACCTCTGACCATGTGTGTGTTGTTGAAGGTAAAAAACATCAGTTGGTGGTGTTGTACTGATGTAGTGCTTTTATTTTGAAAGAGACTGTATCAAACTGTGCATTTCCTGTGAAAACAGAAGTGTATTTTGAAAACAGACAATGCATGTAACAGGCTGAAGTTGACACGGCGTCCCAGAACGTCAACAACCAACACACCCAGGGTACCTTGGACGTCATATGTGGACGTGGAAAGTCCATGACCAAACGTGGACATGTGACGAGGTCACAGTGAGGATGATGATGGAGTAAGATAATGTCAGAACTACTCTTAGATCCTTTACTTTACTATGTTAAGTATTATCAGCAATTAAAGGGATAGTTCAGATGCTTTGCAGTGGGGTTGTATAGGGCACTTATAGTCAGTGTATAACACACAGTAGGTGTCAGTTTGGAGTCTGACATGGAAGCTAACAATGTCCTGCTGTGGACGGGTCGGCAACAAAATGTGTTTTAGCCACCTAATAAAATCACTATCAGTTACAGTGTGTGATATACTGAGAGTGTTTTCACAGCTTCACTTTAACGTCAGACTGATTTCCAACTGGAAAATGAAGTCATTATATCTCTCTCTTCAGAGCCAGACTCCATTGAGAAAACCAGTAATTTAACATCAGTGAACTCAGGAGCTGCTGGTCGACTGCTGCTGCAATCAGTTAGTGTGTTTGTGTTACTGTGTGACTTTGGTGAACATAAATTAACAGATTGCAGCAGCAGTCGACCAGCAGCTCCTGAGATCAGTGAGCTGAAATTACTGTTTTTCTCAATGGAGTCTGGTGGCTGTGACGAGAGCAGAGATGGGAACTGAAGCTTCCGGCAGTCTGATGGAAAGGTGAAAATATCCTCAAAATAACACTGAAACTGATACCGATGTATGATTTGTTGCCGACCCGTCCACAGCAGCACATGCAGCCTCCATGTCAGACTCCAGCCTGCTTCTCCAAACTGACATCTACTGTATGTGACACACTGACTGTGGATAAAAACCTCACACAGCTCAGTTTAGGAAAACCTGGACTGTCCCTTTAAAGAATAAAAAGTACAAATATTAGGCAGGTGTGTTATATATATTGTTCCTGACTGTAAATGTAGTGCAGCAAGAAGTACTTCCCTCTGAGGAGATGAGAGGTATAAAGTACAGCAGAAATACTCATGTAAGGTACAAACATGACGCACCTGAGTAAACGTAGCTGAAGCTGCAGCACAGACAGACTGTGGACTCATTACTAAACACATGACCATCCTTAAATTACAGGAACATTTAGAGACATTATTATGGGACAGTCACGGGAGGATTTGACAGAGAGGAGGCAGATGTTGTGAATCTGGATGAGGAGGGGGGGCTGTTACATAAAACCATCCTCTCCTTCTTAATCCATCCTCCATCCTCTCCTCCATCCTCTCCTCCTCTGCTCCGCGGCGTGCTCACTGCCCGGCAGCCTCTTACATAACTTCAGACACCTGATTACACCTCCATTATCTGACCATTAAACACTGCTTGGGTTCATGCTTTAAGGAAACACGCAGAGAGTGAGGCGCCTGCAGGAGGGATGGATAGAGGGACGGCGAAGCTTCTCTGCCCCGCTGCGGCGCACCGCAGCTCGGCGTGTCACCGCGCCGGCTCCCGCGGACAAGGTCGAGCAGAACCGGGACAGAGTCGGGCCGAAGCCCCGCTGGAAACATCCCCATCTACCCTCCACCAGGATGTGTACGGCTCCGGTTTATTATAATCCAAACTTCACTCCGCAGTTCTGCTGATCGTCATATTGAATATAATCTCTGTAATAATCCTCCACATGATGTCATGTTATTTCACACACACGCACACACACATAAACACAGGCTGCTGTCCCTGTAATATTCCACATGGAGAGTTACTGTGGAGAGTATTAATGATAATAAAAATATAGACAGGTGACATATATGCTCACACACACACACACACACACACACACACACACACACACACACACACACACACACACACCTTACCTGTTTGTTGTCACCGGTGTTTGTTCAGAAACATCCAGCAGCTCCGTCATCAACTGTTTCTCTGCGCGAGCGCCCCCAAATATAGTCCGAGAGCGCGCGTGAGAGGGCGCGCGTGTCCGTGTCAGTGGCTTGTGTGTGTGATATCAGCAGCAGTGTGCCTCTGTGTGTTTGGACCAGTCCATGTGCAGCAGCAGTGGGGGGGTTAAACATGACGGTGCAACATGGAGCTGCTGTAATGACGCTTACACTTAATGAGCTGTTAAATTATTATTTTTGGTGTGTTCCTGTAAATACTGCAAGAGTTTGACCTTGAAGCGGCAATATTACTGAAATATTCTGTATGTAGAGTTTTAGTTCAGCTGTTTGTCAGACGTTGTTGTTTCTCTGACCCAAATAAACAAGAAAGAAATATTTAATCTGAAAAATCAATCTAATGACAACACAGAGAGAGAAATGACAGCAGAGAGACAGAAACACAAATAGTAGATGCAAAACAGATACAAAGAGGCACAGATCAACTACAAAGATGCAAACTGTCCATAAAAAATAAACAGAAATAGATGCAAAACAACTATATTGACACACAAATGAACCACAAACACACAGAAAACTGAAAAAACCTCAACCAGAAATAGATGAAAATCAACCACAGAGAGTTACAAACCAATTCTAAAGATGCAAATTCGTCATAAAGAAACAAAAAATGACCAGAAATGTACACAAAACGGTAAAAAAACACACACAAGAGATGCAAACTGACCATAACGAGGCACAAAAATGACATTAAAGGGACAAAAGTGACCACAAATAGACACAAAACAGCAGAAGAAGACACCACAATAGATGCAAAACAACAGTAAAGAGACACAAACTGACTATGAAGTTGCAAATTGGCCATAAAAAGACAAAAAAAATGACCAGAAACACAAACAAAATGACAAAAAACAACCACATACAGAGGCCAAGCAGCTACAAAGAGACACAAACCGACTTTAGAGACGCAAACTGACCATAAAGAGACACAAAACGACATCAAGAGACAACATGACCACAAAAAGATGCAAAACAACTATAAGGAGATGAAAAATGACAAAAATCAAGCAGGAATAGATGCAGAACAGCTACAAGGAGACACAAATCAACTACAAAGATCCAAACTGTCCATAAAAAATAAACAGAAATAGATGCAAAACAACCACAGAGACTCAAACTGACCATAAATACACAAAAAGTGACCACAAATAGACACAAAACAGCAGAAGAAGACACCAATAGATGCAAAATAACTGTAAAGAGACACAAACTGACTATGAAGTTGCAAAAAACAACCACATACAGAGGCCAAGCAGCTACAAAGAGACACAAACCGACTTCAGAGACGCAAACTGACCATAAAGAGACACACAACGACATCAAGAGACAACATGACCACATGAAGATGCAAAACAACTATAAAGAGACGAAAAGGGACCACAAAACAGCCAAATGACACAAAAACAAGCAGAAGCAGAAACAAAACAAACACAAAGAGACACAAGGATGCAAACTGGCCATAAAACACAAAATGACAGCAAAGAGACAAAAACAACCAAAAATAGATTCAAACCAACGAGACAGAGTTTCCAGACACAGAGGTCGCACATTCAGAGACACAAACTGACTGCAGAGGGAACGTTGTTGAGCAATAAACTAAAGCTGCTGTTGAGAATTTAACTCTCAGATCTGAGACGAAGGCGCCGACCAGGAGAGTTTCAGTTTGTATTAAACACTGAGCGTGTCGGAGGATCTCTCTCCTGATGAAGATGAGGTTTAAAATGGAGGTTTCAGTGTGTTCAGACATTAAAGACAGGTTTATATTCCTCAGAGTGAATCTTTTTCCTGCACTGAGCGTGAGCACTGATGCTCCTCACCTCAGCTCCGTGCCGTGGCGTCCTCTGTCTCCTCTCCACGTCAGCGCCCGTGGCCTCAGCAGCCGTCGGATAAAGGAGCTCCATTCATCCCTGTTGCGGAGCTGATGGCCTTAATTTGGCTTCATTCAGAGCAGCAGGTCAGAGAGGAGACTCTATTCAGGACCGACACACTGCTGCAGGTGATGCTGCACTCAGGGACCTCAAACTGTGGCGTGGGGCCCTGCTGGGGTCCCCCACACGCCCCCACGGGTCCTCGGTGATGTCACACACTCTGAGCTCACAGTTTATAGACACAGATATAAGCTCAGCATGGTTTAGCCCCCAGTTATAAAGCTGAGCCTCTGGCTGCCTGTGCTCCAAGTCGTGACCTGAGATCCTCGAGTCCTCTCTCACTAGTCGTCCCCAGATCGAGGCAGGTAACTGAAGGTGACTGGGCCTTTTCCATCGAGGCTCTGAAGCTGACTAACACCTGTTTTTAAATCACTGCTTAAAACATATTCTTGTAGGAAAGTTTCCGTTTAATGTCTGATCTGTACCTTTTGTCCTATTTTTGCTGCCGTAATCTTATTGTTGTCTTATTTTCACACACTTTTGTTTCTTGCTTTGATAAGTGTTGATGTTTTTAAAAGCAAACTCAAGACCTACCTTTTTAGCCCAGCTCCTCATTGAACTGTCTTTTATTTCATTTTATTTTATTATTTTTTTTAAAATTAATTTATTTATATACTGTACAGGCCAAAAGTTTGGACACACCTTCTCATTCAATGCGTTTTCTTTATTTTCATGACTATTTACATTGTAGATTCTCACTGAAGGCATCAAAACTATGAATGAACACATGTGGAGTTATGTACTTAACAAAAAAAGGTGAAATAACTGAAAACATGTTTTATATTCTAGTTTCTTCAAAATAGCCACCCTTTGCTCTGATTACTGCTTTGCACACTCTTGGCATTCTCTCCATGAGCTTCAAGAGGTAGTCACCTGAAATGGTTTCCACTTCACAGGTGTGCCTTATCAGGGTTAATTAGTGGAATTTCTTGCTTTATCAATGGGGTTGGGACCATCAGTTGTGTTGTGCAGAAGTCAGGTTAATACACAGCCGACAGCCCTATTGGACAACTGTTAAAATTCATATTATGGCAAGAACCAATCAGCTAACTAAAGAAAAACCAGTGGCCATCATTACTTTAAGAAATGAAGGTCAGTTAGTCCGGAAAATTGCAAAAACTTTAAATGTGTCCCCAAGTGGAGTCGCAAAAACCATCAAGCGCTACAACGAAACTGGCACACATGAGGACTGACCAGGAAAGGAAGACCAAGAGTCACCTCTGCTTCTGAGGATAAGTTCATCCGAGTCACCAGCCTCAGAAATCGCAAGTTAACAGCAGCTCAGATCAGAGACCAGATGAATGCCACACAGAGTTCTAGCAGCAGACCCATCTCTAGAACAACTGTTAAGAGGAGACTGCGCGAATCAGGCCTTCATGGTCAAATAGCTGCTAGGAAACCACTGCTAAGGAGAGGCAACAAGCAGAAGAGATTTGTTTGGGCCAAGAAACACAAGGAATGGACATTAGACCAGTGGAAATCTGTGCTTTGGTCTGATGAGTCCAAATTTGAGATCTTTGGTTCCAACCGCCGTGTCTTTGTGAGACGCAGAAAAGGTGAACGGATGGATTCCACATGCCTGGTTCCCACTGTGAAGCATGGAGGAGGAGGTGTGATGGTGTGGGGGTGTTTTGCTGGTGACACTGTTGGGGATTTATTCAAAATTGAACACTGAACCAGCATGGCTACCACAGCATCCTGCAGCGACATGCCATCCCATCCGGTTTGCGTTTAGTTGGACGATCATTTATTTTTCAACAGGACAATGACCCCAAACACACCTCCAGGCTGTGTAAGGGCTATTTGACCAAGAAGGAGAGTGATGGAGTGCTGCGGCAGACCACCTGGCCTCCACAGTCACTGGACCTGAACCCAATGGAGATGGTTTGGGGTGAGCTGGACCGCAGAGTGAAGGCAAAGGGGCCAACAAGTGCTAAACACCTCTGGGAACTCCTTCAAGACTGTTGGAAAACCATTTCAGGTGACTACCTCTTGAAGCTCATGGAGAGAATGCCAAGAGTGTGCAAAGCAGTAATCAGAGCAAAGGGTGGCTATTTTGAAGAAACTAGAATATAAAACATGTTTTCAGTTATTTCACCTTTTTTGTTAAGTACATAACTCCACATGTGTTCATTCATAGTTTTGATGCCTTCAGTGAGAATCTACAATGTAAATAGTCATGAAAATAAAGAAAACGCATTGAATGAGAAGGTGTGTCCAAACTTTTGGCCTGTACTGTATATTTTTAATATAACCTGTTTTTATTATCATTAATACCTGACAAACTCTCCATGTGGAATATTACGGGGATATTAAACCCGCCTGTTTGTCCAGATCAGCCTGTGTTTACGTGTGTGTGTGTATGTGTGTGTGTGTGTGTGTGTGTGTGTGCGCGTTAAATAACATGACATCATGTGAAGGATTATTATAGAGATTATATTCAATATGACGATCAGCAGAACTGCGGAGTGAAGTTTGGATTATAATAAACTGTGCAGAGATATGACCGGAGCACCGCTAACATAACGTCAGACACAGCTAACGTTACGTTACCCAGTGGTTTGTGGAGTTAGTTTGACATTTTGACGTCGCCATCTTGTTTTTTTTGGAGCCAGAAGTGACCATATTTGGGCGAGAGGGAGGAGCTGACTGAGAAGTCGACGACACTGTCAGCAGACAGCCTGTCAGTCAGAGAGGCCCCTTAAGCCTTAATAAAAATGTAAACAGGTGAGTTATATATAAAGTCAGCCTCGTACAGGCGTCATGAATGTTGGAATTAGCTCCAGAGACCAAAACTGTTTTTGTACCAGGCTGTAAACATGTTTATTTCTACATGTGAACGTGGAGGTCTGTGGGGCTGACTCACTGTTGGAGCCAGCCTCTAGTGGACATTAGAGGAACTGCAGGTTTTGGATTTATTCCTCAGCTCTGGCGTTGCTGCTGAAACGTTTGCACAGCGTCCTGACTTTATTGGACTCAGGCTTGTAAAAGCTGAAGCAGTGTCACAGCTGTCCAGTCAGAGAGGAGTCATAACATGAGTGTTAGCGATGTCAGTGATGAAGCAACATGGAAGCTGCTGCTCACACCAGACAGAATAAAGTGTTTTAATTCAACTTTTTGTTGTTCAGATAAAATCCGTGTCATTTCTTATTATAAAAAATACAATTAATAATTATATTTGGTGTCAATATTTTCATTTCACTGTCAGTAAGTTTTACACATGTTGTCTTTTCTTGTTTTATTGATGCTGTGTGATTTTAAACTGTTCATTTTTATTGTTGTTGTTTTTCTGTGGGGGACACGAGATCACTGCTGATGATCCAAATGAAATAAATTAAAATAAATAATGTCAGTAGAGATTTTTATATTTAAAAAAATGTAAACAGGAAACGTCATTCTTCCTAAATGTTGCATTATTTGTTAAAAACGTGATTATAACTGGCAAAAAAATTCCGTTTCCATTTTCAGCTCCATTTTCAGCTCCACACTGCTCCTCATGTGGTGAAGATAATATAATAATAATCATGAATATTTACATTACACACATCCTGTAAAATGTAATTGATACTACTACTAATAAAATGATTATTCAATTAATCAGAATATTTACAGTATTTATTCTGTGATCAGCTGATGTTGACCCCGCAGTTCTGTCTCCGTCCTCTCAGGGAGTCCAGGTGACGACCCTGACGGCGGTCTGAGCGGCCCGCCGGATGTCCTGGTCCTCCTCTGCAGCCTCGCTCCTCCTCACCAGCAGGGGGAGCTGCTCCAGCAGGAGGCGGCGGCCATCCGGAGCTTCAGCCAGCGCGGTCAGAGCCCGCAGGGAGTACATGACGAGGGCCTTCCTCCTCTTCCTCCTCTCCTTATCCTCCTCCTCCTCTTCACTGTTGGACACCAGGGCGAGGAGGACGGGGACGACGTTCAGATCCAGACACCGCTGCTTACCTGCCATCAAACCCAGTTTAAATCAGTTCACTGATTCTGAGACAGAGCTGAGGCTCATGGGTAATGTAGTCCTTAGAGCCACGGCGGTCAGAACAGAAATGTACATGAGGTGTGTGTTAGCACCTGTGATGATGATGACGGTGTACATGATGACTCCTGCAGCGTAGGCCTGAACCTCGACGTCGTCGTCCTGCAGCAGGTTGACCACGGCAGGAAGTACCGCCTCCTCACACACCCGCCGCTTCCCGTCATCACAAACACTAAACCAGCAGAGAGCAATCACAACAAACAAACAAACAAACAAAGACTGAAACTGATGCTGACGTTTCAGTTTAGGTTTGAAGTCATGAGAAGAGTGACTCTATGTGTGTGTGTGTGTGTGTGTGTGTGTTAGCACTGAAAGGAGTTGAAGTGACAGTTGAAGTGAGCGCAGGATGTCACGCTGCAGCCTGGTGTCTCACCTGAGGGCCATCATGGCGGCAGCCGCTTCTCTGCGGATGTTCGGGGAGCGGTGGGAGAGTTTGTGGCCCAGCACAGAGACACCGTCAGAGGCCAGAGCCGGTCGAGGGTCCAGCCTGGAGCAGGAGCTGAGGGTGGAGAGGAGCAGCACCTGCACCTGCACCTCCTCTTCCTCCTCCTCCTTCACCTCTCTGAGCTTCAGCATCAGTGTAGGAACCAGAGTCAGGAGAGCTTCTGCACCTGCAGGATGACACACAGTGATTTCTAGTAAAATAAAATAAAATCTTTGTGATGCTACATAACAACATAATGTTGTGTTCACACTGGGCGCAAATAAAACAATCTGAATTACAGGTGAAGTCAATGTGAAGATGCAATTAGAGGCAAATTTCCTCTGGATGGTGCGATGGACACAAACTATGCTAGCGTTTAAACTCATGTGAGTAACGCAATGCAAAAATTCTCATCACGTATGGTGCGAATAAAACAATTCGCAAGACTGAATTAAATGTACAGTCAATGGAAAGACACGATGAGACATGAATTCCCGCTGATGGACGCAATGCGAATGACGCAAAATAAGTGGCGCAAATGAAATGAGTGGCATGATTACGCGTCGTACCGGCAGAAATTCGTTCATCGATGGAGAAATGTCACGTGCATATGATGCGAGTTATTTGTGTGTAATGAAGCCAGTCGACACAAAATATTCTAGTGTTTAAAGTCGCACGAGAAACGCGACACACCACGTATGAATAAAACTATCTGCGCAAGTGAATTACATGTAGAGTCAATGTAAAAACATAATAAGACGCCATTCCCACCAGGTGGCGTGATGGATGTGATGTGAATGACGTGAAATCTGCAAATTATGTTGTGTGAATGAAGTGAGTAGCGCGATTTCGTGTCATACACTGATTCAGCAATTTCACAAGCCTATCATGTGAGTTATTTGCACATAATAAAACGAGTCTTCACAAAATATTCTAGCATTCAAACTCACGCAACGTAAAGACACAATTAGGAGCGAATTCCTGCCAGACGGCGTGACGGTTGGGATGGACGCAACGCAACTGACACAAATTAAGCAGCGCGGATGAAGTGAGTGCAATGTCGCGTCATATGCTTTTTCGCAAGAGCTGAAAATTCTTAACTTCAGTGAGCGATTCGTACAACAGCCAAGCTGGCAGAACTTCATTCATCGATTCAGCAATTACACGAACAGTTAAATTTTAAATAACGAAGTGATACAAGACAAAATATTCTAACACAATTTCGCATGTGACTGAGTTTATGATTACAGTATAATCATAATTATTATTATCAGTTTAACTGCTGCTATTACTACACAAAGTGCAAATGTTACTGCTCCCCTGACAGTGAAACATGTCTATAAAAATAATCTATCTATCTTTAATCATTTAATTTCAAGAGTCAGAGACACTCAGTCTTCAGATCTCTGCGGTGTAGCCTTCATAATAAACTGCAGCTCCTGCACTGAGTCATTTAGTGATCTCAACATTATCTTTATTCCCTGTGCAGCTCTAGTTTGGACTCAGAGGTGATGAGTTTACCTGCAGGCAGCAGAGTGAGGCGGTGCAACACTCGGAGGGCGTTCAGCCTGCAGGAGGACGAGGAGTCGTCCAACAGCTGAGACAGAGCAGGGAGGAGGGAGGAGGAGAGCAGGGCCTGTCTGCAGGACGACACAAAACAGACACCAATAAACAAACAGGGATTTAAAGGAACAGAGTGTCAGATTCAGAAGGATTTAGTGTTGTCTATCAGTGAGGATTACAGATTACAGATTACAGATTACAACCATCTGAAACTGCTCCTGGTTAGAATTCCTTCAGTGTTGATTGCTGAGGAGCTGAATTATCCTCAGAGGTCTCTTCCTCTCAGAAACACACACACCAGCTGATTTAAACTGGTTTCTCACTACAGTGTCCAACGTGAACACATGAATGTCTCTATCTAGAGTCAGTGTTTGGTTTGTCCCTTCTGGGCTACTGTAGAAACATGGCGGTGCAACATGGTGATCTCTGTAGACAGGACCTGCTCCCTGTGGAGATATAAACGTGTCATTCTGAGGGAACCAGAACACAACCATTAGATCAGATTTAAATCCGACACACTGGAGCTTTAAAGCTGCCGTCGTCCATCATGTGGTGTCACTTCCTGCTGTCATTTATTTCCACTGACAGATTCACTGTGTGACTAAACGTCACTACAGTTTGACCCTCAGTGATTTGTGCTACACCGCCATCTGCTGGTGACATCACAGAGTACAGGAAGGACAAACGGCTCATCGCTAACTGCTCCTCCGTCAGGTTCAGTGTGTGTCTGCAGCCACACTGCTGTTCCTTCATCACCATGAACACACACACACACTGGAGTTTATCTGGACTCACACACACACACACACACACACACACACACACACACACACACAGATTCATCCGCCGCTGAAAATAGTCCCCATAAGACCACAGTCTGTTTACCTGCCGATGCTGTGGGCGCTCAGCAGGTGAAGCAGCTCACAGGTTTTTGTCCTGACTGATGGATCTTCATCCTCAAACAAAACCTTCAACTGCTCCAGAAAACCTGCAGAGGAAGAGGACGAGGAGGAGGATGAAGAATGTATCAGCACTTAAAAAAAAAGGGTAAAATCAGTTTAATAATATTTTCTACAAACAAATCCTTAAAACCACAGAGGAACAATTAAATCAAGACAAATTAATTCTAAATCTGTTTAAAATTTAATTTCAATTTTAATTTGATTTCAAAATTATTATTTTTTTAAATTTTAACTTTTTAAAAATGTATTTATATTAATTTAATTTTAAATTTGTTTTTCATCTAAATCTGTTTTTATATCAGCGCTCAGATCCTGTACTTCAGTAAAAGTACTGACAGACTACTATGAGGTAAAAGTACTCTATTACTAATAAAGGTTCTGCATCACCATCTTCTATAAGTAAAATTAAAGTTCCAGTGTCTGCAGTAAAAGTAGGGGAGACCGGGGCTGGTTGTCACAGAGCTTATTACAGCCACACTAGAGGGCGCTGTGACGTCATGTTGATGTAAAACAGTTGGCCTGACGTCCTGCTCATTCTGTGCAACAAACACAAAACAGAGTAATTTTTAATGTTGGTGTTTTTGTATTAAAAGCTTGCAGCTTATTCGTCATTTAAAAATCAAACACTTATTAAAAATTCAAAGGTTTGAGTCAACGTTTAGCGCGCAAGCTAACGTTGTGTGGTAGCTAGCTTTAAATGTTGGTCAAGGGGTCAGCTGGGGACGATTGTGTCACGTGTGACAGTTCAGAGACACACACACACACACACACGCGTTACTTGAGTTCCTCATTTCATTGTGTTTCATCTCTTTCATTTAAAGTCATATTCATAACGAGTTGTGACGACACGATGGCTTTGATAAAGATCACATTTTTTCAGCTCTGTGAATTCCTTCCATCTTCAGCCTGAGCCTGAGGCTGGGGAGAGAACCACAGCTGTGGAAGACATCCTGCGTGGTACCTGTGCCCACGACTCCGCACCCCAAGGACTTCAGCAGTTTCAGACTGGTGGCATTAACATCGCACCTCATGAAGACTCTGGAGCGCCTGGTCCTGTCTTGTGTCCGCCCCGCAGTAGGTCCTTCAATGGACCCGCTGCAGTTTGCCTACCAGCCTGGCACTGGGGTGGACGACGCCGTCATCTTCCTCCTGCATAGAGCTCTTCATCACCTGGAGAAGATCTGAAACTTTCAACACCATACAGCCTGCACTTCTGAGGGACAGACTGGAGCACATAGGGGTGGCTAATCACCTCACATCCTGGATCCTGGACTACCTCACGGACCGGCCGCAGTATGTCAGGACCCAGGATTGTGTATCGGACTTGGTTGTCTGCAGTACAGGGGCCCCGCAGGGGACGGTGCTGGCACCGTTCCTCTTCTCCCTCTACACTGCAGACTTTTCATACGACACCCCTACCTGTCATCTGCAGAAGTTCTCTGACGACTCTGCCATCGTCGGCCTCATCACAGATGGGGACGACAGGGAGTACAGAGAACTGAACCAGGACTTTGTGGACTGGTGCCTGAGGAACCACCTTCAGATCAACACGGTGAAAACCAAAGAGCTGGTGGTGGATTTCCGCAGGTGCAGACTCCTCCCCCAACACCGGTGAACATCCAGGGAAAGGACTTTGAGATGGTGACATCTTATAAGTACCTGGGTGTTCATCTTAACAATAAACTGGACTGGACTGATCACATGACAGCACTGTACAGGAAAGGCCAAAGCAGACTCTACCTGCTGAGGCGGCTCAGGTCTGTTGGAGTGCAGGGGGCGCTCCTGAAGACCTTCTTTGACACTGTGGTGGCATCAGCCATCTTTTACGGAGTGGTCTGCTGGGGCAGCAGTGTCTCGGCTGCAGATAGGAAGAGACTGGACAAGCTGATCAAGAAGGCCAGCTCTGTCCTGGGATGCTCTCTGGACTCTGAGGACTAATGACTCCCATCCTCTGCAGGAGAAGATAAAAGCTGTGGAGAGCTCCTTCAGCGATAGACTGATTCACCCAAAGTGTGTGAAGGAACGCTATCGCAGGTCCTTCCTGCTGCTGCTGTCAAGCTACATAACCAGCACTGCTCACAGTAAACTGCACCATGGACACTTTAGGGACACCACTATGAGCATACCTGTCCCCCTTGTTGTTGTTTATCTGCACATACAATATTCACTTTGTACTAACTGTGCATTATTATTTATTGCTGTTTCTTGTATTTTTTGTACTTTTTTCTGCATGCCTAGTTTTTTAAGTTTTAAATTTTGAAATCTTTAATCTGACTCTTTCCCCTTGACTGCTGTAACACTGGAATTTCTCAATTGTGGGATCAATACAGGTGTATCTTATCTTATCTTATCTTATCTTATCTTATCCCTCTCATTACAGAGATTAATGTTTCAATTCATGCTTTAGACACAGGACCAAACTCAGTATTTAAATGAAGTAAGTGAACCCAGTCTGTGCGGTATCGTCTCTGCACCGTGTACCTCCGGTAACGGCCTGGTAGATCCTCTCCGGGTCGTGCATCAGGTCACAGAGTGAGTTCAGGGCCCGCTGCCTCCTCCTCCTCCTCTTCCTCCCCACCTCCTGCTGCTGCAGCTCCTCAAACAGCTGAGGGACGGCCCGCAGGCCGAAGGCCACCGGAGCCCGGCTCGTGTCCGTCACAGGACCGGACATCGCTCCTCGGGTTAAAGTTACAGAGTCAACCGGGTTTGTTGGTGAGTTAGCCAAACTGCAAAGTACGGTTGCCTAGTAACAGTAAATAGAGAGCAGAGGATGTGACGTCACGCCCGGGGACAGGAAGGAGAAGTACAGAACAAGTCAGGAGCACAAGTTTAAGGATAAGAAAGGCAACAACAATAGAAACAGTGAAGGAGCCACGTGACAGACATTAAAGAACAAAGACACTGAGACACATGATTCAGATTTTGGGCTTTACTACTGAATTTTTCCAGATATTTCAGAAACTTTAAGGTGTTGTGTGGAAAAGCAAAAACCATGAGTGTCTAAAAGCCCATTGCTGCCTTTGTAATGGAGCACGCTGCATTCACTTGATCAAGAAAATAAAATGACACCTGATCTCGTAACTAAGAGATCTTGTGTCGTAATTACGATATAAACTCAAATATTTTGTGTTGACGTCATCAGCGTCACCAGAGGATCTCAATGCTGATTGGCTGTCGCAGCACAAATCAGTCGCAGAGGTTCAGTGTTTTCAATTCTCGCAAAGAAACAAAAAAAAGTTTGATGCAAAATTCTGCTACTCACCTAATTCGCACTTTGGCATCATTTGCATCGCGTCCATTTTTACATCGACTTTAAATGTAATTTGCGCTCGGTGTGAACACAACACTGAATCCTGACAGCAGGCGGGCGTCGCTCTGTTGTCACCGAGTCTGTCAAATATGCACTAATTAAATCACGTCAACAAAGCATGTAGCGATTAGCTGTGTGCTCTGCATCATAACGTACTGGAGGCGTAACCACTTCTACGATGAGCGAGTACTTATCTCCCTGCGTTTGTACTTCAACAGAAAACACGTTTCACTATTCTTGGACAACGACCAGGTAACACGTAGAATATGTGGGATCAGGCAGGTGGCACTAAAGCGTCAAATGTGGAATCGCAGGCAGACGTTCTGATTGGGCACATCCGATCACAGATGTCACACTGAGAATTAAAGTGTAACTGCAGCCTTTGACAGTCAGATGCTGAGAGACAGAGCGACAGCCATCAGAGTCTGAGTGAGGCCAAACAATAAATTATAATTTCCCAACGTGCTGCCGATGAAGTCTCTTTGGTGGCTTTTACGAGGAAAATAAATATGCTCAAATTAAGACGACAAAAAATGTGAAAATGAAATCTTTATTCATCTCGTCTTCAAACAGACACAGCGACGTTAACAAAATGTGGAGTGAATGACGAGGTGTATCACAGAAACAGAAACACATCATCCACTCTGAAATCTGACATAAAACAGAACTTAGATCCTTTATCTGCGTTTCACAAACGCCATGATGAGCTGCAGCAGTTTGGTCAGTGAGGTCAAAATCTAAAGAATTAAAGAGGAGACATATTTTCATTTTGGACGCCGACAGCTGAGCGAGTCTCTGAGGTCACAACAAAAACTGGATTCGTTAGTTTCAGGGTGTGATTCTGCATGACGGACCTCATGTTTAAAATTATTTAATAAAAAAAGAAAAACAGGTTGTTTCTTTGAGTCTATTTCTTCTTCTTCTTGCTCTTCTTCCCTCCCTCTCCCTGCTGAGAGCTGGTGTCTCCTCCTCCACTCTTCTGGGTCCGAGTCTTTAGTTTAGGGATCATCTCCGCTACATAGAACATCACGTCCTTACCTGAGGAAATAAAAATATAACATAAACATCACATTACTAAAATTACCACCTCGTAGTTATGTATAGGGCTGCCTACGATGCCTCAAAATTTGCTGCAAAGAAACTACAAACTCTCAAACATGGATGCTTCACACACAGAAGATCTATACAATCAGCACAGTTTCAAGATTAGAGTCACCAATTCAGTATCTGACCAAATGTCTCCCCTTCTGTTCCTGAGATATGACGTTAAAACATGATGATGTCACAGTCAAGCTGACCTTTGACCTTTATTATTTTATCCTGTTCGATATGTGTGTCACATTTTGTCATAATTAGTGCATAAATTCTGAAGTCATGGCTAAAAACATTTTGTAAAGTAACAGTGACCTTTGACGACTAAAATCTAACCATTTCGTCTTTGAGTACAAGCGGACATTTGTGCCAAATTTGAGATTCCCTCGAGGCCTTTATGAGATATTGCATTTATGAAATTGAGACAGATGCAGGGTCGCAGTGACTTTGAGTCTGACCACCAAAGTCTAACCAGTTCATCTTTTAATCCAAGTGGACGTTTGTGTCGAATTTGAAGAAATTCCCTAACGGTATTCTTGAGATATCGCTATCACAAGAATGACACAGACAAGGTCACGCTGACCTTGACCTCTGAACACCAAAATCTAGTCAGTTAATTGTTGAGTCCAAGTGGACGTTTGTGCCAAATTTGCGTACATGCCCTTTAGGCCTTTTTGAGTTTTGTGTTTTTGAGAATGAGACAGTGACGTTGACCTTTGACCACAAACTTCTCATCAGTTAATCCTTGACTCAAAGTGGACGTTTGTGCCAACATGCAAGTAAATAAAAGTCTCAGATCAGACTCCGTATGAGAGGACTTAGATCAGGATTGTGTGTCTGGTTTTGGACAATACGTGTCTCTTTAGCCTGAACGCTGTTGGACAAACGTGGTCAGAAAATGAGTTTCATTATCCCGAGTTTAAACTCTGATGTGTTTGTGTGAGTCGGACTTACGGGAGGTGAATTTTTCCTGACAGAGGCTGCCGTCCGCCTGCTTCACCTGGACTCTGACTCGTCCTCTGAACTGGACGTCCCTGTTCCACTCTCTGGGATGCATCTTGTTCTGGAAAACACAAACATATACGTACATATGTTTGTTGTCATGTTTGTTGAGTGATTTTCTGTTACCTTGCAGAAACAATTAAGTTTTTCTTTTCACCTCCACGTAGACGTTCATCCCCGCCGCCGTCAGCACGTCTCTGATCTCAGCGCAGGACGGATTCTCCACCGCCTGCAGACACACACACCAGCTGTTACACTACATTTACACCACCTTCATCCTGACTCAGGCCTTTCTGTGGTTTCATTTGTCTGTGACAGTGATTCTGCTGCGTTTAGAGATCTGCGGCATCAAAACAAAAACAGCTCCTGATTTCTCAGAAGCTGCATTATCAAATACCATAATAATTGTCATGAAGTGACGTGACACTGGTGTAAATAAATCTAATGTGTGGGCGACACACTCGAGTGCAGAGCAGTTAAAAACAAAAGCTTCTTAGAAACAACATAAACATGTCAGAATCGAGGAAACCCAGCGACGATGAAGGGCGACAAATAAATGTTGCTGAGTGGAAACAGATTCAGAGACGACGATGAAAGTCAGTTTATTGTGAAACCAAAGTAACTCCTCACTACTTCAGTGTAACTTCCTGAAACGTCACAGACAGGCAAAGAAAACTTGAGCAGAAAATCTTCATCTCCCGACAACTCTACCGTGAACACCTGCACATTATATTTTATCGACCTAGTTTCAAACACTGCGCAGCTCTTTTCATTTTAAATACAGATTTATTTCAGATATTTTATTTATTAGGGGTGCACGATATTGGATTTTTTGCCGATATCCAATCTCGATATATCCATATATTATGGAAAATGATCCAACTCTACTCCCTGACCCCTCTGACTGAACATACCTCTGTATCTGTTTGTCTGTGCTCCAGTTTATCTTTATTTTTGTATGTATTTTTATTTACGTAAGCCTCCTCATGTAACACCCTGGTTTAAGGGTGCGTTCGTTTAGTACAACAGTTTTTGCATTCTAGTTGACAACGGTAGACAAGCCGGAAATAAACATGGACGCCCGCAAGAAAGCCTTTGTTGCCCTTACACTTTCAGAGTATAGACAGCTTCAAAGCCATCGTGCACTCCAACTGATGAACGCTGCAGACATGTCTGACCTAATGTAAAACAAATAACATAGAATTGCTATAAAACAGTACTTTAGCAGAGTGTTTACTCACTATGTATGTGACCGGCAGCCATCTTGAATTCGTAAGTCGGGGTTGATGCGGTTGCTCCGAGTTTACGAGTTGGAGTTTAAACTTCCGACTGGGAACTGGGAATTTCCAACCTCTGAGTACAAAACGAACGCACCGTAAGACCCTGAATTTGTGTTTGTATTGTGTAGTACTAATATTTCATGGTCTGATTTCAAAAGAACGTTTCCTTTAAATTTTTATAAAGCCCTGAGGAAAATAATATTTCACAGCCTTTTGTTTTATAAAGAGAATTATTTTACTTTGTGGTGGTTTAAGAAATGTGTAGAACAGATGTTAAACTTGTTTTTAAAGCCCTGACGATGAGCTGCAGTGGTCGAAACATGTCAGCTCTTTTAATGATTTAGCAACTACAATAAAAACGTTTTAATACTTCCTTCCTTGTTTTCTAGAATTTTGGTTCACCTTCCTGTGAATCCTGTTGTTTCCTGTTCTCGATGAGCACCTGACACAAGGTTCAGATCTACGTTTGATTAAACAGAGCAGTCACGCATCTCTCCCTTTCTAAAAAAAACCCCCAAATCCGTTGGTCACATCAGCAGATATCAGCACGTTGGCCGATTCTAATATTTCATTTTAAAGCCAATAGCGGCCGATACCGATGACGTGCCGATGTTATGATTCCTGCCTTTTCAGTGGGCCTACTCACTTTGTCTTTTATCTTCCAGTGTTTATTGTTATGCGCCAAGTTCAATTCCTTGTATGTGAAAACCTCCTTTACAGTAAACCTGATTCTGACTCAATCACTCAGCAGAGTGTTAAAAAGAAGACGCAGGCTGTGACTTATAGTGAGCCATGATTCAGCTCTCGTCACAACTGGAAAACCAATTACACTGTTTGCTCTGTATACATGAAGACAATATGGATTCTCAAAGAATATTTAAAGCCAAAAAACGGGTGGCGTGTTGGTAAAGCGTCATTAAAACTGTAGAAAGTAAGAACCTTCTCTGTGGGGATCCTTCGTCCTTCAGCCAGCGTCTTCTTACTGTTGATGTAGATGGGATAGATGCAGATGAACCTGAGAAACAGAGATTAGTTGTTTAGATATGTTTTGAGAAAAGAAAGAACAATTATCTGGTTCAAACCTTTTTTATTGTCTTCTTTGTTAGCTCAGTGAGGTCTGGACTGTTGGTTGGACAAAATATGGAATATAAACTCTTTAATTTGGACTTAAATTAAATCTGATGACATTTTCTGACTTTTTATAAACCAAACAATGAATCACTTAACTGAGAAAATAATCTGCAGATTATTCTGTAATGAAAATAATCCTAGTGTCTAATCATGTTTCATTTTAATCCCATCTTTTCATCAGCTTTACTGTAGAGCTCATAGTGACTTTAATGAAGCTGTAAGTTCTGTTTAATTCAGTTGTGAGTGGACAAACAAACAGTGGTCTGAATGAATGAATGGCTGACTGACTCTAGTAAATCACCAGTCTCTTGCTAAACTCTTAACGGACAAGTTAAGCTAAAGTACACTTCATATAATCCCATCACTATAATGTGAAGTCCAGTATATTTAGTCCCTCATCGTCTGCAGCCAAAACAATCAATACATCACCGGTAGGATCGATATTTAATGCCCAAATACAAAAGTTAAAGGACCTTTAATACACGTCATGCTACAGGGCTACATCAACAGGCCAAACTCAATGTAAAAACTACACCATTTTAACATGTGCCACGGTTTGTGTGTGTGGTTTTGTAAAACGTGACTTTATATCGAAGTCATTAGAAACAAATGGTTTCTAAGAGGTTTAATGGTAACAAGGTTTATTCAGCTAAACATTTTCACTCTGTTTTAACTCTGTTAACCCGATTCAGCTACTCCCACAATCCCTCACTTCTCTTCACTGTCGAGGTTCACGGTGTCACGTAACTCCCCCAAAAATGTCGATTTTTGTTGGGATTTAAAGTAAAAACCCAACTTAAATGTGTGCCGAATACAAGAGGGGGGCTTTGTGATCTCAACATTGACTCCAGTAGGGAATAATAAGCATGTTATGTTTGCAGATACCCGAGTTATCCTTAAATCCATCAATCCTCTGTAGGGGTTTCACACAACGTGAGCGAGGGGCTAAGCGCAGCTAGCTTTAGCTTAGCTAGGCTAACAGGCTAGCTTCTACCGACACTCACCGCTCTTTATCGGCGGGGTTCTGGGTCAGATGAGCCATGCTTGGTCCGGTTGTTCGTCTGACTGCAGACGGTCGAGTCTCGGCTGAAAACAGCGGCTAACGACACGGTTTGATCCCCGTAAAACACGCAGCCATACGGCGGCTTCACGCGCACACTGACCGGCTGTTGACAACCAGAGGGTGCGCTCGATGCAACGGACCGAACGCACCGGTGTTGGTTACACTATGAAGTCTGTAAGCACCGCAACACGGCGGAGTGACCTCTGACCTGAGCGGTGTCGCAGGAAGTAGTCAGATCCATTTTTTTTTTCAAAAAAACAAAAACAAAACTTTATCGATACATCTATTACATGCAGTATGTATGCTTCAGATTTTTACTGTAAAAGTTGTAGAAAAAATATTTCATAAAATAATAATATCAAATAATTTATAATTAATTCAATTAATAAATAACTACAAATAAATAAAATGTTGTAAAAAAAAGAAATATAAGGAAAATATAAAACATTAAGGGTCTCAATCCATTAAAAAAATAACTTTATTGATACATTTATTATATACAGTATGTATGTTTCGGATTTTTATTGTAAAAGTTGTAAAATAATAAAATGATACTACTACTACTACTAATAATAATTTAATAATAAATTTAATTGCACAAGAAATAGAGAAAGAAACATGAGGAAAATAAAAACCTTCAGGGTTTGCTAAACAAATGGAGTAAACCTGAAATTTCTTCATAATCTATGCTTTTAGTTTTTGTTAAGGAATTGTTCAGTATTTTGTTTTTTATTTTGGCTCAGGGGAGGGCCATAAAACTAAATAGCTGCATTCTGTATTTATTTTTACCAACAATTTTTGTGTTTTCTTTAAAGATCGTCAGAATGACATCTTGCATTTAACCTCGGCCAGAAACTGTAGAAACAGAAATTATTATTGGATTTTTATACTTTGGACGTAATGTGTGACAAACGCTTCCGTCAGATAAAAACCATAATGTAATCTGAGTTTAAAATAACTGTATGTCGTCAAAATGTCTTTATTCTACATCTCATTTAAAATAAACTGTTTGCCCAGGATTTCATTTTCAACTTTTAACTTTCAAACATCAAAGCGTAACTTTTTTTTTATGATGTAACTTTATGCTTTTTCAACATTAGAACAGACAGCACATATAGATGTACAAAAACATTGAAAATTAAAAGAAAAAACAATAAGGAAAAGGACGTGCACATGCATGCTCATGCTGTCATGCAACATTTACACCACATCAAATTACGTGTCATGTTCATCCACTGAGCATGAACACATCACAGCACACAGAGCGAGAACAGGACCCAGAGAGGATCAGTTACCATGTTGATCATCTTTAATGATCATCTCCAGACAGGGACCCCAAATATTCTGAAAACCGTCACACTGTTATAAACTTTGTGAATAAGCTCAAAGGGAGATTACAAATTTAGATTTAAAAATGAGGGAAGTTCATGCATTCTCCATCAGCCACTCAGCAAATATCTGTAGCTTTGGTGAGATTTGAAAAACATAACAAAACAAAAAGAAGTCACACTCCAGCAGCCACCCCCCTGTGGAGAAGATTATTGGATCCTCTCTTGACATGTGCACACATCACCAAGGATATTAGTTTATGCATATGTTCATTTTTATATTCTTCTTATATTTATTATTTGCACCAGCACTTTTGTATTGATGTGTATTTGAATAGTTTTCATACTTAGGTACATTCAACCTCTGCTTCTGAAACATCAGTCAAAAATCAGGTTTGTAATTGTCAAGATGTAACAAGGTGATAAAATAAAGTATGTTTTTGTTCCCAGGACGCTGATCAAATATGTTTTTTTAATTCTTTACTGAACTTTATAGATACAAACAAACAAGTGACATTTTCATGACCAGGGACCAGTTGCACCAAACACACTTAAGTATGACATTTAAGGCTAAGTTTCTCCTTAGCTGAGGGACTTACACAGTTGCAAAGAATCCCTTAGAAAGGTTTCCTTACTTAAGGAAAAACTCATTTACTGCATTGAAAGAGATTTTACAGCGGTGACAGTTTCTATGGAGACTGTTTGTTTGTTTGTTTGTTTGTTTGTTTGTGAGGCCTGTTACCGTCTCACAGAGTCGTCTCACAGTTAGACAGAAGGAAGAAGAAGCAAAGACAAGAAAACCAGACTGGTCAGAGGAGGAGCAGATGAAACTGACGGAGGAATACAATCAGAGAAAGAACAAATTACAAAGTAAATCTGATCTAAAAATCAGGAATCAGAAAATGAATTCAGTCAAATCTAAAGTGTAAAATCAGAAGTGTATCCGCCAGGTTCTCCTGGTCTCAGAACTCTCTGCTCAGGGTGTGTTATTTTTAATTTATCACCATAAACATGTTACAGTTACGACAGAGTCAGAGGGACCTTAAGGGTTTTTTGTACCTTGCTTTGGTTGCTAAGGCCTTTGTGCAACAGTCAAGGGATTCCTTAAGTATAAGACCAAGAAAACCATAAATACTTAAGTGAACATTTTAAGGAAATGTTAAGGAGAAGACTTAAGCATGTTTTGTGCAACCAGTATCTTCTGCCTCAGGCTGAGCAAAGCAAAGAAATGTAAAACCACGTACAAAACTGACAGAAATCAAACACAAATAATTAAACATAAAATACATACAAACAACACAAAAACAGGGCGATCTCAAATTAACTTATAAATATCAAGTAATGAAAATAATTTAGGAGCTCTCTTGTGTTTATCAAGTTTCAGTGACTTACTATAATTATAACAATAACAATAATGCACTTTATTCACTGGCGCCTGTCAAAGCATTCAAGACAAAGTTATAAAAAAAATAAGCAGCAATGTATCCATGGATCATAAAGTCAAACAATTCAGTTATATACAAGAATACGTTAATAAATTAAAGACAAAAATCTTAATTATAAAAATTAGGTATAAAACCATCATCATAAAGTCAGTCATCAGTGTAAGTCTCGATATGTGTGTCACCACTGTGTTGCTGTAGAGTTTTAATTCAGTCTTTCAGTGGTTCAAACTGGGTTCAGTCTTAAAGTATCTACATTTATAAATTAAAACTTCCCCAGGAACAAGACCATGTCGAGAACAAAGTACCCTGATCAAATAATTACTTAAAAATGTGTTTTTTAAAGAATAATATACAATAATAAATGTTTTTTTATTTTATAATATAATTGAATAATTAGTATTTATTTTTATTCAATCATACAATTTGATGATTATTACTCTTCATTTCATAAAATAATACAATTTTATAATTATTATTATTTATTTTTATTTAATGATATGATCTAATATTGTTATTATTTTATAAAATAATATGATTTAATAATAATAATTATTATTTATTTAATATATAATTCAATAATATATATTTTTTAAAATAATAATAATAATAATTTAAATGTTAAAGTGGAAATAAACCGGTGGTGATGCTCTTGTAGTTCACCGTCTGTCCACGCGGCGTCGCTGGTGCGCTCCCTCTGCCCGCTGCTGAAATGCCCGAAGTGCCCGGATGTTATTGTAGCTAGCTCTTTTAGCAAATCGGCTAGCCGCTGCGACGCCGCTGCTTTCTGCCGCTACGGTCTGTCGCATCGGGGACATTCGACCCTTTTGACTCCCCCGGCCAACAGAATCCGTTTTTTAACGTTGGTAACTTAACGTCGGTAATTTATCATGATAGAATTTGACTGAAAGGCTCGTTAATTTTAGGTCTTATCATTGATTTCCCAACCGATTTGGCGGGACTGGATCGGGTTAACAATACGACGAGCTAAAGGCTAAAGAGCAGCTAGCAGTTTGTTTTTTCAGGTAGCTAACACAGCTAGCTCACCGCGGCTGTCATGGAAGACAAATCTTTTACTAAAGAGTTAGACCAATGGATCGAACAGCTAAATGAGTGTAAGCAGCTATCGGAAAACCAAGTCCGGACACTCTGCGAGAAGGTAAGTTGGTCACAGCCACCCGGGTTTTATTATGACTCAGTCCGGCCTCGCGTTAATGTGGCCTGGACTGCGAAAGGGGCTCCGACTAATTTCTGGAATGAAGTCACGGCAAGGCGGCTATTTTCGCCCCATTTTCGACCAGTCATTCTAGATTGTGCTTCTATCCCATCTCTGTACCATTTAAATAATTATTTAAATCTGATATTGTCGCTGTTTGCATCACCTGGCCCTTTAAACTGTATCAATCCACACGGTTATCCAACAGCCATCTTCTGAGGGCAGATAGGCCGAAAATTAGCATATTTTACATCATTACCAGCAAATACACGGAGCCTCTTTTACTGCCTTGTCTATTAACGTAGCTTCATTTTGCGCACAGAACAGAAACCGACTAATGTTTGATTCTGTGGTGTCGTTTTCTTAATTTTACATACATTTGTGTTCATTATTATACATGTAATGTTTCGCACCGCGCCCTGTCTTTATCGATCAACCGTTTCATTGCACAAACCTGACAAGCCTCTCAGCTTTCAGACGTCACTTCAGGGTTGTTGCACCATGAAGATAACTCGTCCGGTGGCTTTCCTGCATCATCGACCTTTAAAATGTCGTCACAACATATAACAGGTTTAAATAATGTCACAGAGAGGCTGCAGGTGATCATCTAATGAATGTGGTGATGATTAATTTTGGTTCCTTGTGAACAGAATGAATGCAAGACAAAGACTGAAAGCCTCAGGCACTGAATGAGTTGTATTTGGGGTAAATAATCCCATATTAGCAGGATGGGAGTTAACTTTTTAGTCTAGGGTTCCAGATTACCTTCTTTTTTTTTGGCTGGAGGATGAAGCTAGTCTAGCAGCCACTTGTATGTTCTCCTGGCATTTGTCTTGTGACTGGTGCTAATTTCTAATCCTGGATGAACAAAAAAACCAGTGAACTGAGTAACAATATGTATTTAGGGAGGAACAAAATAATATTGGTGTCAGAATCACCTTTATCAGCCACCATTTGTACACATGTCAGGAACTGGATCCCTTTTATCACATTGCTTTCATGTACACACACTAAAATAGACATAACAAATAAAAACAGGAACCATAAAGCTGGAAATATAAAGATAAAGAATTAACAGGACTAAAGATGTGCATATGTATGTGGTAAAACTAGGGATGCACGATATTAGATTTTTTGACGATATCCCAGTATATAACAACTCATTTGGCCGATATCAATATATCCACTTTTTTCTCCACTTAATTTTAGCAATCATAAAGACTCCTGTAGTGAATTAACATCATATTATATGTATAAACTCTTATCGTGATGGCCCACCAGCAGATGGAGACATGAAATACAGTACTTTTCAGTGTCTGTATTATCCTTCTGACACCCTGTGACCTCATGTGAGGACATCACATTTTGGGTTAACTTGACCTTATTTTCATTCTACTTGACTTAGACCTGTTGTCCTCGTTCGTGGTCGCAGCAAATCTTTTTTTTTGGTGTGTCAGACAAGTTACAATTGTAGAATACAGGTGTCGCACACTTTGGTTCTATGTGCATTTCTTATATTTCGATGACGTTTCAGCCTCCGGGCCTTCTGTAAGAAGGTGTTGATCTTGCTTGTTGATCTTGAAGAAGGCCCAAAGGCCGAAACATAACGCGTAGAAATAGAAGAAAAGCAAATGGAGCCAGAGTGTGGCACATTATAATTCATTATAATTCATTAAGTCATTATATTTTTTGGTGTGCGTCACTTTTATATTTTAAATAGTGTTAATAGTTAAGCAGGCCCAGCCTCGGCCTCTCAGCCACTGTAGTGTTTCCTGCAGTCGCTACAACCAATACTGACGTGTTAATCATCAAAAATCATATGTAACATATTAATATATGTATATGCAGCACCAGTGGCCAACAGTTAAATAAAAAAAAAATGTTCTACAAGGCAAGTTTTCTTTAAGTTTTTATCTATGCAAATATTGCAAAGAAATAAATAGTGAATGGATAAACATATCTGAATGATAATGTACAGTATGTGCATGTAGACATATACATTATATACAACATGTAGGACAGTGACACAGATGGTACGTACATGTTTAACTAAAAAAGGTAAGTTTAAAAACTGTAAAACAATAATGGCAGCAGTGGGTGTTTGGTGTTACAGGGTTCACCAGCTCATGTAATCAACAGTCATCATCCTCTCTAAACAGAATCCAAAGTGAAGTCTTTAAACGTCTGTATTAAAAGATGAATGGACATCATGCACTCTGCAGGACTGTAAACTTTGATCACCTTTTCATTTTGATAAAGATAAATCAATAATGTTGGTATTAAACATTATACAGCTCTTGTAAAGCTCTGAGCTTTATACGTGTCTCCTGGTGATGTTGTTCAGGGTCAATGCAGTAATAATTGCAGAAACGCCACTGACAGGAACTCAGTATTGTGAGGATTTCCTGCTCTTCTCTTTTTTAAAATATCATCGTAAAATTTCATATATTTGGATTTTTGACTGTGCCAAATACAAAAATAGTTTTTGGAGACGTCACCTTGCACTCCGGGATCATTTTTCTCTGTTTTCAGACATTTTACAGACAGAATAATTGACTGAAAGTGAACTCGTTTAAATTAGTCCGACCCTACGATAGAACAGAAGCAGACCTTGAAATTTCCTGTTAACCATGTTTAGCAATATTTGTAGGGCAGCAGCTCACGATGACGTTCCTTACTGATTAATCTGTAGATTATTTTCTCGATTTTCTTAATTAAACATTGAGAAAAGCCTGTTACAAGATCCAGGAGCTGAAATGACTTCATCATTTTGTCCAACCAACATTTCCAAATCCAGAAACATTAAATTTACGACAACATAAAACCAGTGAACGCAGCAAATCCTCACATTTGAGAACCTGGAATTATCAGTTTGGGCATTTTTGCTTGAAATAAAACCTAAACCATTAATTGATCATTTAAACAGTTGCTGATTAGTTTTCATTTGATCGAGTAATTGATTAATTCATTTCAAACACTACGGTGTCCTGTGAGGTCTGACACACTGCCTGCAACACCTCAAAATAACCCGTCTGCGTCGTGTCATTGAGGCTAAACGTGGATGCGTATGACATGAGTTACTGTTCGTCTGTCTGAAGAGTTTTATTTAACCTCCTGTCTGCTCCCGTGATCAGACGCACGCTCACTAATTAAAATAATACTCTGTGTGTTTGTGTCTCTGCAGGCCAAGGAGATCCTGACCAAGGAATCCAATGTTCAGGAGGTGAGTTTCCCCACCACACTGGTTGATTTCCAGTATGACTGGGCTGGTAGATACTGGGCGACCTGCAGGCCTTCAGGGTGGAGGGTTCATCTCGTTACAGAGCTGGAAGACTGATAACAAGATAATGAGATGAAGTAAACGTCTAATTGATGATTAGAATGATGGACACCAAACAGCAACATTTGCTCAATCACTTGGCTGATTAATAAATTATATGATTAGATAAAAATGATCAAAGGAGATTTTGATCTTCATTGATAATGTTAGTTAATTAATATGTTTCCAGGTTAAAGTAATAACTGCAGTAAATTGATCCGGTGCTTTCCCGGTCAGTCTCCGATCTGTTGGTCCTCGTCACAGACTGTAGATTAAATCATGCATCAGTTAATTAGATAATATCATCAGTAGATAATTTGATGATGAAATGTGTCAGTTCCTGCTCTGCGGTCTGTTTTCACTCATGAACCACAGACATTAAATGATAATGATGATGATGATGATGATGATACACTGCACATGTGACGTCAACAAACTTTTGAGTTCCATTTTACCTTTTAAACTTTACTGTAACAGTAAATATGAGTATGGTATAGTTTACTGAATGGCGTTATTGTTGCCAGGCAACCAGCCCATCACCTCCTCACCCTAACCTTCCTGTGTGATCAATCTATCCTGCAGTAATCAGTGTGTAGCTGCTGCCATGTTGAGGCAGAGGGTGCTGTCCGTAGCTCTGGTTGAGGGTGAGAGGCTGTCAGCAGATAAACAGAGATCTGTGTGGGTACATGAGACCCTAAAAAAGAGGCTGGATCATGGGGAGTACCACCAGTTGGTCCAGGAGCTTCTCCTCCATCATGGACGTTTACAGTACTGCACTTATCTGCTGTTTTCTATTCAGATGGTGCTAACTGTGCTTTGTAAAGTCGTATAGCTCTGGGTATCCAGCAACCACCACCACCAGTTTCTCCTCCATTGGTTACCAACTGTAAACTTGTTGTCGTGACCACCACAGAAGCCCCGCCTCTCACATCATCCCACTGGACAATGGGGAAAAAGAAGAGATGATGCAGGGACTCTTTTCTGCTCTGTGTTCAAGTTTTTTCGACTCCAGAGGGCTCAGGGAAAAACGCTGCGCGCCTAGAGCGCAGAAACAAAATTCACCGTTTTGTTTGATACGACACAGTGATGTCATGGCTCGATATGTTTTAAGATGCAGCTAAAAACAATAAATGCAATAGAATTTTTTTGATTTGAAACATTTTCAGTTTATTAAAACTGCCATCATAACGTGTGATATTTTGATGGAGCTATACCTGAGTGGCGGATCTTCTGGGGCATCTTCTGAGTAGCATATAAAACAAAAACAGCCCCTTATTAAATATAAAATGTAGTATGATGATGATGATGATGAGGATGAGGAGGAGGATGTGATGGCATTGCTAACCATCTTGCAGCGAGCTAGCTTAGCGTAGCTGCCTTACAGTGTGTCTCAGTGGAGTAGGATGGGGTGAGAGGGGAGAACAGCATGTTCCTGTGTTGGCCGTGTTGTTGAGAACATATTAAACACAGTTTGAGCTGTATATGTTATTTTCCAATTGTGATAGGATTAATTTAATGTATCTTTCCGTTTGTAATAAACCAAAATCCTCACACCGAATGGTTCAGTACAAATATGTGTACTGTCACATCCCTGGAGATCAGTAACCGTCATTAGAAATCAGTATAATAAGTGAAGTGAATCAGTGGTTTCTAACCTGTTTCAGCTCGTTAACCATTGTGTCCAGCAGTTGTTAAACCAAAGACAGCTTGTCTTTGTTCTGTTAAACTCATTCTCAGAGTCATAGAAACAAATCAAAGTGCAAAAAAAACAACAAGCAGAATCAGAGAAACGTAAGAACAGGACAACAGACTGGACCAGAGAGGGAACTAAAATAAATATGTTTTAGGAAATCACACATTAATCTCCTGTTTTTACAGTTTATCAGTGAGAAGAATACGAGTTCTTGTTAGAGTGAAGTTCTCGTGTTGATAATGGATGTCTTTATAATATTTAAGGAGAAACAGAGTTATCAGGACGCTGCTGACTCTGTGTTGTTCCTTCTGGCGTGTTCGGAGCAGATTATGACTGATTCTCTGCAGCCTGAACAATATCACACCTTGTTTACACTGTAAACTGTGTCCCTGCTGAGCTGCAGGCACACACACACACACACACACACACACACACACACACACACACACACACACACTCTCACTCCTCTTTATATGAGTCTCGTTAGAAACAAAAACCTGCCAGAAAACACATAAAAACACTATATAAAGTAAATCCTTTAATAAACACACTCATACATTTCAGTCCATGGTGTGTTGGACTCTTTATTTATTTCATGTATTCGCAGTAGGTCACAGTTTTAGTTTCCCTACATTGAACTATCTGATGTTTTTATTGAAGCACACAATGTCCTGTGTTCTGCTTTGTTTTTCCACATCTATCATGTTACGATTCTTTATCTAAATGAGGAAGTATAAAGTCATTTGAGGAAACACTTCTGTTTACTCAGCACATTAACAGTGTTAATTAACTGGTGACTCACAAACTGGACACCATCAACAGGTCTTACAAAGAACGCTTGGATCAGTGTTGGTGTTTTAATTTGAATTAAAGTGCTCAGGAGGTGAACTGGCACCTCTCCAGCTACCAGTCCATGCTCCATAATATGGTCCGGGACTTGTACCGGCGACCCTCTGATTCCCAACCCAAGTCCCTATGGAGTGAGCTACTGCCGCCCACTCATAATGCCGAACCTCGTTATTTTTCCGAATGATGTATTTGAATCAAGTTTGAGTTTTCCTCAGAGCAGTACTGCCTCCACATTCACACATACAAAGCTGCTGATATAAAGTATCTGTGATGTGGTTATCAGAGGAGGATGTTCCTCTGCTTCAATCACTCCATGTTTAATATAAAAATAAAAACTCTAAAGAAGAAATGGAAAAACCTTGTAAGTAAAACCTTCAGTCTGAAATATTTAATCACAGATTTTCTTTTTCCCAAAGTCAAGAACGGACCTCAGCTGAAACACTGAAGCTTCATTTGATTTAAATGTTTGTTCATCTGAAATGTGATCAGCTGTGGTTACTCAGTGACGCTGTTACCTGTGTGCTCAGGTGCGATGCCCGGTGACGGTGTGCGGCGATGTCCACGGTCAGTTCCATGACCTGATGGAGCTGTTTAAGATCGGAGGCAAGTCTCCCGACACCAACTACCTGTTCATGGGAGACTACGTCGACAGAGGTTACTACTCTGTGGAGACGGTCACGCTGCTTGTCACGCTAAAGGTAAACACACCATCACTGTACTGATGGTCTGTGTGTGTGTGTGTGTGTGTGTGTGTGTGTTCACTTCATTGATGAGTGTTTTTTAGAGTATATTAAGAATATTAAGAGGTCTTTGTTTGCTGTAGATATTAATGTTAGATACAATTATTTTAGTGTAAAAAAGGTTTTGAAATATCCTAAGATAACTCGGTCATATCTGCAGACGCCCTGTAAGTAATTATTGGCATTTTTATACCCACTATTTTCTTGTCATTTCACAGGTATTTACAGTTATAAAAAATACATAATTATATTCTAAAAAAAGGTCGTAGAAATCTGAAATTTAGTTCAACCAAATCTGCTGAAACTTGAATTTAAATGTTCAAAGACAACAGAAACCAATGCTAATGATGCGTTCAGGATCCGTCTTTGTGGTGGATAAATGTCATTTTAAAAAAAATACTCCACCCACAAAATGATGATTTGCGTATCAGTTACGCACCACGTGTTATGTTGAAATCTTAAACTATGTTTCTCTCTCATGCCTCCACGGTGAACAGAGGATCTGGAAGAGCTGAACATTCTTGATGAGTTGAAGTAAACGGCGACCACGTTTAGCAACAGCAAAACTACACAAAACATCTCTTTACAAACTCTCACACAACTCGTGCAGAATAATCCAAGTCTTATTTATCGAGTTGGATGTACTTCACAAACACATGACTTTCACTTAAACACTACAGTTTATAACAAGTCAGAACAAACACACACGGCAGAGTAGTGTGCCTGGGCGCACACTTACATTTGAAATCATACGTGTGGTGTGCTCAGGTACGCTCAGGGTGCACTAGTGTTGGTAGAAGTGTTTTTATATTGTAATGTTTTAGTTTAAATACTTGTGTTTATGAAGTACTGAGCGTCCGACTGGATAAATGAGACTGGGATTAATCTGCTCGAGTCGTGTGACGGTTTGTAAACAGATGTTTTGATGAGTTTTGCTGTTAAACATGTTTTTTGTTTACTTAAATTCATGAAGGATGTTTACCTTGTTTTGGGTTCTCGTTCACTGTGGAGGCATGAGAGAAAAACAAAGTCTTCTTCAGATATTGAAGTGAAGTATTCCTGTAAAGTCTTAAACTGGGACCAGTTCCATGATCCCCCAGTTTAACAGTAAACGTGTCCTGATGTGTGTACATGACTGTGGTGCTGTTGACAAGAACAAACAGGATGCTTGTTTACATCCTTGAGGGTTTTTGTCAGGGCCATGTGACAGATTTACCAGTGACTTACTGGGTGTGTCCCAGTTAAAGTCCCAGCACAGAGCTGCTCTGAGCTGGTTTGCTGTGGCTTCCTCTCTGTGTCACCACGGTAGACAAAATGGAAGACAGCGAAGCAACGTCTCAGTCCAGGAAGTAAACTGAAAGAAAAACACAAATTAATAAACTCACATTTAACTCGACTCGTTGTGGCTGAAGTCAAATAGAAACGCTTCTGTCGTCTTTCTGACAATGTTAAAGTTTACCTGTTTGATTATCAGCTGTGTCCCCGCCCCCTTCTCACTGTGTCCAGTAAAAACTAGTGATAATTTTGTCAGCTGTTGAGTCTGCCGGCTGCTGTTCAGCAGCTAACGGGAGGAGCTAGCTGCTAACAGCCATCGCTGCAACTAACAAACTCCACAGATCCATTCAGCAGCTCCACCATCCACAGTCAGACACACACGGCTGATTATTTACTGCTGAATTACAGCTCACAACTCACACCAAAGGAAACATCCTGGTGCAGACTATTTACTGGAGTTTACCAGCCTGTGGCTCATGCTGCAGGGCTGCTGTTGGCGTTTTCTAAAACAGTGCCGCTGTGGTTCAGAAAAGCATTTCTGCCTGTTTTTCTGCCCAAACCAGTTTCTTAATAAAGTTGATAAGAATCAAACAGCTTGTTTTAAAGTCGTTTGAGCATCCAGCTCCTCGACACACACAGCTCCTCTGAATCTCTGGAGGTTTCCAGACTTTGCTCGGCTCTGCGAGCTTCGAACCTGCTGACATTATATTGTTTGTTGTGATGAATCTGAGAGACTGAACCTGTTGATCTGCCCGAACAGTGAGCAAAGTTGCAGATAGATCATCTGTCTGACTAATTGTTTCATCTGTGACAATATTTTAACTGCCTTTTTTTTTTTTGTCTGGGTTCAGGTTCGTTTCCAGGAGCGAATCACCATCCTGCGAGGGAACCACGAGTCACGGCAGATCACGCAGGTCTACGGCTTCTACGACGAGTGCCTGAGGAAGTACGGCAACGCCAACGTCTGGAAGTACTTCACAGACCTGTTTGACTACCTGCCACTCACCGCACTGGTGGACGGACAGGTACGAGGGTTCGCCAGGAGAGACCAAATTTTCTTCATCTCTCTTTATGTAGCAGTGAAACAGCATCGACTCTTATGTCCTTCCTCTGATACAGGATGTTAGAGGATGTGGAAGGGAGAGAGATACAATTTTTTAACACTTAATGTGTTTGTGATGACAGAAATTTGGCTCAAGTTTACCTCCAGGTTGTGTTAAAATGAAATCCTCCAGCCTGGGGTTGTGAAGCTGCAGACGCTCTCTGATGCTTCATGGTCACCTCTTGTGTTTTTATTTCAGATCTTCTGTCTCCACGGAGGTTTGTCTCCTTCTATAGACACTCTGGATCACATACGAGCTCTGGACCGCCTGCAAGAAGTCCCACATGAGGTAACACAAACACATACAAACACAAACGTTGTTGATGGGCAGTGACGGCTGAGTTTTGAATAGTTTATAGTCAACAGTAGAGCTCTGCAGCACAGAGGAAGAACAGATATCAGACTCTGTGACACAGACAGAACTCGTTCATGGACATCAGAGTTGGTTTGAATCTGAACAGGAAGTTCACCTCAGACAAAACATGACGTCCTGCCCTGTAAAACACAACTGACTATCTCTGTCTCCGTGTGTGTGTCAGGGCCCAATGTGTGACCTGCTGTGGTCGGATCCTGATGATCGCGGTGGGTGGGGCATCTCTCCCCGAGGTGCTGGCTACACCTTCGGACAGGACATCTCTGAAACCTTCAACCACGCCAACGGCCTCACTCTGGTGTCCCGCGCCCATCAGCTGGTCATGGAGGTAACACACACACAAACACACACACACCTTCACATGAAGACATAAAGGCAGCTGAGACCAACTGAAACTAAGTGTTACCAAATATGTAGAATAGAGCAGTAAATTAGTCATTTTCATTATTTTTTTGATGAGTATACAAAACTTAAATAATTCCAAACTGATGTCTTCAAATGTTTTTTTATCCAACCAACAGTCCAGAAATGTTTAATTTACTGTCTTTAATGATAAAACAAGCATCATATTCTCGTGTGTTGAGCTTCAACCTGCTGTTTTTGGCATTTTTGCTTGAAAAATGAAAATAAGTCATTTTCCTTTCAGTCGACGAATCAGTTAATCAAATGTTTGTTGGAATTTTAAAAAGACTTGTTTGATCTCGGCAGATTGAAAACCACAAATGAAAAGAAACGTTTAATATTTTAAGCTTCAGTGTTTTTATTTTAGTGGAGCTGACACACACACGCTCCCCCACAAGTGGACTGAAGGATCCTAAAACCCTCTGGTCTCCATGGCAACACAATATAATGAAGTTGTGAGGGTGCAGTGCTCCTCTAACTCCTGTTTCTGGGCCAGTTTCACACACTCACACACTCACACACACACACACACACACACAGCTGCAGCAAACTGAGCGTTTAAACACATCCTATGTTCTTTATTAAGAACGTGATTGATCGTATCTCTGATCAGAAGAGCAAAGTTTCAGTCGACTGGTGGTGATGAAATTGCTTTGAATAATAGATGTGTCGTTAAAACATCAGACTGTAGTTGTCCTCCTGCAGATGAACACAGTAAAATATTCACCAGTCTAACCAACTCGTGTTGTCGCACCTTCAGGGCTACAACTGGGGCCATGATAAGAATGTGGTGACCATCTTTAGTGCTCCAAACTACTGCTACCGCTGTGGAAACCAGGCAGCCATCATGGAACTGGACGACACTCTGAAATACTCTTTGTAAGTATAAAGACATTAAGAAATCACACGTTGTGTATGAATAACAAATACAGGGTTCAGAGATGGACCGAATTTATCTTCTTAGATTTTTGTGTGTTTTCACAACAGAATGTCTACGTCATGTAAAACCTCGCTCTACTGCACATGTAGCCACAAAATTATGTTTTAATCATTTGCAAGACATAAATACAGTATAATCATGACATCATACTGAGTTTCAGAGAGCCCACCGTCTGTGTTTAAAACAACATATGTTCAGAGGACTGTGCAGACTGTTGGCAGTATTACAGAATAGATGTTGTTATGAGGTCACACAGCCGAGCTCTGATGTCACACACTCAGCAGAGATGATCCTCGTGCACCTGAGTTTTATTTAGACTGAGCCTCAGGTCTCTGTTCACTGCAGTCACATGTTGAATTAAAGAGAACAGGTCACATGACTGATGAGACACTTGTTTTTTATTGGTGTGTTCTCACCTGACAGAGGACACAGAACAGAAACTAAACTGTGTGCGTGACCAACAAAGCTCTGTGAACTCTATTGTTTCTATGGTGAAAGGTTAGACGAATGAAAACAAGTGGTTAACGTCACGATGTCAGTCGTGGTCGAGGTCACATGACATCCACTCCCGTCTGTCACAAGGTTTATTATGTGTCCAAAACTGAGACTGAAAGTCGTCAGATTCTCAGAGCTCGTCTCTGTTCGCTGAAATCTGAACTGGTTCTCACACAAAGCGAAGACAGAACTTGTCATGAGTCGTTTCCTCAGCTGCGGTTTGAGAAGTTTTGACTCGCGAGATTAATAATTGATCAGTCGATAGGATCAAGGCAGAGCAGCTTTATTTGGACAGCACATTTCAGTCCATTCACCAGACCTCTTCATATGAAATATAATAAAGGAAACAGATTTACAGCAAAAGAGAACAAAAAGATATAAACGGTCAAATTAATTACCAAATGATTTACAATAAAAATACATAATTGAAAATAGCAAAGTGCAGACGAGGTGCAAAGATAAAAACATTATTCAAAATGATGCGGTCGGATCGATGGCTGAGAGGAGCAGCTGTTGGAGAGTGAGGCGACACTGCGCCTGACACTCTGCTGCTCCGTCTGCAACACCGCCTGTTTAGTCTACATCAGCCTATAGAAATGTCCTCACAGGTCTAATGGAGCACTCATTAATATGCGTTACAACAATGTAGCTCCTCTGCTCTCAGCTGTTTAGGGTTATTTGGTAATTTTCCTCCATTTTCCGTTTTATTTGAGACGTTTCCTTTTTCAGATCTGGAGTCAATAGCTAGCCTCATTAAGGAGACTCAAGCGCAGTCATCAATATTGAGATTCGGCAGATTTTAGGAGACAGCGCTGGGCCGTAGACGTACAACACACAAAGCTGACGAGATGTTAAAACCTTTTTTTATTCAGTGTGCAGGCTGCACATTTATACAACTGGACAATGCAAGAATCACATCAAGGCTGCAACGATAAAGGCAATAAACATAAACATGTAGAAATAAATACAGTTATAATATAAAATGTTTGATGAATGTTGAATTATGAAATAAAAGTCCCCTGCTATAAATAAAAGTAGTCCTTTAAAATAACTAAAGAACTAAACTATATAGACTAATTTATTTGTATGTTTATTCCCTAATTTTTTCCAGGATTTTACTTCATCGTCATATTGATTGATTGATTGATTGATTGATTGATTGATTGATTTAATGTTGACTCCGCAGTAAATGGCTACATCATCAACATCCTGCATTAAACATTTTACAGATTAATGTTGAATTGTTTCGATGATGTCATCAATAACAAACTCTTTCTGCCTCCTCAGCCTTCAGTTTGACCCCGCCCCCCGCCGCGGCGAGCCCCATGTGACCAGACGCACTCCTGACTACTTCCTGTGAATGTCCAAAGCCATCCCCGTCAATCATCCACGAAGCTCCACCCCCTGCCCCTCCCCCCACCTCACCCTTGTCATTTTGGATGGAAAGAAGATATTAATAATAATAATACTGTACCAGGGAGAATAGAAACAAACGATTGGCTGATGAACCAAGATTTTAACGTAAAGAGCGGCCCCCTCTACAGTCGTGTTTTCAATATGCTGTCATTAATGCTGTGCTTCTGGGGAAAAACAACACGTACAACTATGATCTGTTTCTTTTTTTTTTTTTTTTTTCTGTTTATTACATGTTTGAAAACGAGATAATAAAACTACCAACGTGGACCAAATGTGCCATATTCTGATCCTTTTACAACATGTACAATGCGCGCAATGTTTCTTTTGTTTTTCTGTTTCTGTTCTGTTTTGTTTTTTTTTTTCTTTTTTTTTAGACCAGCACTATAACCCTACCTACCTGACGACATCACCACCACACCACACACCTTCATGGCATATGTGCTTTTTTTCTGTTGCAAGAATAATTTTAAAAAAGGAGGAAAAAAAAAAAGGAAAAAAAAGTTTGCTTCAAGTAGTACAGCTGTCAGTTTTAGCTGTCCAGGCTGCAGCCGGTGGTCATCTCAGCAAGTATATTACTGTAATTTGAATAAAGACAACAGACGTATGAAATAAAAATGTCCTATTGACAAACTACTGCCACGCCTCCGTCTTTTCTTTAGCTTCATCTTTATTCAGACATTTTAACACACCTGGATCCATTTACTTTTTTAAAAACCCAGGTGGTTCGTCTTTAGAAAAAAGACATTTACAAACTGAATATTTTACTGTGATTTGGTCTGTGCTATATTTACATATTAATATAAACCCTATCTGGGAGAAAATGAGTGGGAATATAAACCTAAACAAATACAGATACTTAAAGAATACGTATTTTTTAAATCCATCTAACGTAAAGTGTAATTTTGAGGTGAACATAAATATTACAGCTTTTTTTTAAAATGTCATCCTTGTTAATTATTTTTAAAAAAAATTTTTTAAATTATGGTACATGGTGTTGACTTCTCAACAAATTTAAATTATTATCAATAATTTGTTTATTTTAAAAATGAAAATAAAAATAGGTATGTAGATAAACAACTAAAATAATATAAATACAACATATTACATAATATTGTAATAAATATTACAAATGTTTTAAATGCCATCCTTTTTATTTATTTAATTTTAATTTTGTTTTATTTTTATTATATTATGGTACATAGTGTTGACTTCACAGCTTTCAAAATTCATTAATTTATGTATGTATTCATTATACAATAAATACGTAAATAAATGTATAAATATCACATATTACATAATATTGTTATAAATATTACAAACTTTTTTACCTAATTTTAAACTTAATTTTTTAATAATTAAATTTTTATTTATTTTTTGATTGATTTTTTTTACATTATGGTACATGGTGTTGACTTCTCAACTAATTTAAATTATTATTATCAATTTGTTTATTTTAAAAATGAAAATAAAAATAGATATGTAGATAAACAACTTTGTAAATAAGTATATAAATACAACATATTACATAATGTAATAAATATTACAAAGTTTTTTAATGGCATCCTTTTTATTTATTTATTTATCTATTTTATTTTTATTATAATATGGTACATAGTGTTGACTTCACATCTTTCAAAAATGATTATATTAATTATTATATGTATTATTCATTATACAATAAATACATAAATAAATGTATAATGTATAAATATTGTTATAAATATTACAAAGTTTTTTAATGTCATCCTTATTGTTTATCTATTTTATTTTTTTAATTTAATTTAATTTAATTTATTTTTTTAATAATTCAATTTTTATTTATTTTTTGATTGGTTTTATTACATTAAGGTACATAGTGTTGACTTCACAACTTTTAAAAATTATTATTATTAATCTATGTATGTATTTATTAATTCATTATAAAATAAATAAATAAATATAATATAATATTGTAATAAATTCTACCAACAGGTAATGTAATCTACACGTTACTTCAACTATCGCGAGAGTTCACGGGAAGCGCTCACAGCAACAGTCTCCATGTTAGCTCTTCAGTCGGAGCGTTACTGTTAGCCGTGTTTTAACTGAAGGAGCTCACTCAGCTGATTTAAAAGGTGGTGTTTGGTGTTACTGGACTGTACAGGTGAGTGTTAGCTACCTGTTGAACACCTGACACACCGCCATCCGCGTTTTCTGGTTA
This sequence comes from Epinephelus fuscoguttatus, assembly GCF_011397635.1. NCBI lineage: Eukaryota > Metazoa > Chordata > Actinopteri > Perciformes > Serranidae > Epinephelus > Epinephelus fuscoguttatus. Next base: position 45,531,290 of record NC_064757.1, on the reverse strand, counting down.
GTTAGTTGTGTTTAGCTAACGACAGCTAGCCGTCGTCTGCTAGCATGACAAGCTAAAAACATTAGCTACCGGTGAGGGGGCTTTGGAGACCGGTGGTCCCTGGAAATAACAAAGGAGTTTAAACTGTACCTGCCAACTATATTATGAGATAATAAACCAAATGCTAAACGATCCGTTAATAGTTTGATTCAACGTGAAGTTGGATCACATTGACTTTATAAGTTAGAGGTTTGTGTGTCTCCACAGTCTGTTGTCTGTCTGTCTGTTACTGACCGAATGTCAGCTGAATTATATAACTGCTCTCATGTCAGTGCTTCATCGCGTTCATCCATGTTTTCTGTCGACAAGAGAAAGAAAAGAAAGTAAATGATTCACTGTCACGTCTCCGGCTCAAGGTGGCAGCAGATAACTTCTGACAGGCAGGATGATGGAGGCCTGAGAGAGAGACAGAGACAGAGACACACAGACAGACAGACAGACAGATAGACAGAGAGAGAGAGAGAGAGAGGGGTTAAATGGCATCCTTTTTATTCATTTATTTATCTATTTAATTTTTATTTTCTTTCTTTTTATTTTATTATATTATGGTACATAGTGTTGACTTCACAGCTTTCAAAAATTATTAATTTATGTATGTATTATTCATTATAAAATAAATACGTAAATAAATGTATAAATATCACATTATATTACATAATATTGTTATAAATATTACAAACATTTTTAATGTCATCCTTATTGTTTATTTATCTATTTATTTTTTTTATTTAATGTCATTTTTTATCATTCAATTTTTATTTATTTTTTAATGATTTTATTACATGATGGTACACTTTTTAAAATTCTTATTATTAATCTATGTATGTATTTATTAATTTATTATAAAATAAATAAACATGTAAATATAACTTAATATTGTAATAAATTCTACCGATTGGAAATGTAGTCTACACGTTACTTCAACTATCGAGAGAGAGAGAAGCGCAAATAGAAGAGCAAATAACCCTGTTACATCATATTTCCATTTTATTTAGTTATTTCTTTACTTTTAAAAAAAATTCGGGACGTGCGATAATATTGGCACATCATCGGTATCTGCTGATATTGGCTTTAACATAAAATATCAGAATCAGCCAACATGCTGATTTCTGCCGATATGACAAACTGATCTTTGTCCATCCATTTTCAACCGCCTATCTGACACTGGGTCGCGGGGGCAGCGGGGCAAAGCACCCCAGATGCTTCCCAGCTCCTCCTGGAGGACACAGCCCCCACTTGATATTTAGACACGCTCCTCTCAGATCCGTTGTGTCCATGTTTACAGATGTTTACACTGGCCTCATATGCTAACTGTTGAAGTAACCGGCGTTCTGCTTGAACTCCCACAGACATTCCCATCATCCCTTGCATTGTCTAGCTGAGGCATCATCATCATGAGGAGGAAGAGGACGAGGAGGAGGAGGGTGGTGCAGTCCGTTCTCTGATCTCTGTCCGTCTGTATGGAGGATGTGGTTCTGCACTACCAGCCTGGATCAGCTGTTGGGCTCAGCTCTCTGTTGGAGAGGACAGAGAAGCTTCTGGAGTCTTTCCCCTGCCGGACTCCTCCGGTCTTCACCCCCTGGTTCCCGGACGCTGCTGCAGACCGCCACCTGCCCATCAGACCGGCCAAACCAGCTCCTGTTATCACCGGGACAGACACTCACACAGCACAAAACAAACCACAGAAACCCGATGCCGACGGTCTCGTTGATCGTCCACCTGCAGAGACACCACCTGAGAATCCACAAGATGGCGTTGGTGTCTCAGGAACCCCAAAATGTGTCCTCCCAGAGAGACAGGTCACCAGACTGCCTCCTGAAAACACAGACGGCCTCCTGGTCACACACTCGCCCGTCAAACGGTCCTGGAGCGTCTTCACTCAGAAAGGAGTCCTGCTGCCGAGCTCGCAGTCGCTGTCCAAGCAGTTCCATCACATGGTGTCCGTCCACAGGCTCCACCTCCACCAGAGGGCCAAGTGGGTCATCAGTCAGCACAACTGTGGGGCGGCCAGGGACATCGAACAGGTGGGTAACCTTCATTTTGAGAGAGACAGTAGGCATGGGGAGGGAGGAGGGAATGGGATGACCAAAGGTCACCTGGATAGGAATCTAACCACGAATGTTACATGATGTGCACATGAAACATTAGGCTACAGGCAGCGTGCTGACATGCTCACAGTGACAACAGGCTGATGTTTAGCAGGTATCACACTGTTCTCTTTTTCTCTACATCTCCTCTTTCCTCTCCTCTTCTTCTCGTCTAATTTTCCATCACTGTCTTCCTCCCCTCCCCCCGCCCCGCCTGTGGCTCCTCCTCCCTGCAGGTGTGGCAGGCTCTGAGCCGGTCCGTCCAGAGCTCCAGGCTGCCGACGTGCAACGCCAACATCCAGAGGGAGCGGGCGGAGATCTGGGTGTTCTGTGACGTCGTCCACTGCGAGCGGGTGGGACGTCTCCTGAAGGACGAGCTGCAGCTGTTGGGGAGGATCGGCCTGTCGGTGCGAAGGCTGGGAAACATCTTCAGCATGTAGACGAGCTTCAGCCGGAACGTTACGATCAATACAGACACTCAGGTTTTTACTAATCGTGTTTACAGCCTGTGATTATGATCACTGGTCTTCTGAAGGACAGGGACAAACATTTTTATTAGTCATGCTAACGTTATTAGCATAAGCCAATGGCATTTTACATTGTATAAATTAGCCTAGCAGAGATTTGCTCTACTCGTATAAAACCAGGGACAACAGCAACATTTACATTTACATTACAGCTCACAGGGTTCACTGACAAAACAATTTGATACACAAATATAAATCCACCTGCTCCTGTGTAGGAGAGGTGGTGGGGCCTTTTGTATATCTGTGCCCAGGGCCACGTTGTCCCGCAGTCTGCCCATGAATATGACTGCTGGACAAAATGGTTCAAACTGGCTCCTAAATCCAGGATGTGGTGTTTAACTCGTCCAACACGTGACCAGGACTCTCCTAAAACATGATAACAGCATAAACACTGAACGTACAAACTATTGTCTGAACTGCAGCTTTTTACGCTGAGCGTTCTCTGTGACATGAAAACAATCCTCATCAATATTTTATAGAACTCTGTTTCATTAATGAACTGAACCCTCGAACACGCTCGTCTCTGTGTGTGTGTGTGTGTGTGTGTGTGTGTGTGTGTGTGTGTGTGCGTGTGTGCGCCAAATGTTTCTGTGTGTTTATGAATCTGAGAACAGACGCTAGTGAATGTATTTCTTATGTTGATTTACTGATGTCAATAAAGGTTTAATATTTTTAATAAGCTGCCTGTAGTGATGGAGGGATGGAGGGGGGGGGGTGGATGTTCAGCCCAGCATGTGATGTGCAGTGTGTTCTGGAAAAGCCGCAGCAGCAGTCACATGACTTGGGAGTCACCCCATAGTGCTTTTCACTGACACACACACACACACACACACACACACACACACACACACACACACACACTGAGGAGGCTGCTGCTTGTGTAAGACCTGAATAAATGAGGACAGGGTGAATACAGTACACCCCCATCACACCACACTCTCTCTTCTGTTGCTATGGTTCCGTCTTGACAGCGCTGCACCCCCCATTAAAATCTAGGCCACCGGATGTGACGTCAGTGCCCTGCCTCCCAGCCCAGCTGTAATCGTTGGTAATCTCCTAAATCCGTCTGTATGGTCCCTGAACGTGACGTAGAAACAAGACTGTGGGACAAACCCGAAGTTTTGTGCATATCTAACATGATCCACCTAAACATCAACATTATTCTGTTGGTTATGTTGTGTAAAGCATTGATGTTGCAACAAATGTTCGCCAGATGTATTTTATTTTGAAAGCTATCCGGAAATTGTGACGTCTGCGCTATATACTGTAATATAACAGGCAAGTAAGGGACTGTTGTTAACTCATCAGTGGCTGGGGTGTGATTTATTTATTTATGGTACTTGTCCCTCCACCATAAATTAAATACAAGTTTAAATATTAGATTTTGAATCTACCCTTTGATGTTTGAATGTTGGAGATGAAATCCTGGAGTTAAAAAAACCCCCCCTCAGTTTTTCACTCTTTGGCCAAATTTTAAATGAGACGTAGAATGAACTGATATTTATAAAATACTATTTTAAGCTCAGATTTGCTGGTGTTTTTCTTTTCTGACACAAGCCTTTGTCGCACATGATGTGTCCGCGGACCATCGGAAATTTGAAAACTCAACAATACTTTCTGTTTTTGCAATTTCTGGCTGTGATAAATGGTAATTTTGGTGATTTTTAAAGCAATCATCCTTCCCCAGTGCTTAGGGACTGTTTGCAACTTCTGAGAGTGGAGGGATTGGTAGACTTTTTTAAGCACTGGGGATGGAAATAAGTTTTTTTTAACTGGGCTGAGAAGAGATGTAGAGAACTTTTAAGGGTTTTTAATTATTTTACTGCAGATTTTTCACGGTAACATCGCCATAATTTATCACAGCCAGACACTGTAAAACTGAAATTAGTGTTGGGTTTTCAAATTTCCAACAGTCCTTGGACACATCTTGTGCGATGAAGGCTTACACCAAAAAATGAATTAAAAAAAAACAAAAAAAAAAACAAAAGCAAAGCTGAACTTAAAAGAACGATATTTCACCAAAACCATCTCATTTAAAATTTCGCCAAAAATTAACTGTTTGCTCGACAAGAATGAAAAACCTACGCTTTTTTAATTCCAAGATTCAACTCAACTTTTAACTTTCAAACATCAAAGGGTAAGTTTTAAAACTCTAATAATTAATTTATGGTGAAGGAACGGTCAAATATTTTTCCCAAATAATCGGGAAATATTTATCATTTTTGGGAGCGAAAAAAAAGTATAAATAAAGAACAGTCCCTTAAAAAAATTATTTGACATGCCTGCCCCTTTTTGTACCACCGCCCTCCCTCTTACAAGTAGTGAATGAATCATTAAAATAGACCTTGACAAAATCAGTTAATATAAATTGCAGACTTACTGAAACAGATCAGATTTTCCTTAAAAGTAAACATTTATTTAATTTTTTTTGTATTTTAACACTCAAAAACTTGTTTTATTTTGACGGTCCGAACCGGAAGTACCATTGTCTCCGCTAGCTTGATGCCCGTCTAGCTGCTAAAATCCAGACGGCTGAACCACGAGTGTCTTCTCATTGGAAATAATCGATAAAAATATTGGAACATTTCAGTTTGCAGGACACCTGGAGGTCGTGTGTGCTCCCTGCTCCATAATGGCGCCCGCTGTTCGCTCAGCCGGAGGATTTAATCGGTGAAGAACTACTAAAAGGTGAGACGGTTGGAGCGACTGACACCAAGCTAACATGCTAAGCTAGCGCTGGCATGCATTGTCGTTTCCCGTTTCCTGGAGGGATTTACGGTGTCTGTGCTTCATGTCTGACAGTTTTACAACAATGATCATGGAGGGTTTCTGTGTGAGTGTTGATGAGGAGTCAGCACTAAGCTCTGCTTTGTGTAACGCAGCGGGTCGGAAAGTACCGGAATTGTTCCGTCTCATCCGTTTTTCCTCGCTCCTCACTGTTTACTTAACGAAAGTCCCTTTAAAACTCTGCGTGTCTTGTTTGCATTTAGCTCATATTTACAATATACGTATATTTTAAGAAACTCAAACAGTGTGACGTGTTCGACACTTGGCATTGATCAGTTCGGCTTATTTATCAAGTCTGAAATTTCTTTATATTACATTTATTCTGGCTGTTACTGATTATAGTGACAGGCACTCGGTTGCGACTCTTTATTTAACGAAAGCCCCTTTAAAACCCTGCGTGTTTTGTGTGCATTTAAGCTTATATTCATAATATACGCGTATTTAAAGAAATATTAATAGTGTGACATGTTCGACACGTTGTGGTGATCTGTTCGGCCTATTTAATGCAGCCTGAATATTCTTTGTATTCTGCTTGTTAGTGAGTATATTGACAGGAACTGGTCTGTTAATTTAACGAAAGCCTCTTTAAAACTGCGTGTTTTGTGTGCATTTTAGCTTATATTCAAAATATACATATATTTAAAGAAATATAATTGGTATGACATGTTAAACACCTCGTATTGATCGGTTCGGCTTATATTTGCAGCCTGAATATTCTTTATATTCTGCTTGTTAATGATGATACTGACAGGAACTGGTCTCCTACTGTTTATTTAACGACGGCCCCTTACAAACCCGTCGTGTTTTGTGTGCATTTCAGCTTATATGTAAGATATACGTATATTTTAAGAAATAAAAATCGTGTGACATGTTAAACACTTTGTACTGATCAGTTCGGCTCATTTAATTTAGTCTGAAATCCCTTTATATTGCATTTATTGTGCTTGTCAGTGATATTCTCCCGACAGGAACTCAAAATCAGTACCGGAATCAGTGCAATAAGCTACGTCGATAACACAAGTGTGTAAAAATAAAAAAGGTGTGCCTTGTGCTGCGTTACCATTTATAAATATATAAATAGACACTAATATGCAAAATTAGAAATAGAAAATACATGTGTGATTCTATTATCTATATATATGATGTACAACACAAGTGGAAATAAGAATATTAAATACAAACAATATGTGAGATTTTATTATGCTGTCACTGAATTATTGCACCAATTATTGTACAGTTAAGACAGTGTTATAAAGAATAATAGATAAATAGATTTAAAACTCACGTAGGTACGAGTCCTAAATGACCATTAACATGTATTTATAACAAGTTTAATCATCAATTGCTTCATTCAGTCAGCAGCAAATGTCACTCATTCCCTGATTCAGCATTTAAGTTTTATTAGTCACACCCTCAACACATGTCGACACTGTGTCGTGAAATACTCGTTTGCTTCTTTAAGCACTGTGTTTATAATTAAATATAACAATACAATACATTATATACACCAGAGAACATATATATAATACATATAAGATGATGTGCAAAAAAAAGTGCAGAATTAAATGAGAATGTTAAATACTGAAATACTAAATAGTGTGCAGACTGTGAGCCTCTATTTGATTTGCCTTTTATATACTGCAGCAAATGACTATATTGTTTTAACTATTAAACATTTTTTAGTCAATTTATTGAACATTAAAATAAAACAAACAGAATTAAACTTGAATGAGTTAAAAACAGAAACAAACAACGAATGAGCAGCTCAGATAATATTGTTCATGTTCAAAAGGGTTAAAAGAACTTTGTGGTCCTACCCGTCTTATTTTTTATATATTAATCATCGATAATAAAAGTTAATTTACAGACATCGGTGTCCGTGATATTGATCCAGGTCTGCGGAAACAAATCAGCCCTTTGAGACAGAAAATCTGAACAAATCAAACAGTTTACAAACAAGAAATTGCCACATTTAAAATCACTGGTGCGACTCGTAACTGTTCAGCGTGTAAATATAATTATGATTTTTCTCAATTAATCGTGTTTCCGAAGTAAAATGAATCTTAATTTTTTAAACCAGACGAAGACTGTTTGACGTGTTTTGTTTTGTCAGATATTCAGTTTCACACAGACGATGAAAAAAGAGAAATGAAAGTAATTTGGGAGCAGGATGGAGGATGGTTTTATATTTTAGCTTGAGAAACATATTATATCAGTTTCTCAAAGTAGTTTCTGATTGAGTTCCTGTTCATTCAGCTCAAGTTCTGTATAACTGTAAAGTAATGTCATTATTATGTGTTTATTTTTAATTTAACTGAAGCGTCAGAATCTTGAGTTGTCACTTAAATACAAGAACAGGTCTGAAAGTGTCCAGATGAAGTCGACCACACGCTCCACAAACCGCTAACCTCTAAAACCATTTAAAAAAAGAATACTTCTTCTCTGACCTGAAACAGAAAGAAGAGCAGCAGAGTTCGTGCAGCAGATATCAGATATGTGACAGGTGTGATTATTGTTTGTGCTGTCGTTGACGAACTGATCACACGATAAGACGGGATCTGAGTGTGTTTCTAAACACTTCCTGGAGGAAACTGTATGTGGCATATGTGACGAATAAAGAGGCATCAGCTCACACCGGCTCCTTATCTGACACGCTGAATATAAACTCTGTTTCCAGTCGGCAGTTTAGTCGGTCCTTCATTAACCAGTGACTGAGTGCAGCCTGTGTTCACTCAGAGACTGAAGTGCGTCTGTAACAGTGAGAATCAAAAGATACTGAAACATGTTGTGTTATTATTTGATCTGATAGTTCCTGAATTAAAATAATAATTTAAATTTTTTTGACTGCATTATATTTGTAATATCAGCTGCTTGTGTTTAGATATTTGGCATTTGACAATTTTGGCTTCTTTTATTCAACGAAAAAATATTTTGTTTATTTCTCAAATATAACGAGGAAAAGTTTGTGTGTGTGTTCCACGTTTTTCTCTTCACTGACTTGGTCAATCCATGTGAAATTTGGCACAGTGGTAGAGGGTCATGGGAGGATGCCAATGAAGCAATATTACATCAATTGGCCAAAGGGGGGCGCTATAGCAACCCATTGAAATGTCAAACTTTGAATGGGCATATCTCATGCCCCGTATGTGGTAGAGACATGAAACTTTGCACAGAGATGCCTCTCCTCATGAGGAACACATTTGCCTCAAGAACCCATAACTTCCGCTTATATAGATTTTCCACCATTTTGAATTTTTTGAAAAACACTTCAAATGGATCTCTTCCTAGGAAGTTTGAGCGATCTGCATGAAACTGGGTGAACATAATCTAGGGAGCAATATCTAAAGTTCCCTCTTGGCAAAAGTTGGAAAACTTCCTAAAACTGAGCTTCTATAAGGCAATGAATATTGCGGAGGGCGTGGCTCATCACATAAAGGTGTAGAACATCTCAAGGGTTTCACCCATCACCACGCAACTTTGTAGGCATATGACCACACATAATCTGAGGGGACCCCTCCATTATTGACCCCATCAAACAAAATGGGGGCGCTAGAGAGCTCATTTCTTATCTAGGCCTAACCGCCATATGGATTTTTACTAAACTTGGTAGATATGTAGAACAGGACGCCTCAAGGTGACTGGAGAAATTTAACTCTAATTGGCAACTGGGTGGCGCTATAACAACAGAAAAATGCTTCAAAATGGCTAAAATGCGACCGATCGCTGTGGCTCCCCCTGTGGACCAATGTTGGTGTTGTTTCTAATGTTTGGTATGACTAAGTCATGGTATGGTATGCTGTACATAATCACGGAAACTGTCAGTGTGTCATTCTGTCAGTCAGTCATTCTGTCTGTCCCACGTTTTTCTCCTCACTGACGTGGTCAATCTATGTGAAACTGCACATAGGCATTGAGGACTGGCATAGGTAGAAGGTGACAAAGCTACCAATGGCTATGGACTAGTTTTAATAATAATAATAATAATAATAATGATAATAATAAACTGTATTTCTGTAGTGCTTCTCTAAACCTGAGTCACCAAGTGCAAGGTACACCTTGCTGGTATCAGGTTGGACCTCCTTTTTAATTCTTGGTGTCACAGACTCAACAAGGTGCTGGAAACATTCCTCAGAGATGTTGGTCCATATTGACATGATGACATCACACAATTGATCCATGATGAGAATCTCCCGTTCCAGCACATCCCAAAGGTGCTCTATTGGACTGAGATCTGGTGACTGTGGAGGCCATTGGAGTACAGTGAACTCACTGTCATGTTTGAGATGATGTGAGCTTTGTGACATGGCGTGCACAGCGTTAACGCTCCAACTCTTTGTTGTCGGTCTCGCCTCCTCTCCGCTGAGCTCTGTGTGACACAGTCTGATTTCTTGTGTTGCTACGTTGTCAGTGCACCTGTGTGTTTTGGTGTTGTCTGCAACCATTGATTATTTTCTTGTCAACAGGGTGGTTATTTTCTAGATTTAATAGTTTAATAAATATCAGAAAATAGTGGAAGACTCCATCACATGTCCTCAGAGTCTAACGTCACATATTCAGATGTCTTGTTGTGTCTGACCAATCGTCTCAATCGTTCACTTTACTTTGATATAAACAGGTTAAAACAGACCGTGTTCGCACCAGAGAAACTGGAGTCAGAGCGTTTGTGCTCGATAAACTAATCATCACACTAGTTGTATTGTTCTCAGTCTTTCCCTTCACTCAGCGTTAAACGTTGCCCTCTTCTCGTCTCACAGGTCGATTCGCCGCCTCCCCAGATGTCGCCTCCACCTCTGCTGAGACTTCTGTTCATGAATGGCGAGGACGCTCTGATCGATCAGCTGTGGCTCGGCCTGGAGGGATGACAGGACTTTAGCAGACATGGAGACAGGAGAGACGCACAGACAGCTGCCACGTTAGATCCCCTCAGGACAACAGCAAATCCTATTTTTATATTTTTTAAAATCCCAGCTGTTTTTTTTTTTTTTTTTTTTTAAACTCTCTGTAAAGCCATACTCAGCCACCAGACGTCACGATGAGCTCTGAGGGCTTTCAGTACCGAGCGCTGTACGACTACAAGAAGGAGAGGGAGGAGGACATCGACCTGCACGTCGGAGACATGCTGCTGGTCAGTAAAGGAGCGCTGCTCGCTCTCGGCTGCAGCAACGGAGCCGAAGAGCGACCGTCAGATATCGGCTGGCTGCCGGGATTCAACGAGACCACGCAGGTACGACAACACGCCAACTGGTTACACTCAGTTTGACCTGGTTCGTCCCGGTTCAGACGAGACGAGACTCTGTGTTTGTGTCACATTACATGTTTCAAACAGATACTGACAACGAGCGCACTCAGAGCTGCAGACATGTCCAGGAGGTCATCAGATGTTCAGATGTGTGGTTGCACTTTAAAATATGCCCCGACAACCCCCAGAAAGCAGAGTGCCAGATTTGCCAAAAGCAATTGGCATATCACTACTCAACAACAAATTTGGGAAATCACTTGAAAAACGTAAGTAGTAACTAGAAGGCCTAATGTGCATTTTCCAGTTCCACCGGTCCGCTCTGAGTCTGGTGTCAGAGACACTTCTGATGCTCTGAGTTGCGCATCTGTTTGATTGTGCTGCAGTGTGCGCCGAGGGTTCGAGGCTTCGAATTAAATTCGTTCTGAGCTCCGAAGCTTCGAATGTCCATAAATGGATTCGAAGGTCAGCCCTACACATAACCCCCGACACTTTTCCTTCATCAGGGTTCGTATGGTCATGGAAAACCTGGAAAAGTCATGGAATTTAAAAGGAGTAATTTCCAGGATTGGAAAGCTTAGATAAACCCAGAAAGTTTTTGAAAAGTCACAGAAATTTGCTTCACAAATGGGGCTGATGTTCGGGCAGATCAGTCACGCCACTTGACAAATCGACATTTCGAACATGGGAGAAGCAGCGCTCGCTAGCCATGCTAAAGAAGCTAATGCTAAGCTAACGTTTTTACTGTGGTGACCTTTCTGACACAAACTGCCAGCTGCAGAGATTCTCTCTCGTCCATCAACAAACAAGGGATCATTTCAGGTGCTGTGTCCAGAAACAAAGCCTGAACTTGAAGATGAGTCGGCATTTTTAGGTCACGGTTTCCCAAACAGCCAGAAAGCTCCCAGAGTTGCATGTGGTGAACCCAAGTGATCGTATACAGTGTATGTACGTTAAGATTTTAAACTGATCTTAACTGCTAAGCCGTCACAGAGGCGTTTCTTCATGCACAGCAACATAGACTCTAACTGTCTGCCCACAGCGAAACACCATACGTCATAAACGAAATGCAGTGTGAGACAGTTTATTTATGTCATTCACAGAAGTTACAAGCACTCGTTTAATTTCAGCTCAGTGTTCGTTGTGTTTTCTGTGGCGCTGTTTCGTCACAGGCGGAGGGGAGACACACAGCGGTCTGTCTCAGTCACCACAGTCATTACTGTAATAGCAACAGAGGCCTGTGAGCAAACAACCAATAAGAGTAAAATATGAACGTAGCCTCGGGGGCTGCACACACGCTGCTTGTTTTTCACCCTCAAATTCATTGTTTTCAGTGTAGGCCCACGGCAGGCGCACTCAACGCCAGAGTGACGCCATTGCAGCACGCACACGCTCCTGGCTGCTGATTTTTCAAGTGCTGACGGCTGCGTCCTGAGATAAACTGAGGTCAACTTTTGAAACGCAGCAGCGTGACCACATGTCATATGATGAGAACCAACCAGTCACAGCTGACTTCTTCAGTAAATATCAGTGTGTGATGAATATGGAGGAGAAGTTGGTCATGTTAGTGCAGAGCTGTCAGAGCGTCACATCTGTCCCACACACACAAACAGGAAGTAGATCAGCTCTGAGCTCAAGGTGTCAGGTGAAAAGGCTACGATGCAGTGCTGGTTATGGTCGCTGAGCAACCTCAGACACAACTTGGCTCCTAAAGTTGGCACAACAGTAGCGCCCAGCGCCTGAGCTTGCATTTTGCAGGTGGTTAAAGACGCAGCATGTGTACGGGCTCTAAACTGCACCAGAGATGTTCAGACGATTAAAGTAAACACTCAGTGGAATACACCACCGTGCTCTGACCGGACGCAGCTCGTTTATCACGACGCCATGACTCAAATTGATGTATTTACATAATCGATGACATTGATGAGGTTGATGAACGGCTCCAGCCCTGGAGACACTGAACACTTTACACTACTTTTAAACATGAGCAGTAGAACTTTCCAACACCTGGAGACACCTGGAGACACACTCACTCACCTTTAACTGTCTTCTTTACGTCTAAAAGTCACCTGAATCAGTGATGATGTGTCAGAGCTGATGTCACCGTCTCCACTGTGAGATGAACATCGTCATCACCACTGAACAGTCAAAATATTTCAGATTAAACTGAACCGTGTCCTCACTCCATCTTAAATACCGACATGTAGGAGATGTGGTCTCTTCATCATCCTCATCGTCGTGTGAATAAAGCTGCAGCCACAAACAGCCGTCACTCTTCATCTTTCACACAAACAACAAGACAAACTACTTTTTCACACCAACAGGAAGTTGCCTTAAAGTTTCCTTTCACCTGTTTGGAGAGAAGAACAGACGGAGCTCTGCTGATGATCAGCCCCGATTAAAAGAACATAAAAGAGCAGATGTTGGACGTGAATCGTTTTTAACAGTCTTACAGAGTTTTTTTTGTAATTTTCTAGTTTCTGTTTAAGACTCTTGACTTGCAGAGCATTTTCTCTTTTCTCTTGTTATTATCTTGTTTGGCCCGTCACACATCAAAATACCAGGAACGATTCCTCGCGTGTGAAAACCTACGATCTGATTCTGATTAAATCTGTAGGTGGGCCGAGTGTCTGTCACAGTTTCATGTTCTGTGTTGCTGCTTCACACAAGCAGTGGTTCACCTCCCCCTCATGTTGGCTCTGATGTTATCGCTTTAAATGTCAGGTTTTCCTTTCACTGTTCACCTTCACTGATTTTATCGTTCTCGCTCAACCAGCAAGTAAAGAATCCTCCCACCCTCCTCTATGCATTCATTTATTCATCTCTACATTTGTCTCTTGATTTAACCGCCTCTGAAAAATCATCTTTTTACTTTTGAAATTAAATGTTTGTTTTTATAAACAGGCCAATTTATCTTTGCTGATATGTTGGAGCGATGTTAATGTGTTCAGGCATATTTTAATAAAAAAACAAACTCACATTAAAACTGAAATTAACGAACAGTAATTTGATAATTTATCCATTATTATTTATTATTTTACATGTTTATATGTATTATATTTTCATATTTATTTGGAAGATCCCCAGCTGAGAGTCCACACGTTGTTTTTTAACAGCGCAGCCTGATCAGTCACATTGAGCATAAATAAATAAATTCATTTTGTATTATTAACAAACAGTTTTAATAACGATCCCTTAAATAAACGTTCTTCTGAAAGAGCAGTGACCGATTTGTTTTTGTTTTAGAAAATGTTAACATTTGATCACTGAACCTGCCTTATAGAAAAAATATGTTAATTCTCTCTCATCCTTATCGTTAATTTTTTACTGTAATTTTTTTATTTGTTTATCTTTAATTAAATAATTTTTTCACAATTACCATCTCTGTATTTTATTTTGTTTTTATCCTTTTATTTATTATTTTATAATATGATAATATTAATAACATTATTATATTTTATTATTATTATTCATTTTATTATATAGTTATTCTTTTATTTTTAAGTCTTTTTTACTTGATTAACTTTATAATTATCTCTTTCTTTTAACTACTACGCCCCACAACAATGGGACACCCTGCCTTCAAATATCAGACTTCTGGCTCAGTGGACAATTTAAAAACATATTTTTTTTTATATAGTCTAGAACTAGCAGTTATCTATTTAATATTTTATTATATTTTTGTTTCTTGATTTTGATTTTATGGTTTTTGAAAATTATTTAATGTAATTGTATTTATTTTATCCTCCTTGAATGAGTGCTGTATAATTGTGCGGTTTCATCTCTTTGCTGTGTTTATATGTGCGCCTGAATTGTAAAACACTTTGTGCTGCGTTCTGTGCATGAAAGGTGCTATATAAGTACAGTTCATTCATTCATTCATTCATTCATGTCTTAATAGCGTGTGTAAACTTACTTTACAGAAATGGGCTCTGAAACTGAAAACACAAACCTGTGGAAGCATAAAAATAACAGCGACCAGTACAAAGATATTTTGGACATTTTACAGTGTAGTGATTACAGTGATTGAACTCTCCAGCGCCCTCTGGTGGACGCACTCTGTGACGGAGACATTCATGTCGTCGATACTGGATCTTTGTTACACCCAGACGTCTCTAACTCGTCTCTCTGGCCGACAGGAGAAAGGCGACTTCCCGGGGACGTATGTGGAGTTTATCGGCAGAAAGAGGATGTCCCCGCCCACACCAAAGCCCCGCCCACCCAGACCGCCATCTGCAGCGTCTGTGAGGACCGACTCTGAGTCAGAGGGTGAGTAGGCTGCACAAACATATTTCCCACTGCCCACTGTCTGGTCTCCACTGGTCAGGTAGCCTTGGTCGCTCCGCACCGTGCACCAACTGGGCGTCCATTGTTTGGTCTGTGATGTAATAGGTCAACAGGAAAAAGGTCCAATACTAACAAGCTGAAAGGGGGCATATCTCCACCTGTCGTAGAGGAGTCGCACATACTTGGCTCAATAAATGGATTCCCCTCCCGTGCTTGTATACTGGGACAAGGACAGTAGGCCAGTTAGATGTCCTCGTCCAGCTGGGACTGGAGCTCCACTTCACTGTGACTGGAGACACACTGATGGTGGTGGCGACATGATGAGCTCACTGCTCCACACACAGACTCCAGATGTCTTCTCAGACTGATGGAGCTCCTGTTTGGTCATCACATGTGATTAAATCTCTCCTGACGGCCCGTGTTTCGGTCGTCAGAATATTTCTATGTTTATTATAAATCATAGTTGATGTTTGCGTCGTCACTGAAACAACTGAACCGTTTTCAAGCTGAAAGTCGGCTCAGTGTGACTCACACACCTCAGTTTCCTTCAGCTGCTTCCTCAGCACCAGCTTTATGCACTGTGACACACACACACACACACACACAGATCTGGGTTGTGGTTGCTGACTGAACAGATCTCAGCTCTGCACCAGCCTTACCAGAGAACACAGGAAGTGTGTGTGTGATCAATGATCTGGTTGTTGTTACCTACTTCCTGCTGCTGAGAGAGTCTTTAAACAGAGAGTCGTGAGTAAAGATTCGGCAGAGTTTCCTGACGAGGTTTTTAAATGGTTTTCTGTCACAGCTCGAGTTAATGTTGATCATCATGAGCCGCCTCTCAGACCTGCACCCCTTTATAGAAGAAGAAACACCTGTGACTCTGAGATTTGATCAGTCTGATAACTGTAGTGCAGCTACACTGTGAGACACAGATCTAATAAACTTCAGGTTTGATGTCTGCAGACTGTACGATGAATCACAGGCTACGATGCAACTGCTTCACATACTGAGTGCACAAGGATGCTGCACAGGTTATTACTGCTCCAACTGTGAGGCTCAACATAGGGACGCACGGTAGTGACATTAATGCAGTTATTATTATCACTAATAAATTTAATAAAATGTCAGAAAAAATGTTGAAATTGACTTGGAAAAAAGTGAGTAAAATGTCTGAACATTTCAGAAAAAAATATTGATCAAATGTCAGTTTAAAAAAAAGGTGAATTAAACATCAGAAAAAATATTTCTAAATTGTTAGAAAAAATTATTAATAACATACCTGGAAAAACATGAATTAAACATCTGAAAAAGATTTTTAAAATGTGAAAAGAAATTAATAAAATGTTGATAATATGTCGGAAAGATATTATTGAATTGTTGGTAAAATAAAAAAAGAAAAGAAAAAAGCGAATAAAATTTATAAAAAAAATATTAATAAATTGTCGGGAAAAGGTTTAAAGAATTTCAGAAGAAATGTTGATAAAATTTAAGAAAAATATTATGAAAATGTTAGAAAAAAATACAGTATCGGAAAAATAATTTTTGAAATGTCGGACCAACATTTTAGAGCCACGTTTCTTTCACGTTGGTCATCTGTTCATCTGGGACAACCCAAAATCACACAGTGTACTGGGTTTAAGGTGACAGACGCTCACTGTCGGCTTGGTGTGTCCGGGCCTTAAAAGTCACGACAGCAAACGTACGAAGTCGGACCTAAAAACTTTCTGTGTCACTTTTATGTGAGTCACAGATTTAACCTGCAGACAGAGGAAACGCAGCTGGAAGAAATCAGTGATCTCCATCATCTCCTCCACGACACAAAGAAAATAAAATCACTTTCATCAACTCTGAGAGGTCGCAGTGATCATCAGACCAGAAACAGTCTGTCGTTATTTTATAAAAGAAGCTGCAGGACTCACTCTCTAACAATGTTAACTGTGTTCATAACTGTTCATTCATTCATTCGTTCATTCATTCATTCAGTATTTCCCTTCACCTCTTGTCCTGTTCAGGCTCTTCCTTTTTAGGCATCATGTTACCAGACCTCCCTGAACAGTTTGGACCGCCGGACACAGCCCCGCCCCTCCTCAGCAGACTGATGGAGGCCATCGAGACCAAAGGTACCAGACACACACACACACACACACACACACACACACGCACGTAAATACACATGAAGACATGAAGCACACCCAATAACACACGCGTGCATGTGTTTCTGGTGCGATGGTGAAATCTGACAAACTGCACTCTGCTGTTAGAATCATCCAGAACAGTCAACAGACGTTTCCTTCAGTCTCGCAGCAGCAGCTCAGTCGTGGAGATTTTTCCACGAAAATGTAAAAACTTGTGAACTTAAAAACAAACATCTGATTGGTTTAAAATGTGTGGAAATCAGCTGAGTGAACGACACGCTTTTACTCCCTCACACCCTGCTGCTGCTGTTGGTGGTGGTGGTATTTTGGGGCCCAAGTGGCGTCTGTCCTTTTGATCCATAACCACGGGCTCGCCTGTTCGGCTGCACCAGAGAGCTGCGATGCGCTGACGCCGGGCTTGACCTCGAATTCCCATTTCTTTAAGCAGCCTGGTGGTTGACCTGCCTACGGAAGCCTCTGCAGCCCACTTCAACAAGGCATCCTTCGCTTTCCAGCCACGTTGCTCAGCGTCGGCTGCAGGTTGGCGTACTGAAGGCTCTTACACTCGTGGGCCTCCTCCACAGCATCCTCCCAGAGCTCAGTGAGCTCAGTGATGTAGACGAGGCGCAGTGAGGAGGAGCAAAGCACGAGGTCTGAGGTTAGGAGATCTCAGATCTCAGATGGGAAGCACAGGCGCTGACTCAGAGCTGCCAGTAAAATCATGTCACGATATTTCAGGGTATTTCTGCGATTACTATTCTTAACGATATAATAAAAGAAGAAGTAAAACATTCAGGGTCCATCATCATTTCACTTTCAGCCTTGCTTGTTGTTGCCGTGGGTAACGGCAGCCCTGCTGATGGTAGACTAAAGGAAGCGCTGCACATGATGATATTCCCCCAAACTAGAGAACTGGAAAAGATTTTTTAGAATCAAAGCAGGCGAAATCTGTTGCAGCCAGTATGGAAAAACATTTCAAATGATGTTTAGCCCTCAGAGATACGTCTGTGTTGTTACGTGTTCTACGTGACTTTATTTATCCTTTGCTCGCTGTGTGAAGAACTTTGTTTCAGTAAGTCCTGAATTATTATTGTTGTTGTTATTATTATTATTACAATAATAAAAAAAAAATGAAATTAAAACATTCCAAAAACATTTCCTGAGAATCACTCGTTTATTACTGTCCACTTCTACTTCTGTATGTGTGTGTATTACATTTTGTGTTGTTGACCTGTGTGTGTGTGTGTGTGTGTGTGTGCAGGTGTGGACAGTCTCAGTGTGTATCGCAGTCTGAGTTCAGGAGGTCTGGACACCCGGCAGCTGGCTGACGCTGGTGAGGAGGTTTTCTTCTTCTTCTTCTGCTGTCGGACATGTTTCTTCTCCGTCTGAGTTCTTCAGAGGAGATAAACTGTCAATAACTCATCACAGACTGAGGTGTGTTTGTTTTTCAGACCTGGAGCAGCTGGAGGTGTCCGTCCTTTGTGACGGGGTGTTCCGGTTCCTGCAGGATCTACCCGGTCCCGTCCTCCCGTCCTCGCTGCAGGCCGACATGATTCACGCAGTACAAGGTCAGGTTCATTAAATCCTCTCTGTCCTGAAGGCAGTCTGTGGGTGTTATGTCGGGTTCAGACGACATGATGTCAGCCTGATCAGAGCCCGACACGGCGACGTACGGTGTTGGCTCGGATTGTGAATGACAGCGAGTCACTTCAAACGTAGCTCCGCCCATCTGGTGACAGTTTTTACGCTGCTACAGTAACATTTTGGCGGGCACGTGAACTGACACTGTGACCGAAATAATAGTCATAACAAAAATGAAAAGACGATGAAAAGACGACCAGCGATGATTGGTCGTGGACCTACGTGTAGTCTGTCATGTCTGTCGGCCAATGAATGGCGAGGTTTTATGACTTCACTGTCACCTAACCTGACATTAATTATCAGATGTGTTGTTCTGCAGAAGTCCGGGACCTGGAGGACTGTGCCCAGGTGCTGCGAGGCGTGGCCAGCTCGCCCACCTGCCCGGCCCAGTACGGCCTGACCCTGCTGAGCGTGGTCCGCCACCTGGCCCGACTGTGTCTGCACGGCGCCAGGAACCAGCTCAGCCCCCGAAACCTGGCAGAGATCTTCAGCCAGCCTCTGTTCAGACAGGCTGCAGGGTCAGTATTTAAAACACACGTTTGACTCTCTACAGGTACCTCTACCTGTGACGACCGTCAGTGACATCACACAGTCCTCCACCCCCAACCTGACCTGAACCGCAAAACAAACATTTCCTGCAGGACTCTGGTGTGAAGCAACATTTAGTTTGTTTCAGGTCTGAATTTAAGTCGAAGGTTAGACTTACACTCATCAACCACTTTATTAGGTACACCTGTTCAACTGCTCATTAACACACATATCTAATCAGCCAATCAGGCGTCAGCAGCTCATTAACATTTAGTCATGTAGACGTGGTGAAGACGAGCTGCTGAAGTTCAAACTGAGCATCAGAATGATGAAGAAAGGTGATTGAAGTGACCTTGAACGTGGCATGGATGTTGGTGCCAAATTAACCCACAAGAGTCTTCTGTGTTTTTGGTGTCGTCGCTGTCTAAGACTGAATCTGTGTCGATCTAAACTCTGTGTGTGTGAGTGATGCTGTTCTGATCTGTGGTTGTTCAGGTCTGAGTCCAGTCTGGATCCTCTGGTTCAGGTCCTGGAGGTTCTGATCACCAGTGAGCTCAACATGAACCAGGCTGCACCAGGTGTGTACACCTCTGATGTTTACCTACATGTTGATTAAATATGTGTGTGACACGTAAAGATAACAGCTGCAGACACCAAACCTGACACAACTATTTCTCATCAGCTACTTGAAGGTCCTGATTGAAAAAATATTAAATTAATAATCTTAAATTATTGATCTGATATTAATAAACCAGAAGAACGAGACACTGCAGAAACACTAACCTGTGGCTGATCACAGATGGTTAACGGAGGACGTTGTTGTAGTGTTGCATCATCCTGTGTCACATGACCTGTTTGATTTCATTGTCAAAGGTTCAGATCTTGTGTACGGAGTCGTCCATGATCTCTTTCACTTCCTCTAAGAGCCGTGAAGCAGTGTCACGCTGGATCTGTGTCACTGTCATAAGTCGCTGCTGTTGCTCAATCCGAAGGGTTAAAGGTCAAACGTTTGTCACTTTTTCCGTCCAGATGAGATGGTGGGCGGACAGAGGGACAGGTCGGACAGTGACACTGACTTCCTGCCTGATTAGAGCTGTGCTAAAATAGTTCACACTTCACCTAAAATAATTTCAGTCTCAGTGTCAGTAAAGTTTTAATTTCCTTTGTTTGCACCTTGTTCGCACCTGTCCACAGGAATTATCACCACCATATATGATGTCACTGGATATTCAAGGGCGGGGCTTTATGCTAATTGTCGACTAGTCAGTTTACAATCGTTTGGCATTCATGAACATTAACACGTACCTACGATCAAATCCAAGTTTTGGATTTGGATTTTGGATTTTTTATGTGCAAATCTACTCACAGATTCACTGACATTTCATGATTGAGATTACGGCTGGGCAATGAAATGACTAAGTACGATTTATTTTCAGGCAAGATATAAATTCAGACACCGTTTATATCGATACAGGGTCAAGTTGTGTTACATACCACACACCAGTGTACATCTCTCCTCTCTGCCCCACTCATTCATTCAACACTCAGAGACACAGAGCTGCTCCTCTGTTTAATCTGTCTGTTCATTGGTCTACAGTGAGGCATCGGTCTGTACGCTGCACATGCTACACTACATCAGTCTGTGAGATGAGTGAAATGACCGCAGCAGCACACGTGCAGTACAGCGCTGCGCTGCTAGTTTATGCGTGAGGTGGATCATAGCGCATCGCCGTGGTAGTTGTAGTCTGATGTGTGATGTTGAGACGGCGCCTGGATGCAGGTGACAGATTCTCCAAAAAAAGCAGTGACAACACAGATGTTTCATATACAAGGTGTATATAACGAGGACAAAGTGTCTCTGTCTCCGTCCATCCCTCGGCCTCTCTGTTCAGACAGTCCTCTTAAATGTGGGCGGGGTTGTTGTCACTCACTGCTCCGTCCAGCACTCGCTGTATTTCCTCATCAGCGGTGACACAGATGGAAGTCTGCACCTGGTTTATCGTCCACAGAACAAGGCTGCACGCCCACATTTTCACAACAAAATAGAACAGGCTGCAGTGAGAGTCTCTCTCCATGGGATATTTCAAAATAGCAGCTTTGTGCATTTAGTCCTTCTCAGGCAAGCTCAGGGGTTTAGTGTTGCTGTAGCCCACAGGAAGTGAGGATTAGAATATATGACCTTCACATAATCCGCTCCAAATGAATCTATATTTTTAAAGTCATTACTAAAAGTGTGTGTCATATAAAAACTAAAGTGATGGTCAAAGTTGTCACAGTGAAATTTGTCCCAAAAAAAAAAAAAAGATTATAATGTCGGAAAAAGTGCCAATTAAAAGTATAAAAAATATGAATAAGATGCCCAAAAACATGTTGATTAAATGTGCCAAAAATATTATTAAAAGGTCAGAATTTTTAAAAATAAAATGTTGTAGGAAAAAAAAACATTAATTAGCTGTCTAAAAAAATTGATAACATGTTGGAAAAAATGTTGATTTATGGACAACAACACTTTTCACCGTGGAAGCAGAAACAACTGAACTGAACCAGACTGCTCGGTTGAAACAGCTTTAGTGTTTTGGTGCTAATAACATTGTACTTTAATTTAAGTGAGGTTTTGAATGCAGTACTTCAACTTGTAGCAGAGTATTTGTTCACTGTAGTGTCACTACTTTGACTTATGGACCTCATCTGAGTGAATAATGAGCATATTAGCATGCTAATGTTAGCATTTAGCTCAGAGCCTGACGGAGCTGCTGACATGGCCGCAGACTCTCCGTCTGTTTGACATTTTAAAAATGAATTAATTAACAGATAATCAGAAGTGATGGTCACTTGATTATTTGTGTTAATCATGTCGTCAGTCAATGAGCGGTGACTCATTATGTCATTCATCAGTTCATTTATTCACTCAGTCAGTCTCTGAGTCAGTTGTCAGGCCGAGCGGCAGCTGAAGCGATGACATCATCCATCCACACAGTGAAAGATGCAGCAGAGCAGGCGTGGGGAGGGGAGGGGGGTGTTGCCTCGGTGATATCACTGCCATCGCACGATTGGCTGGGGGCAATGGTGATGTCACACATCTCCAAGCTGCTCTCCTGAGCTTTGAACTGAGGCTCGGAGAGGCAGATGGACGCAGAGAAAGTTGCGTCGTTTAAAATCTTTTTAACACTGAGGACGAGCGCAGATTCCAGATCAGTGGAGACAGAAGTGTTTCACCAGGCTGCTGGTTGCTCTGTGGAGGAGTCTGAACATATAAAAGCTGCAGGTGCAGAGAGGAGGGGGCCGTAAGAGAGGAAATCCTGCAGATTATCAGTGCGGTCGAGTGCATCCTTAAATTAGAGTGACAGGCAGAAGAGAAAAGATCGAGCGCGGTCAGGAGGATGTGTTCTGGACCCCGTTTCCTCCGAGATGACGTCAGTTTTTTCGAGGCAGGATCAGCTGTAGTCAGGACATCATGAGATCCAGAGCTGAAGGATCCGGGTTTGGTTTTTCATCCCAGAGGCGTTGCGGAGGCGGCTGAAGGTTTAGAGGCCGACATGGAGCGAGAGGAAGGCGGCAGGGCCGAGGCCGAGCCGCTGAGGGGACGAGACAAAATCCTCTGCTACATAAACATGCAGAGTCCAGGTAGGAGCTCGGACCTGAACCTGGAGCACCTGGTGGTGCTCTGTCTCCTGATGATTGTGTCGAGTCGTTTTGTGAAACGGTGTTTTGTTAACCAGTGATTTAAATCCTGTCATGTGCTGCTGTATTAAAGGCGTTTTATAAACATTCTGCTTCTGCAAAGATGCACGTTCAAGTCTTTTCGAACCTGCGCAGAGAAGGGCTTTGTGGGTAAAAGTTGGTTTCAGAGCAGACGACGATCATACCTTCCAAATCTTGATGCGTCAAGCAAGGTGATTGGTTGTTGATCTGGCGTCCTGTTGGGAAGTTTTCTTTCAGATTTTGGATGCAGCAGTGTCACAAATGATCCACTACCAAAACAGGAAGTTAGCTTTGTCGTCAATGCAACCGGTACCGAACTCAGTACTTTAAAGGTTACCGCCTGAATTACGTTGGTACTACCGAGTAGAAATCTGATTCTCTGGCCCAGCTCGATTGGGCCCGACCCAACCTGCCGGGTTCGCTTCAGGCTGGGCTGTAATTTCTCACTGTTCCCCCAGGTGCTCGCCGATTTACCGGTGTTTCTTTTTTTAATGAAACCGAATGAGTTTCAAAGAACTGAATCAAGCAGGAGACAAAGTGGTGGAGGACTGAGACTCAAATCTATCAGAGAATAGACCCTTCTTGTGTTTGTAAACAGTGATGATGTAGTTTGTGGGCGGAGCTGAACAGGTGGCAGAAAGGGACCGTAATGGTGTCGGTGTGAGCGCCAAATAAAACGTACAAAGCACTATAACGTTTATATTTCTTAACTGATTGCACTGAGTTATTTTTACATTCATGAGTTTATGATCTATGTGTAGCAGAAAAAAGTTTAGTCTCCAGTTAATTAGAATCTGGATATTTAGGTTGTAATCGCTGCTGCTCAGTAGAGGAGTGAGTGTTCGGCTTATTTGAATTACTTAATTATTTTACGTGGTGAAAAATAAATCATCGTAAGTATTGTAAAAACTCACGTTTGTCAAACATGGATTTGCCTTATTCTCCTTAGTTAATATTTGTGGAAACGTGTCCACATAATATAATTTAATGTGGAAGCACAACTTATCAACGTGCTAGCGTGCTAGCTAGCTAACACTGTCTGCTTATTAACACCTTGATCATAAATAAATTAACTGTCACCACTGCTCACTTTAGAAAGGACACTGCAAGAAATCCTTTAATGTGTGTTTAGATCGATTCATCTGCATCCAGGCAGGGAAAGTAAAAGACTTGCTAACATTAGCGATGTAGCTAACATAGCTAGCATGCTACCTATGGCTGATCGCTGACAGCTAGAAACAAACAATGATGCAGCGTCCGTTTATTAATCTAAACAAAGATCAGGTTTTCTTGTGGTGTCCTTTCTAAAATGATCAGTGGTGAAAGTTTCTATATTCTGTTTTGATCAAGGAGTTAATAAACAGACAGCTTTAGCTAGCAAGTTGAAAAGTTGTCTGTTACCTTCACATGAAATTAGATTATATGGGGGACGTCTCCACAAGTTTTAACCAGGGACAATAAGGCCATGTTTACACGAAAACGATCCTCTGAAAACTGGATGGTTTCTCATTCTGTGTTTTGAAGAAAGTTCCGTGTTCAGACAACAACGTTTTGATAACAGTCGCCGCAGTCGATTCGCGAAAATGACCAAAAACACTGTAGTATACATTAGGGATGGGCAAACGATCAAAATTCATTATTCGATCATCAAAAACATTAACGATCAATTTTCGATTAATTGATAAGCGAGTATTTCAAAAGAGAGAGAACAAAAGAGTGCAGTGCAGACTGTCGCCGCAAGAGAGCATAGCTGCCCCAGTTTTGAGCTTCAACCCCCCAGGCCAAAGAGGAAGAATGGCGCACATGTGCAGTTCACCCCTGGGTGTTTACAACCGTCGCCAGCCAGAGTTACAGGCTTCAGTTTTCAGGAAAACCTTTGTCTTTCAATGGCGTAGTGTTTTCAGAGGCCTCAAGGGAAGCTGCCGAGGCTTTGGAGAGCGATGAGAGCCTCCGTCTGTTTCTGATTTTTTGCCTGGTATAGGTCTGGCGGGGGTCTCGTAGGCCCGTCGAGCCGCGTGCTCGCCGGGCGGAAGGGTCTCGTTGGCATGGCGACTTGCTGGGCCTATGCCAGGCATTGTAGGGGAAACACTGTGACTGTCGATCAAAATTATTTGTGATCGATCAAAAGCCTTAACAATCAATCATTGATAATCGCAAATGGATGCCCATCCCTAGTATACATGCCAGGCCAGAAGGCCAGCGGGTGATGTATAAACAAACCAAATGGCTACCGCACGAACCTTTGTCTGGACGGACGACGAGGTGGAGTTGCTACAGTAAATCTACACTGCTGGAGAAGCGTTGATAAATCCATCAGTGTGAGCAGCACAGACAGAGCTCAGGAGTCTGCCGTTGTTGTTGTGATGGTCGACTTTCTTGCACATGCCTAGTGACTGATACCGTAATGAGCATGTGTGAAAAGTCTCTGTTTTCAGGGGAACTGCATATTGTAAGTTTCCATGACAACGAAGACGGTGCTGTTTCCAAAAAATTGCACACTGGAACCTGTTTTCAAAACGTTGCGTTTTCAGGCACCACAACGCTGCTGTCGTGTAAACGATTGGCCAAAACAGTTTTCAGTTGAAATCTGACCGAAGACAAATGTGTGTTTGACAGATGTTCCTTATGATGATGAATGATTATATTATTATATCCAGATTATAATTAACTGCAGACAAAACTTTATTTTCGTCCTTGGCGACGATTTACAATAAAAATGAAGGTCGTCTTATTTTGTATTCCTGTTCTGACATCAAAGGTCACAACAGACAGTTTTATTCTGGGTGTGTCCACTGTTTCTCTCTGATGTCTGGTGTTTTTCTGCCACCTGTGACACAACTGTGACGTCCACTCAGAATTGGTCTACAGGGGGAGAAAGAGAGCCGGTTTGTGTGAGATGGAAAATGAGAGAAATGCGATTTGGTCGGCAATGTTTTCCTCTGCCTCCTCAGCTGTGTTAGTAACATGCAGTGAAGAGAGGTGATCATCGTCTGCACGTCGCATCGCTATGAAGCGGCATGCACTGTAGACCAGTGGCTCTCAAAAGGTGTGCCATGTCACAGGGTCGTCACGATCCATCGACCTGGATCGATACATTGATTCAATGATCAACGAACCAATATCATCGATGCAAAGTGAAAACATCGATCCACATGGTCATCTTTAGGATACGCTTTTATTTTGAGAGTCTGTGTCGCTGTCAAACAGCAGCAGGCAGACGGCGAGCAGCCGAGAGAAAGACGATGAAGATAACGTTATTAAATCAGGAATAAATCAGCAGTGTGGGAATATTTGGGAGTTCGGAGCTAATACAGGCAGACAGACAGAATACAGCGCTCTTATGACAGAAAACACAACGTAATGTTACCCGTCTGGACACATCTCACTCCGCTAACTTCTCACTGCAGCAACATCTGCTGCTGTTTCAACAATGTTGGGCTGAGAAAATGGTCATGCAGGCTGAAATTCACCCGAGCTGTTCTGTCTGGAGACGCAGAGACTTTATCAAACGCTGAGGAAGAAAATCATAACGCTACATGTAATTGGTTAAACTTGGAATTGAGGGAAAAAGGTCCGTTAGCTGCTAGGCTAATTTATACATTGTAAACATGCTTAAGCTAACGATGTTTAACAGTTTAGTCTGATAACTGTGACAGTTCTTACTGAGCTGAGTTTGATACTTAAGTTAAATCATCTTGTTGTTTCATGGCTGTTTGAAAAAGTTTGTCTTCAGGTCGTGTTTCTAAAACACCAGTCAGTGGCGGGGTTTCTGTGAAGTGCTGTAAAGTTTAGTTGATTCAAAACACACGTTAAACACACATTAAACACAGTAAACACACAGTAAACACACATTAAATACACATTAAACACAGATTAAACACACATTAAACACACAGTAAAAACACACATTAAACACACATTAAACATGGCTTAATAGAGACAGTTTCAAACACAAATCAGCTTCACTATAACTCGCAGCATTCACAGACAAACACTTGTCTTTATCTGGACACATTTTCCCCACAAATACAACATGCTAAAGTTATTAGCACAAGCCTATGGCATTTTGCATTGTATATATTAGCCTAGCAGCTAGCAGACTTTTCCTCTGCTCATATTTCAGCCAGGATAAATCACACACAGTGTGTGGAGGCTTTATTGTCTTCATGATTTATTGTTTCTTATCTGTGAAATTAAAGTAAATCAAAGCTTTGTTTCCACTGAGGGAAATGGTTTCAGCTCACAGAGACAGACAGGAGGTCTGCGTCACTGTGACACTGTGCAGTTACATTTCTGGGGAGGTGCACGTCAGGCTGTGGTGTAGGCTACGGCATCAATTTGATGCAGAGGTAGAAATTCTGCATAAGACAATAATAATAAAATGAGACAGGTAGCTTCATGATTCCGTCTTCACAGGTGCTTTGTTGTAATTTGCTCCGTACAATAAACAATCCATCGTCCCACTCATCCCTCACACTGGCTGCCAATCAGGGCTTTGATGTGTCACACACGTATAATTCCTACGTGCAAACGTCAACATAAAGGTTCCCTGTGAAGTTTTTTAAATCAAATTAAATGAAACTACATGTGAGGATGGGATACATCAGGGACACACTGGTTTGGGTCGGACAACTATGGAGTTAATGGTTCCAGCCAGAGAGTCAGGTTTGAGAGGATGCTTAAATCTCCAAATACAGAAAGTGTATAACGCTGACAGGAAGTGTGTGGTCCTGAAAATTAAGAAAGGAAAAATATCTTTAAACTCAGCTCTTACAAAATATATTTACAGTTTTTAAATCGTCACATCCACACTGACTCCTTTAAACACGACTAATAAACAACTCTCCATTCACGGTAAGATCACACGTGGTAGAAGTTATTAACAGAGCTCATTAACATAACCTAAACGAGGATCAGCCACGTGACCACGTCTGGAGATGCAGCAGTTAATCATTAATGCACAAAAGTAGGCGTTTTGATTGAAATTAAACACGAGCAGGTTCTCACCTTAATCACACACACACACACAATGAAAAGGGAGAAAGAAAGAGGCGTTAACTGTCCGTGCTAAACTTAATTGCAGAGCTCTCAGTGCTGAACTGCTGCCGCCTGAAGCTCGTGCTGGCGATGAGCACGTCCGTGCACTGATTGGCGAGTGCGTCCTCAGCCGAGGGCGTGATAAGGATTTTGTACATTTTTTAGCTAAAGTTTTCCTCTTTTTTAGGAAATGGTTGTGCACAACATGCTGATACAGTCAGTTAAAAATTCAGTCATAACTTTTTATACACGCCCAGCTGAGTGTTACAGTTATGAAGTGTGGTTATCACAAAACCCCACGGCACACCTGGACGGGCATCACGTGGCATTACCATGTAGAGAATTAAAGGCTCTGATTGTAGTGATCGGTCAGTCTCTCTCTCACACACACACACACACACACACACACTCACACTCTGATGATGAGTTTTTCATGACATTAAATCAGATTTGTCTCTTTGTGTCTTTGTCGCAGCGTTGCCTCCTAAACCGGTCAAGTCTTCGACTCCAGCAGCTTCCTGTAGTTTCAACAACAGTATTTCCCTGCAGGACGCTGAGTGGTACTGGGGAGACATCTCCAGGTAACACACACACACACACACACACACACACATAATGATATCATATATAAGAGTATAACAGTCACAGGGGGCGCTGTGTAAAGCTGTGACTGTTAATGAGCCTGATCAGGTTGTTTTGATTTGGTGAATGCGAGCCGGTGTTTCTCCTCACGCCGCTGCTGTAAAACCTCCCCATACACAGCTAACTCACCATCTCTGCTTTCAGCAGCCGGAGTCCAGATGAACACGGATTATAAATGAAACACCCCAGATAAGGGTGCTCTGATCGATCGGCCATGAATCGTTATTGGCAGATATTTGTTCCTAATAGTTTGAAGGCCGATCAAAAGAGCCGATCAGTAACTCTCTGTGATAACGCTACCAACCAATCTGCGCTGAAGTCAGCAGCACTTGGTCACCTCTTTCACCGCTGCTCCTACTGGAGACACACTGTCAGTGCAGGACTGTGACTGTAACAGAGTATTTTTACTTTTACAGGATGTAAATACTTTCTTATTCCCTCGGTGTTGTCTGTGTTTGCAGAGAGGAGGTGAACGAGAAGCTGAGAGACACAGCTGACGGTACGTTCCTGGTTCGAGACGCCTCCACCAAGATGCACGGAGATTACACTCTGACTCTGAGGTAAAATGTTCAACACGACGCCGCACATCAACACAGACCTCCGTCAACGTCTCCTCAGACACAGACAGGTCTTTAGCTGCAGATAAAGTCAGAGAAATTACAGAATATATATATCTGAAAACAGACACAGATCTGTATGTCGACGTGTCTGCGGGACCTGTGAAGTATTTAGTGTCTGAAATCTGTTCTCTAATTACAGTAAAATGCTTCGTTTCTTCTTTCACATTCAACGTTATCAATCCCAAACACATCTTCTAATCAGCCAACACCAGCCTCCAGTCTGCTGATGTGAAGATTTAAAGATCAAGAAGTCATTGATGACGCTGGTCTGATGTTGGATTTTTGGAGTTTAACGTTCAGTTTTCCTTGGCCAGTCTGTAGACACCAACATATCCACCTAAATCTAACTTTATTTTAAAGGCGGATTTATACTTGTATCTCAGCTCTGTGAGCATTTATACTCGTACAGTGGTGTGTCTGTGTCACTCTGCAGTTACACGTCCAAAACACTAGTCGACGGGGGAGTTTCTGTGAAGTGCTGTAAAGATTAGTTGATTCAATACACACATTAAACACACATTAAACATGGCTTAATAGAGACAGTGTCAAACACAAATCTGCTTCACTATAACTCGCAGCATTCACAGACAAACACTTGTCTTGATCTGGACACATTTTCCCCACAAATACAACATGCTAAAGTTATTAGCGCAAGCCTATGGCATTTTACATTGTATAAATTAGCCTAGTGGCTAGCAGACTTTTCCTCTGCTCATATGAAGCCAGGGACAACAGCAACATTTAACAAAGGTAACGTTACAAAATTTGGCGCCATTACAGCTCACAAGGTTCACTGACAAAACAACTGTCTTATACTAAACACATTTTCCAAACAAATACAACATGCTAACATTATTAGCACAAGCCTATGGCATTTTACACTGTATACATTAACCTAGCAAAAAGAGTTTTGTTTTTTGTTTTTTTTAGGCTACGGCGTAGGTTGAAATGCAGAAGTATAAATCCCGCTTACATCCACACTGATGTATAGCTGTAGCAACATACTGGTTTTGAGGTTTTTTTTAAAGCGGAGCAGTACAAAGTAAAGACAAACTAGCCGTTGTTGAGACGACGTGCTGATTTAGAACAGCCTCAACAGTAGCGTCTGTCTTGTGAATGGCGCTCTCGCCAGTGATGCTGTAGACGGGTGAAGGAATGAGTCCTAAAACCCAGAAATGAGTTCGCATTTTAGCACTTCCTGTTCCCTCGTCTTCAGGTCAGTGTGTTTTTGGTTAGATGTTTAAAAATAAGTTGTAGTTAACACCAGCTGAAGAGACTTTCATGTTTTCTTTAATGACACTGAGAATTTTGGAGCTTTTATGTGTCTCTAAGAAGACGGTTGCGAACAAGTGGCTAAATGAGACGACAGAACGTCATCACGCTGACACAGCTTTACAGCCTTGTTGTGGTGGTGTTGCTGAAGTCGTGACAGTGGTGCAGTTTGTTTACAGCCTAACGTTAGCTTTTCACTTCTGGCGATTGGCTTTATCTGGCTGAATAAAATGAAAGTATCATAAACCTTTATTTGCCACAGAGCTGTTTAGAACCCTGCCGGATGTTGTTCACTGGTTTGTTTAACGGACGAATGTTCTTTGACCATCTTCAGGAAAGGAGGCAACAACAAACTGATAAAGATCTTCCATCGGGAGGGAAAATACGGCTTCTCTGACCCTTTAACCTTCAGCTCGGTGGTGGAGCTCATCAACCATTACCGCCATGAGTCCCTCGCCCAGTACAACCCCAAGCTGGATGTCAAGCTGCTCTACCCGGTCTCCAAACACCAGCAGGTCTGCACACTGACCGCCGCTCACTGACTGTGCAGGTGCGTCAGGTGTTGAGGAGTCTGATGGTATGTGTTGTCTTTGTTGTTCAGGACCAGGTGGTGAAGGAGGACAGCATCGAAGCTGTGGGGAAGAAGCTCCACGAGTATCACCTGCAGTACCAGGAGAAGAACCGAGAGTACGACCGACTGTACGAGGAGTACACCAGGACCTCACAGGTACAGAAACACAGCTACAGTACTGTACAATACACTACGGCACTAAAACACAGTTACAGTACATTGTTTTCTCTGTTTCTGACTCGTTTTTCTTCTGTTTGTTCACCTGTTCACTTTCTTACCCTCCTCCTCCTCTTCCTCCCCTCAGGAGATCCAGATGAAGAGGACAGCCATCGAGGCGTTTAACGAGACCATAAAGATCTTCGAGGAGCAGTGTCAGACTCAGGAGCGCTTCAGCAAAGAGTACATCGAGAAGTTTCGTCGAGAGGGCAACGACAAGGAGATCCAGAGGTAGGCTGTTGCCACGGCAACTGTGACGGAGACCTTTTTAAAACACACACACACACACACACACACACACACACACACACACACATGTGAAGGAGCCCTAGTTGCCATGGCACCAGAAGCTGCAGGAAGAAACCACCTGCTGGTAAATTTAGTCTGAATAAAAAAAAGGTTTGTGGTCCAGTCGGAGCCATTTTAACTTTTCTGAGTGAGTGAGTGACGAGTTAACCCAACATTTAAGGTTTAAACTTTTAAACAAAACATTTCTACTTTACTTAGACAAATTAAATCAAGTAAAACATAATCATTAAAACTCCAGATCATGTGATAAATATGAAAAACTGTATTGTCTCTAAGTGTTGAGTCTGACGTCCGCAGAGAAGCACGTTCGCGTCACTCTCTGTGGGTTCAGACGAAGACCTGATTTAACGCTCTGGGTCTTTTCGAAGGATCATGGAGAACTACGACAAGCTGAAGTCTCGGATCAGTGAGATCGTGGACAGTAAACACCACCTGGAGGTGGACCTGAAGAAACAGGCCGCCGACTACAGAGAGATCGACAAGAAGATGAACAGCATCAAACCAGACCTGATCCAGCTCCGCAAGACCAGGGACCAGTACCTCATGTAAGACACACACTCAGAAACACACCAGTAGTGTATGTGTGTGTGTGACGACACAGTGTTTGTACTGACCGCTGCGTGTGCTCTGTGTGTGTGTGTGTGTGTGTGTGTGTGTGTGTGTGTACGCAGGTGGTTGACTCAGAAGGGAGTCCGACAGAGGAAACTGAACGAGTGGCTCGGCCTGAAGAACGAAACCACAGAAGAGTGAGTTACTCTGACGTCTCCTGTGTCTTCTGTTACATTTATCAGAGCGCTGACGTTGGCGGCCCCCAGTGGCGGCAGCAGGGATGGCAGACAGCAGTGCACCACCTCCTCCACTCAGCGTTAAAACTGCTCTCAAACCAGGTTGGAGCAGGTTCGGGCAATAAATGTGCGCTGATTGGCTGGGTCGCGCTGGGATCAGGCTGTGGGGGAAAATCTTTCCTTTTTCTTAAAGAAATTTAAACTGAGCACTCCCTGGACCGTTGAGCCAAATAGAAAGACTTAGAATCAAAGCAGTTTGATCTTCCTGCACAGTCCGCACGAGGTCATTACCAACATCAGGATTCTTATCTGGACAAACTAAAGCAATGACCAGGGTAGCTGTTAAGGTGTGGTTCAAGACCTCCAAAAGATTTCACCTTGAGAAACGTGAGCAGAGTTCACACCCTCCAGTCTAGATATACAGTTTAGGCAGTGGGCTCATAAAGGTGTAACGGCTTACTGCACCAAAGCTGATGGTAATGACTCGCAGTTGTTTGACCGGCGTTAAAACGTTTGTAACCTTGGAGAAAATTATGTTTTTAGATATCTGGAGGCTGTGTGGTAAATCAGTGGCAGACCATTTTCATATTTTTTGGGGATGTCCTGTAATTTCTCCACATTGGCAGGAGATTGCCAAAGACATAAGAAACATCTTTGGAATAGAAGTTCTTTTGTTATGCTGTACTTGGGCAAAACCCCGACAATCTCATGCATTCTCGTACCTTTACAACGTAAGACATGCAGGTGGCCACAGGCGAGGCCCTTCAAAGGACGACTGGAGTGCAGTTATTATTATTGCTGTGTGCTGAGCTGCAGTGAGGAGAGGCGGTGATCCACTGAGTCTGTTTTAGCTTTATCCACCAGGGGGCGTCTGTCAGCCTGTATTCTCAGAGCAGCTTCCTGTCTGAACCGTGGCCACAGTAATGAAAGCATGTATGTGTGCTAACATGTCGTGTGTGTGCCCTGCAGTGAGTACAGCATGGTGGAGGATGAGGAGGACCTTCCTCATCATGACGAGCGTCTGTGGCGTCTTGGAAACATCAACCGCATTCAGGCGGAGTCGCTGCTCCGCGGGAAGAGGGACGGGACCTTCCTGGTCCGAGACAGCAGCAAGCCGGGCTGCTACGCCTGCTCCGTCGTGTAAGACTCACCTGTCCACCTGTCTTGTCTTGATGACTTTAGTCTCTATGTCAGGAAGCTGTTCTGTGATCTGATCTAATGCCACCTCTCTGTGTCTGTGTCTCCCTCAGCGTGGACGGAGAGGTGAAACACTGCGTCATCAACAAGACGAGCACCGGCTTCGGTTTCGCCGAGCCCTACAACCTGTACGGCTCTCTGAAGGAGCTGGTGCTGCACTACCAGCACACCTCGCTGGTCCAACACAACGACTCGCTCAACGTCACGCTGGCCTTCCCCGTCTACAGCCAGCAGAGACGGTGACCCGCCCGCCCCCTCCTCTTTCACACCGTCGTCATCGTAGACCAGCTGCAGAACCACAACCTGACCATGTGACATATTCAACGCTTCAACGGCGACGCCCTCAACACTCCGACGTCTTTTCAACCTGTAAAGACGATAAACCGCCGTGGTGCTGCAGATGACAGAAGACTTGTGTACGGTCCAGTACGCTGAAGATGAAGCTTTACGTTAAATGCTTTGTTACATGCTGGAAAGAGTTAAATATTTTACTGTGAAACATGGAGCTTTAACTTCCTGTGAGGAAAAACAAGCAGCTCCACCCGACTCTGCAAAGAAACAGAAACTTCAGTGAAATCTCCTCACTTAAATACTGTTCAGTTATTCAGCTGGTTCGATGCCGACGATCAACACACAGTAAAATTTACTCTCATCAGAGTTCGAGACATCGCACCTGAGGTCGGGATCACATGGGAAAGATTTTATTTTATTATTCTGAAAGGGTTCAACAGGAAGAGCAGAGGCTGTGAGAGGCGTTCAGGGTTTCCTTTAACCCCTTAAAACCTGAGCTAATGAACTTTATTTCTTTCAGAAACATGGGGAGAGAGCAGTGAGCAACGGAACAAGAAAATACCTGAAAATTAGTAAAGAAAAAAACTCGTAAAATGTTCAATCGATTTTATTGATTGATTGATCAAATAATTTTCAAATAAATTATTTGAAAATCAGCAAAAAAAAAAAAAAACTAAAAAGAGGAAATTACACAAAATTAGTAGAAAGTTACAAGAAATTATCTGGAAATTAGCACTTTTTTTTTGTTTACAAGAAATTACCCAAAAACAAGCAATAGAAAAATAGTAAAAAGGTAAAAGAAATGACCTGAAAATTACCAAAAACAAGAGAGTAAAAACTTACAAGAAATCACCCAAAATTTTGCTGAAAAAAAGGTAAAAAGTTACATGAAATGAACAGTCACGGTCAGGGCCATTATGTTTTCAGGTTGTCTGTTCGTCCGTCTGTCCCATTTCCGTGAACGGGATATCTCAAGAAACACCTTGACAGAATTTCTTCAGATTTGGCACAAACGTCCACGTGGACTCAACAATGAACTGATTAGATTTTGAGGGTCAAAGGTCAAGGTTATTGTGTCCTGTTCTTAGCCTCAGCACTAGACGCTACTAAACCCCCCTAGATCTGACGCACTGCTCCTTTAATGTAACGTGGCGGTGAGCTCTGATAGTGAACGGACCTTCAGGCAATAACAGGAGAGAAACACCTGTTTAGGTTAATTTACGTGACGCACATGAGCGCTTCAGGCTCGTTCAGGAACACGTCCCATGTGATCACGACCTCGACGCTTCCCAGATTAATGTCAGTTTCCTGTGTGAGGTGATGACCTGTTGAACCTCGTGGAGGTCAGGGAGGGTGGAGCTGAACCGACGGACTCCTCTAAACTCTGAGCTGCTGATCCAGCACGCTTTAACAGAACGGGACGGTGGACTGATGATGATGATGATGATGATGATGTCAAAGACAATATGATGGACAATCCAGAAAGGCTTCTCTTGCATAAACACTGTGAGCGACTCTGAACGAGGTTTAAAATGAGGGCAAATCGACTGACCCACATTTTTACACATCAGGAGGAAAAAAAGAGAAACCTGCGTCATCCAAAGACTCCGCCCCCCCACCCCCCATCCCAAAATAACCCCATCAGTGTTTTTAAAGGTCCAGTTTCTTCAGGTTTCTTCAGGTTTGTTTTGCTGCCTCGAGAGTGTTGTTTATTTTTGCTGAGCAGCCGGACGACTCGTCACTTCGCGCTGATCAAAACTGACTCAAGAATTCAGGAATGACAAGAACTGGATCTGCTCAAAGGATCATTCAGCGTCAGTATCGGGGAATTGTGGACAAAGCGCAGCCTGTAAAAGTTACCGATGTTAAAAAAAGAAAAAAAAAAAAAGAATCCGAATCACAACTTTTCGTCTTTATGGATTTTTGTTTTTGTGCGTGTGGACACACGACTTCCTTTGACCCAGGTACAGGACATGAAACTGTCTGCAAGGATTTGATGGAGTCCTGAGTTTTACATTCGCTGTCACATTCTCAACTTTTGGTTTTGGGAATCAATACATGTTAAAAATGTTTGGAGATGTCCTGGATTGTTTGAAGCTTTCTTCATTTACTTATTCCTCAACAGTGCTGTCTTTTTTTCTCCATTCATTCAACAGTTAAAACCAAATGAGTGAACACAAACCAGAATCTGAAATAAGGGACTGTTCGTCACTTATGAGGGGAGGGGGTGGTGCACAAAGGGAGAGGCATGTAAAAAAAAATGGAAGCACTGTGGAGGGACTCTTTAACTTGTGTTTTGGCTCAGGGGAGGCATTTTAATTTAAATGGTTGTATTTTCTTTTTATTTTACGGCTGATTTTTAAAGAAAACATGCCATTGTGGTAATTTTTCTAAATTTTGGTGAGAATTTTTGGCGATTCCTAAAGAAAATGCTGTCGTT
Organism: Epinephelus fuscoguttatus; assembly: GCF_011397635.1. Classification (NCBI taxonomy): domain Eukaryota; kingdom Metazoa; phylum Chordata; class Actinopteri; order Perciformes; family Serranidae; genus Epinephelus; species Epinephelus fuscoguttatus. The sequence goes on along the minus strand of NC_064757.1, from coordinate 45,494,941 downwards.
AAAAATCACCAAAATCTCACCATTTATCACACAAACTGTAAAAAAAACCCACACACATCACGTGTGACAAACACTTCTGTCAGGAAAAAAAACAAAAACAATTGGGAGCTTAAAATAATATTTAATCAAAATCACTTTATTTTATGCCTCATTTAAATTTTTGCCAAAAATAAACTGCACAACAAAAGTGAAAAACTGAGGCTTTTTTTTCCAACTCCAAAATTTAGTCTCCAACTTTTAACTTTCAAACATAAAAAAGCGTATGTTTTAAAAATTGAATTTATGGTAAAGCAGAGGGTCGTGCAGTTTCCGCCAGTCACTCAGGGAGGCTCAAGGAAAAATATTAGTTGCTTTGGGGTCAGTGAAAATATAACAAAACAAAAAAAAGATGTCACACCGCAGCCACCCCCGTCCACTGATAAGTAAAGAACAGTCCCTAAGAAGTCATGAAAAGTGAATTGTTTAAGCTCTGATTAATAAAACAGTTGGTGTGAACATTGCACGTCTTTTGTAACGTGAGAAACATCTCGTCTCCATTTTGTTTAAATTATCCACAGAATAAAATCTGAAGATGAAAACATGAATATTCATCTTTCACTTCATGTCTTCACTGTTATTAATAATCGAGTGTGTGTGTGTGAGACATTTATTACAAATACAAACATCTCAGTGTTGTGATCGTTTCATTTCTGGTGTTACAGCATAAGGTGTGAAATGTGTGCGTATCCCGATAACATCAACCACACATATTTTCCCTGCATGATCTACCAGATTTTTGCAACAAAAACGGCTGTGTCTTCGTGTTTTTGGTTTTTGGTTAAAAAGAAAAATGAGAAAACTTCTATTTTGGTTTGTTTAGTTTTTAAATTACAAATGAGTATCCAATGATGCCGACCAAAATCCCAGTAAATACTCAGACCAGCCCGTCTGGCACCAACAACCATGCCATGTTCAAAGTCACTTCAATCACCTTTCTTCATCATTCTGATGCTACGTTTGAACTTCAGCAGCTCGTCTTCACCATGTCTACATGACTAAATGTTAATGAGCTGCTGACACCTGATTGGCTGATTAGATAATTACATTAACGAGCAGCTGAACAGGTGTACCTAATAAAGTGGCCGGTGAGTCTATATTACGGGCCATTCTGCGTAATTAACACTTTTAGTACTTTGATATTTTTGTGCTTTTACTTGAATATAATTTTAAACACAGGCCTTTTACCTGTAACGGAGTATTTTTACATTGTAGTTTTGGTGTTTTTACTTCCGTAAAACATCTGAATACTTCTTCCACCACTGCTTATTCCAGTTAACCAGAAATCACTCTTTAGATAATTTTAATTTTAATTTTTAATTTTAGCTGTTATTCTTCAGCCTACATCTGGACTGCTTGTTAACTTTGAGTGGGAGAGAGGTGGCCCAAAAAGGGGGAGATGTCAAATATTTTTTTAAGCACTGGTGAGGGACTTATGTTTTTAATTTTTTCTCAGGGGAGCTTTGAAAATATGTACATGGTTGTATTTTGTATTTATTTTAATTTTATTTTAATACATTTTATCATGAGATATATATATATATATATATATATATATATATATATATATATATATACATTGTATTATTATTTTTAAGGAAAACGAGGCATATTTTCTTTAAAAACTGCCAAAATGACACCATTTATTACAGTCGGATTTTCAAATTTTTGACGGTCCTTGGACACGTCATGTGGGACGAACCTTTCTGTCAGAAAAAAAAATCTGAGCTTAAAAAATGACTTTACTCTGTCTCGTCTAGAATTTGGCCAAAAATAAACTGTTTGCATGACAAGCGTGAAGAACTGAGGCCGTTTTGAACCCCAGGATTTTGTCTTCAATATTCGGAGCTTCGAAGGGTCAAAATAATAAAAAAGAAGTCGTAGCTCAGCTCAGCTGCTCCTCCTCTGATAAATAAGGAACAGTCCCTTAACCACAAAAAAAATTTCATTTAAAATTTTAAACTTTTAATTTAATTATATTAATATGCTTAGAGGAGTAAAAACTAATTGATTTACTCATTTAAAAATAATTATTTACTTTCTATTTAACGGAGAGAGGCGGAGTGACGTCAGAGTGGCGCCAACTCCGTCCCCCGAGTTGTTTTCCGCTGTAATGGCGGACCGAGGGGAGCGAGAGGACGGAGAGGACGGACGGCGGAGCGTCAGCAGCGGCGCCATGTTTCTCACCGCAGATGTCGCAGGTAAGAAGCTGAAGTCAGCGGCGGTTCTGACGCCAGTCCCGTCCTCACATTGAGCGGTGTGTATTTTAATATCGTAGCTTCTCGTTTTGCCGCGTCTTGTCTCACTGTGGCGAAGAACATTAGAACTGTTAACGGTTAACGGCAGCAGACGTTAGCTAGCTAGCTAGCTAGCTCCTGTTAGCTAACACAGAGGTCACGGTCAGATTGTGCCGTGTGGTGTTGAGGTGTGTCGGTGTGTCGGTGTGAAGGCAGAGTTTTCCGTGTTTTCTGCGGCTCTCTTGTAACCTGGCTACAACACGGGACCTGTCTGTCGAGTATCGGCTTGAGATCGGCTGAAGAGTCTCTGTCACTGGTTGTTTGAGTGACGTCACAGATTCTCAGCCGAATGCACTCATTCAACTTGTTGAGTTGTAATTTTACACAAATGTCACCAAAGGATGCCGTAATGACTGTTACTGTGTTTAACTCATATATAACTTAATACACTGGGACTGACGGGACGTTAGTGACACTGAATGTATGAGCGAGAATATTGTTATTTAATTTGACAGGTTGTTCTTGGTGTTATTGAACTTTTTAATATGGTTTCCCTGTTGTTTGGTCCACGTTAACAAAATGAGGCCTCTATAAAGACACAGGTACATCATACGTTAACACTTTGAAACCCGGAGTGACGTCACTTTCCTCGTGCTGCTTTCAGACACCTTAAACCTTTGAAGCCTGAGTAAAAGGCAGTGAGCAACTTGGTAAGAAATGTCCCACAAATTAAAAAAAATCTACACATTTAGAAAATTATTATTTAAAAAAAAAAAAAGTAAAAGTATTATTACATATTTAAAATTATGGTGCACAATTGTTTTAACTTTTAAGCACTTTTGCAGGTAATTTCTGTTTCTATTTTAAAAATTGTTTTTATATTTCTGTTTGTTTTTTGTTTTTTTAAATCTAATTTACTTGTTTTTAATTTTCTCTACTAATTTATCTCAACTTTTTGGGGTAATTTCTTCTTTTGTTGCTCACTGCCTTCTTATGTTTTTCAAAGAAATCTAGCCAGTTTAGAAAATTTACAAAAAGAAAAGCTGAAGAAAATTATATTTGTAAGTAATATTATTACATATTTAGATAGATGGATAATATAGAAATATAAAACATACAAAATTAAGCAGTACTAAAATTTAGAATATTCAGTAGAAGCATACAGGAATATATAAATATCAAAATTGCAGGAGTAAAAAAAGATCAGTTATATACACAACACAGTAAGAGGTGAGGTAGAGGTTGTAAAAATGTACAAAATAGCTTACATGTGTAATAATAATTTAAAATTATGATAGACAATTATGATTTTTAAGCACTTGCAGGCTGTTTGTGTGTTTGTTTTTGAATTTCTTTTTTTTTTTAATTGTCTTGTTTTTAATTTTCTCTTTTTACTAATTTCTTGCATTTTTGAGGGTCATTTCTTCTTTCGTTGCTCACTTTAAATTAGCAACGAAGGAATTATTTATATTATTACACTTTAGCTATTTTGTACATTTTTTTACAACCTCTAACTCACCTCTTACTGTGTTGTGGATATAATTGATCTTCTTTTTTTTACTCCTGCAATTTGATATGTTTATTCTATTCCTGTATATTTCACCTGTATATTTTATTTTACTACTACTTAATTTTGTATATATTTCATATTTCTATATTCTCATATAATTTCATTTTGATCTATCTGTTTTTGTTTTCTTTTCTTGTTGCCTTTTACTCAGGGTTCAAAGGTTTAAGGCGCCTGAAAGCAGCACGAGAAAAGTGATGTCGCTCCGGGTTTCAAAGTGTTAACCCTTGAGACCCGAGCAAATTAGCTAGATTTCTTTGAAAAACATGGGAAGAAGACAGTGAGCAGTGAAAGACCCAAAACATTGCAAGAAATTTGTAAAAGGGAAAAAATTAAAACAAACAAATAAGGAAATTACCTGTATGAGTGCTTCAAAAATTTTAATAATTGTGTATCATCATTTTAAATATGTGACAGTAATACTTACAAATTAGCCTGTAGGCCATATTTTTTAAAAATAATTTTCTAACTATATTATTTTTTTGCAATTGGTTGGACATTTCAAACTGGAACTGGAAATGAGGCTTCAGTGACACTGCACCGCTAAAAAGCAGCAACTCCTCACCTGAAGAAGCATGTTTACCATTTTGCAGGAAAAATTAAGATAATGAATTATTAAAATATGTCTGTGGCTTGTTGGATTATAAGGCTAATTTTAAAAAAATAAACATTTTTAGTTTTTTCATGTCTCTGACAGATTGAAACTGTAGTGAAAGGTGATACCATGTCAATATGATCATCAACACCGTCTTCACTGCTGATGACAGTATTTTTGAAAGTGTATTTTTGGTGTATATACAGTGTCATATGTGGATGGTGTGTAGATAGTGTATGTTTCTGTACTGTAAACAACAACTCATTTGTGGCCTCACCTGTTGATCATTCACACAGGTGAGGCTCTTTACAAGTTTTCTGCTGACTGAAAGTCGTATTTTACATCTACAACATTACATTTATTCTTTAACAGTGTGATTTTTACATTCTCTGCAACCATGTGCTCTTTCAGGTCAGTCCAGCCTGCAGTGCTACACCTGAAAGCAGCCACATCTGTAAAGCTCCCTCACATGTTGCACCCTTGGTAAGTGGATTCAGGGATGTTTAACTGTAACTGAAGCTCCTGCTGCAGAGTACGTAATGAAGGTAATCTTTTCAGCACCAGAGCATCTTTGGTTGACATCAGTGTACGTTGCCTGGTTGAACACACACAGTCCACCTTATTCCTGAGGGCGGCTCTGTGAAAATGATCATAGGTAAAAGTTCTGATGTGATAGCGGAGGTAGTTAGTCACACTAGTCTTGGTGGCTGACCCCCAGCGGTGGTTATTTTGAAACTAATTCACCTTTAATTTAGTAAATATAGCTGTTTTATTTTAAACAGATAATTAAGTAACATTAAATCAGTGTTTTCTATAATGATCTCATGGAACTCTGGTACCTGTTGTGCTGTCCACGTCTGTAACGTTACTAACGGCCAGACTACGCTAAATTCATGACTTCAGTTACAGTGTGTTGAACATGCGCCCACAACAAAAACACATTTCCATCGCCATCTATGAAATTAGTTACATGTTCAGCTGCAAGTCAGAGCCACATTTGAGATGTCAGGAGCACTTTAAAAAAAACAGTCTGTGATCAAAATAAAATGCAAAGACAGAGATTTTATTCCCTGTTTGAAAATACACAGCTGCACAACATGTACATGAAAAATGACATCAAATAAGAGCAGGGCTGTACGTTAACTGTTTTCACACAGCACTGGGGCTACAGAGGTTTAAAGGTTTGCAGTACAGGACACTAAACTACAACATGACTATAAAAGTATGTGTGGGCGGAGTTACAAAGTGGTTTTCCATCTGTCGGCTTTCAAATGAATTTAATGCTGAAAAATGATTTAAATATTTAAATCTTATTTCTGCTCAGAGCATCAACAGAGAGGTCATCCATTAGTCTGGACTTTAGACCTTTAAATGTCTTAAAATGTCTTAAATTCAAAACACACATTAAACACACATTATACATGACTTCAAAGCAACAGTTTCAAACACAAGTACACAAATCAGCTTCACTATAACTCGCAGCATTCACAGACAAACACTTGTCTTTATCTCGACACATTTTCCCCACAAATACAACATGCTAATGTTATTAGCACAAGCCTATGGCAGTTTACATTGTATGAATTAGCCTAGCAGCTAGCAAGTCCCCTACTCATATGAAACCAGGGACAACAGCAACATTTAACAAAGGTAACGTTACATAATTCAGCTCCATTACAGCTCACAGGGTTCATTGACAAAACAACTGTCTTATACTAAACACGTTTTCCAAACAAATACAACATGCTAACGTTATTAGCACAAGCCTATGGCATTTTACATTGTATAAATTAGCAGAGCGATAACAGGGCTCAACAATAAGGATTGCCCGATTGCCCGGGGCAAGTAAAACTCACGGTCAGGCATGTAAACTAACAACTCACTTGCCCGATCGGGCAAGTTGCTAAAAATAGTAAAAGTTAATAACTAATTGATAAAATAAATGTATTTTAAAATGTGCTCTTCTGCTCTGATGCAGCGGTCTCTCTGCCTGAATTCACAGGCACAGCTGTGTAACAGTGTCCTGCCCACAGCCCCCATTGATATTATTTTGGGCTATGGACGCTTCATATAATAACATAACAACATACTATTTATGGTATTATGCCATCGTGTCATTTCTGTCTCTACATGGTCACGTGTTAACAATTCTCCTCTGCTCTCTGTATCGTGCACGGCGGAGTTCCGCCACACACACACACACACACACACACACACACACACAGGTGAGCACGCTAGAGCAGCTCGGGCCGCATTTTCCTGACCAAACCTGACCCCGAGCCCAGTGCAGTTTGTCAGCTGACAAAGTTATTGTTATGGACTGTGTGTAAATAACCATCACCAGACTGTTGTTACGCACAGACAAACACGCAGCACGGCACTCATGCTAAGCTTGTGTTGCGTTCAGGTGTTGTCACGTAAATAACAACTTCCAACACTTAAATAGGTCATAGCACAAAACAGCAGCATGTCAAGTGACTTTTTACTGTTATTATATTCAATAAAATTGTATGTTCCTAAATCTTGAGACACCTCATATGTAAGCTAGACAGACATTTCACCTGCTCATTACTGTGCACGCATGTACTGTATGTACTTAGTCCTAAAGAGCCCTTCTGGTGCCAGTAGATACACAGAAACATCCCAGCAGGCTGTGCTTTGTAAGCATACAAAAAAGTTTCACGCATGTGAAAATTATTTTTCATGCGTGTGCTTCACCTCCGCTGCTACAACTCCATCCTAGGGGAAACACTGCTGTGTGCGTTTTGTGCAACAGGTGGATGTGGTAGTCTACTGGTAGAGCAGAGAGAGAGCTAAGTAGCGTTGAAGTAGAGTCGAGCAGGGCAGAGAGATGGAAGCAAAGTATATTAAACCCAGTGTTAATACAGCAGAACTGGAGAGAGTGGTGAAAAATAAATAGAGGTGGGCATGGCTCAAGTAGGGCGCAAAATTATAGACGGAGAATGATTGACAAATTTTTCACTTTAAGCCCTGACACTGTCATTTTTGTGTAGGAATTAAGCTACAATACATGACATATGTTGTTTTAATTAATAAATACAATGTGAATAAAGATTACATACCATAAAAATAACTGCAGTCTTTGTTATTTGATAGCCGCTTAAATTAAACAATTTTTATAGGTCAGGTAAAAACTGACTTTGGGCAAGTAGATCTCTGACCAACTTGTCCGACCGGGCAAATGAAAAAAAACCTTAGCGTTGAACCCTGGATAACTTGACCCTATATACATAAACAGTGTCTAAAGTTATGTTATGTTACACCGCTCAGCCATAGCAGTTCATCAGCACTAAATAAAGCTGGTAAGGACATTTGATCACCAGAGGTGTTCCTAAGGAAATCCCTTAGTTGAAGATAAGAAAAGGAGTGTAAATGGGAGAGTTCATAGGTATCTTTTAACTGCTTGAGTGACATGAGAGTCCCCCTATATAACAATTTTCTAAATGAGTTGTTCATGTTTCATGCCACAGCTTGTATATTTTGTTCTTGAAAATCACTGGGATAAGCTTGTTGACCAAACAATTTACGAATCTCACACCAATTTGTCACTAAATGAATGGTAAGAGGATTCTTTGTCTAATGGAGATGTTCTTAGAATTCTAATATTATATAATATCACTGGTTTCATTTAGTTCAAATACTCTATTTGGGCCTGTTTGGGTTAAAGTTAGCTTCAAATAAAGAAGAAACGGATCAAATTTATGATACCCAGTGATACATTTTGAAAGTGGGAAGATGAAAGCCTCTAAGGTTTTAATCCCAAGTCAGTTTGTCTGATCCTACTCCTGGGGTCTTATGGTCTTATGTATGTTTGTTTTGCTATGGAAGCTAACGTTAGCTAATGTGCTAAAAAGTTAGCGTTGCAGAGAAATCCAATCTTCCTCTTAATCCCTCCCCAGTTTCTGATGAGGTGGACATGATAACCCTTAATACACATAACCTTATTCATCCCTACAACAGGAAATACTTTTTCCCTAACCTGATATGAAGTGTGCGCTGCACATGTGAGCATTTTTGATGATGGCCTCCGTCCAGTCCTTTGGTCTTATCACATTTAACCATAGTTGTCTTTGTTTTTGTTGACGGGCAGTGGCGGCTGGTTTTGAGCCATGACTCCTTCTATTCTGGCTCCCAATAACACAACAAGACAAACACATTTTAACACTCCTATGGAGCCTACAGCCCTGTGGGGGAGAGGCAGCTGCACCTCCAGCTGATAACATGATGTCACTGTGACGTCGGCCCTGAAAGGGTATTTTCCGCAGTTAACAAGTCTGCTAGCTTTAGCAGATCTGTTTAAGTCATTGATTCTCAATAAATTAACTAAAGGTTTGAGGTTATTTCATGAATTGATGCATCCTAAGCCCTGCTACCTTAGTTACTGTTGCTAAGTTAGACAAGTTTGACAAAAAGAAACCTGCCGATGCCGGCTGTGTTAAGCTCGGTGCAGCAGTGTTAATTACATAGTTTCGCTGCATAAGACGATATAGACTCACGAAGCCGAAGGCAAGGACAACGGTATGTGATGAAAGGATATATTCACCATGTTAACGTTTATGAACAAAGCAAAACAACACAAATTGAGGCCAACAGTCTCAACAAAAATGGGAGCAGTGCATGCGGGGTATGTGTCCCTTTCTGCTCTTCTGGGACTCAGTCAAGTAACGTAAGTTACGTTTGTTACTTTTGGGCGGCATGCGTTCATACTGCGAGCGGTTCTATCTTTGTCCAAGCAGTTGTTAACAATAATAGATGTGTCGTCAAAGACTTGCATGTGTCAACAATACATTTCAACTGAATGTCATCTGAAGTTTGTATTTGGTCCAAAATTAAAATCAGTTTTTGGTCAATGTCCGAGCCCCATTTTAACATCACATTTCACCACGTACACACTGTGTGCATCACAATGTACAAAAGGGCGTTAGCCTCGGTCTTTTTTGGTGAACGATAATTCATGTCATCTTAAAAATATGTCAGCAACCCTAACTCCTCTTGGTGTAGCTATATGTGAGCTAGCTAGTTAGCGAGATGTGACTGTATACAAGGTAATGTGTCCGTGAAGATTGTAACTGTCCCACAGCGACATCTTTAACAGCCCAGAAACCTGCTTTTGAATGATGTTCAAATGATGCTCCATGATCTGCTGACATCATGATGATGGAGAGTCAGTTGGAGGATCAGGCGATGATACATTTGTTTTTGTATTTCTGTTTTAGTTCATTTATTTCTTGCTCATGCTTTGTCTTCAAGGTTTCTGTTTCTTCTTTCAGAGATTTTTCTTTGTGACTTGAGAGCTTTTGTAACTCATTTCGCTCTCTGTCATGGCTCTCTTCATTCTCCCGCATCTGTCGCTCATGCCTTTTCTTCAGTTCCTGTATTTCCTCCATGTGCTTCTCTACCAGCGCTGTAAAGTCCTTGGTGTATTTCTGTCTGAACTCATTGAATTCTTCAGCTTGTTTTCTGGCCTCCTCTTCATACTTCCTCTTCATTCCTCTGATTTGTGTCCTATAGTTTTCCTCTAATTCTTTTCTCTCCTTCTCCTCTTGTTCTCTTCTGATTTGATCTTCTTCTCTTCTTTTCTTTTCATAATTTTCTCTTTGCTGCTTGTATTCCTCTTGTAGCCTTCTAAGTCTTGTTTGCTCCTCTTGTTGTTTCTGTTCATTTTCTTGATATCGTTTCTTCCACCATTCATCTCTTTCCTTCTCCCACTCCTCTCGTTGTTTTCTCATCTCTTCTCTACTTTTCTCAAACTCTCTGTCAGTGGTTTTCTTTTCCGCTGATTCTGACTTTATTTTTTCCTCCATAGCTGCAAGTTTTTGTTCCCAGTCCTGTTGTTGACTGTCTTCCTGCTCCTTCCTCTTCCTGTCCTCGTCTTCTCTCATTTCCTGTTCTTTCTTTCTCTCCTCACGCTCCTTGTTGATGTTTTCCTTCATTTCTTTAAGTAGTTTATCTCTCAGTTGTCTCTCCTTTTCGATGTCTGCTTTCTGTTGTTCCATTCTTTTCTTCATTGCTTCCATTTCCTCCTCATGTTTTCTCTGAAGTTCCTCCCTCTGTTTCTGTATCTCTTCTTCTTTCTCCTTCAGGATTTTGTCCACTTCCTCCTTTATGGCTTTCTCTGCCTCTTGGAACATCTCTGACATGAAACATTTGCCGCCATTTTCCGTCATCATTTTGTTGCTCTTCTTCATCAGCTCTCTGACTTGTGTGCGGTCTGTCTGATCATTGTTATTGAAGACTTGGTATCTTCCTCCACAGTCATTTATCAGTCTTTTCAAAAAGCCAGCAGTGTCTTCTTCTAGGTAATTCTCAATTGTTTCATCTTTCAGATCATCTCCTTTGGTGAAGATGATGATGATGAATTCTTGTGAATTCTTGCCGAAGCATGTCTTGATCAGTTCCACAGAGTCTTTCTCCTCTTGTGTAAAGCGGCCGATTTGCAGCACCAGTAGAAACACGTGAGGTCCAGGAGACAACATGCTGACGCATTTTACAAGCTCCTGTTGAACATCGTCATTGGACAGAGTCGTGTCAAACAGGCCGGGGGTGTCGACTATGACAACCGGCTGTCCATCTATCTCTCCTGATGCTTTCTGACAACACTTGGTCACTGAACATAAGCTGACTTTAGATTTAAAATGTTCTTTGCCCAAAATGGTGTTTCCAGTTGCACTCTTCCCATTGCCAGTTCGCCCAATCAGCACCATCCTCAGACACTCTCTGCTCTGACTGATGTTATAAGTTCCCATCTCCTTTTTCTGTTTTAGATCCTGCAGTTCAGCTTGAAGTCTTGAAACATTATCCAGCTGAGCCTTGGTGAACGTGTCCTTTGTGAAGCATCTGGATCCTTCACCTCTCATCTTTTCCACAGCATCCAACAGCTCTGGGATCTGCTGCTGGTCCTTGATGTTGAGAACAACATATCTTCCTCCACAGCTCTGACAGAGCTCCTGGATGGCATTATTTTTACTTAGAAAGTTGACAACATCTGGAGCTGTAGGATCTGACTCCACAGTGAACAGGATCAAGGTGAAGTCATTGACTCGAGAGCTGAATGTGTTCCTGATGGTCTCTAACTCTCCCTTGTCTTCATCAGTGAGGGGACGCACAGGTAGGACCAGGATGAAGGCATGGATGCCCTCAGGATCACAGAGGGAGATACACCTGAATGATTCCTCCATCACTGCCTCCTGAGGTTTTCCATACAAGGCAGGCAGCTCCACCAGGGAAACCCAACGTCCACACACCTCCCTGATGTTTAACACACTCTGATGAGCTGGAGACTGAATGAAGCTCTGTGTGACCTAAAATGGCCTTGGCTGCTGAAGTCTTCCCTGCTCCTCTCCTCCCACACAGGACCAGGTTTAAAGCTGCTCTGATGTGTTCAGACCTTGGTGTCATTATTAGACCTGCATCCTCGTCCTCAAACACATCACAGCTCACATGCTTTCCATAGTTCTCCTTTGCAGTTTGACCCAGTCGTGTTAACAGCTCTGGACGTTCAAGGTTCTTCTGCTTCAGGTATCTGTATCTACACATTCTGATCATGTCTTTTAAGGGCTGGTCTGGTTCATCTTTGAAACCTGAACTCTCCTCTCTGGGTGTTGATATCAGTATCAATGAATGATCAAATGATTGATCACTGAAGAGTTTCAGGACTCTGCAGAGTCTCAGTTTGTGTTCCTCAGTGAAGTCTTCAGGCTGTAGAACCAGCAGGAACACATGAGGTCCAGGATCAGAGAGTCTCACACACTTTTCTACATGTTCTGACAGTTTGTCTTCAGAGATGTTGAGATGCAGCACATCTGGAGTGTTGATCAGAACTATTTCTTTGTCCTTTATCTGTCCTCTTTCTGTCAGACAGCAGTCTGGTTCTTCCTCAGTGTTGAACTTAGTCTCTCCCAGTATGATGTTCCCCACTGAACTCCTCTGAGACCAGCTGTTCCCCAGCAGAACAACCCTCAGCTCACACACTGGAAAGAAATTAAAGAATTAGAAATAAAATCACATTGAATCAATTTAATTCAATCAAATTGAATATGCAAGAAAAAAAGTTTTTTCCACCAAAGAGAAAATAATTTCAGACTTTGAATCTGTCAACGATCAACAACGTGCAAATTCACATTTGATCTTAACATCCTGTTTAATTTAACTCACTGGAAGGTGGCAGTAAGTTGTAGCTTGTGCTGCGTTCCAGTGGTTTCAGATGACCTGTTTTGAATGTAAAGACATAAATGTACACATCATTCATTCATTCCTTAACTCACATGTAATCTGTATTGGGCATTGATGCAGGTAATGGAGGGTGCTGAGGGACCGCTAAAAGTGGGCAGGCATAGAGTTTAGTGTGATACAGAGCTACAGCAGACTGCTGTACACCTACGCACACCTCCCTCAGTGTAAGATAAGATAAGATAAGATAAGATAAGATAGTAAGGTCAGGACAGTGAGCCCTGACAGTATAGTATCTGTCAGGGCAGACTGTTCTCATTCGTCAAATACTTCCACTTTGTCAGGGATTTCGGCATCAGACACCAACGCCAAAAGCTACCTTTTGTGGCAGTATGAAACGCTGCCGCTTGGCTGGATGGAACATTTTGCAGTTTTATGATAGACCACCGGCTGGCAGCTGTCACAGTGGTATGACATGCAGACGGACAGCACCAGCCATGTCTGTATGATACAGCGTCAGTTAGAAACACTGTCAGTAATATAAGGAGCTGAAAAAGTCCCTATAGGGCAGGTGGGAGGGGTGGTGGATGGGTCCAACAAACCCTGGGTTTTACTCGGGAGGCCAGTGTTCGTTTCCCATATGAGTGTAGAGCCAAACCACGATGTTACCACATGCTTTTGTTGCAGCCTAGAGTTGGTTTTCTTTTTTTAGCTCATAATATGTAGACGCAAAAGTCGACTGACAAAGTGGTGATATGCGACGCCTTGGGATGAGAGCGGGTTGGTCAGGGACAATGCCCATCATATGCAGTCGGCTGTAAATTGTCTTGCGCATACTCTGGAGCTGTCACAAATATCACTTTCCTGAAGTGAATACATTCTGGCCTGTGAACTTTAAAGACGGTATTTTGGGGGAGTGAAGACACACTGATATACTATACTGTTGCTAGCTGCCTGGCTTATGCTGGGCTCACACTACACAACATTTCTGTCCATTCCAATCGTAGCTATGTCAGATCAGATGATTGTGGAGTCATAAAATCGTGCCATGACTTTGCTGACAGACATGACAGACTACGTCATCGGGTTATTCTTGTCATGTTTTTATTACTTTTACTATTATTTCAGTCTCTGTGTCTGTTCATGTCCCAGATGACCTGTTATTGTAGTAACGTAAAAAGTGCCACCGGATGGGCAGAACTACATATGAAGTACCGCTTGCAAACTATGATGATCACTGAATCCCCCACAACAAGTTCATGCAAATGTTTCACAATAAAAGCCTTTTTAGAAAATGAAGGGATTCTTTCAGCTGAAATTATAAGGGGCTTTTAATTTGAAACAGATACAAGTGTTGAGTTTGAAATGACAGCACGATGCATTAACTTTATCAAAGCAAATATGAGCAGATAAGAGTTTAAAAATATAAAAAAATACAGATGCAATAATAAATAAATGCCTGTTTGTAATGTAGTCTGTTGCTAGCTTGATTTTAATGGCAGTACTCAGCGCCCACTTGACATGCTGCTGTGTTGTGCTGTGGCCTATTCAAGTGCTGGAATTTATTATTTACGTGACAGCGCCTGAATGCAACACAGGCTCCACTCCAATTGAGTGTGTGCACAGTGCCATGCTGCGCTGCTGCGCAAGTGGCGTGTTTGACTGTGCGTAACAGCAGTCTATTGATGGTCATTTACACACTGTCCATAACAATAACTATATCAGGTAACAAACTGCGTCGGGCTCAGGTCGGGTTCGGACTTGAAATCAGAAAGGCTCTCGGGTTTGGGCTGGGATCGTTTATAATTGTCTCACACTCGGGTCGGGTTCGATCAGGAAAATGTGGGGCGGGGGGGCAAGGTGCCCCCCTAATATAATGGTAGGGGAAACACTGAAATATCTAAACGGCTGGGCTGTTGTCGTACAGTTTCCACGGCAGCAGATTGCTCCATGTTCCTATTGGTCAGAGTGATGAAGAAGATGGAAGAAGAAAGACAAGAAGAAAATCAAACATGGTAGACTTTCTGTTGGGACGTCGTGAGGCACACACTACACGAGATAAGACGATGGATTATCGGGTACGACACTCATTGTCGTTCACAATCCGAGCCGACACCATGCGACGCTGTGTGGGGCTATAATCAGGCTGATATTGTGTAGTGTGTACCCGGCATTAATCTTAGCTCTGTGTAACTAAAAGTTGCAGATAGATTGATGGGTGGATAATGTGATATTATGGGTTGATACTGGTCTCTGTTCAGGGTGGAGCAGCCTCTGAGGCATCATTTCACATGAAGTCATCTTCTCACGGTTTAACTTGTTCCTGCAACCTGGAAACTTTTAGCCCCAACAAGTGCAGCAATATTAGGTGTGTTAAGCCATCAGATTTGGATCCTCTGCAGGTGTAACAGAGTTTAAAATACACTTAATTAATACTTATTGTTAAACTATAATTGTAAATTTTATTTATCGTTTAAATTTTTTTGTCATGTTTGTGAATTTTATCTCTATGAGATATTTTTATTTCCTGTTATTTTTAATGTTTCCTGTGGAAATTAACCTGCTGCACATCACCTCTTCTGTACCTCCTGGGTTTCCATAGCCCCTTCTGTCTGCCCCTCACCGTGCCATTTTGCATCGCTGCGAGATAAGTTGCATTGAAAAATGCTGCAGCACTACTTCAATATTTACTCTGTAAATTGAGCAGTTTATGTTGTAAACTTTGGTGCATATTGTTAACGGTGTTTTACTGTCACGTTAGCAGCTGTTTTGTGTTGTTTTGACCACTTATAAGTTTTGTAGGCATTTTCATTTAACTTTTTACCACCATTTATATGACAGTGAGCTGCATTGTGTCATGTGATCAGTTTCTAACATCTGATTTCTGGTGTAAAATGCTGTTGTTGTGTATGTTGAGGAGCAGAGGTGCCATATTGTCTTCTGCAGGTCTGTTTTTGTTTGTTTCATGTTATAATTTTTGTTCTCTGTTATGTTTCCACCTCACACGCACTTTCATACTTTGCCCACCAGGTGTCAGTGTTTTCCTATTTGAATGTAGTGTTACTTGGTTTTGAGGAAATATATTGTTCTTAGTTGAACTAAGAGTTTTCCAGTGATTTGTAACAGCTCTTGGATAATATTGTGACTATAAACTGATGTCTGATTGATGTATTTGGACTTGAAGGAGAAAATGTAATCAGACTGGGGAGCAGAGGTGCAGAAATAGGTGTCCAGAAGCTAATTAATGTGCCACATTGACGTCTATCTTCGAGCCTTTATCTGTCCCCATCCACACATGTTACACTGGGCCGGTTCTGGCCTGCAGTCCGTATGTTTGACGCCCCTGATTCTGACAATCACTTTGATTTAGAAACTTTTCACAGAAACAATAAAGGTGGTGCAATAAAGCAAAATGTGTAAAGTGAGGAATAAAATTAATGTTTCTATGTTTATATGTAACAAAGTGTGTAACCCTGTGGAACTCAAGATTTCAAATCTTTAAAGGTTTTACACAGAATTAAAATTCTTGTTTAGTTTTTCAGGTATTCTTATTTTTGTACGCACCATTCTCTTTCCATATAATTTGCTGCAACTTATAAAATATTAAAAACTTTTTATTCGAATTTTTATTCTTCGATGTAAAATACGACCCTTTGCCTCTGATCTGGGGCTTTTTTCAAGGAGCTCCAAAAACTGTCAGCGAGTGGAAACTCAGGGCTAAAGAGCTGCAGTGTGAAATGGGCATTAAAACACAGCGAGTTGTGTTGTGTGAACAGTACAGCGATCTGATGATTTTGAAATTGTGCAGTGTGAACTTTGCTTTGACAAACCCTGCTGTGAATGAATGTGGGCAAACCTGCCGGACCTGACTACATCCCTGGCAGTGTACGAAGAACATGTGCCAACCAGCAAGTTGAAGTCAGCGCTGAAATATTTAGCATAGCTGTCACAGGAGTGTTTCACCTGCTTCAAGACAGACCCATCGTCCCTAAAAAGTCTGCAGTGTCTACTCTGAAAGACTTCCGCCCTTTGGCTTTCAACCCCATTCTGCTGAAGAGAAACCGCTTTTTCAGCACATCACAAACAACGTCCCAGCCAGACTGAACTCACCATCACCAGTTTGCATACAGAAACAACAGATACACAGATGCCTTTTCACTGCCCTCCCCTCAGGCTTCACACACTTTGAAAATAACACCTACATCAGAAAGTTGTTTGTTGATTTCAGCTGAACATTCAACAAAATCTCCACCGTGGAACTGACTGGCGAGCTGATGCACACTGAGTTTGAGTACCACACTGTACATGTGGATATTGGACTTCCTCACAAACAGACCGCAGAAAGTCTAAATAGGCAGGCCTGCATTCTCCTCTGCTGAATCAATATGTCCTCATCCCAAGTCTTTACATATCTCCACTTTGTCAGTGGACTTTCATGTCTACATATTACGTGCTCGGTATCCTCCTGTGTCTGCTGTTGACGATCTTGGATGCCACAACTAATGTCAAGACATCAACAAAAGCACGTGGTTAGGTTTAGAAAAAATCATTGTCTGACTCTATGTACATATGGGAGGCAAACACTGATCTACTGGGTGAAAGTCCAGAGTTTGTTGGACCCATCCACCCCCTCCACCTCTACAGGAACTTTCCAGCTCCCTATATTATGACGGCAGCGTTTAAAATTGACACAGTCCAGCTGTGCATTATAATGCAGCAACTAGTGCCATCCAGCCGCATTATGAACTGATGCCGCCCGTTCACGTATCATACTGCCACAACGGGTGCCGTCCAGCCGACTGCACGAAAGGCTCCTTCCGGCTGTGTTACAAACGCCTCCCAGCAGCTTTTCATCCTGCTGCAAAAGGGTTTTTTTGGTTTAGCAATGGGTGTCTGACATCAAAACCGCTGACAAAGGGGCGATATCTGACGACTTCTGAATGCTAATGGGCAGGCTGAACACTGGGATCCCCCAGGGCTGTGTGCTCAGCCCCCTCCTGATCACGCTGTACACCCACGACTGCAACCCCCAACATGGAGAGACCTCTGTTGTGAAGTTTGCGGACGACGCCACCATCGTCAGCTGTTGTTTCTGGGGAAAAGGATGTGCAAGCAACACATTCTCATCCCAACTCACCAAAAGATGTGGTTAGGTTTAGAAAAAAAGCATAAATGTTTGGCTTGAAAAGGTACGATCGTAAGAAACCTAATGTCAACTCAACAACTCGATTGACTTCAGGTTTCACATGGTGAAGAACAGTGTGCTCTTGGGTGAAAGTGATGTAACATTTCGGGCTCCTGCCCTTCATCAGACATGTCTGATGAAGGGCAGGAGCCCAAAACGTTAAATCCAATAAATCCTTCAAGGAGCAGCTTCTGGTGTGCAGACTTTATCTTTTATTTCATACTTATCTTTTGGTCAAGCACCCAGCATCAAGTTTTTTTGGGATGTGTGTGCTATCTTTACCTGTTCTTGGGTGAAAGTCCTAAGTTTGTTTGACCCATCAACCTCCACTCCCACCCGCCCTATGCTGACTCTCTTGCTCTTAATACTACGGCAGTTACCCAGAGTGTCAAAAAACACTTCGGTGTGTATCAAGATCAGCTGCGAAGGGTGGGGCTGTGCATCAGTGTCTAACACTGAGGTCCACTAACAAAGTGGCTTTATTTAACGAGTCAGGAGTGAGAACTGGGTGCCGACATACAGCCATGTCTACATCAATGGAGCTTATCAGTGGAGCTTAAGCTGCGCAGTCTAACAGTTTTAGTTTCCTGAGAATCATCAGCGTCACAGAGAACCTGCCATGGTCATCACACATCTCCGCCCTGGTAACGAAAGCTCAGAAACAGCTGTATTTCTTCAGAGAACAATATTCTCCTGCTAAGTTCTTCTCAGCTTTGCAAGAGACACCATCCTGACTGGAAACATTTCAAACTGGCATCAGATGTGGACAGTCCAGGACAGGAGGGCTCTGCAGCGGGGGATTAAAACCTGCCCAGAACATTAGCTATGTACATCTACCGAGCATCAGTAATATCATTGAGGCGAGGCAAGGCGCCTGCACAGAGCCCAAAGGATCCTAAAAGACAAAATCCCCCAGAATGGGGCCGTACACATGCCGCGTTTATTTGCACCCTCAAATTGATTTTTCCATCTGCATGGCAGGCGTTATTTTGTTATGTCGGTTGCTGTTTCAGTGTTAAAACAACAACTGACATAATTTCAGCCACATTTCAGTGTTGAAGGTCGGTCGTGTGCCAGCTGGGATGGTTGTCAGCAGTAAATTAATGGTAGTGAAATAATCCAAAGCAGCAAATTCACACAGCAGCTTTTGTTGTAAATCCATCAGTCTCTGTTTTGTTTCACTTGGTGGGAACGTGTTGCTCTCAATTATTTGACAAAGAAAAAGCAGGAGGTGAAACTTAGAAATTAAATAAAACATCAGTGTTTCACTAAATCTAAACAGGAATCCTGATTATATCCAAGTGTATGAAAAAGACACTGGAGAGTTAGAGCTGAATGAACCCTGTGTTAAGGGAGCCCAGTCTCACTCCAAAGTCTTTGAAATCAGGTGCTTGGGCAGAAACTTGCAGCGTCAGAAACCAACAAAAAAGGCGTCCTTTAATGTCGGCATGATACGCAGCCGGTTGCCGTTATTGTTCAGCGGTGCTCAGTACCGGGACAAGGACAAGGACTTAAGGCAGCGAAAGTTTGACTGGGGCGGGTGGAAGTGGTGGTGGATGGGTCCAACAAACACCGACTTTCACCTGAGAGAGCGGTGTTCATGTCCTGTAAGATTCTAAAGCCAACACCTGTTGTTTTTCGTAAACCCAACCATGTTTTTGATGTTGAAGGAAGAAATGTCATTGACACTGTGTGCAAACTGTACATTTCCTGTGAAATCAGAAGTGTATTTTGAAAACAGACAATGCATGTAACAGGCTGAAGTTGACACGGCGTCCCAGAACGTCAACAACCAACACACCCAGGGTACCTTGGACATCATATGTGGACGTGGAAAGTCCATGACCAAACGTCAATCAGTGACGGGCTGAGAATGTGTTGGTTAAGACTCTGATCGCTGCAGGTTCTGTCAGCCACTCACACTTTATAGTGCTTCTCCTATTTAATGTTGAATTAGATTGAAATGAGACGAAAGAGCTGATTGAGTTTCATCGAGAACTTACAAACCTGGTTTTAACAAGTGAGACAAAGTGCTGGTCCATATTTATCTCGTGGAGACAGAGAGAAAACTACTAACGTCTGACTGGACTCACCTGATGCTGCAGTCGCCATGACGTCACTCTGCTGGAAACATCAGCCACTAATTCAGCTGGAGACCAACTGCTGCCTTAACGACCTACAGAAAGAATAATTACAATTTAAATGATCTGACTTACAGAGCAAAATGTTTTTACAGAGCAGAGAGGAGTGTCTCGTGTGCGCGTGTATGCGTGCTTGTCAAATTCCCTTACAATCATGATTCATGTTTTTACTTCAATGCATTTTATAATGTCGCCTACATAATGTGTAACGACGTTTGGCTGTTTGTAGTTTGTCGTGAGGTCTCACAAAAGAGATGTCACTGATTCTGAATAAATAAAGATGATTTAATGTGACGGAGCTTCTTCAGTTACATTACCTTAAAATGTGATCAACTAAACACCAATAATCAAACTCCTTTATCTGTACAGCTGCAGTTCAAAGTGTCACAGATGACTGACGAGCTGATGATGAGACAACAAGTGTAGACCATAAAACAATGAGACAAAAAACAGTTTTGGGACCAGTGCACGCGGGACAATAAAAATGATTCAAATGTAAAACAATAGATTCAACAGTTATAATAACAGTTTAAAACTAAGTGACAAAAACAGATTAAAAAGGCAAAACCAGATTAAAAACGACAACAAAACAATAAATAAAGTCTAAAATCAAGCTAATGTCACTTTGGTGATTATGGTTACAGCCTCTTCTTGGTTTTTAGTTTAAATCTAAAATGGTGACTTTAAATGTGATATTATAGAAACATAACCTCTATCAGAGTTGCTGTCTCAGATTTCTCTCATTAAACTCTCAAACATATCTGGTCTCCGGAACATAAACTAAATATTAACATTTATTAAAGAATCATGTTTTATGTTTTATATCTGCACTGCTTCAGTCACATTAATGTCTAGAGATAATAAACTAAACTTCAGAATAATGTAAAGGCTTTAATTGTAACTTTAAAGTTGATGTGACTCAACAACCAAAACAGAATAACATTTGTCAGAGTTTCCTTCAGACAGACAGATTCTCTGATAAAACTGTGACTGAAAAATATGAAAAACATCAGTTTTCTAGCATATCTTTTTTTAAACTGTAATAAGTTCTAATCGTTACCTGTAGATGAAAACCACCGCTGTTCTGTCAGTCGTCACCAGTCTGACGATAGAAAGTGAAAGTTAAGACAGAAAAACGCCCTCAGGAGAATTTGATCCATCAACATTTCACTGATCTGAAGTCAGACAAAACTACACCTTTATTTTTTAATGGGATTGTTGGTGGTAAAAGAGTCCTGTGACTGTTACTGCTGTTAATGTCATACTTTATTAATCACTGTTATATTTCCCCATCATGCTATGAACTACTTTATCTTGTTGGTAATGTAACGCAGGCTGTAACGTTACTTTTCCCACTGCGCTTTGTTTCCATCAGGTTTGATTTTTGTGGCAGCGGCGCCATCTTGTGGAGCCCTGCAAACTGGAGTTGTTGAACCCACATGTGGTTTCCAGTGTGCTGCTGTGAAGCTGTTTGTGTTTCAGCTGTCTGTTACAAACTCCGTTAAACTACGACAATATACGTTCATTTTTGTGTCTGTGAAGCTTTGGACTGACTTGTTTTCTGTTCAAGGGACTTCCGCTTATTGTTGTGAACGATTGTGTCACCATATCAGTGGTCATTTGTTGTACAGTGATTTGTTGAGCACAATATCAGTGACTTAAAGTAACGTGAAGTAGCTTGATGAGAAATCAGTGGTGTAACGTTAGCTTGCTGAGCAGCAGTTAGCTTCAATATGTTTTGGAGCTTGGTGTCAAACGGAGGTGGCTGTGAGAGACCATATTCAGTTGTAACCAGGTATATAGTGTCATTTATTTCACCTGCTAACATCCGAGCCAGTCTGCTGTCCCGCTGTAACGGATTTTACGGATGTTACTGACTCTGAGAGACCTGACATGATGCTGTTGTTAGCAGGTCCCGGTTTGTGTGTCCGGTGAAGGAGGAGAAATAAACGGATGGAGCTGCAGATGGAGGCGGAGTGGGACTCCTTTCAGTCCGGAGGGGGGCTCACCGATGACGGAAGGAGGAGGTGAGGTGGTGTTGACAGGATCCAGAGACAAAGTAGACACCTGCCTCTGAGTGCCACCCTTTTTAATATCAACTTTACATCACTTTATTGACATGTTTTTGTCTTTTAAATATTCTATAAATGTTTGTGACAATTCTACACATGAATACAGATTTAATGAAAGCAGAGAAATGACTGGCCAACTACAAACAACTAAACTAAACCCTGTAGTTGATGCTCCAACCTGACAGAAACATTTTCATGCTTTAAAGTGACGATATAAAACATTTAAACAGTTCCTGAATAAAACGTGTAGCTGGAGCCTGAAGTCACTTTTTTGTTTTATACTGTTAGTTTTTATATATTTTGCAGGTTACACTTATCTAGTTTATATTTAGTTTATATTAGAACAAAACTCACTTAATAAAAGCTTCAGCACGTTTTCAGGATTTGTCATTAAGTGGGAAAAAAGTGAGTTGATGCCCATTTCTGCAGATGTTAATGAACAGTTTCTGCAAACCGTTTCTTTCAAATGAGCCGACAGCAGCTTCACTTATCCAGGAATTACAGTAACAAAACAATCAGAGGAGCTTTTACTGGTTAACTGGCAGAATAAGACTCTGGAAAACTCTCCATATTTCTTTGGCTGGGAAATAAATGATTTCTCTACCTTTTCCAAGCCATCCCATCTTTCATCCCTCTTTCTTACTTTAACAGCTGGACTCACTCATCATGTCCTTTATATGGAGTCACAAGACTGTACGAATCACCAAGAAACCCTAATTAAACCAAAGGATGAGGGTGGTTTGGCCTGACACACTTTACACAAACAAGTTACTTCAGCAAACACAAGCAAATCAAGTTACACATAATAAAAGCACCAAACACTTCTATTGATAGTCTAATATGTAAAAGTCATGTGTATGTCTGTGGCTTAAATGATTCAGTTTCACAGACTGGACTCTTCAGGGTATCAAACACATAGGTGCTCTATACCTTGATGAGCACTGAGCATATAATATCCCAGCCTCCAGTTTATTCATCTGCTTGCCAATCTGTGATTTCGTGAGGAAGAATGTGTTTAATTTTGAGAAATATGTTGCCATGACTCTGGAGAGTATTAACAGCTTTACTCCTCGTAGTAAGGGAGCAGTTTCCTTCTTTAATCACATGATCCAAAGACACACAAGTGTTAGCACAAATTCACTTCAGCAGAATTGGGAGAGTGAGTTGGGTGAAGAGACAGACGATGAGATTTGGGAGGAGAGTCTTGAAAGTGTGCATAAATGTTCAATGAACTCTAAACACAGTCTGGAACAATATAAAACAGTGCGTTGACGATACTACTCCACAGACAGAGATGTTCCCTGATGTTTCCCCTCTCTGTAGTCGCTGTAAAGAGGCAGACGGGACATTAACACATTCTCTTTGGACATGTCTGAAATGGTTTCCTCATTGGAAGAGTGTGTTTGAATGTTTCTCAAACACTGGTCTGGTTGTGGCAAAGAAACTATTCTACTTCTGTTGAAGACAGACTGTGCACCAACATGTGATATGTGGATAAGAGAGCTGATGAATGTATTGTATTTAGAAAGGTGAAGGTTTTTAATCAGATTAAATATTAGTCAGAATTTGGAGCCCTGTACTGGAGGATCTAGGGTAGTGAATTGTAACAGTCTAACTGAGTAGCAGTAAACCCTCTATCACTGTGGATATGGATTTTATTTTATCAGTAATGTTGAAGTCCAGACTTGTTTTTTGTTTTTCTACCTGTGAAGATATTTGTGACTGAGTTGTTGAGATGATGTACTGAGCATTTGTTTGACATCGAAAATCCTAAAATAAAGGTTAAAAAAAAATATTAGAACAAAACTTGTTGGAGCAGCGTTTTGTTATCACGCAGCACAAACCTGGAATAACCTCCCAGATGATGTTAGACAGCCCCGACTCTCAACACTTTAAATCAAAGTTAACACTTTGCACTGCCTACTGCACTTTATAATGACTGTAAACTGATTTTTAAACTTAATTTAAATCATTTTAATCTTTTTATCTTTGCACCTCTTGTCTGAACTTTTGCTGTTTTTAATAGTGTTTTAATAATGAATCATTTAGTAATGAATTTTTCCTTTGTATATCTTGATATCTAAAACACTTTGAATTGCTCTGCTGTATGAAATGTGCTGTACAAATAAAGCTGCCTCGCCTGTATTTGTTATACATTTGCTTTTTCTGCTATTTTAGTCCTCGTATATTTCACGCTTTGTATCTGCACTCCTCTAACTTTGTATTGCAATTGCTTATCTTACCTTACCTTACCTTACCTTACCTCACCTCACCTCACCTCGCCTCGCCTCGCCTCGCCTCACCTCACCTCTTATTTGGGACGTCACTGAGATTTTAACAGTGAATAGTTTTCACTCACACTGGTCACCTGCACAAGATAAACCGACTGTTGTTGAAAGAAAGCTAAGTGAATTATTTCTCTCTCTTGTTCCAGTGTTTTATCAGCACCATCTTTTTCCTGACATCTTTTCCTCCATCTTCATCATGGCGTGTGGAATACTTCCAAACTGGACCAGGAGACGCAGCGTCCAGACTTCACATCAAGGTAGGACTGGACTGTTTTAGCAGGTGCTGCTCATTTACTGCACTGCTGTGGACTTTATTTAATTCTCTTTTTATTGAGTTATACCAAGGTCCAAACAGACAACGTCATCTTCCAGCCTTCTGTAAAACACAGTTGTAGCAGAAGGTAGCATAACAGTGAGTCAAAGTAGGAAACACAGAAGCTAAAAAGGAGCAGTAAAGTAAATATAAATACAGGTATGAAGATAGAACAACAAACACAAAAACCAAAACCAAGCTTAATAAACAGAACCAGAATGTTGGGGTGTGTTTTCATGATACTCTCATCACTTTACAAAAAAGGATAAGAAAGCCATAAAAGACTTCAAAACCTTGTCCTGTTGCAGTCTGATATAAAAAGTAATCCTCTCCATCCTAAAGATGTCGTATATAACATCAATCCAGTCATCAGCTGGAGGTATTTCTGGTTTGAGCCACTTTCTAGTGACGGCTTTCCTGCCGGCTGCACTTAGGATCTGAAACAGATCTCCCTAATTAAAGGGAACATTGTCTAAAGGCAGGGTGCCCAAATACAGGCTCTCTAGTTTCAATGGAAAGCTGCAGACTTTCTGATAATGACATCATCAGATAATCACAGGATCATTTGAGTTATGCTCAGATTTTATATTGGTCTCTGGACTTCTTCAGGGATATAAAAGTGCTGGTACCACACCAGCATTGTTCAGGTGGTGAATGACTGGTTCAGTGTGCAAGGTGAGTTTATATGTGACAACACCAGTTATTGTCTCCGTGTTTACAGTTTAAAACGTTGTTGACGTGGTCGACA
Organism: Epinephelus fuscoguttatus; assembly: GCF_011397635.1. Taxonomy (NCBI): domain Eukaryota; kingdom Metazoa; phylum Chordata; class Actinopteri; order Perciformes; family Serranidae; genus Epinephelus; species Epinephelus fuscoguttatus. The sequence continues at coordinate 45,469,569 of NC_064757.1, read as the reverse complement.
GTTGGAGCAGGACACGTGCGTTTGGTGAAGGTCCAGATTTATACTCAGGAAGTGTCACTGAATGTGAGTCATGAATTCTTGGTGAGCCAGAAGGAGACATGTGGTTTTACTCCAGGTTCATTTTATCAGAACAGGCTTTGTACATTTTGTTAGATGATGGTTATCAGCCTGTAACGCTGCTCCTCCAGTTTAAGGCTGAAGACACTGAAGAAAGCAAAAAGAGTTTTGATGAATTAATTTGTCAGCTGATAGAAATGCTCTCCGTTCTTCCTGGATAGTCCAGTCTGGGAGAGACTTGAAAAATGGTTTGGCAGTAATTCCCATTTTAAGATCTTTGTTTTCAGCCTGATGAAAATACATTTTAGAAATGACTCATTGAGGTTTTGGACTTTATTGTGTCTGAAAGCAGTCAGAGATCTTTATCAACCCTGTAATTCTTACAGAGTGAATAATTATGGCCAATGCTGAATGTTTTCAAGATAAGAATGCTCTCTTCTGCATTTATTTTGTTTCCTGTGACCCAAAAACCAAGGTAAGTACCAAACAGTGACTGTGTCAACTGTTACACTTTTTATCATGTAAAAACATTTGAATTCTGCTCACATGTTGACATATGGTCAGTAAGAAATAATAAGAGTATGACAAAACCAGTAATGCTCCATCCGTACTACTAAAGACTCTAAACTGCATGTTCTCACATTGGAGAAGAAAATTCTACATGAAGACAAACACTGTTATTAAGAACTTAATCACAGCCAGCCTTGCACATAAAACTTGACTCATTCAGTTCATCAGTTTTTGCTCACACTCAGTCAAGACTGAACACTGTCGGTTGTTGGACCCATCCACCACCCCTCCAGCCTGCCCCACTCAGACTTTCGGCAAACTTTCGTTGTTGTTGGGCCACGTTTCTCTGTAATGGCGCCAGACACTGTGAAACAATAATAGCGACCAGCCGCATATCATGCTGACGTGAAAGGAAGGCTTGTTTTGTTGGTGTCTGATGCTTGAACAAAATGCATATTTTGATAACTCGGGAGTGAGACTGAGTTGAATTATCACTAAATTCAAAGGTCTTATATCTTTAACTGTCTCCTCGTTAGCTGGGGAAACTGCAGTGCTCCTAAACAACAGATCCTAATGACATCAGAGGCTCTCCCAGAGATCTGAGGCCTCTCTGAATTTCTGTTCTCGTGGACTTTTGAGACGTATGGTCCGAATACGTCTTGTTCGTCCATTTCATCAGGAAGCTTTTGGAGGTGACTCGTGTGGACTCGCAGTACACAAGTATCCCAGCATGCATTTCATTTCAACCAGCAGCAGTGATGGAGGACATGAACCAAACTCACATGTAAGTAAATATTTTTGTACTGTTGTTGTTGTTGTTGTTGTCACCAGATTTAGTGTTGAGAATTGTATTTTTACAGAGAACTGAACAGTTTATATTTCAAACATGTTGTTAATTTATCAAAATAATGACAACTTGAAAATTAGCTTCAGTGTTTTTGGAAATGTAAGGACCTACTAGTCCTTCTAGTTTATCCTAGTCAGAACAGATTTACCTCAGCAAACGTTTCAGTGATTTACTGCATATTCACTACATAAAAAAAATAAATATGACATCTAAATGTTAAGTGGAGGGTCATCTGAGGAAACACAGGTCCTCACAGAATGGAGGGCTGCATATTAAAGCTTCTCCACTGGTCTTCAACAATCTCTTGTTAGATGTGTATATGTAGTCATGTAGAGGTAAGATCTGTGTGCCCTTCTTCTTTCATTATCCATAAATTAAACTGACTTACATTATATTATCTTAGTTTATCCTAGTCAGAGCAGATTTACCTCAGCAAACGTTTCAGTGATTTACCGTTGGTACTGATGTCTGATGTTTTAAAATAGGTTGTAATCAGTTTAAGTGATAAACTTTTGTTTCAGAGTTTTCTTTTCGGAGTTTTCTTCGCTGTATTGATGAGTAAAATAGTGCTAACTCTGTGTTCTTTTGACTGGAATATGTGTCAATGGTTTTAATCAGTAATTTCTAGACAAGCAACCTTGTAAATAATTTAAAATTATTCTACTCTGTTGTAGAAAAAGATTTGACTACTTTACTGCAATAGATAGATAGATAGATAGATAGATAGATAGATAGATAGATAGATAGATAGAGTACAAGTCTATCTGAGTCATCACTCTGAGTACACTTGATAGCTAGTTACATAAATATAAGTGTAAGTTTCTGCAGATGTGTAGGTATGTAAATATTTAAAGTCCTGTAAGGCCCATTAGCACCATGTGTGGAAACCAGCTGCAGTTCTTCATCTGTCCACCAGGAGTCGCAGTGAGTATAGAAGCTGAGACAGTTTGCCATCAGACTGCTGTTTTATTTCAAGTTTACCTTTTGCAGCTGGAGTTTTTCATTGACCCAGTGTGCCTGAAATCAGCTGTTCAACAGGTGTACCTGTCATTGATGCTGAGCAGTAGTGTTGAGTCACAGCTAACAACCCCCACTGTGCTTATTATAGGATATATAAACCACAGAAACAATCACTATGTGATACCTGATAAAACAAGTGTACATACTAAAGTACATTTAAACTGATATATGATTGCTTAGCATAGACAAAATGTGACCAAACTGTGAAGTCAGTGACTGAACTGAACAAAATCACTCAAATATTAAATCTTAATCTCACTTACAGGATGCTCACATACTCAGATTCATGGTGAGACTCTTTTGTCAATAACAAAGGATGTCAAGACGTGACTACACTGAATCACAGGTGTGAAGGATTCTGGATCAACAACAGTCAACTCAACAACAAAGACAGTGATGTAAAACAGTATGAGCAAAGAGAACAGTGGATGACACTAAACCTCACTAACACTAACTGACAGACACTCATGATGTCAACTGAACCCCACTGATGTCTCTATTTTCTTTATGCTCCTCCTGTTCTCAGTGTCAAAAATGACCCACGCTCACCAAACCCCTTTGATGAAGCCTCTTAACTGACTTTTAGACCAGAAATCAATTCTGCATAAAGAAACATCACCTGTCCTACAACTGTTTTCTAATTTACAGTGCAGACACTTTATTTATTCAGAGCACAGCACTTGTTTTTAATACATTAAAAACACATTAATTGAGTTTTAATTGTTGTACTTGATGTGTCATGTTATTGTGATATTACTAATACAACTCCTACCAATAATATTCATGGTAAGAATAAGCTGGTGGTTGTTGGACCCATCGGTCAGTACACTTAGTGTAACTGGGATACTTTGATAGTTTCCCCAGTAACATGATTATTCTAAGATTAAGGACATACATAAATAAATCGAGATGAGTTTATTACAGTCAAGAGTTTGTTTGACTTCGTCAGTAACAACAGTCCACACTGAACTACAAGCAAACACTTTATTAATCTTTAATAGTAATAATGATCAGATATAGAACATGATTAAAGCTTCACCTGAATTATGTCTTAAATCAGTGTAATCAGTCAGAAAGTTTCCATTCTTATTGGACATGAACCAAAACAAAGAAACATTAAAACATTCAGTTTTTATCAGGTTCATTCATCTGATGAACATTTGAAATTATATTCACATAGAACATCTGAACATTTCATTTCATTCCATGACAAACATCATGTTCTTTTCTCATACTCAAAAGAAAACAAAGATCATCTGTAATGGCCATTATCTTTAGAGAATTACACAGGAAAATAAAAACATCAAAAAATGTAACATGACACCAGGTAGATGCCCTAATTTGAGCTCCTTTGCCAGCACAATGCAGTGATGAACGGCCACAACATACTGTCTGTCTTCATCCAAGCAGCGCTTGAACATCATTTCAAATTAAGGCAGCACCAAGTTTGAAAGAGAGACTGAATAAGTGTGAGATTAAGAGTGACATTTTTATTGGCCTCCATGCTGTATAGTTTAGTGACCTGTTTTCTGGCATGTTTGAGACGTTGAAAGTGACACATCAGTGAAAAATAAACATGAGGCGTACTTGTCTACTGCAGAGCTGTGCACGCGTCTCTGGTCTACTGGCAATGGGAGAAGAGTCTGTTGCCTATTTTTAGAGGGTTTCACCATGTTAAAAAAAAATCATATGCATGCTAATTTGAGTAAAACAAGGGTATAATAAAGACTGAAGCATCGCTCCTGATTTAGACACCTGTCAGCCAATGAGAAGTGTTTACAGTATGTGACCATGATAAACATTACAGTGTAGTCCACTGCAAATTATCACAGTGAAGTCTCTGCTTCTTTCAAGTTTCAGTCATTGAAACCAAATAATTCCAGAATGAATGAAGTACATCTGAAACTGCTCTGCTGTTGTGACATGAATCATAAAATGTGACAGCTTGATGTGTCGACTTGTTTCACGAGTTCCTGTGTCAAGTCACTTATTTGACTGTCATGTGTCATCTGCAGATTCTTCTTTTCCTCTTCATTTTTCACTTCCTTCATTTCTTTTTTGTGTTTTTTCAGTAGTTTTTTTATTTTTTTCAGATTTTCTTTCTTTCTGGTCACACATTTCACTAAGTCACAAATTTCACCTTGATGTTTTTTCTTCAGTTGTTCTTCATTGTGAGCTGAAAGAGCCTTTAAGAGGTCATACTGCTGCTCTTTGTCTTTCAGTTGTCTCTCATGCTCCTGCTTTAGAGCTGCACATTCCTTCTTGTATTTCTCTTTGAATTCATTGAACTCTTCAGCTTTCTCTCTGGCCTCCTCTTCATGTCTCTTCATCAGATTCTCCATTTTCTTCTTATAGTTCTCCTCCATGTCTTTTCTCTCTTTTTCCTCTTGTTCTCTTCTGAGTCGCTCCTCTTCTTTTCTCTTCTTTTCATATCTCTCTCTCTCCTGGTCGTATTCATCTTGAAGTTTTCTACATCTTGTTTGTTCTTCCTGTCGTCTCTGTTCATCTTCTTCATATCGTTTCTCCCACCATTCTTTTTGTTTTCTCTCCCAGTTCTCTCGTTCTTTCCTCATCTCTTCTCTGCTCTCCTCCAGCTTTCTGTCCTTTAATTCTAACTCTAACTTTAATTTTTGCTCCAAAGCTTCAACTTTTTGTTTCCACTCCTGTCGTTGAATTTCTTCCTGTTGTTTTCTCTTCCTGTCTTCTTCTTCTCTCATTTCCTGTTCTTTCCTTCTCTCCTCACGTTCCTTGTTGATCTTCTCCTCCTTTTCTTGAAGTAGTTTTTCTCGCAGTTTTCTCTCCTTTTCAGTTTCTGCTCTCCGTTTTTCCTCTTTGTCTTTTCTCTCTTTTTCCTCTTGTTCTCTTCTGGTTCGTTCCTCTTCCATTGTTTTCTTTAAACATTTTTCCCTTTGTCCATATTCTTCTTGAAGCTTTTTCAGTTTTATTTCTGCTTTGCGTTGTCCCTGTTCATTTTCTTGATCTCTTCTCTTCCACCATGCTTTTTGTTTTCTCTCCCAGTCCTCTCGTTCTTTCCTCATCTCTTCTCTGCTCTCCTCCAGCTTTCTGTCTTTTGATTCTGACTCTAACTTTAATTTTTGCTCCAAAGCTTCAAATTTTTGTTCCCACTCCTGTCGTTGAATTTCTTCCTCTTGTTTTCTCTTCCTGTCTTCTTCTTCTCTCATTTCCTGTTCTTTCTTTTTCTCCTCACGTTCCTTGTTGATCCTTTCCTCCTTTTCTTGAAGTAGTTTTTCTCTTAGTTTTCTCTCCTTTTCAATTTCTGCTCTTTGTTTTTCCTCTTTATCTTTTCTCTCTTTTTCCTCTTGTTCTCTTCTGATTTGTTCCTCTTCATTCCTCTTCTTTTCATAATTTTCTTTTTCCTGTTCAAACTCTTTTTGAAGCTTTTTCAGTCTTGTTTGTTCTTCCTGTCGTCTCTGTTCATTTTCTTGATCTCGTTTCTCCCACCATTCTTTTTTTCTCTCCCAGTTCTCTCGTTCTTTCCTCATCTCTTCTCTGCTCTCCTCCAGCTTTCTGTCTTTTGATTCTGACTCTAACTTTAATTTTTGCTCCAAAGCTTCAAATTTTTGTTCCCACTCCTGTCGTTTAATTTCTTCCTGTTCTTTTCTCTTCCTGTCTTCTTCTTCTCTCATTTTCTGTTCTTTCTCTCTTTCCTCACGTTCCTTCTTTATCTTCTCCTCCTTTTCTTTGAGTTCTTTTTCTCTCAGTTTTCTCTCCTTTTCAATTTCTGCTCTCTGTTCTTCCATTCTTCTTTTCATCTCTTGCATTTCTTCCTCATATTTTCTTCTCAGTTCCTCCCTCTCCTTCTTCATCTCTTCTTCCTTCTCCTTCAGGATCCTCTCCATCTCTTTCTTTATAGCTGCCTCGGCCTCTTGCAGCATCTCATTAGTGTAGCAGCTGCCTCCATTTGTCTTCACCATGGTGTCAATCTTGGTCATCAGCTCACTGACGTGTTTGTGGTTGTGTTTATCATAGTTATTGAACACATGGCATCTTCCTCCACAGTCAGCAATCAGCTTCTTAAAGGAGTCATCACATTTTTCTTCAATGTATTTCTCAATCGATATTTCGTCATGTTCCAGTTCATCTCCTCTGGTGAAAAGAATGATGGTGAACTGTTCAGCATTCTTCCCAAAGCCTTCCCTGATGAGTTTTAATGTCTCCTTCTCCTCTGGTGTTAATCTGCCAATTTGTAACACCAACAGGAAGACATGTGGTCCTGGAGCCAGAAGACTGATGCATTTCACCATCTCCTCATTAACCTCTTCATGGGACAAAGTTGTGTCAAACAGACCAGGAGTGTCGACCACAGCAACAGGACGACCGTCCACCTCACCCACTGCTTTCTGACAGTGTTTGGTGACTGATATTTGGCTTGATTCAGCTTTAAACTCCTTCCTTCCTAGGATGGTGTTTCCTGAAGAACTCTTTCCACAGCCAGTCTTCCCTATCAGCACAATCCTGAGACACTCTGGGCTCTGCTCCTCTTCATCACCTGTGAAATATTAAGACCTGGAGTTAACTTCAGTGGTGACAGTTTGAACAGTATAAACTACAAGGTAAAATATCGCAAGGACAAAGAAAAAATATAATTTATGATTATTTACATTTGTTATTCATTGTACTTACAGCTGATTTTGCTTTCTGTTTTCAGGTCCTTCAGTTCAGCCTGTAGTTTGCTGATCTTTTGTATTTGGACATATGCGTATGTTTCTGTTGTGTAGCCAGATGGTTTGTCTTTATTGGGTCTCAGTTTCATTTCTTCCACAGCATCCAACAGCTCTGGGATCTGCTGCTGGTCCTTGATGTTGAGAACAACATATCTTCCTCCACAGCTCTGACAGAGCTCCTGGATGTCTCTGTTTTTCTTTATGAAGTTAACAACAGGTGGAGCTGTAGGATCTGACTCCACAGTGAACAGGATCAAGGTGAAGTCATTGACTCGAGAGCTGAATGTGTTCCTGATGGTCTCTAGCTCTCCCTTGTCTTCATCAGTGAGGGGACGCACAGGTAGGACCAGGATGAAGGCATGGACGCCCTCAGGATCACAGAGGGAGATACACCTGAATGATTCCTCCATCACTGCCTCCTGAGGTTTTCCATACAAGGCAGGCAGCTCCACCAGGGAAACCCAACGTCCACACACCTCTCCCTGATGTTTAACACACTCTGATGAGCTGGAGACTGAATGAAGCTCTGTGTGACCTAAAATGGCCTTGGCTGCTGAAGTCTTCCCTGCTCCTCTCCTCCCACACAGGACCAGGTTTAAAGCTGCCCTGATGTGTTTATTAGCTGTTTCTTCAATCCTCTCCATCAGTGATGTGTGGTTGTCTTCAGACATACTGTAGTATCTTCCTCCACAGTCTCTCAGGAGTTCATTAACAGTGACACTCATTTTACTCCTCCCCTCATGTGTCATGATGACCATCGAGTATTTAAAGGCATCTTGACCAAACAGACTCAGGATGAACTTCAGTGTTTGTCTGTTCTCCTCAGTGAACTCAGAAGGTTTCACTAACAGCAGCAGAACATTTGGTCCAGGGAGAGAAAGAGTCAAACAGTTCTTCACCTCTCTTCTCAGCATTTCAACAGACAAACTGAGGATGTTTGGAGTTTTCACTACTGTTAATGGTTTTCCTCTCCACTCTCCACAGGTGGCCACACACTGTCTGGTTGGGGAACTTCTTTGGTAATGAAAACTTTGCTCTCCAGTGATGAAGTTCCCAAGTTTTGTCTGTTTGTCTTCACTTTTTCCCAGCAGCACAATCCTAAGTGCAGATGCTGTAATAAAACAGAGAGAAAGACAAAAAGACATGATCTAAATATGAGGCTGAAATCAGCACACTCACATGATGAGATCTCTTCAGTCATCTCCCAGTGCTGTCCACTAGAAATGATGTTAATCACCACTGATTTGAAACATGAAATATATTTTGAGGGTAACATATACCAAGCAAATTATGTTTTCTATTAACATGGGGAAATTTTGTGACTGAACTTAAAAGTAAAATGTTCACTGATGTGTTTCAGTTATTTTCCACCAAAATAGGTAAACTTCAGTTACAATTTCAACTAGTAGTGACTAGAGCATTGTTTTTTTATTATTATATTTTTTATTTATTTACATTTAATCAAAACCACAATGATACCTTAACCCTTAACCGAAGTGCCCTTTGTATGCTGGCCATCCCTCCACGAATGTAGTGTTTCATAACCTAAAAGGAACGTTGTCTCTCAGCATAATTCAGGCAGCAATTACGTTGCCACAACAACATAATTACGAAAACAGTTTAGTGGGGGTGTAAGTCATCAGTTCCATCAAGACTTGATATCATATTGACAGTTATGATATTTGCTAATATTAAAAGTCTGCCATGAAACCATTTTTTACTCGATGTGATTCAGGCGCCTGCGATCGATATGAGAGGATATTATCTGATCATGTAACACTGTCTGTTACAGAAGAAGCTGACACTGCTTTCTGTTTTGCTTTTGGCCATGAAAGATAAAAATATATGAATAATGTAAATAAGTTGGGATCAGTTAACCTTCAAAGCTTTCAGCCAGAAAGACCTTTATAGAAGAAATATTTCCATTTTAACCCAAACAATGATCTGATTCCTAAAACTTGAGGACTATCTGTCTGAAAGCCCTCAAGACAATCTTCTCCCAACAGACAATAAACATGGATTAACAGCAAGATCATTGAGCACAGGTAAAAAAATTCAGCTCAATAAAAACTAACTGTTCACAGACATATCTTTTTTTTTTTTTTCTAGTCATCCATTATTAGCTCAAGCATGTTTACATTGCATACATTAGCCTCGTAGCTAGCGGACTTTGCTCCATTCATAACTTAACAAACTACATGTATTTTCTATACTTTTTCTTTCTCACTGTTGGGTTAAGTCTCTGCGTCTCCTGACAGAACAGCGTGTTTGAATTTCAGCCTGCATGAACATTTTTTCAGCTGAACATTGTTGAAACAGCAGCTGATGTTGCTGTAGTGAGAACTTACCAGAGTGAGAAGCCTGACTAGGAGGTTATGTTGTGTTTTATCTCTAACAGCATTGTTTACATGCACCATGTGCTCTGTCTGTTGACCCTAGTTTTCCCTGAAACAAAATATTTCCACTCTGCTGATTTATTCCAAGTAAATAACATTATCCTCATCGTCTTTCTGTCGACTGCTGCTGTTTGACAGTGACACAGACTTTCAAAATAAAAGTGTATCCTAAAGATGATGATATGGATCAATGTTTTCATTTTGTATCAATGATATTGGATCATTGATCACTGAATCGATACATTGATCCAGATCAATGGATCATTACACCCCTACAGTTTAGTGACATACAGATGTAATTTCTCTCCAGGCTTAATGTTGTGGTTCAACTCACAGCGTCAACAATTTGTTAAAATGAGATGTGTCATTCTATTAACCTGAGTTCAAATGTGTACTTGAAATACTAACTGAATAACCTGCTTATACATTCATAAACAGCTTTTCATAGAAATTAATTGAAAAGATGTAGTCATGGTCATAAATATTAAACTGAAATCACTGAATGGCAGCCATCAGTGTCATTAAAGGAAATACTGTTTTGCCCAAACAGAGCAGGGAATGTGACGGTCAGGGTGGTGGATGGGAATGTATGTGTTAATCATAATTTATTTGTATCTATATTCAATTTAAACAAACATTTTTTAGAAAGGGAGGCATCACGTTTTCCCTGTCATGTATTTAGCAAATGAAAAGTAGTCAAATACAGTGTTATTATTATTATTATTATTATTTTATGTTGTTGCCTTTCAGTGGTAAAGAATTGTGGGATGTGTTTAGATTCATCTTCGAGAAAAGATGCCACCAAAGATCTGTTGGCAAACACATGATTAACACTGTGATGAATGTACTTACTGTGAGTCCCAGGGGTTTTTAAAACAGATGGTGCATCCTCAGACACATCACAGCTCACATGCTCTCCATTGTTCTCCTTTGCAGTTTGACCCAGTCGTGTTAACAGCTCTGGACGTTCAAGGTTCTTGTGCTTCAGGTATCTGTATCTACACATTCTGATCATGTCTTTTAAGGGCTGGTCTGGTTCATCTTTGAAACCTGAACTCTCCTCTCTGGGTGTTGATATCAGTATCAATGAATGATCAAATGATTGATCACTGAAGAGTTTCAGGACTCTGCAGAGTCTCAGTTTGTGTTCCTCAGTGAAGTCTTCAGGCTGTAGAACCAGCAGGAACACATGAGGTCCAGGATCAGAGAGTCTCACACAGTCTTCTACATGTTCTGACAGTTTGTCTTCAGAGATGTTGAGATGCAGCAGATCTGGAGTGTTGATCAGAACTATTTCTTTGTCCTTTATCTGTCCTCTTTCTGTCAGACAGCAGTCTGGTTCTTCCTCAGTGTTGAACACAGTCTCTCCCAGTATGACGTTCCCCACTGACCTCCTCTGAGACCAGCTGTTCCCCAGCAGAACAACCCTCAGCTCACACACTGTGGAAAACAAACATTCAGAAAAGGTGAAAAACAGATGCCCTCTCTTGGACACCATCCGATCACACTTATCTAGTCTGAATGACATTCCGATGTCATTGCTGTAGATCTTGGTGAGGTGGATCGGTGAGCCAATGTCTCGCTTAATCCTGGCATACAGCTTCATGTCATCCATGTAGAGGAGCTGACCAATAATGTTGGGCATGGCAGTTCTTTAGATGTTACTGTATCACTAGAATCAGTTCACTAAAAAGATTTGTTCAAAAGATTCATTCACCGAATTGTTCAGTGGTTGGTGGGAGGAGCCTGCAACTCCAACTCACTGAACTGATTGAATTCAGTTTTTGCCATTTTTTGCTCTGCTAATCATATTGTGTTCTTCCATTCATATATGTGTTGCCATAATCTGCCATGTATAATTAGCTGGCATTCATATTTATTGCGGCAATTCTCATCTTGTAATTCTATTCATAATTTTGTTGACATTTGTATATTTGCTCTACCACTATTTTTTTCAGCCATTAATCATTCACATATATTTCCTTCTATTGCTACTTGTTTTATACAGTACTTACATGATGTGTTGTACTGTACGTGTGTTGTTGCTGTGGAAATTTGGCAAGTAAAAGTTATTTCACTCCGAGATAACTAAAGTGCCTAATAGAAATGAACAAACTCCCGTTTACTTACTGTGTAGTCTGTTCAGTGAACGTACCACAGTACTCAGTGATCCGTTCACTGAACGGACTGCCGATCACTGAGTCACTTAACATGCACACTTTTGCACAGTTACTGCATAAGGAGAGGATCTGACAGTCTCAGCCACGTGTTTTCTCAAACTGCAGGTTTTATTCACTACTTGTTACATGCTGTGTTATACTGTACGTGAGTTGTTGCTTGCTGTGGCAATCTAGCAATTATTTCTCTCCGGGATCAATAAAGTGCCTGTTACACTTGAACACACCACACCCCCAGTCTCTGTCGCTGCAGCTGCTGCTCTGCACTGACTGCTGAGTCTCACTCGTTTCATTACTACTGCCAGCCTAACGTTTTAAGTTTGTTTATCTGGAAACCAAATCTGTTACAACAACGGGGAGGTGTGTGTGTATATGTTTAAGTGGCTTGACTTCTGGCTACATTAGCCGTTAGCTTGGAGAAAACGGTCCCCATGAAAGTGTATCCCTGAGAGGAAATGATTTGAATCACTCAGGGAGAGTGTTGTTCACCGAGTGATTCGTCAGACGGCTAGGCGATCCCTCCCTCCCTGCAGCCTGGCTGTCTCTGCCTCGCGAGAGATTCATCGTTCACACAGACTGAATCGGCAGTTCCAGTCCCGGCCTGTATGCTCGCTGCTGAGAGCTCAACTGAACTGAGAAAGGAACGAAGCAGTTCAGGAAGTGATTCATTTCAGTCATTTCAAATTTCTCTTGCTTCATGCTTCTGAAGAGTGCAGACGCTTTCCTGCTTGCTCCAGCCTGCTTCCTTCTTTACTCTGCTTTTTAATCGTTTTACTCCTTCTACAAATCCTGGATAATCTCTATATCCATCATTTCATGAATTATTTTAAGTAAACCAAGACTCGGAAGAACATTTTTATATTTTTAACTGATCTGACGAGCCAGCAGCATGTCTGGGGGAAGAAACCAAACAAATTCCTTCTGTGAACGCTGTCGGAGATATCAACAAGAAATTAATGAACTACAAGCACGGATTTTTGCTTTAGAATCTGAAAAAGGACTTCACAAGACGCTCCCAGTGACATCCGGTGGTAAGAAGCCAACAGTTACTTTCAGTAAAAATGGTGAAAAACCTGCTACTTTCATCTTAAACCTGAGTGATACTGTGTCTTTTCCAAAACTCTGTAAAGACCAAAATGCCTCATCTTGGAGAGAACTTGGTGCTAAGCCAAAGCAGCACAAAGTGATGAGAGACAATGTTAATACCTACGTAACATCACCCAAAATACAGCTTACAAACAGATTTTTGCCACTGTCAGAGTCTGAATTAAACGTTTCTAACGAACAAAGAGAAAATGGATTATCTTCACGAAACTGGAGCCATAAAGTCGGCAAAAGACAGCAGGCAAACAGACAATCTGGACCAAACGTCAAGGTCAGAGATACGCTGCTGATAGGAGACGGTGCTATCAGTGGCATAAACCACGGAAGAATTCAAACATGCTGCTGTCCCAGTGCCACTGTCTCTGAGATAACAACACTCCTCCCAAAAGTTTTGTCTACACACCGAGGAGTCAAACAGCTGATCGTGCACGTGGGTGCAGTGGACATCAGAAAGGAACAGACTGAAGTCTTGAAAAGGGATTTCACTAAGTTCTTTAAGGAGCTTGATAAAGTGGAGGTCAAGGCATTCATTAGTGGACCTCTTCCAAACATAGACAGGAAGATAAACAAGTTCAGCCGGCTGCTTCAGCTGAACACATGGCTGTCCAAAGAGTGTGCGCACAGAGGATTGCACTACATTGAGAACTTTTATCTGTTCTGGAAATGAGAGGACCTGTTCAAGGGAAAGGGCCCACACCTGTGCAGAGGTGGGAGGAGAGTGCTGACGGAACACCTCCTCCACGCTCTGAGGCATCAGAATGGGCCGGGACAGGGTCCTGAGCGACCAGTGAGAGAAAAGAGGAACGAGAGAAGCATCTATGTCGCAGAAGCCAGAGACCGAGCCAGTGTTTCAGCACCAGCTGCACCACAGCAGCCTCCACCACCCCCAGTGAAGGATTCAGCTCCAGCACCACAACAGCCTCCACCGCCCCCAGTGAAGGATTCAGGCCCGCCATCGGTTCCACCTCCCCCCAGGCCCTCATCACAGGCCTTGGACTCGTCTGTGAGGGCCCCAGCAGAAGTTTCAGACCCGGCAGCACCCCCATCACCTCCTCTACCCACAGACCAGCCCTGGGCCCCCCCTGCCACATCTACCCCCTCTAGAGACTTGTCCCTCACCGTCTCCTTTTCATCCCCACCTTCCCCCATGGGCCTTCCCAACCATCTTGAAAGCCTGATCAAATCAGGGATTAAGATGGTTCCCCTCACCCCTAATATAGCAAGGTCACCAACTATGCTGAACTCTTCCCCGTATAAAACTGCGCCCCTCAAGTCACACAGGAGCTTCAACTCTACTGCTTCACAAACTAAAGCTCCCCCAGCTCGTCCCCCTCGGTTTTCATCTGGTCCATCACCCAAACTTCCCCTGCTCGTCCCCCCCTGCCTGCCCCCAGAGCTGGTATCCCTAAGAGCTAGGATGCACAGGGCCTCTGCTGTCCCAGGACTTACAGCCATGATAAAGGTAATATCAAGCTGGGGCCCTGTGAGACAATATTGTCCCCTAGTGCTATATCTACAGCCACACCACATAGACCAGATTACAGAAGGACAGTTAGACTGTCCAATCAGAGAAATTTAATCCATATCCTGTGTAAGAAGATAATGTCCAGTCCTACTGAAACTAATCTGAAAATTGCTGTGCTTAATGTCAGATCCTTGTCTAACAAATCATTTTTAATTAATAATTTGATCTCTTCGTATAATCTTGATTTTATGTTTTTAACTGAAACATGGCTTGACAAAAACACAGGTAATGCTGTTCTAACGGAATCAGCTCCACCCAACTACAAATTTGAATCTGAAATACCAGAAAACTAAAAGGGTGGAGGTGTCTGTGCAATATTTAGAGATCATATGGTTATGCACAGGTTGTCATTTGGGGTGTTTTCATCATTTGAGTATGTATCCTTTAAAATGGAGCTAAAACAATCTCCGTCCATACTCTATGTAGTTATATTCAAGCCTCCCCAGCACCGTCAAAGGTTTATTGATGATTTTACCAGGATGCTTTCAATTGTATGCACAGACTTTGATGGTTTGGTTACAGGTGATTTTAATGTACATGTGGATAATGTCTGTGACAGAAATGCTAACAAGCTCAGTGCTGTCCTTGAAACCTTTGGCCTGACTCAGCATGTGTGTGAGCCCACCCACAGCAGAGATCATCACCAGTCTGAGTTCATCTACATGCTGCCTTGATGTGTTACCCACTAGATTTCTAAAGCCTGCGCTGAGCAGTTTGTTACCACCACTCGCTCACATATTTAACATGTCACTACAATCTGGAACATTCCCAAAGGCCTTGAAAACTGCGGTCATAAAGCCTCTCCTAAAGAAGAGCAGTCTTGATGCCACAGTACTGAACAACTACCGGCCCATTTCAAATCTGCCGTTTTTAGGCAAAGTCCTTGAGAAAGTTGTTTACCAACAGCTTACTGACTTTCTCCTAAAGAACAACTCCTTTGATGTTTTCCAGTCAGGTTTTAGACCCCATCACAGCACTGAGACTGCTCTTATTAAGGTGACAAATGACATCCGCCTGAACACTGACGCAGGCAAAGTCTCAGTTTTAGTCCTGCTAGATCTGAGTGCTGCTTTTGACACTGTCGATCATGAGATCCTTTCACAGAGATTAGAGGACTGGGTGGGCATCTCTGGCACTGCCCTAAATTGGTTGAAGTCCTATCTAGAAGACAGGAAGTACTTTGTTGAAATTGGTAACTGTGTCTCAGACCACATGGCCTTGACCTGTGGGGTGTCCCAAGGGTCAATCCTGGGACCCCTTCTGTTCAATCTCTACATGCTGCCTTTAGGCCAGTTAATACAAAGTAATAATGTGTCCTACCACAATTATGCAGACGACACTCAGATCTATGTCTCACTGACAGCAGGTGAATATGGACCAGTGGATTCACTCTGTCACTGCATCCAACAGGTCAGTGTGTGGATGCAAAACAACTTTCTCCAGCTAAATTCAGACAAGACTGAAGTCATCATATTTGGTCCACAGAAACAAAGAGAAAGTGTCAGCAGTCACCTCCAGTCTCTCTCTCTAAATCCTACAAATCAGGTTAGAAATCTCGGGGTAATAATGGACTCAGACTTGAACTTTAACAGCCACATCAAATCAATAACATCAGTAGCTTTTTACCATCTAAAAAACATCGCCAAAATCAAAGGTATAGTGTCTAAACCTGACTTGGAGAGACTTATCCATGCATTTGTCTCTAGTAGGTTAGACTACTGTAACGGCCTGCTCACTGGCCTCTCCAAACAGGCCGTAAGACAGCTGCAGTACATCCAGAATGCTGCTGCTCGGGTCCTGACCAAAACCAGGACGAGCACATTAGTCCTGTGCTCAGGTCTCTACACTGGCTTCCTGTGGCTCAGAGAATAGACTTTAAAGCAGCTCTGCTTGTGTACAAGTCTCTCCACGGCCTAGCACCAAAGTACATCTCTGACATGTTAGTGCCATATGAACCATCTCGGACTCTGAGGACCTCAGGGACCGGCCTCCTGCTGGTGCCCAGAGTCAGGACTAAACATGGGGAATCAGGATTCCAGTTTTATGCAGCTAAAATCTGGAACAGTCTTTCTGAAGATGTGAGACAGGCCTCTACTCTGACAATGTTCAAATCTAGGCTCAAAACAGCTCTATTTCACTGTGCATATGACTGAAAGGATCTTATCTGCACTCTTCTCTTTTAAAGTTCATTTTATAATGATTATTTATGTTTTTATTTTGTATTGTGATTTTAATGCATTTTCTTGTTCTGTAAAGCACTTTGAATTACTTTGTGTACGAATTGTGCTCTACAAATAAACTTGCCTTGCCTTGCCTTGCCAGTACGTTCACTTAAAAGATTTGTTCTTTTGAGCAACACGTTCGCGTCCGACACAACACTACTGACCAATGGTTGCTCCACTTCAGGACTGGTATCTGGAGCCACTCTTGGTGATGAATTGGGTGATGAAGGGTCATCTTAGCCACTACGATACCTGACAGGAGCTTCCATGTTCTACACAGCCAGGTTATTGGCCGGTAGTTGGATGGTACCGGGCCCTTCTGGGGAGCCTTCATGATCAGAACTGTCCATTCCTGGGTCATCCACTCTGGATGGGTCCCATCTATCAGCATCTAGATCATTTGTGCTGCCAGGCATTGATGGAGTGCAGTTAGTTTCTTTAGCCAGTAGGTGTGGATCATGTTAGGGCCCGGTGCTGTCCAGCTCTTCATACCCGATACTCCTTCTTGGATGTCTGCTGTTGTCAACTGGTTCTTGTTCTGGGAGATTGCTGTGGTCTGCTCTTAGATCCAGTAGCCACTTAGCATCAGTGTTGTGTGAGGCCTTCTTCTCCCATATGCCCGTCCAGTATTGATTGGTTTTGATTCGATCCGATATAGATTCAATTTGAGAATTTTAAGTTACGATACTAATTTTTGCTAGTATGTGAAAGAGATTCTCAGAGAACTAATAGTGTAACATTTACAAGGAATTATTTTTTAAAAGAATAAATTCACAGCAGGAATAAAACTGAATATTTTATAACTAAATGTTTCTAGAGCAGCAACAGTAATGATAAAAGAGCAAAGTCACAATATAAACTTAATATCTCACTGGAAACAAAATAAAAATGTCAATAAAATAATCATATTCCTGACATCACAATACTGAGTGAAGTTTAGAAAGAATAAAGAACACAGACATCAGTCAGTATCAGTCCTGCTGTCGTCTCTGCTGCTGAGGAGACTCACTGCCTGCAGGTCACGTGACCACAGGTCACGTGACCACAGGTAAGTTTTAAGATACGAGACACGCGGAGCTCAACCCTTAGACATAAACGGTTGTTGTTGTTTTAACTTGTTAGTTACAATTTGCTATGAGCTGTAAAGCCTCTGTGCTTGTTTATAACATAATATTGGTGGCGGTGGATGAGAGACTGCGGACAGAGCAGACTGAACTTTTCTACATGTTTACATGTTGCTGATCAGGTGAATTGATGAAGTATTGGCTTTTTCCTTTTATTGGACTCACAGTAACAAGCGTAGCTGTCGTCAGCTCACGTTATCTTCACTTCCTGTCTCCACTGCAGCATCTTTACTCCGTGTGTGTGTGTCTGTGTGTGCGTAAAAGTGGCGCAGAAGCCAGGACGCACAGACAGCAGGAGGAGACGCTGCAGCATGGTAATAAATTACACCCAAATGTAAAAAAGTAAGCCAACAGTTACAGATAAAAGAGCCAGTAACATCGGAGCTTCTCAATACTATGGTCGTTCATAAACTAGCACTGCGGCTTGGTTACTCCTGGCAAGATTAACGGTGTTAAAGCTTCACACATCTGTATACAGTATATATATATATATATATATGTGTGTGTGTGTGTGTGTGTGTGTATGTATATATATATATATATATATATATATATATATATATAATGTGTGTATGTGTATATATACATACAGGCCAAAAGTTTGGACACACCTTCTCATTCAATGCATTTTCTTTATTTTCATGACTATTTACATTGTAGATTCTCACTGAAGGCATCAAAACTATGAATGAACACATGTGGAGTTATGTACTTAACAAAAAAGGTGAAATAACTGAAAACATGTTTTATATTCTAGTTTCTTCAAAATAGCCACCCTTTGCTCTGATTACTGCTTTGCACACTCTTGGCATTCTCTCCATGAGCTTCAAGAGGTAGTCACCTGAAACGGTTTCCACTTCACAGGTGTGCCTTATCAGGGTTAATTAGTGGAATTTCTTGCTTTATCAATGGGGTTGGGACCATCAGTTGTGTTGTGCAGAAGTCAGGTTAATACACAGCCGACAGCCCTATTGGACAACTGTTAAAATTCATATTATGGCAAGAACCAATCAGCTAACTAAAGAAAAACCAGTGGCCATCATTACTTTAAGAAATGAAGGTCAGTCAGTCCGGAAAATTGCAAAAACTTTAAATGTGTCCCCAAGTGGAGTCGCAAAAACCATCAAGCGCTACAACGAAACTGGCACACATGAGGACCGACCCAGGAAAGGAAGACCAAGAGTCACCTCTGCTTCTGAGGATAAGTTCATCCGAGTCACCAGCCTCAGAAATGGCAAGTTAACAGCAGCTCAGATCAGAGACCAGATGAATGCCACACAGAGTTCTAGCAGCAGACCCATCTCTAGAACAACTGTTAAGAGGAGACTGCGCCAATCAGGCCTTCATGGTCAAATAGCTGCCAGGAAACCACTGCTAAGGAGAGGCAACAAGCAGAAGAGATTTGTTTGGGCCAAGAAACACAAGGAATGGACATTAGACCAGTGGAAATCTGTGCTTTGGTCTGATGAGTCCAAATTTGAGATCTTTGGTTCCAACCGCTGTGTCTTTGTGAGACGCAGAAAAGGTGAACGGATGGATTCCACATGCCTGGTTCCCACTGTGAAGCATGGAGGAGGAGGTGTGATGGTGTGGGGGTGTTTTGCTGGTGACACTGTTGGGGATTTATTCAAAATTGAAGGCACACTGAACCAGCATGGCTACCACAGCATCCTGCAGCGACATGCCATCCCATCCGCTGTGCGTTTAGTTGGACGATCATTTATTTTTCAACAGGACAATGACCCCAAACACACCTCCAGGCTGTGTAAGGGCTATTTGACCAAGAAGGAGAGTGATGGAGTGCTGCGGCAGATGACCTGGCCTCCACAGTCACCGGACCTGAACCCAATGGAGATGGTTTGGGGTGAGCTGGACCGCAGAGTGAAGGCAAAGGGGCCAACAAGTGCTAAACACCTCTGGGAACTCCTTCAAGACTGTTGGAAAACCATTTCAGGTGACTACCTCTTGAAGCTCATGGAGAGAATGCCAAGAGTGTGCAAAGCAGTAATCAGAGCAAAGGGTGGCTATTTTGAAGAAACTAGAATATAAAACATGTTTTCAGTTATTTCACCTTTTTTTGTTAAGTACATAACTCCACATGTGTTCATTCATAGTTTTGATGCCTTCAGTGAGAATCTACAATGTAAATAGTCATGAAAATAAAGAAAACACATTGAATGAGAAGGTGTGTCCAAACTTTTGGCCTGTACTGTATACATACATATGTATATACATTAATTTAATGTCCTAATTTAGTCATGGAAGTTTTCATTGCCTTGTCAGAAATGTTTCTAAACTTACCAGCAGCTATAACAGCACCTGTGATAGAAGTCTGTTTCTCTTTTTGTTTCAGGCTTTGATGATCAGCTGGTAGAGCAGGTGCTTCATCCATAGACACATCCCAGCTCACATGCTCTCCATTGTTCTCCTTTGCAGTTTGACCCAATCGTGTTAACAGCTCTGGACGTTCAAGGTTCTTCTGCTTCAGGTATCTGTATCTACACATTCTGATCATGTCTTTTAAGGGCTGGTCTGGTTCATCTTTGAAACCTGAACTCTCCTCTCTGGGTGTTGATATCAGTATGAATGAATGATCAAATGATTGATCACTGAAGAGTTTCAGGACTCTGCAGAGGCTCAGTTTGTGTTCCTCAGTGAAGTCTTCAGGCTGTAGAACCAGCAGGAACACCTGAGGTCCAGGATCAGAGTATCTCACACACTTTTCTTCATGTTCTGACAGTTTGTCTTCAGAAATGTTGGGATGCAGCAGATCTGGAGTGTTGATGATAACTATCTTTTTCTCCTCTAACTGTCCACTGACTCTCAGACAGCGGTCTGGTTCTTCCTCAGTGTTGAACACAGTCTCTTCCAGTATGAAGTTCCCCACTGAACTCCTCTGAGACCAGCTGTTCCCCAGCAGAACAACCCTCAGCTCAGACACTGTGGAAAACAAACATTTATAAAAGGTGAAAAACAGATCAACTCAGACCTGCATTTGTTTATTGATCATTTATTGCTGTTTAACTTGAGGGTTTAGTGACTCATAGATTTTAGCTACATAACACTGTAAACTCAGATATTCAAACAGCATGATAACAGTTCAGGTTTGACTCACTGTGAGGTGGCAGCAACTCCAAGCTGCCACTGTGCTTCAGAGGATGCAGATCATCTGTGATTGGAGGGACACAGCATTTGTTTAATCACATGTAATCTACATTCCACCTTTGTGACACAGTAACACTGTCATCATTCAGATGTCTCATACAGTCTTCTAAAACTCTGGACCAGATCTGAAACAGACACATGGAAAACCTACCAGAACCCACATAAACAAAGAAGAAACTCACTCTAAAAGTGACTCTCATTGGGCGCCGGTAGCATCCCATGTACAGATGCGATGCCTCACTGCAGCGGTCGCAGGTTCGATTCCGGCTTGCAACCCTTTGCTGCATGTCATCCCCCCACTCTCTCTCTCTCCCAATTCCACACTGTCCTGTCAATTAAAGGCAAAAAGCCCAAAAAATAATCTTAAAAAAAAAAAAAAAGTGACTCTCGCACAGTCACACTTAGTCCAAATGGACCTGAGGAACCGATTTATTTAGAACCGCTCGAAAATGATGAGGATGTGAACAGACCCAAACACAGAGACAACACCAACACTGGCAGCAGCACGATGCTCCACCAATCAACAAGCAGCTGTGATGTAAAAGAGCAGCAACATATTATTTTTCCTGCACTTCACAGTTCACACTCTCCATCTGTCTAAAACAACACGTTGGTCCTGTGATGATGATGACAATGATAATAATGACTAGGGATTGACCAATAATCGGCACCGCCGATAATATCAGCCAATATTCAGCATTTTTATGATAATCGGCATCGGCCGTTTTTTCCACCAATAGCCAATAAAATATGTTTATTTTAATTAAAACACGCTCCTCTGGCTCTGATGCAGCTGTCTCTCTCTGCCTGTCCGCCTGAAGTCTCCACTCTGTGCTGTGTAACAAATGTCCCGCCTACAGCCCCCACTGATTGGCTACACGGAACAAATGAGTGACAGCCAGTCAACACTGAAGGTAGATGCAGCGCTGCAGCGGCAGAGAGAGAGGAGGGGAGACAGGACTGCTCCGTGAAGCAGCAGTGCGATGTTTGAAGGCAACGCAACAGAAAATGTCGAAGCTGCAATAAGAAATCCTCTGTGCTTAAGTTTTAAAGACACCACTGTTGATGCTTGATAAACACGTTATCTTCATACTGTATCTCAGTGTCTGTTCTCCCCTCACGCGGCTGCTCGCGAGTCGCAACAGGCAGCTATTGGAAACAATAATGTCATCTAAAACAACTTCACATCGGCTGCTAAGGCTAACGGACATGTAGAAGTTTACTTCAGTGCATTTCAGCTGTGTATGGTCGGTATGGCGCTTGCTTGTGTGTGTGTGTGTCTGTACATGCACGCTAGCTTCAGAACTGATGTGAAGTTGTTTTGTAGGCTTCATTAGTTCATTTAGAAATGCATTTAAAAAAGTATAGAAGAATATCAATTAAATTTACTTGGCATTAAAGTAAAAGTACTCATTTTGCTGAAAAAATGAAATGTGACTGGTATATTAAATACATGTAATTACAAATTACTTTAATAAAAATAAGTCTGGTAACCACTGAAAGTGTAATCCTTATTTATAAACTAATTATGCTATTTGATGTAAAAAAAAAAAAAAAAAAAATCTGAAAAGTAATAACTACTAAAGCTATCAATAAATGAAGTGAGCCAAGGTTCCTGTTTCTGCCACCCTCATTATTGGTTTGTACTTAATCAGGCTGGATCAGATGTACCTGAGAGAGAACATCAGACATCATTAATTAACTGTTATTCATATATCATAAGAGTAGAAATTAAGTAAAACAATTCTCCATTAAATATAGTGGAGTGGAAGTGAAGTAGCATCAAATGGAAAAGTAAAGTACAAGTATCTTAAAAATTATCCTTTAATAAAGTACAAAAACAAACAAACAGTATACTGTTGTATTCAGTGTAATACCAGGTGTGTTATTCTAAATTTTGACACCAAAATTTTAATTTTTTACTGCAAATGAATATTGGTTCTAAATATTGGTTATCGGTTTCCTTGACTACTAATAATCGGTATCAGTATTGGCCCTAAAAAACCCATATCGGTCGATCCCTAATAATGATGCATCATATAATTTACACATGTGAAGTGTATTGTAATAATCTTTCATTACAGTTATTATCACAGCTATAATCACACATCAGTCACATATATTTAAAATCCCTTTAGAAATACATGTTTTATATAATATTGTATGAAATACACCTGCTCATGCAGTGGTATAAGGTGTTCACAACAGGCCCCAGCACACACTAGTTACTAGTTATGATGTGTGCTCACACACCATAAAGCGTATATATATACACATATATATATATATATATATATATATATATATATATATATATATATATGTATATGTATATATATATATGTATATATATATATGTGTATATATATATATATATATATATATATATATATATATTTTTTTTTTTTTTTTTTTTTTTTACTAACAATGAATTTAATGTTTGAATGAATTACTGAGGCTGTCTTATTGGGAGGGACGAGAGGTTGAAAACTATCAGTACTGACGGGATATCACTGTAATATCCTTTGATTTACTGACACTTGGTTAAATCCTGGACTGCAGCATTCAACCAGGGACCAGATGCATAAACGATGTGTTTGCTGTTGTGAGATAGCTGTGGATGAGATGATGAGGAGCAGACGAGATATAAGTTGAGAGACAGATAACACTGTTCTTAGGTTGTTTGACAGTTTCACTGATGTTTATTATTTTTGCAGGCTGCATAGTGTTGTGTGAAACATCAATCCACGAGACATTTGTACATTTGATTTAAAATAATTCATGACTGACACATTTCATCATTATTTTTAATACAATCATCTCCCTGTTAATGTTCGTTAAATGTTATTGCGTAAGCAGTTTGTAAAGTCTGAACCTGAGCACTATAAATGAATCACTGATCGTTCTTCTGACGTTTAATATTCACAGTGATTGAGATTTTACCATGATGATGGTTTGCAGGAATGTGATGAATTGGTGATACACACCACAAATATTTGCAGCTGTGTGTATTGTCAGCTGCTCTGGCAGCATTGTAAATCCTTGTAGATGAAACTGCCCGTTCTTTATCATATTTCTCACTGACAGGTCTAATGAGTTGTTACAGGGCACAGGTATGGATATGCTAACGTATGTTTAAGAGCATTTCTACATCCTTTAATGGTGAACTGTGGGAGTGGAAATGAGGCTTGTGCACATGCACCCAGCTCCACAATGATTGAGATTTATAAAACAGAATCAGGTGTTTGAATGGATTTATACATCTGATGGAAAGAATACATGTGCATGTTTCTGCCTTTGTGCTGACACAATGTTTAAGTCATGAATCTACACAGAGTTTTAGGCATGTGGCCCCTGGTGACTCTGTCTATGTGCCGATCTGATGGTGCAGAGGACTCTGGTGAGGAAAGGAGAGGAGCTGATGGAGTTGTACCTTAATAATTTAATGTGAAAGAAAAGATTGATTGATAAAAAGGAGCTGCAATATTTAACAAAAATCAACACCATGTCCTGAAAACTGGCCCACTATATACAGTCTGCACAAACCTAATTAAATGATGATTTTACTGCACAACAAATAGTCTTATTTCTGCCATAGACCCCACATATAAATATATACTGCTAAAAAAATAAGGGAACTCTTAGTCATCACAGTGTAATGCCAAGTGAATCAATGTGTCCATTTAGGAAGCACAAGTGATTGTGAACAAACATAGTTGTGATCAAATGTAATGTGAAGTTGTTTGGACAGTGACTGTGGTCCAGCTGTGGAGCTCACTGCTCACTGTCTGTTCTATACATCAGTTTATAAAGACAGTTTATAGTGCTTCTCATATTCAGTGTTGCAGTAGAATAAAATGACACTGACCAGTCAGCTGAGTTCAGTTCCAGACACAAAGACCTGATTTAAGGTCTGAGGACAAAGTGCAGTGTGATATGTGGACAGAGAGAGACGACAGTCTTTTATCCAGACTGATAAAGTCTGACTGGACTCACCTGGTGCTGCAGTCGCCATGATGTCACTGTGCTGGACACATCAGACACTAATTCAGCTGAAGACCAACTGCTGCGTCTGAAGAACCTAAAGGAAGAAAAAAAATAAATGATCCCACTGATTCACACCAGAAAGCACCATCAGTAATAACAACAGGCAACAGGCTCTGCTTTGTGGTGCTCTAAAGACCGCCTGGCCCTTATGACCAGTTTGTAGAAGAATTTAGAGTTTAAGCAGGTCTGCAGGAGAAAGGAACGTGAATCTCAGAAATCAAACCAGCAGTTATGATTTCGATTGTCACGGCTACGCTGATGATAATCAGCTGTATTTGCCTGTAGAGGCTGATGATGGTTAAAGAGTAAAACCAAATTGTGGGCCCAGTGCATTTGCAGTCTCTGTGGACCCCCTTTTGATCCATGTCCTGTCTGTCCTGTCGGGCCGTTTATGGTTCATGAGCTTTGTTAGATAATATTTCTAGATAATATTACAGGACATTGTTGCCGTTAAGCTGATTAGTTTTTATGCAAAAATATGACAGCCTCTGATCTAAGCAACACTCTGATATCAGTTTAAACCATTCTTAAATAGTTTTAGCAAGTGGTGAAAAAAGGATTGACAAAGCCTCTTAGCCTGTTTATAATATATGCTACCATATTTACCTTGATTGTTGTCGCTACTACTGTGCCTTTTTTTACTTTTACTTTTAGAGTATAACTCTTTTTAGCTTAGCTTTAATATGCCCCCATTTATTGTATTTTATATTTTGTAGTTGATTAAACGTGTCAAGTGTACTGTCTGAACCGAGGGTCCGAAGAGTAACGTTATTTCGATCCTCTGTATGTCTTGTACATATTGTAGAATTGACGATAAAGCTGACTTTGACTTTGATGTGACAGATATCCTCCTTTTTTCAAAAATGATCTTTTACAAGATCAGATTTTGTTTTTACAACAAAATAAATTTAATATGACCAGAATGCATCAGTAAGAAAATAAATAAACAAAAACAAGAAAAGCTGAAACAGATCTTTTAAATGTTTTTTTGTTTTTTTTGAGTAGGCCAAAAATTAAACTGCAGCTAGTCGCAGGCCTATTTCCAACATAATTCAACCATCTAAAAGTAAAACATAAAACCATAGGTTATATTTTAAGGAGATTCTGCTTCATTGATCACCATTATCTTAAAATTGGAATTCTTCTTCTTCTTCTTCTTCTGAGTTTATGATGTTGGCCTAATGTTACTTTGAATCCTCTAAACAATGGTGTAGCATCTGGCATTAATATTACTGTCTATAAAACATGTTTTCTCTGTGGTGTAACAGGAACAAAAACATTTCCTTCTTTCAAAGTAATAAAAACGTCTCATGTTATACTGCTGCACATTCACACTGTACAAGCATGTCCCATCAACACTACTGACTTCCTCCTCTCATGACATCTAAAATGACGTCTTGACGGTTGAATGAGGCTGAAATGTGACATTTTTCACAGTCGTCTCAGTTAATCTTGTTTCAGAGATTTAAGAGGTGAAACATATCAGGAGCTCTGAGTTCAGACAGAAACACAGAAAGTCATCACATTTCTTTCAGACTGTTGGATGGGCGTTGTCTGTTTCAGCTTCAGACATACAGAGCCCGCTAACTTGGCTGGTCACAGCTGTCATACCACACATTATACTACACACTGTGGCAGCGGAGTCCATACAGTGAACCTACTTCATCAGCAGCTCTGACAGACTGACTTTACTTTAGTTATTTTTCTTAATCTAGTTTTGATCAGTTCACTCACCTGCTGCAGTTCTTGCTGCGACACACTCAGTGATGAAAGTGAAAGTTTATAACTGTCTGGAGGAACTTTAAAAAAAGTAACCGCAGAGCTTGTTAAAGCTACAGGCTAAATACTGCAGATGTGATTGTAGATTAAAGACAAAGTGGTTTGTTTGTTCGTCTTCTTTGCAAATAGTTGTTGTACATTTTTAAACTTGACTCTAAACACACTGATAATAACTATTATATGTTTATTAGGCTGTATGCTGATCAAATACACTGTGATATTTGTCAGTTGTATGTGACACATTTCTCAACATCAGTTGAGTCAAAATATTTCATCTGACTTCCTCTTCACAAAGATGATTTTAAATAACCAAACAGCTGTTGTAGTTTTCTGTTGAAACTGATCCACTCTTCTCTACAGCTGACACTTTAAAGGGAAAAACAAGTCTTAACTTAAAGCTCAAACACTTATCATCTCTGATTTAAGTCATAATCATCATAAACACATGATCTAAACCTACTGTGGTGAAATGTAGAGCGGCTGGTATATATATATATATGTATATGTGGTGTGGCCCAGTAACTAAAGTGCTGCGTGCTTTAAAATTAATGTAGTAATTTAGAAGGAATTAAAAGCCGACAACGCCACCTAGGAGTTCACAGAGCCTAGGACCCTGAACAAAGGCCTCACATGTTCTATAAAAAATCAGTAGAGCAAAGTTAAAACCAAGCAGGAGAATAAAAGTCAATTAAAAGGGAATTTATTACAATACAAAATAAACAATAATGATTCCATCAATCACTGGTCTTAAATTATAAAATCAACACTATTAATAAAATACTAAAAACAAGAAAATACAGTTTGGGCTTGCTAAAACACTAAAAATGGCTCTTCAGCAGTCGGCTACAACTCTATCAAGTCCAGTCCAGCAGCTCTTTCCGTGTCGATGTCCTCCCGTTTTGCAGCACGCCAATTTCAGCTTTGCACGACCCCAAAGTGCTCCGAACCGTCGACTCTGCAGAGGAGCAGAGACACCTGACGAGCAATGTGTGTTCCCCCACTGCTACCCTATCTTCAGTAGTGTGTCTCCTGGCCTCACTGTGTCCACCTCATTATATACAAAGGTTGCTCACGGTCTTCCTGAGCGACAGCCTTCCTGCTGCCGACCCAGGCCTGAGTAGAACGATGCTGATGGACACTTTCTGCTGCTCGTTTCCTTGCTGCACTTGTAGCGCATGTGGCTGGTGGCTCTCAGGATGAACTTCTTCTCTCTCAGCTGCTTGGTTCAGCATCTGCTGCGACCTGCGTGCTCTCTTCCTGCTTTGCCCTGCCTCAGTAAGGTCAGTCCAATCAGGTTGCCCTGTACCTGTCACTCATCAGGGAAATTAGGTCATATGCCTCGGGGTGTGGTTGTGGCATTCAGGGTCCTGACAGTTCAACAGTCTGCTGTTTAAAAAATGCACCTCAAAATAGACTAAATACAAGGAAAGCCATTAAAACTAAAACAGTTACAGCAACACAAGTAAAATCATATAAAAATACACAAGGTGAAATAAAAGTGCAGCACACTGATAAAAACATGCAAATATATAATAAACAGCAAAACATGGCATGAACATGAATTTGACCCTGTCACATTACACCTAGACTTTATCATCCAATATTATTTTAATGTAAACCACCTTTAATCATTTTTCATTTTCATGTTACAAATTTATTCACATTTGTTAACAGAAAATAAGATTAATAAAGGTAAACACAGATCCGGACATAGTTGAGACATAATTTTAACAGTGTTTAACAGTGAATAGTTTTCACTCACACTGATCACCTGCACAAGATAAACCGACTGTTGTTGAAAGAAAGCTAAGTGAATTATTTCTCTCTCTTGTTCCAGTGTTTTATCAGCACCATCTTTTTCCTGACATCTTTCCCCCCATCTTCATCATGGCGTGTGGAATACTTCCAAACTGGACCAGGAGACGCAGCGTCCAGACTTCACATCAAGGTAGGACTGGACTGTTTTAGCAGGTGCTGCTCATTTACTGCACTGCTGTGGACTTTATTTAATTCTCTTTTTATTGAGTTATACCAAGGTCCAAACAGACAACGTCATCTTCCAGCCTTCTGTAAAACACAGTTGTAGCAGAAGGTAGCATAACAGTGAGTCAAAGTAGGAAACACAGAAGCTAAAAAGGAGCAGTAAAGTAAATATAAATACAGGTATGAAGATAGAAAAACAAACACAAAAACCAAAACCAAGCTTAATAAACAGAACCAGAATGTTGGGGTGTGTTTTCATGATACTCTCATCACTTTACAAAAAAGGATAAGAAAGCCATAAAAGACTTCAAAACCTTGTCCTGTTGCAGTCTGATATAAAAAGTAATCCTCTCCATCCTAAAGATGTCGTATATAACGTCAATCCAGTCATCAGCTGGAGGTATTTCTGGTTTGAGCCACTTTCTAGTGACGGCTTTCCTGCCGGCTGCACTTAGGATCTGAAACAGATCTCCCTAATTAAAGGGAACATTGTCTAAAGGCAGGGCGCCCAAATACAGGCTCTCTAGTTTCAATGGAAAGCTGCAGACTTTCTGATAATGACATCATCAGATAATCACAGGATCATTTGAGTTATGCTCAGATTTTATATTGGTCTCTGGAGCTCTTCAGGGATATAAAAGTGCTGGTACCACACCAGCATTGTTCAGGTGGTGAATGACTGGTTCAGTGTGCAAGGTGAGTTTATATGTGACAACACCAGTTATTGTCTCCGTGTTTACAGTTTAAAACGTTGTTGACGTGGTCGACAGTTGGAGCAGGACACGTGCGTTTGGTGAAGGTCCAGATTTATACTCAGGAAGTGTCACTGCATGTGAGTCATGAATTCTTGGTGAGCCAGAAGGAGACATGTGGTTTTACTCCAGGTTCATTTTATCAGAACAGGCTTTGTACATTTTGTTAGATGATGGTTATCGACCTGATGGAAGTGTCTGAAACTCAACACAGAGGGGATGTTGAGAGTCTGAGACAACAGACCAAGTGTTACTGTACATTCATACCAACAGCGACCAGAGCTTCCAAAGCGGCAGAAGTCATTCATTTTCAATGAGAGCCCGGCGACTTGGGGGACCTGGTCGTCAGCCGCGAGTCTTGGGTGATCAAAGCGACTGGAGCGGTCCAGAGGGGAGTTAAAACGCGTTCAACTTTATGGTAATGAGCTCTGACACGGTCTGGTGGCAACCAATCGAAATGCTGATGTGCTTCTATGAAGCGGGTCCCTGAGATCAAGCCATGTAACTTTGGGGCTCCTTTAAATTGACAAGCACGATCGAACGTTCAATGATTCACATGATGAGCGACTAGAGCGCAAACCAAAGCTGCTGCAAATATTTTTGATAGTCGTGCTTCTTGGACGTCCACGAGAGACTTTGCCTCTTTGGAAGCTTCTGGTCTGAATGCACAGTTAGAGGTGACCCTCTCTTAACATGGATGCTGGAGGTTATTCAGAGTAACCCCAGTGATCCTGCAGCACAACTTGACCGCTTTTTCCAACTTGCTCTTGTTTTTTAGGCTCAGATTACCAAACCAACAGACAATGTTAAGAGAAAGAACAGACTCCATAAGAGCAGAATAGAACAATTTCTTGATCGTTCCATCTACATCAAAACTCCTCAGCTTCCTTAACAAGAACAGCTATTGGTTTGCCTTCTTACAGATGACGTCAGTGTTCACATCAGAAGTCAACTTGTCATCTAAGACAGTGCCCAAATACTTGTACTGCTGCACTGTTGCCACCAGCTCCCTCTTGATCACACGTGCAGGAAGGCAGGGCCTCCTCTGAAAAGTAATAAACATCTCCTTGGTCTTTGACGCATTAATCTGGAGGATATATTTGTCACACCAATACACAGATCCATCCAGTACAGGGCCATGATCATTGTCCAAACCATTCAGAAAGCTTATAATAACAGAGTCACCCACATACTTAAAGACAAATGCTCTGACATTTATTTGTGAATAAACAAAATATAAGAGGAGAAGGAACACATCCTGGTAAGTCTGAATCAATCATGGTGTCAGTAAACTGAACTGAACAACTGACTTGTGGAGAATCTAACAGCTAACAATATGTACCATCTCCATATTGACAAAGGTTGAAACATTTTAGAACTATGTTAGCTCAAGCGGGTCACTGGTGGCAACTCAGTGAGTTTTTAGAGGTTTTATTATGAGCTAAGACTTTATTTAAAACCACATGAATACCCACAGCCCACTGCATGTTGCCTTGTTACTATAACATTAAAGGATAACTTTGGCATTTTTCAACCTGGACCCTATTTCCCAGTGTAACTTGATCAAAGAGACTGATGTGACAACAATTTTTGAAATTGGTCCGGAGCCGGCAATGGCAGCGCAGAACAAGCTACAATGTAAGCACATGGGGCAACTGAACATTGTCACTGTATGTTCATTAAAGGTGGTTATTTTCACTACAGAGCAGCTCAGTGCTGCCCCCACACTACACACTGGCTATGTCCACACACACCTGGAAGAAGATCAGCTCTGCACTCAGGATTTCAGGTAAACGGGCTATACGATGCTTGTTAGGGTTGCTTAGCAACCTCAGACACAACCTGCCACTGCGCTCTTGAAAGCTGGCACAAAAAAAGGCGTAAGAGTAGAAGCCATAGAAGAAATTGTGATGGAAATATGATGGAATTTTGCTGTCGTCAATACTATTTTTTTCCATCTCTGCTGAAGGTGAGTAAGCGTTTTTGTAATATTTTGAGCTCTTTTTCCACCTGAATTTTCCACTGTTTTCACTGGTTGATTAAAACAGATTCAGAGATTCAGTTCAGAGACAGTCTTTCACTCATAATTCAGTTTAAACACATTTATTTCTACTACAATAATATACATGTTTAAACATTGATCAGTAGATATTCATTTATAGGTATGTAAGTGTACACATATATACATACTGAAAGAATTATGTATATTAATATTTTGTATATGAAAATATAAAAAGTTGATTTCGATATATATTTGTATTTTTTTGTTAGGCAAAGGTGATTGGTAATATATATTTATATTTATGTAAATATACATTTAGACAGGTTTACATTTCATAGATAATTGTTTATGATATTATATACTAAGACGGGTTTATATTTTACAAGATAGATATTCAGTAATTAATATTATACACTCAGCGGCCACTTTATTAGGTACACCTTGCTGGTACCAGGTTGGACCTTCTTTTTAATTCTTGGTGTCACAGACTCAACAAGGTGCTGAAACATTTCTTAGAGAGTTTGGTCCATATTGACATGATGACATCACGCAGTTGATCCATGATGAGAATCTCCCGTTCCAGCACATCCCAAAGGTGCTCTATTGGACTGAGATCTGGTGACTGTGGAGGCCATTGGAGTACAGTGAAGTCATTGTCATGTTTGAGATGATGTGAGCTTTGTGACATGGTGCGTTATCCTGCTGGAAGTAGCCATCAGAAGATGGGTACACTGTGGTCATAAAGGGATGGACACGCTCAGCAACAATACTCAGGTAGGCTGTGGTGTTTAAACCATGCTCAGTTGGTACTAAGAAAATCTCCCCCACACCATTACACCACCAGCAGCAGCAGCAGCCTGAAGCGCTGATACAAGGCAGGATGGATCCATGCTTCCATCTGAATGTGGTTTTTCCAATCTTCTATTGTCCAGTTTTGGTGAGAAAACCCGTGTGAAGTGTAGCCTCAGTTTCCTGTTGTTAGCTGACAGGAGTGGCACCTGGTGTGGTCTTCTGCTGCTGTAGCCCATCTGCTTCAAGGTTGGACAAGGTGTTGTTGCTTCAGAGATGCTCTTCTGCACACCTTGGTTGGAACCAGTGCTTATTTGACTTCCTGTTGCCTTTCTATCATCTTGAACCAGTCTGGCCATTCTCCTCTGACCTCTGGCATCAACAAGGCATTTTGGCTCACTGGATATTTTCTCTTTTTGGGACCATCCTCTGTAAACCCTAGAGATGGTTGTGCTGAAAATCCCAGTAAATACTCAGACCAGCCCGTCTGGCACCAACAACCATGCCACGTTCAAAGTCACTTCAATCACCTTTCTTCATCATTCTGATGCTCCGTTTGAACTTCAGCAGCTCATCTTCACCATGTCTACATGACTAAGTGCATTCAGTTGCTGCCACGTGATTGGCTGATTAGCTATTTATGTTAAGGAGCAGCTAAACAGGTGTTCCTAATAAAGTGGCCAGTGACTGTATATTTACATGGGCTATTTTTGTGTGACAAAGTTAAATGGTAATAACTGCATATTTAGAAAAGCCTAAGGTATAAGTTTATCAATATAAAGAAAAGTTTCTTTTGCTCAATGACTCATAGGGAAGGGGTGGAATTTAAAAAGTTTATACTTCCTCTCACCTTTTCAGATGTGTGAATCAAAGTAATGATACCTTGACAATTGCTTTTACATAAAAGATATTTTTTGGGGCATTTTTGCCTTTATAGATAGGACAGTTGAGTGTGAATGACATGCAGCAAAGGGCCACAGGCTGGAGTCGAACCCGGGCCGCTGCAGCAACAGCCTTGTACACGGGGCGCCTGCTCTATGCACTAAGCCACCGACGCCCCTACAGTTGCTTTTACATTAATCATTTATTCATTCATTTATTTTCTGTAACTCCTTATCCTGATAGGGGTCGCCTGGGGGCTGGAGCCTATCCCAGCTGACATTGGGCGAGAGGCAGGACTGACACATAGAGACAGACAACCATTCACACTCACAGTCACATCTTTGACTATGGGAGGAAACCGGAGCACGTAGAGGAAACCCATAGTAAACATGCAAACTCCGCACAGAGGGGCTCCCCCACCCTGGGTTTAAACCAGGAACCTTCTTGCTGCGAGGCAACAATGCTAACCACTGTACCACCATGCCACCTTTATTATTATTATTTGTAAGTATTACTTTCTTTCTCTCTGCTTGTTTGTTTGTTCGTGTCCTTTTTTAACGTTCAAAATAAATATAAAATATCACACCAGTTTACAATATTATCAACCAGTTTGTATTTCTCTTACATAGACGTCCTGCAGTTGCTTAATTGAAAAGATGGATCTTAATCAGCCTCACTTGCTTTCTGAAGCTTAGCTGACTCAACCCTCATGGCTCTGGTTGAACCTGTGTCTTTACCACCTGAAATGTCACAGTGTGTCAGCCGTTGGGCTTTTCTATGACACATGCATGAAGCGATGAAGCAAACTGTACTTTTATTTTAACCAAACTTTAAAACTTAGTGAGGGAAGGACATTAGTCTTTAAAACGATCTGTCAACACACAATAATAATTTTAATGATTTTATTTCCAAGAATAACGCAAAAGAATCCATATTAATTGGTATGATTATGAAACATTTGAGTGCAATAAAAGTTAGATGAATTTGACTACATTAAAAAAATGCCTTAACATTTAAATCAAAGCAGCATATATGCAGTGAATAAGATCCAGCTCAAATCCAGTAACATTCAGATCCAGTAACATCCGTTTAAAACATTACTAAATGCGATCCAATTCACTCACCCTCTTAAAAAGAAAGCAAGGTTAGTCAGTGTCATTCATCAGATGTCTTGACCACAAGCTTTCAAATAACAAACAACTGGAAATAACAAAAGATAAATGAAGATAAAATTACAAATGATGAATTAAATTCAGATGCTGTCTTTGCTTTCAAAGATACATTTCAGCTGCAGCATTATAGAACTCTACATTACATCTGCATCAACAGTTGTTTCTGTTTGTTTCTACGACTTTTGTTATTGCGCCTTTAAAACTGATTTTCTGCATGTTTGTAAAATGACAACGCAGCGGAAGAGGACAAGACTGCAGATAAACCGATGGCTGAAGACTAAGCTGCTTTCTTCTATTTTGACTGACACTCTTGCAGCAGCTCACTCACGGCCACCTCCCCATTTCTGTAGAAAAATTTCAAATGACCACACTCATTATCATCACTGATCCAGCCTTTCAGTGCAATATTAACAGTACTTTGGTTGGGTCCAGAGAAAGTCAGGAGAACTTTGTCAGTTAAACGTTGGCACTCAGATATCTGTGTTGACTGTGAGCTCAAGTACAAGACGTCTGTAGCTGTGTCATTTGCACAGTTATCAATGGTGACTGAACCGTGGTGGAAAGCCAACATGTAAATGTCATTTCCATCACCCCCGACCAAGTAATCACCACCAGTGGACGCTAAGATGTCATTGCCGTCAGAGCCTTTGAGAAGAGCACTTTCATAACCAGACACCAAGACATCAGAATAGATGGTGCCAATGACTGTCTCAATGTCCTTCAGCACGTCCCCCTCAGCATCGGCATAGCGGCCTTGTCCAGTCAGCAGGTTAACATAAACCCCTTTACCTGTGTCAGGATCACCTCGGTAGAGAACAGCGTCTCTGCCAGGACCGCCATCCACCAGATCAGCCCCTGGTCCAGGAATGAAAACATCCCGACCAGAGTTTCCCATCATTGTGTCATTTCCATCACCGCCATAAAGAGTGTCGTCTCCCAAGTCACCAATCAGGATGTCAGCTCCTTTTTCCCCTATGAGTGTGTCATCTCCTTCACCTCCTTCCAAGGCGTCATCCTTCCATCCACCAATTAGAACATTGTCTCGGTCATTGCCTAGTATGTCATTGGACTGGGCAGGACAGCCTTGCACAGTGTGGACCTTTGACAGATTTCTCTGAGAGCTAAAGTCCAAACGGCAGTCAACCTGCAATTGTTTCAGAGTCACTTTGAAAGCTTCAGTTTGAAAGGAACTAGCATCTTCAGTTGAGTTTAGTGATATCAATTTAAAAGTCACTCCATCAGAGCTCAGAAACTCTAGGTGCTGATGTTGGTCACCATCATTGTAGTTGAGCAGACTAAATTTTAATTGTTCCCCATTTGTTGTGATCGTCACATTCAGATCTGCTGTTGATGAGTCAAATGCAACTTGGCTGCCATCAAAAAAATCCATGTCAACCAACACAGTATCAATATTCTGATCTTCTGCAAAGTTATCGATCAATAAGTTGTTTCCATATTCATGTTTGATTATGTAAGTGTCTTTTCCTTCACCTCCAAACATCAATGCACCTCCAGTGTAAGGATCAAGCAGATTCTCTTTGCTGTTCCCAACCATGATGTCGAAACCCGAGGAACCGTACATTTCTTTGACTGACTCTGCATTATTCATCATCATCACTTTGCCTTGACGGTCACAGAAGAATCTGTCCTCAGAATTTTTTCTTGTATATCGGAAACACCCATCATGTCCAGAAGAAGTCAAATCATCTTCTACATCTACTGACCGTTTCTGGAGAGTTGTTTGGAGTGAATGAAGTGGTTCAGATTCCTGGTTTCTATAATCAACAGTTAAGGGGAACATTAGAGACTCGGCACAGCTGCTATGGTTGGGCATCAGTCCAGCTGTTATTCCGTCACTGGTCTTGATCTGCAGGTGCTGATAATTCTTTGAATCAAACCAGTTCTGCAAAATAACATCTTGCTTTCCGTGTACCCAAATGATAATGTTCTGTTCTTCACAACTACATTTTATATGGTGATATTGTTCTTTCAGGAAGAGAATATCCAAAGCTAGATCTGGTGATTTATTGTTGATGGTTTTGACTCCTTGGCCTGGTGTGATAACATACCAGTCCTCCCCTCCTCTGCCCTCGATGAAATCGTTTCCTTTTCCTGGGAAAATAACATTGTGATGTTTATTCCCTCTAATGTCATCGTCAAACTCTGACCCGTGTACTTCTGTCACGCTGCCAAAAGCCTCGTCCTTTTCAAGGTCCACCACCAGAGCAGATGTGGAGTTACTGTAGTCAATGCTGCGACTTTTTATGCACTTGTTGAACGGGTCACTCTCCAGGCAGTCAGCCTTGTTATCTGAGATTGTGAAAGTGATCAGATCCTTTGTGACAACAAGCAAATGTCTGTATGCTGGTAACCTGAACCAATTAACTATAATCACATTGACGGGTGCATTGTCGTGGAATGCGTTCAGAACAACATTGTGACCTTGTGCCCTGGCTTTAAAAGTGTGGAAATTTGCTTCTATTATGACCATGTCTATTTTAGAGTCCAACGCACCATTGTTAATCCACACTGAAGACTCTTCTCTGTGTCCTCTGTCTTTCACTATATATATGTCTTCTCCTTCACCACCGATCAAATAATCAAAAACTCCTCCTCCTCCATCTATCAGATTATTTTCTCTATTTCCAATGAGCTCGTCATTATACTGAGTCCCCAAGATATTTGTTACTGTACTTAGAAGTGGCTCTGATGCGTGCACAATTTCACCTCGTGTCTTAAACATCTTGTTAATTCCTCTAGCCACCAGCTGTACAGAAGAAATCACAGTGGAGGAAATCTCAAATAAGACACCGTCTCCTGACATCAATGTCATGTGACGATACAGTTCCCCTAAAAACCATCCTTGTATGGTAACAGAATGACTGCTCTCATACATCAACACAACATCATCTCCAGATTTAGACACAGAAATCTGACTGTAATTAACGCTGAAATGAAGAATGTCTAGTGCTTTGGAAGGATCGTAGTTGTTAATGATTGTTTTCCCTCCATTTTCAGGAATGATGTACGTGTCTTTTCCACTCGAGCCTTGAACGAAACTTCTCTGTGGACCCAGGTAGAATATGTCATCACCTGGTTCACCGTAAAGCATGTAATAGTAGTTTAACATGACTTGAATCATTTTTTGTTCAGCCTTCTGAATTGCAAAAAAACGATTAGCATCTCTATTTCCCTTGTATACCCCATAACTTGAATTTGATACAGCTTTATAACCTGAAACTACATTCACAGAGCCGGCTGGTATGAACATGAGGATTTTCTTCTGTAATTTTGTGTACTCTAATTGATGTGACTCTCCCAGGCCAAGAATTATATCTTTGCTTCCATGTGTATCAATTTTCTCACAACTCTTCCCATATTTCTCATCATTAGATACAAAATAGTGCAAGCAGAGCTCAGACTCGCCCTGGTCCGCAAGGTCGAAGTAAATACCTCCTCCATTCCAAGAAGCGTCACCACCACTAAAATCAATGGCCCTTGTTCCATCCTGTTCCTTTGTAATTCTGTAATATTTGTGATAGTCTGATATCTGCTCAACCAATCTGTGCCCCTCCGCAATTTCATCGTAACGCCAATTGTAGAAGAAGCTTGCTACGTGAATTGCAAAGTGTAAAGTTCCCTTTACAAAGCCAGAAGAAACAGCCCGCAGTTTCTCCAGAACTCCAGCTTCCTTCGGGATGTTTTTTAGTTCGTTCTGTATGCCCATATAAACATCATCAATGACTGTCCGGACTGCTGATAGAGCCACTATAAGCGGTGCCACTTCAGGCTGAACAATTGCAAGAGCATCCAAAGGAATCATACCAGCGTCTAGGGCAGCATCAATATATCCCAGGGTGTCACCTCGCTTCAAATCTTGTGCCAAATTGTATACCCCAAATCCCATTCCCACTACTGGTATAACCGTCATAGTGCCCTTTATGGCAGGGCTTTTCATGATCGCTGTCGCAGCTCTGGTGATTCTTGTCTGTGAGGACAGAGTTTGTCTTGCAATAACAGATGTTGTCATAGTCGTCACGCCATGAGCAGTTTGCAGAGATCCCACCACACCATCTGCGATGTCACCTTGTTCAAAAGCACGAACAGCTCCTCTCATTCCCAGCATGAGGCCGAGTGTCCCAACAGCAGTCCCAGTGTGCTCTACATACTTGTTGACTTGATGGGAGGAGGTTGAACTGTGAATCTCCATGTCATTAATTGCTGTGTCAATGCTCTCCAACAACCTGTCATTGTAACTTTGACTCTCTGGAGATAACTCGGCCCTAAACTCATAAGGTTCAGTATCAGCACCCTTGAACAGTTGACATATGAACTGTCCATTTTCTATTCTGGCACTGTCCCCCTGGACGCTCAACTCTGCCAGATTTTCACCATATTTTGCCGTTAACTGAGTGTGAATTTGTTCAGCTGATAATACTCTCACCCTGGAGAAATATGATTCAAGTTTGACGGAATTTTCCAACTCTGAGGCAGATTTTAAGTCTTGAGGTGTTACCTGGCTGTCATCATAGCCTCCTAATGATCCAGATGCCAAAGGTCTGCTGCTGTCTTTTGCTTTGAAAGTTTTATAATTGTTTGTTTCTTGAACTGAATTACTTTCAGTTATCGTGTATTTTTCTGCAGTTTTCAATATCTGAGGCCAAATTTCATTTTCATCTTGAATCCACGATTGGTACTGTTTAACTTCTCTTGTTATGAGTTTTTTAAGGTCATTCATTAAGTCTTTCTTATTTCTAGGGTTGTATCGGTTTTCTAATTTGCTGGAACCTTCAGGTGTTGCTGAGCCACTAAATCCACGTCTGCTTGGGTCAACCCAAGTAAAGCCTCTTGCCATTGAATGCTCTTCTAAAAGAAAATCCTGTCCTTTCTCTCGAATGTTGTTGTCTGGATTGTCGGCCATATCCAGGGCCATAAGCACCAGAGGAAATGTCCGGAAGTTTCTAGCAGATTCAGATATAACTGATGCAGTGAAATATGTGGTGTACCAGGCCTCAGTGGATAGTGGTACAGTAGTTGTATGCTCTCCAAGAAAAATACCTTTCACATATTCAGTGTAGCTTTCTTTTGGGTTATTTATATTGTTATCTTTAAGAATTCTTGGTCGCATGTCTGAGTATTTTTCTTTGTCTATGTGATCACGAATGCACTCATAAACTTCATTAATTTTCTGCTTATCTTCTATCTGATTGTTGTCAAGCTTTTTTCCAATTGGAGCGACATACAGACTTATAGGATCAACACTGAATATCCAGTCTTTGACCATCAGGTATGTAAGGCTGTTTTCTCCAGTCTTTGCATAGTGATGAATGATATTTCTGACATCTTTTCCTGACTTAATCTTGTAACAGTTGGAGAGAATATCCTTTTGTTCTTGCTCAGTTAATCTTCTCTCTGCCTTCCATTTCCTCTCATTGTTTAAATAAATTTTTATTTTTTTTGTTAGAAAATACTCTTTCAGATTTAAGTTTTCAGTGTTAATTTTTTCTGGAAGGGGCAGGTCTGTGTGAAAGAATGCCCAAGATAGAGCTTCAAGTTCATCACAAGCATGACGTATTTGGTCAGCACTGTCAAACTTTTCTAAAACATTCTGGTCAATAAATCTCTTTGGCAAATCTGGCCAGCTGTCTCTGTAGACCTTAAAACGATTGACTGGATTCTTGGGTATTAGAAGGTTTCTTTCATTGGGAAAAACTGCCTCTCCTCTACTGGCGGGCTCCTCTCTAAGAAGTACATATCCCTTCCTATCGCGATTGGCCACCACTTTCTTGCTGTCACCTTTACCTCGCCATCGCAGCCCTTCTGGAACAATCTCTGGGGTGGTTCTCTCTCCTGTGTGCCTGACCTGAACCAGAGTATCCCTGAGGTGCAGCTCTGTCTCGATGTTGGCGGTGTCATGTAGCTCCCTCATCAGGGTTTCAACGAATGCTTTATCTGATCCGACCTCAGGGGCCACAACACTTGTTGTTTTGATTTTATCAGAGACCCTGAAGGTGTGTTGAATGATTTGGGCGACATCTCGTGCTGTGTGCCCCGCCAGTGTCATCTCTCCTGAGTCTTTCTTGCCATGTCCTACCAGCACCAGTGTGCTGTCCTCCGACAGAGGCACGGCCGCACCATGGATCAGTTCTGGTTTTTGGTTACTATCAAGAGTGTAGACAGAGGTCGTTGTTGGATGGTTTTCATAAAGGTAAACAGCAGCGTCTTTGATAGTGGAGTCATCTTCCATAATGAGGATCTGCTGGTGGTCATAATGTGTGGTATGATCAGCTGGTGTTTGTGATTGGTAGCTAGAAACTGATTCAAGTTCAGTCATGGCCAGGTAAGTCTGTTGATTCTCCTGGTTTGTTTCTAAGACTGCTTTGGTGCCACTGGCCATAAAAACTCGAATGAAGCTATATTGGAATTGTTTGGTTGTGTTTCCATCAAGCGAGAAAACAGGCGCAGTTTTCAGTGATGGGTTCAACACCAACTCTGCAAGTGATGAGCCAGAAAGGCCGGACATGGTTTGTCCATCTTCTGAAACATTTCCAAATATTTTCACTACAGTGTAGCTGTCTGCTTCTGGTACACATGAGACATTGTACAAGCATTCTTTGCTGACTATCAATGAGTTATGAGGATCCAAGCTGTATTCCTGTTGCACTCTTTCATTTGTTGAACTTTCTTCGTCAGTCATGACCAGAAGTTTTTGGCTGTAGCTGCGCGAGATCTCTGAAGCACGTAGCAGCCAATCTTGTGTCTTCTGTTCATCAATAGCTGCCAAGAAGCTGTCAAAATCCTATAAGTTAAAATAAAATATGAACACAGCAGAAAGTGCAGTTAAAGTCAGGGCAAGATACATCTACAGATATTAATATAGATTACTTTATATCAACTCCTTTGATTACCAGGTTTTTGTCATTTAATGAAACACTTATTTGAGGTTCCAGTAAAATGTAGTTCAGCACCTCTGTGCTTACTGCTGCTCTCCATTTTATTTTAAAATTCACTCACCGGCCCTCTTTGAATGACAGAAGCTGCGAAATTCTCAGACTCCTGAAGATCATCCAGCAAACTCATTGGGTCTTTGTCTGTATTCGTTCTAAAGACAATTGACATGTTTATATCATAGAGAGGTAGACAGCAATTACACAGATTAAGCAATACCTGGTGAAGACCACATGAAAATTTAATCTGACTAGTGTTTTATAGCACCTTCCCTAAGGGAAACACATTTGAATAACTAAAAGAAAAATAGTTACTTTTACAGTTAGAAGCACTTATAATAACTATCGAGTTGGGCCTGCCTTAAAAGGCCCACCTTATTCAGTGGCATCAGTAAGGTGTTTAGGTCTACACCTAAAATATTGTATTGTCACCAGAACTAGTGTAGATAAATTCTTCTTACCCGCTACTGGATCTCCTAGCTCTGGCCCCATGGATGGATGTGCCCCTAAGATGAAATACAGTCATGGTTACCTTTTCAGTTCACTTTTTTCCCCCTCTTGACTGAAATACAAACACCCCATGGAATCAGTCACGGACACTAGTGCTAAACCAATGAATCGGCCTGGCCAATAAATACTCTAGACCAGTGGTCGGCATAATTTACTATCAAAAGAGCCCTTCTGTGTTTGCTTGTCCAAATTGAACTGACATTAGCTTTCTTTGCCGTAGCAACAGCGGTGAACCAATAAAAGTTGTGCATGGTGAAGTCTAGTTCGTAATTGTATTCTTTTGGTTGAAAATTGGCAAAGTACCCTTTTTAGGTGGAACCAAAGTTCCACCCAGAAACTTTAGGCATACACCATTAGCACATGTGAGTCTGTCACACAATGGTGAGCGCAAATGAAATGGCAGAGCTGGAGGACTCGCAGACTCCCAATCAGCTAGAACAGCACTGGAGAAAAAGTTGTGAATATGACGAGGACAGTGTCTTGGCATTGCTCCACTGTCGTTAGGGTATGGAATGAAAACACATCCAACGTCCTAACACATTCGATGCCGTCACCCAGTTGTGCTGGTCACTGGGACAAGGACAGAGTAACTTGTGTTAAGTATTTTAAGATTCAAAACCTAAGGTATGCTTCTTGGTTTTATAGCCTGTCGTGACTTTTTGCCTTATGGGTGTAAAGGTCCTGACACACCAATCTGAAGGTTGGCCTTCACTCAATGTTAAACTTTTGTTGAGTGTCTGTTAGCCTAGTCGCTGCACTGTGTCCAGCAGGTTTGGTCCCCATCTGTGCTTGTCAACTTTTTTCCCACTGATGCATCATGTTCAATCGGCATCAAAGTTCAGCCCAGTGCACAAGAAGAGAAACGGAAGAGGTGGAAGTAAACAAAGAGCTAACGTCACAAGGGAGTGAGGTCAAAACAAAGATATAGTTTAAGGTAAGATTGTTTTTCTTTATCCTTTGAGCTCTTTTGCAGAAAGGTTTCCTGATGGTTTGTGTTATTTTCACTGGCGCATGGTAAATATGCTCTGATTGTGTTGTTAATGTGCTAACTGGCTAACTAGCGTCAAGACAGTCTTCCAGTTTCTCTTTTTGCGTGATGAATACAGAATACCATTGTCTGCTGGTATGGAGAGGTATTTCATTTCATGCAGGTGAAGAACATACGTTCTGATTGGCCTTCGGCTGTAGTCTTTGCTTTGTGTTCATGTGCAGCTTTTTGGTTGAGACACAGGCAGTGTGAGGCAACGTAGCAGGCGACATTTGTTGCTGCTTGTTCTCTGATGTCAGTTTGGTGTGTCTCAGCCTTTAAGCATTCGTACAGTGTTCGTACAGTGTAATACTCGTGTGTTTAAAAGGATTCTTTTTGTTATAATGACCAAGGTTTACCAAAGTTGCCAGTTGGCAAAATGCTGCCTCAGTCCCCAGCAGGATGATTGTGTCGGTGTTTGACATTTGCACTGCAGCCTCCCTAGAAATGTGTGCTTATACATCTGGGGCCGGTTGCACCAACAGGGCTCACGTCTGGTCTTAAGCTAAGTCGGTCGTAACTTGGTGTTCTAAGTCCGACCTAATAGTTACGCCGGTTGCACCATCTAGGCTTAAGCCTTCTTCTCACTAAGTCTGGGCGAACTCTTATGCCTAGTCAAGAGCAGCTGTAAGGTCATTATCAAGCTGCGGCTTTAGAGCAGCTTGATAATGCCACCGTCTGTACAACAAGCGGGCATTTAGACGGGAGAGAGTAATTAGGGACAGAAGCAATCCATTGGACTTGTAATGATGAGGAGCTGATTGAGATGTTTTGATTCGGAGAGATCTGTTTGAACTTATTGAAGAGCTGTCACCAGATTCATTTTTTTGGAGGAGACATCTTTTTTTGCCTTGCTAAGGTGATCTTTCCACTTCTTCCTCATGTCAGCCTCTGTACGAAGGCAGCCAAAGTCTGAACACATATTGATGTGCCCCGTTATCTCTGCCCATACTGACTGTTTTTTCTAATTTGTGATGACGTCCGACTGCTTGGCAGTCAACACGTCTCTGTGCTGGCTTTACAGCTCCATTCATTTTCTAATTTCAATGTCGGTAAAGTTACCCTTTCTTTTTTGTTGATCCTCCATGTTTTCTTCAAATCTTAAACTGTAAATAAACCGTCAACACAGATGAGAGGGGCTGTCAACTGTCAATTGTCAACTGTCAAGCACACGGGGTGAATTAGCAACGTGTCATTTGACGTCACCGCGCTCCTCTAAACAGGCCGCGTGCGTCATTCCAGGGGCATTCACATGGACACGCACGGCTAAAACTGGCGTAGCTAAGACCAGTCGTAAGCCATGTTGGTGCAACCGGCGTAAGTC
Organism: Epinephelus fuscoguttatus; assembly: GCF_011397635.1. Lineage (NCBI taxonomy): Eukaryota > Metazoa > Chordata > Actinopteri > Perciformes > Serranidae > Epinephelus > Epinephelus fuscoguttatus. Next base: position 45,425,523 of record NC_064757.1, on the reverse strand, counting down.
CACTCCTTAAGACTGCTCTTAACAAAGACCGTCTTAGGAGTTACGACCAGGCGTAGTTAAGACCAGTTGGTGGAACTGGCCCCTGGGGTTTTTGTTTTTGAACCATAACATCTGTGTACCGTTACAGCTCTAATGTAAAGTCCTACACGCTGCTGCTGTTTGGACACATGTTGATTTGCCAGAAGAAAAGCTGTTTTGTCATATTTGCTAAGCAGATCTCCACATCGTGGCTACCCTGACTAGTTCTTCTGTCTAATGTGTGCTGCCTGCCATTCTCAAGTGCAGTAGAGAGAAGGAGAGAAGTGGCTGACTAATAAAGAGTTTCAAGAAACTTACTTAAAATCTTTATAAAAGCCAAAAGACAATAAAAGCACAAGGGGTGCGGCTTTCTGTGGATTATGTTCTCTATCAATGTTTCGGTCCAGAAATGATGCACCAGAGGGCACTTATAATATGCAACCAGCCGCCACTGCCCGTCAACAAAAACAAAGACAACTATGGTTAAATGTGATAAGACCAAAGGACTGGACGGAGGCCATCATCAAAAATGCTCACATGTGCAGCGCACACTTCATATCAGGTTAGGGAAAAAGTATTTCCTGTTGTAGGGATGAATAAGGTTATGTGTATTAAGGGTTATCATGTCCACCTCATCAGAAACTGGGGAGGGATTAAGAGGAAGATTGGATTTCTCTGCAACGCTAACTTTTTAGCACATTAGCTAACGTTAGCTTCCATAGCAAAACAAACAAGTGTGGTCCTCCTTTGTAAGATTGGCTTCCTGTGACATCATCCATCCACTGAGTGAGAGCATACGGGTCGGCCAGTCTGGTCCCGTTGGTCAGTGTTTACTTATTCCAGTAACACTGGCGGTCCCGGAGAGTGAGTGACCTGACATGGTGCGTTGGTAAATTCAGTCTGACGCTCTACACTAAAATGAGAGCCCTGTTGGTGGAAGAAACGCAGCGTTATATTTCTACATGAATGAACCAACGGTTAAGTTAATCACACATTCACTCCGCTCGGCGCTCTGCTGCTCCGTCTCCACAGACAGAGTGTCCAGAGTGCGCTCTGCCACTCTGAGAGTGCGCTGCTCTGGATAACCCAGCGCTACATTCAGACAGTGCTACGAATTTACAAACGGTCCAGTTTGTGTCAGAGTGCGCTCCCACACTCAGAGTGAGTGTTTCTGAACGCACCACTCACATCATCTTCCTCCATTGTTGAAAACAAGCCACAGGAACTTGCTAGCTCAGTGGCCTAGTGGTAGAGTGTCTGCCCTGAGACTGGGAGGTTATGGGTTGGATCCCCGGCCAGGTCATACCAAAGACTATTAAAATGGCACTCGGCATCAGAGGTCGGGATTGGGGGGTGGGTTGGATCCGCTGCTGCTCACCGCTCCCTCAGGGGATGGGTCACATGCGGAGAACAAATTTCACACACTCAGGTGTGTGACAATCAGTGGGACTTTAACTTTAACTTAAGCTAGCACTACCTAATGTCTGTGGATTGTTTTGCCTCCAGCTAAGCCCCGCCCACCAAAAACATTATATTGTTTACTAACAGTAAAAGGGTCTATAAAGGTTGAGAAGGAGACATTTATTCAAACATTTATTAAGATACCTTTGGTCCGATGGGTTCTTGAGCCTTTCATGGAACATGTGTTCATGCAGTCCTCTGAGGCGGTGCAGTGCAGCGATATCAGGGCCGAGCTCCTCCCACTCATCATCTCTCACCTCTGGGAAAGAAATGTTACATTTAATGATCCACAGGATCCCTTGTTAGTGCTGCTCATCCTCATGCTTATAGACTGACATCTTTATTCAAACGTGCAAATGACACCAGCTGCTCTTCTGTTGTGTTTCTGACAAAGCAGGTGCTCACTGAGTGTTTGCTGTAGAATTAAACAGCACTGACTGTTACTGCAGTGTAATTTAAAATAACAAGACATTAGTTAGTGCACTGTAATGGTTTGTTATCTGGGTTATATTGTTTCCTCACAGTTGTGATCTCTGATTTTGGTTCAAACATGAAGAAGAACTCAGAGTACTGAAATCCTTCAAAATGTCCTCTGTTAAATAGTCTGTAAGGGGAGCGCTTGGTCTGTGTTGCCATCATTAGCCCTTTTTAAACAGGAATTGTGCAAATTTGCAGGAAAGCCCAATCAGTGTTTTTTCAGCATTGGCAGTATAAAAACAAAATCGGGGAGTGCAGCAAAATGCCGCCTACCTACTTTTGTTTATACAGAATGCACCTTTTTCGGGGCAATGGGGGCGTGAGCAAGTAACAAAACGTGTAGCTCAGCGTGTGACGTAAACAGTGACGTGGGAGGGAAGCCGCGGCTGGTCAGTCCTTCGGTGATTCTCTCGTAAGTCGGCCCGTCCTTCACCGTCCCCGTCATCTGACGGTTAATGGCCTCTTCGTTTGCGAGGACAAGGAGGGCGCTCAATTCCTTGTCTCCCCAGTTGCTCATCTTTACAGTGTCTGTCAGGTTTGTGTTTCCCTCTTGCTACTAGCTGCTCGCTAATTCCTGCTATCAGCTGTTTCCTGTTTATCCAGCGCCAGTGGCTCGCACGTGCAGCGTCATCAACAGCTCCTCCCACAAGTCATCAACAGCTCCTCCCACAAGTCATCAACAGCCCCTCCCGTGGTGGAAGGCCACCTCGGTCTGTTTAAACTAAAAGGGTTCCACCAATATGTCTACCCTGCGAGGCGGAAAATTGGGCACTTCGGATCAACTCGCCAATCCGGCTCTGTGTGTCTAAACGCTCGCAGCTTGCCGGCAAAACGGCCCCACATTCGCCGAAAATCTGGCAGTGTGAAAGGGGCTATTAATACACAGACTTGAGAGCAAAACAGCCGCTGTATTGATTTCACACAGACTTGCTCTGTTCAGAGGTGCGACATCACCATGATGACCACAGGTATCGCCAAATCAACTAGGACTAAATCTAAAGCCCAGTTCAGACCAGAAATTTGTGACGAGGCGAGTTGAAACAAATAAGTACTGTCAACGCTCCGTTCTGCAACGTTGTAAAAAGCTGCTGATTCACACCAAGTCACCACAAAGAATCATCTCTGGTCAACAACTCTCTGTACTTCCGTACTAATTTGCAGCTTTTCAGACTTATTTTGTGGCTGAATATAATTTGTAGCTTCTTAAAATCTGAATGAGGATAGTGATAGTGAGATACTGGCTACAGTGATGAAACAAAACCAGCATCGGATGGACTGTATTCATAATCAATACACCACAATAATATAAATTAATCAGCGCTAATTCATCAGTCAATGAGAATTTGTGTGTGTGGGTGGGGCTTAAGCACATACAGCCAGCAGCAGCAGCGACCCACCGTCCTCACCCTGTGCTGGTGTCAGACGGAAACCGAGAGCTTGGTGGGGACGGAGCACCTGTCGCAGGAAGCCAACACGCCGTCTGCAGTCATTTTGACTTGACCAGCAGACTTCACTACAAGCTGATTGGCTGTTGAAACAGTTGATCTGCTTTACAACCAGCCGCCAGCGATTTGATCATTTGAGTTGCAGGTGTCACCATCAGCCGGCTTGAGTCAAGCTCAGACCGGCCAGTTCACACCACTACAACTTTTCTCTGCGACGTTCTAAAACGACTTTGTCTCGTCACAAATCTTTGATCTGAATTGGGCTTTAGGGGTTACAACTATAGAGACAGCCTGAACTTGAGAACTTGACATTGTGAAAATGTTAAAGATTTATCACCAAATTGTTCAGAGAGGATGATGAGGCTGAAGAGGACCAGCAGCCTCAGTGTCCTCCAGTTCTTCTTCCAACCTGCCATCACTCTGGAAAATATGACAAACACACAGCGACAAAAACATGACTGACCATGGCAGTAGTGATGCATCGAGCCTTTCTATTTATTACTTCAGTTCACAAAAATAACAATTGACCCTGCGCTAAGCCCCGCCCCTTTGTGATGGTCGGTCAAGCTGTCAGAGTAAGCATGGAGCCCACACTGTCACTAACTGCACTCTCTGAAGAAATAAGATCATATTTTTGGAACAATGAAAGAGTGATGTCAGAGAGCAGCAGACAGAGAGGTCTACAGTCTGTGTTTGAAGGATGTATCCAGGATGTCAAACTGACTCAGCAGCAACAACAGGTTAAAAAGACAAAGATAGTTAGAAGCTAAAGCCGAACTATAGGCTACAGATCACAATGTAAACACGGACATACACAGTGTAGTATATCGCCACACAAGACAATGGATATAATGGGAAACTTCACCCATATTGAACCACCTGTGTGTCATCACAGTGTGTGCAGATGACGATGTTTGGCTTCGCCCCCGTGCCCCTGCCAGCACCCACACCTCCACCGCCAGATGGGCAGGGATCACTTCACCGGGGGCGGATGACCCGCTCTGCCTCTGAGCCACACACGTTCTCTCCAGGTGAGGAGTGTCATTAACATGGTAATGGTAAATGGGCCTGCATTTGTATAGCGCCTTTCTAGACATCCGACCACTCAAAGCACTTCTCACTCTACGTGTCACATTCACCCATTCACACACACATTCATACACTGGTGGCCGAAGCTACCGTTAAGGTTAAGTTTTTCCTACTCAGTTTTTAACACGCTCACACACCGATGGAAGCATCATCGGGAGCAATTTGGCGTTCAGTTTCTTGCTCAAGGATACTTCAACATGCAGACTGGAGGGGCCGGGGATTGAACCGCTGATCTTCCGATTCAGATGAGTGTCATTAACACACAACTTCTCCAGGTAAGGAGTTGTTTTCAACAATCCTGTCAGGATTTCCCACAGGCATTCACAGTACAAAAACCCTTTGGGGATGTTTCTATAACACCCTTCACACTTATCTGAATATAACAAGATTGAATTTAAGGAGTTACTTTATAACTGATGTTATATTGAACCACTGATGGTGAGGCAAGATTAAAAGAGCTGATGTTTGATCAGCAGAGTAAAGTATTACTTCAGAGCTCTGCCAGATATGATGCAACACTTTAACTAAAAGCCACACCACAAAGTAAAAATACTGCATTTATTTTATCTTTGAGGGGAAAAATTAAAAAACTGTTGGCAATAAAGGAAAAGTTACAATTGAATGAATGGTTCATTTGTGTTACATGTGAAACCCCCATTGTAAAATATTAAATGTAAAATCCCATGTAAATACAACAGCAGGGACGCAGACAGTCAGCATGAAACATCACAGGAATAGTTTAGGAATGCAATGAACTTTGAATTTACCTGCCTGTTCTTCTGTGGAATACAGTATATACTTTATATACACACACAAAACAGCATTTTGGTTTGTTTGCTTATGCCTTATTTTACCCGAAATTTAATTCAGGTGCAGCTGTGCACTTTGGATGACTAACAGTGAACTGTCTGACCCCCAGATTGCCTGCCAGGAATAAGTCCCAAAGATAAATAAAGCTGTTACTGGAAATCTCTTGGACCCAACAATGGTGTTTGCTCAGACCTGATCTGATTGAAGTGTCATCTCTAAGCCGAGTTTACTGGGGTGTGGGGGGGGTCCTGCTGCAAAAATCTTAAAGCTGCGTTCACACCAAACGCGAATTCGCAAATTCGCTCGTCAAGATTACATACAAAGTCAATGCAAAGACGCGATTAGACGCGAATTCGCGCCGGGCGCAACGCGATAAGGCCAATTTCCACCAGATGCGTGTTGGTTGCGTCTCCACTCCGGCACGGCAGCGGAGCCGATAGGATTCCATTCTAGTCAATGTGTGTGCTTCCACCGGCTGCGGCTGTGCTGCGTTCCGGCTCCGTCTCAGCTCCGGCACTCTGGAGCTCTCCGCAAAAGATACGCAGGACTTCTATTTTTGCCGGACGCCGGAGCACAATGCAGCAATTCAGCACAGAGCAGATCGTGCGGGGCAGGAAGTCGTGCACAGAAACACGTCCGCAACGGACACGCATCCAGTGGAAATCCGGCGATAGAGGCGTCCAGCGCGGCGCGATAGACGTGAAATTCGCGTCCAATGCCTCATCGCTCGAGTTGAAAATATTGAACTTTTGAGGCGAATTCGCGTGACGCTGTGCCGCGAAAGCCAATCAGCGTTGAGATTCTCCCGACGTCACTGGCGTGTGTCAACAACAATAAACTGCTACTCACAGGAGACAGATGGACAGACGCTCCGCAGCTGAAATGGAGCGGCTGTAGTTGGTGTCCTGCCGGTAGATCCTGGCGCCGACCCTCGCCAACAGGTCCTCAAACTGGGCCCCAGTCAGCCTGAAGTACCGCTGAAAGCGGCTATCATCCAGACGGAGTTCCTGGAGGAGGTGGTGAAACTTGCTGAGCTGGATGCGCTTCTGCAGGATAGTGTAAACCCAAAAATGACGGCGTTTGGCCCTCCGAGGCATCTGGGACTTCCAGAGGAGGTAAACAACAAAGCAGCGATGGTGGATGGATATCTCAGCCATGGTCGTCAGTGACGTCTTGACGCCCCGACGTCCAGTTGTTGATGCCGAGATGAAGGAGAAACTTATCATTGCGGTGTGCGGCTACCCGGAGCTATATGATACTACGTGTCTACTCTGCAGAGACCGCAACAAAAAGGAGCAGGCTTGGGTGAAAGTTGCCGAGGAGACTGGTCTACTTGGTAAGTTCTGTAAATATGTGTCTTTAATTAGTTTGCAGAATGGTTGTACTATGAACGTTAGCACTAGCTTAGCTCCGGTTAGCACAGCCGGCTTCCCCGCTACTCGCGCGAATGACACGATGACGCGAATGAACAAAATGGTCAGGCGTCCAAACTCGGGCGTTACGGGCGGCGCGTTACTCGCGTCACGCTCGTGCAATTCGCTTCACTCGCGTCTGGTGTGAACACAGTTACAGGTATTGAATTAGTAATGAAGCTGCTTTGACATGTGTGGCCCCTAGGTGGTGCTGTATGACGTGAGCATGTTAAATCAAAGAGGGCCCATTATACTCAACGTCAGATACGGAGATGTATGGAGCCTTCTGGATGTACTCTGCGTACCTAACGTTGAGCATAAATGGGCCCTCTTTGATTTGACATGCTCATGTGCACATTTTACAAAAGCAAGGATGAAACGGAGAAGTGCCTGCGGAGACGATGAAGACATTTAAATAATGGTGGAACTGAACAAATTGGTAATAACAATATATAGTAAAAAGACTTTTCTGTTCTTATATCAGGACGTATGTAATGGCTGCACACTCCGCCGCCTACAACACTGCCTCTGATCAAAGGTACAGTATTACAACCTCCTCTCTCATCGCCTCCTTTGTTTTTGCAAGAAACTTTTGACTCCAGTGCCATTCACTGGCTGTATCTATGCCATCACAAAAGACGCATGAAAGTTAGAGAACAGTTACACTGATGTTTGAAACAGGCGTATCTATTTTGTTGTGTAAAGGGAGAATAAATGAGCCTTAAGAGTGCCACTGTCTCCTCTCATACTGTTCATATTGCGTTACAGGATCACTCTCTAAACTCTCATGTTAAAACACGATGGTGAGGATGACAAATGATTCTTGGTTTAATGCAGGAAATCTTATTTAAGTTCACAGTCTGCTTGTTAACAGATGACCCTGGTCATTATCTCTGATTAACTTTTCCAACATGTTTAAATTCCTTAAAATTTACCATAATTTTCTGTTGAAAATATGATTTACAAATGTTGTCTTGATCTGATCTGTACCACACACCTGCCTCTGTTTCCACGAGGCAAGTGTGTGGTGCAGATCAGACTGCGGATACACACAGCAAAGAAACGGTAGCCTACAAAAATAATACTAATAATAATAACAACAGAATAACAGAAATATGACTCATCCACGAGAGCATGTAGTTATTACTCTTTCAAAGTCCACAAAACCTTAAAACACACACACACACAAAATACTGATTTGTTTCTTCATTTGCAAGATTAAATGGTATTTGTAGATACGTGTGTGTGTGTGTGTGTGTGTGTGTATGTGTATATATATATATATATATATATATGTGTGTGTGTGTGTGTGTGTGTGTAAACACACACACACACACACACACACACATACATATATTCTAACCGATATTTAACTAGGAAGTCAAATTGAGATTAAAACGTCTATTCAAGTGAGACCGAGCCGAGGCAGGGTCATTTAGCAACCTAAAAACAAACAAGACAACATCAAATCACAACAATAACAATAGATATGTCAAAATAAAATACATAACATTTGTAAAATATATAATATATTCAGTAATTGAATGATCAGATGATACATGGACCTAGCAGTAAATTGCTCATATTATAAACCTACATTGTTCCCACATTGACCTGTTACTGAATTGTTCTGTTGTCAACTTATTGATCCACCAACTACACTGTTACACCACTTTTACTTTAATTCACCTTCTTGGTTTTATTTTCTTCAACAAATTTTGGTCAAGTTTACTCACCTGCTGTAAGTCCTGCTGTGACACAGGGTTAGGGTGAACGGTAAAAGTATAAGTAAATAACTGGTCAGGGGGAGGAGTCAAAGGAGGGGGGGGGGGGGGCATCCCAGCAGCCAAAAATGTTCTTAAAACAACAAATACTGGAGTTCATACGGGGTAGTTTAGGGGCAAACTGGTTTGATTCTCATCAGTTTTTGTACATATTGGTTTTTAAAAGTTGACTGTACATTCTGAGGTACTGAAGTATATAAATACTTAAGAAACAGAAAGACGTCAACCAAAAAAACACATTTACTGTAAAAAAAAATTTGAATCCTCAGTATCATTCATCACTTCATACGGATACATATATAATTCAGTATGTTTATCAGGCTCAATGTGTGGTCTGTTTAATCTACTTTACAGCTGACACACAGCAAAGAACAAGTCTAAACTTAGAGTTGAAACATGCATTATCACCGATTTAAGTCAAAATGATAATAAAAAACATCCATTAAACCTTCTGTAGTAAAATGTCCAGCGTGGCTGGAACATTAGACATCATAATACAACATTAGATTTATCATAAAGCATCTTAAAGCTTTTCAGTTTTCATGTCTTAAGTACATTCATTTACAAAAAAGCTTGAAAAACAGTAAAAAAAATAAAGTAACAACTGGGTTCCTGAAGCTTCCTTTAAAAAGTTTAATAGGCATTGAATTAAGTGATTTCAAAATAAGAGCTTAATTGGTATTAAAATGTTTTATATCAGTTCAATATTTAAAAGTCTTAAAAATGCTCAGACATTGGAAGTAGGATATTATGACTGATTATTATGCCTCTGCGCCGGCAGTAGACCCTTTTAATGTTAGTAAAGAAAATGATGTTGTTTGGTGGGCGGGGCTTAGCTGGAGGAAAAACAATTCTCCACAGACATTAGCTAGCGCTAGCTAACAAGTTGTGTTGTCTTGTTTTAGACAATGGAGGAAGATGATGTGAGTGGTGCGTTCAGAAATGTGGGAGCGCACTCTGACACAAACTGGAGCGTTGATAAATTGGGAGCGCAGTCTTTAACATAAAATTTGAAAAACCATAGAACTACAAATCCCACAAGTCAGAGGTCACAGTTATTACACTGAAGCTTGTGTATGTTATATATTACATAATATAAACGTGTCTGTGACATCGTCTCTACTTACAGCTGCAGAAATCACACGTAATGTCACGGTTCGATTCTCCAGAACGACCTCATGGTTCTTCCTGGCGAGGACTCGTTCTCTCACTGAAATCACATCAAACACTCAGTTATTTATTGTAATCAGGTCACCAGCAGATATCACCGTCTACAGAGACACCAGGAAGTACACTACCTGCTCAGGTACGCTGTACACTAGCTGTATGCAGAGCGGAGTGAATGTGTGATTAACTTAACCGTTGGTTCATTCATGTAGAAATATAACGCTGCGTTTCTTCCACCAACAGGGCTCTCATTTTAGTGTAGAGCGTCAGACTGAATTTACCAACGCACCATGTCAGGTCACTCACTCTCCGGGACCGCCAGTGTTACTTGAATAAGTAAACACTGACCAAGGGGACCAGACTGGCCGACCCGTATGCTCTCACTCAGTGGATGGATGATGTCACAGGAAGCCAATCTTACAAAGGAGGACCACACTTGTTTGTTTTGCTATGGAAGCTAACGTTAGCTAATGTGCTAAAAAGTTAGCGTTGCAGAGAAATCCAATCTTCCTCTTAATCCCTCCCCAGTTTCTGATGAGGTGGACATGATAACCCTTAATACACATAACCTTATTCATCCCTACAACAGGAAATACTTTTTCCCTAACCTGATATGAAGTGTGCGCTGCACATGTGAGCATTTTTGATGATGGCCTCCGTCCAGTCCTTTGGTCTTATCACATTTAACCATCTTTGTTTTTGTTGACGGGCAGTGGCGGCTGGTTTTGAGCCATGACTCCTTCTATTCTGGCTCCCAATAACACAGCAAGACAAACACATTTTAACACTCCTATGGAGCCTACAGCCCTGTGGGGGAGGGGCAGCTGCACCTCCAGCTGATCACATGATGTCACTGTGACGTCGGCCCTATAAGGTCCTGGCTAAAGGCTTTTGTTTGTGGGTTGGCTATCCAGCCGTCCATTAGTCCATTCCATTCTTGTCAACATGATATCTCAAGAACATCCTCAGGGAGTTTTTTCAAATTTAGCACAAACATCCACTTGAATTCAACAATGAACTTCCAAAATGTAGTGCTGTGAAAGTACAAAGCAGCACACAAGTACCTCAAAATTGTACCTTTACCTATATTAATTTCCAGCAGTGCAAAGGACACCGACACAGGTCAAAGAAATGACCACCAGAGAGGAGCAGAAAGAGACACCAAGTTACAGCAATGTGTAAAGTTTGGAGAATCCCAAGGACAGTGACAAAATGAAATCTCAGGAATTTCAGGCCCTGCTATAAGATCATCATGTGTTTGTAGCGTGGCTGTCCTGTGAGAACTAAAAAGTCAGGAAAAACAGCCTGTTTACAGCTTTTTCAGCTGATCCAGCAGGGTGTTTGACCTCCTCTACTCCACTGGGACGCCAGTGTCTTTGACCAACAGTACTGTCTTTCAGAGACAGCGGCAGATTGAATTTTTAAGCTAGATACTGAAGATACTGGAATCTTATGAAGGCATCCTCTGGTACCAACCTGTCATGCTAGCTTGTTTTGGGAAGGGGGTTAAATAAGGTTTCAAAGTTTCCCAGGGGTCCCTTGACCTCTGACATCAAAACGTGAAAATGGGTTCTATGGATAACTATGTGTCTCCTCTTTACAGATGTGTCCACTTTATGCTTGTCTCGTGCCGTTTTGGGGCAAAATGCAGTGTTTTGCAGTACAAATGTGATATTTTTGCCTGTTTTGTATTTGAATATTTCTGCATACTTGAATGCCTAAACAGTGTTTGAAATGTATTTATTGGATATGACTGGCAAGCTGAAACTCCTGTGGAGTCAATGAGCCCAAATGTATTTGTGTTTAATGTCAGCCCATGGAGTAGTCATTTCACTGTAGTGAGATCATTCTTTAAAAAATGGACATCACTGTTAAAAATGACTCATAGTGACCTCTAGGATAATCACAGCCTTGTGAAAATTTACAGCATTCAGATGACGTCTTATTCAAGTTTTTTGGAAATGTAAGGTTTTCTCTGCAGTTTCCAGAAGAGGTGCTCTCTTATAGAAATCTCTTAATGTCAGAAGTTTTTGATTCAAAATCACAGCATTTATTTCTTTGTGGTGTTCCTCAAGGTCTTGGTTCTTTATTCTGGAGGGATTTTTAGACCCAAAGCTTAAATTTAGCACCGAATCTGTGTAACAAATGGTATCAGCCCAGAACTTGCTGCAACAACTTATGATATATAATTAATGGTTGATTGATTGGAATGGCCATCATATGCTTCCATCACAATGTTCCTAGCCCCTTAAACACTCTAAACTTTCAGAGCTAAAATAGGAGCCTAACAAAACACAATGCTGACAACTGAAAAAATACTTTGCTGAGAAATTAATCTTCACGTTTGACGCTTTCAGATGATGTACACCACTTCTTCGATGCATGTACTGTTGAGCTGCTGTCTGTCCCTAACGATCCCCTGTGCCACCAAAAAAATGGGTCTGTGATCAGGAGGGGAAGAGTGGAAGAAGGTTATATGGTTTAAAAGTAGAATTGACTTGTTCTGTTTGGCCACTTTTAAAATACCTTTGTCGTTTTCTTGATTTCTGGTGGTACTGCTCCATTTATTCTGTATCTGTGAGCCTTGTTGTTCTGTTTTTATGGCTCTGGTTGAACCTGTGACTATAGGTCTGAGGACAGGCCCATCAGTCACCACACCACCATTAAAACCATCGGCCTTTATTTTTAGCCATTGGAACTTTTCTATGGAAAACCCATTGAGCAATTTTACATCAAACCTCTGTGGTTTTTCTCTTCCTGCAACTGTACTTTTACTTTACCCAAACTCTCAAGAGGAAGTGAGGGAAGGACATTCTTTTTCAAAATGAATCGTTCAACGCTTAAAAATATTTTAATGATTTTAATTCCAGGGATAAAGCACGAAGGATCCATGTGATTTGATACAGTTATGACACATTTGAATTCACTGAGTTAAAATGTCAAAAGCATTCAAATCATAACCCAAAATAAGGTACATTTAAGGTATATTTCCTTAACATCCAGTTAGTTGATCACCAAATAGGAACCCATTCAAATGACCACACTCATTATCATCACTGATCCAGCCTTTCAGTGCAATATTAACAGTACTTTGGTTGGGTCCAGAGAAAGTCAGGAGAACTTTGTCAGTTAAACGTTGGCACTCAGATATCTGTGTTGACTGTGAGCTCAAGTACAAGACGTCTGTAGCTGTGTCATTTGCACAGTTATCAATGGTGACTGAACCATGGTGGAAAGCCAACATGTAAATGTCATTTCCATCATCCCCGACCAAGTAATCACCACCAGTGGACGCTAAGATGTCATTGCCGTCAGAGCCTTTGAGAAGAGCACTTTCATAACCAGACACCAGGACATCAGAATAGATCAGGATCAGGATGAACTTTATTGTCCCCTGCTTGAAATTTGTTGTAGACAGACATGCTACATAAGCTGCGAACAACATGACAATTAAACAAACTCACAAAAATGTCAGACAATAACAAAAAATACAACAAGAATCATTAGCACCATAAGTAGTCAACGAGAAGTGCTAATGTGCTATCAAAGATCCCACCAGCAAATAAATAATTTGATTAAAACAAGTTGACAATAATATAAAATCAATAAATAAGAAACAGAACAGCAAGAATAAAAAAGAGACTTAATAAAATCAAGATAAAGGATTCGATACTAACCAGATCAAACAAGGCACATATGAGACCAGAATAAAATTTTTAGGCGACGGTTTTGTTTAGAAGGGTGATGGACGTTGGGAGGAAGGAGAGCTTATAGCGATTAGTTTTATATTTGCTTGCTCTGTAACGTCTCCCCCAAGGTAACAACTCATATTCAGAGTGAAGGATGTGAGAAGAGTCTTTAAGGATTTTTTTGGGCCTGATTTATAGTGACTCTCTCGAATACAGTCTGAAGGGATGAGTAGTTTTTTTGTCCAATCACCTTCATAGCAGATTTGATCAGTTTCTCTATCTTCGATTTGTTCTGAATGGAGAGAGTGCCGAACCAGGCAACGAGACCGTATCTGATGAGACTGTCAAAAACAGCATTATAAAAAGTCAACAAAATTTTGGGGCTGACTCCAAACAGTCTGAGCCTGTGGAGAAAGTGCAGTCTTTGGGATAGTTTAGTACATAAAACATCAACATGTACATTCCATTTCAGTGAGTTGTCCATAACAACACCCAGATATTTGTATGAATCAACCTGCTCAATAGTACAGACACCGATTTCAGCACAGATGTGACTTTCAGTCTGCCTGGGGTCAAGAATCATTTCTTTAGTTTTATTCGTGTTTAAAATGAGATGGTGCCTCTCACACCAGTCCTTAAAGGAAACAATCTCATTAAAATAAACAGAAGGACGGTCACTAGCATACAAAAGACTTAGGATGATAGTGTCATCGGAAAATTTGATGATGAAGTTGTTGGGCTGACTGCTTCGACATTCGTTAGTGTACAAGGTAAATAAAAGAGGAGAGCTAACAGCTCCTTGGGGGATCCCTGTACTGCAGCTTTTAGCCTCAGAGAGTATACCGTTGACATTAACTTGTTGTGTTCTGTTAATTAAAAGAGAATAAAACCATTTAATGATCCAGGGATTAACTTGCAGGTTGATCAGCTTCTGGATAAGCAGATTAGGACAGACGGTATCGAAAGCAGAACTAAAATCAGCAAATAAAGTGAGCAGGGTTTCCCTCGAGTAGATGCGGTACAACGTGTTGTCCGCAGAGGGTGTCGACAGCAGGGGCAACTTCTTACACAAGAGTTCGCCGAGCAGCAAAAGGAACAGCAGCAGGGATATAGGAGTCTCCATGGCTAGTGACACACCCGCTTTGTCAGGGTTTGACACACAGAAGCCGAACCTAGTTGGTCGTGCTGACTGGCACGCTCGTCCACAGGCCGGCTAGCTAGTCATGCTAACCAGTGAGTGAGCTAAACCCCGACGTCCGGGAAAAACTTTGGTCCGGTGATTCTACGGCAACAGGTAACCGTGAACATGTAGTAACGTTAGACCTTCCAAACAGAAAACACACGGCGGACAGGAACAAAAGAAACAGTAACGGTAGACTAAAAACAAACACAAATTGCAGCAGCAGCACTACTGTCTGAGTCGCCAGCTGAGCAGCGCCACCGGAAGAATAGAGAAGATGGTGCCAATGACTGTCTCAATGTCCTTCAGCACGTCCCCCTCAGCATCGGCATAGCGGCCTTGTCCAGTCAGCAGGTTAACATAAACCCCTTTACCTGTGTCAGGATCACCTCGGTAGAGAACAGCGTCTCTGCCAGGACCGCCATCCACCAGATCAGCCCCTGGTCCAGGAATGAAAACATCCCGACCAGAGTTTCCCATCATCGTGTCATTTCCATCACTGCCATAAAGAGTGTCGTCTCCCAAGTCACCAATCAGGATGTCAGCTCCTTTTCCCCCTATGAGTGTGTCATCTCCTTCACCTCCTTCCAAGGCGTCATCCTTCCATCCACCAATTAGAACATTGTCTTGGTCATTGCCTAGTATGTCATTGGACTGGGCAGGACAGCCTTGCACAGTGTGGACCTTTGACAGATTTCTCTGAGAGCTAAAGTCCAAACGGCAGTCAACCTGCAATTGTTTCAGAGTCACTTTGAAAGCTTCAGTTTGAAAGGAACTAGCATCTTCAGTTGAGTTTAGTGATATCAATTTAAAAGTCACTCCGTCAGAGCTCAGAAACTCTAGGTGCTGATGTTGGTCACCATCATTGTAGTTGAGCAGACTAAATTTTAATTGTTCCCCATTTGTTGTGATCGTCACATTCAGATCTGCTGTTGATGAGTCAAATGCAACTTGGCTGCCATCAAAAAAATCCATGTCAACCAACACAGTATCAATATTCTGATCTTCTGCAAAGTTATCGATCAATAAGTTGTTTCCATATTCATGTTTGATTATGTAAGTGTCTTTTCCTTCACCTCCAAACATCAATGCACCTCCAGTGTAAGGATCAAGCAGATTCTCTTTGCTGTTCCCAACCATGATGTCGAAACCCGAGGAACCGTACATTTCTTTGACTGACTCTGCATTATTCATCATCATCACTTTGCCTTGACGGTCACAGAAGAATCTGTCCTCAGAATTTTTTCTTGTATATCGGAAACACCCATCATGTCCAGAAGAAGTCAAATCATCTTCTACATCTACTGACCGTTTCTGGAGAGTTGTTTGGAGTGAATGAAGTGGTTCAGATTCCTGGTTTCTATAATCAACAGTTAAGGGGAACATTAGAGACTCGGCACAGCTGCTATGGTTGGGCATCAGTCCAGCTGTTATTCCGTCACTGGTCTTGATCTGCAGGTGCTGATAATTCTTTGAATCAAACCAGTTCTGCAAAATAACATCTTGCTTTCCGTGTACCCAAATGATAATGTTCTGTTCTTCACAACTACATTTTATATGGTGATATTGTTCTTTCAGGAAGAGAATATCCAAAGCTAGATCTGGTGATTTATTGTTGATGGTTTTGACTCCTTGGCCTGGTGTGATAACATACCAGTCCTCCCCTCCTCTGCCCTCGATGAAATCGTTTCCTTTTCCTGGGAAAATAACATTGTGATGTTTATTCCCTCTAATGTCTCCTGCTTTGACGCTCCTGAAACAGTGGGACCGCTTGGTCAAGCAGGAGGGTCTGTTGAATCTCCAGCTCGTCCTGCCTGCCATCCTTAAAGGAGAGACCATGATCCAGTTGCACCAAGACCATGGCCACCAGGGTATCGAGCACTCCACTGAACTGGTGCGGCAGCGCTGTTACTGGCCGGGAATGTCTGCCGACATCAAGCAGTGGGTCCAGGCATGCGAACGTTGCCAGGGTGTTTGGTGTTATTTTCTTTCATTTGTTATATTATGCGTGAGTGTGTTTAGTAGTCTTTAGAAATTCTTAACTGTATACATTGGCCTGAGTGTCCACCATTTTGTTAATTTCTCTTTCTTTTCAGGACAGGAGCTTTTGCAAACAGCGGCAGACTTCCCCGGTAGTGGGGTCGGCCAGTCTGGTCCCGTTGGTCAGTGTTTACTTATTCAAGTAACACTGGCGGTCCCGGAGAGTGAGTGACCTGACATGGTGCGTTGGTAAATTCAGTCTGACGCTCTACACTAAAATGAGAGCCCTGTTGGTGGAAGAAACGCAGCGTTATATTTCTACATGAATTAACCAACGGTTAAGTTAATCACACATTCACTCCGCTTGGCGCTCTGCTGCTCCGTCTCCACAGACAGAGTGTCCAGAGTGCGCTCTGCCACTCTGAGAGTGCGCTGCTCTGGATAACCCAACGCTACATTCAGACAGCGCTCCCAATTTATCAACACTCTAGTTTGTGTCAGAGTGCGCTCCCACACTCACAATGAGTGTTTCTGAACGCACCACTAACCCACCATAAAACAATCCAGCTAAGCCTTTTACTTTACAGTAAAAGGGTCTAGTGCCGCTCTGTCTGGACAGAAAGACGCAATTTATTTAACAGACTGCAGGTTTTCTTCTGTGTCACACAGAGAGTGATGACATCTGATCCACAGCTCATTAAGGGTCCATATGTATGTGCTGTATATCATCAATCAATCAATCAATCAGTTTTATTTATAAAGCCCAATATCACAAATCACAGTTTGCCTCACAGGGCTTTACAGCATACGACATCCCTCTGTCCTTATGACCCTCACAGCTGATCAGGAAAAACTCCCCAAAAAACCCTTTAACAGGGAAAAAACGGTAGAAACCTCAGGAAGAGCAACTATGCTGAATGTAGTTGTCCTGCCGTATTTGCACTTTTCTGTCAACAGTCACAGCATCTATTTCCACAAAGCAGAAGTTGTTGAGCCCCTTTTGTACCTTTGTTCCTCATCAGAAACTTCCTCAAACACGTTATCGCTCCTCATTTGGCTCAGATGACACATTCTTTGTGTCAGATCCATCCTCATATGTTTGTACGTCTGGCTCTGAGCTGCAGTAACAATTTATATCTGAAGATTCTGTGTGTTCGACACGTCATCTGACTGTGTAGTGCTGCAGCCTTGGTTGGCTCAGTGTGAAGCAGCTGTTTGTATTTCCCTGCAGCTCTGACTGCCCGTGCTGAGACCTGAATGTGTTTTAATACCTCTGTCTTTATTTCTGTACTGTATTTCAGTTTGTCCTGTTTTTTGACATGAGTGTCCTGCTCTCCACCCCCATGTGTCTTTGTCCTTTTCTGTGTTCACATTTCTATAGTCAAACAGCCTCCTGTTAGACGTCTGCTTTGAATTTGCATTAGAATTTTTCACACCACCTTTCAGCTTCCCTTCATTTGGCTATCTATCCGTTTGAGATAAGACTTCAAGGTGCTTCTTATGCCCTACAGCAGGCCTGTTCAGTTGGCGGCCTGCAGGCCATATCCGCCCCAGAAGCAACCTCTGAGTTGCCCTGCTAGGGATTGGTACCACGACGCTGTGCCAAGCAGCCCAGGGAAATATTAATCAAGATCGTAATATGAATAAGCTGCGATGTTGTCAGCCCTTTTATCGTTACTTTTTAAAGCTTTGGTTTCATGTATCATCATGCTGCAGAAGTGACTGACCACCTTCTCACAGCACACAGCACACACACACACACACACACACACACACACACACACACACAGCACACACACACACACACACACACACACACACGTGGCAGCGTGAAGTCAGCCAACAGCAGATAAAGGCAGTATAACTCCTTTTTTACTATAATAATTTGCATGTTTACAAATTTGTCATCACTAATATACATCCATCCATTTTCATCCGCTTATCTGGGGTCTGGTCTTGGAGGCACTAGGACAAGCAAAGTATTCCAGTCATCCCTCTCCACAGCTCCTTCCTCCAGCTCCTCCTGGAGGACCCTGCAGCCTCCTACCAGTGGGACGTGCCCGAAACACCTCCAGCAGGAGGTGCCAAGGAGGATCCTGATCCGATGTTGAACCACTTCAACTGACCCCTTTTAACGCGAAGGAGCAGTGGTTCCACTCCGAGCTCCCTCCAGATGTCCCAGCTCCTCCCCCTAACTCTCCCCCAACCCGGAGGGCAATCCACCGGTTTCTGGCAGAGAACCATGGCCTCAGATTTGGAGGTGCTGACTCTCATCCCAACTGCTTCACACTCAGCTGCAAACCACCCCAGGTCATGCTGAGGGTCACAGTGTGATGAAGCCAACAGAACCACATCGTCTGTGAAAAGTAGAGATGCAATTCTGAGGTCCCCACACTCGGCCCTCAGCTGCGCCTCAAGATCCTGGTCAGCAATCTTAAAATCTGAAAGGACTATAAAAACAAATCAGCTGATGAGACAATTTCTGAAAGTGTTGCAATGTTTCTTTAATAAACAGTTTTTAGATTACATCCCATAACAAAGGATACAAAGTGACGAATGTCAGATGAAGGAAAATGACACCTTTAAAATATAATAATCATGCTTTAATCTTTTTTTTTTCATTTTCTAGCTAACTTTAATCTTATACTCAAAAACAGTGCTTTCTTTTTATTTAATCATGCGGCGACTGTTCAAGTCAAGAAAATGGAAACACGCCTCTAGGAAATATGCAGTGTTAGTTAATATCATATAATTAATTGAAATTGTTTTTGCAGACTGAATTTTAACAACAACAGAACGAGGTTAATAGAAGCAGTTACACAATGTGATCGTAGCGTCAATTATGTAAATGTGATCAGGTACTCGGGGTATGCCTGGATGTCATTGAAGACCACAAACATGGTTGGATTGGAACTGTTATCTGCAACACTGTCATACAGGTCTGCAGCATTCCCAGAGTTTTTGGAGGGTGGAGTGATCAAGCCACTTCGTCCATTGGTGAAGTCTCCAACCAGGACCCTGGCCAGGTACATGCGCTTGTGGCCTCTGGCGTCAGGTTTGGCGTACCCTTGTGCCGAGTAGACCGGGTTCACAGCAAAGTAAGAGCCATTGCCTATCATCGCACCTAAAGGATGAAACAGAGGAAGTACAGATTTTATTACTGACTAAACACATCACAGTTTTTGTTAGTTCAGTAAGAAGAACACAGCTCCACCGTCGGCCCTCTGTGAAACTTGAATATATTGTTTACATAGAATTTTTCATTAGGAGAGAAGATTGTTAGCTACAGACAAACTGCCATTTCACTGAGGCTGCTGTCAGCCCTAGAGTGTCTCCTCTGGTCTGAATCAGGGACTCATGTTGTTCCAAAGTTGTATAATTGCCTAGAGTTGGTTGGTGTTCTCACGGCAGCATTTACAAGAGGACCAGATCAAATGCCTTGTGTGAGAAAGCTGCTCTTGATTGGTCAGAATTTCTATGTGGGAAAAATCCAGGAAGTAAACAAAACATCGAAGAAGAGTACACTTGCAAGATAAATGTGACCTTCCCAAACGAACGGCACTGAGGGGGCAATCAACTGGAGTTAGATTGAACCGAACCAAACAGGGCAGGTGTGAAACACCCTAAGAGACAAACTGTATGGATACATTTCATCACATCATTTGGGGCTTTGATCAGAAATCCATTGTTTGCGCTGGTTACCATGTGCTCCTGCGTAGCTGCGGTTGAAGCCTTGTTTGTTGATGAGACTGATGGAGTTGGCTCCGGTGCCGTGGAACAGCTTCCTTTCATTGTTGGTATGTTTGTTCTTCACCTCCAATTGTTTCTTCATCAGCTGGTAGCTCTGCCACAGTGTCGTATTTTGGACCCGTTCAATCTGCCAACACAGTCACGACACAGCACATTATTCATCCTCACTGGTGTCTTTAGATTTGCAGTGTTTGATTTCTAAATGGGACCGACTAGTTTCCACGTGGTAAAAAAAAACATCTGTTTGCTTTTGTTGTTCAGTTTAGTATTTACGCTTAAGCTCCTTCCACAAATATTCAGGTGTAGGTCTAGAATAGAATAGAATATTGTTTATTTGTCATCATCACATGTACAATGAAATTAAAGTCTAGTGACTGACTGAGCCATTCAAACAACCCAACAGTCTCCTTTACAGTGTGTTTTGGTGCATTGTCCTGCTGGAAGGTCCGCCTGTGTCTCACCCTCACCGTCTTGGTACATGGCTCCATTCATCTTCCCTTCGATCATTTGGATTCTGCTGGCCATGAGAAGAGGAACAGCTCATACCTTGATGCTTCCACCTCCAGACTTCACTGTAAGTGTGGGATTTTTATGTTCTGTAGCGATGAAAATTTTCGTGTCACGTTACTTGCGCGAGTTTGAATGCGAGAATATTTTGTGTTGACTCGCGTCATTCGTGCATGAAATCACTGAATTGATGAATGAACTTCTGCCAGTATGTTCTTGGCGTCATACATTCACAGAGGATCTGAATTAGAGGTTGACCGATTCATCGGTTTGGCAGATTAATTGGCACTGATAGGACTTTATATAAACTACTGTTAATAACAGAACGGGGCTCCAACAGTGGCCGACATCTGTAACCCTCCACTTGTCTCATGAGTACGGCCGTAAGGCTTTTGCATGGAGCAACCCACATGTAAATACAAGATAATGTGTGCATTAGATAAGCATGTGCAGTGTAATTTGGCTAGAATTAAGAAGCAAGCCACCATCAATGCGTGTGAAATTAATATCTGATAATCTAACAATCCAGCCATGTAACTACCCTTTGATCAATATCAGTTGCACAGTTTAATCCTCCTAAAGCTCCTCCTAAAACCACCAAAGTGCCATACACCAATTCCATGCTTTGGGGCCCGAGCACCCATGAAAAGGTTCAAGCACTCAGGTGTGCCAGCGTACAGTCGGGCCTGGTGTTATTGGCAGATTAATCGGTCATTGGCTTTTTCCTGCTTCAGACTAGAGCTTGAGCCCAAACCCGACCCAGTTCAGGCCGTAAATTCCCGCCATTATCCTCAGGCTCAGACGGGTCGGGTTCCTCATAATAGACCTAGGCTATGGAACCAACTACTTATGACACCGGCCACGCTGCTGTGCACATGTGAGTTGTCGACGACAATGTGTGTGCCGGCTTCGTCGAGCGTACCAAGTGCAGCATGATGCTAGTGTGTGACAGCAAAAAGACGGGGACCTCGGCACTTAAGAGGCACATGACGAAGGCTTGCCATGGAAAAGAAAGACGAGAGTCAGCCTTCAATGTCCACGTTCGTATCCTTAAAAAAATGTTGGGTTTAAACCAGGCTCGGGCTCATAATTACAGTTAAAGGGATGGGCCGGGCTCGGACAGAACATGCACGGGCTTGGGTGGGGTCGGGCTGGAGTTTTTGAGCCGGGATCTAAACTCTACTCTACGGCTATCGTAAATATATCGGCCATTATGTGATTCACACCCGGTGTGAACACAACACTAGGGTTATGTATAGTGATTTCGGCACAGTGGTGCAGTGGTTAGTGCTGTTGCTTCACAGCAAGAGGGTTCCGAGTTTGAACCCGGGGTGTGGGAGCCCTTCTGTGCAGAGTTTGCATGTTCTCCCTGTGTCAGCGTGGGTTTCCTCCAGGTGCTCCAGCTTCCTCCCACAGTCCAAAGACATGCAGGTTAACTGGTGACTCTAAATTGTCCATAGGTGTGAATGTGAGTGTGAATGGTTGTCTGTCTCTATGTGTCAGCCCTGTGATAGTCTGGTGACCTGTCCAGGGTGAACCCTGCCTCTCACCCAGTGTCAGCTGGGATAGGTACCACCATGGAGCCATGTACCTAAAAATCTGTTGCTATCCACCAAGACGGTGAGGGTGAGACCCAGGTGGACCTTCCAGCAGGACAATGAACCAAAACATACTGTAAAGGAAACTGTGTGTTGGTCCCAGAGGATGCAGTAATTATTTTTAGGGAATAAAAATATCATTAACTCCAGTACGTCAGTAGTGATGATCAGAAACTGAACATACGCTGATGATGTTTGCAGAGAGACCGGTCTTTTTCAGCTCTGTCTCCACATCGTTATATTCCTTAGATCCCGCAGTCAGAGGGAACAGTTTGAGGAGGTCGCCTTTCATGTCATCCCAGTGTGACGGCAGAGCGGCGTCATCTGGAACGAGAACAAGAGTATTTCAAGGTAAGACACGGTGTGGCACAAACTGCATCTCATAGTTTTTGTTCCTGTTTAGACTGGACCGTCACTCTGGATGCAAACTATCGTTTCAAAGAGAGGAAAAGCTCCGTCCTGTAAAGTGGATCCCTGAGTTTTTTCTGTGTGAAGAGCCTCGTGTCTGGTTTTATCTTTTTTAGCTCAGTGTAAAGTTTCAATTTTAATAATAAAATGGAGAGAAACTAGCTAGCTGGCTAACCTGGCAGAATTCACATATAAATAAATGTGTGCTTCAGTAATATTTGAGAATGTTCAGGGAATGTAGCTATATAGCACTGTTTGTTACCTGGGTCAGTGTTAAAGGGATAGTGCACCCATAAATGAAAATTCAGCCATTATCTACTCAGCCATATGCCGAGGGAGGCTCAGGTGAAGTTTTAGAGTCCTCACATCACTTGCAGAGATCCAAGGGGAGAGGAGGTAGCAACACAACTCCACCTAATGGAGGCTGACGGCGCCCCAGATTCAAACGTCCAAAAACACCTAACTGCATTAGGTGGAGTTGTGCTGCTACCCACTCTCCCCTGGGATCTCCTTGAGTGTTGTGAGGACTCTAAAACTTCACCTGAGCCTTTTTAATTAAAATAAGATTACAACTGCTGTCTTTTGTGAAGTTAAGCAAATTGACTGTGTTGTGTCTGTGCCGTAGACTCTCCAGGTGCCGCACTGCCTCTTTTGTTTCTTGAGCATCACATTTTGTTTGTGTGCTGTGCCCTGATCTTCTGGGGACATTTTGCACCTCAGATTCTGACCCTGACCTTTGAAACGGATGGGTGCAGATGTGATGCAGTGGCACAGAAGTGGAGAATTTCTAGCTCACAGCAACTTAATAAGACAAAGTCTCTGGATTTTGTTTGATATCTAGCGTCTGCAAAAAATGTCACACACTTCGGATCTGTCGTTAGCACAGTTAGCTTGTTTGCTGTGGCACATTAATGTTACATTGAATCAAACTGTTGAAGAGCCAGATCTGTTTCAACATACGTAATTCTGAGTCGGGTGCAGCCCCAGTTGATAACTAACATTTGTGAATCGATGCTGAATCGTCCACATTGCTATGAATCTAAGAACTGACAACTCCCCCACAGAGAGTCTTTCTCCAAAAGAACCAAAGGTTTAGCCACCTGACAGTCGCTCCCCGTCCTCTTTTTATGGATCTTTCAGAGACAGAAATCAGCCTCTCCATGTGCACATCTGTACATGAGAATATGTTTTATGTTTAAATGAGAACTATGAAAACAAACTCACCTTTAACCTCTTTCCTCAGCAGCTCCACCTCTTTACGCCCGTTCGCTGACACTGCTTTTCTAAGTGTTACTTTAGCGTGGTATGTCTCATTGTTGATCTTGATCTTCACACGTTCTTCCTTCTTCTCCAGAGCCTCCTCCAGGGTGAGGTTGGTGTAAATGTCGAAGGGCACCATCACCCCGCTGCGGCTCTCAAACTGCCATTCTACCAGTCCGCTCAGCAGCAACGCCTTGCTCTTTAAGTTCTCCGACCTCTCCACCTTCCGAATGATGTCCCTGATGGTCAGAAAAAAACACACTTAAAGGAATATTGTAATGTTTGGTACTCTGGGACCAGAGCTTTGACAGATTTTTTCTCCTCCATGAACAGATTTACTGACCTGACTTCGGACTCAGCGGTGTAGACGTCTCTGGTCAGACCCTCCAGGTGGATGTTGGGCCCCTGGTCCTCCAGCCCTCGGTCCAGACGGATGCTCACCGTCAGTTTCCTCTGCAGGGCCTTCAGCTGGTCCATGTCGGCCTGTGACAGCTTACTGATGTACTGGTCTTTGATGGTTCTCTCCGCCTGCTCGGCCACAATCAGCTCCTCAATCCTTCTCTTGGCCTGAGTCACAGCCTACAGTGGTGGGGTAACAGTCGTGGAGTTTGGTTACAAACAAGCATGCAAGAACATTTTCAGATTGTTATCCTGAACCGCTCTCAGCGCTCTGTGAGGTTCTCTCGTATGACTGACCGACTGACTCACTGATGTCTAGAATCAAGAGACACTTTCAAAGCAAAGAGCTGAAAGGTAAAGTGAATAGTATCATGTCCACCTTTTTGTTGTCGGCACACAGCTGAAACACTGTGGGCTCAAACTCCTCTCCCTCCAGAACCAGAGGGTCGGCACTGGGACGCTCCTCCCCAAGTCCCATGAAGAAAGAAGTGACGCTGTCTGAAACAACATTTAAAAAAAGAAAAGTGTGTTGTGTTACAGCAGTGTGCAAGACATGTTTGTATCAACGTGTGCAGTGTTTTTACTGGAGTCAGTTACAGGACGATGAGATTCTGTATCGTTCTCAGTCAATAAGTTAAAGAGTAATTTGGATCCAGAGACAAGCCTGACGTATGTTCTCGCTCTGTGCCATCGAGCTCCATGAACGTCCAAAATCTTTTAATAGCACATTAATGAGTGGCTGTTGCACTGGGTGATATGATGTTTCATTACCATGAACACACACACCATGTGTGTAGGGTCTGCCGCACAGATACAAATCCCACTTAACATGTTGGTTTGAGTCTAAACATGAGATTGTTGACAGTGTTAATCACATATCCAGAGCAGATGGAGTCCACTTCATACCTTTGAACTTTGTAAAGACGCTCTTCTCCGCCACCTCCTCTCCCTCTCTCTTCTTCATGCTCTTGTGAAACTCCGTCATCATGACCGTCTGGAAGATCAGGATCTTCACGCTGTCAACAAACCTCGGGTGCTTCTTCCTCACAAAGTCCACCACCGCATCCACCATGGCGTCCGCCACCGCTGACGGGTTGGCTCCTCCCTGACCTAAATGGAAGACCCATGATAATGATGATGATGATGATGATGATGATGATGATGATGGACAAAAGGATTGGCACATAGTCGGTGAAAGTTGATGATGAACACTGCAGGCTAACAGTCTAAAGTTTCTCAAAGTGTGAGCTGTAAAGAAAGTATGCCATACAAAAGTCATGTACAAATTCATAGTGTAGAATGTCATTAAAAAAACTCTTAATATAATATAGTATATAATGTTATAAATGTTATAAATAATATATACTATGTTAGTATGTTTAAAAGGCAAAGTAAGTTTAAAGAAAGACAGCGTGTTATAGTACAGAATGTTATAAAAATGTCATAATATAGTAAGTTGAAAAATGTCATAGTACAGTAAATTATAAAAAATGTCACAGTAAAGTATGTTAAAATGGCAAAGCATATTATGTATTATAAAAAGTCATAGTATAGTATGTCGTCCAAAACCATGAAATAAAGTTATGGTCTAGGACTTTAAAAAAAAGTCATAGTGTAATATGTAATTAAAATCATGTTAATACGATATAAAAGTTCGTACAGTACGTTCATAACAGTCAAAAACAAAGTATGTTAAAAAATGTCATGGCATAGAATGTTAAAATTGTCAAAGCATATATTACCAAAAAAGTCACAGTACAGTACAGTAAAGTTAGTCAGTTTGGTTACAGACTCACAATCCTCATATTTTTTCACACAAAATCTGTAACAATTAAAAGAAGGAAGATTCATGTTTGAAATGGCTTTCTGTATGTAATGTTTGTGTAGTATTTTGTATTTTACTTGATGTCATGGCTTTCAGGGGGCTGAAAACTCCATCATAAAGAAGTCACCTATGTCAGACTTTTTCCTTGTTGTATTCATTAACTACATGTTTATATCATGTCATAACACAAGTTCATGTCAAAAAAGATTCTACTGTACACCTTATGTGTTATGAATGACATTATATGTTGTTTAATAAAAGGACACACTACATTATAAACAGATTGTCGGTGGGCAACAATGGGATTATATTTATTGAAAAAACAGATGGCAAATGTTTGATAATTCAGCTAATGAAATCTTTTATTTTGTACAACAAACGTTATTCGAATGTTATTCAAAAAGTAAGAGGATAGTATGTTGTCCAAAACCATGAAAAAACGTAATACTATAGCAAAAGTCATAGTATAGCATGTCGTCCCAAATCATGAAAAAAGTCATAGTATAGCATGTCCTCAAAAATAATGAAAAAAAGTCATAGTATAGCATGTCGTCCCAAATCATGAAAAAAAGTCATAGTATAGCATGTCGTCCCAAATCATGAAAAAAAGTCACAGTATAGCATGTCGTCCCAAATCATGAAAAAAAGTCATAGTATAGCATGTCGTCCCAAATCATGAAAAAAAGTCACAGTATAGCATGTCGTCCCAAATCATGAAAAAAGTCATAGTATAGCATGTCGTCCAAAATCATGAAAAAAAGTCATAGTATAGCATGTCGTCCAAAATCATGAAAAAAAGTCATAGTATAGCATGTCGTCCCAAATCATGAAAAAAGTCATAGTATAGCATGTCGTCCCAAATCATGTAAAAAAGTCACAGTATAGCATGTCGTCCAAAATCATGAAAAAAAGTCATAGTATAGCATGTCGTCCCAAATCATGAAAAAAAGTCACAGTATAGCATGTGGTCCAAAATCATGAAAAAAAGTCATAGTATAGCATGTCGTCCCAAATCATGAAAAAAGTCACAGTATAGCATGTCGTCC
Organism: Epinephelus fuscoguttatus; assembly: GCF_011397635.1. Lineage (NCBI taxonomy): Eukaryota > Metazoa > Chordata > Actinopteri > Perciformes > Serranidae > Epinephelus > Epinephelus fuscoguttatus. Next base: position 45,398,218 of record NC_064757.1, on the reverse strand, counting down.
AAAATCATGAAAAAAAGTCACAGTATAGCATGTCGTCCAAAATCATGAAAAAAAGTCATAGTATAGCATGTCGTCCAAAATCATGAAAAAAAGTCACAGTATAGCATGTCGTCCAAAATCATGAAAAAAAGTCATAGTATAGCATGTCGTCCAAAATCATGAAAAAAAGTCACAGTATAGCATGTCGTCCAAAATCATGAAAAAAAGTCATAGTATAGCATGTCGTCCAAAATCATGAAAAAAAATCACAGTATAGCATGTCGTTCTAAATCATGAAAAAAAAGTCATAGTATAGCATGTCGTCCAAAATCATGAAAAAAAAGTCATAGTATAGCATGTCGTCCAAAATCATGAAAAAAAGTCACAGTACAGCATGTCGTCCAAAACCAGGAAAAAACGTCATAGTATAGCATGTCGTCCAAAATCATGAAAAAGTCACAGTATAGCATGTGTCCAAAATCATGAAAAAGTCATAGTATAGCATGTCGTCCAAAATCATGAAAAAAGTCACAGTATAGCATGTCGTCCAAAATCATGAAAAAAGTCATAGTATAGCATGTCGTCCAAAATCATGAAAAAAGTCACAGTATAGCATGTGGTCCAAAATCATGAAAAAAAGTCATAGTATAGCATGTCGTCCAAAATCATGAAAAAAGTCACAGTATAGCATGTCGTCCAAAATCATGAAAAAAGTCACAGTATAGCATGTCGTCCAAAATCATGAAAAAAGTCACAGTATAGCATGTCGTCCCAAATCATGAAAAAAGTCATAGTATAGCATGTCGTCCCAAATCATGAAAAAAAGTCACAGTATAGCATGTCGTCCCAAATCATGAAAAAAAGTCACAGTATAGCATGTGGTCCAAAATCATGAAAAAAAGTCATAGTATAGCATGTCGTCCCAAATCATGAAAAAAGTCACAGTATAGCATGTGGTCCAAAATCATGAAAAAAAGTCATAGTATAGCATGTCGTCCCAAATCATGAAAAAAGTCACAGTATAGCATGTCGTCCCAAATCATGAAAAAAAGTCACAGTATAGCATGTCGTCCCAAATCATGAAAAAAGTCACAGTATAGCATGTCGTCAAAATTAATGAAAAAAAGTCACAGTATAGCATGTGGTCCAAAATCATGAAAAAAAGTCACAGTATAGCATGTCGTCCAAAATCATGAAAAAAGTCATAGTATAGCATGTCGTCCAAAATCATGTAAAAAAGTCACAGTATAGCATGTCGTCCAAAATCATGAAAAAAAGTCACAGTATAGCATGTCGTCCCAAATCATGTAAAAAAGTCATAGTATAGCATGTCGTCCAAAATCATGAAAAAAGTCACAGTATAGCATGTCGTCCAAAATCATGAAAAAAAGTCACAGTATAGCATGTCGTCCCAAATCATGAAAAAAAGTCACAGTATAGCATGTCGTCCCAAATCATGTAAAAAAGTCACAGTATAGCATGTCGTCCCAAATCATGTAAAAAAGTCACAGTATAGCATGTCGTCCCAAATCATGTAAAAAAGTCACAGTATAGCATGTCGTCCCAAATCATGTAAAAAAGTCATAGTATAGCATGTCGTCCCAAATCATGAAAAAAAAGTCATAGTATAGAATGTCGTCCAAAATCATGAAAAAAAGTCATAGTATAGAATGTCGTCCCAAATCATGAAAAAAAGTCACAGTATAGCATGTCCTCAAAAATAATGAAAAAAAGTCATAGTATAGCATGTCGTCCAAAATCATGAAAAAAAAGTCAGAGTATAGCATGTCGTCCAAAATCATGAAAAAAAAGTCAGAGTATAGCATGTCCTCAAAAATAATGAAAAAAAGTCATAGTATAGCATGTCGTCCAAAATCATGAAAAAAAAGTCAGAGTATAGCATGTCCTCAAAAATAATGAAAAAAAGTCATAGTATAGCATGTCGTCCCAAATCATGAAAAAGTCATAGTATAGTATGTCGTCCAAAATCATGAAAAAGTCATAGTATAGCATGTCGTCCCAAATCATGAAAAAGTCATAGTATAGCATGTCGTCCCAAATCATGAAAAAGTCATAGTATAGTATGTCGTCCAAAATCATGAAAAAAAGTCATAGTATAGCATGTCGTCCAAAATCATGAAAAAAAGTCACAGTATAGCATGTCGTCCCAAATCATGAAAAAAGTCACAGTATAGCATGTCGTCCAAAATCATGTAAAAAAGTCATAGCATGTCGTCCAAAATCATGAAAAAAAGTCATAGTATAGCATGTCGTCCCAAATCATGTAAAAAAGTCATAGCATGTCGTCCAAAATCATGAAAAAAAGTCATAGTATAGCATGTCGTCCAAAATCATGTAAAAAAGTCATAGCATGTCGTCCAAAATCATGAAAAAAAGTCATAGTATAGCATGTCGTCCCAAATCATGTAAAAAAGTCATAGTATAGCATGTCGTCCCAAATCATGTAAAAAAGTCATAGTATAGCATGTCCCAAATCATGAAAAAGTCACAGTATAGCATGTCGCCAAAATCATTAAAAAGTCATAGTATAGCATGTCGTCCCAAATCATGAAAAAGTCATAGTATAGCATGTCGTCCCAAATCATGAAAAAAGTCATAGTATAGCATGTCGTCCAAAACCATGAAAAAAAGTCATAGTATAGCATGTCGTCCCAAATCATGAAAAAAGTCATAGTATAGCATGTCGTCCCAAATCATGAAAAAAGTCATAGTATAGCATGTGGTCCAAAATCATGAAAAAAAGTCACAGTATAGCATGTCGTCCCAAATCATGAAAAAAAGTCACAGTATAGCATGTCGTCCAAAATCATGAAAAAAAGTCATAGTATAGCATGTGGTCCAAAATCATGAAAAAAAGTCACAGTATAGCATGTGGTCCAAAATCATGAAAAAAAGTCATAGTATAGCATGTCGTCCAAAATCATGAAAAAAGTCATAGTATAGCATGTCGTCCCAAATCATGAAAAAAGTCACAGTATAGCATGTCGTCCAAAATCATGAAAAAAGTCACAGTATAGCATGTCGTCCAAAATCATGAAAAAAAAGTCATAGTATAGCATGTCGTCCAAAATCATGAAAAAAAGTCATAGTATAGCATGTCGTCCAAAAACATGAAAAAAAAGTCATAGTATAGCATGTCGTCCAAAATCATGAAAAAAAGTCACAGTATAGCATGTCGTCCCAAATCATGAAAAAAAGTCACAGTATAGCATGTCGTCCCAAATCATGAAAAAAGTCACAGTATAGCATGTCGTCCAAAACCATGAAAAAAAAAGTCACAGTATAGCATGTCGTCCCAAATCATGAAAAAAAGTCATAGTATAGCATGTCGTCCCAAATCATGTAAAAAAGTCATAGTATAGCATGTCGTCCAAAATCATGAAAAAAGTCATAGTATAGCATGTGGTCCAAAATCATGAAAAAAAGTCACAGTATAGCATGTCGTCCCAAATCATGAAAAAAGTCACAGTATAGCATGTCGTCCCGAATCATGAAAAAAAGTCATAGTATAGCATGTCGTCCAAAACCATGAAAAAAAAGTCACAGTATAGCATGTCATCCAAAACCATGAAAAAAAGGTCACGGTATAGCATGTCGTCCAAAATCATGAAAAAAAGTCACAGTATAGCATGTCGTCCAAAATCATGAAAAAAAGTCATAGTATAGCATGTCGTCCAAAATCATGAAAAAAGTCACAGTATAGCAAGTTCAAAAAAATCATGAAAAAAGACATAGTATAGCATGTCGTCCCAAATCATGAAAAAAGTCATAGTATAGCATGTCGTCCCAAATCATGAAAAAAGTCACAGTATAGCATGTCGTCCCAAATCATGAAAAAAAGTCACAGTATAGCATGTGGTCCAAAATCATGAAAAAAAGTCACAGTATAGCATGTGGTCCAAAATCATGAAAAAAAGTCACAGTATAGCATGTCGTCCCAAATCATGAAAAAAGTCACAGTATAGCATGTCGTCCAAAATCATGTAAAAAAGTCATAGTATAGCATGTGGTCCAAAATCATGAAAAAAAGTCACAGTATAGCATGTCGTCCAAAATCATGAAAAAAAGTCACAGTATAGCATGTGGTCCAAAATCATGTAAAAAAGTCATAGTATAGCATGTGGTCCAAAATCATGAAAAAAAGTCATAGTATAGCATGTCGTCAAAATCATGAAAAACATCATAGTATAGTATGTGGTCCAAAATCATGAAAAAAAGTCATAGTATAGCATGTCGTCCCAAATCATGAAAAAAAGTCACAGTATAGCATGTGGTCCAAAATCATGAAAAAAAGTCATAGTATAGCATGTGGTCCAAAATCATGTAAAAAAGTCATAGTATAGCATGTGGTCCAAAATCATGAAAAAAGTCATAGTATAGCATGTCGTCCCAAATCATGTAAAAAAGTCATAGTATAGCATGTCGTCCCAAAATCCATGAAAAATTCATAGTATAGCATGTCGTACAAAATCATGAAAAAGTCATAGTATAGCATGTCGTCCAAAATCATGAAAAAGTCATAGTATAGCATGTCGTCCAAAATCATGAAAAAGTCATAGTATAGCATGTCGTCCAAAATCATGAAAAAGTCATAGTATAGCATGTCGTCCAAAATCATGAAAAAAAGTCATAGTATAGCATGTCGTCCAAAAACAAGAAAAAGTCATAGTAGAACAGGAAGTCCAAAATCATGAAAAAAAGTCATAGTATAGCATGTCGTCCAAAACCATGAAAAAAAGTCATAGTATAGCATGTCTCCCAAAACCATGCAAAAAAAAGTCACAGTATAGCATGTCGCCCAAAACCATGAAAAAAAGGTCAGACTATAGCATGTCTCCCAAAACCATGCAAAAAAAAGTCACAGTATAGCATGTCGCCCAAAACCATGAAAAAAAGGTCAGAGTATAGCATGTGGTCCAAAACCATGAAAAAAAGTCATAGTATAGCATGTCGTCCAAAACCATGAAAAAAAAGTCACAGTATAGCATGTCGTCCAAAATCATGAAAAAAAAGTCACAGTATAGCATGTCGTCCAAAATCATGATAAATGTCATAGTATAGAATGTATTCCAAAATCATGAAAATATGTCATTGTATAGCATGTCGCCAAAACCATGAAAAAAATGTCAGAGTATAGCATGTCGTCCAAAATCATGAAAAAAAGTCATGGTGTAGCATGTCGTCCACAATCATCAAAAACGTCATAGTATAGCATGTCGTCCAAAATCATGAAAAAAAGGCATAATATAGCATGTCGCCCAAAATCAGGAAAAAAAGTCATAGTATAGCATGTCGCCCAAAATCAGGAAAAAAAGTCACAGTATAGCATGTCGTCCAAAATCATGAAAAAAAGTCACAGTATAGCATGTCGTCCCAAATCATGTAAAAAAGTCATAGTATAGCATGTCGTCCCAAATCATGAAAAAAGTCACAGTATAGCATGTCGTCCCAAATCATGAAAAAAAGTCACAGTATAGCATGTGGTCCAAAATCATGAAAAAAAGTCATAGTATAGCATGTCGTCCCAAATCATGAAAAAAGTCACAGTATAGCATGTGGTCCAAAATCATGAAAAAAAGTCATAGTATAGAATGTCGTCCCAAATCATGAAAAAAGTCACAGTATAGCATGTCGTCCCAAATCATGAAAAAAAGTCACAGTATAGCATGTCGTCCCAAATCATGAAAAAAGTCACAGTATAGCATGTCGTCCAAAATCATGAAAAAAGTCACAGTATAGCATGTGGTCCAAAATCATGAAAAAAAGTCACAGTATAGCATGTCCAAAATCATGAAAAAGTCACAGTATAGCATGTGTTCCAAAATCATGAAAAAAGTCACAGTATAGCATGTGGTCCAAAATCATGAAAAAAAGTCACAGTATAGCATGTCGTCCAAAATCATGAAAAAAGTCATAGTATAGCATGTCGTCCAAAATCATGAAAAAAGTCACAGTATAGCATGTCGTCCCAAATCATGAAAAAAAGTCACAGTATAGCATGTCGTCCCAAATCATGAAAAAAAGTCACAGTATAGCATGTCGTCCCAAATCATGAAAAAAGTCATAGTATAGCATGTCGTCCCAAATCATGTAAAAAAGTCACAGTATAGCATGTCGTCCCAAATCATGAAAAAAGTCATAGTATAGCATGTGGTCCCAAACCATGAAAAAAGTCATAGTATAGCATGTCGTCCAAAATCATGAAAAAGTCACAGTATAGCATGTCCTAAATCATGAAAAAGTCATAGTATAGCATGTCGTCCCAAATCATGAAAAAAAGTCACAGTATAGCATGTCCTCAAAAATAATGAAAAAAAGTCATAGTATAGCATGTCGTCCCAAATCATGTAAAAAAGTCATAGTATAGCATGTCGTCCAAAATCATGAAAAAAAGTCATAGTATAGCATGTCGTCCCAAATCATGAAAAAAAGTCACAGTATAGCATGTCCTCAAAAATAATGAAAAAAAGTCATAGTATAGCATGTCGTCCCAAATCATGAAAAAAAGTCATAGTATAGCATGTCGTCCAAAATCATGAAAAAAAAGTCAGAGTATAGCATGTCGTCCCAAATCATGAAAAAAGTCATAGTATAGCATGTCGTCCCAAATCATGTAAAAAAGTCATAGAATAGAATGTCGTCACAAATCATGTAAAAAGTCATACCATGTCGCCCAAAATCATGAAAAAAGTCACAGTATAGCATGTCGTCCCAAATCATGAAAAAGTCACAGTATAGCCTGTCGTCCAAAATCATCTAATTAAACTCAGAGCATGTCGTCCAAAATCATGAAAAAAAGTCATAGTATAGCATGTCGTCCAAAATCATGTAAAAAAGTCATAGCATGTCGTCCAAAATCATGAAAAAAAGTCATAGTATAGCATGTCGTCCCAAATCATGTAAAAAAGTCATAGCATGTCGTCCAAAATCATGAAAAAAAGTCATAGTATAGCATGTCGTCCAAAATCATGTAAAAAAGTCATAGTATAGCATGTCGTCCAAAATCATGAAAAAAAGTCATAGTATAGCATGTCGTCCCAAATCATGTAAAAAAGTCATAGTATAGCATGTCGTCCCAAATCATGTAAAAAAGTCATAGTATAGCATGTCGTCCCAAATCATGTAAAAAAGTCACAGTATAGCATGTCGTCCAAAATCATGAAAAAAAGTCATAGTATAGCATGTCGTCCAAAATCATGTAAAAAAGTCATAGTATAGCATGTCGTCCCAAATCATGTAAAAAAGTCATAGTATAGCATGTCGTCCCAAATCATGTAAAAAAGTCACAGTATAGCATGTCGTCCCAAATCATGTAAAAAAGTCATAGTATAGCATGTCGTCCCAAATCATGAAAAAAGTCATAGTATAGCATGTCGTCCCAAATCATGAAAAAAAGTCACAGTATAGCATGTCGTCCAAAATCATGAAAAAAGTCACAGTATAGCATGTGGTCCAAAATCATGAAAAAAAGTCATAGTATAGCATGTGGTCCAAAATCATGAAAAAAAGTCACAGTATAGCATGTCGTCCAAAATCATGAAAAAAAGTCACAGTATAGCATGTCGTCCAAAATCATGAAAAAAAAGTCACAGTATAGCATGTGTCCCAAAATAATGAAAAAAGTCATAGTAGAGCATGTCGTCCAAAATCATGAAAAAAGTCATAGTATAGCATGTCGTCCAAAATCATGAAAAAAAGTCACAGTATAGCATGTCGTCCAAAATCATGAAAAAAGTCATAGTATAGCATGTCGTCCCAAATCATGTAAAAAAGTCATAGTATAGCATGTCGTCCCAAATCATGAAAAAAGTCATAGTATAGCATGTCGTCCAAAATCATGAAAAAAGTCACAGTATAGCATGTCGTCCAAAATCATGAAAAAAAGTCACAGTATAGCATGTCGTCCAAAATCATGAAAAAAAGTCATAGTATAGCATGTCGTCCAAAACCATGAAAAAAAGTCACAGTATAGCATGTCGTCCCAAATCATGTAAAAAAGTCATAGTATAGCATGTCGTCCCAAATCATGAAAAAAGTCACAGTATAGCATGTCGTCCCGAATCATGAAAAAAAGTCATAGTATAGCATGTCGTCCAAAATCATGAAAAAAAGTCACAGTATAGCATGTCGTCCAAAATCATGAAAAAAGTCATAGTATAGCATGTCGTCCCAAATCATGTAAAAAAGTCATAGTATAGCATGTCGTCCCAAATCATGAAAAAAAGTCACAGTATAGCATGTCGTCCCAAATCATGAAAAAAAGTCACAGTATAGCATGTGGTCCAAAATCATGAAAAAAAGTCACAGTATAGCATGTGGTCCAAAATCATGAAAAAAAGTCATAGTATAGCATGTCGTCCCAAATCATGAAAAAAAGTCACAGTATAGCATGTCGTCCAAAATCATGTAAAAAAGTCATAGTATAGCATGTGGTCCAAAATCATGAAAAAAAGTCACAGTATAGCATGTCGTCCAAAATCATGAAAAAAAGTCACAGTATAGCATGTCGTCCAAAATCATGAAAAAAGTCATAGTATAGCATGTGGTCCAAAATCATGAAAAAAGTCATAGTATAGCATGTCGTCCAAAATCATGAAAAACGTCATAGTATAGTATGTCGTCCAAAATCATGAAAAAAAGTCATAGTATAGCATGTCGTCCCAAATCATGAAAAAAGTCATAGTATAGCATGTGGTCCAAAATCATGAAAAAAAGTCATAGTATAGCATGTGGTCCCAAATCATGTAAAAAAGTCATAGTTTAGCATGTGGTCCAAAATCATGAAAAAAGTCATAGTATAGCATGTCGTCCCAAATCATGTAAAAAAGTCATAGTATAGCATTTCGACCAAAACAATGAAAAAGTCATAGTATAGCATGTCGTCCAAAATCATGAAAAAAAGTCATAGTATAGCATGTCGCCCCAAAATTATGTAAAAAGTCATAGTATAGCATGTCGTCCCAAAACCATTAAAAAAAGTCATAGTATAGCATGTGGTCCAAAATCATGAAAAAGTCATAGTATAGCATGTCGTCCAAAATCATGAAAAAGTCATAGTATAGCATGTCGTCCAAAATCATGAAAAAAAAGTCATAGTATAGCATGTCGTCCAAAATCATGAAAAAGTCATAGTATAGCATGTCGTCCAAAATCATGAAAAAAAAGTCACAGTATAGCATGTCGTCCTAAAACATGAAAAAACGTCATAGTATAGCATATCGTCCAAAACCATGAAAAAAAAGTCATAGTATAGCATGTCGTCCAAAACCATGAAAAAAAAGTCATAGTATAGCATGTCGTCCAAAATCATGAAAAAGTCATAGTATAGCATGTCGTCCCAAATCATGTAAAAAAGTCATAGTATAGCATGTCGTCCCAAATCATGAAAAAAAGTCACAGTATAGCATGTGGTCCAAAATCATGAAAAAAAGTCATAGTATAGCATGTGGTCCAAAATCATGAAAAAAAGTCATAGTATAGCATGTCGTCCAAAATCATGAAAAAAAGTCACAGTATAGCATGTCGTCCAAAATCATGAAAAAAGTCATAGTATAGCATGTCGTCCCAAATCATGAAAAAAAGTCACAGTATAGCATGTGGTCCAAAATCATGAAAAAAAGTCATAGTATAGCATGTCGTCCAAAATCAGGAAAAAAGTCATAGTATAGCATGTCGTCCAAAATCATGAAAAAAGTCACAGTATAGCATGTCGTCCAAAATCATGAAAAAAAGTCACAGTATAGCATGTCGTCCAAAATCATGAAAAAAAGTCATAGTATAGCATGTCGTCCCAAATCATGTAAAAAAGTCATAGTATAGCATGTGGTCCAAAATCATGAAAAAAAGTCATAGTATAGCATGTCGTCCCAAATCATGTAAAAAAGTCATAGTATAGCATGTCGTCCCAAATCATGAAAAAAGTCACAGTATAGCATGTCGTCCCAAATCATGAAAAAAAGTCACAGTATAGCATGTGGTCCAAAATCATGAAAAAAAGTCATAGTATAGCATGTCGTCCCAAATCATGAAAAAAAGTCACAGTATAGCATGTGGTCCAAAATCATGAAAAAAAGTCATAGTATAGCATGTCGTCCCAAATCATGAAAAAAAGTCACAGTATAGCATGTCGTCCCAAATCATGAAAAAAGTCACAGTATAGCATGTCGTCCCAAATCATGAAAAAAGTCACAGTATAGCATGTCGTCCAAAATCATGAAAAAAAGTCACAGTATAGCATGTGGTCCAAAATCATGAAAAAAGTCACAGTATAGCATGTCGTCCAAAATCATGAAAAAAGTCATAGTATAGCATGTCGTCCAAAATCATGAAAAAAAGTCACAGTATAGCATGTGGTCCAAAATCATGAAAAAAAGTCACAGTATAGCATGTCGTCCCAAATCATGTAAAAAAGTCATAGTATAGCATGTCGTCCCAAATCATGAAAAAAGTCACAGTATAGCATGTCGTCCCAAATCATGAAAAAAAGTCACAGTATAGCATGTCGTCCCAAATCATGAAAAAAAGTCACAGTATAGCATGTCGTCCAAAATCATGAAAAAAGTCATAGTATAGCATGTGGTCCCAAATCATGAAAAAAAGTCACAGTATAGCATGTCGTCCCAAATCATGAAAAAAAGTCATAGTATAGCATGTCGTCCCAAATCATGAAAAAGTCATAGTATAGCATGTCGTCCAAACTCATGAAAAAAAGTCATAGTATAGCATGTCGTCCAAAATCATGAAAAAAAGTCATAGTATAGCATGTCGTCCCAAATCATGAAAAAAAGTCACAGTATAGCATGTCCTCAAAAATAATGAAAAAAAGTCATAGTATAGCATGTCGTCCCAAATCATGTAAAAAAGTCATAGTATAGCATGTCGTCCAAAATCATGAAAAAAAAGTCATAGTATAGCATGTCGTCCCAAATCATGAAAAAAAGTCACAGTATAGCATGTCCTCAAAAATAATGAAAAAAAGTCATAGTATAGCATGTCGTCCCAAATCATGAAAAAAAGTCATAGTATAGCATGTCGTCCAAAATCATGAAAAAAAAGTCAGAGTATAGCATGTCGTCCCAAATCATGAAAAAAGTCATAGTATAGCATGTCGTCCCAAATCATGTAAAAAAGTCATAGTATAGCATGTCGTCCCAAATCATGTAAAAAAGTCATAGCATGTCGTCCAAAATCATGAAAAAAAGTCACAGTATAGCATGTCGTCCCAAATCATGAAAAAAGTCACAGTATAGCATGTCGTCCAAAATCATGTAAAAAAGTCATAGCATGTCGTCCAAAATCATGAAAAAAAGTCATAGTATAGCATGTCGTCCAAAATCATGTAAAAAAGTCATAGCATGTCGTCCAAAATCATGAAAAAAAGTCATAGTATAGCATGTCGTCCCAAATCATGTAAAAAAGTCATAGCATGTCGTCCAAAATCATGAAAAAAAGTCATAGTATAGCATGTCGTCCAAAATCATGTAAAAAAGTCATAGCATGTCGTCCAAAATCATGAAAAAAAGTCATAGTATAGCATGTCGTCCCAAATCATGTAAAAAAGTCATAGTATAGCATGTCGTCCCAAATCATGAAAAAAGTCATAGTATAGCATGTCGTCCCAAATCATGTAAAAAAGTCACAGTATAGCATGTCGTCCAAAAAGATGAAATAAAGTTATTTTATAGCATGTCGTCCAAAATCATGAAAAAAAGTCATAGTATAGCATGTCGTCCAAAATCATGAAAAAAAGTCATAGTATAGCATGTCGTCCCAAATCATGAAAAAAGTCATAGTATAGCATGTCGTCCCAAATCATGTAAAAAAGTCATAGTATAGCATGTCGTCCCAAATCATGTAAAAAAGTCATAGCATGTCGTCCAAAATCATGAAAAAAAGTCATAGTATAGCATGTCGTCCCAAATCATGAAAAAAGTCATAGTATAGCATGTCCCCAAAATCATGAAAAAAGTCATAGCATGTCGTCCAAAATCATGAAAAAAGTCATAGTATAGCATGTGGTCCAAAATCATGAAAAAAGTCATAGCATGTCGTCCAAAATCATGAAAAAAAGTCATAGTATAGCATGTCGTCCAAAATCATGTAAAAAAGTCATAGCATGTCGTCCAAAATCATGAAAAAAAGTCATAGTATGTCGTCCAAAATCATGTAAAAAAGTCATAGCATGTCGTCCAAAATCATGAAAAAAAGTCATAGTATAGCATGTCGTCCAAAATCATGAAAAAAGTCATAGTATAGCATGTCGTCCCAAATCATGTAAAAAAGTCATAGTATAGCATGTCGTCCCAAATCATGAAAAAAAGTCACAGTATAGCATGTCGTCCAAAATCATGAAAAAAAGTCATAGTATAGCATGTCGTCCCAAATCATGAAAAAAAGTCATAGTATAGCATGTCGTCCCAAATCATGTAAAAAAGTCATAGTATAGCATGTCGTCCCAAATCATGTAAAAAAGTCACAGTATAGCATGTCGTCCCAAATCATGAAAAAAAGTCATAGTATAGCATGTCGTCCCAAATCATGAAAAAAAGTCACAGTATAGCATGTCGTCCAAAATCATGAAAAAAAGTCATAGTATAGCATGTCGTCCAAAATCATGAAAAAAAGTCATAGTATAGCATGTGGTCCAAAATCATGAAAAAAAGTCACAGTATAGCATGTCGTCCCAAATCATGAAAAAAAGTCACAGTATAGCATGTCGTCCAAAATCATGAAAAAAAGTCATAGTATAGCATGTCGTCCAAAATCATGAAAAAAGTCATAGTATAGCATGTCGTCCAAAATCATGAAAAAAGTCATAGTATAGTATGTCGTCCAAAATCATGAAAAAAGTCACAGTATAGCATGTCGTCCAAAATCATGAAAAAAGTCATAGTATAGCATGTCGTCCAAAATCATAAAAAAGTCATAGTATAGCATGTCGTCCAAAATCATGAAAAAAGTCACAGTATAGCATGTCGTCCAAAATCATGAAAAAAGTCACAGTATAGCATGTCGTCCAAAATCATGAAAAAAAGTCACAGTATAGCATGTCGTCCAAAATCATGAAAAAAGTCATAGTATAGCATGTCGTCCAAAATCATGAAAAAAAGTCACAGTATAGCATGTCGTCCCAAATCATGAAAAAAAAGTCACAGTATAGCATGTCGTCCCGAATCATGAAAAAAAGTCATAGTATAGCATGTGGTCCAAAATCATGAAAAAAAGTCACAGTATAGCATGTCGTCCAAAATCATGAAAAAAGTCATAGTATAGCATGTCGTCCCAAATCATGTAAAAAAGTCATAGTATAGCATGTCGTCCCAAATCATGAAAAAAAGTCACAGTATAGCATGTCGTCCAAAATCATGAAACAAGTCACAGTATAGCATGTGGTCCAAAATCATGAGGAAAAGTCACAGTATAGCATGTGGTCCAAAATCATGAAAAAAAGTCATAGTATATCATGTCGTCCAAAATCATGAAAAAAAGTCATAGTATAGCATGTCGTCCAAAATCATGAAAAAAAATCATAGTATAGCATGTCGTTCTAAATCAAAAATCATGAAAAAAGTCACAGTATAGCATGTGGTCCAAAATCATGAAAAAAAGTCATAGTATAGCATGTGGTCCAAAATCATGAAAAAAAGTCATAGTATAGCATGTCGTCCAAAATCATGAAAAAAAGTCATAGTATAGTATGTGGTCCAAAATCATGAAAAAAAGTCATAGTATAGCATGTCGTCCCAAATCATGAAAAAAAGTCACAGTATAGCATGTGGTCCAAAATCATGAAAAAAAGTCATAGTATAGCATGTGGTCCAAAATCATGAAAAAAGTCATAGTATAGCATGTCGTCCCAAATCATGAAAAAAAGTCACAGTATAGCATGTGGTCCAAAATCATGTAAAAAAGTCATAGTATAGCATGTGGTCCAAAATCATGAAAAAAGTCATAGTATAGCATGTCGTCCCAAATCATGTAAAAAAGTCATAGTATAGCATGTCGTCCAAAACCATGAAAAAAAGTCATAGTATAGCATGTCGTCCCAAATCGTGAAAAAAGTCATAGTATAGCATGTCGTCCAAAATCATGTAAAAAAGTCATAGTATAGCATGTCGTCCAAAACCATGAAAAAAAGTCATAGTATAGCATGTCGTCCCAAATCGTGAAAAAAGTCATAGTATAGCATGTGGTCCAAAATCATGAAAAAAGTCATAGTATAGCATGTCGTCTGAAATCATGAAAAAAATTATGACAAAACGTCCTCGGACAGTATCAAGAAAAAAACGTTATAGAAGAAATTATATAAAGATCTATAAAGTTGTATGAGACTTGAATTTTTTTTATTTATTGTTTTAAATTTATTGCTCTTATTTGATTATATTACTGTTTTTAGTATTTTATTTCTGTTTCTGTGCAGCACTTTTTTAATCATCAGCCGTCCATTTCAATACTTTTACTTCCAGTAGTCTGTATTTAATACTCTGCTGCTGAATCAAACTGGGCTCCACTAACATGCTCAGGTCTGCTGAGGCCGATGTTAAAGGCTGATGAATTTTAACATCTGATGGTGGATGTGACACAAACTCTGTGCAGACAGAACCTACTGTACCTGCGCATCACATCACATCACATCACATCACATGCCTCACCTGTCTGCTCTAATAGCCAGATGAGTAAATAACACCAGAGAAATCAATGTTTCACAGTTTATCCCATCAACATGACTGACTGCACAGGGAACCAGTGAAATGACAGAAATGACAAACAAAAAACGAGGAAACACGAAAGAGGAAACATTTGAGAGAAGTCAGACTGAGTGTCAGTCCCTGCAGGAGGAGAGCTTTCACAGTAAAGAATGAACAAAGCTTAAATAATCAGAATGTGATTGTAATGTAAAGTATAAAGATTCTGTTTGTGCAGACCTGTTCCAAGCGCTGGGAAGGAGACCGATTTAAACTTGTTCTCTTCACAATACTTCAACAAAGAGTAAACGATGTCCTTAATCTTTGCAGGATCGTTCCGGCCGACAACGTGGATGATGTGTCTGCTGGGCAGCAGGCCGCCTGACGTCATGATGAACTGGCTAGGCTGGTAATTCGGAGAACTCACTACAGAGAGGAGCCACACAATACTCATAACACAGCTGGATGCATGGTTCAAATCGTCAGCAAGGGGAGAATAATCATTTGTAAAGTAATGGATGAATGGTTGAAAGGTGACGCTGAAGAAAAGAGCATGAAGTGAGTGGATGAATCAAGGTGAAGCTGCAGCTACGTACCTATCTGTGAGCACTCCAGCTGAACTGTTAACCCAGCACTGTCTAAGATCGCCTTTGACACTCCTGAGAAATTAAAAGAGAAGAGGCCAATAAATGACTCTGCTGTGAGTCAGAGAGGATATATGAACCACAAAACACAAACACAAATCTATTGTTTAATTAAATTAGGGATGCACAATACATAGCGTGCCGATAAACTGTCGGCCGACAATGGAACATTTTTATAACTATACATTACTGTATCCCAGTAATTAAAATTATCATTCATTTAATTCATTCACTGACTTAACGAGGGCAGTGTCTTCACACCCAACACAGTGGGTGGTGGCACATGTACCTTTAAACTTGGTTTGCAAGCCGCCAATAAACACAGAGAAAAAGAAGAGCAACTGCAGCATGGTGTCTAGGGAGCAAACATGTCACAATGTGGACGTCTTTGACAGTTCCACAGGAAGACAACAGGACTGTGCCAAAGGGTCTGTTTTCCGACCACCCAACACCCCACCCAGCCTGGTCTCACTCTGAGGTTATCGAAATCTGACGTTTGGGCAGTGATTTGCAGCATCAGAAACCAACAAAAAAAGCCGTCCTGTAACTTTGGCATGATACGCAGCCGCTTGATGTTATAGTTTAATGGCGCCCGGTGGATCGCCCAGTAGGTGTATTTATTGATTTACATAAAGCGTAAATCGATCATTCCCTCCCTCTTCAGAAATGTAAACGCTGTGGTCTAAGAGGTGTCGCACTCCTTTGGTTAGGCAGTTATTTAAATAAAAGATATCAGTTTGTAACAATCAACAATACTGAATCACATCTACGAAGAGTAACCTGTGGTGTTCCACAAGGTTCAGTATTGGGACCTCAGTTATATATACTTTATTTAAATTATATTTGTATGATATCTAATGTGTTGAAATTTGTAACATTTGCTGATGAAACACATTTATTTTATTCAGGTGAGGACGTGAAAGAGTTATTATAAACAGAGGAAAGGGAACTGATCATGTTGAAAAAAATTGTTTGCTGTAAATAAGTTCTCACTAAATAAAAATAAAACAAAATTTATGGTGTTCGGTGGCATCAGGGCTAACTGTGAAATAAAACTGAACTTAAATGGTGTTGAGATTGAAAGAGTATATGAAATAAAATCTTTGGGTGTGATTATAGATCACAAACTGTTGGAAGCCACACATAGAACATATTAAACTGAAATTATCCACATCTATTGCTGTTATACAACAGTGTAGTTGATGAATGAGAAATGTTTGTATATATTTTATTGTTTACTTTTAATTTCATATATGTCCTACTGTGCTGAGATTTGGGGAATTGTTTATAAAACACATATAGACTCTATAATTAAACTTCAGAAAAGAGCCCTCAGAATAATACATAAAGCTGATTATTGTGAATTTACTAATCACCTGTTTACAGCATCTGGACATTGTGTATTTAAAAACATTGGAAATACTTTTTCAAGTTGTCAACAAAAAAACCTTCTTGTCAGTATTCATTTTTTTTAGATTAAGAGAAGAAAATTAGAATTTAAGAGGGTTGTTTATTTATGGAACATGTAAAGTTAGAATGTAAAATACAGATGTGTTTCTGTTTCCTTTCTTTGGCAGTTTAAATACTGATGACAGATGCCTTCACAAAATGAAATGGATGCAAAGTCACATCGACCTCCCACAACAAAATTCTCATCAGTTCGTTCTTGAGTCCACCTGGACGTTTGTGTCAAATTTGAAGAAATTCCCTCAATGCGTACTTGAGATATCGAGAATAAGACGGATGAACATAGCGCCCCCTGCTGGGGCTATCACGTGCTCTGAGAACTTAAACATTAAAAAAAAAAAAAGAAACAGGACAGTCTTTTGTGAGGATCGCTCAGTGAGGCAAACAGAATGATGGTGAGGAGGAGAAAAAAAGAGTCACCTGATTTAAGGGTAAAGTCCTGATTGGAGGAGTTGATTATGACATCACAGGCCTCCTTGGTGATGTCTCCAGATGACACCTCAAGGGTGAGCTGACCCATCTTCATCTGATACACACCGAGGGAGGGGGACGACACCTGACTGAAGGAGGCTGAGACACACACACACACACACACACACACACACAACTTAGCTTTAGCAAAACTCAGGAAACTCCAAGGCACTCTCTTTGGAAAAATTAAAAAGCCTTTATTGTTATGGCTTGGTCATCTTAAATGCATGCATTGTATGTAACCTTTGTATGTAGTCATGAAAATTCTGTTCTATTAAGTGCGAAGGAGGACATCTAGTGGTCTTTGTATAGTACTACAACCCTAAACCTGCTTCTGCCAAGGGGAGGCCTCTGATTGGTGGTTTGAAAGCTTTTAAGGAAGTCTCTTCCATTTTGAAAATTGTTTGACTCCCTGATGAAGGCTTGTATGCCAAAACGCGTCTGAGTTTTTAAAAGTTTAAGATGACCAAGCCATAACAGTAAAGGCTTTTTTTAATTTCCTGAGTTTCCTGAGTTTTGCTATATATGATTGTCCCATCCAAAGAGCACCTCAAACAAACAATTTGAGTCCTGGAAGCGCTCCTCTATAGACATTTTGTACAGCTTAGCTTTACTTTACATAAATTATAACTACATTATATTAATTTATATATTTGTGATCAGAACTAGAGTTAAAGACAGAACTGCCAACACTGCTTTGAGACGGATTTGAAGACTTAAAATAAATAAACTTATCGTTCTGTTTCACTACAGAAAACGTACATATTTTATCATATTCCGTTTCTGACAGTATTTTCCCCCAAATCCAACACTGGAGCTTTAATAAAAGGTTTTTGGTGTTTCTCACCTGAGGACTGCTGTGGCACAGAGGCGGAGTGACGAGGTGAATGTCTAACTGGTGACTCGTTGAATCCCTGAGCTTCATGTTGGATGTTTCTCTGAAGAGTCTGACCTCTGAACGCCCTGCTGAAACACTGACGGACAACATGTTGTTAACTACATAAATACATCAAAATGGATGCACCAGAATAAATCTTATCATTTAGTTTATTACATGTAACGTTCAATTTGTTAAATGTAACATAGTTTATTGGATGTGATTTTTTTTAATGTAATGTACTTTTTTACTTGTGATATCTAGTTTATTGAATGTAACATTTAAATTATTGAACATAACATTTAGTTTATTAACTCTTTAAACTTGCTGTCACCATCAGAACGTGGCGAGCACTTAAACATGCCGTCCACAGAGACATAAAAACTCACATCCACAGTTTGGCTGTCACTCGGGTGAACGACGATGGCCACCTCTCTCAGATGGCGAGGATTCAGTCTGCGGCTGAATGAGTGGATCTCCTGCAGCAGGAATCTGGACACCAGGTCTTTGGGGAAGCTCAGGTTTCCGGTGCCAAGGGCCGGGAAGGACAGCGACGCCATCTGACATTTCTCAGCCTCCTCTAGACAGTAACTGATGATGGACAATAACTCCTGAGATACGGAGACGGCACAGAGAGCAGGTGACACTGAGGTTAGAGAGGCTGCTGGTGCAAACAGTCAGCGGTATGAAGTCAGAAATAAATAAGGGGTCAGTTAAATAATTATTAGACATTTGTGTGAAGTTTTTTCACAATTAGCGTTTGGATTTTTGAGCTATGGCCAAAAACATGTTTAATGAGGTCACACTGACCTTGACCTTTGAACTCTGACAACAAAATTCTACTCAGTTTATTCTTCAGTCAAAGTGGTTGTTTGTGTCAAACTTTTAAAAATTCAATTTAGGTGTTCTTGAGATAGCCACGAGAATGAGACAGACAAGGTCACGGTGACCTTGACCTTTAAACTTGACCACCACAATCCACCAGTTCATCATTGAGTTCATGTGAATGTTTGTGCCAAATTTAGAGAAATTTCCTGAAGCTGTTTTTGAGATACGAGGGTGGGCTGAAAGGTTCATAGGCTGGCTAACAAGGAGTAATGTCAGAGCAATGAAACTTGGCAGGCATTAAATTCCACCCTCTCTGACACTAACTGCATTGTTTCCTTCTAGTTAAACTTTGTCTAGACTGACAAGGTGTCAGTCAGTGTCTGTATAATTGACATGTTTTTATATTAGTGTTTGTAATGATTTGATTTTTGTGGTGGACCCCAGGAAGATTAGCAACCGCTGAGGTGGAAGCTAACGGGGATCCAAATAAATAAACAATAAACAATAATTCTAGTTAAACCCACATTTGACAGCTAATCGAGGACTTTGAAAATTAGTACGACAGAAATTTCATGAACATGGACAAAATTTGGCATTGTGGTGTTATCAAAGATCTGCAGAAAAAGGGGTTAGCCCCAAAGGACATTCATGCTGACATGGTTGCTACATTAGGGGACGATGCTCCAGTTTTATCAACTGTGCAAAAGTGGGCAGCTGAATTCAAGAGGCGTAGGGAGAGCCTTGAAGATGACCCAAGGTCCGGACATCCTGCCACAGCTACTACCCAAGAAAACATTGATCGTGTTCACCACATGGTGATGGGTGACAGAGGTTTGACTGTTAATCAGATAGCTAACGCTGAAAGAGGAGAGAACATTCTGCACAATGAACTTGGCATGCCGAAGGTTTCCGCTCGGTGGGCGCCACGGGTTTTGACCCCTGATCAAAAGCACACCAGGCTGGTCATGTCGCAGGAGAACTTGACACGTTTGGAAGCAGATCCAGCTGGTTTTCTTGAACGTTTCCGAACCCAGGATGAGTGTTGGGTCCACCACTTCGAACCAAAGACAAAAAGGCAGTCCATGCAGTGGAAACCCCCCCTCTTCACCCCCTCCAAAGAAGGCCATGGTGGTGTCATCAGCAGGGAAGATGGCTTCAGTTTTCTGGGATGCAAAGGGCATTGTGTTTATTGGCTACCTTCAGAGGGGCCAAACAACATGCTAACTTGCTGAAGCAGCTGCAAAAGGCAATCAAGACAAAATAGCCAGGAAGACTGACGAAGGGGGTCTTGTTTCATCAGGACAATGCTCCAGCACACAAGTCTGTGGTTGCAATGGCTGCTGTGCATGACTGTTGCTTTGAACTGGTTGATCATTCTCCATATTCACCTGGTTTGGCACCATCTGACTATTTTCTGTTCCCCAACATAAGAAAACACTTGGCTGGGAAGCAGTATCAGACTGATGATGAGGTCATATCTGCTGCTGAGGACTTTTTTGACCATCAGGATGAGAGCATCTATACCAAGGGGATCCAATCGCTGCAACACAGATGGAAGAAGTGTAGACCACAGGGGAGACCATGTTGAAAAGTAAACCACATTTGGTCAAATCTGACCACTGCATCATGGTCAGCCTGTGAACTTTTCAGTACAAGAGAATATTTGCAGTTTACTTAAAGAGGTGGAAATTAATTCATATATATGTAAAGTGCTTGAAGATTCAATCATAACAAAAGTGTTTGTCATTCAAGAGAGACAATAAAAACAAACGGGATGGTCACAGTTGTCACACTGAAATTTAAGGTGTGTTGACGGATTCATGTTGTCAGCTTGTACACTGAAAAACATGCAAGAAAACATTCCACCATAAAAGTTGCTGTTTAGCTGCTGGCAGTCGGCAAAGTCAATTCAATTCTTTTATCTTGGCCTACACTGAACCGAACTGAACTGAACCATCCTACTTGGTGGAAACGAGGCTTTTGATGTACAGATTACATGTTGGTTTTGGTATCTAATCTCCTACATTCTACTCTACTCCCACAGGAAGTAATTGTCTGTAAATGTAAGGCACATGATAGCTGAGGATCCAGATCTAAAAGTGACGGAGGAGCCGATGTAGCAGCAAACGCTGCTGCTGAAGCTCCAGAAAAATGTTCTTGCTCAGATTTAATTATGTCTGTGAAGAATGGTGTTTGACTGGTTTAAGTTTCTGGTCCAAGAGTTTCTTTGAGTGCAGAGGAAATGGATGAATGATGATAACCTATCGCATTCATCTCTCAAACTCTTGGACCTCACAGACTTGGCTGCACTCTGTTCCAGCTGCAATGTCGCTGCACCCAGTCTAGACAGTGCTTGTGATTCCAACAGACGTGCCGCATGTTCAGACATGCCCCAGATACACGTCTAGTTTTTCAGTTTTCACAATAAACGCCCTGTTAAAATAAATACGTGCAAACATATCAATAAAATAAAACCCCTCACCTCCTCCGCCTGGCCGGCTCCGTTGTTCCAATATGGGCAAACAGTGTGAAAGACTTTACGACACTTAAGGTTAAACCCATCTGTGACGACGACGTCGCCGTACGGCAACGGGGACGACCCGGCTTCAGACCGGACAGCTGACTGCAGGCTGTGACCGGCCACCTGCAGGATCGCTTTGGACACAGCTCCCTGGTTCAGGTTCATGTCCTCTGAGATGGTGTTGACGATGACATCAGTCTGTGGGCCAAAAACACAGCATTGTACACAAAGTTAGGACAGCAACTGAAGGATCAGAAAATTAAGACGTTATTCTTATAGAAGCTCCAGTGTATCGGATTTAGGAGGACATAGTATCAGAAATGAAATATAATATAATATAATAAGTAGGATATGAGCTGTTTATATCTACATAGGGAGCGGACGCTCGTCTACAGAGTTCTTGCGGTGTGTTTCCAGTGTGTCTGATCTGTTCTTTACCCGTCTCACTTAATTTCAGTGATGTCTTTGTGTTCACAGACCTCAGATACTTCAGCAGTTACTTTGATGAGATTATAAGATTATCATAGCTCATAGAAATAATGGACAAAACATCGAAAATAAAATCCATGTTTAACGACTGGAATAGCGCTTTAAACCACGGTTAGTTTCATTCACAGGAACTTTACTGCCATCTAGTGGATATTTTTATCTAAACCTCCTCCATGTCATCAACAGGCGGCACACACACATTAATAGTTTGTGCATCACAGGGTCAGGACTCACAGTCTGGTCCTGGATGTTTCCCTTCAAGAGAACAATCTTCAGACCCTCAGCTGTGGTCTGCTCCAACCTCCCCGACCTGCAGCCAATCAGAGAACAGGACTGATGTCATCACAGTGAGTCACCATTACTGCGTCCAAAGTTTGTTTTTGTTACTCAAAAGACAGAAATCGTAGCGCCTGCAGACTTCCTGAGCTGCATAGCATGTGTTCTTCATTTCACATTTTGGTGCTTTTATTTTGAAGCATTGACCCTGGTCTTGACTTGTTAATGACCCTGTGATGGACCGGGTATTAAAAACATCTTAGATAATGCCCTTAATACTTTTTCAAGAACAAAAATAAAATCAAGAAGACAGAAGAAGAGAAATGAAAGACAAAGAGAACAACCTTACCCTCCATGCCCTCCGGACCGGGCGTGTCCCCTGAGGCTGTGACCTCCGCTGTTACCTTGCAGACCTCGTCCTCGTCCTCCACCTCCTCTTTCACTAAAGCGACGGCCCCTGGGCGACTGGCTCTGACCTCGACCCCATTGATGCCCACTGGGAGGTGAACAGTAGAGTTTAAACACTCATACAAGTCTGTGTGATTTAAACCTCATAGGCCCCGATCACACAGAAAGCATGCTGCCTTTTTTTTTAATGCCACTAGTGGAAAAAAAAAAACGCTTGCTGTGCTTTTTTGATTGTTGCCAGGCAACCACCCCATCACCTCCTTACCCTAACCTTCCCCTGTAATCAATCTAGTGTTTATTTTTTTGTTTGTTTTTTTGTTGAGGCAGAGGGTGCTGTCTGTAGCTCTGGTTGAGGGTGAGAGGCTGTCAGCAGATAAACAGAGATCTGTGTGGGTACATGAGACCCTAAAAAAGAGGCTGGATCATGGGGAGTACCACCAGTTGGTCCAGGAGCTTCTCCTCCATCATGGACGTTTACAGTACTGCACTTATCTGCTGTTTTCTATTCAGATGGTGCTAACTGTGCTTTGTAAAGTCGTATAGCTCTGGGTATCCAGCAACCACCACCACCAGTTTCTCCTCCATTGTTTACCAACTGTAAACTTGTTGTCGTGACCACCACAGAAGGCCTTCCTCCCACATCATCTAATTGGACAATGGGAATAAAGGATGACGAAAGAAGAGATGAGGTGGGGTGCTTTTCTGCTCTGAATTGAAGTTCAGAGTGCTCCGGCAAAAATGCCAGGCACCTTGAGCACAGAAACACGAGGTGCACATCAACACAAAAACTGTGAGCAAAAACTTAGAAACTGTTACAAAAAGTCACCTCCAGCTGCTAAAACGCTGTCTGTGTGATCAGGGCCTAAACCTGCGTATAACTTCCACCACTTCTAATGTTAAACTATTCCTTTAAATATCCACCCGCCTCCAAATCCCCACAGTATGTTCCCTTCAACAGTAAAAGTCCATCATGATAAAAATGTTTTTTGGATTTACCCTGAAGCCCCGGCGTCTCTTCCTTCTGTCGGCTGTGGTAGTGTCATTGAAGGTCCGAGGTCCATGAACTCTTTGTTGACAGCTGTGGCCAGGACTCTCACGGTCTTATCATTGTTGTCCACCAGGTGAATCTCTGTCAATGATCTCGGACCCCCTGGACTGTCGAGAACTCCCGCACAGCCTGAGCAATGGTCTCAGCACAGAGGTCAACAGGAAAACCAAACACACCTGAGCTGATCGCTGGCAGCGCGATGGTTGAGCAGTTCACTTCCTCCGCTCGTGTCAGACTTCTTTTAACAGCGAGGTTCAGACGTGACACTGATGTCTTCCTGTCAAAGTCAGAGAACCGTGGACCAACTGCATGGACAACGTGCTTGCAAGGCAGGTTGTATGCACCTGTTACGATGGCATCACCTGGACGTAGTTTTCCATTCCTGGCAACGTGGTTGTCGCTGATTTTCTGCAGCTCCGGTCCTGCAGCCTTGAGCAACGCTAAAGCTAGACCACCAATGTGCTTCAACTCCTCGTTAGCTGCGTTGACCACTGCATCCACTTTGAAGCTACAGATGTCTGCCTTGCTGACGGAAACCAGAACTCCACTTGTGGTCTTCACTTTGCAATAACTAAGGCCATTTTCTTCCTCGTAGTCTTCTCCCTCCTCTTCCTCTTGAATCTCTGGACGAAGCAATACCACACAGCTGAACTCTGTCATTATTGTAGACAGGAACAGGCTTCCTTGAGTCTGAAAGTACTTCTTAGCTCCAGGCTTGTCCACGATGAAGGTGTCAGTGAACAGAGCACCAGTCAGCTCCTGAAAGCAGAATTTGGCTTTCTGGACATGGAGACGAGCCCCAGCCAGGATGATTTTTGGCCTCTCTGAGTCAAAACGGATTTCCACATCATTAGCTTTGGCAATACTGACCCAATCTTCTGATTTCTTCTTGCCAATGAACTGAACAACAGCACAGGACTCGACAATGGTTTCTTGAACTCGTGAGTAGTTCTCGATGAATTCCTTCAGACTGCGGGTAACCTCTTTCACTGGATCCTGGAAGCCGGCCACCATTACTTTGTCTCTTCTCTCTGGGTGGATCTGAATGGCCACTGTTCTCTTATTCGCAGAGTTGTAGGTGTCCAACAGCTGTTGTTTCAGGTTCACCCACTTGTGAAGTTTCAGAACTTCCTGGTCTTCTACATCCAGAGTCTGCACAGCTAAAACGGTCTTCATCTTACTCTCAGCAGCAGCAAGAACACTTTCAGAACTCCCTAACAGGAAGAGCCCTTTGCTCTCAATGCTGTAGATGGCACTGATGCCTTGGGATGTGAACAGGCACTGTGACATCACCATGGGATCCACTGTCTTCAGAAAGTCTAGAAGATGTTGGGGGACATTCAGCTGCTTTTTACTCATACCCACATTCTTCTCCAAGATCCATGCCTTGGTCTGGAAAACCTCTGCAGGGAGTCCTGTAATGGTTAATTTCTGGGTTCCTTCATCAAAGGAGAGTTTCATGTCAGGAGAAATGTCCTGGGCAGCTTTCTGGAAGCCCTCCTGCTGCAGGATGTAGAACATCACCGGGGACATATTCATTATCTCAGAGACACTGTCTGTCTGCCGTTTAATCTGATCCATGGCTTTAAGAACAATGTTCTCCACAGGGGCTTTGATTTGTTTTATATCGTCAGCTCCACCAGCCAAGGTCAAAATCCCCCTGGATGCATCCAGAACGGGGATGGCGTTTTCCCTGATAACAGAACGAACGTCTTTTCTGCAACTTTCCATGCATGTGCGTTGCTGGACATTCAAAGGCTGTGTACTGGGACATTTGCTCACGGAAGGCCTTTTGGCGGTACTCATCCAATTATCGACGTGTTTGGAGGTCAGACCTTTCTGCCTCAAAAAGCTCGGGAGAGGGCTGAGTTTCACCTCTGGGTTATCCAAGTCCACGCTGCAGAAGAACGGACTCATCTGATCGTTGATGCTTTTTAACAGCTTCTTCATCAGGAGGAATTTCCAGACAACGTGGTGAACGCTCTCTGTGAAGGGCTCGGGCATCTTCCATGTTGGTTGTTCTTTGCCGTACAGGGCGGAGCCCAGGGACTCATGGTACGGATACATCTTGACAGGAATGGTCCGCATCACATAGTCTTGTTTTATGCAAATACTTTCCACAACTGCAGCAATACAGTGAATAAAAAAGAAAGATCAAGTAAGTGGTTGTTCTATTTACAGCTACAAGGCATTTAAATGATACTGTAAGTCTTTAAAGGTACTTTATGGCCAAAAGTATGTGGACACCCTTGTTCTTACATTTGCTTTTGATTAGAGTCTGTTTTTCCTGGTTTGGTCTAAGAAGTCCCAATGAAATGAAGTCTGTATGTAACAGCATGCAACAACATTTTACTCATCCTCTGTTAGCTCACAGACTGCATAAAATAATGGATGTAGTTACCATAACGTCAAGTTTGTCAAGTTCTTGCACTGAGAGCATGGTCATTGTGGACGTAGCCACAGTGACATCACCTATTATTTTGTGACTGATGTTTTGAGACTTCAAGTTCAGCATCTTGACCGTTGTAATCTTGTATTTTGGGACCAGATAAGGCCATATCTGAAGGGAGGGTGGAGCTTTGAACGAGTGAGGGATGGATCTGACTGAGAAGCTGAGGGCGCTAACAGCAGACGAACTCTAAGCCTTAAGAAAACATAAACAGGTGAGTTATACAAAAATTCACCTCCGTACAGTTGTCATGAATGTTGAAATTAGTTATTAAGACCAATACAGTTTTTGTACCAGGCTGTAAACGTGTTTATTTCCACATGTTAACATGGGGGTCTATGGGGACTGACTCACTCTTGGAGCCAGCCTCAAGTGGACATTAGAAGAACTACAGTTTTTAGCACTTTAGACTTTAGAAGTGAACGTAGCCTTCAGGTCTGAAAAGTTAAACCAATGCAGATATGCCTTAAACTTGCATTCTTCCCAATGGCCAGCAGGGGGCAACTCCACTGGTTGCAAAACAAAAGTCTGAGTGCATACAGCAGTCTGTGAGAAAACGAAGTCTTCTTCAATGCAGCTGAAGATTTCACTGGTCGCTTAGTCTCAGAAAAAAAGTTAACTCTATCAGGAGCTGCACCTTGTTAAAATAAATCCAAACCTTTTAATTTGAAGGGACAGACACAGGAAGTGTCATGGCACAGCAGTCAGACAGGAGTCAGGTTACAAACCAATCACAGCCAACAGATATCTTTCCCTTCTTCTGTTAATATTCAGTCTGGTAAACACGGAAAAGTTGATCATGTTAGTGCAGGGCTACCCGGAGCTTTACATCTGTCCCACGGACGATAGGCCTACACACTTATGAACAGCTCCTGGAAGAAGATCAGCTCTGCACTCAGGATTTCAGGTAAACAGGCCATGATATGGTGTTTATTAAGGTTGCTTCGCGACCTGTCACCACGCTCTTGAAAGCTGGCACAGAAAAGGCACGAGAGTAGCGTCCAGAGCCCGACCTCATGTTTTCCATATGGTTAAAGACGCGGCATGTGTGCGGCCCCTAATCTCCAGGGCTGGCACCTGCGGTTATTCCACAGGCTAGTTAATAACATGTCGGGCAGGAAATCCAAAGTGTGGGATCATTTTGAGAAGGTGAAGGACGAACCCAAGGTGATATGTAAACTCATCTTCATTGGTCGACTACAAACATGACGTATCATGTGAAACATGGAAGTAGCTACATGCCCATTAGCCCACAGCGTCATTAACAGGCGGCTCGCTCAGTGTGTGACGTGCACTTGGAGATAAAATATAGGCCTATATTAATGAAGGTTCATTAGTACGGTTTGTATTTCTCTGTAATGTAGCACAGTGTTAACAATGTTACTGATACTATTCTTTCTCACACCTTCAACTCAAACCACCAAAATATATCATTAATCATTACATTCATATCAGAAACATGCAGGAGACTAGTCCACTGATGGACCCTGATGAGGACTGTTGGTCCACTGATGGACCCTGATGAGGACTGTTGGTCCACTAGGAACACTCTTAGGCGAGGGCAGACCTACTCACTAATACTAATGTTGGCTGATTGGCAGAAAATCCCTGAAACTAGGTTCTAAAATCTGGTGGAACGCACCAGAAACCAGAGGAGTGGAGGCCGATACAGCAACAGATGAGTGCCCATGAAGCCAGAGTCACATGTCACACTATTAAATGTGGGTAAAATGTCCAGGTGTCCACAAACTTTTGTCCAAACAGTGTATTACTTGTTTAGTCTCTCTGAGCTTGTTTCATTGGATTTCTAGATATTTGTTTCAAGGCTAGAACACACTTTAAAAATCAGTCAGTAAAAGATGAACAATGAAACTAAATAAAAACCTTTGGGGTCACTGAAAGTCGCGATGGCAGCCTGTTCGCTCGGGATCATGACGATATTTTCTGGCAGGGTCCAGTTCTTCTCAAAATACAACTCCAACATGTCTGGAGAGAAATCAGAGGTGAAGAACGTGTCACCACAGACACAAAATGTTGCAGACAGGAAACAGTATTTCAACAGTTGACGTACCTTTAACTACAGTCGGAGGAAGACTCTCCACTCGGACGCTCTCTGCTGCCTCCAGCGGCCGAGCGGTCAGTCCATGTCTCTGCAGCTTCTGGCTGGACCGACCCAGGAACCTCTCCACATCTGCAAAATACTCCAGATTACTCCTTTAAAACTAAAACAGGCTCATCAGGTGACAAAGAATAAAGGAGGCCTGACTGGTTCAGGGTCTGTTAAATCAGATATTTTGCCCTCGCTCCTTTGTGTGTTTACTTTCTAATTTGGTTTTCCTTCTCAGAGTAAAAGATACCAGGCAGGAACTGTCGCTTCCTGTTTGTAAACAGTTCTACCAGTTGCCGAATTTAACTTCACCCGTGTGCATTTAGGAGCCAGTGTTTGGTTTGTCCATTCTGAGTTACTGTAGGAACATGACAGTGCAACATGGTGATCTCTGTAGATGAGAACCTGCTCCCTTTGTAGATATAAGGTAACGAAAACACAGCGATTCTTGTTTTTAGGCAATTAGACACTAAAGAAAAAATACAACTTATTATACACTTCTTAATATGTCCCCCTGAATTTGACACTGGAGCTTTAAATATATATCCATCTGGATCTGATCTGGACGTGGTGAACGCTGTGGATCTGTATATTTACTGCAGTCTCGTGTTCTTTACCTGCAGGTTTGTTAAAGGTGACCACGGCTCTGTTGGTCTCCCAGATGATCTCCAGACTGTAGCCGCTCTCGTCCAAACCCGAGACATTTTCCACCAGCATGCACAGCAGATCTCTGGACATGTTGTCGGACACATTGTCCAACACCACAGAGACGCTCTGAGCAGACGCTGACTCTGAGAGGAGACACATACAAACCTGCTTTAATATTGTTATCAAAGGAATTTATCTGTATTTGTTTTGGAGCCTCAAGAAACATGTACAGAATGTATAAAATGGGCCCTAAGACAGAACCTGGAGGTACACCACAAGTGATATGGGCAGAAGAGCAGGAGGAGAGGCCACCGACCTGACCTGATAAATAGGAGGCAAACCACTTGAGGGCAGTTCCCTGGATGCCAACCAGTTCTTGAAAACAGTTTAATAATACACAATGATCAACACTGTCAAAGGCGGCACTGAAGTCTGGGAGGATTAAAATGGCACATTTACCACTATCTACAGACAGCAGGTCAGTTGACACTTTGAGTGGGGCAGATTCTGTGCTGTGTCGAGCCCTAAAACCTGACTGACATTTCTCCATGATGTTGTTATTAGCTAGATAAGACGGAAGCTGTGAAGAGACAGTTATCTCCGATACTCTGGACAAGAAAAGAAGCTTGGAGATGCAACGAAAATATTTTAGTACATATTTGTCAAGGTTCGGCTTTTTAATGAGAGGAAGGACTACAGCGTGTTTAAAACAGGATGGTACAGTTCCATTTGTTAAACTACTATCTATAATAGTTTGGGTGTTGTCATCTCTTTGTCTCTCTTTCCACTGGATAACTCTGAGCTGTACCTCCCTATTAATGCTGGTCCCTTATGAACCTTTGCCTGCTTTGAGATCCTCGGGCAGACGTCTTCTGCTTGTTCCAGAGTCCAGACTGAAAACTCTCCCTCCTAAAAACTTCTATCAGAAAGCATATCCTGATTTTATCTGAGCTGTCTGTCTATTTTATTGCTCTCTTATTGATTTTATTTCCTATTTATTATCTTCATCTTGGGTTTGGCCTGCCTTATTTTACCTTTTACTTGGAAGACATTTCATGACATGGTATTCACTCCACAGCAAAGTTTTGTTAGGCGAGGACAAAATCTTTCATTTATTCTGTTGTATTTCTTCATTAATCTGACCCAGTAAGATCTGTACTGTTGCCTCTACTGATGTGTTTGACTTTGATAGCAGGATTATTCATAGTTGCTGAGAAATATTCTATTAATTTTGAACATGTAATTTTTGAGCAGAGGCCTAAACTAAAATCATAAAAATAAAAATTTGCAGAACAAACTTTCTTTAGTTTTAGTGTTTTCTTTTTAGTCTGACAGTTTGTTTTTACCCTCTTTGTTCTCTGCAGGAGCTCCATCTGCGGGTTCAACGCCTGACGCCTGAGTCTTTGAATCTGTCACTGGATCTAAGAATTAAAAAAAATAAAAATCAGGTTTAAATGAATTATCTGCACACATGAACTCAGTGAAACGTCCAGAGTGTTGAAGGAAGCACAAATCAAATATCTGATTCCAAACCAAAGACGAGAAACAATTATATTTCACAGTTTCAGGCTGTTTTACCTCCTGAGGTGTCGTCACTGCTCGTCGGACTCTGAGAAGTGAAAACAAAAACACACACTGAATGAAAATATCTCTAAAAATCTCTTCTACATGCCGACTGATTAACCTCAGACATTTAAAGATTTTAATTTAGCTGGGAAATAAAGCCTCACTTTACCCAGATTTCATGTGCATGCAAATAAACATTATATCATTATATTATTATTATCATTATTATTATTATTATTATAATGGAGAAATGGGAACAAACAAAAAACAAAATGTGTCGCCCTGCAGTTGTTTGCCTCTGTAAACCAATCAGGTTCAACAGTTTTCATCCATGTCTGTCCAGAGTCATGTGGAGCCATGACAGAGGTTCAAATATGGACACTGCTGCAAAGAAGCTACAAATTCAGAAACACAGATGCTTCACAGACGTCTTCAGCTCAGCATCACAGATTCAAGATGGACACCAACAATTAGTGTCACCAAATCAGTATCTGACCAAACGTCTCCCCCTCTGCTCCTAAGATATGAATGATGACCAGAGAACATTATGTCACAGTGACCTTTGACCTCTTGGACATAAAATGACATTCCTTTATCATTATATCCTAGTGATAGTCATAATTAGCATATGCAGCGTTTCCCACTCAACTGTTTATTTGTGGCAGCTGCCAGGATTTAAACATCTGCCACAACATTTTGATTTGATTTTCTCATCAGGAGCGCAGCTGGAATCAATGTCCTCCTGAGACCTGAACTCTTGTTTGGTATGCATTTTAATTTCTCCCAGCAATCTAAGATCAGTAGGATCTGATGAGTACAAAACTAAACATATTATAAAGTCCCAGTGTCCTCAAATGAGACGATAATTAAGTCCAGTCGTCTTCAAACAAGTGATTTCTGATTAACAGTGTCTTTTCTTGAATTTCAAAATTGGTCAAATTTGTCGTCATATTAAACTACAAACATTAATAATCATAAATTAAGTTTCAACCATAAAATCTGATCAGGTTTTGGACCTTGTCCACTTTGGTGTCAGATCAGCTGCAGACTGACTTGGCAGACATGGCTGCCAACTTGTTTTAACATGGCTTAGTGTGTTGTTCAAATTATCCCTCCTCATGTTCACCGATGGAAACCTTGTTACGACTTTAACTTTCTCTAGATAGTCAAGTTTGATCATCTTCTTTGCACTCTGCAAGGGCCACTAAATAGGACAAAAAAGTGTCCACGAACGAGGACAACACGTCAAAGTAGTTGTATACTACTTATAAAGTATAAGGTCAAGTAAACCCAAAATGTGATGTCATCATATGAGGTCACAATGTTTGGTTATTTATCACTCCACGCTCTTGCAGCAGTGATGAAACATCAACATCAACAAAACCAGCATCAGATGGACTGTATTCATAATCAATACGCCACAATAATATAAATAACCAGCACCAATTCATCAGTCAATGACAATGTGTGTGTGGGCGGCGCATAAGCAAGATGGAAACAGAGGGTTCAGTGGGGACGGAGCACCTGCTGCAGCACACCAACACGCCGTCTGTGGTCATCTTGACTTGACCAGCAGACTTCACTACAAGCTGATTGGCTGCTGAAACAGGTGACGTGCTTTAAAACCAGCCGCCGGCCATTTGACCAGCTGAGTGTCAGGTGACACCATCAGCTGGCTTGAGTCCAGCTCAGACCGGCCAGTTCACACTGCTGACACTTTTCTCTGTGACGTTCTAAAACAGTTTTGTCTCGTCGAGAATCTTTGGTCTGAACTGGAGTTCAAAGACACTGTGCAACACCTTTAAGTAATTTCCTGAGCTAAGGAAAAACTAAACCTTAAGAGTCAAACTTAAGCTGCTTTGTGCATCCAGCCCCTGATGTCTATGAAAACATGTCTTAAATTTAAGAGTCCAACCCAGTGCAGGACGGTTTTACAGCTGCTCACTGTGTAAATGTTTCACCTCACTCTATAAAACCACAGAGCAGTTTGTTTCACTGGTTTACGTTCAGGAAGTTAGCTGATTGTTAAGATGATATTTGATCATTTTCATCCTGGATGTTGTTTGTTAAAGCTTCATAAACTCCAGCTGATGTTTGACAAAACTTTATTACAAATCTGTGCGGCTGAATTTTGGGGAAGTTGGTCTGAAACAGCCTAGATACAATTAAGAGATGAAACAAGACACTTGTGATATTTTAGGGTTCATTTAGTGGAATTAAGGGGAAATTTAAGGGCAGGAAAATTAAGAGTTTCAAAGTTAACATGTCACTTATACATTCACTATGTACTGTCCTTCCAACATGTCGTCTTCAGGATGTTTTTGAACCACTGAATAAAACATTATCATGATCATTAGATGATCATTAACGTGCTGGTCGGTCAGGTTATAAACACGCCCTGTCAGAGTCCACGACAGCAACAACACAGCAAGAGCAAAGAGTTAAAGTCCAACTTCCTGCTGCCGTCACACATCCAGGGAATTCATTTACATGTAGACATGTAGGCTATTGTGTTATAGAAGGAGCAGGTGACTGACTTAAAACCAGCCAAACACACACAGTCAGTGTTGTGTTCAGGGACTGTAGGAAAGTTATTGAAGGAGGACGCCTGAACACTCAATGTAGTGAGCGAAGCTTCAGCTCCTCTACATCTAAATAAGGTTTCACTACACTGAAGCTATCCACGGAGAAATGTAGCAGCTAAGCTACGAGAAAACGGCAAAAGTAACTTGGTACTCTCAGTTACTTTTATTTTTTGACTTTATGTCCAATCAGTGTTTTGTCAATGATCAGAAGAACTGCCAGCCAAACAAAATATATTCAGCTGAACTGTTTATTATAAAATAACAGACTAAAATTCAGACTTTGTGACATTTGAACATGTCCTCCAATGACATGACTTCATCAGTCGGCTCTCTGTCTTTCTCTCTCCTCCTCCTCCTCAACACATTTCTCTGTCTCGGCCTCTTTCAGTCGGCTCTCTGGCTCTGTCACTAACTCAGAAACTGAATTCCTATGCCCATGTGCTGACCCTTTCCTTCAAGAGCACATGTGTTTTTCTGGAGTCTCATGTGGTAAAGACAGTCCTTGAACACAACACCACCTCCTCCTGCAGAGTGAGATTCTTTTCAACAGCAGTGTTATTCTGGCATGAAGAAATGTAGACACACCCCTGTTCAGCCTCCTTCCTCCAACAGTAATAATATTCCTCCTGCAGGATGTTTACGCCACAGCCTGAACACTGCTCAGAGTATCCTTTCACAATCAAGGTCTGCCTGGAGCTTTTATTTCAAGAGCAGAGAATAATGAGGAACTGACGTCAGGTCGACTGACAGAGCTCCACGCACTGACACAGACCGAGAGACGTGGTCGAAAGGTGCAGAGAAAACTTGTAAGTGGAGTTAAAATTAAATTCTCCTGGTGCCCCTACATCTCACTGGGGGCAGCTGAACATGTAAAGTTGGTCCTGAAGGTGGCGCTGGAGGAAAGGTTAAGGTGTAACCTGAGGCTGGCATGAAATGTAGTCTTTAACATAAAATTTGAAAAACCGTAGAACTACAAATCCCAGAGGTCAGAGGTCACAGTTATTACACTGAAGCTTGTGTATGTTATATATTACATAATATAACGTGTCTGTGACATCGTCTCTACTTACAGCTGCAGAAATCAGACGTAACGTCACTGTTCGATTCTCCAGAATGATCTCATGGTTCTTCCTGGCGAGGACTCGTTCTCTCACTGAAATCACATCAAACACTCAGTTATTTATTGTAATCAGGTCACCAGCAGATATCACCGTCTACAGAGACACCAGGAAGTACACTACCTGCTCAGGTACGCTGTACACTAGCTGTATGCAGAGCGGAGTGAATGTGTGATTAACTTAACCGTTGGTTCATTCATGTAGAAATATAACGCTGCGTTTCTTCCACCAACAGGGCTCTCATTTTAGTGTAGAGCGTCAGACTGAATTTACCAACGCACCATGTCAGGTCACTCACTCTCCGGGACCGCCAGTGTTACTTGAATAAGTAAACACTGACCAACGAGACCAGACTGGCCGACCCGTATGCTCTCACTCAGTGGATGGATGATGTCACAGGAAGCCAATCTTACAAAGGAGGACCACACTTGTTTGTTTTGCTATGGAAGCTAACGTTAGCTAATGTGCTAAAAAGTTAGCGTTGCAGAGAAATCCAATCTTCCTCTTAATCCCTCCCCAGTTTCTGATGAGGTGGACATGATAACCCTTAATACACATAACCTTATTCATCCCTACAACAGGAAATACTTTTTCCCTAACCTGATATGAAGTGTGCGCTGCACATGTGAGCATTTTTGATGATGGCCTCCGTCCAGTCCTTTGGTCTTATCACATTTAACCATAGTTGTCTTTGTTTTTGTTGACGGGCAGTGGCGGCTGGTTTTGAGCCATGACTCCTTCTATTCTGGCTCCCAATAACACAACAAGACAAACACATTTTAACACTCCTATGGAGCCTACAGCCCTGTGGGGGAGAGGCAGCTGCACCTCCAGCTGATCACATCATGTCACTGTGATGTCACCGTGATGTCGACCCTAAGAGGCTCTATGGCTGTTTGGAGAAGTTTGTCCTCAGGATTGAAAGACAGATAGTTCTGAAGTTTAATGACAAAGATGATGGTTTGGGTTCAAATGAAAAGATATCTGACACAGAGCCCTGAGGGTTACCTGATCCCATGTCTTTACTGCTCTTATTGTTTACGTGTTGTTTTTATCTTGCCAAAAGCATAAAAGAAAATGGCGGCAGCTTCTTCTGTAACAGACTGTGTTAAATCATCTGATAATATTGTTTCATATCGATCACAGACGCCTGAATCACATCACAACATCATCATCCTCACTGTGACCTCGTCACATGTCCACGTTTGGTCATGGACTTTCCACGTCCACATATGACGTCCAAGGTACCCTGGGTGTGTTGGTTGTTGACGTTCTGGGACGCCGTGTCAACTTCAGCCTGTTACATGCATTGTCTGTTTTCAAAATACACTTCTGTTTTCACAGGAAATGTACAGTTTGAACACAGTCTCTTTCAAAATAAAAGCACTACGTCAGTACAACACCACCAACTGATGTTTTTTTCCTTCAACAACAAAAACACGTGGTTACGTTAAGTCTCAGTCTCTCAGGTGCAATTTGGTGTTTGTTGGACCCATCCATCACCCCGCCCTCACACACGCCCCACATGAACTTCACTGCCTTAACTTTTGTCCTTGTCCCACTGTGTTTCCTTCTGACGCTGCTGGGCGCAGTTGAACTATGACGATAACTGGCCACGTATCATGTCGACGACATTAAAGGGCGCCTTTTTCCGTTGGTTTCTGGCGCTGCAGGTCACAACTTCAGAGTGAGACCAGACTCATTAAACAGAAAACCGTATCACAGACTTTGTAATATCAGCAAATATCGTGTTGTTTTCCAGAGGAATTGATGTGATATCATATCGTGATGAAACTGGTGAGTTACATTCCTAGTTCAAAGTCGCACGAGTAACTCAACGTGAAAATTCACATGGTGTTCGGTGTGAACGTGACATCACTGAAACTGCTTCACTGTATTTTTAATTTCAATTTATTTTATTTCTGCAGGTTTACATCCACAGATCAGTGTTTCCATGTTCAGTGTTTTGATCTCCTGCTGTGACTCATCATGTGAACATGAGGAGTGGCTTGGGAAGGTGAAGTGCATGCTGGGAAGTCAGCTGATAATCTGCGTGTTGTTTATGAACTAACTTTACCAGACAGTCTGAGCTGGGATCAGTTTAATGTGTCTTGGGAAAGTTGGAGAGTGTAAAGCAACACAGACTGTGACGTGTCACATGTTAATTCCTGAGTTTGTGTCGCAGATGAAGTCACATCCTGTTTGTTGCTCCTGACTCATCCTTCATGACGACGCGCAGAAATAAAGTGTTTAAACGGACTCTGTGTGAAACTTGAACCCATCAACATGCAGTAAAAAGCTCCGCAGTGAGTCGGATGATGAAATAAAAACTCACCGTCCTCTGATCTGAAGTACACGGCGGCCCTCGGAGCTCCGTCCTCCGCCTCCACCCGACAGTCTCCTCCGCTGGACTTCTTCTTGCTCTGGAAGTACAGCTGCAGTTTGTTCTTCATGCTTTTGGTCTGAGCCGGACTCCAGTCCCCCTCCACGGTCACCGGCGGACACTCGGGTTCATCCATGCTGCTGTCCGGTTCACACACACTCACTCACACACACCGACTGACTGACACAAACAGGCGGCGGAGCGTCGTTGAGCTTCAGCCTAGTTTCACTTTCGTTTCTGCGGCAGAGGAGCGAGAAACAGAACCGAGGTCAGGACCTGACTCACAGAGACACACTGTGAATACACACTGGCCTTTATCTGAAGCTGGGAACATGATTATTCCTTCATTATCTAAAAAATAACATTTATACCAGTGTTTTATTAACATAAGGCTAAAGACACGAACTCAAAGAATAAGATCATTAATCTGTCACAGTGGGAACAAATCACATGAAGGACCAAGAGTCCAAAACATGAAGATATTCAGTTTACTAATACAAGGGACTGTTCTTCACTCAGGCGGCACGGTGGTGTGGTGGTTAGCACTGCGCCTCACAGCAAGAGGGTTGCTGGTTCAATCCCCTCTGTGCAGAGTTTGCATGTTCTCCCTGTGTCAGCGTGGGTTTCCTCCAGGTGCTCCAACATGTTCTCCCTGTGTCAGCGTGGGTTTCCTCCAGGTGCTCCAACATGTTCTCCCTGTGTCAGCGTGGGTTTCCTCCAGGTGCTCCAACATGTTCTCCCTGTGTCAGTGTGGGTTTCCTCCAGGTGCTCCCACATGTTCTCCCTGTGTCAGCGTGGGTTTCCTCCAGGTGCTCCCACATGTTCTCCCTGTGTCAGCGTGGGTTTCCTCCAGGTGCTCTGACATGTTCTCCCTGTGTCAGTGTGGGTTTCCTCCAGGTGCTCTGACATGTTCTCCCTGTGTCAGTGTGGGTTTCCTCCAGGTGCTCTGACATGTTCTCCCTGTGTCAGTGTGGGTTTCCTCCAGATGCTCTGACATGTTCTCCCCAGGTCAGCGTGGGTTTCCTCCAGATGCTCTGACATGTTCTCCCTGTGTCAGCGTGGGTTTCCTCCAGGTGCTCTGACATGTTCTCCCTGTGTCAGCGTGGGTTTCCTCCAGGTGCTCCCACATGTTCTCCCTGTGTCAGTGTGGGTTTCCTCCAGGTGCTCTGACATGTTCTCCCTGTGTCAGTGTGGGTTTCCTCCAGGTGCTCTGACATGTTCTCCCTGTGTCAGTGTGGGTTTCCTCCAGATGCTCTGACATGTTCTCCCTGTGTCAGCGTGGGTTTCCTCCAGATGCTCTGACATGTTCTCCCTGTGTCAGCGTGGGTTTCCTCCAGGTGCTCTGACATGTTCTCCCTGTGTCAGCGTGGGTTTCCTCCAGGTGCTCCGACATGTTCTCCCTGTGTCAGCGTGGGTTTCCTCCAGGTGCTCCAGCTTCCTCCCAC
This sequence comes from Epinephelus fuscoguttatus, assembly GCF_011397635.1. Taxonomy (NCBI): domain Eukaryota; kingdom Metazoa; phylum Chordata; class Actinopteri; order Perciformes; family Serranidae; genus Epinephelus; species Epinephelus fuscoguttatus. The sequence goes on along the minus strand of NC_064757.1, from coordinate 45,360,204 downwards.
AGTCCAAAGACATGCAGGTTAACTGGTGACTCTAAATTGTCCGTAGGCGTGAATGAGCACGGTTACATGCCCACAATAATCAGATAACTGGGAATAATCAGGTAATGGTAATAATCCGATTTGATGTGTTTACGTGCACTTCAATAATCTGATAATCAGAAAAACCTGGTTTACATGATTCAGTTCTCCCCAAGTACATGACATAAAACTCAAACTTCCTGTTACAGCAGGTACTCATATCCTTGAAAATAATACCAAGTCATATATTTGCAGAATAAAGCACTCATCATGCTGACAGCTTATATGCTTACAGTACTGTTTGTTTTTATCATTAACAAATACATGTGAGAGCATTCTAATGTGTAGTTTATCAATGTGGAGCCAGTTTTACACACTTTGGGTAGATTCGGAGTAAAAGTACTGCAAAGTGCAATATACAAGTGTATTGTATGTAAACCTGTCACACACAGTGCATAACATATAAGTAAGATAAAATAAAAGTGACAATTTAAACACTGAGAATATAAAAATATATTATTTTATGTAAGATCTTTATCTGAAAGGAAACAAAAGCTGTCAGATTAACGTAGTGGAGTAGAAAGTACAATATTTCCCTCTAAACTGTAGTGGAGTGGGAGTGTAAAATAGCAAAACCCGAAAGAAACCAGATTAAAGGGTAAACATGCACCGAATAATCTGACTACTGGGGAAAAAGCTCGATGTGTTTATCTGATTTCTCATAATCAGATAATGGCTTTTATCTGATAAAGCACATCGGATCATGCTGTTTACATGACCACTTGAATAATCAGGTAACTCCAGAAATCAGATAATGATCGATTTATTAGTGTGCATGTAAACGCGCTCAGTGTTGGGGGACAAGGGGTCACAGAAAATGAATGGATGAGAAGCGTTTGTCGCACATTAAAATCCAGTGATCATTTGTTTTTACAGTTTCTGTCGTGAGTAATGGTGTCACTGTGGTGATTTAAAAAAAACACCCTTCAGTGTTTTCTTTAAAAATCTGTGGTAAATATAAATAAATAAATAAATGCATAAATAAATGAATGAATAATACAACCATTTAAATTTAAATTCCCTTTCCTGTGCTGAAAAAAATATTTGACATGGCCTCCCCTTTTTGCCCCCTTATGCTGTATTAAATATTCATTAAATGTATTTATTGCATTTAAAAAAAATAAAAAAAATTCTGTTTTAAATTATAAATGTAATAATTTTTATATTTTAAATCTAGATTTTAATTCTGAACAAAACCAGTCAGTATTTATGACTAATAATCATAAAGATCATCAATGAATTAAATTACTTATTTATCAAATACTCTTATCAATGAACTCAAATCATGACTTTAAATCTTTTATTCACACAGAAACTCTGAAATATAATTTTTGCTGTCAGGCCAGTCAGTCAGTAAACAATCAATCAATCAAACAAACAAACAAACAAACAAACAAACAAGCATCTTATAACCAACTCAGAGATCGACCACACATCATCACACAGCGCTGTCTCACTGATTTCACTGTTTTTAAACGTGGATTTTAACCAGTCTGTCGCACGAATGGTGTTTTCTCTCAAACCTCTTAACTGCGTGGAGTCATCGTGGATTTTATGAGTTTTTTCATGAGTGTCGTGTTTATGGACTTGATGCTCTCGGGACTCTGATAAACTTTCAACAAGACATCCAGCCTTCAATACTGCCGTGACTTCTTTATCCAATGTGGCAGTTCCTCTGTCGTTTGGATGTCACCTGTCGGCACTCCAGCAGAGATATGCAAAGGTGGATGCGGACAGAACGAAACGGAAACGTGGCCGGCTGACAGCGGTACGAGGGAGGACGCGTGGACGGAGAGGAGGGGTGCGCCAGAGGCTACGCAAACTCGGGCTGCGCCGCTTCAGGTGTGCGTGAAGTGCACACCGGATTATAAAACTGCCTGTGTGATCGCACTGAAACCTGGCTCAAGGAACACGACTCGAGTCAGGAGTATAGTATTGATGGCTTCGGTCAACCTATCCGGCGTGATCGTGACGCACAGCTGACTGGCAAAACACAGGGAGGGGGCGTGTGCTTGTATATCAACTGGTGCAAGACTGTGATAATAAGGGAATCTATCTGTAGCCCTCACATTGAGCTGCTGTCTGTTCCACTGCGCCCGTTTTACTTACCACAGGAAATCCCACAGGTTTTTATGACAGTGGTCTGTATTCATCCAGAGCCAACATCCACTATTGTTAAACTTGTGCACTGTTTCCAAAGCATTTCCTCTGATGCCCCACATTTCATACTTGGTGATTTAAATACTTGCAGTCTCAGACAGGCCCTTGGTCACCTTTACCAGTATGTAACCTGTCCAACAAGATTTTAATTCTGAACAAAATCAGAATTCTGGACTTGTGCTATGGCACCATAAAAGGGGCATATAAATAGTATGCAATTGCATCACTTGGCTCTTAAGACCATAATTGCGTCTTTCTAGCACCAACCGGCACTGACTTGAGCTGACGGACACTGTATCAGGATACATTTCCTTTTGTGAGCAAATGATCATCCCCAGGAAGACAGTTACAGTATACCCAAATAATAAACCTTGGGTCACTAAATCTCTTAAGAATATTTTAAATCAGAAAAAGCTAGCTTTCTACCAAGGAGACATTCACCAACAAAAAGAGGCCCAAAGACTGTTGAAGAAGGAAATAAAGCTGGCCAAAATGAAATTTAAAGGCAAAGTAGAGGATGAACTTAGGAATGGCCACAACGCCTGGAGAGCATTTAAATCTATGGGGGTAATGCAGGATAAAAAAAGGGAACTTTTCAATCCTGATAAGCCTGACTCTGTCCTGGCAGATGAGTTAAACCAAGTCTATGTGAGATCTGACACATATCATCACTCCGATAAATTGACTGAATTCAGGGTTTCTTCAGACGGCAGCCAGATCCTTATTGATGAATTTGAGGTCACAAAAATATTTGAAAAAACCAACATGAGGAAAAGTTGTGGGCCTGACGGGATCAGTGGTCGGCTTCTTTAAAATCATGCTCCATTTTTGAGTGACGTTTTCACATTCATTTTCCAGCTCTCTTTATCTCTAAAGAAAGTTCCCACATTATGGAAAGAATCCATCGTCGTCCCTGTGGCCAAAAACGCTGAATGATTATCGACCAGACCTACTTCTTTAGTAATGAAAGGATTTGAACGCATCATGAAGCGGAGCCTTTTGTCGATGACTCAAAGTGTTATTGACCCTCTCCAATTATTAACTTATCAACAGCGTAAGGGCAACTTTGCTAAATCAGGTTGTTGGACGCTTGGAAGGAATGAGGGCTCATGCTCGTTTATGCTTTGTTGATGTCTCGTCAGCTTTGAACTGTATGCAGCCCTACAGTATATTTTAGCTAACAGGCTCTCTGAAATACCTGGCTTTGACTTTGACACTATATGTTGGCTGGTTGACTTCCTGACTATGAGGTCGCAAAGAACTTGGGTCAGTGGCACAACATGCTCTACAGGCTCACCCCAAGGGTGTGTCTTGTCACCCTTACTTTCTGTGCTGTACACAAATGATTGCCAGAGCACAGATGACTCAAGATTCATTGTAAAGTTTGCAGATGTTTCGGTTATTGTCAGCGTCCTGCAGGACCGTGACCATGCATGGCCCTGTTATGGACAATTTCATTGAATGGTGCAATAATTCATGCTTACAACTAAACGTCAGTAAAACTAAAGAAATGCTGATCAACCGTAAGGAAGCTGAGGGATTCTAATGTTGACAGATCGCTTTTAAAAATGTTCTATTCATCTTTTATTGGGTCGACTTTAACTTGTGCAGTGATTTGCTGGTATGGGAACCTCAGCATCACTAATAAAAATCGTCTGGGAAGTATCGTTTGCCAAAAAATCACCAGCACTAGCTTGCAGCAGCTTGACAGTGTTTATCAAGCAAGAGCCATTCAGAGGGCAAAGGTCATCTTGGCAGACCCACATCACCCTATGCTGAGCTTCCACTTTTGCTGTCAGGAAAGAGATGTACCTTCTCTAAGAGGGCCAAGTCAGTCAAGGAATATAGATTTGATGTGTTTGAAAAGAATTGAATTTGCTAACACCGGGTGACACTGTTCAAAAAAACAAAAGAGTTCAACACAATATTAATGAAAAGAAGAATCAATCTCCTGCTGTGACCAAGAACAACACTGATATTAAACAGCAGAGTGAAGATCAACATTTCTACCCGGTGTTATCACACGAACAGCGGCTTCAGGTCTTGTGTCAGCTGAACAGTGACAGTAACAAACTTCACATAATAAATGATGTCAGAGGAAAACTTTGATTTTATTGGAGAAAATAAGCTCAGACATATTTTACAGACACTTCAGCCTCCTCTTTATGTTCAGATGTCAAATATCAAAGAACAAACAGATGTGACGTCACAGCGCAATGTTTAAACTCAGTCACATGTTAGAAATGAAGGCGGCGTCCTCTCGTACTGTTCTTGTCCACAGTGATGAGCGAGACTGTTTTAAAAGCATCAGGCTTCGTCGGTTGATGTGTCCTTGCCTGCAGATAAAGACACACACACCCAGAGATGAGAGAAACTAACTGTGCTGTGTGTGCACTCTGCCAGCAGGGGGCGCTGAGTCACAAGAGTTTAATTTGGAAAGAGGAAGGAAAAACAAAAAGCACCTTTCAACAATAAAACAAATTTAGGGTGTTTTTACAGAAGAGAGAGACATTTAGGAAAAAACACCAGATGACATAAAGATGTTTAAACACGATCAAAACAAAGTAAAACAGAATTAAAATAAGATCAGATGAAAAAAAGAATAAATACAGAATAAAAATTACAGTTTATTGTAAGATGTGAAAAAATTTTGATTTAATATACAGTGACAAACAAAAGCTCTAATTTAAAGGGACAATTCTTTATTTTGTTGTGGGGCTGCGTGAGGCACTGATCCAGAGTCAGTGTTTTACACACTGTAGATGTGAGTTTGGAGAAGTAGGCTGGAGTCTGACAGGAAGCTGAGTGACGTCCTGCTGTGGGCGGGGCACCAACAAAGTGTATCAGTTACAGTGTGTGATGTATTGAGAGTATTTTCACAGCTTCACTTTAATGTCAGACTGATTCCCAACTGGAAAATTAAGCCTTTACATCTCTCTCTTCTTCACAGTTTTTGTAACTGTGTGACTTTGGTGTTTTAAAGGTTTAATTCAGATTCAGCAAAGTCACACAGTGACACAAACACACTAACAGATGGAGGCAGCAGTCGACCAGCAGCTCCTGCGTTCACTGAGGTTAAATCACTGGTTTTCTCAATGGAGTCTGGATCAATCAATCAATCAGATTTTATTTATATAGCACCTTTCAAAACAAATTAATGTCATTCAAAGTGCTTCACATTTTGATTGAAAAATACAGAGAATAAAAAGTTAAATCAGAAAAAGGAGTGGGAAACTAATGCACACTGTGTCATACAATAAGAATTTAAAACAATAATAGAAGATAAAACAAGGTCAAAACTACTGTGCTGCTAATGAATATAAAAAAAATTAAAGATTCAAAATAACATGGAGGATAAAATATACAATAAAATAAGATCTAAAAACAATCAGGGAAACAGCAATAAGACAAATACAGATAAAACTAATTAATAGAATCATTATAAAACAACATAACTAACGTAGGACACTGAGGACTGTCTGACGTTAACATAAAGCAGTGACAATACTCTCAGTGAAGTGCACACTCAAACTGTTGTAGATATTTTTAGATGAGACTTTTATTAGGTGTCTAAAATATGTCTTGCTGCTGACCCCATCCACGCCGTACATTGTTAGCCTCTGCAGCACATCTCGACGTGTGGTCGGAGAATTATTTTTACTTTAATATTGATTTGTTATGTTCCACCATTTTAAAATGTCTTTGTCACTGGGACTACACTTCACAGAGAAGGCTCTGTGTCTGTGCACGAATCTAATGTTGAGCCTGGATGAGGCCTCAGGGAGCAGTAAATGTATCATGTCAACATATAGATTTGTGTGTGTGTGTGTGTGTGTGTGTGTGTGTGTGTGTACGTACAGTCAGGTTTGATTGGAGCTGGAGGAGGAGGAGGAGGAGGAGGAGGAGGAGGTGTGGCGCAGGTGTAGGACACCTCCAGGTACCTGGTCTGCTCCTTACAGGGGTATTCACCAAACACCAGCTCAGTGACGGGGACCTGACAGGACCTCTTGTTCCCACAGCTGGAGACAGACAGACAGACAGACAGACAGACAGACATTATAAAGGTGAGAACTGCACATCTGGACGTCCTGACTGTCAGTGAGACACAGTGAGCAGCTGAGGCCAGTGACGCTGCCGTTAATAAACCAGTCTGAGTCACTGGTTTTTGTTCTCCTCTCACTCTCATGATGGAGTGACGTCCACGTGTTTAAATCCTTTCTGAATTATTTTCTCTGCACTACAGATGGTTAAAGTCACGACACCTCATCCTGACGATCCTAAACTCCACATAGACTCTGCTAATGTTATCCTCCTCATCCTTCTCTCGCTTGCTTGTCTTTTTGTCGTCTTTTTATTTGTTCAGTTTAGTGACATCATTATGTATTTTTTTAACCCTTAAGACCACCTCTATCAGGAGGTGAGGACTATTATTGGGGTTTTCAAAGTTAAACAAACTGTGGCAGTAGTAAAGAAGTGAAAACAGAATTTCTAAAACAACAATCATTATGAAAGGATCCCTACAGAGATAGAGCTTTGTGTTTAACCAGACACAGCCCTGAAATCACCGTCACCAAACCCACCAGACTCCATTTAGATCAACAGTCATCTTATCATCATTAAACACACTTCATTCAGTCGACAGAAACAAAATAAAACTTTCCACTGTTCAACAATCACCAGCTCTGGTTTTGGTGCTGTGGAGCTCTTCTGCCCTCAAGGACAAAACAATAGATACATTAATGTACAGAGAAGTGTTCCTCTTACAGATCCTCCACCACCATCTCAGCCCAGGGGAAGGAGCAGTAGTTGTCCGGTCCGTCATCTGGGTAGCGTTTTCCCTCCCCGCACCTCGTCCCCACCCCGACTTTATACAGGATGTGATCCAGCTTTATCTTCGCGCCAGCATCTGCAGGAGAGAGAGAAGGAAGGGTCAGAAAAATAACACCATGTTTTATCTGTAAACCTTTTAGCAGAAGTCATAAATCGGGTTATGTTTGTTAATTCAGTCCAGTTCACTTTGAGGAGGAACAGGAGCTCTGTGCCATTTGTTATTCACGTATGTCCAACAGGCCAGAGGTGAGCTGAGAGGTGTCTGATTTGAAGGTACTTGTCCATAGTCAGTGTTGTTTGTGGTGTTGTGGGACTTTGATGTTTTAAAGTGTTTGTTCAGATTCAAAGTCACACATTTTTTAGGTGGCAAAATACTTTTTTCTGCTGACCTGTCCACAGCAGCACATTACTGAGGCTGCTGTCAGCCCTAGAGTGGTCTCCTCTGGTCTGAATCAGGGACTCATGTTGTTCCAAAGTTGTATAATTGCCTAGAGTTGGTTGGTGTTCTCACGGCAGCATTTACAAGAGGACCAGATCAAATGCCTTGTGTGAGAAAGCTGCTCTTGATTGGTCAGAATTTCCATGTGGGAAAAATCCAGGAAGTAAAGCAAACGTTGAAGAAGAGTACACTTGCAAGATAAATGTGACACTTTCTAATGTCACAATGGAGGGACAACTACGCAGGTTGATTTTAGCGCTGCTCATCGTGGACTATATTGCTGTCATTGTTCATTTTAGTCAAACCATACAGTTTGAAAACGAGGCAAACGCGGCTCCAACTAGAAAACAATGTTTTGATGCATTGGATGTGCTGAATGTGCATATTAAGGCAGTACAGGAGGAGGTGCACATTAATAATCCTCCAGGACTGTAACATGCTCATGTTTAACCCAAACAATGTGTCATGTGACTGCAGTTGCTTCACATCCAGGTCGCAACACCTTCTCACCACAAACCAACCGCACCAGAGTTCATTTGGAGCCGGACTGAGACCACCTCTTCAAGAAGGTTAGGTTCAGTGAAAGTGGTGATGGAACAATGAAGGACAGGAGGATGAGAGTTTCTGTGTTTTCTTACCACATGACATCTCAGCAGTTTCATTGACGCAGGCGTAGATGACCTCTCCCTCTGTCAGAACACAAACAGGTCAGACATCATCATCATCATCATCATCATTAACTGGTCAGTGTTTTCTTGAGTCTCTTCGACCTTATTTTATTTATTTATTTTTATTTACCAGGAAGTCCGACTGAGACTGAAAATCTCTTCCATCATAGGCCTGGCTGAGGCAGCAGCCAATCAAGACACATTTAAAACACGTGATACAAAAATCCACAATAAAACAACAACTATTCAAACACAGCGGCCTCTCAAGAAAAACAAGCACGTGTCTATGTCACCACGTTCTTTATGACGCACTTATTTTGTATTTAGAGTCAAACTTGTCCAGGAAACTGAAACTTCTGATATTTTGATTTTAAACAGCATGAAGATTAATTTGTTATGAAACTGTGAGAAAGAACATTAAGTCAAAAGAGAAAAACATTAACACCAAACTCAAAGTCATCAGCTGTGTCTCAATTTAGGGGCTGCAGCCTTCGAAGACCGATTGCGTCACATCGGTGCGACCAAGGCCGTCCAGTTTCGAAGGCTCCTTCAGATGCGGCAGAGACATGCAGCCTTCTTTCTCAGAATTTGGAGGATGCAACGGATGAATCCTTCGTGGCCCAACCTATCCCAGGATGCATTGCGTGCTGGTGTCGACTATATATTAAGTGAATTTTTAATTGTATATACTTTATTAATCCCCGAGGGGAAATTCAATTTTTCACTCTGTTGTCAATTACACACAGGTCCGAACACACACATGCACAAACTGGACCTATACATGCACTAAGTGGAGAGATGTCAGAGTGGGCTGCCCATGACAGGCGCTCTGAGCAGTTGGGGGATTCGGTGCCTTGCTCAGGCAGTGCCCAGGAGGTGAACTGGCACCTCTCCAGCTACCAGTCCACGCTCCATATTTTTGGTCCGGACGGGGACTCGAGCAGGCGACCCTCCGGTTCCCAAACCAAGTCCCTATGGACTGAGCCACTGCCGCCCCCCAGTTGAAGTTAATTAACAGTTGTTAACTAGCTAACGGTTAACTGTTGTTAACATTACGTTAGCTAAAAGCACACAGCTTAAACAATCTGAATTTAATAAGTTTACTTGAAAACGCTCCATCAGCCTGAAATATATCAGATGGCGGCGTCTCCAGCGGTGAATCATCTCCTCAAGTATTAAATTAAACATATATTTAGGGCTAACTACCTTACTAGCTTACTTCTTCTTTAGTCAAGCGCAGCTGGTTGCTAGGTAACAGTAACTCCAACAGGTTGGGGTGAGAACTGGTGAAGTAACCAGTAAATCCTCCGCAGACCAGACCGTTCCATTTCAGAGACCGTTTGATTTGGCTGATGCGGTCTTCAAAGGACGCGGCCGACATTGACCGCAAAGGCCACATCCTTCAAACGCTGCAGCCCCTGAACTGAGACTCAGCTACCGATTCAAGAACATTTTTACAAATGATGTAAACATGACCACCACTGTAACTTCAAGAGTCAGTCTGATTAAAAACTTACCAGCCGCACGAGTGAAGTACCAAGCTGCAGCCAGCACTGAAAACACAGGTTCATCAGAGTTACAACTTTTATCATTTTGACACTTTAACACTGCAGCAATTCACATCAATATATGCAGACATCACAAATTAAATGTTTCTACATTTGCACCCTGGTTCACTCCGGAATCTTCGAAATCCGGCGCTTAAGCAGTGACTTGCAGCGTCAGACACTGATGAATAAAGCCATCCTTTATTGTCGGCATGAAACACAACTGGTCGCTGTTATAGTTTAACGGCGCTCGATGGCGTCAGGGTGAAACGCAGCAAGAACAAAAGTCAAGACGGCAAAAGTCCAAGCAGGGCGGGAGTGGTGATGGATGGGTCCAATAAACACCAACTTTCACCCAGGAGAGTGGTGTTCACGGCTGTAAGATTATAAAGCCAACTCATTCTTTTTTCCAAAACCCAACCATGTGAGCTTGTTGTTGGAAGCAAACTGTTGCTGTGTGAACCTGCCGTGAAAACCTTTCTTTGGCTTGGAAGAAAAAGGTCGTAGCTTTTATGCACACATATTTTTGAGGGCTCATGATTTAAACAAGAAGCCAGAAAAGTTTCAGTTGTACTGGGAGGGGATGTTCGATGTCCTGATGCCATGGAGACAGGTGTATGATCTTATTTATGAAGTCACATTATCTTCAATGAAAAATTCTATACAAAATACTGCCGACAAGAAAAATGCTTTTTGCTCAGGGAATGGACCAGGATGGAAACTGTTGATTCTGTGAATCTGAAACTGAAGATATGTTGCATTTGTTTTGTGTCTGTCCTCACATGGCAACTTTTAGGACGACTAAAAAAAGATGGCGTGAGGTTTGATTATTTTATCCATGTGCCCTCAAACAGTAATGCTCAGAGAACTGAGAAATGGTTGTTAGCATTCATTAAAACTGTTTATTAGGAAAAGATTTATTTTTGAATCAAATGTTTTCTTTCCTTCTTAAAACATTTCTTTATGTTTGAAGACATCATCGCTACAAGGCAGGTGAAACTGAATGACCGATAATATTGACTATTGTGATCCAAGCCAGGTTTAGAAGGCGGCTGATAATGACATCATTATTTAGTTGTTTTCAGCTGTTTGTGTTGTTGTTGATTTGTTTTCTTGTGTATCCTTCCTTTTACTACTGTGAGTCTATGTCAGTGATTTATGATGTGTTATAGTGTCGTTGTGTAATTTGTATTTGTATTGTTTAGCTGTCGATTGGGACAGAAATAAAAGCTGTTGTGAAGATCTGACTGCAGCTGACATACACAAACATCACAACCTGGAATCAGTTCATCTTTACCTCCTAAAAGTATTTTGTAAATGTCAACATGTGTAGAAATGCCAAAAGATGAATGCCAAATGTTTTTGCCAAACAAGAGAGATCTAAATACGTACTATTAATAAAAATGAGCGACTTTGTTGAAAAATTTGAGAAACTTCTGACACTTTGAGCATTTAAATAATCAGTGAGGAATCATGTGAACACTCCAGCATCAGCAAATTAAATACAGTTTGAACCATAAAGTAGAACAAGACAAAGAAATCACACTTGTTTAAATTTCTTCTTTTTTCCCCTGTTCATGCGTCACAGTGTGGGACCACAGTGTTCAGGAGATAAATCTGCATCCTGACATTTATAATATACTACATAATACTCTTGTTTCCAGGCTTGAGTCTTGAACAGACTCAAAACTCAGAGTCAGATTTAACAGTTTGCATTCTGAGAAAAGCCGCCAGGACGTCCAGGGTATAAAATATAAATGCTATAAATAAAAACCACACACACAAACACACACACACACACACACCAAACACTGCATGTCTGACTGAAGCAGCTACTCACAGCCGAAGGCGACCAGCCTCAGTGGGACCATGTTGTTGTCTCTCAGCCTCCTCTTCTGTTGTCCACCTGCAGACACTCTGACAGTGAAAGCAGCATCTGGACGTCAAGGTATTTATGTGTCCGTCCTGACGGCAGACATGCCGACGCCTGTCCCGCCGACGCAGGCATGCAGGGCCTCCTGACCCAGATGTGATGAACATGTAAAACCCTGTGGAGCTGCAGGAGACAAATCTATAAAATCCACAGGTTTCAGGACCTTTAACACTTTCAGTCCCAGCTGCACCTCCGTGTTTCTCATTAACAGGCTTAAAGCTGGAAGAGAAAACATCTGGATCCGTTACACGGGTGGAAACTCTGCAAACTAACAGGCCCAGATTTAATAAATCTGCATGTTTTAAAGAACCTATAGCTTTATTTATACAGCAGTGCATATACAAGGTGCATATAGGTGACTTTAATCTCTGTGACAGCTTAAATCCCATCATCATCCTCACTGTGACCTCGTCACATGTCCACGTCTGGTCATGGACTTTCCACGTCCACATATGACGTCCAAGGTACCCTGGGTGTGTTGGTTGTTGACGTTTTGGGACGCCGTGTCAACTTCAGCCTGTTACATGCATTGTCTGTTTTCAAAATACACTTCTGTTTTCACAGGAAATGCACAGTTTGCATACAGTCTCTTTCAAAATAAAAGCACTACGTCGGTACAACTCTGTGAATTGATGTTTCTTTCCTTCAACAACAAACGCACATGGTTTGGTTTAGAAAAAAAGAACAGGGTTTGGCTTTAGAATCTTACAGGACGCGAGTACCGCTCTCTCGGGTGAAAGTCAGTGTTTGTTGGACCCATCCATCGCCCCTCCTGCCTGTACCAGTCGTTAAATTATAGCAGCAATCGTCCGCGTATCATGCTGACATTAAGGAGCACTTTATTTCGTTAGTTTCTGGCGTTGCATGACACTGCCCAAGCGCTGGATTTCGACGACTTCGGAGTGAGACCTGGCTCTAACAACAGACCACAGTGAGCAAACACTGACCCATTTTCCTAAAATCTTGGTTGGTTCTTACTGACCTGCAGCTCCCATAGAGGTCGAATAACTCCACACGTCTCCAGTTTTTAAGGTGGGAAACAACCAAGCCAATCAGAGCTTTGTAGGCGGGATTAAAATTAAGACTTTTTTTTTTAATAGAGGAAAAATAACAACATGAAAATGATGATGATTGTGGATGAAATGTTTGCAGCTGTAAAATGACTTTCAGAAACAATAATTCTTAAAATGGAAAGAGACAGCTTTTAAACTTTCACCCCCTCACTCAACATATTCTAGTAGTGTCATTGTTACTGCCACAAAGACAAGCAGATTGCTTCCCGAGACTCTACAACAGTTTCTACTGTGACTTCAGTCGCTCCATGTCTGTCATTTCCTCTGCTGGGGACAGCAACTGCAATGAACTTCCTCTTTGGTAACTAGGGATGGTTACCAATAGCTACCGGTGAAAACTAAGGGCTGCCCTCTTCCTGTTTTGGTCAAAGCACTTCCTTTTAGCCGTAAATGGAGCCTTTATTTTCCCAGGAGATTGTATCTGGTGGCAGAAAGAACTGCAGAATGAAAGCCAGGCTTATAGGGATCTGATCTAAACACAGATGGTGTCATTAATCTATAGCCATTACACTGTGCTGTCAACATTTATAAGTCCCTCCAAAATTGTGTGGGCTGTTTTTGGGACTGTTTCTGCCTGAAATGCTGATTTTATCACAACTGTGATAGATGTTGTTGTTGTTGTTTACAGGCATTTTTTTGTAAAGAAGCTGCGAGGGCAAGTGAACATTGCAAAAACAGTTGTGCAGGATTTGGAGCCTTTAATACAAGCATGAAGTGTTTCCACAGAGTTAGAATCCACTTAAGGATGGTAGGGAGTTGGGGGGGCATAAACAGCTAATTACTGACGAACATATGTCATTGTTTGTTTATTCTCTGCAGTAATAAAAAAAATCCAATGGCCGATAAATAAGCCTAACGCCTGCAGCACTCTTTTATACAACACAACAAAAACCTGCCTCAAATATCAGCGCAGCATTTAATCAACTTGTCTCTGACTCGAGGTGATGTGTCATGAAGGTCGTACTGATTGCACATGGGAGCCTAGAGATGTATGTCAGAAATGATAATGACAACCTTTTGGAACAAAATGATTTGACTGACAGAAGGACAGAAAATTTTCTTCACTATCACAATTCTACTTTTAAGATTTTGAGATTTTACAGCTGAACACAGAAACAAAATAATTATCTCTCCTTTTTCTTTAAGGAGTCAAAACCAAAGAGAAACTTTGAGGGATAATTACTGCTCAGGACCCACCACGACATCTAAAACTCTGAAAATGTCCCAACATGCATCAGCAGCTTTCTGAAGAAGTCCAGGTGGCGGCCTCAGGCTCATAAATACCAAAGTCCTCTGCAGCAGCAGCTCAGCAACAGGAGGCCAGCGTCATTATGAGCTTACATAACTGACGACAGCTTTTTAACTCACACGCAAGTTCACATGTTTTATGATTTAACTTTAATGATCTGTGAACAGTTAAGAGTTGTGTTTTTAATGAATATTTGTATGCGTTTCATGTATGTGGAGCGTCATAGGTTCACTCATTCTTGATCACTGAGACAAAACATTATTCTGTGTTAATTTTTAAAATTTTAATTCTTCAATTTAGCTGTGAACATATTTTTTAAAAGATCAAAGTCTTGAAGGTTAAACCCTTTAATCTGCCAACCTCCAAGACTTGAATTTTGTCGATTCCATCAGGCACTGAAAACGTCACAGCGTTACAAAATATGAAGGAAAGGTTGAATGATTTTTGTTAAATTAAATACAAGATTATTTAATCAGCTGTATGGGGAGTTGACCTGTTATGGTTGAGAGACACCAGATAGCAATATTATTTAATGAATTTATCAAAAAATAGAAAGTATACCAGGAGCAGCATTCACGCCTTTATAGAAACTACATTTTTACAGCGATGTTAACAGTACATACTGTTAGTTTTAGATTTTGACAACTTTTAACACTTTTGTTTCTTTTTGTTTTTTGAAGTTGTTAATTTTTGTTTGGGACGAGGCTGTTTTCAGGCAAAGGGCAAATTTAAAGTTTTAAAAAATAAAATATGATCAAAACATTTTATAAATCAGATTTATTTTATTTCTTTAAAAATACATTTTTAGCCCAGAAGACTGAATCAGCTTCAACAGAAAACTATAACAGCTGTTTGGTTATTTAAAATCATCTTTGTGAAGAGGAAGTCAGATGAAATATTTTAACTAATGTTGATCATATGCATTTAATTCTAACATTCTAACAATTCACAATATACAGCATATGGCCTGGTAAACATATCATCCTAAATATCAGAATGTGCTCAGAGTGAAGTTTTAAAAAGTAATATGTAAAACAACTATTTGTAAATGAGACCCTCAAACAAACAGGTTGCTCCTGAACTTCACAGTAACACCTTCAGTGTTTGTAGCTTTAAGAATACTTTTTGGCTGCTGGGAGACTTCTGTTTTTTTAAACCTTACCCCGTGACTATTTTTTACTTTCACTTTCACTGATGACTGTGTCGCAGCATGGATTGAAGCAGGTGAGTGAAGTAGGCTTAAACTAAACAAAGAAAAAGAAGAGTAATTTAAGTTAGAGTGGTCCGTCAGAGCTGTTGATGGATTTGCAGTGAGTTGCATGTGTAGTATAGTGGTTATAACCAGCCAAGTTAACAATGTCTGAAGCGGAAACAGACAATGCCCATCCAACAGTCTGCAAGAAATGGGATGATTTTTGTTTCTGTCTGAACTGAGAGTTCCTGATATGTTTCACCTCTAAAATCTCTCTGAAATGAGATTAAGGAGACGACTGTGACAAATGTTAAAGTCACTTTTTGGCTTAAGTGAATTGTCGAGACAACAGCAGACAGGTTTTCATAGAGTAGTGTCATGTATTGGGTTACGTACAGTACAGGCCAAAAGTTTGGACACACCTTCTCATTCAATGCGTTTTCTTTATTTTCATGACTATTTACATTGTAGATTCTCACTGAAGGCATCAAAACTATGAATGAACACATGTGGAGTTATGTACTTAACAAAAAAAGGTGAAATAACTGAAAACATGTTTTATATTCTAGTTTCTTCAAAATAGCCACCCTTTGCTCTGATTACTGCTTTGCACACTCTTGGCATTCTCTCCATGAGCTTCAAGAGGTAGTCACCTGAAATGGTTTCCACTTCACAGGTGTGCCTTATCAGGGTTAATTAGTGGAATTTCTTGCTTTATCAATGGGGTTGGGACCATCAGTTGTGTTGTGCAGAAGTCAGGTTAATACACAGCCGACAGCCCTATTGGACAACTGTTAAAATTCATATTATGGCAAGAACCAATCAGCTAACTAAAGAAAAACCAGTGGCCATCATTACTTTAAGAAATGAAGGTCAGTCAGTCCGGAAAATTGCAAAAACTTTAAATGTGTCCCCAAGTGGAGTCGCAAAAACCATCAAGCGCTACAACGAAACTGGCACACATGAGGACTGACCCAGGAAAGGAAGACCAAGAGTCACCTCTGCTTCTGAGGATAAGTTCATCCGAGTCACCAGCCTCAGAAATCGCAAGTTAACAGCAGCTCAGATCAGAGACCAGATGAATGCCACACAGAGTTCTAGCAGCAGACCCATCTCTAGAACAACTGTTAAGAGGAGACTGCGCGAATCAGGCCTTCATGGTCAAATAGCTGCTAGGAAACCACTGCTAAGGAGAGGCAACAAGCAGAAGAGATTTGTTTGGGCCAAGAAACACAAGGAATGGACATTAGACCAGTGGAAATCTGTGCTTTGGTCTGATGAGTCCAAATTTGAGATCTTTGGTTTCAACTGCCGTGTCTTTGTGAGGCAGAAAAGGTGAGCGGATGGATTCCACATGCCTGGTTCCCACTGTGAAGCATGGAGGAGGAGGTGTGATGGTGTGGGGGTGTTTTGCTGGTGACACTGTTGGGGATTTATTCAAAATTGAAGGCACACTGAACCAGCATGGCTACCACAGCATCCTGCAGCGACATGCCATCCCATCCGGCTTGCGTTTAGTTGGACGATCATTTATTTTCAACAGGACAATGACCCCAAACACACCTCCAGGCTGTGTAAGGGCTATTTGACCAAGAAGGAGAGTGATGGAGTGCTGCGGCAGATGACCTGGCCTCCACAGTCACCGGACCTGAACCCAATGGAGATGGTTTGGGGTGAGCTGGACCGCAGAGTGAAGGCAAAGGGGCCAACAAGTGCTAAACACCTCTGGGAACTCCTTCAAGACTGTTGGAAAACCATTTCAGGTGACTACCTCTTGAAGCTCATGGAGAGAATGCCAAGAGTGTGCAAAGCAGTAATCAGAGCAAAGGGTGGCTATTTTGAAGAAACTAGAATATAAAACATGTTTTCAGTTATTTCACCTTTTTTTGTTAAGTACATAACTCCACATGTGTTCATTCATAGTTTTGATGCCTTCAGTGAGAATCTACAATGTAAATAGTCATGAAAATAAAGAAAACGCATTGAATGAGAAGGTGTGTCCAAACTTTTGGCCTGTACTGTAGGTCACATGGGGAGAAAAACAGGAGAATGAACGGCCGCAGCCCGGAGGCCTGCAAGGCAGACTTCAAGTGTTACTGTCGGTTTGGACAATAAAGCAAGTAAAAGAAGAAGCTTCATGTCATGATTAGGTTCGGAATGCACTGTCTTATTGAGTATTAAGATGGGCACACAACAAGTAGTATGCAGCAGTGTTACATGAGACTCTGCCTGAACTTGTTTTGGCTCCTTTTCATTATGCTGAAAGAAGGAAACATCTTTATTACATTTACATCACAGAGCAGTGTTGGGGAGGTTACTTTTGAAATGTAATAGACTTGAGCAGAGGTGGCAAGCTTTACAATCAAAAGAGCCATTTTGGCCAAAAAATTAAATAAATTATCTGTCTGGAGCCGCAAAACACATTTCAGCTTTACAATGTAAGTAACAGCCTATCTGCATGTTATTCACAAAAGCCAATGTGCAGCTTTCAAATCTCCCGACTACTGTGACACTTCAGAACAAGAGCATAGAGTGTGTTTCATCTTACAAATACCTGGGCATTAGTTGTTAGTTTTCCTTTTAAGAAACACATTGCACTACTTGGGAAAAGGCTGAAGCTGAAATTGGATTTTTATTTTAGAAATAGAAACTGCTTCTCATTCTTGGCCAAAGAAAAAGACTGGTTTGTGATTGTTTGCGTATGTGGACTGAAGTCTGGGTAACATGTTTGCATTCTCCTTCCTTAATCATTCAATCATCAAAATCCGACACGTGGGCAGTGACTTGCGGCGTCAGCAACCATCGAACATAGGCATCCTTCACATCGGTGTGATGTGTGGCTGGTTGCTGTTATAGTTTAACTGCGCTAGGCGGTGTCAGGGGAAAACGCAGCAGGACAACAGTCCTAGTGGGGCAGGAGGGAGGGGTGGTGGATGGGTCCAGCAAACACAGACTGTCATCCAAGAGAGTGGTGTTCATATCCTGTGAGATTCTAAAGCCAAACCCTATTGTTTTTTCTAAACCTAACCACTTGTTTTTGTTGCTTAAACCCAACCGTGTGTGTTTGTTGTTGAAGGAAAATAAATGTCAATTTGCGGTGTTGTACCAACAGTGTCCCAGAACGTCAACAACCAACACACTCAGGGTACCTTGCACGTCGTATGTGGACGTGGAAAGTCCATGACCAAACGTGGACATGTGACGAGGTCACAGTGAGGATGTGTTGTCTTGACTGTGCTTGATTATGGGATGTATTATATATAAATGCACCCTCCCAGTCTTTGCATGCTCGGGTTGGCTGGCTCTCCTTACAGTTTTTCAAAATTTTCATTGGCATTCTCTTGTTTATGAAGCTATTCTTGACCTACATCCAGCTTATTTATGTGTGTACATTTCACAAAAAATTGAAAATGGCTCTGCTCTTTTCTCCGAATTTTTTTACTGTCTGTATCGAGGGTTCACACAGAGTTTGGCAAGCGAGCATTTGTGTATGCAGCTCCTCATCTGTGGAATCATCTGCAGAATCATGTGTAGTTGCTGTTTTCTGCATGAAGATCAGCTCTGCACTCAGGATTTCAGCTAAATAGGCTATATGATGTTTGTTAAGGTTGCTTAGCAACCTCAAATGCAACCTACCACTGCACTTTTGAAAGCTGGCACAAGTAGGCACAAGAGTAGCTCTGAGCGCCCAACCTCGAGTTTCTCAAGTGGTTAAAGATGTGTACAGTCCCTAATTTCCAGGGCTGGTACCTGCGGTTATTCCACAGGCTAGTTAATAACAGGAAATCCAAAGTGTGGGATCATTTTGAGAAGGTGAAGGACGAACCCAAGGTGATATGTAAACTCATCTTCATTGGTCAGCTACAAACATGACGTATCATGTGAAACATGGAAGTAGCTACATGCCCATTAGCCCACAGCGTCATTAACAGGCGGCTCGCTCAGTGTGTGACGTGCACTTGGAGATAAAATATAGGCCTATATTAATGAAGGTTCATTAGTACGGTTTGTATTTCTCTGTAATGTAGCACAGTGTTAACAATGTTACTGATACTATTCTTTCTCACACCTTCAACTCAAACCACCAAAATATATCATTTCATCATTACATTCATATCAGAAACATGCAGGAGACTAGTCCACTGATGGACCCTGATGAGGACTGTTGGTCCACTGATGGACCCTGATGAGGACTGATGGTCCACTAGGAAAATTATTAGTCAGGGGGCAGCCCTAAAAACTATACAACTATCATTCAATTAAAATGAGAGATAATCATCAAAGATAAAAACAGCTGTAAGTTGTAGGCTACATTAAAAAGATATGTTCTGAGTTGTTTGTCCATTAAATATTCAGTTTTTTGTTGAGATAAAGACTTGTGTGTGCATTGACTTAATTGTAACTATACTTTGTGGTGCTGGTATAAAAGTCTCATCTGACATTATAGTGCTGTGTAACTCAGCATCAAAAATAACCCACACACATTTGTGTACAAGTTTTTACATTTTACAAATTCATTTGACAAGACCAGTCATTTAAGTCTTTACAGTGCCCACAGTATATTTCTGGTCTCTCAGGTATTTCTTGTAATAAATGCAACATTCCTGTGTTTCCTTCTGCAGACTGATTTAAACAATCCTCTGATGTGTGTTGACCATCCAGTCCTGCTGATCATGTGGACCAGTCACAGCTTGTAACTATGACCACAACAACTGAATGGAGATTCTCACTTCTAATTAATAAAAAAAAAAACCTATGGCAGATCAACAATTCAACATAACAGCATCAACTGCAGGTACGTACACCATGTTAACGTATTAAGAGAAAATAAACAACGCTACAAACGCTGTCAAACGCTACAGGATGTCTTCTGAACATATGTTTTACTGTTTACTGATTTATTTAATTCACTAATTTATAAATGAATTTCAAAAGTTGTATTTTAATACTCTTCAATGGAGCTATTCAACTCTTCCGGTTTATTAAGTAAATTACTGTACTAATGTCCAAGTCAAAGGTCAGTGACGAAGCAAAAACCCTGACATGAATCACTTCTTGTCAACGTTACAGATCAGAAGCACAGAGAGTTGTTGACTAGAGATGATACGCCGTCTCATGGCGGTCACTTCCTGTCAACGTTACAGATCAGAAGCACAGAGAGTTGTTGACTAGAGATGATACGCCGTCTCATGGCGGTCACTTCCTGTCAACGTTACAGATCAGAAGTACAGAGAGTTGTTGACTAGAGATGATACGCCGTCTCATGGCGGTCACTTCCTGTCAACGTTACAGATCAGAAGCACAGAGAGTTGTTGACTAGAGATGATACGCCGTCTCATGGTGGTCACTTCCTGTCAACGTTACAGATCAGAAGTACACCCTTTTTTCCAACATTTTTTGCAAAATGTTAACATGTTAGTAAGAAGTTGAATGTGCCTTTCATCTGTGCTGTCCATGTGCCTTTGAGCAAGGCACTGAACCTTCTACTCCTGCTACTGTTACCAGTAAAATAAAGTATTTGTACTGCACAGTTTCTAGTGTAAATGTCTGAAGCTTTTTGTAAATGTGAATCAGGACAAACGGGAGAGATGAAGCCTGTGTGCATCATCATCCTGCAGTGTTTGGTACCAAGGTCTGCAACAGTGTTTGGGTGGGTGGGGCATGTCAGACACAAAATGCCTTAAGTTTTCGCCTTAAGTATAACACTTAAGGCTTCATTTCTCCTTAGCTGAGAGACTTTACAGTTGAACATAATCCCTTAAAAGGTTGCCTTTGTTAAGGAAAAACTCATTTAGTATAAATCCTGCTTTAGGTATAAGGCCAAGTCAAAGTTAAAACAAAAAAATACTTAAGTGAGCATTTTAAGGAAACCTTAAGGAGAAGACATAAGGGGGTTTTGTGCAACTGACTTTATTTTAAGGGAATCCTTAACTAGAACTTTAAAGAAAATCTTACCTGAAGGTGTTTTGGACAACCAACCCCAGGACCAAAGGTTTCCCAGCAGAACATTACATTGTAATGAGATGATCAGTGTTACTAACTTCATCTGTCAGTGGTTTTGATGTTGTAGCTGATCAGTGTATGTCCTAACAGGGCAGTCAAACCCAGAGAAATTATGAGCAGCTAAATATGTATCTGAATTAACAGTAATCACGCTGTAGCATTAAGTGAGATGTTTTATACTCCAGTACACTGATTTTATGCCAGAAGTTGTAAAGACAGCAAATGAAGGGCATTTAATAAAGCCCTGGAGTGCAGGAGTGCATGAACCTGGTCAAAGATTAACCATCTGTACGGGCTACTCTGAGAAGTAGAGCGAACACGCCCACGATGAGGCAGGGATCACTTCATTGCTCAACACTACACAGGATTGTTGCACAAAAAAATCCAGGAGCCGAGTGCAGATCTGAGAGCAGACAATTCATAAGTGCACAGAGGGAGCTTGAGAGCGTGGGGAAGACTCAAGCTAGAGAGCAGGAATTCCATGAAAGCAGCAATATCTGAGTGAAAGCAAACAATCTGAGCAAAAGCAGAGGAAATTTAAGTGCAAGCAGGGGCTATGTGAGCAGCGCCGTCGTATAGGGGGGAAAGGTGATGACAATTCTAAGGGCCCACAGCCCACTAGGGCCCACACACAGCCCCCAGTAGCCTCTATGACTAAATTATTATGCATAGACTTAACTAATATATATTCATACTAATGAATCCGAACTAAAACAAAGCCACAAAGTCACACAATATTTTAATTTTAATAATTTCAATAACCCCCTCGGCCCCTTCTTAAAAAATGGTTTGGTCCACACCACGGTTCGCTCTTCCTCATGGGAATTAAGTGAGCGCGAGCAAACTCCAGCAGGGAGTGAGGGAGATCAAATAGGCTAGGTGATGGCCCGCAAAAAACACAAAGCTGGACACCAGAAAAGACTTGAGAAGGAGGCCAGGAGTAGGAGCAGCAGAGCAGGGGCCCAGGACATCAAACAATTTTTCTCTAAGAATGGTGACAGTAAAACTACCGAGGGCGGCTGAAACAATTAGCCTACTTGTTCATTCATTTATTGTCTGTAACCTTACCTTTGATGGGGCGCAGGCTGGAGCCTACGTTAGCTGTCTCATCGGGCCGGGCTAAACTCTGGACAAGTCGCCAGTTCATTATAGAGCAACGATTCCTAGTGTAGCTAGCTAACTGAACATTACTAATTTGGAGGCTACGACAGCAGACTGTGTGTTTCACACATATCACTGTCGGACAGTGCTCCACATATGCACCCACTCAGAGGCTGCATTAAATTGTATTATGACGCATTCAAGTTCTACTCAGTAATTATGAGCATCATGCGAAGGTCAATTACGTTATCATGATGCGTTCAAATGTGGTCTTGTAAAAATGTGTTATTGTTGGGACGTTTGAATAGCCTAAATACAAAAAAGTTAAATGTTCAAAGATTTGTTGTTGTTGTTTGTTTTCATATCAATATAAAATAAAAGACACCATAACAGCTGACAACAACAAAGTAAAAAGACCATTTAGAATTTTGGACAGTTTACAATGACTTTTGAATGGTTTAAAAATATTTTTTGCCTGGCAAAGTGAAGCTGTCTGCCTAGAGCTACGGTACTAAGAAGCCCATTTAGATTTTGTGTATTCCAAGACTAGGTTAGTTCTGCAACAGTTTTTCCATGAAACATAACATTTAATGTTTACAATATATATTGTAATATATAATGGAACAATAAACCTTTATGCTCTGCTGCTCCAGAATCAGCAGTGGCTGCTTCGTCTGAGTTTGACCCCGCAGCAGACCCTCACCCCCAGCAGTCCAATGAAATAGCCTTGCTAGACTTTCAATTGAAAGTCAGCTAAGCCGACAGTTGGACTTCAAAGACCTCATCAGTGACTTTGCCAACAAAAAGGCCCGGCGTTTGGCTTTCTGATCAGACTGACAGTGAACAAACAAGCCAGTTTAAACCTAAATTGAGATTAGATGAGGCTTGTTTTTGTTTTTGATATTTATTTTACAACAACGTATTTCATGTGCTGTTTGTTTTACTTGCATATTTAAGTTAAATGCTACATATCTACCTTGGGCTCCACCTTGTGGACTATCTTGAGCCAGGACACTTTGTTTTTTTGCATATCAGTGCTTGATTGTTACAATAAAATACCCACTACCTATTTGTTGAGTGGTTAATTGAAAATGTATTTGCAATCAGAGGTGTAATAACGTGTTGCAAATCAGAGAAATGGGAATAAGACAACTAATAATACATAATTTACATAATAATATTCCGACTTGTTGAGGGGTTAATCGTAAAAAAGAAAACAAATTGGGTGTATTACACCAGGCACCGTCAAGAACACTGAAAAACAGAAAAATGAAGAAAAACATCATAATACACAGTTGTAAAAAAAAAAAGTGGCAATGAATGGGGTAGAGGGGCCCACACCGATATTCTTTTAGGGGGCCCAGAATTCCTAGCAACTGCCCTGTATGTGAGTGCGGGGGCAGGGTTTTGAGGAAAAGAAAACAAAATGTGAAAGTGAAAATGAATCTTGCTCTTTAAAAAAGACAAGAATAAAACGTTATAGCATTCAGTTTTATCAGAATTTAGGAGCACAAAAATTGCGTAACAACTACTTTTTTCAGAGCAGACAACAGGCCTTTAATTTAATAATTTGAGTGTTCCATTCCCCTGCAGGTCTGCTTATGAACACAAAGTCTCCATATTCTTTTAAAATTGGGAAAAAGGACCAGACAGTCTCTATAGTACCACAAGGCGGAGCCTGTTGCCCAGGACAAAGAAATTGATGGAGATGGTTTCAATACAAAAGCTTCAAATGAGTTGAATTAAATATCATGTTTGGAAGGTTAACTAGAAATCACACTTATAGATTAACGCAATACCTCCACCTTTAATTTAGTAGCCAGAACAAGTTTAGTCAAGTGATAGGTGATTGATAGATGATTTGGTTTCAGCCATGTTTCATAGAAATCAATCATATCCACATCCATTGGTGTGAAGATCATTTACATTTTAAATATTCTTTATTCAGGTTCCTAAAGTGCAGCAGTTTGTCTTCAGCAGTTGATCTTCAGTTTCAAGTCAAAATGATGCTTCCAGCAGAACACGTTATGGCGACTGCAGCATCAGGTGAGTCCAGTCAGACGCAAGTCAGGGGCTCCACCAATTAGCAGTAAAGTTATATGGAAATGAATTAGTTATTTTTCAACATTCAGATTTATTTGTCATTTTTATAAGCCAAGAGTGATTATTGTTTTCTACAATTATAAAAATGTTTAGCCCATACATATAATTAGAAATCACTAACTTTTCATCAACCAAAATGTGCGCCACACATCTTTGACCTGGAGCCTTTTCCTCTGAATTTTGCTGAACTTCGGTAGAGGTGGTGAGTCTGTCTAGCAAGGCTAGTTATGTAATCCAAATCCAAAAAAGGAAAAATCTTGAAAGAAAATAAAGGATTTAACAGTGTTTGGACAGATTCATTTGCTTTCACCACCAACACTGCAAAGTTAAAATGCTAAATAATTATAAACAGCCCACTGCAGAGTGGCCACCCTGTAGTATGTCATATTAATGAATGGATGAATGTTTCTCTGGGTCTTTGGATCAGATCAAATTATCACTGGATCCATTTGAACTGTGTCTGACTGTCCTAAAGGTCACTTTTAGATGGGGGTTTCTCTTTTGTTCATGTTGGGTTCTGGTAGGTTTTCCGTCTGTCTGTTCCAGATCCGGGCCCTGTTTCAGAAAGCAGCTGTAACAAACTCTGAGTCTAACCCTGAACTCTGAGTTCACTAATGCTGAGGTGGAAAATTCTGAGTTTTGGTTCCAGATCAGCTGACCAGAGTCAGTTCAATCAACGCTGAGAATGTTCACTCTGAGTTAAGCCTGTGAGCTGTAAAAAAAAAAAAAAAAAAAAACATCATTAATGCAGCTCTGATATGACAATTCACCATGGCAACAGGTAAATGAAAGTCAGGGCCTCCATTTTGATCAAGTGGATGTAGAGATAATAATGCATGTATATGTGAACAGAGCAAAATTATCTTAAAAAAAACAAAGAGTCTGAGTCAAAGCGACAAAAAGTATCAGTAAATGAACATAATGAAGTTTCATTCAGTGTTGTCCATTAATTCATCATTAGCTGTAGCCTTCATTACATTTTGAATATATTTGTTCAGGTTTAATCTGATGGGGACAAAACACAGGAGCCAATAACTGAAGATGGAAAATATAGTTAAAGATTTTATAGATCACAGACATAAAGACATGACTGTTAGCTCTCAATCAGATCCAGTAATAATGTGTTTGGTGATGAGCACTTGAAAAGGCGTGGAGTTTGAAATAGAGTAGAATTTAAATTTCAGACATCTATTAGAATCCTTCGCTCCACAGTCTTCAGTGGCTTTATTTCAGCTACTTTAACAAACATAGTAAATTTAAACACAGTCACTGAAATGCTGTGAAATCCTTTTTTGGATTTGGAATCCATAGCTAGCCTTGCTAGAGAGACTCTAGGTTAACCACTGTTACTTGAGTTCAGCAAAATTCGTAAATTCAGAAAAAACACAAGGTCGTAGACGTATGACATTTTAGTTGACGAAACGTTAAAGTGCTTTTTAATTCGATGTATACTT
The DNA here is from genome assembly GCF_011397635.1 of Epinephelus fuscoguttatus. Lineage (NCBI taxonomy): Eukaryota > Metazoa > Chordata > Actinopteri > Perciformes > Serranidae > Epinephelus > Epinephelus fuscoguttatus. The sequence goes on along the minus strand of NC_064757.1, from coordinate 45,334,374 downwards.
GTAGGCTACACATATTTACAGCTGCAGAATGCAATAATCGCTCTGGGCCCACAATAATGACAAATAAAAATCTGAATGTTACAAAATAACACTTATTCATTTCCATATAATTTTATGTCCAAGCCACAGGGAGCCAGTGGAGAGGGTGTAAAGAGCAACATGTGGCTCTGGAGTTGCAGGTTGCCTACCTTTGCTCTGGGTTGAGTCAATCTTGCTATGACGATAACGAAAACATACAGATACATACCTATCTATGGAAATAAAGGGGTAACTTGATTATATGTGATATTTTAATGTGAGGGCATAAAGGAGATAACTTCAATGGTGCTGAGTAACAAACTAATGTTCAACCAGGATTTTGATCTGAACATACAGTAATCCTCCGCTAATTAATGCTCTTTGATTTGCACTTTGATATAAACTGTATCAATGAAGAAATAACACTGTGTGTCTGTCTCTGTCAGGAAGGGGACAGACACACACTCAGGGTTTGTAGATGAAAGCCTGCCAGCGAGCAGGTTAAATTCACAGAGTCACAAGTCAAAAGTTACGTTTTCCCTCAGCTCAGGGTGAACAAACACAGTTTTCACTACACCTGCTCTCTGAGTCAGAGTTTTAAAAGACTGCACTGGACATCTGAATAATGACAGTGTTACTGTCTTAAGAAGGTCTACTATAAATGCATGTGTTATTAGAGATTACACAGATTAAGTGTGATTTACATGATTAAGTAAACAAATACTGTGTCCTCACCATCACAGACGATCCGCATCCTCGGAAGCGCAGTAGCAGCTTTAAATGGCTGCCACCTAACAGTGAGTTTAACTGAATTATGTTATCCTGCTATTTTAGAGTAAGTGCGATGTAGTAAGTAAAACTGATGAGTAACTAAACCCCTGAAATTCAACACTGAATAAACTAACAATGAATAAATGCTAGTCTGCATTTAATTGTTGTTGGATTTTTTTTTTGCCTTTTCTGAATGTTTGTTTTCCACAGTGTCTGAGCTGAGGGTTGTTCTGCTGGGGAACAGCTGGTCTCAGAGGAGTTCAGTTGGGAACTTCATACTGGGAGAGACTAAGTTCAACACTGAGGAAGAACCAGACTGCTGTCTGACAGAAAGAGGACAGATAAAGGACAAAGAAATAGTTCTGATCAACACTCCAGATCTGCTGCATCCCAACATCTCTGAAAACAAACTGTCAGAACATGTAGAAGACTGTGTGAGACTCTCTGATCCTGGACCTCATGTGTTCCTGCTGGTTCTACAGCCTGAAGACTTCACTGAGAAACAAAAAGGGAAGCTGGATAGGATCCTTGGAAAGTTCAGTGATCGATCATTTGATCATGTGTTGGTTTTGATAACAACACCCAGAGAGGAGAGTTCAGTTGTAAAGAAAAAATACATGACACACCCTCCATTAAAAGACATGATCAGAATGTGTAGATACAGATACCTGAAGCAGAAGAACCTTGAACGTCCAGAGCTGTTAACACGATTGGGTCAAACTGCAAAGGAGAACAATGGAGAGCATGTGAGCTGTGATGTGTTTCAGGAGGCAACATCTGTTTTACCAGCTGATCATCAAAGCCTGAAACAAAGAGGAACACAGATCTCTATCATGGATGCTGTAAAAGCTGCTGGTAAGTGCAGTAACATTTCTGCCAAGCCAAACTTTGTTCATACAGTCCTTGATTAAGATAGAACTTGAATCTGCAAATTAATGATGACATATTTTTACAGGGCTGCGTGTGGTTAAAAAGATCACTCCGCAACTTGCAGAGAAAACACCGGTGACTCAGTGTAAGTAAATTCATCTCAATGCAAATCATAATTTTGAAAATAGATTTTAGTGACATCTCTTCTCCAGCGTAATCCAAAACACAGTTCCACACAATTACCACTGAAATTCAATGGTGCAAAATACACTGAACGAAATTTAAATGCAATACTTTTGTTTTTGCTTCCATTTCTTACAGGTTTAAGATCAGAGACTTTTTTATGCACTCAATAGATATATTTATCTCTATTTTTGGTCGCAAATCTGTTAAAATCCATGTTAGTGAGCAATTCTCCCTTTCCAAGATAGTCCATCCGCCTGACAGATGTGGCATATCAAGATGCTGATTAAACAACATGATTACTATACAGCTGTGTATTGGGATGGTCACAGACACACTAGAATGTGCAGTTTGATAACACAACACAATGCCACAGATGGAGTGTGCCATTGGCAAGCTCAATGCAGGAATGTCCACCAGAGTTGTTACCTGTGAACTACAGTAAACATTCGCTTCACTACCATAAGCCATCTCCAACATTATTTCTATGAATTTGGCAGTACATCCATCCAGCCTCACAACCACAGAACACAGGTATCAACACTAGCTCAGGACCTCCACATTTATCATCTTCACTTGCAAGATTGTCTGAGAATAGCCACTTGGAACCAAGTGTTGTGACAAATGATTTGCAAAACCAAAGCAACCTGGTCTCAGTTCGAAGTCTTTGAAAACCTGCGCTTAATAAGTGACTTATGGCGTCAGACACAGAAAAAAAAAGTCGTCCTTTCAGATCAGCATAATACACGGCCAGAGTATTTTTTTGGAAAAAAAAAAAAAAAAAATTCAAATAAAATAATAATAATAATAATAATAAATTTGAATATTATTCGAACTCTACTAAATTAATTCGAAAATATTAGAACTCAATTTCATGGTGCTTTTGACAGCCCTACTGTGTGAACAGAGTGCCCTATGGTGGCGGTGGGGTTGTGGTTTGGGCTGGTATGAGCTATGGACAACGAACACAGGTGCATTTTATTGATGGAAAGTTAGAATGCACAGAGATACCGTGATAAGATGCTGAAACCCACTGTGATCTCACATTGCAGCGTGATAATGCATGGCCCCACGTTGCAGCACGATAATGCACGGCCCCACATTGCAACATGATAATGCACAGTCCTATGTTGCAACATGATAATGCACAGTCCTATGTTGCAAAGATCTGTACACAATTCCTGAAAGATGATAACATCCCAGTTCTTGCATGACCTGCATCCTCACCAGACATGTCACCCATTGAGCATGTATAGGATGCTCTGGGTCAGTGTGTCCAACACCTTGTTCAAATTCCTGCCAATACCCTGCAACTGCACACAGCCATTAAAGACGAATGGGCCAACATTCAACAGACCACTATCAACAACCTGATCAACTCAATGTGAAAGAGATGTTTCGCATTGCGTTGGGCAAATGGTGGTGTAAAAATTCTAGCAAATGACTGTTTTTCAAGATAAAACTGCACATTTTAGAGTGTCCTATTGAGACCATCAAAAGGCACACCTGAGAGATGATTATGCTGTTTGATCAACATCTTGACATGCCACACCTGTCAGGTAGATGGATTATCTTTTTTGTTATATTATGTAATGTTTAAATTTTTTGTCCAATGTAGCTACTTCCCATTTGCAAAATACATTTTAGAGGAGATGTGATACTGCCTTTTCTTAAAAATAATGTCCAAATGTTTATATTGCACATATATGCAATCATTTAAGGCTAACACAAACTGTACATTCCCATCCTCCACATTCACCACTCTGTGTGGACAGAGCAGTATCTCCTGTAATGGCACTGATCGCTGCTGTACAGTCATTTTAACTTAATGTTTCTGACCACCATTATTTTTTCTAAAATGAAATTTCTAATAAAAACAGCTGTATATGAACAGAATTTGCAGGAGATTGAGTATTTTAAATACAAATTTAAAGACAGATTAAATGTGAATGACATGTGACTTATAATATTTTAACAAAATGTTGACACCATGAATTCAACCACAAAACTGACTCAGGAGATAGATGAGGAGATCACTTTATGGACTCTCCATTCCATACACCTTATACATACTGCACAGCACTGCAGATGGTCACTTTAAATACCAATTGTCACTTTTTCTGTAAATGGTAATTGCTGATGTATGATGTGTGAGTGTCATACTGGACTTTTAGTTTGTGATTTATTGCTGGATAGTTAGGGTTTTATTGTATTTTATTGATGTCCATTTTATGGTATTAGTTTTCATTAATTCAATGTTGGAACGTCCCCCCGCAAGCACTGTTTCGTTTTACCTGCATTACTGTTGTAGTTTTTTTGAGATGACAGTTAAAGCCTGATTTGATTTGATATGAGCAAAGTGTTGTGATTTCAGCTTTATATGAGTGATATGAGTTTTTATCTTTCTTTTTTCTTTCTTTTTTTTTTTTTTTTACAGCATCTGCACTTAGGATTGTGCTGCTGGGAAAAAGTGAAGACAAACAGACAAGACTTGGGAACTTCATCATTGGGGAACAAAGTTTTCATCATCAAAGACTTTCCCCAACCAGGCAGTGTGTGGCCATCGATGGAGAGTGGAGAGGAAAACCATTAACAGTCGTGAAAACTCCAAACATCTTCAGTTTGTCTGAGGAGGCCGTGAGAAGAGAGGTGAAGAACTGTTTGACTCTTTGTCCTCCTGGACCAAATGTTCTGCTGCTGTTAGTGAAGCCGTCTGAGTTCACTGAGGAGGACAGACAAACACTGAAGTTCATCCTGAGTCTGTTTGGTCAAGATGCCTTTAAACACTCGATGGTCATCAGCACACATGAGGGCAGTGAAATGAGTGTCACTGTTAATAAACTCCTGAGAGACTGTGGAGGAAGATACTACAGTATGTCTGATGACAACCACAGATCACTGATGGAGAGGATTGAAGAAACAGCTAATAAACACATCAGAGCAGCTTTAAACCTGGTCCTGTGTGGGAGGAGAGGAGCAGGGAAGACTTCAGCAGCCAAGGCCATTTTAGGTCACACAGAGCTTCATTCAGTCTCCAGCTCATCAGAGTGTGTTAAACATCAGGGAGAGGTGTGTGGACGTTGGGTTTCCCTGGTGGAGCTGCCTGCCTTGTATGGAAAACCTCAGGAGGCAGTGATGGAGGAATCATTCAGATGTATCTCCCTCTGTGATCCTGAGGGCGTCCATGCCTTCATCCTGGTCCTACCTGTGGGTCCCCTCACTGATGAAGACAAGAAAGAGTTAGAGACCATCAGGAACACATTCAGCTCTCGAGTCAATGACTTCACCTTGATCCTGTTCACTGTGGAGTCAGATCCTACAGCTCCAGATGTTGTTAACTTTATAAGTAAAAATAATGCCATCCAGGAGCTCTGTCAGAGCTGTGGAGGAAGATATGTTGTTCTCAACATCAAGGACCAGCAGCAGATCCCAGAGCTGTTGGATGCTGTGGAAAAGATGAGAGATGAAGGATCCAGATGCTTCACAGTGAAGATGTTCACCAAGGCTCAGCTGGAGAATGTTTCAAGACTTCAAGCTGAACTGCAGGATCTAAAACAGAAAAAGGAGATGGGAACTGATGACATCAGTCAGAGCAGAGAGTGTCTGAGGATGGTGCTGATTGGGAAGACTGGCAGTGGGAAGAGTGCAACTGGAAACACCATTTTGGACAAAGAACATTTTCTTTCTACTCCCAGCTCAAAGTCTGTGACTAAGTTTTGTAAGAAAGCAACAGGAGAGATTGATGGACGACCTGTCGCTGTGGTCGACACTCCCGGCCTGTTTGATACGACTCTGTCCAATGACGATGTTCAACAGGAGCTTTTAAAATGCATCAGCATGTTGTCTCCAGGACCTCACGTGTTTCTACTGGTGCTGCAGATCGGCCGCTTTACACAAGAGGAGAAAGACTCTGTGGAACTGATCAAGAAATATTTTGGCAAGAATTCAGGAGATTTCATCATCATTGTCTTCACCAGAGGAGATGATCTGAAAAATAAAACAATTGAGAGTTACATTGAAGACTGTGATGACTTTTTGAAAAAGCTGATAAATGACTGTGGAGGAAGATACCAAGTCTTCAATAACAACAATCAGACAGATCGCACACAAGTCAGAGAGCTGATGAAGAAGTCAAACAGAATGCTGATGGAAAATGGCTGCAACTGCTACACCTCAGAGATGTTCCAAGAGGCAGAAGAAGCCATACAGAAGGAAGTGGAGAGAATCCTGAAGGAGAAAGAAGAAGAGATGAAGAAACAGAGAGAGGAGCTTCAGAGAAAACATGAGGAGGAAATGGAGGCAGTGAAGAGAAGAATGGAACAACAGAGAGCAGACACTGAACAGGAGAGACAACTGAGAGATAAACAACTTAAAGAAATGGAGGAAAACATCAACAAGGAGCGTGAGGAGAGAAAGAAAGAACAGGAAATGAGGGAAGACGAGGACAGGGAGAGGAAGGAGCAGGAAGACATTCAACGACAGGAGTGGGAACAAAAACTCGACAGAGAGTTGGAGCAAAGTAAAGAAGAGATGAGAAAGCAAAAAGAGAACTGGGAGAAGCAAAGACAAGAATGGTGGGATAGACAATATCAGCACAATGAACAGAGACGACAAGAGGAGCAAACAAGACTTAAAAGGCTCCAGGAAGAATACGAGCAGGAAAGAGAAAAAGATGAGAAGAAAAGAAGAGAAGAAGATCGAATCAGAAGAGAGCAAGAGGAGAAGGAGAGAAAAGAATTAGAGGAAAACTATAAGAAAAAACTGGAGGAAATGAAGAGGAAGTATGAAGAGGAGGCCAGAAAACAAGCTGAAGAGTTCAATGAGTTCAGACAGAAATACACCAAGGACTTTACAGCGCTGGTAGAGAAGCACATGGAGGAAATACAGGAACTGAAGAAAAGGCATGAGCGACAGGTGCGGGAGAATGAAGAGAGCCATTACAAAGAGTACAGTCTGTTACAAAACCTCTCAAGTCACAAAGAAAAATCTCTGAAAGAAGAGACAGAAACATTGAAGAAAAAGCATGAGCAAGAAATATACGAACTAAAACAGAAATACCAAAGCAAATGTATCATCCTCTGAGTGAGGTTTGATTACCACCTGGGCAAAGAGCAAAGTGGGGCAAAGTGGGCAACTGCCTGGAGCCCCGGACTCTCTAATCTAAGATCCACTGTACAACAGTTTAATTTGTTTGGTAATCTGCAGCACATAAGAACCCAGAGGTGCCTTCAGGTGGCTTTAACTTATACTGAAGCTGCTTTCAGACAGCGATCGAGTGTACCTTTTACCTGGTGTATCAGTAATATCAGTATTTAGTCATTACAGCCACTACTTAATCGTACCTAAGGCCCCGTCTACAAGTATACAGATACCATTTGGCTCTCGTCCAAACACAAACAGAATTTTAGGTCACTAAAATTAAATAAATTTTAGAAACGCTTTTTGAGGTGCAGATTTTTCAAAACTCTGCTGTTCATCTGTGTAGATGTGTAAAACGGAGCGTTTAGGAAAGGAGGACACCATCTCCTCAATTTGCACATATCAACTGTTGCTTTGTGTAACTAGCATTCAATGGCAGACTATTGATTTGTTTATGTTTTGTCAGCACTGTTTGGTCTAATGACTTCTTTACACTGAAACTTAGTACTGCTCCACCACTTCATGGATGAATGGAGCAGTCTACCCTGCTGGCTTTAGATCCAGCCTGGTTGAAGCAGCTGATTGTGGAACACTGACGATTATTGGAAGAAATATTTTCACATGTCAAGAGCATCACTCTTAGTTTTAAATGAGTTCCGTGGTACTTAAATTGAAGGGGAATTAAGGGTGATGAGATCTCCAGTTGTGGTTTTGAAATAGGTAACATCAGCCTGTGCACCTTAATATCGTCACAACAACAGGAGAATGCAGAAGATGGCTGACACTGATGAGCGCTTGGTGTCATTTTTGTCTTGTAGTGTGTACGGAGATATTTTGTGAAATCAAGGTTGTGTGGACAGAACAGAGGAGGAGAAAAACTATCCGTTTTTAGAAATCATTATAAATGTGTAGCCAGGGCCTAAATGTCATCCTTTGTGGGTTTTTTTTTAAATATGTCTTAATATACTTAGAGAATAAAGTCAGCCTGTTATTCTGTCACAAGAGGGCAGCTTGTCAATGTCAGCAAATTTTTTCTTGAAGTGCTGTGTTTCCTGTTCGATGAGCTACATCCTGACTACTGCTCTTCACTGCAGTGTGAATGTTCATCGGACATAATAACCTTTCCTCTTATTTGTAAAATTCTTTCACTATCATCATTATTATAGTTATGCAATGTAACACACACATTGCACATTGCACATTGCACACACATTAAAGGCCCTTCTAGGGACGGGCATTGGAAATTAGCAGTAGCTATAAATGCTGTGATACATTGCATTGATTAACTGCTGTGCAATTCCCTATGTTTATGTATCTGTCCCTATCAACAAAAAACACACACACAATAAAAACCCAACTGAATTACTGAACTACAAAGCTACAGCATGTGTAACCTACAACCTTCCTGAATAAATACTTTGAAAGGAACGCTTGACTCTCGTCGTCTCACTGACACCTCACAGAAACACACAGTCACACAGCTGAGATCAAAGTTCATTCTTGATATTTAAAACAACATCTGACAAACGCACATGATTTTCATCAGCAGATTAAATTTAACCCAGTCATGTAAATTTCACAAAATGATAAGACAACCACCCACTGACTATACATACTGTGCATTTATCATAATGAAGGTATTATGGAATTATGTATTCTATTCTGACAACAATTTAACCAGTTAAAGATTTAGAAACCCACATAGATATATATGCAAGATTTAAATTAACACACTGCAGCATTTAAAATCTTTTACTTCAAATGTATGTATGTATTATTTCTGTGATGTACCAATGGTACATCACAGAAATGTTCATTCATTCATTCATCTTCTAACCGCTTCATCCTCTTGAGGGTCGCGGGGGGGCTGGAGCCTATCCCAGCTGACATCGGGCGAGAGGCAGAGTTCACCCTGGACAGGTCGCCAGACTATCGCAGGGCTGACACATAGAGACAAACAACCATTCACACTCACATTCACACCTACGGACAATTTAGAGTTATCAGTTAACCTAGTCCCCAATCTGCATGTCTTTGGACTGTGGGAGGAAGCCGGGGTGCCCGGAGAGAACCCACGCTGACACGGGGAGAACATGCAAACTCTGCACAGAAGGGCTCCCACACCTGGGATCGAACCGGCAAATCGAATTGATTTACCGAAAGGTAAATCTGCTCTGACTGGGATAAACTAGAAGGACTCATTTCCGAAAACACTTAAGGTAATTTTCAAGTCGTCATTATTTTTGATAAATTAACAACATATTTGAAATATAAACTGTTCAGTTCTCTCTAAAAATACAATTCTCAACACTAAATCTGGTGACAACAACAACAGTACAAAAATATTTACTTACATGTGAGTTTGGTTCATGTCCTCCATCACTGCTGCTGGTTGAAATAAAATGCATGTTGGGATACTCGTGTACCGCAAGTTCACACAGGTCACCTCCAAAAGCATCCTAGATGAAATGGACGTACAAGATGGGCGAGTATCTGGACCATACTTGGATAAATGTAGATGTTAAATTAAGTCCACCAAAGCAGAAATTCAGAGAGGCCTCAGATCTCTGGGAGAGCCTCTGATGTCATTAGGACCTGTTGTTTAGAAGCATTACAACACTCCAGTTGAAGATAAGACAAAGATAATATAAGACAGTTTAATTTATGGATAATGAAAGAAGAAGGGCACACAGATCTTACCTCTACATGACTACATACACACAAACTAACAAAAATCATATTCACTTTCATTTTTGAATGATTGTTGAAGACCAGTGGAGAAGCTTTAATATGCAGCCCTCCATTCTGTGAGGACCTGTGTTTCCTCAGATGACCCTCCACTTAACATTTAGATGTTATTTTGCCTGAACACAGTTAATATGCACTATAATAAGCCATGAAAACATATCATGGAATCAATTACAGTGATTAACACATATTCTAGTCAGAAACAGAGGCAGCACAGTTGTTGACTTTCCAATACAAAAATCTCCAGTTCTGACACTAAAGTTTATCTTCTGAAACAAATCACTGATCTGATACTTAAAACATCACAGAGACATCAGAACCACTGGTCAATTAACAAAGTGTTTGCTGAGGTAAATCTGCTCTGACTGAGATGACCTAGAAGGAGCAGCAGGTCCTTGCATCTCCAAATACATTAAGCTAAATTTTAAGTAGACATTATTTGAATTAATCGATGACAGAACTGAAATATAAACCGTTACTTTTCTGCTTAAACTTGGAATTACAAAAACTAAATCTGGTGACACCAACAACACTTGTAGCACAAAAATAATAACTTACATGTGAGTTTGGTTCATGTCCTCCATCACTGCTGCTGGTTGAAATGAAATGCATGCTGGGATACTCGTGTACCGCAAGTTCACACAGGTCACCTCCAAAAGCATCCTAGATGAAATGGACGTACAAGACGGGCGGGTATCTGGAGCATACTTGGATAAATGTAAATGTTAAATTAAGTCCACCAAAGCAGAAATTCAGAGAGGCCTCAGATCTCTGGGAGAGCCTCTGATGTCATTAGGACCTGTTGTTTAGAAGCATTACAACACTCCAGTTGAAGATAAGACAAAGATAATATAAGACAGTTTAATTTATGGATAATGAAAGAAGAAGGGCACACAGATCTTACCTCTACATGACTACATATACACATCTAACAAAAATCATATTCACTTTCATTTTTGAATGATTGTTGAAGACCAGTGGAGAAGCTTTAATATGCAGCCCTCCATTCTGTGAGGACCTGTGTTTCCTCAGATGACCCTCCACTTAACATTTAGATGTTATTTTGCCTGAACACAGTTAATATGCACTATAATAAGTCATGAAAAGATATCATGGAATCAATTACAGTGATTAACACATATTCTAGTCAGAAACAGAGGCAGCACAGTTGTTGACTTTCCAATACAAAAATCTCCAGTTCTGACACTAAAGTTTATCTTCTGAAACAAATCACTGATCTGATACTTAAAACATCACAGAGACATCAGAACCACTGGTCAATTAACAAAGTGTTTGCTGAGGTAAATCTGCTCTGACTGAGATGACCTAGAAGGAGCAGCAGGTCCTTGCATCTCCAAATATATTAAGCTAAATTTTAAGTAGACATTATTTGAATTAATCGATGACAGAACTGAAATATAAACCATTACTTTTCTGCTTAAACTTGGAATTACAAAAACTAAATCTGGTGACACCAACAACACTTGTAGCACAAAAATAATAACTTACATGTGAGTTTGGTTCATGTCCTCCATCACTGCTGCTGGTTGAAATGAAATGCATGCTGGGATACTTGTGCACCACGAGTTCACACAGGTCACCTCCAAAAGCATCCTTGATGAAATGGACGAACAAGACGGGCGGGTAGCTGGACCATACTTAGATAATTGCAAATGTTAAATTTAGGACAGTACTTCAGCCGTGACGTTTCACAAGTCCACCAAAGCAGAAATTCAGAGAGGCCTCAGATCTCTGGGAGAGCCTCTGATGTCATTAGGATCTGTAGTTTAGCAGCGTTGTGATTTCCCATCACTCCAGTTTAAGACAAGACAGTTAAAGATAATATATCACAGTTTAATAAATGGATAATTAAGGAAAGAGGACGCACAGATCTTACCTCTGTTCGACTCCACATACACAAACTAACACGCTAAATGTTAAATGTTATTTGAACTGAACATAGTGAACATGCTCTATAATAAACCAAGATAAAATACTGTGGAATCAGTTATGATGATAAACACATATTACAGTCAGAAGAACACAGAGGCAGCGCTACTTCATCGTCACTTTAAAGCATCAAAATGTTTCTGTCAGGTTGGAGCATCAACTACAGGGTTTAGTTTAGTTGTTTGTAGTTGGCCAGTCATTTCTCTGCTTTCATTAAATCTGTATTAATGTGTAGAATTGTCACAAACATTTATAGAATATTTAAAAGACAAAAACATGTCATGCTCAGCAAGCTAACGTTACACCACTGATTTCTCATCAAGCTACTTAACGTTACTTTAAGTCACTGATATTGTGCTCAACAAATCACTGTACAACAAATGACCACTGATATGGTGACACAATCATTCACAACAATAAGCGGAAGTCCCTTGAACAGAAAACAAGTCAGTCCAAAGCTTCACAAACACAAAAATGAACGTATATTGTCGTAGTTTAACGGAGTTTGTAACAGACAGCTGAAACACAAACAGCTTCACAGCAGCACACTGGAAACCACATGTGGGTTCAACAACTCCAGTTTGCAGGGGCTCCACAAGATGGCGCCGCTGCCACAAAAATCAAACCTGATGGAAACAAAGCGCAGTGGGAAAAGTAACGTTACAGCCTGCGTTACATTACCAACAGGATAAAGTAGTTCATAGCATGATGGGGAAATATAACAGTGATTAATAAAGTATGACATTAACAGCAGTAACAGTCACAGGACTCTTTTACCACCAACAATCCCATTAAAAAATAAAGGTGTAGTTTTGTCTGACTTCAGATCAGTGAAATGTTGATGGATCAAATTCTCCTGAGGGCGTTTTTCTGTCTTAACTTTCACTTTCTATCGTCAGACTGGTGACGACTGACAGAACAGCGGTGGTTTTCATCTACAGGTAAAGATTATAACTTATTACAGTTTAAAAAAAGATATGCTAGAAAACTGATGTTTTTCATATTTTATTTTCACATATTTTTCAGTCACAGTTTTATCAGAGAAATCTGTCTGTCTGAAGGAAACTCTGACAAATGTTATTCTGTTTTGGTTGTTGAGTCACATCAACTTTAAAGTTACAATTAAAGCCTTTACATTATTCTGAAGTTTAGTTTATTATCTTTAGACATTAATGTGACTGAAGCAGTGCAGATATAAAACATAAAACATGATTCTTTAATAAATGTTAATATTTAGTTTATGTTCTGGAGACCAGATATGTTTAAGAGTTTAATGAGAGAAATCTGAGACAGCAACTCTGATAGAGGTTATGTTTCTATAATATCACATTTAAAGTCACCATTTTAGATTTAAACTAAAAACCAAGAAGAGGCTGTAACCATAATCACCAAAGTGACATTAGCTTGATTTTAGACTTTATTTATTGTATTGTCATCATTTTTAATCTTGTTTTGCCTTTTTAATCTGTTTTTATCACTTAGTTTTAAACTGTTATTATAACTGTTGAATCTATTGTTTTACAATTGAATCATTTTTATTGTCCCGCGTGCACTGGTCCCAAAACTGTTTTTTGTCTTATTGTTCTATGGTCTACACTTGTTGTCTCATCATCAGCTCGTCAGTCATCTGTGACACTTTGAACTGCACCAACGTGTTTGAGAGGTGCTGTACAGATAAAGGAGAGTTTGATTATTGGTGTTTAGTTGATCACATTTTAAGGTAATGTAACTGAAGAAGCTCTGTCACATTAAATCATCTTTATTTATTCAGAATCAGTGACATCTCTTTTGTGAGACCTCACGACAAACTACAAACAGCCAAACGTCGTTACACTTCATGTAGGCGACATTATAAAATGCATTGAAGTAAAAACATGACTTATCATTTTAAGGGAATTTCACACACACACACACACACACACACACACACACACACACACACACACACACAGGTTATCACATGATCCCTGTAACCAGAGGGCAGGTTGTTCCTCTCAGTCCCCACTGTGGTTGTAAAGGTGACCAAGACACTCCACTCTGCTCTGTAAAAACATTTTGTTCTGTAAGTCAGATCATTTAAATTGTAATTATTCTTTCTGTAGGTCGTTAAGGCAGCAGTTGGTCTCCAGCTGAATTAGTGGCTGATGTTTCCAGCAGAGTGACGTCATGGCGACTGCAGCATCAGGTGAGTCCAGTCAGACGTTAGTAGTTTTCTCTCAGTCCCCACGAGATAAATATGGACCAGCACTTTGTCTCACTTGTTAAAATCAGGTTTGTAAGTTCTCGATGAAACTCACTCAGCTGATTGTTTCATCTCTTTTCAATCTAATTCAACATTAAATAGGAGAAGCACTATAAACTGTGAGTGGCTGACAGAACCTGCAGCGATCAGAGTCTTAACCAACACATTCTCACTGCGACCTCGTCACTTATATTTTCTCTCTGGTGAATGTCTGTGTTTGTTTGACTCATCCATCACCCTCATCCTTGTCCTGCGGCGTTTCCCCAACGCAGATGGTCACTGTTATAGTTTAACAGCGCCCAGCTGCATCGGGAAAACTATAAAGGACGTCTTTTTTTGTTTGTTTCTGGCATCGCAAGTCAGTGCCCAAAGGCTGGATTTCGACGACTTCGGAGTGAGACCAAGCTCCCTCAACACAGGGTCCATACAGCTCTAACTCTCCAGTCTTTTTTACATACATTTGAATATAACCATGATTTCTGTTTAGATTTAGAGAAACACTTATGTTTTAATTAATTTATGAGTTTCGTCTCCTGCTGCTGCACTGATGCATTTTCAATTTAATCCCCTGATTATTGATTTCATCACAGCTGCAGCTTTTCCTTTGTCAAACAATCCAGATCAACACGTTCCCACCGAGTGAAACAAAACAGAGACTGATGGATTTACAACAAAAGCTGCTGTGTGAATTTGCTGCTTTGGATTATTTCACTACCATTAATTTACTGCTGACATCATGAAAACCATCCCAGCTGGCACACGACCGACCTTCAACACTGAAATGTAGCTGAAATTATGTCAGTTGTTGTTTTAACACTGAAACAGCAACCGACATCACAGAACAACGCCTGCAGCGCATCTACATCAAAAAAATCAATGATGGTGCAGCAAAACGTACATCTTACTGATGCTCGGTAGATGTACATAGCTACTGTTCTGGGCAGGTTTTAATCCCCCGCTGCAGAGCCCTCCTGTCCTGGACTGTCCACATCTGATGCCAGTTTGAAATGTTTCCAGTCAGGATGATGTCTCTTGCAAAGCTAAGAAGAACTTAGCAGGAGAATATTGTTCTCTGAAGAAATACAGCTGTTTCTGAGCTTTCGTTACCAGGGCGGAGATGTGTGATGACCATGGCAGGTTCTCTGTGACGCTGATGATTCTCAGGAAACTAAAACTGTTAGACTGCGCAGCTTAAGCTCCACTGATAAGCTCCATTGATGTAGACATGGCTGTATGTCGTCACCCAGTTCTCACTCCTAACTCGTTAAATAAAGCCACTTTGTTAGTGGACCTCAGCGTCAGATACTGAGGCACAGAGCCACTCTTTGCAGCTGATCTTGATACGCACCGGATGGCAGTATTTTTTGACGCTCTGGGTAACTGCCGTAGTATTAAGAGCAAGAGAGTCAGCATAGGGCGGGTGGGAGTGGAGGTTGATGGGTCAAACAAACTCGGGACTTTCACCCAAGAGCACATTGTTCTTCACCATGTGAAACCATAAGTCAACTGAATTGTTGAGTTGACATTAGGTTTCTTACAATCATATCTTTTCGAGCCAAACCATTATGCTTTTTTTCTAAACCTAACCACATCTTTTGTTGCCTAAACCTAAAGAGGGAAATAATGCGTAGGTTTATTTTGAAAAATACTGTATGCATTTAACAAGCAGAAACTGTACACTTCCTGTAATAACAAAGTGTATTTTGAAAAGACAAAACTGTCTACGGTCCAAAACTGATGCTGGAAGATGCCTAAAGTGCCCTAGTTTGACGTGTAGGTCCACTGACAAAGCGGCGATATTTGGTGAGTTGGGATGAGAATGTGTTGCTTGCATGTCCTTTTCCCCAGAAACAACAATCAGCTCATGGTTTTGCTGAGGTTGATCAGTAGGTTGTTTTCTGAGCACAAGATGTGAATACGAAGTCTCATTGTTGTTTGTAATCCAGCTGACGATGGTGGTGAACAGAGTTCTCTCCATGTTGGGGGTTGCAGTCGTGGGTGTACAGCTTGGGGGTCTGAGCACACAGCCCTGGGGGATCCCAGTGTTCAGCCTGCCCGTTAGCATTCAGAAGTCGTCAGATATCGCCGCTTTGTCAGCGGTTTTGATGTCAGACACCCAATGCTAAACCAAAAAACCCTTTTGCAGCAAGATGATACACCGCTGGGAGGTGTCAGTTTGTAACACAGCTGGAAGGAGCCTTTCGTGCAGTCGGCTGGATGGCACCTGTTGTGGCAGTATGATACGTGGACAGGCGGCATCAGTTTATAATGCGGCTGGATGGCACTAGTTGCTGCAATATAATACACAGCTGGACTGTGTCAGTTTTAAATGCTGCCGTCATAGTGTAGGGAGCTGGAAAGTTCCTGTAGAGGTGGAGGGGGTGGATGGGTCCAACGAACTCTGGACGTTCACCCAGTAGATCAGTGTTTGCCTCCCACAGGTACGTAGAGTCAAACCATGATGATTTTTTCTAAACCTAACCACGTGCTTTTGTTGATGTCTTCACGTTAGTTGCGGCTTCCAAGATCAACAGCAGACGCAGGAGGATACCTAGCACGTAATATGTAGACATGAAAGTCCACTGACAGAATGTATTGATTCAGCAGAGGAGAATGCAGGCCTGCCTATTTGGACTTTCTGGGGTCTGTTTGTGAGGAAGTCATATATCCATATGTACAGCGTGGTACTCAAACTCTGTGCATCAGCTCGCCAGTCAGTTCCATGGTGGAGATTTTGTTGAATGCTCAGCTGAAATCAACAAACAACTTTCTGATGTAGGTGTTATTTTCAAAGTGTGTGAAGGCTGAGGGGAGGGCAGTGAAAAGGCGTTTGTCGATCTGTTGTTTCTGTTTGCAAACTGGTGATGGTGAGTTCAGTCTGGCTGGGACGTTGTTTGTGATGTGCTGAAGAAGCGGTTTCTCTTCAGCAGAATGGGGCTGAGAGCCAAAGGGCGGAAGTCTTTCAGAGTAGACACTGCAGACTTTTTAGGGACGATGGGTCTGTCTTGAAGCAGGTGAAACACTCCTGTGACAGCTATGCTAAATATTTCAGCGCTGACTTCAACTTGCTGGTTGGCACATGTTCTTCGTACACTGCCAGGGATGTAGTCAGGTCCGGCAGGTTTGCCCACATTCATTCACAGCAGGGTTTGTCAAAGCAAAGTTCACACTGCACAATTTCAAAATCATCAGATCGCTGTACTGTTCACGCAACACAACTCGCGGTGTTTTAATGCCCATTTCACTCTGCAGCTCTTTAGCTCTGACAGTTTTTGGAGCTCCTTGAAAAAAGCCCCAGATCAGAGGCAAAGGGTCGTATTTTACATAGAAGAAGTCGGTATAGGACCCTCTCCACTTTTTACTGTCTGAAAACTAACATGAAAATGGGTATTCAAGTTTTTTGTATCTTATAATTGTAGCAAATTATACGGAGAGAGAATGGTGTGTACAAAAATAATAATACCTGAAAAACTAAAAAAGAATTTTTATTCTGTGTAAAACCTCTAAAACACTAATTTAGATGAAGTGTAATGAACATCTTGAGTATCAATATCTAGGAGAAGTGGAGCTGAGGCTTTGTCAAATCCACCTCTGAGGTGGGATCCAAATAATCCTGAAATTTGGTATCAAATTGATTCAGATCTCTGTCTTAACTTTTGAAATACCCAAATGCAGCCTTTATCTGGATTAAAGGGAGGACTGGATTACCAGATCTGAATCCTGATCCTCAGGATCAGGATCCTCTTGATCTGTGTTGAAATACCCAGTTTTCAGATCAGATCAGGATTTAATCCAATCCAGCCAGGATAATCCTATCAGATCACTTTGAAATACTGGGCCCAGATTATATCAAGTATAAACATCAGCATACACAGTAGTATAGAACAGTGACAGCATCAATGATAACAGGAGCATACCATCTCAAAGAAGGAAGACAAGGCATGCTTAAACAAATTTAATGATCAAATGGATGTTATTTTGGCAGGTAAATTATTCCAATCTGCTTGGGTTTTAAACATGAATGCTCTTTTGCCGGCTGACATTTTAACACGAGGGGCAGAGAAATAAGAGTCGAGCAGCATGTCTAACTTGCTGATTAGAAGTGAAAGGTACAAAATATTGTTGTAAATAAGATGGATAATTGCAATAAATGCATTTCAATATGAGTTGAAGCCAGTGAATATGTCTTCTGACATTTAGAGATGGCCATTTAAGCGCATCATACATTGTACAGTGATGAGTGAGAAAAGGACATCCAAGTATAATTCTGCAGTCTATTATATGTGGTGTTAAGTGGAACAGGATCAGATTTTAGTCCATTTTGATAGACAACATCACAATAATCCATAATGGGAAGTATACGTTGTGAGGCAAGTTTCTTACGAACACTGCAAGAGAAACAATTTCGAAACCAATGTCAAATACTGATTCCAAAGTTGACTTTGTGTATGATATGATCAATATGTATTTTGAATGAGAGTTCAGGATCAAGCCGAACACCAACATATTTAATACTATCAACTTTATGCAAAGAACTGTTGTCTTTATAGGTTATTACATGTGCCAGATTTGGATTTCAGTTTCTGTGTAGTACCAAAGATCACAAGATAAGACTTTTTTTTTTTAACCATAGTTTATTATCTAAAAGCCAACCCTGCAGGATGGTGAAATCAGCATTCAAGTTGGAACAGTTTATTTCCTCAAAAAACTACTATTGTATTTATTTCACTCTTTGCCTACCCTGACCAGGGTACTTTTTTAAACACCTCGATATGATGACAAGATAATTCATTTAGAGCCATAAGACCCCAGGAGTAGGATTAGACAAACTAATTTGGGATTACAACCTTGATGGCCTTTGTCTCTACACCTTCAAAATGTATCACTGGGTATCACAAATTCAATTTGTTTCTTCTGTTTGAGCCTAACTCTAGCCCCAAATTGACCCAAATAGAATTATTTGAACTGGATAAAACCACTGCATGAAATGTTATATACGATTAGATTTCTAAGAACATCTCTGTTAAGACAAAGAATCCTCTTACAATACATTAAGTGACAAACTGGTGTGAGATTCTTAAATGTTTTTGTTCAACATACAGACTTGTAACCTAAAACAAGCTTCTTCCAGTGATTTTCATTCATTCATTCATTCATCTTCTAACCGCTTCATCCTCTTGAGGGTCGCGGGAGGGCTGGAGCCTATCCCAGCTACATTGGGCGAGAGGCAGGGTACACCCTGGACAGGTCGCCAGACTATCACAGGGCTGACACATAGAGACAACAACCATTCACGCTCACATTCACACCTACGGACAATTTAGAGTTACCAATTAACCTGCATGTCTTTGGACTGTGGGAGGAAGCTGGAGCACCTGGAGGAAACCCACGCTGACACGGGGAGAACATGCAAACTCCGCACAGAAGGGCTCCCACGCCCGGGATCGAACCGGCAACCCTCTTGCTTTGAGGCGAGAGTGCTGACCACCACACCACCGTGCCGCCCCGGCATGAAACATGAATAACTCATTTAGAAAATTGTTATATTGGGGGACTCTCATGTCATTTGAGCAGTTAAAAGATACTTAACAGGTTTTTCAGCTAATAACTAAACAGAAGCCACTCACAAAGGAAAAGACCATTAAAATACAAAAGACCACACTTCTAAAAAGTTGGACTGTGATGGGATCACTTAATGAACTTGTCAACGACTGACATGTCTTTGTATGGGTGTTAAAGGCTTACTCTCAGGATGTAGGAAAAAGTCTCAGATGAGTTATCGTACAGATATCTGCAGATATCCTATAATAAATAAATAAAACCTGGGACAGAATCCTGCTTATTATCAAAGGCACACACAACATCACTAGCAACATCAATCAAGACTTTCTATGCAGCTGTCACAATACTATGCCCTGGTCTAAAACCTGATTGGTCAGATTTTTAAATGGACTGCTGTGATGAAAATGTTCTCACCTGAACATTCACCAGCTTCTCTAATATTTAAGTTGAACATGATAGTTTGGAAAGTGGTTGATAAGAATTCCACTTATTTGACTAGCACGTGGAATTTGAAGGGTCAGTAAAACAAAGAGCATTGAACTCTTCAAGATTTGTAAAGTCCTTCAGCAAAAAGATCTGAGTGCCACACTTGTTTACCCAGCAAAGTGCATGTTGATCAGAGACAATAGAGAAAATCAAGCATTTTAAAATATCATTAAATAAAATGTTCATTGACTGCATCACATACACTATTCCCAACTGAGATACTGTGAGAACCTTGAACATTTTTGAACAAATAAGGATGAAGTAGAATTATGATTAATCATTTTCCAAACTTTGCTGGACTTTCTTTATTTACGTATAGCGTACAGACATAAAACATATCAGCAATTTCCGAAGAAAACCAAGGACTGCTCCCATATTTGAATTTCTTAAAAGGTGCATGCTTATCTGCAATGGAATTATATGATTTTATATAATAATCTAAGGCCTCCCTGGATCAGGAGTAACCATGGTAAAGCCAATAGGGTAAACTTGGGTAAACCTAAGTGTTTAAAATTCCTTTTGATAGTGACACATGGTTTGAATCTTTGAAATTTTGCACCATAGATGCATGCTGTTGAAAAGTGGTCACTGAAATCGAGAGGAAAAACACCAACAAGAGTGTCAATAAGACATATAAAATCATTCTTGAGCCTCTCAAACTGCTGGAACTTTATATCGTTAAAGGATAACTTCGGTATTTTTCAACCTGGGCCCTATTTCCCCGTGTGTATGTGTGCGTATGATTCATAGGTACAACTCATTCTAAAATTGGTTCAGTATTGAGGGAGGCGGATGCAGCTGGGAGCTGCGAAACGAGCTAAAACGGTAACGGAGGCAAATGCGCCCCGTATAAATTTGTGCATTAAATGTGCTTTTTTTTCGCAACTGACCGGTTCAGATCGCCAGTGCTATCTCTGTAAATAGCATACTAAGCGTTTCCCTTACCCTTCACTTGCGTCATCTCGAGAGAGCTTTGCTTGTTGCCAAAAGAAAACAGGAGCCATGCAGAGCGCCGCTACGAGTGGCGCTGGTTGTCCCGGAGTACAGTTGAGAGTTTTACTGCATCGATTGAAAACAATGGTTCGTGTTTGTGCTTTTCCGAATTGCAAAAACAGGATGTCGCGCAACACCCCGTACAGCTTTCATAGGCTGCCTTTGTCGGATGGCGACATGCTGAAGTTGTGGCTAGTTGTGCTACAAATGGATGCTAACACAGACACTGCGCCTTGCAGACCATCGGGTCTGCAGTGCTCACTTCTCCCAAGATGACTACTGACAGCTGAAGAAGAGAAGACATCCAATCCCGAAACACCTCTTCCTCAAGAAAACGGCTGTCCCACGAGTAGAGAGAGCTACAGACACAGTGGAGCAAAGCTCTCGTGAGATGACGTCACACACAGCCCAGAGCAAGTGAAGGGTAAGGGAAACGCTTAGTATGCTATTTACAGAGATAGCACTGACGATATGAACCGGTCAGTGGCGAAAAAAAACCCACTTTTAATGCGCAAACTTATACGGGACGCATTTGCCTCCGTTACCATTTTAGCTCATTTCGTGGCTCCCGGCTGCATCTGCCTCCCTCAATACTGAACCAGTTTTAGAACAAGTTGTACCTATGAATCATACGCACACATACACATGGGGAAATAGGGCCCAGGTTGAAAAATACCGAAGTTATCCTTTAAGTTCAATGTGTACTGGGACTACTTTTACCATCAGATATTGTTCAGGGGGTGACGGTATTTTAGCAGTGACTCTCCACACACGGGAGGTGTAGGTATCTAACATCACTGTCACGGTGTTATATTACTAATATCGAAAAGGGAAATCACTGTTTATTAACTTCCAGTATTTATTTCACAAACTAGTTAGCAAATTACTGTGAAGATGTCACCTGACTTTGCACCACCTCGATCAGCTGTGACACACTCTGCACACTCTGTTCAGTGCTGAGAGCATTGTAAAGAATGGAATCAGATCACACACTGCTGGACAAACTACATCATGACAACATTTTCAAAATACCACAAGCTTCCTTTTCCTGCATTATAGTTTTCAAGGCAAATTAAATATGAATTATATATTTGACTGTTGGTTATAATCAAACCTTGAACCATCCTGAGTTGCATAATAAGGTGTTTTGAAGCAGCAGCTGGAGACTTCTCCCTGCTAAGCTGTCTGCTTACTCCAAACAGCTTAACAAAAAAAGGACACCAGCAAAATTACAAACAAGTTAAGCACCACAGAAAAAAGCTTAACATCACAGGCTCTTGGATGAGAGAGGGAGACTGGTGCATAGAGCACAGATTGTCACATTCCAAACTGATGAGCTGTAGTTTTATCCATACACGATGTGAAGTATAAATGAAGCCACAGTTTGGTTATTGGTGGAGGACTGAACGCTGAACTGAAACATGAATAAATTGATCATACTAGCAACATTCCAAACTGTAAAAAGTCAGAGTCAACATGTTTGATTTTATTTGATTCATAGAACATTAAATCAGTAATAAATACAATGATCAACATGTATTTTTTGGTTCATAACTGGCCCTATTAGCAATTTTGGAAAATATAAAACTATAATCTGGAGATGGGACTGTCATCATATGCATATGGCACCTTTACGGTCCTCTGCACACAGGAAAGCCCTCTGTGAAATACCCAAACCTGGTTAAGCCATAGATATTACTGGCCTTTTGTACAATACATGTGAATGAATGGATGACTGAATGAATAAATGAATGAATGTATACATTTCTGTATCTTTACAGTGTCACATGATGCGTGGCCTGTGAAGCACAGAAGCAGTATTGAATTCCTGCCACCTTTCAGTAAGTCAAACTGGATCAAGTCAGTATTGTTCTATATTTTCTGAATCTCTGGTGTTTCATAAGTTCTGGGTACCAGAGAGTCCCACAAAGCTCAAATTTAACTAAACTCAATTCAAAATTCAGGAGATTCAGGAGATTCAGGAGACAAAAAATATGTTTTGCTGTCTATTAAAACTAAAATACATTTTGATGAAAATTTTACATTTTTACATTCTAACCTTTATCTTAATGGCATGTGATGATCAGTGTAAAGATAGGTAACTCAAGTAACACTTTCCATCTTGTCTTTGATTTTAAAAGTATTTTAGAATCCCTTTGAGAATACCAGTGACCTAACTGATACGAATTATGGGTATGGCTCTGATATTGTGGGTGAATTAAAACCAGGCTGAAGAAACGAGCTGAAGGTCCTCACCTGGTATTGCCTCTACACTGGATAGATACCAGGCCTACTTTTCATAATCATGTTTTCTTTCCAGTGTCTGAGCTGAGGGTTGTTCTGCTGGGGAACAGCTGGTCTCAGAGGAGTTCAGTGGGGAACTTCATACTGGGAGAGACTAAGTTCAACACTGAGGAAGAACCAGACTGCTGTCTGAGAGTCAGTGGACAGATAAAGGATAAAGAAATAGTTCTGATCAACACTCCAGATCTGCTGCATCTCAACATCTCTGAAGACAAACTGTCAGAACATGTAGAAAAGTGTGTGAGACTCTCTGATCCTGGACCTCATGTGTTCCTGCTGGTTCTACAGCCTGAAGACTTCACTGAGGAACACAAACTGAGACTCTGCAGAGTCCTGAAACTCTTCAGTGATCAATCATTTGATCATTCATTGATACTGATATCAACATCCAAATATCATGACAGTACAAACTTTACGCAATATCCACCATTAAAAGACTTGATCAGAAAATTTAAATACAGATACCTGAAGCTGAAGAACCTTGAACATCCAGAGTTGTTATCACGTTTGGGTCAAACTGCAAAGGAGAACCATGATGTGTTTGAGGATGCAACTGCTAAACAAAGCCTAAAACAAAAGGAAACTCAGTCTGGTAAGTGCAAGAACAATGAATAATAAAGATGTGAAAACTTTGTTTACACAAGTTATTGTGATAACAAATCATAGATTACATAGAAACATGAGTTCTGCATCTGTTCAAGTACCTGGCAGGTAACCACTGTTGGGAACATTACTTTAAAAAAGTAATTAGTTATAGTTACGATTTACTTTCCCCAAAAAGTAACTGAGTTAGTAACTGAGTTACTGCACTATAAAAGTAACTAATTACCTGGAAAAGTAACTATAGCATTACTTTTTTATAAAATACATAAATATGTCAAATTGCTTGGACAGCTCCCTTAATGGAACTGTATGTAATGAAACTCAACACTGAATATGTTAAATGAATGAAACTGACACTTAATAGAATAAATCATTATTATAAGACATTGTGCAATTATCTACACTAGTTAAAGAACCTCCATTATTCGCGCAATTTAAATGTGAAAAGTCTCATCGACTGACCGTCAGTTGTGTGTGCGGAGAAGGAGAGGGGCGGAGAGAGCGGAGCTGTGGAAACATCCTGCAGTCCGACATACTATCATGCCATTAAATAACTTATTAGATGGATATATAAAGAGAAAGGCGGCGTTCAGAGAACAAGCCCAAATAATCAGCTCCACTTTAGAAACAAGCCCAACTAAGCAACTCCACTTTAGAAACAAGCCCAAATAAGCAACCCGCGACTACCAATATTTGTAAGTGACTTTACAAAAAAACAAGCCCACACAGCAACCCTGCTTGTGTGCTTGGGAATACCCACCCTACTCTGCCTCTGACTGGTTTATGATGACATTTTACTCTCCCTAAGCCAATCATCATGACTTATGCTTCCTCCTTACCTGCCCTCAGCAAAGAAAAAAAAAACTTTAGAGGTCCGCTGAGAAGGTAGCCTGGTTCCAGACCATAGACCCCTCCCACTCAACTGAGTAGGCTTGCATCTCTGGTCTGGCATACTGCAATGAATTTGCGATTTATCCTGTCCAAACTATGGAAGGACCAATGAACGCCGGGGGTGGGGGCGGGTCTAGCGTTTAGCCAATCAGCGCCACGCTGATGTCAAGCTGTGCACTGGTGGGTAACTGGTGAGGATAGCAACAACGGCGTCTGCTACAGATCCTACAGACCAAACTAACGATGCTATCGAGGTATTTCGCCACTACTCGCGTTAATGGAGGACCAAATTAAGAAAGCTGCTAAACTGGATATAACGGCGATGCAGCTGGGCGTGCATGACAACGGAGACATTTTAAACGGGCAATGCTCGCTTGTTTTCGGCACCCCCGAGGCATGGATACTAATGACGTCAGATTCTGGGTGAGTCGTTGATCTCTAATGATTGGTTAGGGAAAAATCAAATTCCCTCCCCCTTGTAAATAGCCTTCAGTGGAGGCGATGTCAGACTGAAGGTTCTGGGAGCTTCAGTCTGACACTCAGGCTACTGAGAAGGAGCTGGTTTGGGTGAAAGCTGCTTCAGTGAACTCAGGCAAAGCCGAGTATCGGCGCATTTTATTGTGATAACGGTAATGGCATTATAACAGGGGAGACAGTAACTTTTTTGATTACTCGTTACTGAAAAAAGTAGCGCTGTTAGTAACGCTGTTTATTTATAACATTGTTTTCCCATTACAGCAGGTGACCCGCATACAAGGTGACTCACGGGTAATATTTTCTCTGAATTTTACTTTCGGGTTCAATTCTGGGTGGAAAAAAACAGGAGCGGATCATGGATGTAAGATGACAAATACATTGAATTCAAATAAACACAAGAAGTTTGTGCTCTAGAGAAAGGATCAGCACTCAGTGAATAACCTCCTAAGCCCTATGATAAGCTATTATGGCAAGGCTTAACTATACAGACCAGTGAGCAGTGATAACTAACATGTATTTGGGGTCATCGGGTGGGAACCTCCTTTCACCAGTGTTTCGTCTAGTTGGTCCCACAACACCTCCAGGAGGCTAGACAGTGATCTCTGGCGTCCCAGAGACACTCCCCTAATGCCAGGTCTCACTGCTCCCCTCCCTGCACCAACCCAACAACCTCCTTTACCTTACTTACGCATGGCTTTCTCAGCCCAAACAGCACTGCCACCTTCAACCAAACCCAGGCTCCTTACATGCGAGCTCCAGGTAGAAGCAATGCTGATACTACTTTTCCTAGCACATTCACCATACCAAACAGTTCAACACCTGGTTATGTCGCCATGTATATCGGCCTTGTGACAAGCTAACTTTACAGCCTGACAAAATATGCTTTAAGGTTGCGGTACGTGAACACAATGGGCATGATGGGTCCCCATTTACCCACAGTTTTAGGTTCTGGGGGGTTGGTAACACATCGTATGTAGCCCCTACCAGGAACCTAATACGATTCTCTTCCATAGGCAAGGCAAGGCAAGGCAAGTTTATTTGTAGAGCACAAATCATACACAAAGTAATTCAAAGTGCTTTACAGAACAAGAAAATGCATTAAAATCACAATACAAAATAAAAACATAAATAATCATCATAAAATGAACTTTAAAAGAGAAGAGTGCAGATAAGATCCTTTCAGTCATATGCACAGTGAAATAGAGCTGTTTTGAGCCTAGATTTGAACATTGTCAGAGTAGAGGCCTGTCTCACATCTTCAGAAAGACTGTTCCAGATTTTAGCTGCATAAAACTGGAATCCTGATTCCCCATGTTTAGTCCTGACTCTGGGCACCAGCAGGAGGCCGGTCCCTGAGGTCCTCAGAGTCCGAGATGGTTCATATGGCACTAACATGTCAGAGATGTACTTTGGTGCTAGGCCGTGGAGAGACTTGTACACAAGCAGAGCTGCTTTAAAGTCTATTCTCTGAGCCACAGGAAGCCAGTGTAGAGACCTGAGCACAGGACTAATGTGCTCGTACTTCCTGGTTCTGGTCAGGACCCGAGCAGCAGCATTCTGGATGTACTGCAGCTGTCTTACAGCCCGTTTGGAGAGGCCAGTGAGCAGGCCGTGACAGTAGTCTAACCTACTAGAGACAAATGCATGGATAAGTCTCTCCAAGTCAGGTTTAGACACTATACCTTTGATTTTGGCAATGTTTTTTAGATGGTAAAAAGCTACTGATGTTATTGATTTGATGTGGCTGTTAAAGTTCAAGTCTGAGTCCATTATTACCCCAAGATTTCTAACCTGATTTGTAGGTTTTAGAGAGAGAGACTGGAGGTGACTGCTGACACTTTCTCTTTGTTTCTGTGGACCAAATACGATGACTTCAGTCTTGTCTGAATTTAGCTGGAGAAAGTTGTTTTGCATCCACACACTGACCTGTTGGATGCAGTGACAGAGTGAATCCACTGGTCCATATTCACCTGCTGTCAGTGAGACATAGATCTGAGTGTCGTCTGCATAATTGTGGTAGGACACATTATGACTTTGTATTAACTGGCCTAAAGGCAGCATGTAGAGATTGAACAGAAGGGGTCCCAGGATTGACCCTTGGGGCACCCCACAGGTCAAGGCCATGTGGTCTGAGACACAGTTACCAATTTCAACAAAGTACTTGCTGTCTTCTAGATAGGACTTCAACCAATTTAAGGCAGTGCCAGAGATGCCCACCCAGTCCTCTAGTCTCTGTGAAAGGATCTCATGATCGAAGTAAGTCCTGGGACAGCAGAGGCCCTGTGCATCCTAGCTCTTAGGGATACCAGCTCTGGGGGCAGGCATGGGGGGGCGAGCAGGGGGAAGTTTGGGTGATGGACCAGATGAAAACCGAGGGGGAGGAGCTGGGGGAGCTTTAGTTTGTGAAGCAGGAGAGTCGAAGCTCCTGTGTGACTTGAGGGGCACAGTTTTATACGGGGAAGAGTTCAGCATAGTTGGTGATAGAAGTCTTGACCTTGCTATATTAGGGGTGAGGGGAACCATCTTAATCCCTGATTTGATCAGGCTTTCAAGATGGTTGGGAAGGCCCATGGGGGAAGGTGGGGATGAAAAGGAGAGGGACAAGTCTCTAGAGGGGGTAGATGTGGCAGGGGGGGCCCAGGCCTGGTCTGTGGGTAGAGGAGGTGATGGGGGTGCTGCCGGGTCTGAAACTTCTGCTGGGGCCGTCACAGACGAGTCCAAGGCCTGTGATGAGGGCCCGGGGGGAGGTGAAACCGATGGCGGGCCTGAAACCTTTGCTGGGGCCGTCACAGACGAGTCCAAGGCCTGTGATGAGGGCCTGGGGGGAGGTGGAACCGATGGCGGGCCTGAATCCTTCACTGGGGGCAGTGGAGGCTGTTGTGGTGCTGGAGCTGAATCCTTCGCTGGGGGCAGTGGAGGCTGTTGTGGTGCAGCTGGTGCTGAAACACTGGCTCGGTCTCTGGCTTCTGCGACAGAGATGCTTCTCTCGTTCCTCTTTTCTCTCACTGGTCGCTCAGGACCCTGCCCCAGCCCATTCTGATGCCTCAGAGCGTGGAGGAGGTGTTCCGTCAGCACTCTCCTCCCACCTCTGCACAGGTGTGGGCCCTTTCCCTTGAACAGGTCCTCTCATTTCCAGAACAGATAAAAGTTCTCAATGTAGTGCAATCCTCTGTGCGCACACTCTTTGGACAGCCATGTGTTCAGCTGAAGCAGCCGGCTGAACTTGTTTATCTTCCTGTCTATGTTTGGAAGAGGTCCACTAATGAATGCCTTGACCTCCACTTTATCAAGCTCCTTGAAGAACTTAGTGAAATCCCTTTTCAAGACTTCAGTCTGTTCCTTTCTGATGTCCACTGCACCCACGTGCACGATCAGCTGTTTGACTCCTCGGTGTGTAGACAAAACTTTTGGGAGGAGTGTTGTTATCTCAGAGACAGTGGCACTGGGACAGCAGCATGTTTGAATTCTTCCGTGGTTTATGCCACTGATAGCACCGTCTCCTATCAGCAGCGTATCTCTGACCTTGACGTTTGGTGCAGATTGTCTGTCTGCCTGCTGTCTTTTGCCGACTTTATGGCTCCAGTTTCGTGAAGATAGTCCATTTTCTCTTTGTTCATTAGAAACATTAAATTCAGCCTCTGACAGTGGCAAAAATCTGTTTGTAAGCTGTATTTTGGGTGATGTTACGTAAGTATTAACATTGTCTCTCATCACTTTGTGCTGCTTTGGCTTAGCACCAAGTTCTCTCCAGGATGAGGCATTTTGGTCTTTACAGAGTTTTGGAAAAGACACAGTATCACTCAGGTTTAAGATGAAAGTAGCAGGTTTTTCACCCTTTTTACTGAAAGTAACTGTGGGCTTCTTAACACTGGATGTCACTGGGAGCGTCTTGTGAAGTCCTTTTTCAGATTCTAAAGCAACAATCCATGCTTGTAGTTCATTAATTTCTTGATATCTCCGACAGCGTTCACAGAAGGAATTTGTTTGGTTTCTTCCCCCGGACATGCTGCTGGCTCGTCAGATCAGTTAAAAATATAAAAATGTTCTTCAAAGTCTTGGTTTACTTAAAATAGTTCATGAAATGATGGATGTAGAGATTAAAACGATTAAAAAGCAGAGTAAAGAAGGAAGCAGGCTGGAGCAAGCAGGAAAGCGTCTGCACTCTTCAGAAGCAGGAAGCAAAAAAAAAAGCTCCACAGGTCCTTCCAACTAAGCTTCCTCTTCTCTACACTTTCCCAATTCAATCACTGTCCCTGTTTAGCCTGGGCCACTACCTTTGCACCCCTTACTATCTCCTTCTGTCTACATATCTGTTCCACAACCAGCTTTCTTTTATCTTTGAGACCTGCTGTATTCCATACCTGTTTGCCTGAGCCAAGCCCCAGGTCTCCCCAGCCAAACTGAACATTACCTACAATCTCTGCATGTCTAAGAGCTGCCTCTGCCTTTGCCTCCTGAACTGCTGATCTTGGGTTCCACTTCCTCCCCTTGGTTGGATTTGGAATCACACTCCTAACTACCACGTCCTTACTCTCAGATAACAAGAGCTCTGTCCTGACCTTGGTACATTTAAATTCCTCTGTTAAACTAGATACTGGCAGCTGAAGTATCCCTTTTCCATACAATGCAACACTACTTAGACACCTAGGAGCGCCCAACCACTTCCTAATATAGGAGCTAACCGACCTTTCAATTCTCTCCACAATGGATATTGGAATTTCATAAACTGACAATGGCCACATTAACCTAGGATATAGCCCAGTTGCAAACACCACAACTCAACTTTCCTGGAAGTTCTGATTTATCTATTCTATCCAATCCTTCTGCCACATCTTTCCTAAATTTCACCACCTGTTCCTTATCATTCAACTCTGCATTGTACCACCTACCTAAGCTCTTTACTGACTTTTCCCTAATTGTTGGGATGTCCTCATCATCTATGACAAACTTCCTATCACTTAACTAGTCAAACGCACTCCAAATAAAGCTATGTGGTACTGAACCAAACGCATTTGCCAGGTCTAAAAATATTACATGCAGGTCCCTTTTCTCATTTTTGCTGCCTGAATCTGGTGCCAGATCATACTAGTATGCTCTAAACACCCTGAAAAATTCCTGCCTTCTGCACCATGGTATCTATTAAGCTATTCCTTTCTAAGTAGCTAGCTAATCTCTGCGCAACTACACTACAGAAAATATTCCCCTCCACATTCAAGAGAGAAATCATCCGGAACTGGCTAAGGTCCACAGACTCCTTCTCCTTAGGAATGAGGACACCCCCTGCCCTACGCCATGCTCTTGGTATAATTTGCTTTTCCCAAACTATTCTTAGCTGTTTCCACAAAAATTTAAGGATATCAGGTGCACTTTTATAAACCCAGTAGGGGACTCCATCAGACCCTTGAGCCGAAGAAGCCTTTGCACGCCTGACCACCTCCTGAACTTCCTTCCACTTCGGTGGCCTGACATCCAACTCATGCTCTATCCCTCCTAATGGAGGGATATCGGGTGGGAAACCTACTATCCTATTCTTCTCTAAATCTGAATATGTGTTTCTCAAATATTCTTCAACCTCTACCCTTTCTGCTTTAAGCTGCCCTCCCTTTTCCTGGCTGAACAATCCTTTAAAAAACTTAAAAGGGTCCCAGAAAAAACCTGTCCTAGCATGTTCCTTCAGGAGGCTAGACAGTGATCTCTGACTGTACAATTGGAAGACGAACCATTTTATTGAATGATGTTTCTAATCCTCTGACCGCTGACTTTATGTTCAACTCTCTTCAGTGGTGGCTGAGATATGAGAGCCGCTTCAATTAGGGGCCATATTCACCAAGCTTACAAGTACACAGATTTGCTACTCGTGACAAAATTCCAAGACAATTTTTAGGATTGTGACATTTTTCTTAGAATTTCCCCTTACAATTAAGACTGGGTCCTTGCAAAGATAAAAGTTATTCCCAAAACATCTCAGACCTTAACGTTGTAACACCAGAAATAAAATGAACACAAAACTAAGATATTTGGAAACTGGAAAAATGCAACAGTACAGCAGTGATGAGTTGAGTCAGTCTCAACCTTCCATCAGAGTGATCACACTAACAATGACATCACTCTCACAGTCAGCTGTTCAGTTCATTTCCACTGGGTGTTCTCACACCTTACAAGCTCACAAAAGGGCAACCAATCACATCTCTTTTTGTATCATACCTAACAACAGGCAGCAACATCTCAGTAAGGACTGATTTGAGAGCTGCTAGACTGCTAGATTTTAAGCTAAGTTGGGAGCTGTGCAAAAGGATTCTCAGACTCTGTGAGACAGCCTGTGAATGTTACTACCAGGCTGTGTTACTGTGTTTACGTGCATGTTAACTCAGATGTGCTGCTAAATATAAAAACATATTCATTTAAATTGTATTTTCTAAATGACATTCATTTAAAAATATATTATTACTGTTTCACATCTCTCAAATGTCCCAAAATGATCAGTTTGTACATGCTGTCTTACCAAATTATTATACCAGTGCCTGGTATTATAGAATTTGTGGTTTTGGGTCATTTCAGGTAACTAATTGGTCATACAGTATGTGTGGGTGGCACAGTGACAGCAATGTTGCACACTCTGCCAGTAAGTAAATGATCACAAATGCCAGATAGATATAAAATTATTGCTACTGACAGTCCTACATCATGTCCATAGTAACATCAGTAAAGTTGTAGAGTAGGGATGCACAATATATATCAGGCCAATAATTATTGGCCGATAACTGGACATTTTTTACTATCATGTATCATTCCAATAATAAAATTAAAGCTGATAAATTGCACAGGTAAAACAAAGCCAAACTGCTTTGAATTAACAAGGGCAGCAGCTACACACCCTGAACCAGTGGGCGGCAGGACACCTTTAATGTTTGCAAGCTGTCAATAAGCACGGAGAAGAAGAATAACAAGCTCAGCATGCTGACTAGAGAGCAAAATATGTAGTTGCTGGTGTGGACATATTTCAGAAGGACGACATGACTCTGGCAAGTGTCTGATCCTCAACCACTAGACTCTACACATATTAGACATAGCGCCGAAGGACCGTTGGTGGAGTGTTAGCACAAGCTAACACAGCAGCAGCTCACATCCAGCACAGAACCCTTAAACTCCAACAAACTAATTCAAAAAAGGCTCAACTCTGTTTTTCAACTCACTAATAACAGTTAGGTAATGCTAGCCATGTGATGCTACAGTTAGCCCTTAATTTGAATTGTTAGCTGGCGACCCACTCCGGAGCGTGTTGACCCTATAGAGTTATATATACAATAAACCCATTAATAAAAATATTGAACACACATACAGTTTGTTATAAGTTACTAGAATAAACAGGCTGTTTAAACTATTCACACATGCACTACATTCAGGAGCATTTCCACCTTGTGCCTTTTACTCATACCATGGTAATGCTGAATAGATGCACTCCTGGTGAGTGCAGAAACAGATTTGATAATGTGATCAGTGCAAATAAATACTGACTGAGTTGTAACAAGTTGAGTTCAAGTGGATGATTTTATCTTTGCAGAGCAGACATCTTCCACGGCAAGGGCAAAAAACTATGTAACCAGGTGTAAGTACACAGAGATGATCATAACATTCTGCATATAAAGATCTTTGAGATTAATTTATAACTGATGGTTTTGTCTTGCAGGGTTAAAATCAAACACATCACACAGTTCCCCATCAGTTCAAAGTACAATCACACAAGGTAAGTTAATCATTTATACAGCATAAAATAATTAGAAGTATAAGCTTTTCAATAATGCATTAGACTATCTCACACATTATTGTATAAAAAATGAATTATGCTAACCTAATAAACTCCACTTAAACAAAACATTACCCCTTTAATTGTGACATTCGAAACAAAAATTTCAGACCCGTTTTTCAAGGATTCCAATATTATACAGAGATGAGAGACAGAGGTCCACGTACAGTGATTATATCTTTAGATTGTATTTATTTCAGTGAGTCTGTGAACGTCTGAATCAACATCCATGCTAAATGTGATCTTGTTCATTATTCTTCATCTTTATGTTATATTACAGCATCTACATTCAGAATTGTGATGTTGGGGAAGAGTTTGGACAAAAAGACAAAACTTGGTTATTTAATGCTCGAAGGTCAAGAATTTCAAGTCCTAAAACACTCCTCAAACAAGCATTGTGCTGCTGCCTGTGGAGAGTGGAACGGTAAACCATTAACAGTAGTGACAACTCCAGATTTTTTCAGTCTGTCTCGGGAGAAAATAAGAGAAGAGATGAGAAGATGCTTCAGTCTTTGTCATCCTGGACCAAATGTTCTGCTGCTGTTAGTGAACCCTTCTGAGTTCACCGAGAAGAACAGACAAACACTGAAGTTCATCCTGAGTCTGTTTGATCAAGACGCTTTGAAACACTCGATGGTCATCATGACACATGAGGTGATTGAAAGCCTCAATGTGAAACAGCTGCTCAAGGAATGTGGAGGAAAACAGTACAGCATGTTGGAGGAGGATCATAGATCACTGATGAAGAAGATTGAGAACATTGTGCATGAAAACAAAGAAGCCTTCCTCACCTTCACTGAAGAGCCCATCAGACCAAAGTCTGAACCCATCAGAGCAGCTTTAAAACTGGTCCTGTGTGGGAGGAGAGGAGCAGGGAAGACTTCAGCAGCCAAGGCCATTTTAGGTCACACAGAGCTTCATTCAGTCTCCAGCTCATCAGAGTGTGTTAAACATCAGGGAGAGGTGTGTGGACGTTGGGTTTCCCTGGTGGAGCTGCCTGCCTTGTATGGAAAACCTCAGGAGGCAGTGATGGAGGAATCATTCAGGTGTATCTCCCTCTGTGATCCTGAGGGCGTCCATGCCTTCATCCTGGTCCTACCTGTGCGTCCCCTCACTGATGAAGACAAGGGAGAGTTAGAGACCATCAGGAACACATTCAGCTCTCGAGTCAATGACTTCACCTTGATCCTGTTCACTGTGGAGTCAGATCCTACAGCTCCAGCTGTTGTTAACTTTATAAAGAAAAACAGAGACATCCAGGAGCTCTGTCAGAGCTGTGGAGGAAGATATGTTGTTCTCAACATCAAGGACCAGCAGCAGATCCCAGAGCTGTTGGATGCTGTGGTCAGTCAATCTAAACAGAAACCATCCTGCTATACAACAGAAACATTTGCACACGCACAAATGAAAAAGATCATACAACAAGAGAAACGTATCAAGAGGCAACAGATTGAGCTTGAGAAGCTGACGAAGGACAAGCTCACTTGTAAGTACTATGAATTAAAAAAAGTATCCTTAACCATGTTCTCCATTACAGTTCTTGAGCTTTTACTGTGGCAGCTGTGAATATTAAAGGTAACTCATGTTTGATGTTACAGGTGATGATGAGGAGCAGAGCCCAGAGTGTCTCAGGATTATGCTGATAGGGAAAACTGGCTGTGGAAAAAGTTCTTCAGGAAACACCATCCTAGGAAGAGACGAGTTTGAAGCTGAATCAAGCCAAACATCAGTCACCAAACGCTGTCAGAAAGCAGTGGGTGAGGTGGATGGTCGTCCTGTTGCTGTAGTTGACACTCCTGGTCTGTTTGACACAACTTTGTCCCATGAAGAGGTTAATGAGGAGATGGTGAAATGCATCAGTCTTCTGGCTCCAGGACCACATGTCTTCCTGTTGGTGTTACAAATCGGCAGATTTACACCAGAGGAGAAGGAGACAATAAAGCTCATCAAGAAAGGCTTTGGGAAGAATGCTGAACAGTTCACCTTCATTCTTTTCACCAGAGGAGATGAACTGGAACATGACAAGATATCTATTGGGGAGTACATTGAAAAAAAATGTGATGATTCCTTTAAGAAGCTGATTGCTGACTGTGGAGGAAGATACCATGTGTTCAATAACCATGATGAACACAACCACACACAAGTCAGTGAGCTGATGACCAAGATTGACACCATGGTGAAGACAAATGGAGGCAGCTGCTACACTAATGAGATGCTGCAAGAGGCCGAGGCAGCTATAAAGAAAGAAGTGCAGAGGATCCTGAAGGAGAAGGAAGAAGAGATGGAGAGAGAGAGGGAAGAGCTGAGAAGAAAACATGAGGAAGAAATGCAAGAGATGAAAAGAAGAATGGAAGAACAGAGAGCAGAAACTGAAAAGGAGAGAAAACTGAGAGAAAAACAACTCAAAGAAAAGGAGGAGAGGATCAACAAGGAATGTGAGAAGAGAGAGAAAGAACAGGAGATGAGAGAAGAAGAAGACAGGAAGAGAAAACAACAGGAAGAAATTCAACGACAGGAGTGGAAACAAAAAGTTGAAGCTTTGGAGCAAAAATTAAAGTTAGAGTCAGAATCAAAGGACAGAAAGCTGGAGGAGAGCAGAGAAGAGATGATGAAAGAACGAGAGAACTTGGAGAGAAAACAAAAAGAATGGTGGGAAAAACGAAAAAAAGATGAACAGAGACGACAGGAAGAACAAATAAGACTTCAAAAGCTTCAAAAAGAGTTTGAACAGGAAAAAGAAAAATATGAAAAGAGGAAAAATGAAGAGGACCGAAATAGAAGAGAACAAGTAGAGAAAGAGAGAAAAGACAAGGAGGAAAAGCAGAAAGCAGAAATTGAAAAGGAGAGAAAACAGAGACAAAAACTACTTCATGAAAAGGAGGAGAAGATAAAGAGGGAACATGAGGAGAGAAAGAAAGAACAGGAAATGAGAGAAGAAGAAGACAGGAAGAGAAAACAAGAGGAAGAAATTCAACGACAGGAGTGGAAACAAAAAGTTGAAGCTTTGGAGCAAAAAATAAGATCAGAGTCAGAATCAAAGGAAACTATTGACAGAAAGCTGGAAGAGAGCAGAGAAGAGATGAGGA
This sequence comes from Epinephelus fuscoguttatus, assembly GCF_011397635.1. Lineage (NCBI taxonomy): Eukaryota > Metazoa > Chordata > Actinopteri > Perciformes > Serranidae > Epinephelus > Epinephelus fuscoguttatus. Next base: position 45,298,247 of record NC_064757.1, on the reverse strand, counting down.
AAGAACGAGACGACTGGGAGAGAAAACAAAAAGAATGGTGGGAGAAACGAGATCAAGAAAATGAACAGAGACAAAAGGAGGAGCAAATAAGACTGAAAAAGCTTCAAGAAAAATATGAACAAAGGGAAAAATGTTTGAAGAAAACAATGGAAGAGGAACGAATCAGAAGGGAACAAGAGGAAAAAGAGAGAAAAGACAAAGAGGTAAAACAGAGAGCAGAAACTGAAAAGGAGAGAAAACTCAAAGAAAAACTATTTGAAGAAAAGGAGGAGAAGATAAAGAAGGAGTATGAAGAGAGAAAGAAAGAACAGGAGATGAGAAAAGAAGAAGACAGGAGGAGAAAACAACAGGAAGAAATTCAACAACAGGAGTGGAAACAAAAAGTTGAAGCTTTGGAGCAAAAATTAAAGTTAGAGTTAGAATTAAAGGACAGAAAGCTGGAGGAGAGCAGAGAAGAGATGAGGAAAGAAAGAGAGAACTGGGAGAAAGAAAGAAAAGAATCGTGGGAGAAACGAATACAAGAAAATAAACGGAGACGACAGGAAGAACAAACAAGATTGAAAAAGCTTCGGGAACTAAACAATCAGGAGAGAGAAAAATACGAAAAGAAGAGAAATGAAGAGGACCGACTCAGAAGAGAACAAGAGGAAAAAGAGAGAAAAGACATGGAGGAGAACTATAAGAAGAAAATGGAGAATCTGATGAAGACACATGAAGAGGAGGCCAGAGAGAAAGCTGAAGAGTTCAATGAATTCAAAGAGAAATACAAGAAGGAATCTGCAGCTCAGAAACAAGAGCATGAGAAACAACTGAAAGACAAAGAGCAGCAGTATGACCTCTTAATGGCTCTTTCAGCTCACAGTGAAGAACAACTGAAGAAAAAACATCAAGGTGAAATTTGTGATTTGGTGAAATGTGTGACCAAAAGGAGAGAAAATCTGAAAAAAATCAAAGAATTACTGAAAAAACACGAAAAAGAAATGAAAAGAGTGAAAAATGAAGAGGAAAAGAAGGATCTGCAGAAAACACATGAAAGTCAAATAAGTGACTTGATACAGGAACTTGTGACACAGGTCGACCCATCACAGTGTCGCATTTTATGATTCATGTCACAACAGCAGAGCAGTTTCAGATGTACTTCATTAATTCTGGAATTATTTGGTTTCTGAACTGAAACTTTAAAGAAGCAGAGACTTCACTGTGATAATTTGCAGTGGACTACACTGTAATGTTTATCATGGTGACATACCGTAAAGTCCAAAACACACTGGCCGCGCCACATGACGGCAGCATCATTGTCGTGAGTCAAGTGCCACCCCCAACACACACAGCAAGTGTCACGCTGCGGGGCGTCAACTGGAATTCTATCGCACACTCCACTCTGTTAGGTGGCAGTAATGTGACTAACTGGTTGCCAACTGCCAATTATAACATTCAAATAAAACACAAGAAGCTTGTGCTCTAGAGAAAGGATCAACACTCAGTGAAAAACCTCCTAAGCCCTATGATAAGCTAATATGGCAAGGCTTAACTATACAGACCACTGAGCAGTGATAACTAGCATGTCTTTGGGGTCATTGGGTGGGAACCTCCTTTCACCAGTGTTTCGTCTAGTTGGTCCCACGACACCTCCAGGAGGCTAGACAGTGATCTCTGGCGTCCCAGAGACACTCCTCTAATGCCAGGTCTCACTGCTCCCCTCCCTGCACCAACCCAACAACCTCCTTTACCTTACTTACACATGGCTTTCTCAGCCCAAACAGCACTGCCACCTTCAACCAAACCCAGGCTCCGTACATGCGAGCTCCAGGTAGAAGCCGGGCTGATACTACCTTTCCTAGCACATTCACCATACTCTATTTCACACGCTACATAGCATAACTCCAATATAAGCTAAAGTTAAAGGAGCTAAATAAACTTACAGGATCAGCAAACGACGAGGAAGAAGACACAGGAAGAGAAAGAAAACACACAACGCCGGACGACCACAACCACGACCATGACAACCAGACAACAACGGTACCAATTAACAAACAATAGATGGCGCCCAAGTTCTGCTTCTCTTCTCTTCAACAGAGCTGCTACTACGGGAGCTGGGAAGTACAAAATAGGCTTTTCTCTGAAAAAGAAGCGCTTTTTCAAGGGCAGCGACACTGGAAAATAGGACAATAGACGCGCGTCAACATGCTGTCGGTGTGGGTTTGTAAATAGAGAATAATGGGGGCATCTGTTTTGACGGGTGTCATACGGCGCCGGTGTGTTTGGCCTTTAATACTTCTCATTGGCTGTCAGGTGTCAAAATCAGGAGCCTGTTGTGTTGTCACGATACTAAAATATCAAACTTGATACTCAATACTATTTTCAATACTATAGAAAAAAACCCAAAACAAAATTACAGCCATATATTGCTTTTTTTTATTTATGAAACATCACAAAAATAACAGCAACAACACAATCTTTAGGTCAGGGCTATTCAATTACAGATTACTGGGCCAGATTTTAAAACCAGATGATGTTGATGTGCCACATTTTTAGCAGCGAGCAACCCATCCACTTTCTTTTAGCATACATGTATGTATAGATAGATAGATAGATAGACAGATATATTTCATTTTTAGTTTGTCTTTAAGAGTTTGCTGTTGGCCCTGCGAGCGCGATGTGCTTGTGTAAACTTCAATAGTAAACCATAACAGTGGTGAATGAGAGACTGCTGACAGAGCAGATTAAAATATGGCTTTCTACATGCTGATCACATGTACTGATAAACACTGATGGGAATAACGGCGTTATGAAGAAATAGCGTTACCAACGGCGCTACTTTTTTCAGTAACGAGTAATCAAAAAAGTTACTGTCTCCCCCGTTATAACGGCATTACTGTTATCACAATAAAATGCGCCGATACTCGGCTTTACTTGAGTTCACTAAAGCAGCTTTCACCCAAACCAGCTCCTTCTCAGCGGACCTCTAAAGTTTCTTTTTCTTTGCTGAGGGCAGGTGAGGGGGAAGCATAAGTCATGATGATCGGCTTAGGGAGAGTAAAATGTCATCATAAACCAGTCAGAGGCAGAGTAGGGCGGGCATTCCCAAGCACACAAGCAGGGTTGCTGTGTGGGCTTGTTTTTTTTGTAAAGTCACTTACAAATATTGGTAGTCGCGGGTTGCTTATTTGGGCTTGTTCTCTAAACGTCGCCTTTCTCTCTATATATCGATCTAGTAAGTTATTTAAACGCATGATAGTATGTCGGACTGCAGGATGTTTCCACAGCTCCGCTCTCTCCTTCTCCACACACACAGGTGATGGTCAGTCAATTAATGGAGGTTCTTACACACACACACACACACACACACACACACACACCATATTCAATGTTGAGTTTCATTACATACAGTTCCATTAAGGGGGGTGTCCAAGCAATTTGACATATTTTAGCATTTTATAATCCGTGGTTTGCCCTCTCCAGGTTGGGGGAGAGTTACTGCCTCGAGGGAGTTCAAGTATCTCGTGGTTTTGTTCACGAGTGAAGGTAGAGTGGAGCATGAGATGGATCGGCGGGTCGGTGCAGCTTCTGCAGTCATGCAGGCGCTGCGCCGGTCCGTTGTGGTGAAGAGGGAGCTGAGCCCGAAAGCAAAACTTTTGATTTACTGGTCCATCTACGTCCCAGCCCTCACGTATGGTCATGAACTCTGGGTAGTGACTGAAAGAATGAGGTCACAGATACAAGCAGTGGAAATGAATTTCCTCCGTGGGGTGTCTGGGCTCAGCCTTAGAGATAGGGGGAGGAGCTTGGATATCTGGAGGGAGCTCGGAGTAGAGCTGCTGCTCCTTCAGGTCAAAGGGGTCAGTTGAGGTGGTTCAGGCATCTGAACAGGATCCTCCTGGGTGCCTTCCGCTGGAGGTGTTTCGGGCACGTCCCACTGGTAGGAGGCCCCAGGGCAGACCCAGAACACACTGGAGGGATTATATATGTCATCTGACCTGGGCAGGGATGTAACGATATGGAAAATTTGATATCTCGATTATAGTGACCAAATTATCACGGTAAACGATAATATCGCGATGTTTTTTCAAGCGCTGTAAAATGTCCAAAAAATAGATATATTGAAATAACTTCACTAAATCTTCTAACTTCCTTATCATACCAAAATGTTAACAGCCAAAATCTTATATTAAAATGAAACTTTGACATTAAAGGGGCAAGGGATTGGCACAGCAACAGAAAATTTTATTTTAAATGTAAACAAATTACAGGAACAAAGCTTATTTGTCTGGTGCATCTTAACAGTCAGCAAAATATGTAAACAATTTATATAGCACGAGAGGAAAAATATATATAAAAGAAAACAATGCAAGAGTAGAACAAAAAACATACAATATATAGAATAGATATCACAAATGTGCAGGAGAAACCAAAAAACCCTAATGACAATGGTCATCATTACACAGAATAATTCACACATAAGAATTGTGCATGTGAGTCAGAGGTGTCAGTGCCTGTATGAGAAAAGGAGTGCATGCTCTCAAGAAAGCGTAACTGGCCGTCTGTATCGATTCTAGCTCGACATACAATAACCATAATCACAGTGATTCAATCATAGTTGATCTCAATTAGCGTTACATTATGTCACGTCGGTTTATATTTTGTCGGCTCCGCTCAGTGTTTTCAGCTCCGTTTCATTTTGAAACACTTCACAACATAGCTGCTAATACGGCTATTAGCTACTCAGCTAGTATTAGCTCCTAAGCGTCTTAAACGAAAACGGAAAACCTAGTCGCTGTTTAGGAGGACAGATACAGCTCAAATGTCTCATATACATCGAGAGTTACACATTATGACAATCTCAGTAAAACCGAAGTCCCTCACACAATAACTGACATTTGCATAGCATAACTTGCATTGGCTGTAAAGCTGTGGATGACAGTCACGGAGATGAGCCAGCAGATTTGTAGTGTCGCTACCCTTCGCAGCAACTTTCTTTCTGCATGTTCTGCACACAGGACAGTTGTCCTCCCCCTCGGCATTCTTCAGAAACCCAAAGTACGCCCAGACTTCAGACTTTGTGCGTTTAGTTGGGGGGAAATGTCCTGCGTGCCGCTATCACCACCTTCCGCCATGTTTTCATTCTTTGTGTTTACACACAGCATGCATTCACGCAGCGCCTGCATCGCGAGACTTGAATGAGGCTGTTATTACATGTCCTGATGATCCACCACAATAATGCAATTAATTTAAACATAAACGGTAATTCTTACCGTGTAAAAATTAACCGAAATTTACCGTAATATCGGTAATTGTTACATCCCTAGACCTGGGAACGTCTCAGGGTCCTCCAGAAGGAGCTGGAAAGCGGGATAGGGATGTCTGGGGTGCTTTGCTCGGCCTGCTGCCCCCGTGACCCGGCCCTGGATAAGTGGATGGATGGATGGAGTATTTTATAAAAAAGTAAGGCTATAGTTACTTTTCCAGGTAATTAGTTACTTTTACAGTGCTGTAACTCAGTTAGTCACTCAGTTACTTTTGGGGGAAAGTAACTAGTAACTATAACTAATTACTTTTTTAAAGTAACGTTCCCAACACTGTTGATAAAGTATTGGCTTTTTACTGGCATAGGTTTTATTGCACTCTCATGGTAACAACCGTAGTTGTCGTCAAGCAGAGTAAGTTATATTCCCTTCGTCTGCACCGCTGCCTCTCTGCTGATGTCTGACGTCACTCTGTTGTGTGTATGTGTGTGTGTGTCTGTACTAAGTTTTAGTATCGAGTTAGTAACAGTAGAAAGCAGCATGGAGGCCAACAAAAATATCACTCTTAAGGCTCATTTATGCTCAACGTTAAAAACGGATCCGGATACGGATGGAGCCTTCTGTCCGTGCTCCGCGTTCATTTCATCCGTATTTCTGCACGTTTCCATAAAGCTTACGGATACGGGCTAAACGGAGCAGTACCACCGGGAACCGTGAGGGCAGTGTTGATGTCACTACCCGATACGTAGCTCTAGTGAGACACGAAGAAGAAATAACGATTCAATTTCTCTCATCGGCAGTACTAGAGAAAAGAATTCTCCGTCCTCCAGTCGCGATGTATTTAACGACCTCATCGACCACCGCCTCCTACAACGCTGCCCCTGTTCTTGTCTTTTATGCAAGAGGTACATTATCAATATCTCCTCCACAGTCGCCATGTTTGTTTTTGAGTTTGTTGTTGTCACAAACTTTAGACACTGGGCTGCCTCCTGGTGGATATATTGGTTAACATCTATGCCAACGTAAAGGGCACAAAGTATGTGGGCAGTGACGGTGACATCGTTTGAAACGGACGTATACATTTTTGTACATAAAGGGAGCATAATGAGCCCTTACATCTCACACTTATTCAGTCTCTCTTTTAAACTTGGTGCTGCCTTAATTTTAAACGATGATTTAGTGCTGCTTGGATGAAGACAGATGGTATGTGGTGGCAGCCTGTCACTGCATTGTGCTGGCAAAGGAGTGAAATTAGGGCATCTACCTGGGTGTCATGTTTCCATCACTGCCCATAGAAGTCAATTAGAGATGGACTTGATAAATACTCATGACTACTGCAGAGTCATTTGTCCCTGGAGTGAAAGCTGACTGTAACCTTTCCCTTTAAATGAAAAAGGCAGATATTAGTAGGTGTTAGGGTTTTTTTCTCCAGTGGGAAAGTTGCCGAAATGTCTGAATTGCATATGTCTATATGTGTAGCATTGTTTTCTTCTCCACTGTTTTGTTGAGAATTATTTACCTTTTTTGATGTTTTTATTTTCCTGTGTAATTCTCTAAAGATAATGGCCATTACAGATGATCTTTGTTTTCTTTTGAGTATGAGAAAAGAACATGATGTTTGTCAAATAAAATGTTCAGATGTTCTATGTGAATATAATTTCAAATGTTCATCAGATGAATGAACCTGATAAAAACTGAATGTTTTAATGTTTCTTTGTTTTGGTTCATGTCCAACAAGAATGGATACTTTCTGACTGATTGAATCGATTTAAGACATAATTCAGATGAATCTTTAATCATGTTCTGTACCTGATCCTTATTATTATTAAAGATTAAAGTGTTTTCTTGTAGTTCAGTGTGGACTGTTGTTAATGACGAAGCCAAACAAACTTTTGACTCTAATAAACTCATCTGTATTTATGTATGTCCTTAATCTTACCATAATCATGTTACTGGGGAAACTATCAAAGTATCCCAGTTACACTAAGTGTACTGACCAATGTTCAAGAAGAAATCCAAGACACATGAACTGAAACTTCTGTTTTAGCATTTGCTAAACATCAGGTTAGTCAAACTGTGCTTATTTAGATAGATAACAGCACCTGGTGGCGTCATGGGGAAACAGAAAGGGACAGCAACGAAAGTTAAGGCAGCAGAAGTCCAAGTGAGGGGGGTGGATGGGTCCAACAACCACCAGCTTATTCTTACCATGAATATTATTGGTAGGAGTTGTATTAGTAATATCACAATAACATGACACATCAAGTACAACAATTATAACTCAATTAATGTGTTTTTAATGTATTAAAAACAAGTGCTGTGCTCTGAATAAATAAAGTGTCTGCACTGTAAATTAGAAAACAGTTGTAGGACAGGTGATGTTTCTTTATGCAGAATTGATTTCTGGTCTAAAAGTCAGTTAAGAGGCTTCATCAAAGGGGTTTGGTGAGCGTGGGTCATTTTTGACACTAAGAACAGGAGGAGCATAAAGAAAATAGAGACATCAGTGGGGTTCAGTTGACATCATGAGTGTCTGTCAGTTAGTGTTAGTGAGGTTTAGTGTCGTCCACTGTTCTCTTTGCTCATACTGTTTTACATCACTGTCTTTGTTGTTGAGTTGACTGTTGTTGATCCAGAATCCTTCACACCTGTGATTCAGTGTAGTCATGTCTTGACATCCTTTGTTATTGACAAAAGAGTCTCACCATGAATCTGAGTATGTGAGCATCCTGTAAGTGAGATTAAGATTTAATATTTGAGTGATTTTGTTCAGTTCAGTCACTGACTTCACAGTTTGGTCACTTTTTGTCTATGCTAAGCAATCATATATCAGTTTAAATGTACTTTAGTATGTACACTTGTTTTATCAGGTATCACATAGTGATTGTTTCTGTGGTTTATATATCCTATAATAAGCACAGTGGGGGTTGTTAGCTGTGACTCAACACTACTGCTCAGCATCAATGACAGGTACACCTGTTGAACAGCTGATTTCAGGCACACTGGGTCAATGAAAAACTCCAGCTGCAGAATGTTCACTTGAAATAAAACAGCAGTCTGACGGCAAACTGTCTCAGCTTCTATACTCACTGCGACTCCTGGTGGACAGATGAAGAACTGCAGCTGGTTTCCACACATGGTGCTAAGGGGCCTTACAGGACTTTAAATATTTACATACCTACACATCTGCAGAAACTTACACTTATATTTATGCAACTAGCTATCAAGTGTACTCAGAGTGATGATAAATAGATAGATAGATAGAGTACAAGTCTATCATCTATCTATCTATCTATCTATCTATCTATCTATCTATCGTTCTATCTATCTATCTATTGTTCTATCTATCATTCTATCGTAGTAGTCAAATCAGAGTAGAATAATTTGACAGGTATAAAGACTTAAATTATTTACAAGGTTGCTCGTCTAGAGATTATTAGTCCAGTCAAAAGAACACAGAGTTAGCACTATTTTACTCATCAATACAGCGAAGAAAACTCTGAAACAAAAGTTTATCACTTAAACTGATTACAACCTATTTTAAAACATCAGACATCAGGACCAACTGTAAATCACTGAAACGTTTGCTGAGGTAAATCTGTTCTGACTAGGATAAACTAGAAGGACTAGTAGGTCCTTACATTTCCTAAAACACTGAAGCTAATTTTCAAGTCGTCATTATTTTTGATAAATTAACAACATGTTTGAAATATAAACTGTTCAGTTCTCTGTAACAATACAATTCTCAACACTAAATCTGGTGACAACAACAACAACAGTACAAAAATATTTACTTGCATGTGAGTTTGGTTCATGTCCTCCATCACTGCTGCTGGTTGAAATGAAATGCATGCTGGGATACTTGTGTACCGCAAGTTCACACAGGTCACCTCCAAAAGCATCCTTGATGAAAAGGACGAACAAGACGGGCGAGTATTTGGACCATACTTGGATAAATGCAAATGTTAAATTAAGTCCACCAAAGCAGAAATTCAGAGAGGCCTCAGATCTCTGGGAGAGCCTCTGATGTCATTAGGATCTGTAGTTTAGAAGCATTACAACACTCCAGTTGAAGATAAGACAAAGATAATATAAGACAGTTTAATTCATGGATAATGAAAGAAGAAGGGCACACAGATCTTACCTCTACATGACTACATATACACAAACTAACAAAAATCATATTCACTTTCATTTTTGAATGATTGTTGAAGACCAGTGGAGAAGCTTTAATATGCAGCCCTCCATTCTGTGAGGACCTGTGTTTCCTCAGATGACCCTCCACTTAACATTTAAATGTTATTTTGCCTGAACACAGTTAATATGCACTATAATAAGCCATGAAAACATATCATGGAATCAATTACAGTGATTAACACATATTCTAGTCAGAAACAGAGGCAGCACAGTTGTTGACTTTCCAATACAAAAATCTCCAGTTCTGACACTAAAGTTTATCTTCTGAAACAAATCACTGATCTGATACTTAAAACATCACAGAGACATCAGAACCACTGGTCAATTAACAAAGTGTTTGCTGAGGTAAATCTGCTCTGACTGAGATGACCTAGAAGGAGCAGCAGGTCCTTGCATCTCCAAATATATTAAGCTAAATTTTAAGTAGACATTATTTGAATTAATCGATGACAGAACTGAAATATAAACCGTTACTTTCCTGCCTAAACTTGAAATTACAAAAGCTAAATCTGGTGACACCAACAACACTTGTAGCACAAAAATATTTACTTACATGTGAGTTTGGTTCATGTCCTCCATCACTGCTGCTGGTTGAAATGAAATGCATGTGGGGATACTTGTGTACCACGAGTTCACACAGGTCACCTCCAAAAGCATCCTTGATGAAATGGACGAACAAGACGGGCGGGTATCTGGACCATACTTAGATAAATGCAAATGTTAAATTTAGGACAGCAGTGACGTTTCACAAGTCCACCAAAGCAGAAATTCAGAGAGGCCTCAGATCTCTGGGAGAGCCTCTGATGTCATTAGGATCTGTTGTTTAGCAGCGTTGTGATTTCCCATCACTCCAGTTTAAGACAAGACAGTTAAAGATAATATATCACAGTTTAATAAATGGATAATTAAGGAAAGAGGATGCACAGATCTTACCTCTGCTCGACTCCACATACACAAACTAACACACTAAATGTTAAATGTTATTTGAACTGAACATAGTGAACATGCTCTATAATAAACCGAGATAAAATACTGTGGAATCAGTTATGATGATAAACACATATTACAGTCAGAAGAACACAGAGGCAGCGCTACTTCATCGTCACTTTAAAGCATGAAAATGTTTCTGTCAGGTTGGAGCATCAACTACAGGGTTTAGTTTAGTTGTTTGTAGTTGGCCAGTCATTTCTCTGCTTTCATTAAATCTGTATTCATGTGTAGAATTGTCACAAACATTTATAGAATATTTAAAAGACAAAAACATGTCAATAAAGTGATGTAAAGTTGATATTAAAAAGGGTGGCACTCAGAGGCAGGTGTCTACTTTGTCTCTGGATCCTGTCAACACCACCTCACCTCCTCCTTCCGTCATCGGTGAGCCCCCCTCCGGACTGAAAGGGAGTCCCACTCCGCCTCCATCTGCAGCTCCATCCGTTTATTTCTCCTCCTTCACCGGACACACAAACCGGGACCTGCTAACAACAGCATCATGTCAGGTCTCTCAGAGTCAGTAACATCCGTAAAATCCGTTACAGCGGGACAGCAGACTGGCTCCGGATGTTAGCAGGTGAAATAAATGACACTATATACCTGGTTACAACTGAATATGGTCTCTCACAGCCACCTCCGTTTGACACCAAGCTCCAAAACATATTGAAGCTAACTGCTGCTCAGCAAGCTAACGTTACACCACTGATTTCTCATCAAGCTACTTCACGTTACTTTAAGTCACTGATATTGTGCTCAACAAATCACTGTACAACAAATGACCACTGATATGGTGACACAATCGTTCACAACAATAAGCGGAAGTCCTTGAACAGAAAACAAGTCAGTCCAAAGCTTCACAGACACAAAAATGAACGTATATTGTCGTAGTTTAACGGAGTTTGTAACAGACAGCTGAAACACAAACAGCTTCACAGCAGCACACTGGAAACCACATGTGGGTTCAACAACTCCAGTTTGCAGGGGCTCCACAAGATGGCGCCGCTGCCACAAAAATCAAACCTGATGGAAACAAAGCGCAGTGGGAAAAGTAACGTTACAGCCTGCGTTACATTACCAACAGGATAAAGTAGTTCATAGCCTGATGGGGAAATATAACAGTGATTAATAAAGTATGACATTAACAGCAGTAACAGTCACAGGACTCTTTTACCACCAACAATCCCATTAAAAAATAAAGGTGTAGTTTTGTCTGACTTCAGATCAGTGAAATGTTGATGGATCAAATTCTCCTGAGGGCGTTTTTCTGTCTTAACTTTCACTTTCTATCGTCAGACTGGTGACGACTGACAGAACAGCGGTGGTTTTCATCTACAGGTAAAGATTATAACTTATTACAGTTTAAAAAAAGATATGCTAGAAAACTGATGTTTTTCATATTTTATTTTCACATATTTTTCAGTCACAGTTTTATCAGAGAATCTGTCTGTCTGAAGGAAACTCTGACAAATGTTATTCTGTTTTGGTTGTTGAATCACATCAACTTTAAAGTTACAATTAAAGCCTTTACATTATTCTGAAGTTTAGTTTATTATCTCTAGACATTAATGTGACTGAAGCAGTGCAGATATAAAACATAAAACATGATTCTTTAATAAATGTTAATATTTAGTTTATGCTCTGGAGACCAGATATGTTTAAGAGTGTAATGAGAGAAATCTGAGACAGCAACTCTGATAGAGGTTATGTTTCTATAATATCACATTTAAAGTTGCCATTTTAGATTTAAACTAAAAACCAAGAAGAGGCTGTAACCATAATCACCAAAGTGACATTAGCTTGATTTTAGACTTTATTAATTGTTTTGTCGTCATTTTTAATCTTGTTTTGCCTTTTTAATCTGTTTTTGTCACTTAGTTTTAAACTGTTATTATAACTGTTGAATCTATTGTTTTACATTTGAATCATTTTTATTGTCCCACGTGCACTGGTCCCAAAACTGTTTTTTGTCTCATTGTTTTATGGTCTACACTTGTTGTCTCATCATCATCATTTGATTATTGGTGTTTAGTTGATCACATTTTAAGGTAATGTAACTGAAGAAGCTCCGTCACATTAAATCATCTTTATTTATTCAGAATCAGTGACATCTCTTTTGTGAGACCTCACGACAAACTACAAACAGCCAAACGTCGTTACACATTATGTAGGCGACATTATAAAATGCATTGAAGTAAAAACATGACTTATCATTTTAAGGGAATTTCACACACACACACACACACACACACACACACACACACACACACACACACACACACAGGTTATCACATGATCCCTGTAACCAGAGGGCAGGTTGTTCCTCTCAGTCCCCACTGTGGTTGTAAAGGTGAGCGAGACACTCCACTCTGCAAAAACATTTTGCTCTGTAAGTCAGATCATTTAAATTGTAATTATTCTTTCTGTAGGTCGTTAAGGCAGCAGTTGGTCTCCAGCTGAATTAGTGGCTGATGTTTCCAGCAGAGTGACGTCATGGCGACTGCAGCATCAGGTGAGTCCAGTCAGACGTTAGTAGTTTTCTCTCAGTCCCCACGAGATAAATATGGACCAGCACTTTGTCTCACTTGTTAAAATCAGGTTTGTAAGTTCTCGATGAAACTCAATCAGCTGTTTCGTCTCATTTCAATCTAATTCAACATTAAATAGGAGAAGCGCTATAAACTGTAAGTGGCTGACAGAACCTGCAGCAATCAGAGTCTTAACCAACACATTTTCACTGTGACCTCGTCACATGTCCACGTTTGGTCATGGACTTTCCACGTCCACATATGGCGTCCAAGGTACCCTGGGTGTGTTGGTTGTTGACGTTCTGGGACGCCGTGTCAACTTCAGCCTGTTACATGCATTGTCTGTTTTCAACATACACTTCTGTTTTCACAGGAAATGTACAGTTTGATAGTCTCAGTGACGTTTGTTCCTTCAACAACAAAAACGTGGTTGGGTTTAGGAAAAACAACAGGGTTTGGCTTTAGAATCTTACAGGACATGAACACCGCTCTCTCAGGTGACAGTCTGTGTTTGTTGGACCCATCCACCCAATCAGAACATGTCAGAGCACCTGGAGGAAACCCACGCTGACACAGGGAGAACATGTCAGAGCACCTGGAGGAAACCCACACTGACACAGGGAGAACATGTCAGAGCACCTGGAGGAAACCCACGCTGACACAGGGAGAACATGTCAGAGCACCTGGAGGAAACCCACGCTGACACAGGGAGAACATGTCAGAGCACCTGGAGGAAACCCACGCTGACACAGGGAGAACATGTGGGAGCACCTGGAGGAAACCCACGCTGACACAGGGAGAACATGTGGGAGCACCTGGAGGAAACCCACGCTGACACAGGGAGAACATGTCAGAGCACCTGGAGGAAACCCACGCTGACACAGGGAGAACATGTCAGAGCACCTGGAGGAAACCCACACTGACACGGAGAGAACATGCAAACTCTGCACAGAGGGGATTGAACCAGCAACCCTCTTGCTGTGAGGCGCAGTGCTAACCACCACACCACCGTGCCGCCTGAGTGAAGAACAGTCTCTTATATTAGTAAACTGAATATCTTCATGTTTTGGACTCTTGGTCCTTCATGTGATTTGTTCCCACTGTGACAGATTAATGATCTTATTCTTTGAGTTCGTGTCTTTAGCCTTATGTTAATAAAACACTGGTATAAATGTTATTTTTTTAGATAATGAAGGAATAATCATGTTCCCAGCTTCAGATAAAGGCCAGTGTGTATTCACAGTGTGTCTCTGTGAGTCAGGTCCTGACCTCGGTTCTGTTTCTCGCTCCTCTGCCGCAGAAACGAAAGTGAAACTAGGCTGAAGCTCAACGACGCTCCGCCGCCTGTTTGTGTCAGTCAGTCGGTGTGTGTGAGTGAGTGTGTGTGAACCGGACAGCAGCATGGATGAACCCGAGTGTCCGCCGGTGACCGTGGAGGGGGACTGGAGTCCGGCTCAGACCAAAAGCATGAAGAACAAACTGCAGCTGTACTTCCAGAGCAAGAAGAAGTCCAGCGGAGGAGACTGTCGGGTGGAGGCGGAGGACGGAGCTCCGAGGGCCGCCGTGTACTTCAGATCAGAGGACGGTGAGTTTTTATTTCATCATCCGACTCACTGCGGAGCTTTTTACTGCATGTTGATGGGTTCAGGTTTCACACAGAGTCCGTTTAACCCCCTTGGACGGAAAACGTCCTTTTCAGTCATTTTTCAGTTTTTTAATTTTTTGATAACTTTGGCTGTGTTCATGCTATAGGGTGACTTCAGGTATATTGGGACATCAGGTAATTTGGGACAGCATAAGAAAATATCATGGTACTTCTGCCCTGCAAAGTGCATGGCAAAGCATTTGGTACTGAGATCTTGCTGTGGAAGTACATGACCAAAGTCACATGATATAATTCTTGTGGCATCACATGGGGGGGTGTGGTCAGCATCAAACAGGAAGTTGACCCCAAAAAGCAGGAGGGGAGAGAACTGACATATGCTCCAGCTTGACTTTAATATAAGGGTATAAAATTTGAATGATTAATATATTGTAGATATAAACTATATACAAACATGTATGATGTAATAGTGTACCAAAATAAACATGTCTTGTTTTCAAATTATGTTTACATTTTTTTAAATAGGCCTAGGACATTTTCTAGGTGTCCCAAATTACCAAACACGTTTGGTAATTTGGGACAGCATGTTTCAGGTAATTTGGGACAATGGCAAAAGGCTATTGAAATGAAATCCTAGCACTAGTGTATTCATATTATCTGATAAAAAGAAGGACAACACATCTATGTCAACCATAGACTGTATAAATAATGGACATAGTCATCGTGACGTCACCCATTGGTTTGTGATGTCATGCCATGTTGGTTAATGTAGGTTAACTTGGGCTAGCATAGATGCTAAAAGTCAACTAGTCAAGATAACAAGCTGACTTACTGGGTTAGTTGATAAGTTTAAACATTTTGCTAGTCGAGCTAATGCTAACTCTGCTAACATTGAAGGCAATGAAAATGCTAGCGATACTACAGTCAAACTCCAAGAGGTCTAGTTCAATAAAAACACACATTTGGGTGGTCTAACATAGCTGGATCGTTAGTGGATTAGTCAGGCTTTCTAACCATATGGTCCATTTGATAATTTGGTAGTTTATTGGTAGAATTTTTTTTTTCATATGACTGTAGCCTATAACATAAGCTTGAATGGGAGCTGTCAATCAAAATGTAGCCACGCCCTAAAGCATACACTGCTTTATCATCAATTTTAAATTAAACGAGGTCATAATTTACTGAATGAACATCATGCTGTATTGAAGAAGACTTTAAACTAGCGATTGAGACCACCCAAGTTACCAAATATGCTGTCCCAAATTACCAAACATGTCACTGAAAGAAAGTTTTGTGTCAGCTACAATAAAATTGTGAGCCATGCTTTGTAGAAATATCATATACATTTAATTTCTTCACATAAATAAAGTAGACACCTTGAGGAATTCAGAAATGCATCAAATGTTGGGTTATTTTTTCAAATTGATGACAAGAATGCGATCACTTGATAGAATTACAAAAAGTGTCCCAATATACCTGTATTCACCCTATAGTATGACATTTGGTCAGAAAACTTATTTTTGGTGATATTTTGAAATTTTAAAGCCGCTCCTAAATCAGGTCTAAAATACACAAATGGCAGCCTTTTACGACACCTCACCCTCTCGGACGAAAAACGTCCCCATTGAAACATTTGAGACATTTTTTGATTCCCCTTCAATTTACATTATAAAAGCGTGAGTTTTTTCTATCTCTGGCAGTCAGGTTGGTTAGAGAGACCCAAGAATAGTAAAAAAAAACCAACTAACAGATGGGGCCAATTTCCATTTTTGAGGCCCTGCTGTCTTTTCAATGCAGTTCCTGGTTTGGCCACTTGAAGCACTATAGGCCCAGGACAGAGAGGACAAATGCAGAGTAGATCAAAAAATGGTCTTGCTGTGCTCATAAGGATGTGACAGTGTGGTCTGTATAAGAATATTGCAATATTAGTTTGTGTGTGTGTGTGTGTGTGTGTGTGTGTGTGTGTGTACATGGACTCAAAATACACAATGCCAAATCCCTATGTGAAAATATAGCTAAATGTAAAACCATAAATTCCGTATTTGTTCATCACATCCTCATGGCAACTTGGAAACATGAAGTTTCTCCTGCTTCCCCAGCAGAGCAAACACACACTAAATAATAAGCAGTAAAATTGCCTGTATTTTTTCTGCTATTTTTTCATTATTGAGGTTTGCGAGCCATTGTTGCCAAAAAAAAAAATTTAAATAAATGCTAAGTTAGTGTTGATATGGATGTCTGGGGGCTGTGGCTGTGTAGATAATAAAAAAATATTTTGTGTGTGTGTGTGTGTGGCTAAAAATTTCAAATTATGAGCTGCAGGTTGCTGCAAGGTTACATTAATGTTCTCTCCATCTCTCTCTCTCTCTCATACATACACACACACACACACACACAATGGATATTTGATATGTTTAATCCGAGTAGGAGTTGGTTAAAAGATTTAAGCAAAAAAAAGGTAGAACAAAATATTAATATTTAATATTTTTATGGTTGTTTTTCAACAAGGACAAAAAACATCCTGAAGGGGAAAGGTGAAAAAAAAATAATTGAAACTGCACAAAAAATAATAATGCATAAAAATTGGTGTTGTTATTAATCACTCACATATCACAAACTGTGATAATTAGAAAAAAATTCCATTTAACATTTATTATATAGAAAGTAATTCATAATTTATGTTTTTTTCATAAACGTAACAGTGACTTCATGTAAAGAAAATGGCATATAAAGGGTTAAAAATCTCAAAAAGAATGAATATTTGATATGTATAATCTGAGTAGGAGTTGGTTAAAAGATTTAAGCAAAAAAAAGTAGAAAAAAATATTAACAGGACGAAAAACGTCCCGAAGGGGACAGGTGTGATTTTTTTATAAGGGGGACCGAAGGGTTAAACACTTTATTTCTGCGCGTCGTCATGAAGGATGAGTCAGGAGCAACAAACAGGATGTGACTTCATCTGCGACACAAACTCAGGAATTAACATGTGACACGTCACAGTCTGTGTTGCTTTACACTCTCCAACTTTCCCAAGACACATTAAACTGATCCCAGCTCAGACTGTCTGGTAAAGTTAGTTCATAAACAACACGCAGATTATCAGCTGACTTCCCAGCATGCACTTCACCTTCCCAAGCCACTCCTCATGTTCACATGATGAGTCACAGCAGGAGATCAAAACACTGAACATGGAAACACTGATCTGTGGATGTAAACCTGCAGAAATAAAATAAATTGAAATTAAAAATACAGTGAAGCAGTTTCAGTGATGTCACGTTCACACCGAACACCATGTGAATTTTCACGTTGAGTTACTCGTGCGACTTTGAACTAGGAATGTAACTCACCAGTTTCATCACGATATGATATCACATCGATTCCTCTGGAAAACAACACGATATTTGCTGATATTACAAAGTCTGTGATACGGTTTTCTGTTTAATGAGTCTGGTCTCACTCTGAAGTTGTGACCTGCAGCGCCAGAAACCAACGGAAAAAGGCGCCCTTTAATGTCGTCGACATGATACGTGGCCAGTTATCGTCATAGTTCAACTGCGCCCAGCAGCGTCAGAAGGAAACACAGTGGGACAAGGACAAAAGTTAAGGCAGTGAAGTTCATGTGGGGCGTGTGTGAGGGCGGGGTGATGGATGGGTCCAACAAACACCAAATTGCACCTGAGAGACTGAGACTTAACGTAACCACGTGTTTTTGTTGTTGAAGGAAAAAAACATCAGTTGGTGGTGTTGTACTGACGTAGTGCTTTTATTTTGAAAGAGACTGTGTTCAAATTGTACATTTCCTGTGAAAACAGAAGTGTATTTTGAAAACAGACAATGCATGTAACAGGCTGAAGTTGACACGGCGTCCCAGAACGTCAACAACCAACACACCCAGGGTACCTTGGACGTCATATGTGGACGTGGAAAGTCCATGACCAAACGTGGACATGTGACGAGGTCACAGTGAGGATGATGATGATGTGATGTGATTCAGGCGTCTGTGATCGATATGAGACAATATTATCAGATGATTTAACACAGTCTGTTACAGAAGAAGCTGCCGCCATTTTCTTTTATGCTTTTGGCAATATACAAACAACACGTAAACAATAAGAGCAGTAAAGACATGGGATCAGGTAACCCTCAGGGCTCTGTGTCAGATATCTTTTCATTTGAACCCAAACCAACATCTTTGTCATTAAACTTCAGAACTATCTGTCCTAAAGTCCTGAGGACAAACTTTTCCGAACAGCCATAGACCCTCTTAGGGTCGACATCACGGTGACATCACAGTGACATCATGTTATCAGCTGGAGGTGCAGCTGCCTCTCCCCCACAGGGCTGTAGGCTCCATAGGAGTGTTAAAATGTGTTTGTCTTGTTGTGTTATTGGGAGCCAGAATAGAAGGAGTCATGGCTCAAAACCAGCCGCCACTGCCCGTCAACAAAAACAAAGACAACTATGGTTAAATGTGATAAGACCAAAGGACTGGACGGAGGCCATCATCAAAAATGCTCACATGTGCAGCGCACACTTCATATCAGGTTAGGGAAAAAGTATTTCCTGTTGTAGGGATGAATAAGGTTATGTGTATTAAGGGTTATCATGTCCACCTCATCAGAAACTGGGGAGGGATTAAGAGGAAGATTGGATTTCTCTGCAACGCTAACTTTTTAGCACATTAGCTAACGTTAGCTTCCATAGCAAAACAAACAAGTGTGGTCCTCCTTTGTAAGATTGGCTTCCTGTGACATCATCCATCCACTGAGTGAGAGCATACGGGTCGGCCAGTCTGGTCCCGTTGGTCAGTGTTTACTTATTCAAGTAACACTGGCGGTCCCGGAGAGTGAGTGACCTGACATGGTGCGTTGGTAAATTCAGTCTGACGCTCTACACTAAAATGAGAGCCCTGTTGGTGGAAGAAACGCAGCGTTATATTTCTACATGAATGAACCAACGGTTAAGTTAATCACACATTCACTCCGCTCTGCATACAGCTAGTGTACAGCGTACCTGAGCAGGTAGTGTACTTCCTGGTGTCTCTGTAGACAGTGATATCTGCTGGTGACCTGATTACAATAAATAACTGAGTCTTTTTTTTTTTTAATTATTTTTTTGGGCTTTTTTGCCTTTAATTGACAGGAGAGAGTGAAATGGGGGAGTGAGAGAGAGTGGGGGATGACATGCAGCAAATGGTCGTGAGCCAGAGTCGAACCCGCGACCGCTGCAGCGAGGCAATGCCTCTGTGTGTGGGGTGCCGGCACTATCCACTATGCTACCGATGCCCCAATAACTGAGTGTTTGATGTGATTTCAGTGAGAGAACGAGTCCTCGCCAGGAAGAACCATGAGATCATTCTGGAGAATCGAACAGTGACGTTACGTCTGATTTCTGCAGCTGTAAGTAGAGACGATGTCACAGACACGTTATATTATGTAATATATAACATACACAAGCTTCAGTGTAATAACTGTGACCTCTGACCTCTGGGATTTGTAGTTCTACGGTTTTTCAAATTTTATGTTAAAGACTACATTTCATGCCAGCCTCAGGTTACACATTAACCTTTCCTCCAGCGCCACCTTCAGGACCAACTTTACATGTTCAGCTGCCCCCAGTGAGATGTAGGGGCACCAGGAGAATTTAATTTTAACTCCACTTACAAGTTTTCTCTGCACCTTTCGACCACGTCTCTCAGTCTGTGTCAGTGCGTGGAGCTCTGTCAGTCGACCTGACGTCAGTTCCTCATTATTCTCTGCTCTTGAAATAAAAGCTCCAGGCAGACCTTGATTGTGAAAGGATACTCTGAGCAGTGTTCAGGCTGTGGCGTAAACATCCTGCAGGAGGAATATTATTACTGTTGGAGGAAGGAGGCTGAACAGGGGTGTGTCTACATTTCTTCATGCCAGAATAACACTGCTGTTGAAAAGAATCTCACTCTGCAGGAGGAGGTGGTGTTGTGTTCAAGGACTGTCTTTACCACATGAGACTCCAGAAAAACACATGTGCTCTTGAAGGAAAGGGTCAGCACATGGGCATAGGAATTCAGTTTCTGAGTTAGTGACAGAGCCAGAGAGCCGACTGAAAGAGGCCGAGACAGAGAAATGTGTTGAGGGGGAGGAGGAGAGAGAAAGACAGAGAGCCGACTAATGAAGTCATGTCATTGGAGGACATGTTCAAATGTCACAAAGTCTGAATTTTAGTCTGTTATTTTATAATAAACAGTTCAGCTGAATATATTTTGTTTGGCTGGCAGTTCTTCTGATCACTGACAAAACACTGATTGGACATAAGTCAAAAAATAAAAGTAACTGAGAGTACCAAGTTACTTTTGCCGTTTTCTCGTAGCTTAGCTGCTACATTTCTCCGTGGATAGCTTCAGTGTAGTGAAACCTTATTTAGATGTAGAGGAGCTGAAGCTTCGCTCACTACATTGAGTGTTCAGGCGTCCTCCTTCAATAACTTTCCTACAGTCCCTGAACACAACACTGACTGTGTGTGTTTGGCTGGTTTAAAGTCAGTCACCTGCTCCTTCTATAACACAATAGCCTACATGTCTACATGTAAATGAATTCCCTAGATGTGTGACGGCAGCAGGAAGTTGGACTTTAACTCTTCGTTCTCATTGTGTTGTTCCTGTCGTGGACTCTGACAGGGCGTGTTTATAACCTGACCGACCAGCACGTTAATGATCATCTAATGATCACGATAATGTTTTATTCAGTGGTTCAAAAACATCCTGAAGACGACATGTTGGAAGGACAGTACATAGTGAATGTATAAGTGACATGTTAACTTTGAAACTCTTAATTTTCCTGCCCTTAAATTTCCCCTTAATTCCACTAAATGAACCCTAAAATGTCACAAGTGTCTTGTTTCATCTCTTAATTGTATCTAGGCTGTTTCAGACCAACTTGCCCGAGGCGCACTCAGTTTGGTAGTTTGGCAGACCGAGGTGCGCTGAGATGGGTGTGGCGGCGCAGCAGGGGGAGGTGTCGACAGATCCAGCTTGGCGCAGTGACAGTTTCGTTCATAAAGGCTTCGCTGAAGGTGCGCTAAAAGCTCACCAGCTGAAATCGGGTCTACTGTCAGCGCAGGTGTAGCAGAAGTTTGGCTGACCAGCGGACAGTGCGCACACGTCGCCAAAACCTCACAGGCAGGTTTCCAGAATATCAGGCACATTAACGATGCAATAAATAGCCACAAAACCACTATTTAATGCAACTATCTGCAATCAGCACATAAATGTATCTCTATATGACTGTCCCGTCACATCTGATGTCAGATCAAAGGGGATTGGCACCGTTTGCAACGGTGTGCTTGCAAAAATATTGCCGGGGGAAACAGGTTTTGGTGTAACACGCCCACAAAAATATCACCTACAAGACGCGAACCATGGCAGAAAAATGGCTACATCCCCGCAAGATCAAACACCGCAAAAGTTAGTAAAGGACGTATTGAAAACTTCAACCGGAGGTGGTAGGGCGGGACTTCAGCGGGTGGCTTGTTCTGCCCAATGAGAGGCTGATCTATGCAGCGAACTTCGGCCCACTCAGACTACAATTGTGGTAAACTCCTCCCAGGCTACCTTTGCATCATCAGCCCGTGGAGGTCTGCTCGCAGTTCCGTATATTCGGACACTGTGAACTTGGACCTCCCAGACCGAAACATCAGTTTCCTCCTTGGAGTCCTCCTAAGTTTGGCCGTCTGACGCTGCTGCTCTCTTCTGCCATGGCAAACTGAGTAAACTCTCATTACACCTTTGCGTGGCGCATTTAAGGGCGAGGAGAGGGGCTCATTTGATTGGTGTGATGTGTGTAAAACCCACTCCATGCCTTCTCTCCTCCCTCTTTCTGACATGCGCAGGTAGGAGGGACGGAGGTGGGAAAGAGGAGTAGCTGCGCCAGGCGCACGATGTGCCAAACTTGCAAAATCCACCTGGCCACACCCAGTTGGCGAAGCGCAGGTGCGCTGCGCCCCCACCGCGCCCGGTCTGCGAAACTAGAGGCCTTAAGGTTTAGTTTTTGTGTTGCACCGAGTCTTAGAAGTCCAGTTCAGACCAAAGATTCTCGACGAGACAAAACCATTTTAGAACGCTGCAGAGAAAAGTGTCAGCGGTGTGAACTGGCTGATCTGAGCTCAACTCAAGCCAGCTGATGATGTCACCTGACACTCAGCTGGTCAAATGGTGGTTTTAAAGCACGTTACCTGTTTCAGCAGCCAATCAGCTTGTAGTGAAGTCTGCTGGTCAAGTCAAGATGACCACAGACGGCGTGTTGGTGTGCTGCAGCAGGTGCTCCGTCCCCACTGAACCCTCTGTTTCCATCCTGCTTATGCGCCGCCCACACACACACACACACACACTCATTGACTGATGAATTGGTGCTGGTTATTGATATTATTGTGGCGTATTGATTATGAATACAGTCCATCTGATGCTGGTTTTGTTGATGTGTTTTGCCGTTTCATCACTGCTGCAAGAGCGTGGAGTGATAAATAACCAAACATGGTGACCTCATATGATGACATCACATTTTGGGTTTACTTGACCTTATACTTTATAAGTAGTATACAACTACTTCGACGTGTTGTCCTCGTTCGTGGACACTTTTTTGTCCTATCTTGTGGTCCTTGCTGATCAAACTTGACTATCTAGAGGAAGTAAAAGTCGTAACAAGGTTTCCATCGGTGAACATGAGGAGGGATAATTTGAACAACACACTAATCCATGTTAAAATAAGTTGGCAGCCATGTCTGCCAAGTCAGTCTGCAGCTGATCTCTCAAGACAGATTCTGCAATCTACATTGTAGAATCTGTTGGCAGCCCTGTGTGAAAGACGACTAGAGAGGGGGGGAGGGCGGGGCTTTGATTTTGAATTTTTTTTTTTTTTCCAGCGGATGTCTTAGTTACAACATGATTGAGCTAACTGGAGTAGTTTCATGTCATATCCGACAACGGGAGGCTTTTAACAGATGACGTCCTGTTGTTAGCTTTGCTAACTGTCCCTGTCAGCTGCAGCCACTGATGCTTTCTACACATCGTGATTTCCCAAAACTGAATAAATACCACACATAGCAACACAAAACTGCTTTGCTAGCTCAATCATGTTGTAACTAAGATATCTGCTGGAAAAAACATTTTATTCACGGACCGTTTATTGAGTTATTACCTTATTTTTATACAGTGTATGGTTATTACAGACACCGCTAATGGCTAACGTTAACAGCTAACGGCTAGCCCAGCTAATCTATGACAACCATGTTAATTAAAATAAAAACGTGCACACAGAAATAGTAACGTTTTTTCAGTCATTGTGTTTATAGACTTAACAAACATCAGATTAGTCTACACGGTGATATAGTGACGTGAAAAATGTGATATATAGCTAAACTCTGCTGGTTTTCTACCCGAATTATTTGTAAACAACACAGCGATTCCCTGGGGGCACCGCCGGAAGTGAAGGGTGTGAGCGATCGCCGAGGCCCCTGCACTTCCATTAGTCGAAAAACTCCAGGCTGTGCCTCCAGAGGTAAAGGAAGAAAAAAGTTGTTTGGTTTTTTTTTGTTTTTTTACCGATGGGTTTCCAGATTGGTCTGTCACCAAAGTGGACAAGGTCCAAAACCTGATCAGATTTTATGGTTGAAACTTAATTTATGATTATTAATGTTTGTAGTTTAATATGACGACAAATTTGACCAATTTTGAAATTCAAGAAAAGACACTGTTAATCAGAAATCACTTGTTTGAAGACTGGACTTAATTATCGTCTCATTTGAGGACATTGGGACTTTATTATATGTTTAGTTTTGTACTCATCAGATCCTACTGATCTTAGATTGCTGGGAGAAATTAAAATGCATACCAAACAAGAGTTCAGGTCTCAGGAGGACATTGATTCCAGCTGCGCTCCTGATGAGAAAATCAAATCAAAATGTTGTGGCAGATGTTTAAATCCTGGCAGCTGCCACAAGTAAACAGTTGAGTGGGAAACGCTGCATATGCTAATTATGACTATCACTAGGATATAATGATAAAGGAATGCCATTTTATGTCCAAGAGGTCAAAGGTCACTGTGACATCATAATGTTCTCTGGTCATCATTCATATCTTAGGAGCAGAGGGAGAGACGTTTGGTCAGATACTGATTTGGTGACACTAATTGTTGGTGTCCATCTTGAATCTGTGCTGCTGAGCTGAAGACGTCTGTGAAGCATCTGTCTTTCTGAATTTGTAGCTTCTTTGCAGCATCATTTGCCCGTGTTCTTTTTATTGATTTTAGCTCTGCTTTTAACACAATGCAAATTGACATTCTTTTACAACAACTTTTTATGATGAATGTAAATGGTGGGCTCATTCACTGGATCAGAAGTTTTTTAACTGACCGCCCTCAAAGAGTTTTAATGAATGGGGCCTACTCAGATGAGCTTGTTTTAAATACTGGAGCACCACAAGGCTGTGTGTTGTCGCCTTTATTGTTTTCAATTTACACAAATATGACTGTGAATTGCAGCAATGTTAAGTTATTTAAATATGCTGATGACATGGCCTTGGCCGGACTTGTAACAGAAAATAATATCACACATGAGGATGCCTATTTTAGACAGGTCTCCCTCCTGCAGGACTGGTGTCAGGCCAGTAATCTGGAAATTAACGTGGCCAAAACTAAAGAACTCATAGTACAAACAAAAAAGGGAGCTAGTAGCATCGTTCCTGCTGTACTTAACAACCAGCTTGTGGAGGTAGTGAACCATTTTAAATACTTAGGCACTATTATTGACCAAACCTTAAATTTTAATGAAAACTCAGAAAGTGTTTTTAAGAGAGCAAATCAGCGACTGTTTTTAATCAGGAAGTTGAAGAGCTTTGGTGTAAGTCAACATATACTTGAAACGGCATGCAGAGGCCTGGTTGAAAGTGTACTGCAGTTCAACATAACTGCCTGGTACGGCAATTTGAGTGTGAAGCACAAAAACAAGCTCTCCACTATTGTCAATGTTGCAGGGAAAGTGGTTGGTAAGTCCCAACAACAACTCTGTGAGGTATTTAACAGGGCAGTAGGCAGGAAGGCCAGACAGATATCTGGAGATGCCTCACACCCTTTAAATTCAGAGTTTGAATTGCTTCCATCCGGCCGCTGATTCAGGGCCCCGAGGGCAAGCCGTAACAAATATAGGAAATCTTTCATATGCCATACAAGCACTGAATGCAAAATGACAGCACCAGGGAAAGCAAAGAATTTTAAGTGCTTTTATTTGGTTTATATTGTCACCTGCTATACCATTCATCTGCTGGTATTTCTTGTCTATTTGCACTATTGCTTTGTGATGTATGGTGGTCGTGTGACTTTGTTTGTAATGTAACTTAATGTTGGAGGAGCCAAAGACAATTTTCCACTCAGGTAGACAATAAAGTTAGTCTAATCTAATCTAATCTAATCTAATCTAATCTAATCTAATCCAGATTTGAACCTCTGCATGGCTCCACATGACTCTGGACAGACATAGATGAAAACTGTTGAACCTGATTGGTTTACAAAGGCAAACAACTGCAGGGCGACACATTTTGTTTTTTGTTTGTTCTCATTTCTCCATTATATTAGTAATAATAATAATAATAATAATATAATGATATAATGTTTATTTGCATGCACATGAAATCTGGGTAAAGTGAGGCTTTATTTCCCAGCTAAATTAAAATCTTTAAATGTCTGAGGTTAATCAGTCGGCATGTAGAAGAGATTTTTAGAGATATTTTCATTCAGTGTGTGTTTTTGTTTTCACTTCTCAGAGTCCGACGAGCAGTGACGACACCTCAGGAGGTAAAACAGCCTGAAACTGTGAAATATAATTGTTTCTCGTCTTTGGTTTGGAATCAGATATTTGATTTGTGCTTCCTTCAACACTCTGGACCGTTTGTGCTGTGTTTCACTGAGTTCATGTGTGCAGATAATTCATTTAAACCTGATTTTTATTTTATTTTTTTAATTCTTAGATCCAGCGACAGATTCAAAGACTCAGGCGTCAGGCGTTGAACCCGCAGACGGAGCTCCTGCAGAGAACAAAGAGGGTAAAAACAAACTGTCGGACTAAAAAGAAAACACTAAAACTAAAGAAAGTTTGTTCTGCAAATTTTTATTTTTATGATTTTAGTTTAGGCCTCTGCTCAAAAATTACATGTTCAAAATTAATAGAATATTTCTCAGCAACTATGAATAATCCTGCTATCAAAGTCAAACACATCAGTAGAGGCACCAGTACAGATCTTACTGGGTCAGATTAATGAAGAAATACGACAGAATAAATGAAAGATTTTGTCCTCGCCTAACAAAACTTTGCTGTGGAGTGAATACCATGTCATGAAATGTCTTCCAAGTAAAAGGTAAAATAAGGAAGGCCAAACCCAAGATGAAGATAATAAATAGGAAATAAAATCAATAAGAGAGCAATAAAATAGACAGACAGCTCAGATAAAATCAGGATATGCTTTCTGATAGAAGTTTTTAGGAGGGAGAGTTTTCAGTCTGGACTCTGGAACAAGCAGAAGACGTCTGCCTGAGGATCTCAAAGCAGGCAAAGGTTCATAAGGGACTAACAGGTCTAACATGTAATCTGGAGCCTTAAAAGTAATCAATAAGATTTTAACATCAATCCTACAACAAACAGGGAGCCGATGTAAAGAGGCTAAAATCTGTGTGATGTGATCAGACTTTTTGGTTTTGGCTTCATGTCCTGTGACAGGTAACCAGTAGATAGCAGTGTTTGTTAAGTGATATGCTGTGACCCAGTTACAAGGATTTCTGTGTGATTAATAGGGAGGTACAGCTCAGAGTTATCCAGTGGAAAGAGAGACAAAGAGATGACAACACCCAAACTATTATAGATAGTAGTTTAACAAATGGAACTGTACCATCCTGTTTTAAACATGCTGTAGTCCTTCCTCTCATTAAAAAGCCGAACCTTGACAAATATGTACTAAAATATTTTCGTTGCATCTCCAAGCTTCTTTTCTTGTCCAAAGAAAACTGTCTCCTCACAGCTTCCATCTTATCTAGCTAATAACAACATCATGGAGAAATGTCAGTCAGGTTTTAGGGCTCGACACAGCACAGAATCTGCCCCACTCAAAGTGTCAACTGACCTGCTGTCTGTAGATAGTGGTAAATGTGCCATTTTAATCCTCCCAGACTTCAGTGCCGCCTTTGACAGTGTTGATCATTGTGTATTATTAAACTGTCTTCAAGAACTGGTTGGCATCCAGGGAACTGCCCTCAAGTGGTTTGCCTCCTATTTATCAGGTCAGGTCGGTGGCCTCTCCTCCTGCTCTTCTGCCCATATCACTTGTGGTGTACCTCCAGGTTCTGTCTTAGGGCCCATTTTATATGTTCTGTACATGTTTCTTGAGGCTCCACCTTCTGCCAGCACAATGTGTCTTTTCATTGTTGTGCAGACAACACACAAAGAAGTGTTATTTTGGTATTTTAGTTAAAATTTTTACCCTACTCACCTGGAGTGTCTCCCCTTAAAGACAATACTTGGGAAATCCAGTGTATATATAGTATATAATAATAATAATAATAATAATAATACATTTTATTTATACAGCGCTTTTACAGCTATCAAAGACGCTTTACATTTAAAACCAAAGAAAAAAAGTACATACATGTAAGTGCAAAGAGATAAACCGAAGACAAGGACAATATAAAACAACAAGGTGCAAAAGCATAGTGCAAAACAAAGAAAAGGAGGGCACATGAGGAACCGAGAACAAAAAGCTAATGTTAAAGGTTAAAAGCAGATTTGAAAAGGTGGGTTTTGAGGAGTGATTTGAAGGTGGATGGATTTGGACAGTCACGGATGTGTATAGAGAGGGTGTTCCAGAGGGAGGGGGCGGCTATGGAGAAGGCTCTGTCGCCCCAGGTTCGGTGCTTGGTCCTGTGTGGAGGTGAGAGGAGGTTTTTGTCGGATGATCGAAGGTCGCGGGAGGGAGTGTGGTGGTGGAGCATGTCCGTGAGGTAAGAGGGGGCCTGGCTGTGGAGGGCTTTGTGGGTGAGGAGGAGGATCTTGAAATTGATTCTGTACGGGACAGGGAGCCAGTGTAGGTTTTGCAGGACAGGGGTTATATGTTCACGGGAGCTGGTGTGGGTGAGGAGGCGGGCAGCAAGTTTTGGATGTACTGAAGTTTGTTGAGGACTTTGGATGATGAGCCGTAGAGGATGCTGTTGCAGTAGTCCAGTCTTGAGGTGATGAAAGCATGGATGAGAGAAGGAGAGTAATGGATGGAGACGGGCAATGTTTCTAAGGTGAAAGAAGGCAGTTTGGGCGAGGCGGCTGATGTGATGTTCAAACGAGAGGTTACTGTCGAAGATGATACCAAGGTTGCGGATGAATGGGGAGGGAGAGAGGGTGTTGTTGCCAATGCTGAGGGTGAAGTTTTGTGTTGCTGTAGAGAAGGATTTTGGGCCGATGAGTATTATTTCAGATTTGTCACAGTTGAGTTTGAGGAAGTTGGCTTGCAGCCATGATTGGAGTTCAGTCAGACAGTTGGTGAGGGTAGAGCGGGTGGCCAGGGTGATGGATTTTGTGGAGATGTAGATTTGGATGTCGTCAGCGTAGCAGTGGAAATGGAGACCATGACGACGGATGATGGAACCAAGGGGGAGTAGGTAGATGATGAAGAGGAGAGGACCAAGTGCCGAGCCCTGAGGGACACCTTGAAGTAGGGGGACGGTGGCAGATGTGCAGTTGTTGATGTGGATGAACTGATGTCTGTCGGTGAGGTATGATTTGAGCCAGGAGAGAGCAGAGCCAGTGATGTTGAGGGAAGTTTGTAGGCGGGACAGCAGAGTGGTGTGGTTGATAGTGTCAAAGGCAGCAGTGAGGTCGAGGAGGATGAGTATGTTGAGGTGGCCAGAGTCGGCAGAGAGGAGGAGGTCGTTAGTGATTTTGAGGAGGGCGGTTTCGGTACTGTGTTGAGGGCGGAATCTGGATTGAAATGGTTCATATAGTTCACGAGAGCAGAGGTAGGTTTTGATTTGGGAGGCGACAACACGTTCCAGAATTATTGACAGAAAGGAAAGGTTCGAGATGAGACGGAAATTTGAGATGACGTCAGGGTCCAGGCCGGGTTTTTTGAGGATGGGGGTGACAGCAGCCAGTTTCAGGGATTTAGGGATAGAGCCAGAGGTGAGGGAGGAGTTAATGATGGTAGTGATGAGTGGGGAGATAGTTGGGAGACAGACTTTGATGATGGAGGATGATGTGGGGTCCAGGACGGAAGTGGAGCTTTTCATCTTGGAGATGATGGGGAGGAGTTCCAGGGGGGAGACAGGGGTGAAGTGTGACAGTGATTGAGTGGTGGTGGAGGCGGTGAGCGCCGGAGAGACTGAGATTGGGGGGGGGGGGGTTTGATTGAAAAAATGCCAGGAAGGAGTTGCGTTTGTCAGTTGTGATGGAGGAGAGGGTGTTGTCGCAGGGTTTGAGGACTTTATTGACAGTGGAAAAGAGAGTCTTGGGGTTATTGGAGCCAGAGTGAATGAGTTGTGAGTAATAGTTGGACCGGGCGGCAGTGAGGGCATCTTTGTAGTTTGAAAGGTGGTCTGTATAGGCATGGAGATGGACTGTGAGACTGGTTTTCTTGTAAAGTATTTCAAGCTGGCGCTTATGGGTTTTCATGTGATGGACTTCAGGAGTGTACCAGGGAGATGAGTGAGTAAATGAGACAGTTTTGGTTTTTAAGGGAGCCAGTTTGTCGAGGCAGAGGGACAGTGTGTTGTTGTAGTGGGTGACCAGGTCAGAGGGGTTTGGGGTCAGCAGGGTGGTGGATGCGGACAACGTGTTTGCCAGTGAGTCAGAGAAAGCAGAGGGGGAGATGGACTTGATATTTCTGAAGGATATAATGCGTTTGAGTTTTGGGGGGGGGTCTTGAAGTCCACAGTGATGGCCAGGTGATCCGAGATGTGGAGGTTGGTACTGGAGAGTTACCGGAGGGTGAGACCGGCGGAGCAGACTAGGTCCAGGATGTGGCCGCGACAGTTGGTGGGGAAGTGGACATGCTGGGTGAAGTGAAGGCAGTGGAGCAGTTCCAGGAGGTCTATTGCACTTTTGCAGTTTGGATCATCGATGTGGATATTGAAGTCCCCCAGCAGGAGAACTGAGGGGGATACGGTGGATAGCTGGGTGAGGAATTCGGCGAGGTCTGAGAGGAAGGACTTGTTTGATTTGGGAGGGCGGTGGATGATGGCGATGACCAGGGAAGTGGGACCAGACAGTTTGAGGGCGACTTGTTCGAAGGACTGAGCAGGAGGTATGGAGATTGTGGATATTTTAAAGCGTTTCCTGTAGATGGCAGCAACGCCACCACCCTGTCCGTCTGGGCGGGGTTTGTCGGTGTAGGTGTAGTCAGTGGGTGTGGTCTGGTTTAGGGAGAAGTAATCCAGGGGTTTGTGCCAGGTTTCGGTGAGGCAGAGGAAGTCCAGTTTATTGTCAGTGATGAATTCATGTAGGATGGCACTTTTGTTGGTCAGTGAGCGGGTGTTGAGTAGAGCCAGTTTCAGGTGTTGTTGGGTTTGAGTAGCACAGGGGGTGGCAGGAATGCAGAAGATGGGGGATAGGTTTTTGTAATTCACAGTCTTAGTGCAGTAAGGGCTGGGTGGTCTGTGTTTTATGATGGACTGTATGGGGAATGTCTCAGGTGGGAGGATTAATGTTTGATATGGTCAGGCGGGGGCGCTGGTGAGCGAGACTGTGCTCTGTGCTGCAGTTGGAACGGCGTGACGAAGTGTGTCGGTGGAGGGGGCATGTGATGTAAATAGTAACGCACGTGGCGCGTGATGTACGGCATGCTGAATATTGGTTGCCAGCGTGCGGCTTCCCAGGGAGGTAGGGTGAATGCCATTGTGTTTGAAGAAAGAGGGACGGTTCCAGAAAAGATTAAAATTGTCCACGACATTGAAGCCTCAAGCGTAGCAGGCAGGCCTGAGCCAGGTATTCAGCAGGAGCAGCCTGGAGAAGTGAGCGTCCCCACGATCAAGTGTGGGAATGGGACCGGAGATAAAAACGGACTTTCCACAAGTGCGTAGGAAGTCCAGGAGGGAGGTGAAAGCACTTTTGGTCAGCTCAGAGGCGCCCCGTGCCAGGTCGTTGGTCCCTACATACACCACGATGCGGGTGATGGAGGAAGGGAGTGACTGCAGCAGCCCAGGGAGTTTTCCCAGGATTACCAGGACTGTGGCTCCGGGGAAACAACAGGTGGTGGCATTGAAGAAGCGGATATTCCTTGTGATGGAGTCTCCGATGATCAGGGTGGTTGGAGGGAAGAGCGGGCAAGGAAGGGTTTTTGCTGGGTTGGATGGTGGCGAGCCAGTGTCCGGGTCGTCCGCTGGCCGCGGGATCGATGACCGGGCACGGTCGGACAGGTGTTGCGGTGGATCAGCCGTTACAGCCCTAGGAGGAGGAGAGTCTGCCGGGAGCGTGGGGTGGAGGAGGCCTCCGGAGCATCTGAGGACGGCTTCCTTCAGGAATTTGCGACGTGAAGCAGAGGTAGTTGTCCGGGAGGAGAGCTGGTGATCCGGGACCGCAGCAGAGCCACTCTGGGTACCAGCGGGTGCTGGCGGGGAGGAGGGCTCCACGTCACCCATTGGCGCTGGGCTGCCGGGGCGGCGAGCCGTGGGTACACCGCCAGCTGCCAATGTGGAGCCAGCCACGATGATCCCAGAGGCAGGGCACCTGGAGCGGGGAGGCGGTGCCCCAGCAACCGCCACGGCACCAGGGACTGCGGGGCCGTCGGAGCGGGAAGCCGCGGGGACGCCATCAGCCGCAGGTGTAGGACTAGCTGACGTAACCCCAGATGTGGAGCTACCTGAGCCCGAGGGCGAAGCACCAGTAGCCGCAGGTGGAGAGGGGCCAGCGGTTTTTCCAGAGCCAGGCGTTGCACAACCACCAGCAGCCGTGTGCAGAGAGCTAGCGGCGGGGCTAGCACGTTGGTTAGCTTGAGCTATGCTAACTGGGCGAAGATCTGGGTTGTCTGCTAACGCCTCGAAGCGATTGGAGAGGCTCAGGCGAGGAGGAGAGGCAGTCGCATCCTGGAGTCTCTTTCTGTCGCAGATCACAACTTCAGCCCAGGATGTCTGGAGGCTGGGTGTGGAAGAAGAGGAAGGCCGCGGACCATTGGAGGTATCCCATGGGATGGTGTCCTGGAGGGCCGCTTTGAGGGAGACAATGTGCAAGGACTGTTCGTGAGCCAGCTCCAAGCAGGAGGTCAGCATGGCCTGCTTATCTTGCAGTTCCTGAGATGGTCGGCGGATGTCTTCCTTAAGGTCTGTAATCTGTTTATTTGCTTTTGTGAGCATTATGTTGTCACAGGCCATGGATGTAGCACGTTGGCTAGCTTGAGCTAAGCTATGGATGTAGCACGTTGGCTAGCTTGGGCTAAGCTAACGGCTAGGTGGTGCTGGTAGTCAAGGCGTGGGTAAATGTAGAAACAGGACAACAGCAAGTAACGTTAGAGCCAGCAGGGTTGTGATAAGGAGGCAGGGGTGTATAGGTGCCACTGGAGGGAGAATAGCTTCTTGGATCAGAAACGTGTCAGGCGTGGAGAGCAAGCTGCCGTGCTGCTATGCTATATCTCGTTGTTCTTTGAGTCTTCAGCCTTCGACCTGCAAAGCATGTCAGAAAAAACTCCCTAAAAAAAACCTTATTTGGGAAAAAAGGAAGAAACCTTCAGGTAGGCCGAGTCTTTGCAGGATCCCCTACCAGGACGGCTGGCCGTTCAGGACTCTCAGACTCTCTCCAAGTTGTGCAAAATTTTGACTGAGTAGCAGGTGGTACCTTGTATGGTAGCCTCAGCCACCAGTATGTGAATGGTGTTTTAATCCTTCTTCAACCAACTTGTTCTGTTTTTAAACTTCAAAACAAATACAGATAAATTCCTTTGATAACAATATTAAAGCAGGTTTGTATGTGTCTCCTCTCAGAGTCAGCGTCCGCTCAGAGCGTCTCTGTGGTGTTGGACAATGTGTCCGACAACATGTCCAGAGATCTGCTGTGCATGCTGGTGGAAAATGTCTCGGGTTTGGACGAGAGCGGCTACAATCTGGAGATCATCTGGGAGACCAACAGAGCCGTGGTCACCTTTAACAAACCTGCAGGTAAAGAACACGACACTGCAGTAAATACACAGATCCACAGCGTTCACCACGTCCAGATCAGATCCAGATGGATATATATTTAAAGCTCCAGTGTCAAATTCAGGGGGACATATTAAGAAATGTATAATAAGTAGTATCTTTTCTTTAGTGTCTAATTGCCTAAAAACAAGAATCGCTGTGTTTTCGTTACCTTATATCTACAAAGGGAGCAGGTTCTCATCTACAGAGATCACCATGTTGCACTGTCATGTTCCTACAGTAACTCAGAATGGACAAACCAAACACTGGCTCCTAAATGAACACGGGTGAAGTTAATTTCGTCAACTGGTAGAACTGTTTACAAACAGGAAGCGACAGTTCCTGCCTGGTATCTTTTACTCTGAGAAGGAAAACCAAATTAGAAAGTAAACACACAAAGGAGCGAGGGCAAAATATCTGATTTAACAGACCCTGAACCAGTCAGGCCTCCTTTATTCTTTGTCACCTGATGAGCCTGTTTTAGTTTTAAAGGAGTAATCTGGAGTATTTTGCAGATGTGGAGAGGTTCCTGGTCGGTCCAGCCAGAAGCTGCAGAGACATGGACTGACCGCTCGGCCGCTGGAGGCAGCAGAGAGCGTCCGAGTGGAGAGTCTTCCTCCGACTGTAGTTAAAGGTACGTCAACTGTTGAAATACTGTTTCCTGTCTGCAACATTTTGTGTCTGTGGTGACACGTTCTTCACCTCTGATTTCTCTCCAGACATGTTGGAGTTGTATTTTGAGAAGAACTGGACCCTGCCAGAAAATATCGTCATGATCCCGAACAGGCTGCCATCGCGACTTTCAGTGACCCCAAAGGTTTTTATTTAGTTTCATTGTTCATCTTTTACTGACTGATTTTTAAAGTGTGTTCTAGCCTTGAAACAAATATCTAGAAATCCAATGAAACAAGCTCAGAGAGACTAAACAAGTAATACACTGTTTGGACAAAAGTTTGTGGACACCTGGACATTTTACCCACATTTAATAGTGTGACATGTGACTCTGGCTTCATGGGCACTCATCTGTTGCTGTATCGGCCTCCACTCCTCTGGTTTCTGGTGCGTTCCACCAGATTTTAGAACCTAGTTTCAGGGATTTTCTGCCAATCAGCCAACATTAGTATTAGTGAGTAGGTCTGCCCTCGCCTAAGAGTGTTCCTAGTGGACCAACAGTCCTCATCAGGGTCCATCAGTGGACCAACAGTCCTCATCAGGGTCCATCAGTGGACCAACAGTCCTCATCAGGGTCCATCAGTGGACTAGTCTCCTGCATGTTTCTGATATGAATGTAATGATGAAATGATATATTTTGGTGGTTTGAGTTGAAGGTGTGAGAAAGAATAGTATCAGTAACATTGTTAACACTGTGCTACATTACAGAGAAATACACACCGTACTAATGAACCTTCATTAATATAGGCCTATATTTTATCTCCAAGTGCACGTCACACACTGAGCGAGCCGCCTGTTAATGACGCTGTGGGCTAATGGGCATGTAGCTACTTCCATGTTTCAGATGATACGTCATGTTTGTAGTCGACCAATGAAGATGAGTTTACATATCACCTTGGGTTCGTCCTTCACCTTTTCAAAATGATCCCACACTTTGGATTTCCTGCCCGACATGTTATTAACTAGCCTGTGGAATAACCGCAGGTGCCAGCCCTGGAGATTAGGGGCCGCACACATGCCGCGTCTTTAACCATATGGAAAACATGAGGTCGGGCTCTGGACGCTACTCTCGTGCCTTTTCTGTGCCAGCTTTCAAGAGCGTGGTGACAAGTCGCGAAGCAACCTTAATAAACACCATATCATGGCCTATTTACCTGAAATCCTGAGAGCACAGAGCTGATCTTCTTCCAGGAGCTGTTTATAAGTGTGTAGGCCTATCGTCCGTGGGACAGATGTAAAGCTCCGGGTAGCCCTGCACTAACATGATCAACTTTTCCGTGTTTACCAGACTGAATATTAACAGAAGAAAGGAAAGATATCTGTTGGCTGTGATTGGTTTGTAACCTGACTCTTGTCTGACTGCTGTGCCATGACACTTCCTGTGTCTGTCCCTTTAAATTAAAAGGTTTGGATTTATTTTAACAAGGTGCAGCTCCTGATAGAGTTAACTTTTTTTCTGAGACTAAGCGACCAGTGAAATCTTCAGCTGCATTGAAGAAGACTGTTTCTCACAGACTGCTGTATGCACTCAGACTTTTGTTTTGCAACCAGTGGAGTTGCCCCCTGCTGGCCATTGGGAAGAATGCAAGTTTAAGGCATATCTGCATTGGTTTAACTTTTCAGACCTGAAGGCTACGTTCACTTCTAAAGTCTAAAGTGCTAAAAACTGTAGTTGTTCTAATGTCCACTTGAGGCTGGCTCCAAGAGTGAGTCAATCCCCATAGACCCCCATGTTAACATGTGGAAATAAACATGTTTACAGCCTGGTACAAAAACTGTATTGGTCTTAATAACTAATTTCAACATTCATGACAACTGCAATGGAGGTGAATTTTTGTATAACTCACCTGTTTACGTTTCTTAAGGCTTAGAGTTCGTCTGCTGTTAGCGCCTCAGCTTCTCAGTCAGATCCATCCTCACTGCTTCAAAGCTCCACCCTCCCTTCAGATATGGCCTTATCTGGTCCCAAAATACAAGATTACAACGGTCAAGATGCTGAACTTGAAGCCTCAAAACATCAGTCACAAAATAATAGGTGATGTCACTGTGGCTACGTCCACAATGACCATGCTCTCAGTGCAAGAACTTGACAAACTTGACGTTATGGTAACTACATCCATTATTTTATGCAGTCTGTGAGCTAACAGAGGACTAATAAAATGTTGTTGCATGCTGTTACATACAGACTTCATTTCATTGGGACTTCTTAGACCAAACCAGGAAAAACAGACTCTAATCAAAAGCAAATGTAAGAACAAGGGTGTCCACATACTTTTGGCCATAAAGTACCTTTAAAGACGTCCAGTATCATTTAAATGCCGTGTAGCTGTAAATAGAACAACCACTTACTTGATCTTTCTTTTTTATTCACTGTATTGCTGCAGTTGTGGAAAGTATTTGCATAAAACAAGACTATGTGATGCGGACCATTCCTGTCAAGATGTATCCGTACCATGAGTCCCTGGGCTCCGCCCTGTACGGCAAAGAGCGACCAACATGGAAGATGCCCGAGCCCTTCACAGAGAGCGTTCACCACGTTGTCTGGAAATTCCTTCTGATGAAGAAGCTGTTAAAAAGCATCAACGATCAGATGAGTCCGTTCTTCTGCAGCGTGGACTTGGATAACCCAGAGGTGAAACTCAGCCCTCTCCCGAGCTTTTTGAGGCAGAAAGGTCTGACCTCCAAACACGTCGATAATTGGATGAGTACCGCCCAAAAGGCCTTCCGTGAGCAAATGTCCCAGTACACGGCCTTTGAATGTCCAGCAAACGCACATGCATGGAAAGTTGCAGAAAAAGACGTCCGTTCTGTTATCAGGGAAAACGCCATCCCCGTTCTGGATGCATCCAGGGGGATTTTGACCTTGGCTGGTGGAGCTGACGATATAAAACAAATCAAAGCCCCTGTGGAGAACATTGTTCTTAAAGCCATGGATCAGATTAAACGGCAGACAGACAGTGTCTCTGAGATAATGAATATGTCCCCGGTGATGTTCTACATCCTGCAGCAGGAGGGCTTCCAGAAAGCTGCCCAGGACATTTCTCCTGACATGAAACTCTCCTTTGATGAAGGAACCCAGAAATTAACCATTACAGGACTCCCTGCAGAGGTTTTCCAGACCAAGGCATGGATCTTGGAGAAGAATGTGGGTATGAGTAAAAAGCAGCTGAATTTTCCTGCCCTTAAATTTCCCCTTAATTCCACTAAATGAACCCTAAAATGTCATAAGTGTCTTGTTTCATCTCTTAATTGTATCTAGGCTGTTTCAGACCAACTTCCCCAAAATTCAGCCGCACAGATTTGTAATAAAGTTTTGTCAAACATCAGCTGGAGTTTATGAAGCTTTAACAAACAACATCCAGGATAAAAATGATCAAATATCTATCGAGAGAAAGTTAAAGTCGTAACAAGGTTTCCATTGGTGAACATGAGGAGGGATAATTTGAACAGCACACTAATCCATGTTAAAACAAGTTGGCAGCCATGTCTGCCAAGTCAGTCTGCAGCTGATCTGACACCAAAGTGGACAAGGTCCAAAACCTGATCACATTTTATGGTTGAAACTTAATTTATGATTATTAATGTTTGTAGTTTAATATGACGACAAATTTGACCAATTTTGAAATTCAAGAAAAGACACTGTTAATTAGAAATCACTTGTTTGAAGACTGGACTTAATTATCGTCTCATTTGAGGACACTGGGACTTTATAATATGTTTAGTTTTGTACTCATCAGATCCTACTGATCTTAGATTGCTGGGAGAAATTAAAATGCATACCAAACAAGAGTTCAGGTCTCAGGAGGACATTGATTCCAGCTGCGCTCCTGATGAGAAAATCAAATCAAAATGTTGTGGCAGATGTTTAAATCCTGGCAGCTGCCACAAATAAACGGTTGAGTGGGAAACGCTGCATATGCTAATTATGACTATCACTAGGATATAATGATAAAAGAATGTCATTTTATGTCCAAGAGGTCAAAAGTCACTGTGACATCATAATGTTCTCTGGTCATCATTCATATCTTAGGAGCAGAGGGGGAGACGTTTGGTCAGATACTGATTTGGTGACACTAATTGTTGGTGTCCATCTTGAATCTGTGCTGCTGAGCTGAAGATGTCTGTGAAGCATCTGTGTTTCTGAATTTGTAGCTTCTTTGCAGCAGTGTCCATATTTGAACCTCTGTCATGGCTCCACATGACTCTGGACAGACATGGATGAAAACTGTTGAACCTGATTGGTTTACAGAGGCAAACAACTGCAGGGCGACACATTTTGTTTTTTGTTTGTTCTCATTTCTCCATTATAATAATAATAATAATGATAATAATAATAATAATAATCATAATAATATAATGATATAATGTTTATTTGCATGCACATGAAATTTGGCTAAAGTGAGGCTTTATTTCCCAGCTAAATTAAAATCTTTAAATGTCTGAGGTTAATCAGTCGGCATGTAGAAGAGATTTTTAGAGATATTTTCATTCAGTGTGTGTTTTTGTTTTCACTTCTCAGAGTCCGACGAGCAGTGACGACACCTCAGGAGGTAAAACAGCCTGAAACTGTGAAATATAATTGTTTCTTGTCTTTGTCAGACATTGAACCCGCAGATGGAGCTTCTGCAGAGAACAAAGAGGGTAAAAACAAACTGTCGGACTAAAAAGAAAACACTAAAACTAAAGAAAGTTTGTTCTGCAAATTTTTATTTTTATGATTTTAGTTTAGGCCTCTGCTCAAAAATTACATGTTCAAAATTAATAGAATATTTCTCAGCAACTATGAATAATCCTGCTATCAAAGTCAAACACATCAGTAGAGGCACCAGTACAGATCTTACTGGGTCAGATTAATGAAGAAATACAACAGAATAAATGAAAGATTTTGTCCTCGCCTAACAAAACTTTGCTGTGGAGTGAATACCATGTCATGAAATGTCTTCCAAGTAAAAGGTAAAATAAGGAAGGCCAAACCCAAGATGAAGATAATAAATAGGAAATAAAATCAATAAGAGAGCAATAAAATAGACAGACAGCTCAGATAAAATCAGGATATGCTTTCTGATAGAAGTTTTTAGGAGGGAGAGTTTTCAGTCTGGACTCTGGAACAAGCAGAAGACGTCTGCCCGAGGATCTCAAAGCAGGCAAAGGTTCATAAGGGACCAACAGCATTAATAGGGAGGTACAGCTCAGAGTTATCCAGTGGAAAGAGAGACAAAGAGATGACAACACCCAAACTATTATAGATAGTAGTTTAACAAATGGAACTGTACCATCCTGTTTTAAACACGCTGCAGTCCTTCCTCTCATTAAAAAGCCGAACCTTGACAAATATGTACTAAAATATTTTCGTTGCATCTCCAAGCTTCTTTTCTTGTCCAGAGTATCGGAGAAAACTGTCTCTTCACAGCTTCCATCTTATCTAGCTAATAACAACATCATGGAGAAATGTCAGTCAGGTTTTAGGGCTCGACACAGCACAGAATCTGCCCCACTCAAAGTGTCAACTGACCTGCTGTCTGTAGATAGTGGTAAATGTGCCATTTTAATCCTCCCAGACTTCAGTGCCGCTTTTGACAATGTTGATCATTGTGTATTATTAAACTGTTTTCAAGAACTGGTTGGCATCCAGGGAACTGCCCTCAAGTGGTTTGCCTCCTATTTATCAGGTCAGGTCGGTGGCCTCTCCTCCTGCTCTTCTTCCCATATCACTTGTGGTGTACCTCCAGGTTCTGTCTTAGGGCCCATTTTATATGCTCTGTACATGTTTCTTGAGGCTCCACCTTCTGCCAGCACAATGTCTCTTTTCATTGTTGTGCAGACAACACACAAAGAAGTGTTATTTTGGTATTTTAGTTAAAATTTTTACCCTACTCACCTGGAGTGTCTCCCCTTAAAGACAATACTTGGAAAATCCAGTGTGTATATATATATATATATATATATATATATATATATATGTATATGTTTTAACCCTTCTTCAACCAACTTGTTCTGTTTTTAAACTTCAAAACAAATACAGATAAATTTCTTTGATAACAATATTAAAGCAGGTTTGTATGTGTCTCCTTTCAGAGTCAGCGTCTGCTCAGAGCGTCTCTGTGGTGTTGGACAATGTGTCCGACAACATGTCCAGAGATCTGCTGTGCATGCTGGTGGAAAATGTCTCGGGTTTGGACGAGAGCGGCTACAATCTGGAGATCATCTGGGAGAGCAACAGAGCCGTGATCACCTTTAACAAACCTGCAGGTAAAGAACACGACACTGCAGTAAATACACAGATCCACAGCGTTCACCACGTCCAGATCAGATCCAGATGGATATATATTTAAAGCTCCAGTGTCAAATTCAGGGGGACATATTAAGAAGTGTATAATAAGTAGTATCTTTTCTTTAGTGTCTAATCGCCTAAAAACAAGAATCGCTGTGTTTTCGTTACCTTATATCTACAAAGGGAGCAGGTTCTCATCTACAGAGATCACCATGTTGCACTGTCATGTTCCTACAGTAACTCAGAATGGACAAACCAAACACTGGCTCCTAAATGCACACGGGTGAAGTTAAATTCGCAACTGGTGGAACTGTTTACAAACAGGAAGCGACAGTTCCTGCCTGGTATCTTTTACTCTGAGAAGGAAAACCAAATTAGAAAGTAAACACACAAAGGAGCGAGGGCAAAATATCTGATTTAACAGACCCTGAACCAGTCAGGCCTCCTTTATTCTTTGTCACCTGATGAGCCTGTTTTAGTTTTAAAGGAGTAATCTGGAGTACTTTGCAGATGTGAAGAGGTTCCTGGGTCGGTCCAGCCAGAAGCTGCAGAGACATGGACTGACCGCTCGGCCGCTGGAGGCAGCAGAGCCGAGTGGAGAGTCTTCCTCCGACTGTAGTTAAAGGTACGTCAACTGTTGAAATACTGTTTCCTGTCTGCAACATTTTGTGTCTGTGGTGACACGTTCTTCACCTCTGATTTCTCTCCAGACATGTTGGAGTTGTATTTTGAGAAGAACTGGACCCTGCCAGAAAGTATCATCATGATCCCGAGCGAACAGGCTGCCATCGCGACTTTCAGTGACCCCAAAGGTTTTTATTTAGTTTCATTGTTCATCTTTTACTGACTGATTTTTAAAGTGTGTTCTAGCCTTGAAACAAATATCTAGAAATCCAATGAAACAAGCTCAGAGAGACTAAACAAGTAATACACTGTTTGGACAAAAGTTTGTGGACACCTGGACATTTTACCCACATTTAATAGTGTGACATGTGACTCTGGCTTCATGGGCACTCATCTGTTGCTGTATCGGCCTCCACTCCTCTGGTTTCTGGTGCGTTCCACCAGATTTTAGAACCTAGTTTCAGGGATTTTCTGCCAATCAGCCAACATTAGTATTAGTGAGTAGGTCTGCCCCCGCCTAAGAGTGTTCCTAGTGGACCAACAGTCCTCATCAGGGTCCATCAGTGGACTAGTCTCCTGCATGTTTCTGATATGAATGTAATGATTAATGATATATTTTGGTGGTTTGAGTTGAAGGTGTGAGAAAGAATAGTATCAGTAACATTGTTAACACTGTGCTACAT
The DNA here is from genome assembly GCF_011397635.1 of Epinephelus fuscoguttatus. Taxonomy (NCBI): domain Eukaryota; kingdom Metazoa; phylum Chordata; class Actinopteri; order Perciformes; family Serranidae; genus Epinephelus; species Epinephelus fuscoguttatus. The sequence continues at coordinate 45,256,276 of NC_064757.1, read as the reverse complement.
TACAGAGAAATACAAACCGTACTAATGAACCTTCATTAATATAGACCTATATTTTATCTCCAAGTGCACGTCACACACTGAGCGAGCCGCCTGTTAATGACGCTGTGGGCTAATGGGCATGTAGCTACTTCCATGTTTCAGATGATACGTCATGTTTGTAGTCGACCAATGAAGATGAGTTTACATATCACCTTGGGTTCGTCCTTCACCTTCTCAAAATGATCCCACACTTTGGATTTCCTGCCCGACATGTTATTAACTAGCCTGTGGAATAACCGCAGGTGCCAGCCCTGGAGATTAGGGGCCGCACACATGCCGCGTCTTTAACCATATGGAAAACATGAGGTCGGGCTCTGGACGCTACTCTCGTGCCTTTTCTGTGCCAGCTTTCAAGAGCGTGGTGACAGGTCACAAAGCAACCTTAATAAACACCATATAAGGTGGTAATAAACACCACCTCAGTTACTTTTTTCAACATTTATGCTCCTAATTCAGATGAGCCGACATTTATATCAGACATGGTACTAATGTTCAATGAAAACTGTAAAGGGCTGGGTGTCTTGGGGGGAGATTTCAACGTAACACTATGCTCAAACGATAAATCCAATCAAGCAAAGGCATCCAACCCTAAATCTGCTAAGGTTCTTTACAATTTATGTGCGGACTGTGGTCTTACTGATGTTTGGCGGGAGTTAAATCCAGGTGTTAGAGATTATACTTTTTTCTCAAACGTCCATAATTCCTACTCCCGATTAGATTACTTTTTCATTCCCTCTAATTACATGTACACAATATCTAAGTGTAGAATAAATCCAATCGTCCTTTCAGATCATTCCAGAGTCCATCTAACGATCCAAGTTGATCAGAAAAGTTTTATTTGTAAACAATGGAAATTCAACTCTTCTCTTCTTAAAGATAATGAATTTAAATCAAATATGCGTGTGTGCATAACAAACTATATTAAAGAAAATAATAATTCCTCCTTAGAGCCCAGCGTTAATTGGGTAGCAGCAAAAGCTACATTAAGAGGACTTCTTCTCTCATATGCTTCTTTTAAAAATCATGAAAAATGTATCAAAAGAAAAGAACTAGAGAGAGAAGTAGCACATTGTGAAAACCTTCATAAAAATGCATCTACAGAGGACAACTGGAGACAACTAACTGCTGCCAGAGCAAAACTAAATATTATGATATCAGATGAAATCACACAAAAAATGAATTATATTCGACAAAAGGAATAATTTGGAAATAAACCAGGTAAACTATTAGCTCACCAAATTAAGAAGGAGCAAGCTGAAAAGACTATTAAAGCAATTCACCTCAGGGAAAATAAGATAACCTACCATCCAAAAGACATAAACCAAACCTTTTTCGACTTCTATAATAATCTTTATAAATCGCAAGGGGGATGCTCACAGGAAGAATTGGATAATTACCTCAGTAACATCAAGTTACCTGAAGTTTCTGCTCAGGACCAACAATTTTTAAATTCACCATTTACAGAAACAGAAATCTTGGCCACAATTAATTCAATGCCTTTAAATAAAAGTCCGGGACCAGACGGTTTCTCAGTTGAATTTTATAAAGAATTTTGGCCTGAGATTCAACCTATTTTCATGGCAATGGTGAACAATTTTTGCAAGAAAAAACTACTTCCTCAGACAATGAACTTGGCTCATATTAGTGTTTTACATAAAAGTGGTAAAGACCCTTTGCAGTGCTCTTCATACAGGCCTATAAGTCTCTTGGATCATGACTATAAGATTATTACAAAACTGTTAGCAAGAAGGCTGGAGGCCATCCTACCTAAGCTGATCAATCCAGACCAGTCAGGTTTTATAAAGGGGAGATATGCAGCTGATAATATAAGGAGAGCCCTGAATGTAATAAATTGTATCAATAACCAGCTGAAGCCTTCTCTCTTGTTATCATTAGATGCAGAGAAAGCTTTTGACAGGGTTGAGTGGAGTTTTCTTTTTTCTGTTCTCCATAAATTTAACCTGGGTGGTAATTTTATTGATTGGATTAAAACTATATATAACAGCCCTAAAGCTGCAGTAATAACTAATGGCCATTGCTCTGAGTTATTTTCTTTAACTAGAGGGACAAGGCAGGGATGCCCCCTGTCACCATTACTTTTTGCTATGGTGATCGAACCACTGGCAGCATGTGTAAGAGACAGCACTAACATCCAAGGCTTAAAACTTGATAACAATGAACACAAAATTTCCCTATATGCTGATGACATCCTTTTATATATCACTGATCCTATGAAATCTATATCTCACTTGCAAAATGCAATCAAACAATTTGGAAGCTATTCAGGATATAGGATAAATTTTAACAAGTCCAATGCTATCTTCTTACACATGACACCAACGGAAAAAATGCTTACATCTTGTGGTTTTAATTGTACACCAAAGGGATTTAAGTATTTGGGTATATTTATTACTCCAACTCTGGATAAATTGTTAACAGAAAATTATACCCCCCTCACATTTAAGATAAAATCAGACCTGTTAAAATGGTCTTCCCTGCCATTGTCACTTTTGGGGAGGATAAATGTAATTAAATTGAATGTTCTTCCTAGGTTTAATTTTTTTTCCCAGATGCTTCCATGTTTTTTATCTGTGGAGTTTTTCAAATCAATAAACAGTTCCCTCTCAAGATTCATTTGGAATAATAAAAAAAACTCGGATCAGTTTAAAGACTCTCATGAAGCCAGAATCTATGGGAGGTCTTGGTTTGCCTGACTTTCAATATTATTTTTAGGCAGCTCAATTAAGGAACTTGATATCATGGTCAATGGAACGATATGAGTCCCTGTGGGTTCAGATGGAAGCAAAACCATTTGAACCTCTGCCTCTCATCTCCCTACTATTTATTAACCACTTCGAAAAGATAAAAAACATGGACAAATGCTTCTCTGTTTTTAATACCTTGCAAACTTGGAGAGACTGTAGAAAAAAAAGTGGAATCACATCATGTACCTCTATTTATTCTCCGATTTTTCAGAATCCAGACTTGAACATTCAAATTACAATGGTTAATATAGGTCAATGGATAAACTCGGGTGTAATACAATTCAAAGACTTGTTAAATTTGAACATGCAGTTGAAATCTTTCATTGATTTAAGATCAGAATATAACATTCCTAACAAGCACTTTTTTAAATATTTACAAATTCGGAGTATTACTCATTCACTTATTAAAGAAAAGAAATTACGGCTTGGATTATCTCAAGTTGAGGACAATCTGTTATCTTCAAACACAATTAAAGGAAAGATAAGCAATTTTTATAATATCTTATCAAGAGAAGGCCAATCCTCTTTCCTATTGTTAAAAAGTATTTGGGAGAAGGAGTTGGGGAGAAATTTAGATGACAATGCCTGGTTAAATATCTGTGAAAGAATACATTTTCCATTCACAAGTAATAAAATTAAGGAAGCTAATTTCAAATTCATCCATAAATACTACTTAACTCCAACAAAAATGCATAAAATATCAAAGGATATTTCACCAAAGTGTCATAGATGTAAAAAGATGGAGGGATCATTCATGCACATGTTCTGGGAATGTGATCTTTTAAAAAGTTATTGGAACTCAATCCATTCCCTCACACAATCAGTTTTGAACATAAAATTTGAGTTAAACAGGAGTTTATATTTACTAAATGACACATATAATTTACAGTTAGATAACAAAAAATGCAGGATATTAATTCTGGTCACTTATTTTGCAAAGAAATGTATACTTTTATTTTGGAAGAATGATTCCCCTCCATCTTTTAAGATTTTCCTTGATCAATTGTCAGCATTCTTACCCTTAGAAAAACTAATCTTGGAAAAATACAATTGTGGTCATCTATTCCATGAATTTTGGTTCCCTCTGTTCTCTTGTTTGGAGAAATGCTGAAGGCTGCATGTTGCCCTACTGCTGTCATTTATTTATCCATTTATTTTTTTCATGCATTTATTTGTCTTTGAGTTTTGTTGCCCCTATTTTTTTTTTTTAAATTATTATTATTATTTTATTTTATTTTTTTTCTGTTTTGGTTTGTTTCCTGGTTTGTTCTTTTTCTTGGGGGGGGGGGGGGGGGGGGGTTTGCACAAAGGAAAACTGCAAGATTTACCATCAGACTGTATCTGGATTATTTTCTTTTGTGAAATAAAAAGACTTATAATAATAATAAACACCATATCATGGCCTATTTACCTGAAATCCTGAGAGCACAGAGCTGATCTTCTTGCAGGAGCTGTTCATAAGTGTGTAGGCCTATCGTCCGTGGGACAGATGTAAAGCTCCGGGTAGCCCTGCACTAACATGATCAACTTTTCCGTGTTTACCAGACTGAATAATAACAGAAGAAAGGAAAGATATCTGTTGGCTGTGATTGGTTTGTAACCTCACTCCTGTCTGACTGCTGTGCCATGACACTTCCTGTGTCTGTCCCTTCAAATTAAAAGGTTTGGATTTATTTTAACAAGGTGCAGCTCCTGATAGAGTTAACTTTTTTTCTGAGACTAAGCGACCAGTGAAATCTTGCAGTTGCATTGAAGAAGACTTCATTTTCTCACAGACTGCTGTATGCACTCAGACTTTTGTTTTGCAACCAGTGGAGTTGCCCCCTGCTGGCCATTGGGAAGAATGCAAGTGTAAGGCATATCTGCATTGGTTTAACTTTTCAGACCTGAAGGCTACGTTCACTTCTAAAGTCTAAAGTGCTAAAAACTGTAGTTGTTCTAATGTCCACTTGAGGCTGGCTCCAAGAGTGAGTCAATCCCCATAGACCCCCATGTTAACATGTGGAAATAAACATGTTTACAGCCTGGTACAAAAACTGTATTGGTCTTAATAACTAATTTCAACATTCATGACAACTGTACGGAGGTGAATTTTTGTATAACTCACCTGTTTATGTTTTCTTAAGGCTTAGAGTTCGTCTGCTGTTAGCGCCCTCAGCTTCTCAGTCAGATCCATCCCTCACTCGTTCAAAGCTCCACCCTCCCTTCAGATATGGCCTTATCTGGTCCCAAAATACAAGATTACAACGGTCAAGATGCTGAACTTGAAGCCTCAAAACATCAGTCACAAAATAATGGGTGATGTCACTGTGGCTACGTCCACAATGACCATGCTCTCAGTGCAAGAACTTGACAAACTTGACGTTATGGTAACTACATCCATTATTTTATGCAGTCTGTGAGCTAACAGAGGATGAGTAAAATGTTGTTGCATGCTGTTACATACAGACTTCATTTCATTGGGACTTCTTAGACCAAACCAGGAAAAACAGACTCTAATCAAAAGCAAATGTAAGAACAAGGGTGTCCACATACTTTTGGCCATAAAGTACCTTTAAAGACGTCCAGTATCATTTAAATGCCTTGTAGCTGTAAATAGAACAACCACTTACTTGATCTTTCTTTTTTATTCACTGTATTGCTGCAGTTGTGGAAAGTATTTGCATAAAACAAGACTATGTGATGCGGACCATTCCTGTCAAGATGTATCCGTACCATGAGTCCCTGGGCTCCGCCCTGTACGGCAAAGAGCGACCAACATGGAAGATGCCCGAGCCCTTCACAGAGAGCGTTCACCACGTTGTCTGGAAATTCCTCCTGATGAAGAAGCTGTTAAAAAGCATCAACGATCAGATGAGTCCGTTCTTCTGCAGCGTGGACTTGGATAACCCAGAGGTGAAACTCAGCCCTCTCCCGAGCTTTTTGAGGCAGAAAGGTCTGACTGCCAAACACGTCGATAATTGGATGAGTACCGCCCAAAAGGCCTTCCGTGAGCAAATGTCCCAGTACACGGCCTTTGAATGTCCAGCAAACGCACATGCATGGAAAGTTGCAGAAAAAGACGTCCGTTCTGTTATCAGGGAAAACGCCATCCCCGTTCTGGATGCATCCAGGGGGATTTTGACCTTGGCTGGTGGAGCTGACGATATAAAACAAATCAAAGCCCCTGTGGAGAACATTGTTCTTAAAGCCATGGATCAGATTAAACGACAGACAGACAGTGTCTCTGAGATAATGAATATGTCCCCGGTGATGTTCTACATCCTGCAGCAGGAGGGCTTCCAGAAAGCTGCCCAGGACATTTCTCCTGACATGAAACTCTCCTTTGATGAAGGAACCCAGAAATTAACCATTACAGGACTCCCTGCAGAGGTTTTCCTGACCAAGGCATGGATCTTGGAGAAGAATGTGGGTATGAGTAAAAAGCAGCTGAATGTCCCCCAACATCTTCTAGACTTTCTGAAGACAGTGGATCCCATGGTGATGTCACAGTGCCTGTTCACATCCCAAGGCACCAGTGCCATCTACAGCATTGAGAGCAAAGGGCTCCTCCTGTTGGGGAGTTCTGAAAGTGTTCTTGCTGCTGCTGAGAGTAAGATGAAGACCGTTTTAGCTGTGCAGACTCTGGATGTAGAAGACCAGGAAGTTCTGAAACTTCACAAGTGGGTGAACCTGAAACAACAGCTGTTGGACGCCTACAACTCTGCGAATAAGAGAACAGTGGCCATTCAGATCCACCCAGAGAGAAGAGACAAAGTAATGGTGGCCGGCTTCCAGGATCCAGTGAAAGAGGTTACCCGCAGTCTGAAGGAATTCATCGAGAACTACTCACGAGTTCAAGAAACCATTCGTGTCGAGTCCTGTGCTGTTGTTCAGTTCATTGTCAAGAAGAAATCAGAAGATTGGGTCAGTATTGCCAAAGCTAATGATGTGGAAATCCGTTTTGACTCAGAGAAGCCAAAAATCATCCTGGCTGGGGCTCGTCTCCATGTCCAGAAAGCCAAATTCTGCTTTCAGGAGCTGACTGGTGCTCTGTTCACTGACACCTTCATCGTGGACAAGCCTGGAACTAAGAAGTACTTTCAGACTCAAGGAAGCCTGTTCCTGTCTACAATAATGACAGACTTAAGCTGTGTGGTATTGCTTCGTCCAGAAATTCAAGAGGAAGAGGAGGGAGAAGACTACGAGGAAGAAAATGGCCTTAGTTATTGCAAAGTGAAGACCACAAGTGGAGTTCTGGTTTCCGTCAGCAAGGCAGACATCTGTAGCTTCAAAGTGGATGCAGTGGTCAACGCAGCTAACGAGGAGTTGAAGCACATTGGTGGCCTGCCTTTGGCGTTGCTCAAGGCTGCAGGACCGGAGCTGCAGAAAATCAGTGACAACCACGTTGCCAGGAATGGAAAACTACGTCCAGGTGATGCCATCGTAACAGGTGCATACAACCTGCCTTGCAAGCACGTTGTCCATGCAGTTGGTCCACGGTTCTCTGACTTTGACAGGAAGACATCAGTGTCACGTCTGAACCTCGCTGTTAAAAGAAGTCTGACACGAGCGGAGGAAGTGAACTGCTCAACCATCGCGCTGCCAGCGATCAGCTCAGGTGTGTTTGGTTTTCCTGTTGACCTCTGTGCTGAGACCATTGCTCAGGCTGTGCGGGAGTTCTGCGACAGTCCAGGGGGTCCGAGATCATTGACAGAGATTCACCTGGTGGACAACAATGATAAGACCGTGAGAGTCCTGGCCACAGCTGTCAACAAAGAGTTCATGGACCTCGGACCTTCAATGACACTACCACAGCCGACAGAAGGAAGAGACGCCGGGGCTTCAGGGTAAATCCAAAAAACATTTTTTATCATGATGGACTTTTACTGTTGAAGGGAACATACTGTGGGGATTTGGAGGCGGGTGGATATTTAAAGGAAAAGTTTAACATTAGAAGTGGTGGAAGTTATACGCAGGTTTAGGCCCTGATCACACAGACAGCGTTTTAGCAGCTGGAGGTGACTTTTTGTAACAGTTTCTAAGTTTTTGCTCACAGTTTTTGTGTTGATGTGCACCTCGTGTTTCTGTGCTCAAGGTGCCTGGCATTTTTGCCGGAGCACTCTGAACTTCAATTCAGAGCAGAAAAGCACCCCACCTCATCTCTTCTTTCGTCATCCTTTATTCCCATTGTCCAATTAGATGATGTGGGAGGAAGGCCTTCTGTGGTGGTCACGACAACAAGTTTACAGTTGGTAAACAATGGAGGAGAAACTGGTGGTGGTGGTTGCTGGATACCCAGAGCTATACGACTTTACAAAGCACAGTTAGCACCATCTGAATAGAAAACAGCAGATAAGTGCAGTACTGTAAACGTCCATGATGGAGGAGAAGCTCCTGGACCAACTGGTGGTACTCCCCATGATCCAGCCTCTTTTTTAGGGTCTCATGTACCCACACAGATCTCTGTTTATCTGCTGACAGCCTCTCACCCTCAACCAGAGCTACAGACAGTACCCTCTGCCTCAACATGGCAGCAGCTACACACTGATTACAGGGGAAGGTTAGGGTAAGGAGGTGATGGGGTGGTTGCCTGGCAACAATCAAAAAGCACAGCAAGCGTTTTTTTTTCTCACTAGTGGCATTAAAAACCCCCCAAAAAGGCTCGCATTTTGCAACCTGCAGAATTCTTTCTGTGTGATCGGGGCCTGTGAGGTTTAAATCACACAGACTTGTATGAGTGTTTAAACTCTACTGTTCACCTCCCAGTGGGCATCAATGGGGTCGAGGTCAGAGCCAGTCGCCCAGGGGCCGTTGCTTTAGTGAAAGAGGAGGTGGAGGACGAGGACAAGGTCTGCAAGGTAACAGCGGAGGTCACAGCCTCAGGGGACACGCCCGGTCCGGAGGGCATGGAGGGTAAGGTTGTTCTCTTTGTCTTTCATTTCTCTTCTTCTGTCTTCTTGATTTTTTTTTGTTCTTAAAAAAGTATTGAGGACATTATCTAAGATGTTTTTAATACCCGGTCCATCACAGGGTCATTAACAAGTCAAGACCAGGGTCAATGCTTCAATATAAAAGCACCAAAATGTGAAATGAAGAACACATGCTATGCAGCTCAGGAAGTCTGCAGGCGCTACGATTTCTGTCTTTTGAGTAACAAAAACAAACTTTGGACGCAGTAATGGTGACTCACTGTGATGACATCAGTCCTGTTCTCTGATTGGCTGCAGGTCGGGGAGGTTGGAGCAGACCACAGCTGAGGGTCTGAAGATTGTTCTCTTGAAGGGAAACATCCAGGACCAGACTGTGAGTCCTGACCCTGTGATGCACAAACTATTAATGTGTGTGTGTGCCACCTGTTGATGGCATGGAGAAATTTGGAAGAAATTTATTGCAGGGTAGGATAAACCCCTTGAGATGCATCATCTCGTTTTCGAGGGGGTCCTAACAAACATTCAACAAATAAAGATTGACAGTAAATCACTCACAAAATATACAATACAACGGTTACATAACAAACATCGGCAAACAATCTGATACCAAACAAAACAAACAAACAACAACAACAACACAGACAACAAAAAAATATTACAACCTTCATCTACCAAATAAATGAAATCAAAAATACATAATAGCAAAACAAGGCAAAACAAAACAAAACAGCAAGAGTTTTAATGAAAACAAAAACAATTAGGTTTGAGATGAGAGAACAGAATTTTTTTAAATAAGGGAAATGAAGACAAGGAAGAGGTTACTGGTAAGTTATTCCGCTCGGACGGCGCTCGGAACATGAAAGCTTTTTTCCAACTTCCTTAGTTACAAAAGGAACTTGAAAAAGTAAATGATCAGAACTTCTTAATGAATAGTTTGATGTACGGGGATGAGAAATTGTTTCAAACAATAAGGATAATCAAAATTAATACATTTAAAAATAAATTGAAACCAGTGAAATTGGCGTCTAATGTCTAGGGGTAGCCATCCTAGAGTGTCGAACATTGTACAATGGTGTGTGAAAAAGGAGCAGCTTAGTATAAATCTGCAAAGTCTGTTGTAAATGACATTATGTTGATAGAGATCAGTTTTAGCAGCATTGTGATAGACTATGTCAGCATAATCAATCATTGGTAATATAAGCTGAGTGATGAGGTTTAATTTAACACTAACTGTAAAACAATGTTTGTTGTAATACAAAACACCAACACCAAAATTAACTTTCCTGACAATATGTTCAATATGAGTTTTGAAAGTGAGTTCTGAGTCAATCCAGACACCAAGATATTGAATTTTTTCAACTTTTTCAAGAATTTTGCCATCATTGCACTTTAGATTTGGCTCTAAGATTCTGGCGCACACCAAGGAGCACTGAGTGAGTTTTTGTTTTATTTAATAATAGTTTGTTAGCTAACAACCCAGTTTGTAAAACATCAAAATCACATTGTAGAGCTTCTTGAATTGATAAGACAGAGGGCTTCGATGTGTATATAATTGTATCATCCGCATAAAGCTGTGTATGGCATTTGGAAAAAAATAAGAGGGAGATCATTTATAAATATTGAGAAGAGGAGGGATCCTAAGGTGGAACTTTGAGGTACTCCATTTTGTTGAGTAAGCATATTTGATCTGCACCCTCTCAATACAACACATTGTTTTCGATTGTGCAAATATGAATTAAACCACATCAGCGCATGCTGAGAAAGACCAAAAGCCTGAAGCTTGTCTAAAAGTAAATAATGGTCAACCATATCAAAGGCTTTGGTTCAGTCAATAAATATGGCTCCTGTAAGATTACCATGATCAGATGCAGAAAAAACATCATTGGTGAATTTCAAGAGAGCAGTAGTTGGGGAGTAGTTAGGTCTAAAACCAAATTGATATCGGGAGAGTAAATTATTATCATTAAGATACCATGATAATTGATTGTGAATTATTTTTTCAAATACTTTGGCAAAGGAACACACAATTGAGATGAGTCTGTAATTGTTGGGATCAAGTGAATTACCGCTCTTAAGGGGAGGTGTAATGCGTACTGATTTCCAAATAACAGGTATTTCACATATGGACAAAGACAGGTTAAAAAGGTCAGCCAAAGGATAAATGAGAATATGACATGCTAGTTTGATGAATTTAGATTCAATCCCATCAAGCCCAGGACCACTGCTCTCTTTTAAATCACAAATAGCCTTACGGACATCATTAGGAGATATTACATGAAAATTAAAAGACCTTTGTGGAGGTGATATGGTATGTGAGGGAATATGAGCAGTATTAGGAATTAAATTAGAGCACACAGAGGAAAAATGCTGATTAAAAGCATAAGCAATAGATAAGGGATCATTTATTATTGTTTCAGCAATTCTTAATTGACTGACGGAACATTTATTAGATGTAAGTAACACATTTTTGATATTTTCCCAAAATTGTTTGGGATTTTTAAAACTATTATTCAGACACTCTTTAAAGTAATTAGACTTTGCATTCCAAACTTGATTTTTGCTGATATTTCTTAGTTGCCTATATGCTTCCCAATCAGTATGTGTCCTTGTTGCCCGAAATTTTGTCCTTGCTTTATCCCTTTGCCTGAAGAGGTTTATAAGTTCAGAGGTGATCCCGGGCAAATGATTGCCCTTGACTTTTGTCTGTTTCCAGAGGGCATGTTTATCAACAACTTCGGTAAATTCAGAAAGAAAAAAATCCCAAGCACATTGAACATCGGGTATTAACTGAAACCCATCCCAGTTTATCTGAGTTAGATCATGAATAAATTTGTCTGTATCCATTTTCTTGTACTGTCTAATATTCACCAATTTAGGAGGGGATCTTGGAATTTTTATCTTCCAAACACAGTAAATTGCTGAATGATCACTAAGACAATCAGACAATACACCAGCGTTTGTGATTCTGTTTGGATGAGATACAAGTATCTAATCAAGCAAAGACTGAGAGGTGGGAGTGATTCTAGTGGGTTCATTAATTAGTTGTGTTAGATTTAAATGAGAAAAAACTGATTTATCTTTGTGAGAGGACCTATTTGACCTGTTTTTATTAAAATCACAGAGAATAATAATTTCATTATTACAAACAATGGAATTAATGGTAGAGTTCAAGCAACTAGAAGACTCAACGGGTGCAGATGGGGGGCTGTATATATTTCCAATTGTAAGATATTTATTCTCATGGAATATAACTTTTACAAAAAGACTCTCAAAATGTTCAGGCTCTACATGAGGAACTATCAGTTCAGACTGTAAGTTTGATATAACATATGTTGCCCCACCACCACCTTTGGTACATCTGTCAGCTCTGTATAATACATAATTAGGTACTGTAATTTGATTGTCGGCAATTCTGCTACTAAGCCAGGTTTCAGACAATGTAATGATACCTGGTTTATGCAAAGCAACCAATGCCCTAAGTAAATCAATTTTTGGTACCAGGTTCCTGATGTTCACATGTATAATTTTTAAATCCTTTATATTATCCATTTTCAGGTCTCACAATGATCAAAACTTTCACTGATTTGATGTTGGATATGACTTGTTTGATCAAAAAAAATATATGAGAGGGTTGTAGCCTATACATAAGACACATAGATAACACATACACAAAAAGACAAAAACCACAACAAATATACAACAAAATTAAATTTAAATTTAGGCCCAGCATCAGGCCCAAAATAGGTGGGCAGGACCAACATATTTTCCGTGAGCAAACCAAATTGTATAGGTTTACGACCACCTATTAAACTCAAAAACTCAGTCTGTATTAATAAGGAGCATAAAAAGAAAAAATGCGTAGCTCAAAAACAGAAATAGTTCACAGCCAGCGTGTGGCATTACCAGCAGGGGGCAGTAGCACTACGGGGGACGGCTTCAACATGCCGAAGAAGAAGAAGAAGTGACCAATCGGCTTTGCGCTGGCAAAAAGTAAACAACACTTGACAGCTGGGGCCTGTATCACGAAGCAGGATTAATGTCTTAGCGAGGTAACTTCAGGGTTAACTCTGGGTTTTCGGTCTCACGAAGCCGGTTCAGTTCTTATCGGGGTAGATCACCATGGTAACTTACTCTGAATGGCTATCCTGCTCCGGAGCAGGGTAAGTTCAGGGTTGAATCTGATCCTATAAAAAGCACCACCCACTGGCCAATCAGCTGTTGATGGCTGACAGAAATGCAGCCCAGTCATGACGGGAAGTTTAATTCATTTGATTGATTTTGATTTGAAAGTTTATTTTGAACATTAAAAAGAAAAGAAAGCAACAACAACAGACAATGAAAAGATTGTTCAAAAAGGAGTGGAAAGAAGTGGAACTTTCATCCCAGCCCTTCATAAGAAAGAAACTGATCATTTGCGGACACTTAATAGCACCATTAATTAGTGCCAACATTTTGTTTTGTTGGAGGAAATGATCCCTGTTAAAGATAATGGGCCTAACTGACAGCTTTGCTGCTGGAAATGTGGAAAGTAGCCTATCATGTCTGCACTTCATGGTGTTTGAGGGACTTTTCTTTTTTTAATCTTGTAAATGTTATATTGTCTGTTTTTAACATTATGTGCAAATAAACTAATCTAAACTAAAACTAAACATTATTCATCCCGTTATGCGTTGCCACGCATGTTTCCTCCTCCTGCAGCTGCCACGGTGTTGGCCTTTTCTGTAATGTTGCTTTTCTCCTCCTCATATTTTAGTAGAATTAATCTCTGATCCTCACGTGAGAAATACTTTTTTTTCCCCACATACAGCGCTCTGTGAGGACGCTCAGTGAGGACGCTCAGTGATGCTCAGTGACGCTGCGCTTCTCTCATGATTGTGATTGGTCCGCTGCGTGCGCGTTCACGGCTCTTGATAAAGCAACATTGGGTTGAGTTACCGAGTTGATATCCAGCGTCGTGATACCGATTATCCTGATTGCCATTGTTAGGGTTAGTCAACGTGCTTCATGATACAGGGCCCTGGATGCTGGAGATCAACTGTTGCATCAAACAACAGCTAAAACATAAGAGGAAAACGGTAATACCTCAATTATCAATATAACAGAGACAGCTCGAGTCTTTGAAGAGGAGAAGAGAAAAGAAAAAGACAAGAAAAGAAGAGAGCCAGCTAAAGCTGACAATTGAAGGCTAACTTTGAGCTATTAGCCACAGCAACAGTCATCATCTCACCTCAGCAGGTAGCCTAATTATCCTGGGGAAGATGAGGGGGACATGAAGGCAGCTTCTGCGTCTTTATGGCAGTTGAAACGCTGCTGTTTGCCATCGACAGTAACACACTGTGTGCAGGGATAGCGGAGAGAGTACTTCAAGTTAAGTTCGCAAAGTTTGCATTTGACAGAGTCAAAGCTTCGGCGCCTCCTCGTCAAATCAGCACTGAAGTCCGGGAAGATGTAGATGTGAGCCCCGTTGTATTCCAGCTTCTTTTTCTCCCTTGCAAGACAAAGTATTTTGACCTTGTCCTGGAAGTTCAGAAGCTTGATCATAGTGGATCTAGGACTGGTTCTGTCACTTTGTTGGACAGTTGGAGAGCGGTGAGCCCTCTCGATGATCGGAGGAGCGGTGAAATTGTCATGACCCAGAAATTGTGGAATTAGCCAGGACATGAAGCCGATGATATCACAACCCTCGGCGGACTTGGGAATCCCAATGAAGCGGAGGTTAGCACGTCGGCTTCGGTTCTCCAAGTCATCTACTTTGTCCATCAGGAAGGAGTTGTCTTTTTCCAGATGTTGAACTTGAGCAACAAGCTCGTGTATGGTGTCCTCATTAGTCCCGACTCGCTGCTCTAATAGATTAACGTGTTCCCCCAAATTAGATAATGAACCCCAAATTTTATTCAGAGTGCTCTGAATGGGATCCACTTTTGCATCAAGGTGCTTGAGCATGTCAGTCTTAATTTGTTGCATGCCTTCCCACAGAGTTTGGAGTGAGATTTGGCAGTTCTCCATTGTGACAAAGACGCCAACACGCCAAAAACAAGCAAACTCACAGATACTGAATCTGATTAAGTTGACTTACTTGCTTGTTTGACTAATGTAGATGGAGTTCGGTTCAAAAAATTGTGGATCAGGTAGAAGGAGAACATATAAAGCTACTAAAAATAAATGTGATCAGACTGGAGCTTGAGACCTGTTCACTCATGCTGTGGCCATTTTGAGGAGGTTTAGATAAAAATATCCACTAGATGGCAGTAAAACTCTGACGAGTTCCTGTGAATGAAACTAACCCTGGTTTAAAGAGCGATTCCAGTCGTTAAACATGGACAGAGTGCAGCCAAGTCTGTGAGGTCAAAGAGTTTGAGAGATGAATGCGATAGGTTATCATCATTCATCCATTTCCTCTGCACTCAAAGAAACTCTTGGACCAGAAACTTAAACCAGTCAAACGCCATTTCTTCACAGACATAATTAAATCTGAGCAAGAACATTTTTCTGGAGCTTCAGCAGCAGCGTTTGCTGCTACATCGGCTCCTCCGTCACTTTTAGATCTGGATCCTCAGCTATCATGTGCCTTACATTTACAGATAATTACTTCCTGTGGGAGTAGAGTAGAATGTAGGAGATTAGATACCAAAACCAACATGTAATCTGTACATCAAAAGCCTCGTTTCCACCAAGCAGGATGGTTCAGTTCAGTTCGGTTCAGTGTAAGCCAAGATAAAAGAATTGAATTGACTGTGCCATCTGTCAAACGGCAACTTTTATGGTGGAATGTTTTCTTGCATGTTATTCAATGTACGAGTTGACGACATGAATCTATCAACACACCTTAAATTTCAATATGACAACTGTGACCATTGTAGTGGCCGTTTTTTACTAAGGTCCAAGTTGCTACTGTAGGCCATTTAATCTGCAGTAAATTGTTCTAGTTCTGACTCGTGTTCAATTAATTAATCCACTCTTCTTGAGAAACCCAGTGTTACTCACAAGTAGTCCACAGGAGCCAGGGAAAACGTTGATGTCGCTTTATTTGAAGACACACCCAAAAAACCTGGTCCAATACCAGTATAAAGCAGTCCAAAACTGTACACGTTGTCACCTGCTATCTGTACACACTACCACACACGTTATACACGTTATACACGGTCAAAAACTTATTTCAATCCACGCTTATGCAGATTCCTCTACATCCTAGCTGCACACCTGGTTGTCCTCACTGCACATGTGTGGCAAATTGCCCTAAAGCCCAAATAACTGTTGTAAAGCAACAAAACAATATACTTTACTGCATTTAGCATCAAAACACAAAAATTGCAAACCTTTAACTTATAAATCTTAAAATACACATAACCTGTCCATATACTGTTGTTTAACTGTTGCATGAACTTACGTAAATATAGCCAGAACATATTGCATATACTTGACAACAGAAACACTTTATCAAATATTTTTTTGTGCCTAAGTGGCTCTCACAACCATCCTGTTTGTTTTTATTGTCTCTCTTGAATGACAAACACTTTTGTTATGATTGAATCTTCAAGCACTTTACATGTATATGAATTAATTTCCACCTCTTTAAGTAAACTGCAAATATTCTCTTGTACTGAAAAGTTCACAGGCTGACCATGATGCAGTGGTCAGATTTGACCAAATGTGGTTTACTTTTCAACATGGTCTCCCCTGTGGTCTACACTTCTTCCATCTGTGTTGCAGCGATTGGATCCCCTTGGTATAGATGCTCTCACCCTGATGGTCAAAAAAGTCCTTAGCAGCAGATATGACCTCATCATCAGTCTGATACTGCTTCCCAGCCAAGTGTTTTCTCATGTTGGGGAACAGAAAATAGTCAGATGGTGCCAAACCATGTAGTTTCCTTCAATGCCAACCTTGCACTTTCCAAAATCAATCTCCCACGCACTATTTCTTTCCGTAATATTAAGGACATTAATCTGGTTATTCTTTCTTCTGCCAACGCAGACAGCTTTCCACCCCTGATAAACTGGTACTCCAACAGTCTTCATAATCTCCTGGACCATCTTTCCCCACTCAAAACCAGATCTGTCACTTTCACCCGCTCCTCACCATGGTTCACTCCCGCTCTCAGTCTACTTAAATCCAAAGGACGCTGACTGGAACGCCTCTACAATAAGACTGGTCTCACTGTGCACAAGGAAATATATCACAACCACATTCTCCACTACAAGGACTGCATCTCACAGGCTAAATCCTCCTATTACTCTGGTTTAATCAACTCAAACGATGGCAACTCAAGGGCCCTGTTTTCACTCCTCAGCAACATTACTCAACCTCCGGACTCACTTCCACCACAAATGTACCCACTACAGCAACTTCCTCCCAGATCCTCTCACAATTCATCTTCCTTATTTCCTTTTGTGTCCCCTTCCCAGTCACTCTCAGTATTTGCTCTACCTTCCGTTTTCAAAACCACTGGTCTGATCAAAAAATGCAAATCATCAACCTGCCAGTTAGACCCCCTTCCAACTGCTCTTGTTAAAGCCACTGTTCCCTCTCTGGCCCCTCTCATCACGCACATGATCCATTCTTCCCTCACCACTGGAACTGTTCCCTCACCCCTCAAAACAGCTGCTGTCACCCCAACACTCAAGAAACCTGGCGCAGATCCCAATAACCTCAATAACCTCCGTCCCATCTCCAATCTTCCATTTCTCTCAAAGATACTAGAAAAAACTGTTGCCTCTCAGCTCCACTCCCACCTTTCCCGCAATAATCTTTTTGATCAGTTCCAGTCCGGTTTCCACCGTCTCCACAGTACTGAAACGGCACTACTCAAAATCACCAACAATCTCCTCCTGGCAGCTGATTCCGGTCTCCTATCCATCCTCAACCTGCTTGACCTGAGGGTGGCCTTTGACATCATCTCACACACCACCCTCCTGGACAGACTCCTCTCTATTGGCATCACACACACCCCCCTCAACTGGTTCAAATCCTACCTCTCCGGCCGCACTCATTTCATCCAACTCAAATCATTCACATCACATCCACTCCCAGTTACCACAGGCATGCCCCAGGGCTCTGTCCTGGGGCCCCTGCTATTCATCCTTTACTTACTCCCCCTTGGCTACATCTTCTGGAAACATCACATCCACTTCCACTGCTACGCGGATGACACCCAGCTCCATATTTCCACCAAACCCGACTCCACCCTCCCACCTTCCTCCCTCACTGACTGCCTCCTTGAAATAAAATCCTGAATTTCATCCAACTTCCTCAAATTAAACAGCGACAAAACAGAAATTCTACTCATTGGCACTAAAACCACCCTATCCAAAACCCCCAATTTCACATTATCTATTGACAACTCTAACATTTCTCCGTCCCCACAGGTCAAGAGTCTGGGTGTCATCCTCGACAGCACACTTTCTTACACATCTCATATTAACCACATAACCCGGTCAGCTTACTTCCATCTCTGCAACATCAACCGCCTCCGCCCCTCTCTCACACCTCACACAGCTGCCATTCTGGTCCACAGTCTCGTCACCTCCCGGCTTGACTACTGCAACTCCCTCCTCTTCGTTCTCCCACAAAAAACTCTCCATAAACTACAACTGGTACAGAATTCAGCAGCTCGTATCATCTCAAGGACCCCATCCACTCACCACATCACACCCGTCCTCCAGCAGCTCCACTGGCTCCCTAACACACACATTTTACTGCTCACCTTCAAGGCCATTCACAACCTCGCCCCTCCATACCTGTCTGATCCTCTTCCTCCACCCACCTCTCCGTTCCCCCTGCCCGCCTGGCTACCATGGGGAGCAGAGCATTCAGCAGCTCTGAAATTCACTCCCCCCTGACCTCCGCAACACCACATCTGTCAATCTGTTCAAATCCAAACTCAAAACACATCTGTTCAGACTTGCC
Organism: Epinephelus fuscoguttatus; assembly: GCF_011397635.1. NCBI lineage: Eukaryota > Metazoa > Chordata > Actinopteri > Perciformes > Serranidae > Epinephelus > Epinephelus fuscoguttatus. The sequence goes on along the minus strand of NC_064757.1, from coordinate 45,237,654 downwards.
CACTCCACCTGGTCAAATGCACTACACTGTCTTAATGTCTTCCCCTCTATTTTAATGTATTTGTATGATGTTTTTTATGCTGTGTTTTTCTTTTTTTTTTATCTTTGCTGTAAGGCAACCTTGAGTGGCTTGAAAGGCGCCCTAACAAATAAAATGTATTATTATTAGGGGGCCAAGCCCGTATGCAAGCAGACGCGTTTCCTAGGACCAGCGGGGCTAGGAACCCTATTGTTTTTGTGAAGATTTTTATAGTTTTTCTTTATTTTTATTCTTCCGTTGATAAAAGTGGTGCTGCAGGCTAAACCGTGCAAGGGAGAGTGGTGCAATTTGGAGGGTTGGTCCCGACCCCTGCACGTACCTCAGACGCAAAAAACTACATATTTCCACCTGCAGGGGGCGCTATAACCAAGGCAAACGTGTTTTGGCCTATAACTCCCACACCGTATGTCGTACATTCAAAAACGTTATGTCCCTAGATTCCCTGAATAGAGCTGAATCACTTTGCAATTGGCCACGCCCACTTCCGCAGATAATTTTTTCCCGCAAAATCGCAAAAACTGGAAAACCTACTTTTTTGAACTCCTCCTTGGGATTTTGTCCGATCTGTGTGAAACTTGGCATGAACACTCTTCACCTGGACCTGATCTAAAGTTATCAAAAGAATTTTGTTCTGTCAAAAATTCCGCAAATTATTAACAAATTTGTGTAGCTAGCTATAAAAATGTAAACTGTTGCATATCTCAGTCAAACTTAATGCTATCAACACCAAATCTCAGATCCTTAGTTGGCATGACACTGTGAAGGTATGAGCCGAATTTGGTGAATGTTGGCCACTAGGAGGCGCTACAAATATGGGAAGTTTATATCTCTTAAACGGCTACCCCCATTTCTACGAAATTCGGTCAGTATGATGTAGGGCCATTCCTGAGGCCATATATTGAAGGTGGTCATGACTGGTCAATGTGGGCATGGCTTATTATAGGATAAACAACAAACATTTACAACAGCTGAACTATGCTGAGGGCTGTGAAATTTATAGGGTACATATAGAATAGGACACAGATCTTCTGTACCAAAAATTGTGCATATGCTCCACTAGGTGGTGCTGTAACGGATGCAAACTCGTTTTTGTGTGTAACTTCCACATTTTAAATGACACATTCATAAACATTATATCCATGTGATCCCTGAATAGAGGTGGGTTTTCTGACACAGGCCACGCCCACTTCTGCTACATATTCTCTTTGCTAATTTGCCACATGTCCAAAACCTACTTTTTCGAACTCCTCCCACAGTTAAAGCACCACCTGCATGAAACTTTGCACATAGAATCTCCAGATGTGTCTGATGAAAAGTTATCAAAAGAATTTTGGCACTCCAAAGAATGTGCTAGTTATAATCAAACTATTTTTTTTGCTAGCTGAAAAACACATATTGTTTCATATTGTGGTCAAAATAAATGCTTTCAACATCAAACTTAAGTCACTTGTTCCCGAGGTCATCAAGAGGCTTGACGTCGGCCCGCGTCCCTGCGCTCTCCCTGAGCCCGTCGTGCTTCAGGGCCGACTTCCGTGGGCTCCGTGGGGCATGGGGGCCGAGTTGCGCGGGGAGGCTTGGCCCCTGTTCATAACTGCTTGCAGTTCTAGTTATTATTATTATTATTATTGTTATTATTAAACCAGTTGAATATGGAGGATGATCAACCAGTTCAAAGCCACAGTCATGCACAGCAGCCATTGCAACCACAGACTTGTGTGCTGGAGCATTGTCCTTCTTTGGAGGGGGTGAAGAGGGGGGTTTCCACTGCATGGACTGCCTTTTTGTCTTTGGTTCGAAGTGGTGGACCCAACACTCATCCTGGGTTCGGAAACGTTCAAGAAAACCAGCTGGATCTGCTTCCAAACATGTCAAGTTCTCCTGCGACATGACCAGCCTGGTGTGCTTTTGATCAGGGGTCAAAACCCGTGGCGCCCACCGAGCAGAAACCTTCGGCATGCCAAGTTCATTGTGCAGAATGTTCTCTCCTCTTTCAGCGTTAGCTATCTGATTAACAGTCAAACCTCTGTCACCCATCACCATGTGGTAAACACGATCAATGTTTTCTTGGGTAGTAGCTGTGGCAGGATGTCCGGACCTTGGGTCATCTTCAAGGCTCTCCCTACGCCTCTTTAATTCAGCTGCCCACTTTTGCACAGTTGATAAAACTGGAGCATCGTCCCCTAATGTAGCAACCATGTCAGCATGAATGTCCTTTGGGGCTAACCCCTTTTTCTGCAGATCTTTGATAACACCACAATGCCAAATTTTGTCCATGTTCATGAAATTTCTGTCGTACTAATTTTCAAAGTCCTCGATTAGCTGTCAAATGTGGGTTTAACTAGAATTATTGTTTATTGTTTATTTATTTGGATCCCCGTTAGCTTCCACCTCAGCGGTTGCTAATCTTCCTGGGGTCCACCACAAAAATCAAATCATTACAAACACTAATATAAAAACATGTCAATTATACAGACACTGACTGACACCTTGTCAGTCTAGACAAAGTTTAACTAGAAGGAAACAATGCAGTTAGTGTCAGAGAGGGTGGAATTTAATGCCTGCCAAGTTTCATTGCTCTGACATTACTCCTTGTTAGTCAGCCTATGAACCTTTCAGCCCACCCTCGTATCTCAAAAACAGCTTCAGGGAATTTCTCTAAATTTGGCACAAACATTCACATGAACTCAATGATGAACTGGTGGATTGTGGTGGTCAAGTTTAAAGGTCAAGGTCACCGTGACCTCGTCTGTCTCATTTTTGTGAATGCTGTATCTGTAGAACAGCTTCACGGAATTTCTTAAAATTTGGCACAAACATTCACTTGTAGTCAGTGATGAACTGACTGGATTTCAATGGTCAAAAGTCAGTGTGACCTTGCATCTGTCTCATTCTCGTGAACGCGATATCTCAAGAACACCGTGAGGGAATTTCTTCAGATTTTGCACAAACAGTCACTTGGACTTGAGGATGAACTGATTAGATTTTGGTGGTCAAGTTTAAAGGTCAAGATCATTGTGACCTTGTCTGTCTCATTCTCGTGGCTATCTCAAGAACACCTAAATGGAATTTTTAAAAGTTTGACACAAACAACCACTTTGACTGAAGAATAAACTGAATAGAATTTTGTTGTCAGAGTTCAAAGGTCAAGGTCATTGTGACCTCATTAAACATGTTTTTGGCCATAGCTCAAAAATCCAAATGCTAATTATGACAAAACTTCACACAAATGTCTAATAATTATTTAACTGACTGACTTCTGACTTCATACCGCTGACTGTTTTCACCAGCAGCCTACATTTAACAAATTGAACGTTACATGTAATAAACTAAATGATAAGATTTATTCTGGTGCATCCATTTTGATGTATTTCTGTAATTAACAGCAACATGTTGTCCGTCAGTGTTTCAGCAGGGCGTTCAGAGGTCAGACTCTTCAGAGAAACATCCAACATGAAGCTCAGCTATTCAACGAGTCACCAGTTAGACATTCACCTCGCCACTCCGCCTCTCTGCCACAGCAGTCCTCAGGTAAGAAACACCAAAAACCTTTTATTAAAGCTCCAGTGTTGGATTTGGGGGAAAATACTGTCAGAAACGGAATATGATAAAATATGTACATTTTCTGTAGTGAAACAGAACGATAAGTTTATTTATTTTAAGTCTTCAAATCCGTCTCAAAGCAGTGTTGGCAGTTCTGTCTTTAACTCTAGTTCTGATCACGAATATATAAATTAATAATAATAATAATAATAATAATGTAGTTATAATTTATGTAAAGTAAAGCTGAGTGGTGTGTGTGTGTGTGTGTGTGTGTGTGTCTCAGCCTCCTTCAGTCAGGTGTCGTCCCCCTCCCTCGGTATGTATCAGATGAAGATGGGTCAGCTCACCCTCGAGGTGTCATCTGGAGACATCACCAAAGAGGCCTGTGATGTCATAATCAACTCCTCCAATCAGGACTTTACCCTTAAATCAGGTGACTCTTTTTTTCCTCCTCCTCACCATCATTCTGTTTGCCTCACTGAGCGATCCTCACAAAAGACTGTCCTGTTTCTTTTTTTTTAATGATTAAGTTCTCAGATCACGTGATAGCCCCAGCAGGGGGCGCTATGTTCATCCGTCTTATTCTCGATATCTCAAGTATGCATTGAGGGAATTTCTTCAAATTTGACACAAACGTCCAGGTGGACTCAAGAACGATGAGAATTTTGTTGTGGGAGGTCGATGTGACTTTGCATCCATTTCATTTTGTGAAGGCATCTGTCATCAGTATTTAAACTGCCAAAGAAAGGAAACAGAAACACATCTGTATTTTACATTCTAACTTTACATGTTCCATAAATAAACAACCCTCTTAAATTCTAATTTTCTTCTCTTAATCTAAAAAAAATGAATACTGACAAGAAGGTTTTTTTGTTGACAACTTGAAAAAGTATTTCCAATGTTTTTAAATACACAATGTCCAGATGCTGTAAACAGGTGATTAGTAAATTCACAATAATCAGCTTTATGTATTATTCTGAGGGCTCTTTTCTGAAGTTTAATTATAGAGTCTATATGTGTTTTATAAACAATTCCCCAAATCTCAGCACAGTAGGACATATATGAAATTAAAAGTAAACAATAAAATATATACAACCATTTCTCATTCATCAACTACACTGTTGTATAACAGCAATAGATGTGGATAATTTCAGTTTAATATGTTCTATGTGTGGCTTCCAACAGTTTGTGATCTATAATCACACCCAAAGATTTTATTTCATATACTCTTTCAATCTCAACACCATTTAAGTTCAGTTTTATTTCACAATTAGCCTACAGTGCTGTTTCTTATTTGCTGCAGTTACAACAAAAACACTATTTAGGTTTAGGAAAAAAGAACAGGGTTTGGCTTTAGAGTCTTACAGGATGTGAAGTCAGTGTTTGTTGGACCCATCCACCACCCCTCCTGCCCGCCCCAGGCGGACTTTCAGCGCCTCAACTTTAGTCTTTTTCCCGCTGAGTTTCTCCCTGAATCCACCAGGCACTGTTAAACTATAACATCAAGTGGCTGCGTATCATGCCAACGTTACAGGACGGCTTTTTTCGTTGGTTTCTGATGCTGCAAGTCACTGCCCAAACGTCAGATTTCGATAACCTCAGAGTGAGACCAGGCTCGGTGGGGTGTTGGGTGGTCGGAAAACAGACCCTTTGGCACAGTCCTGTTGTCTTCCTGTGGAACTGTCAAAGACGTCCACATTGTGACATGTTTGCTCCCTAGACACCATGCTGCAGTTGCTCTTCTTCTTCTCTGTGTTTATTGGCGGCTTGCAAACCAAGTTTAAAGGTACATGTGCCACCACCCACTGTGTTGGGTGTGAAGACACTGCCCTCGTTAAGTCAGTGAAAGCAGTTTGGCTTCGCATTATTGTTGCTAATTATTATTGGCTGTAATTTTGATTACTGGGATACTGTTACGACCCAGCTCTGAGGCCGCAACCAGAAACGAGAGCAGAGAGGGGATCAGTGCCAAATAGCGCTTAGTTTATTTATAAAAGTAAAACAAAAGAAGGCAAAAGGTCCATTTCAGCGACCAGCGGTGTAGGAGCACTCCCGTGCCCCACGGATGGAATGCGTGTGTAGGTACAGCGGCGGACACGAGTTATCTGAGAAAGGAGGGATATATTGTCGAGCACATCACCGGGCCCAGGTGCAGCTCATCACCTGATGACGACGACCCCGCCTCGGTGCTGTTGCCAGGAAGACAACAGCACACAGTACGCCAGCACCACACAGAGGAGTGGAGGGGTCGTTACAATACAGTAACGCATAGTTATACCGTGCCTTTGCGGTCGCAGCCCCCAGACTCTGGAACAGCATCCCTCCTTCTATCAGATTTGCCCCTTCCATTGACTCGTTTAAATCTAGCCTCAAAACATACCTCTTCTCTAAAGCATTTGTATCCCCCTGACATGATATTTAAATCTCCCACTCTGTTCTTTGTGCCTTGATTTATGTATTTATGTATGCTGCCGCTATGGCTCTGGTTTTTGTGTTATTGTGTTTCTTTTGTATTTTTTTTTTTTTTCATTTTTATTTTTATATGTTCAGCACTTTGGTCAGTGTGAGTTGTTTTTAAATGTGCTTTATAAATAAAGTTGACTTGACTTGACTTGACTTATAAAAATGTTCCATTGTCGGCCGACAGTTTATCGGCACGCTATGTATTGTGCATCTCTAATTTAATTAAACAATAGATTTGTGTTTGTGTTTTGTGGTTCATATATCCTCTCTGACTCACAGCAGAGTCATTTATTGGCCTCTTCTCTTTTAATTTCTCAGGAGTGTCAAAGGCGATCTTAGACAGTGCTGGGTTAACAGTTCAGCTGGAGTGCTCACAGATAGGTACGTAGCTGCAGCTTCACCTTGATTCATCCACTCACTTCATGCTCTTTTCTTCAGCGTCACCTTTCAACCATTCATCCATTACTTTACAAATGATTATTCTCCCCTTGCTGACGATTTGAACCATGCATCCAGCTGTGTTATGAGTATTGTGTGGCTCCTCTCTGTAGTGAGTTCTCCGAATTACCAGCCTAGCCAGTTCATCATGACGTCAGGCGGCCTGCTGCCCAGCAGACACATCATCCACGTTGTTGGCCAGAACGATCCTGCAAAGATTAAGGACATCGTTTACTCTTTGTTGAAGTATTGTGAAGAGAACAAGTTTAAATCGGTCTCCTTCCCAGCGCTTGGAACAGGTCTGCACAAACAGAATCTTTATACTTTACATTACAATCACATTCTGATTATTTAAGCTTTGTTCATTCTTTACTGTGAAAGCTCTCCTCCTGCAGGGACTGACACTCAGTCTGACTTCTCTCAAATGTTTCCTCTTTCGTGTTTCCTCGTTTTTTGTTTGTCATTTCTGTCATTTCACTGGTTCCCTGTGCAGTCAGTCATGTTGATGGGATATACTGTGAAACATTGATTTCTCTGGTGTTATTTACTCATCTGGCTGTTAGAGCAGACAGGTGAGGCATGTGATGTGATGTGATGTGATGTGATGTGATGCGCAGGTACAGTAGGTTCTGTCTGCACAGAGTTTGTGTCACATCCACCATGAGATGTTAAAATTCATCAGCCTTTAACGTCAGCCTCAGCAGACCTGAGCATGTTAGTGGAGCCCAGTTTGATTCAGCAGCTAGGGCTGGACAATTATGGCAAAAATAATAATCAGGATTATTTTGATTGATATTGAAATCACGATTAATAAACACAATTATTCATTGATTTCAAAACTCCACCAAAACTCAACTTTAATTATAACTTAAAAGAACAGCCAGAAATAAATTAGTAACAAGTAAACAAGTAAAAAAAAATAAAAATAATAATAATAATAATAAATTAAAACTAGAACTGCAAGCAGTTATGAACGGGGGCCAAGCCCCCCCGTGCGACTCGGTCCCTGCGTCCCGTGGAGCCCATGGAAGTTGTCCCCGAAGGACGACGGGCTCTGGGCGAGCGCATGTTTATGAATGTGTTATTTAAAATGTGGAAGTTACAGGCAAAACTGCCTTTGCATCCGTTATAGCACCACCTATAGACCGATTTTCGACGAATTTGGCACAAAGCCTCTGGATGACCTCGGGAACGAGTGACTTAAGTTTGATGTTGAAAGCATCTACGTTTAGTGAAATATGAAACAATATGTGTTTTTTAGCTAGCAAAAAAGATTGTTTGGTTGTAACAAGCGCATTTTTTGGAGTGCCAAAATTCTTTTGATAACTTTTCATCAGACACATCTGGAGATTCAATGTGCAAAGTTTCAGGTAGGTGGCACTTAAAATGTAGGAGGAGTTCGAAAAAGTAGGTTTTGGACATGTGGCAAATTAGTAAAGAGAATGTGCAGTAGAAGTGGGCGTGGCCTGTGTCAGAAAACCCACCTCTATTCAGGGAACACATGGATATAATGTTTATGAATGTGTCATTTAAAATGTGTAAGTTACACACAAAAACACGTTTGCATCCGTTATAGCGCCACCTAGTGGAGTACATGTGCAATTTTTGGTACGGAATATCTGTGTCCTATTCTATATGTACCCTTAAAATTTCAAAGCCCTCAGCATAATAGTTTGGCTGAAATTAATGTTTGTTGTTTATCTTGTAATAAGCCATGCCCACATTGACCAGTCATGACCAGCTTCAAGATGTGACCTCAGAATTGGCCCTACATCATACCAACCGAATTTCGTAGAAATCGGTGCAGTCGTTCAAGAGATATAAACTTACCATATTTGTAGCGCCCCCTAGTTGCCAAAATTCGGCAAATTCGGCTCATACCCTCACAGTCTTATGCCAACCAATGATCTCAAATTTGGTGTTAATAGCATTTAGTTTGACCGAGATATCCAACAGTCCAACAGCATTTTTATAGCTAGCTATAGAAGTTTGTTTGTTAATAATTTGCGGATTTTTTGACCGAATAAAATTCTTTTGATAACTTTAGATCAGGTCCAGTAGAAGAGTGTATATGTCAAGTTTCACGCAGATTGGACAAAATCCCAAGGAGAAGTTCGAAAAAGTAGGTTTTCCAGTTTTCGTGATTTTGCGAAAAAACTTCCTAGGCGCAAGTGGGCGTGGCCTATGGCAAAGTGATTCAGCTCTATTCAGGGAAGCTGGGGATACAAGATTTTTGAATGTGCGACATACGGTGTGGGAGCTATAGGCAAAAACGCATTGGCCTAGGTTATAGCGCCCCCTGCAGGCAGATATACATAGTTTTTTGCGTCTGAGGTACGTGCAGGGGTCTGGACCACCCCTCCAAATTGCACCGCCCTCCCTTGCACGGTTTAGCCTGCAGCACCACTTTTACCTACGGAAGAATAAAAATAAAAATCTTTACAAAAACAATAGGGTTCCTAGCACCGCTGGTCCTAGGAAACGTGTCTGCTTGCATACGCGTTCCCTCAGCCCCTCGGGCTTGGCCCCTAATAATAATAGCAATAAAAACAATAAATAAAAATAAATACTAGGGCTGACCCAAGTTTGATAGCACGGGATTCGACTGTGAAAAAAAAATCGAATATTCTGCCTTTTTTCCTTCCCATTTATTGGGGGACCTTGAACGCAACACCATCTCCGACAAGGAAATAGAAAGCCCGACGTGCAATGAATGGAGACCTATTATCCTGCTTGAACACAGACAGCTAAATTCTTTCAACAATGTGACTCAAAATAATGATAAAATAGATTTTATTGATGAAAAATAATATGCTGATGGTGACATGTTCCACCGGTCTGGTGTCAGTGACACATGCTGCTCACCCATCTGTCTGCTTGCGCTGCAGTGCGCTGAGGGTTTTAATTTTTAGTGTTAAATCAGAAGTTACACACTACTTATCAGCAACCAGAAGTGTTTTTTTGTTTGTGAATATTTTTATCTGAATTCTAGGGTTGCAAGAAACTACCTTTTCACCTTAAATTGTAAGTTATTAACTTTTTTGGACTTTTTTTTTCTGCTTCTGTTGCCTTGGGGGGCAGACACGACAGCGTGACAATGACAGATGACTGAAGTTGTCCTACCTTTATTCTCAACCAAAGGCTGCCTTTCTGCCATGTTCTCAATCGCTCGCTCCACATATTATTGATCCACACACATCACACACTTGCTGCTGCTGCACAAGTGCATTCACAGTGCTTTTCCAGCACAGGAACTTACATAAACGCCGCGCCGTGCGGCGCATTAATCGTTTTTCTTCGATTATAATGTTTTCATGATCGTGAGAAGCCAAAATCGAAATCATGATTAAAATTCGATTAATCGTCCAGCCCTATCAGCAGCAGAGTATTGAATATAGACTACTGGAAGTAAAAGGATGGTTAAAATAATACATGCAACACACAAATCTAATATTACTTTACATATGTTGATATAACTTCTATGATATGACATTTTATAACATTCGATACATTGACTTTTTTTTATACGATTTTGGACGACATACTATACTATGACTTTTTTTCATGATTTTGAACGACATGCTATACTATGACTTTTTTTCATGATTTTGGACGACATGCTATACTATGACTTTTTTTCATGATTTTGGACGACATGCTATACTATGACTTTTTTTCATGATTTGGGACGACATACTATACTATGACTTTTTTTTCATGATTTTGGACGACATGCTATACTATGACTTTTTTTCATGATTTTGGACGACATGCTATACTATGACTTTTTTTTCATGATTTGGGACGACATACTATACTATGACTTTTTTTTCATGATTTTGGACGACATACTATACTATGACTTTTTTTCATGATTTTGGACGACATGCTATACTATGACTTTTTTTCATGATTTTGGACCACATGCTATACTATGACTTTTTTTCATGATTTTGGACGACATGCTATACTATGACTTTTTTCATGATTTTGGACGACATGCTATACTATGACTTTTTTCATGATTTTGGACGACATGCTATACTATGACTTTTTTCATGATTTTGGACGACATGCTATACTATGACTTTTTTCATGATTTTGGACGACATGCTATACTATGACTTTTTGACTCTTTTTCATGATTTTGGACGCACATGCTATACTATGACTTTTTCATGATTTATACGTATGCTTGACTTTTTTATGATTTTGGACACATGCTATCATGACTTTTTCAGATTTGACATGCTATACTATGACGTTTTTTATGATTTTGGACAACATGCTATACTATGACTTTTTTCATGATTTCAGACGACATGCTATACTATGACTTTTTTTATGATTTCAGACGACATGCTATACTATGACTTTTTTTTATGATTTTGGACGACATGCTATACTATGACTTTTTGAATAACATATAATTTGATGTTTGTTGTACAAAATAAAAGATTTCATTAGCTGAATTATCAAAACGTTTGCCATCTATTTTTTCAATAAATAGAATCCCATTGTTGCCCACTGACAATCTGTTTATAATGTAAACACTTTCTGCCATGTTCTCAATCGCTCGCTCCACATATTATTGATCCACACACATCACACACTTGCTGCTGCTGCACAAGTGCATTCACAGTGCTTTTCCAGCACAGGAACTTACATAAACGCCGCGCCGTGCGGCGCATTAATCGTTTTTCTTCGATTATAATGTTTTCATGATCGTGAGAAGCCAAAATCGAAATCATGATTAAAATTCGATTAATCGTCCAGCCCTATCAGCAGCAGAGTATTGAATATAGACTACTGGAAGTAACAGGATGGTTAAAATAATACATGCAACACACAAATCTAATATTACTTTACATATGTTGATATAACTTCTATGATATGACATTTTATAACATTCGATACATTGACTTTTTTTTATACGATTTTGGACGACATGCTATACTATGACTTTTTTCATGATTTTGGACGACATGCTATACTATGACTTTTTTCATGATTTTGAACGACATGCTATACTATGACTTTTTTTTCATGATTTTTGACGACATTCTATACTATGACTTTTTTTAATGATTTTGGACGACATTCTATACTATGACTTTTTTCATGATTTTGAACGACATTCTATACTATGACTTTTTTTAATGATTTTGGACGACATGCTATACTATGACTTTTTTTAATGATTTTGGACGACATTCTATGCCATGACTTTTTTCATGATTTTGGACGACATTCTATGCTATGACTTTTTTAATGATTTTGGACGACATTCTATACTATGACTTTTTTCATGATTTTGGACGACATGCTATACTATGACTTTTTTTTCATGATTTTGGACGACATGCTATACTATGACTTTTTTCATGATTTTGGACGACATTCTATACTATGACTTTTTTTTATGATTTTGGACGACATGCTATACTATGACTTTTTTCATGATTTTGGACGACATTCTATACTATGACTTTTTTCATGATTTTTGACGACATTCTATACTATGACTTTTTTTCATGATTTTTGACGACATTCTATACTATGACTTTTTTCATGATTTTGGACGACATTCTATACTATGACTTTTTTCATGATTTTGGACGACATGCTATACTATGACTTTTTTTATGATTTTGGACGACATGCTATACTATGACTTTTTTCATGATTTTGGACGACATGCTATACTATGACTTTTTTCATGATTTTTGACGACATTCTATACTGTGACTTTTTTTCATGATTTTTGACGACATTCTATACTATGACTTTTTTCATGATTTTGGGCGACATGCTATACTATGACTTTTTTTATGATTTCAGACGACATGCTATACTATGACTTTTTTTATGATTTTGGACGACATGCTATACTATGACTTTTTTTCATGATTTTTGACGACATGCTATACTATGACTTTTTTCATGATTTTGGGCGACATGCTATACTATGACTTTTTTTATGATTTCAGACGACATGCTATACTATGACTTTTTTTATGATTTCAGACGACATGCTATACTATGACTTTTTTTATGATTTTGGACGACATGCTATACTATGACTTTTTTCATGATTTCAGACGACATGCTATACTATGACTTTTTTCATGATTTTTGACGACATTCTATACTATGACTTTTTTTCATGATTTTGGACGACATTCTATACTATGACTTTTTTCATGATTTTGGACGACATGCTATACTATGACTTTTTTCATGATTTTGGGCGACATGCTATACTATGACTTTTTTTATGATTTCAGACGACATGCTATACTATGACTTTTTTCATGATTTTGGACGACATGCTATACTATGACTTTTTTCATGATTTCAGACGACATGCTATACTATGACTTTTTTTATGATTTCAGATGACATGCTATACTATGACTTTTTTTTATGATTTTGGACGACATTATATGCTATGACTTTTTTTATGATTTTGGACGACATGCTATACTATGACTTTTTTTTATGATTTTGGACGACATGCTATACTATGACTTTTTGAATAACATATAATTTGATGTTTGTTGTACAAAATAAAAGATTTCATTAGCTGAATTATCAAAACGTTTGCCATCTATTTTTTCAATAAATAGAATCCCATTGTTGCCCACTGACAATCTGTTTATAATGTAGTGTTGTCCTTTTATTAAACAACATATAATGTAATTCATAACACATAAGGTGTACAGTAGAATCTTTTTTGACATGAACTTGTGTTATGACATGACATAAACATGTAGTTAATGAATACAACAAGGAAAAAGTCTGACATCGGTGACTTCTTCATGATGGAGTTTTCAGCCCCCTGAAAGCCATGACATCAAGTAAAATACAAAATACTACACAAACATTACATACAGAAAGCCATTTCAAACATGAATCTTCCTTCTTTTAATTGTTACAGATTTTGTGTGAAAAAATATGAGGATTGTGAGTCTGTAACCAAACTGACTAACTTTACTGTACTGTACTGTGACTTTTTTGGTAATATATGCTTTGACAATTTTAACATTCTATGCCATGACATTTTTTAACATACTTTGTTATGACTTTTATGAACGTACTATACGATGAACTTTTTTTTTTTATCATATTAACATGATTTTAATTACATATTACACTATGAATTTTTTTTTTTAAGTACTAGACCATAACTTTATTTCATGGTTTTGGACGACATACGACTTTTTATAATACATAATATGCTTTGCCATTTTAACATACTTTACTGTGACATTTTTTATAATTTACTGTACTATGACATTTTTCAACTTACTATATTATGACATTTTTATAACATTCTGTACTATAACACGCTGTCTTTCTTTAAACTTACTTTGCCTTTTAAACATACTAACATAGTATATATTATTTATAACATTTATAACATTATATACTATATTATATTAAGAGTTTTTTTAATGACATTCTACACTATGAATTTGTACATGACTTTTGTATGGCATACTTTCTTTACAGCTCACACTTTGAGAAACTTTAGACTGTTAGCCTGCAGTGTTCATCATCAACTTTCACAGACTATGTGCCAATCCTTTCGTCCATCATCATCATCAATTACTGCCTACCAACTTTCCATCTCTCACTTCACTCACTGGTGCACCAATAACTTTCTGGAACTGAACGTGGTCAAAACATAAGAAATGGTCATCTGCACTTCACACACACCCCCCTCTGGACTGGTCCCCACCTCCATCCATAACCAAACAGTTGAACGGGTCAGCCACTTCAAATACCTCGGACTCACTATCGACAATAATCAACACATCACCGACATTCACAAAAGGTCCCAGCAGAGACTCCATGTCATCCGCAAGCTCCGTGCCCTCTCTGTTGCCCCCCACCTTCTGTCACTACTGTACACCAGTATCATTCAACCCATCCTTCTGTACTGTTCCCCCTGTTAACATGCTGTCCACCACTAACAGGAACAAACTAACAAAAATAACACACACCGCATCCAAAATCATCAACCATCCCACACCCAACCTCACAGAGCTCAACCACCGAGCTGTCACACATCTCGCACGAACAATAACTAATGCCTCGGATCACCCTCTCAACCCACACTTCACACTGCTGCCGTCTGGGCGCAGATACAGGACCCTGAGATGGAGACGGGCACGCTTCAACAAGAGCTTTGTCCCGTCTGCCATCTCTGCACTCAATAACCTGGTATGGACCCAACCCTCCTGAGTGTGATATATGTGTCGGTTGTTCAATGTCTGGTGGTGTTTGTGTATTGTGTGTGTAGTCATATGTTGTTCAATGTTTGGTGGTGTTTGTTGGCGATGTTTTGTGTATCCAAATGTGACAGATTGTGAAAACAAATTTCCCCATGGGACAATAAAGGCTATATATCAATCTATCTATCCATCTATCATCATCATCATCATCATCATCATCACGGGTCTTCCATTTAGGTCAGGGAGGAGCCAACCCGTCAGCGGTGGCGGATGCCATGGTGGATGCGGTGGTGGACTTTGTGAGGAAGAAGCACCCGAGGTTTGTTCACAGCGTGAAGATCCTGATCTTCCAGACGGTCATGATGACGGAGTTTCACAAGAGCATGAAGAAGAGAGAGGGAGAGGAGGTGGCGGAGACGAGCATCTTGACAAAGTTCAAAGGTATGAAGTGGACTCCATCTGCTCTGGATATGTGATTAACACTGTCAACAATCTCATGTTTAGACTCAAACCAACATGTTAAGTGGGATTTGTATCTGTGCGGCAGACCCTACACACATGGTGTGTGTGTTCATGGTAATGAAACATCATATCACCCAGTGCAACAGCCACTCATTAATGTGTTATTAAAAGATTTTGGACGTTCATGGAGCTCGATGGCACAGAGGGAGAAGATATGTCAGGCTTTGACACACACACACACACACACACACAC
The DNA here is from genome assembly GCF_011397635.1 of Epinephelus fuscoguttatus. NCBI lineage: Eukaryota > Metazoa > Chordata > Actinopteri > Perciformes > Serranidae > Epinephelus > Epinephelus fuscoguttatus. The sequence continues at coordinate 45,222,219 of NC_064757.1, read as the reverse complement.
ACACACACACACACACAAGACCAGGTTCTGTCTCTGGATCCAAATTACTCTTTAACTTATTGACTGAGAACGATACAGAATCTCATCGTCCTGTAACTGACTCCAGTAAAAACACTGCACACGTTGATACAAACATGTCTTGCACACTGCTGTAACACAACACACTTTTCTTTTTTTAAATGTTGTTTCAGACAGCGTCACTTCTTTCTTCATGGGACTTGGGGAGGAGCGTCCCAGTGCCGACCCTCTGGTTCTGGAGGGAGAGGAGTTTGAGCCCACAGTGTTTCAGCTGTGTGCCGACAACAAAAAGGTGGACATGATACTATTCACTTTACCTTTCAGCTCTTTGCTTTGAAAGTGTCTCTTGATTCTAGACATCAGTGAGTCAGTCGGTCAGTCATACGAGAGAACCTCACAGAGCGCTGAGAGCGGTTCAGGATAACAATCTGAAAATGTTCTTGCATGCTTGTTTGTAACCAAACTCCACGACTGTTACCCCACCACTGTAGGCTGTGACTCAGGCCAAGAGAAGGATTGAGGAGCTGATTGTGGCCGAGCAGGCGGAGAGAACCATCAAAGACCAGTACATCAGTAAGCTGTCACAGGCCGACATGGACCAGCTGAAGGCCCTGCAGAGGAAACTGACGGTGAGCATCCGTCTGGACCGAGGGCTGGAGGACCAGGGGCCCAACATCCACCTGGAGGGTCTGACCAGAGACGTCTACACCGCTGAGTCCGAAGTCAGGTCAGTAAATCTGTTCATGGAGGAGAAAAAATCTGTCAAAGCTCCGGTCCCAGAGTACCAAACATTACAATATTCCTTTAAGTGTGTTTTTTTCTAACCATCAGGGACATCATTCGGAAGGTGGAGAGGTCGGAGAACTTAAAGAGCAAGGCGTTGCTGCTGAGCGGACTGGTAGAATGGCAGTTTGAGAGCCGCAGCGGGGTGATGGTGCCCTTCGACATTTACACCAACCTCACCCTGGAGGAGGCTCTGGAGAAGAAGGAAGAACGTGTGAAGATCAAGATCAACAATGAGGCATACCACGCTAAAGTAACACTTAGAAAAGCAGTGTCAGCGAACGGGCGTAAAGAGGTGGAGCTGCTGAGGAAAGAGGTTAAAGGTGAGTTTGTTTTCATAGTTCTCATTTAAACATAAAACATATTCTCATGTACAGACGTGCACATGGAGAGGCTGATTTCTGTCTGAAAAGGACGGGGAGCGACTGTCAGGTGGCTAAACCTTTGGTTCTTTTGGAGAAAGACTCTCTGTGGGGCAGACATGGGGGAAAGTCACACATGTGCAAGTCACAAGCAAGTCTCAAGTCTTTACCTTCAAGTCTCAAGCAAGTCCCAAGTTAGTTGTGGTGAGAATCAAGCAAGTCAAGACTCTCTGTGGGGGAGTTGTCAGTTCTTAGATTCATAGCAATGTGGACGATTCAGCATCGATTCACAAATGTCAGTTATCAACTGGGGCTGTACCCGACTCAGAATTATGTCAGTTGAAACCAACCTGATCTCACAGAAATACGTGAAATGACCACGACCTTTTAACACCGCATTCCGTGGTGGCAGCACGTAATGAGTTAAAATTATGTGCCGTTACCACGGAAACAATGCCAATGTAAAGTCAATTAGGATCCATTGTCGTGGTGGACTCACTATTCAATAGTACGTTGTAATGGCATACTACCTCTGGTTAAATAATATAGTACTCAGTGTTCCCATAAAAGATTAGTGTCTGCAGCTGCAGGCGGATACAGACTGGTTTAAAGGTTCAGGTTTGGAGGCGTTTGGGCTGTAAGGCTAGAGGGAGAAGGGACCTGGACAAGAGCTACGCTGTGTGCAAGTAAATTAATTTGTTAATTTAATTATAGAGTATACAGTATGCTCTGTTATAAAAGTAGCAGTGGGGAAATTAAATCATGGAAAGAAAAAAAAATGTTGATGCACTGATAACAGTTTTATCATCGTATTGTTGACCTCTGAATCGTTATCGAATCGTGAGCTGCAGGTGATGCTCACTGCTACATGTAATCTAATCGACCCTTTTAGGGCTGACGTCACGGTGTCATCATGTTATCAGCTGGAGGTGCAGCTGCCTCTCCCCCACAGGGCTGTAGGCTCCATAGGAGTGTTAAAATGTGTTTGTCTTGTTGTGTTATTGGGAGCCAGAATAGAAGGAGTCATGGCTCAAAACCAGCCGCCACTGCCCGTCAACAAAAACAAAGACAACTATGGTTAAAGCAGCACTTTAACACTGGCCCAGGTAACAAACAGTGCTATAAAGCTACATTCTCTGAACATTCTCAAATATTACTGAAGCACACATTTATTTATATGTGAATTCTGCCAGCTTAGCCAGCTAGCTAGCTAGTCCCCCCCCCGGTGATTCAATGAACAAACGAACTAACTAACGACACTAAACAGGATACAAACTCAATAATACAACGTTTATGTCTTTATTTACAGTGTGTGTGTGTGTGTGTGTGTGTGTGTGTGTGTGTGTGTGTGTGTACTGTACGAACAGTGAAAATGAGCTATATGAGGAACTCTGGACGGCACCCTGTCAAAAAACCCCACTCGCTACTATCCGTATGGGACTGAGCTCAAGATGCACCGATGCCGGGGTATATTTCCAAAGCGCTGTCAATCACAAAGAGGTTTAGCCTTTTAGACAATTTCTCCAATCATCATGCAGACACCGAGCGTCCTCTCCTGCCCACCGCTCCATTAGGTCCCAGAGAAGCTGAGCCTCCCTGGAAGTGACAATGTTGTCACATTTATCCAATGAGCGTCTCGCTTTGCTGCATGAATAAAACCTGCTCAGAGCTGTCTCATAGGAATGCAGGGAAGCTCTGCGTATGACAGGGAGGTCACGTTTGAAAGCTGTGATAAACAGCTGACGTTTGAACATCATCGTCGTGATGTTAAACGCATCCCAGCGCACGTTTAATGCAGTGTGAATTCTTATTTTAATGTAAATTCAGTAGTGCATATTTGACCATTTCTTCTATGAAATTTTAGGGGAAGTTCAGCCTCTCTTGGTGTCTCAGAGCAATCGCCACTGATTCAGACAGCGCTCCCAATTTATGAACGCTCCAGTTTGTGTCAGAGTGTGCTCCCACACTCAGAATGAGTATTTCTGAACGCACCACTCGCATCATCTCCTTCGTCTAAAACAAGACAACAGAACTTAGCGCTAGCTAATGTCTGTGGAGAACTGTTTTGCCTCAAGCTAAGCCCCACCCACCAAACTTCATACCATTTACTAACAGTAAAGGGTCTATTGGTTGAGTTCAGTTTCAAAGTCAACATTCAGATGATCACTTTACAACACTACAGCTTCAGCTGGTTGGCCTTTATCAGAACAGTAAAAAATGTTCTCTCCATTTTAATATTAAAATTGAAACTTTACACTGAGCTAAAAAAGATAAAACCAGACACGAGGCTCTTCACACAGAAAAAACTCAGGGATCCACTTTACAGGACGGAGCTTTTCCTCTCTTTGAAACGATAGTTTGCATCCAGAGTGACGGTCCAGTCTAAACAGGAACAAAAACTATGAGATGCAGTTTGTGCCACACCGTGTCTTACCTTGAAATACTCTTGTTCTCGTTCCAGATGACGCCGCTCTGCCGTCACACTGGGATGACATGAAAGGCAACCTCCTCAAACTGTTCCCTCTGACTGCGGGATCTAAGGAATATAACGATGTGGAGACAGAGCTGAAAAAGACCGGTCTCTCTGCAAACATCATCAGCGTATGTTCAGTTTCTGATCATCACTACTGACGTACTGGAGTTAATGATATTTTTATTCCCTAAAAATAATTACTGCATCCTCTGGGACCAACACACAGTTTCCTTTACAGTATGTTTTGGTTCATTGTCCTGCTGGAAGGTCCACCTGGGTCTCACCCTCACTGTCTTGGTGGATAGCAACAGATTTTTAGGTACATGGCTCCATCATCTTCCCTTGGATCATTTGGATTCTGTTGGTGCCATGAGAAGAGGAACAGCTTCATACCTTGATGCTTTCACCTCATGACTTCACTGTAGGTGTGGGATTTTTAAATGTGATGCAAATTTTACATCACATATTTTGTGTTGACTCACATCATACGCCTATGCAATTACTGAATCAATTAAAAAACTTCTGCTGGTATGCCCTCAAAACATACGTCCCCGGAGGATCTCAATGCTGATTGGCTATTGTGATGCGAATCTGTTGCTGAAGTTCAGATGTTTTAACTCTTGCGAAAAAGTATATGATGTGATATTGCGCTACTTGCTTAACCTCCAAACAAAGTCCGTCAAAGTGTTGCCAAAGAGCTTGTCTGAAGTTTTCTAGATAACATTTGTAGAAGCCTTTAGAGTACTGGAAGAATGTAGTGTGATCAGACGAGACACCATGACAGGCGGAGAAATTACTATTCATTAATTTTCCATAACCACTTATCCTGGTTGCGGGGGGCTGGAGCCTATCCCAGCTGACACTGGGCGAGAGGCAGGGTTCACCCTGGACAGGTCACCAGACTATCACAGGGCTGACACATAGAGACAGACAAACATTCACACTCACATTCACACCTACGGACAATTTAGAGTCACCAATTAACCTGCATGTCTTTGGACTGTGGGAGGAAGCTGGAGCACCTGGAGGAAACCCACGCTGACACGGGGAGAACATGCAAAGTCTGCACAGAAGGGCTAACCATGCTAACCACTGCATACCGTGCCAAAATCACTATACATAACCCTAATGTTGTGTTCACACCGGGCGTGAATCACATAATGGTTACGTACGTGGACATTGAAGGCTGACTCTTGTCTTTCTTTACATGGCAAGCCTTCATCATGTGCCTCTTAAGTGCCGAGGTCCCCGTCTTTTTGCTGTCACATACCCGAAGCCGACACACATGTTGTCGTCGCAGTAGTTGGTTCCATAGCCTAGGTCTATTATGAGGAACCTGACCCGTCTGAGCCCGAGGATAGTGGCGGGAATTTACGGCCTGAACTGGGTCGGGTTTGGGCTCAAGCTCTAGTCTGAAGCAGGAAAAAGCCAATGACCGATTAATCTGCCAATAACACCAGGCCCGACTGTACGCTGGCACACCTGAGTGCTTGAACCTTTTCATGGCTGCTCGGGCCCCAAAGCATGGAATTGGTGTGTGGCACTTTGGTGGTTTTAGGAGGAGCTTTAGGAGGATTAAACTGTGCAACTGATATTGATCAAAGGGTAGTTACATGGCTGGATTGTTAGATTATCAGATATTAATTTCACACGCATTGATGGTGGCTTGCTTCTTAATTCTAGCCAAATTACACTGCACATGCTTATCTAATGCACACATTAAAACTTGTATTTACATGTGGGTTGCTCCATGCAAAAGCCTTACGGCCGTACTCATGAGACAAGTGGAGGGTTACAGATGTCGGCCACTGTTGGAGCCCCGTTCTGTTATTAACAGTAGTTTATATAAAGTCCTATCAGTGCCAATTAATCTGCCAAACCGATGAATCGGTCAACCTCTAATTCAGATCCTCTGTGAATGTATGACGCCAAGAACATACTGGCAGAAGTTCATTCATCAATTCAGTGATTTCATGCACGAATGACGCGAGTCAACACAAAATATTCTTGCATTCAAACTCGCGCAAGTAACGTGACAACAAAAATTTTCATCGCTACAGAACATAAAAATCCCACACTTACAGTGAAGTCTGGAGGTGGAAGCATCAAGGTATGAGCTGTTCCTCTTCTCATGGCCAGCAGAATCCAAATGATCAAAGGGAAGATGAATGGAGCCATGTACCAATCAGAATCAGAATCAGAATCAGAAATACTTTATTGATCCCCGAGGGGAAATTATTTATGTTACAGGTGCTCCTTGCAAGAGGGGAAAGATACGTGAAAATATAAGAAATTTAAACAATAGTATTTACAAATATATAGTTAAATAACAGGAATTATTAACAAACATAAATGTAAATAAATATATATATATAAATATACATATATATATTGTAAACATGAACAAGATTATTTACACAAACAGAGTATATACAGTCAGGGTGAATGGGGTTATTGCACAAGTTAAATTAAATTATTGCAGTGTGTGAAAAAGTCTCAGGGCCACTCAGAGGGAGGAGTTGTACAGTTTGATGGCCACAGGCAGGAATGATTTCCTGTGGCGCTCAGTGGTACATCTTGGTGGAATGAGTCTCCCACTGAAAGTACTCTTGTGCCTGACCAGCACATGGTGGAGTGGGTGTGAGACATTGTCCAAGATAGTTCGTAGCTTAGACAGCATCCTCCTCTCTGACACCACCATCAGAGAGTCAGAGACGGTGAGGGTGAGACACAGGCGGACCTTCCAGCAGGACAATGCACCAAAACACACTGTAAAGGAGACTGTTGGGTTGTTTGAATGGCTCAGTCAGTCACTAGACTTTAATTTCATTGTACATGTGATGATGACAAATAAACAATATTCTATTCTATTCTAGACCTACACCTGAATATTTGTGGAAGGAGCTTAAAAAACACTGTGTTGCCCTGCCCAAAATATATAATTTAATAATTACATTAATATACTGAACATGCGGGCAGTTCTGGATGATACATTAGCAAATATTTTAAACTGGTAACCCAGGTGCACTTGAGCTGCCCTCTTGCTCTGTCCCTCTTGTCGCTCCACAGGAAACACTAAACTGAACAACAAAAGCAAACAGATGTTTTTTTACCACGTGGAAACTAGTCGGTCCCATTTAGAAATCAAACACTGCAAATCTAAAGACACCAGTGAGGATGAATAATGTGCTGTGTCGTGACTGTGTTGGCAGATTGAACGGGTCCAAAATACGACACTGTGGCAGAGCTACCAGCTGATGAAGAAACAATTGGAGGTGAAGAACAAACATACCAACAATGAAAGGAAGCTGTTCCACGGCACCAGAGCCAACTCCATCGATCTCATCAACAAACAAGGCTTCAACCGCAGCTACGCAGGAGCACATGGTAACCAGCGCAAACAATGGATTTCTGATCAAAGCCCCAAATGATGTGATGAAATGTATCCATACAGTTTGTCTCTTAGGGTGTTTCACACCTGCCCTGTTTGGTTCAATCTAACGCCAGTTGATTGCCCCCTCCGTGCCGTTCGTTAGGGAAGGTCACATTTATCTTGCAAGTGTACTCTTCTTCGATGTTTTGTTTACTTCCTGGATTTTTCCCACATAGAAATTCTGACCAATCAAGAGCAGCTTTCTCACACAAGGCATTTGATCTGGTCCTCTTGTAAATGCTGCCATGAGAACACGAACCAACTCTAGGCAATTATACAACTTTGGAACAACATGAGTCCCTGATTCAGACCAGAGGAGACACTCTAGGGCTGACAGCAGCCTCAGTGAAATGGCAGTTTGTCTGTAGCTAACAATCTTCTGTCCTAATGAAAAATTCTATGTAAACAATGTATTCAAGTTTCACAGTGGACCAACGGTGGAGCTGTGTTCTTCTTAATAAATGAACAAAAGCTGTGATGTGTTTAGTCAGTAATAAAATCTGTACTTCCTCTGTTTCGTCCTTTAGGTGCGATGATAGGCAATGGCTCTTACTTTGCTGTGAACCCGGTCTACTCGGCACAAGGGTACGCCAAACCTGACGCCAGAGGCCACAAGCGCATGTACCTGGCCAGGGTCCTGGTTGGAGACTTCACCAATGGACGAAGCGGCTTGATCTCTCCACCCTCCAAAAACTCTGGGAATGCTGCAGACCTGTATGACAGTGTTGCAGATAACAGTTCCAATCCAACCATGTTTGTGGTCTTCAATGACATCCAGGCATACCCAGAGTACCTGATCACATTTACATGATTGATGCTACGATCACATTGTGTAACTGCTTCTATTAACCTCGTTCTGTTGTTGTTAAAATTCAGTCTGCAAAAACAATTTCAATTAATTATATGACATTAACTAACACTGCATATTTCCTAGAGGCGTGTTTCCATTTTCTTGACTTGAACAGTCGCCGCATGATTAAATAAAAAGAAAGCACTGTTTTTGAGTATAAGATTAAAGTTAGCTAGAAAATGAAAAAAAAAAGATTAAAGCATGATTATTATATTTTAAAGGTGTCATTTTCCTTCATCTGACATTCGTCACTTTGTATCCTTTGTTATGGGATGTAATCTAAAAACTGTTTATTAAAGAAACATTGCAACACTTTCAGAAATTGTCTCATCAGCTGATTTGTTTTTATAGTCCTTTCAGATTTTAAGATTGCTGACCAGGATCTTGAGGCGCAGCTGAGGGCCGAGTGTGGGGACCTCAGAATTACATCTCTACTTTTCACAGACGATGTGGTTCTGTTGGCTTCATCACACTGTGACCCTCAGCATGACCTGGGGTGGTTTGCAGCTGAGTGTGAAGCAGTTGGGATGAGAGTCAGCACCTCCAAATCTGAGGCCATGGTTCTCTGCCAGAAACCGGTGGATTGCCCTCTCCGGGTTGGGGGAGAGTTACTGCCTCAAGCAAGGGAGTATCTCAGGGTCTTGTTCATGAGTGAGGGTAGAATGGAGCATGGGATGGATGGGTGGTTTGGTGCGCCTTCTGCAGTGATGCGGGCGCTACTTCAGTCCATCGTGGTGAAGGCAAAGCTTCCAATTTACTGGTCCCAACCCTCACCTATGGTCATGAGCTCTGGGTCGTGACTGAAAGAGTGAGATCACAGATACAAGCGGCCGAAATGAGTTTCCTCTGTAGGGTGTCTGGGCTCTGCCTTAGAGTTAGGGGGGAGGAGCTGGGACATCCGGAGGGAGCTTGGAGTGGAACCGCTGCTCCTTCGCGTCAAAAGGGGTCAGTTGAGGTGGTTCAACATCGGATCAGGATCCTCCTTGGCACCTCCTGCTGGAGGTGTTTCGGGCACGTCCCACTGGTAGGAGGCTGCAGGGTCCTCCAGGAGGAGCTGGAGGAAGGAGCTGTGGAGAGGGATGACTGGAATACTTTGCTTGTCCTAGTGCCTCCGAGACCAGACCCCAGATAAGCGGATGAAAATGGATGGATGTATATTAGTAATGACAAATTTCTAAACATGCAAATTATTATAGTAAAAGTAGCAATGATTTTCATGTCACTTTTGTAAAAGGAAATATTTTAATCAAATATCTGACCGAAGAGCATGACATGAGGTTTTATTGCACTTTCTTTTAGAAACAAACATAGTTGTTGTCAACTAGAATAATCTTGGAGTTATACTGCCTTTGGCTGACTTCACTCTGCCACGTTTGTGTGTGTGTGTGTGTGTGTGTGTGTGTGTGTGTGTGTGTGTGTGTGTGTGTGGCCCGCAGGCTGCCAACTGAACAGGCCTGCTGTAGGGCATAAGAAGCACCTTGAAGTCTTATCTCAAACGGATAGATAGCCAAATGAAGGGAAGCTGAAAGGTGGTGTGAAAAATTCTAATGCAAATTCAAAGCAGACGTCTAACAGGAGGCTGTTTGACTATAGAAATGTGAACACAGAAAAGGACAAAGACACATGGGGGTGGAGAGCAGGACACTCATGTCAAAAAACAGGACAAACTGAAATACAGTACAGAAATAAAGACAGAGGTATTAAAACACATTCAGGTCTCAGCACGGGCAGTCAGAGCTGCAGGGAAATACAAACAGCTGCTTCACACTGAGCCAACCAAGGCTGCAGCACTACACAGTCAGATGACGTGTCGAACACACAGAATCTTCAGATATAAACTGTTACTGCAGCTCAGAGCCAGACGTACAAACATATGAGGATGGATCTGACACAAAGAATGTGTCATCTGAGCCAAATGAGGAGCGATAACGTGTTTGAGGAAGTTTCTGATGAGGAACAAAGGTGCAAAAGGGGCTCAACAACTTCTGCTTTGTGGAAATAGATGCTGTGACTGTTGACAGAAAAGTGCAAATACGGCAGGACAACTACATTCAGCATAGTTGCTCTTCCTGAGGTTTCTACCGTTTTTTTTGTTCCCTGTTAAAGGGTTTTTTGGGGAGTTTTTCCTGATCAGCTGTGAGGGTCATAAGGACAGAGGGATGTCGTATGCTGTAAAGCCCTGTGAGGCAAACTGTGATTTGTGATATTGGGCTTTATAAATAAAACTGATTGATTGATTGATTGATTGATGATATACAGCACATACATATGGACCCTTAATGAGCTGTGGATCAGATGTCATCACTCTCTGTGTGACACAGAAGAAAACCTGCGGTCTGTTAAATAAATTGCGTCTTTCTGTCCAGACAGAGCGGCACTAGACCCTTTTACTGTAAAGTAAAAGGCTTAGCTGGATTGTTTTATGGTGGGTTAGTGGTGTGTTCAGAAACATTCATTGTGAGTGTGGGAGCGCACTCTGACACAAACTAGAGTGTTGATAAATTGGGAGCGCTGTCTGAATGTAGCGTTGGGTTATCCAGAGCAGCGCACTCTCAGAGTGGCAGAGCGCACTCTGGACACTCTGTCTGTGGAGACGGAGCAGCAGAGCGCCAAGCGGAGTGAATGTGTGATTAACTTAACCGTTGGTTCATTCATGTAGAAATATAACGCTGCTTTCTTCCACCAACAGGGCTCTCATTTTAGTGTAGAGCGTCAGACTGACGTTACCACCGCACCATGTCAGGTCACTCACTCTCCGGGACCGCCAGTGTTACTTGAATAAGTAAACACTGACCAAGGGGACCAGACTGGCCGACCCGTATGCTCTCACTCAGTGGATGGATGATGTCACAGGAAGCCAATCTTACAAAGGAGGACCACACTTGTTTGTTTTGCTATGGAAGCTAACGTTAGCTAATGTGCTAAAAAGTTAGCGTTGCAGAGAAATCCAATCTTCCTCTTAATCCCTCCCCAGTTTCTGATGAGGTGGACATGATAACCCTTAATACACATAACCTTATTCATCCCTACAACAGGAAATACTTTTTCCCTAACCTGATATGAAGTGTGCGCTGCACATGTGAGCATTTTTGATGATGGCCTCCGTCCAGTCCTTTGGTCTTATCACATTTAACCATAGTTGTCTTTGCTTTTGTTGACGGGCAGTGGCGGCTGGTTTTGAGCCATGACTCCTTCTATTCTGGCTCCCAATAACACAACAAGACAAACACATTTTAACACTCCTATGGAGCCTACAGCCCTGTGGGGGAGAGGCAGCTGCACCTCCAGCTAACATGATGACACCGTGACGTCGGCCCTCAAAGGGTCTATGGGGACCTATTACATACAGGCAAAAAGCCATAAAAAATAATCTTTACACAGAAAAAAAAAAAATCTACTTTATTATTCTTGACATTCTGACTATTTACTTCTTTTATAAACATTTACTTTTACTTTTATTACTTAAGTACTGGGTGATAAAGACAAAAACGAATATCTCAGTATTTTCAGGCTGAACAGCGATACACGATATCATAAGTTCAGCTGCAAGTCAAAGCCACATTTCAGATGTCCCAAGCGTTTTTATAAAAACAGACTGTGACCAAAATAAAATGCAAAGACAAGGATTTTAATCACTTGTTTGAAAATGTACAGCTGCACATGGTGGTGTGCCTGAAACGGGATCCTGATCAGATGCCTGAACTACCTCAACTGGTCCCTTTCGACACAAAGGAGCAGCGGCTCTACTCCGAGCTCCTCCCCTATCTATAAGGCTGAGCCCAGGCCCCCTACAGAGGAAACTCATTTCGACTGCTTGTATCCACGATCTCATAGATGAGGGTTGGGACGTAGATGGACCAGGAAATCGAAAGCTTCGCCATGAAGGTCTGGCGTTGTGCCTGCATCACAGCAGAGGCAGCACCAAACCTCCAATCCATCTTACGCTCCATTCTACCCTCACTCATGAACAAGCTCCAGGGGGGCGGGGCCCTGGGCGTGATGATCCCTGGCGTCGCAGACCATGTTGGGGGATGGGTGTGTAAATATCTAAATCAAATTTTTTCTGGGTGTGTTATTTCATGTCACTGTGTTTTTTTTATTAACTTGTTATTTTTTCATTATTGTCTATTTGTTTTCAGCGGTCATGCCGTTATATGGGTCATGGGATGGCCTCTGATTGGCTCCTGTGATTACATAGGTGTGGCCATTGAAACATCTTCTTTCCAAATACAATGATTAGTTGATGCATGAGTGATACCTACGTACAATTTGTAGCTGAATACCCATATATACACGCCCATGTGTGTATGTATATGTATGTGTATATATGTGCGTGTGTACGTGTATGTATATGTATATACGTGTGTATATGTATATGTATGTGTGTATGTAAGTGCGCCTATATGTATGTATGTATATTTGTATGTATGTATGTGTGTGTATACTGATATATTTCTTTAACCTGACCGCCAGGAGTCAGAAGGAGTACCGGGAATGTAGTCTGATGTGCTTCACTGAGACATGGCTTCACCAGGACATTCCCGACAACAACGTCTCCATCAGCGGCTTTCAGACTGTTCGGGCCGACCGGGACTGCACCGAGAGCGGTAAGCGCAAAGGAGGGGGGCTTGCTGTTCTAGTAAATAACCGCTGGTGCAGTCCTGACCATATTTCCATTAAGGAACGTATCTGTTGCCCGGACATTGAACTGTTTGCTGTTGGACTCAGGCCGTATTATTTGCCCAGGGAGTTTTCACATGCCATTATTGTGACTGTTTACATCCCCCCCTCTGCCAACCCGACGTCGGCATGTGACGTCATTCACTCCGCCATAGCCCGCCTGCAGACTAAACACCCGAGTGCCTTCATAGCTATCTCGGGTGACTTCAACCATGTCACCATGGCAACAACATTGCCCACATTCACACAGTATGTGAGCTGCCCTACCAGAGAGGAGAGGACACTGGACTTGCTGTATGCAAACGCCAAAGATGCATACAGCTGCTCCCCCCTCCCCCCTCTGGGTAGGTCAGACCACAACCTGGTGCACCTCAACCCCTGCTATGTACCACTAGTCAAGAGCCAGCCTGCGACCATGAGGACAGTGAGGAGATGGTCGGAGGAGACTTATGAGACACTGCAGGGCTGTTTTGGTGTGACAGACTGGCAGGCACTCTGTGAGCCACATGGGGAGGACATCGACGGGCTCACAGAATGCATCACGGACTACATCAGCTTCTGTGTGGACTCCACTGTCCCAACCAGGACTGTCCATTGTTACCCAAATAACAAACCGTGGGTAACAAAGCCATCCTCAATGCAAAGAAGAGGGCCTTCAGAGCTGGTGACAGGGAGGAGGTGAGAACAATACAGGGGGAGCTGAAGATGAAGATCAGGGAGGCTAAGGAGAGGTACAGGAGGAAGCTGGAGAGGAAACTCCAGCAGAACAACATGAGAGAGGTCTGGAGTGGAATGAGGACCATCACTGGCTTCAGGACCAACAACCACAGAGGAGCTGAAGGCAGCGTGGACAGGGCCAATGAACTGAATCTGTTTTTTAACAGATTTGACACTGCTGGACCTGCCCATCCCCCCCCGACTCTTCTGCTGTCTGTCTTGGTCAACCATCTCCCACTCTGCCCTCCTCCCCCACTCCTCCCTCTCACACCTCAACACCTTCCTGCTTGACCCCCCCTCCTCCTCCTCCTCACACCTCCTCCCCCCGTGGTCACACTGACTGCTCTCTCCATCATGAGGACTACACCCCTCCCCCACGTGTCGTCACCTCCACAGTGTGCTTCACTGCTGACCATGTGAGAAGACAGCAGATGAGACTCACTCAAATAAGGCTGCAGGCCCTGATGATGTCAGCCCCAGGGTGCAGCCTGTGAGCTATGTGAGTACTCAGCATGTCTTCAACATGAGCCTGAGTCTCCAGAGGGTCCCCTTGCTGTGGAAGACATCCTGCCTCGTTCCTGTGCCAAAGACGTCACGTCCCAGTGGCTCCAAGGACTACAGACCCGTGGCACTGACCTCCCACATCATGAAGACTCTGGAGAGACTCGTCTTGGAGCAGCTCTGGGCCCATGGTCAAGCCACTTTTGGACCCCCTCCAGTTCGCCTATCAGCCCCGACTTGGAGTTGAGGACGCCATCATCTACCTGCTCAACCGTGTCTACGCCCATTTGGATAAGCCGGCGAGCACTGTGAGGGTCATGTTTTTTGACTTCTCTAGTGCGTTCAACACCATCCGTCCAGCTCTACTGGGTGACAAGCTGACAGCAGTGCAGGTGGATGCCCCCCTGGTGTCCTGTATGATTGTATGTTACCATGTTTGAGGAGGGCTGAGAAATGTATGCATGAGGCGTGTCGCTGCAACGCTGTGTGTCAGACAGAAGTGCCAAAACTGCAGTTCACTGAATGGCCACTTGAGACTGTCCTCTCCCCTTCCTCTTCTCTAAAATGCCAGTCTCTAGTCTCTAGAAATAAACATGTTTACAGCCTGGTACAAAAAACGGTTTTGGTCTCTATAGTTAATTTCCCCTTTCATGACAACTGTGGGAGAGGGATTTTTTTTTTATATCTCATCCGTTTAAATGTTATTAAGGTTTAAAATTGTGCATAATTAAGGGCGTGGCCACTTTGAGTGACAGGTGGCACCATCACGGGTAGCTAACTAGCATGCTAACTAGCCGCTGGCTCTGCTGTGCAGAGCTGAGCTCAGACTGAGCTGTCTGCTCGGCGTCGTCTCAGCCAATTCGCGTCCATGTTCAAGGCATTGAACCGTTTATGTTTATATGTTAGCACTAATTAGCGGTCATCATCTAGCTTGTCAGCAGCGTGTATCGGTGTTTGCGGTCACCACCTAGCTTGTCAGCTTATTATTATTAAGCCTTTATTTAATACATGTAAAATCACGTTGATACCGGAGTGGAATGAGGACCATCACTGGCTTCAGGACCAACAACCACAGAGGAGTTGAAGGCAGCGTGGACAGGGCCAATGAATGTTGATACCGGAGGTCTCATTTTCAAGTGCGACCTGTATCACAGCAGCAACATCCACATCAAGTTACAAGTTACAGAGCTGCAGACAATACGATACAACACAAGCTTAGCTCGTTAACTAGCTAACTAGCCAGCTAACGGTTAGCCTTCGAGCAAGACGCCAATCCGGGGATGCATCAAAGTCAGAACCTAACAGAGTAATGTTAGGATTTAGGCATTGATGGAGAATATATTGTGAACAAAAGGCTGAGGCTGTGTGAGGTTTGAAAATAAAGGTTCACCACGTTAGTTAGCTAACGTGTTGCAATGTTAACGTTAAATTTGTCATATGAGCAGTGTAACATTAACGTAACATTAAGGCTATACTTCATTCATTCATTCATCTTCTAACCGCTTCATCCTCTTGAGGGTGCCTATCCCAGCTACATCGGGCGAGAGGCAGGGTTCACCCTGGACAGGTCGCCAGACAATCACAGGGCTGACACATAGAGACAAACAACCATTCACGCTCACATTCACACCTACGGACAATTTAGGGTCACCAATTAACCTGCATGTCTTTGGACTGTGGGAGGAAGCTGGAGTGCCCGGAGAGAACCCACGCTGACACGGGGAGAACATGCAAACTCCACACAGAGGGGCTCCCACGCCCGGGATCGAACCGGCAACCCTCTTGCTGTGAGGCGAGAGTGCTAACCACCACACCACCGTGCCGCCCTTAAGGCCATACTTGTGTATGTAAATTAAAAAGTTGCGAACTGTGTGAAATTACAGTAAGGTGTGTAACGTAATTTTTAAAAAAAAACTAATGTGACATTTTTCACATGAAACATATTAAGAAAATAAGTGTAGGATATAGGCCTGTAGCCACACAACAATAGATTATGCACAGACAGAATATATGGACTGTGATGGCCGCCACCTTTTTTTTTTTGCTAAAATAAATTGATTATGATCTGTTGTATTGTTTGCATGTAAAGGTGTCTGTGAAGTAGGTAACCTAATACATATATTACTTTTAATATCTATTTGTCTGTGTAAAGTTTTCCTCTAGGTGACCCAGACAGACTGGACCAGTGGACACTCAGCACGAGGAGACAGAACTGGACTCCAAACAAGACTTCCCATCTGTGAAGTGAACACTTTGAGAGTCATCACTTCAGCACTGACTCCAGGATAAAGACACCTTTTTTCATACAGTACCTCACAAAGAGTCAAGAAACTTATTAGTTTAAAATGATGAATTATTGACCATAATACATTTAAATGCATTACATAAATTACTAATTCTCATACATTACTAAGTACTCGATTAGGGCACTCAACTTACCTCAAGTTTCGTGAAGGAGCTGGCACCAAGCAGGAGCAGCCAACACCACAGGGCTAGCCAAAGTAGCCTAGCTTCTTAGCGTAGCTTGTTAGCCTTAGCTAACTTAGCAGCGTCGAGCGAGGTGGGCGTGTTTAAGCAACCAGGCTTAATTTGGCCCGCCTCTTTGGCAGTTTTGGATTGGCCGGGAGTTGGGCGGAGTCAGGCACTGCCAAAATGGTGACGGCCAGAGCCAACTACTTTGAGCTTCAAACCCGCTACTCAGAAACCAATGGGTGACATCACGGTGGGTCCATGTCATTGGTCCGACCTCCCATTAGTTCAACCTCCCATTAGTTCGACCAGTCCGACCTGTTCGTACTAATGGGAGGTCGAACTGATGGGAGGTCCCCTAAGTCTGACTGTCCATTCTGACCGTTCACCTCCATTCGGGCCGCGGGAGTGAAAGGCATGCACCGTATCTACAGGCTGTTACATATTATGCAACCAGCAATCTGATCTATTGAGAGTTTATAGTACTGTAGTGACGCATAGCCTAATTCCCGACAGCAAGATTGGTTTTTAAAATAATAAAAAAGTCAGTTAACCCTCAGAACTCAGAGTGGCAGCTTTCATATTTTGCAGAATATCTATATATACCCGACTGTCAAATCGGGCTGGGCTGGGCCGTTTTTTTCATGAATACGTCGGGCTCGGGCTCATTGACTCTAAGTTATATTGTAACTAAGCAGCATCCTGCACAGCGGTATTTTAATTCAGGCATGTCTCACTCTATGCAGCATGTGTGATGTGTGTTTCTGTGTGTTTCTGAGAGCGCTTTCTCTCAGAAATTCTCGCTTTTTCGCTCTCTCAGAGCGAGAGAGAGAGCGGCTGCGCGCCTCAATGAAAGCGCATGGCAGAAAGACAATAAGACAAGATAAGATAAGAAACTTTATTGTCATTGCACAGCAGATACAACGAAACTTTGTTTGGCAGCAATCTCTTGTCTTGTAGCAGGTACAATGTCGAGCATAACAGGCAATAAATAAATCTGTATAAAATAGGATCAAATATGACATAATTTAAAAGAAATGTGCAAGTGTGCAAGAAGAGCAGTTATTGCGTTGGCCACATTGCAATTGCATGCATCTGTGATCAGTCCCCTAATTTAATTTTAACAATTTTTACAATCTTCTCCAATTTCTCGTTTTATTTTATGGAAGTGATCAATATAAGTGCACTTGTCCTACAGCCGCCACAACGGGTTTTTATAATGCAAATAACTCTGTTTAGATAAAACCTACAAGCTTCTCTTCCTATGACTTTTACTAAAAATGTGTCTTGTATGTTTTCTGAAGCCTTTAAGTTACAAAAATGAAACACACTAGACTTCTGAGCATTTATACCTCCGACCGCGGCAGACCACTGCTGAAAGTTATACATACATATACAATAATAGGCTAAATAATGTCTAAACAATAATAAATTGTATCTAAGTTATCTATTAGGCTACCATTTCACTCTGTAAATAGATTTTAAAATTTCAATATATGTTAATATTATTTTTGCTTATTTCATTATTGTTATTATTGGTTTACTTTTTAGTAGTATTGTATTGTCTGAGGATGACTCATTTTAGTAACTCTCTACAGTAAAAAAGAAACAAACAAAACTCATGTTATACACTGGGCCTTCAAAGTGCTCTCTGAAACTACACCTGGCATGGCTTGTGTCCAGAAAATGAAAAAAAATCTAAGCTTTGTCGTAGAGCTAAACCAAATACATCATTGGAAAGGTCTCAACCTGCAGAGTAACATATGTCAGTATGAAGATTCTACATGGCTCCTGCTTTCAGCCATTCACCTTTGAACCTTGACCTCAGTGCATGTTTGCAGGCTTATAACTCAGCAACTAAAGGGGGTACAGACATGGGACCAGCTGTTATAGAGAGCTCTTGACCTCAGCTATCATGTGAGTGTAGTCAACAACTGGAGGTGCTGTCAGATATGGGTAAAATATGGATAAAATTAATTTTCACCCATTTAGAAATTAGATATTTAAAATCTGATTTCACAAATGTGTTTACCATCCCCTTAAAGTCCACAGTGTACTCTTAATTCAGTATTTACAACTTCCAAATCTTGGAAAAAAACAAACAAAAAAACTAAAAACTACAATTCCCTGGGACCGCACCATGCAGTTTGATACATATCAGGAACATAGTTGTAGTTCTTCTGATTTGCAAAGTAGGGTTCTAAATAAGGTTGTAAAAAGATATATCAACTGAATATATCTAATATCTAGTAAAGCTGAAGTAGTTATTACACTGCACCTAGATGACTATGTTAATAAAAAGCAAGGATGTCGGCAAATTTTCGATATTTTAGGTAATATGCTAGAAACGGCGTTTTTAGGACGGTAGGTTTTTTGCGGCTTGTTGTAAAATAGTTGTAAAAAGATACATCTACTGAATATATCTAATATCTAGTAAAGCTGAACTAATAATGACACTACATCTAGATGAAACATGTTAAGAAAAACTAAGGATGATGGTTAATTTCAGATAATTTAGCTAGTACTGTAGAAACGGCGTTTTTGGGACCGAATATTTGAATAGGCCTATATCAAATATCTAGTACAACCGAACTATCATGTTACTGTTATTATTGGTGGGAAATTATAACAGAGGAATATATTTGTCGTTTTAATATTAAGAACACTTTCGTGTTTTTGTGTGTATACAGGACGTTGTTGAATCAGGGAATCCATGTATCCACCACGACAATGGATCCTAACTGACTTTACATTGGCATTGCTTCCGTGGTACCGGCACGTAATTTCAACCCATTACTCTTGTGTGTCTGTTTAACAGAGCGAAAGAGAGAGCGATCGAGAGAGAGAGAGAGAGAGAGAGGGAGAGCAGCTGCGCGCATCAATGAAAGCACTGGGCAGAAAGTAATTAATTAATAATAGCGCTGTCCTTGGTGCTGAACAGAAAATCAGCGCAGTAGAAAACAGAAGAAGCCTGGAGGGGGTGTGCAGGTGAAGACGGGTCGAACTAACGGGACCTCCCATTGGTGTGACTTCCTATTAGTATGCCCTAGTCGGACAGATGGGAGGTCAAACCAATGGGAGGTCGGACCAATGGGCAGTTCCCGTCACGGTGACTACGTCCATATTTTTATACAGTCTATGCTAAAAACATGAAACTCAAAAATAACTGGTGACAACAGTTGTAGCACAAATATGATAACTCACATGTGAGTTTGGTTCATGTCCTCCATCACTGCTGCTGGTTGATACAAAATGTATGCTGGGATACTTGTGTACCACGAGTTCACCTCCAAAAGCATCCTTGATGAAATGGACGAACAAGACGGGCGGGTATCTGGACCATACTTAGATAAATGCAAATGTTAAATCAGTTTAAGACAAGACAGTTAAAGATAATATATCACAGTTTAATAAATGGATAATTAAGGAAAGAGGGCGCACAGATCCTTACCTCTGTTCGACTCCACATACACAAACTAACACACTAAATGTTAAATGTTATTTGAACTGAACATAGTGAACATGCTCTATAATAAACCGAGATAAAATACTGTGGAATCAGTTATGATGATAAACACATATTACAGTCAGAAGAACACAGAGGCTTCATCGTCACTTTAAAGCATGAAAATGTTTCTGTCAGGTTGGAGCATCAACTACAGGGTTTAGTTTAGTTGTTTGTAGTTGGCCAGTCATTTCTCTGCTTTCATTAAATCTGTATTCATGTGTAGAATTGTCACAAACATTTATAGAATCTTTAAAAGACAAAAACATGTCAATAAAGTGATGTAAAGTTGATATTAAAAAGGGTGGCACTCAGAGGCAGGTGTCTACTTTGTCTCTGGATCCTGTCAACACCACCTCACCTCCTCCTTCCGTCATCGGTGAGCCCCCTCGGACTGAAAGGAGTCCCACTCCGCCTCCATCTGCAGCTCCATCCGTTTATTTCTCCTCCTTCACCGGACACACAAACCGGGACCTGCTAACAACAGCATCATGTCAGGTCTCTCAGAGTCAGTAACATCCGTAAAATCCGTTACAGCGGGACAGCAGACTGGCTCCGGATGTTAGCAGGTGAAATAAATGACACTATATACCTGGTTACAACTGAATATGGTCTCTCACAGCCACCTCCGTTTGACACCAAGCTCCAAAACATATTGAAGCTAACTGCTGCTCAGCAAGCTAACGTTACACCACTGATTTCTCATCAAGCTACTTCACGTTACTTTAAGTCACTGATATTGTGCTCAACAAATCACTGTACAACAAATGACCACTGATATGGTGACACAATCGTTCACAACAATAAGCGGAAGTCCCTTGAACAGAAAACAAGTCAGTCCAAAGCTTCACAGACACAAAAATGAACGTATATTGTCGTAGTTTAACGGAGTTTGTAACAGACAGCTGAAACACAAACAGCTTCACAGCAGCACACTGGAAACCACATGTGGGTTCAACAACTCCAGTTTGCAGGGGCTCCACAAGATGGCGCCGCTGCCACAAAAATCAAACCTGATGGAAACAAAGCGCAGTGGGAAAAGTAACGTTACAGCCTGCGTTACATTACCAACAGGATAAAGTAGTTTATAGCATGATGGGGAAATATAACAGTGATTAATAAAGTATGACATTAACAGCAGTAACAGTCACAGGACTCTTTTAACCTGCTGCATATTTAATATTGTTGTATTGTGTGGGATACTGTGTGTTTCACTGTTTCATCCAGCAGGTGGCGCTCTGACATTAACGACTGACATCAAGTCTGTTTCCAAAGAACTTGTGCAGAACCGTCTGTAACTTTATTAATGATCATTTACACTTTTCCATCTTATTTTCTGTTCATAATTTTAATGCATTTGTAACTTAAAAACTAAAATGACTAAAAGTGGTTTACATGAAATGTAACATTGGATAATGATGTTTAAACCAGCTGCTCTGCATTTCACCACAGTAGGTTTAGATCATGTGTTTATGATGATTATGACTTAAATCAGAGATGATAAGTGTTTGAGCTTTAAGTTAAGACTTGTTTTTCCCTTTAAAGTGTCAGCTGTAGAGAAGAGTGAATCAGTTTCAACAGAAAACTACAACAGCTGTTTGGTTATTTAAAATCAGCTTTGTGAAGAGGAAGTCACATGAAATATTTTAACTGATGTTGAGAAATGTGTCACATACAACTGACAAATATCACAGTGTATTTGATCAGCATACAGCCTAATAAACATATAATAGTTATTATCAGTGTGTTTAGAGTCAAGTTTAAAAATGTACAACAACTATTTGCAAAGAAGACAAACAAACAAACCACTTTGTCTTTAATCTACAGTCACACCTGCAGTATTTAGCTTGTAGCTTTAAGAACAGCTGCGGTGTCTTCTTTTTTTTTTTAAACTCCCTCCAGACAGTTATAAACTTTCACTTTCATTACTGAGTGTGTCGCAACAAGAACTGCAGCAGGTGAGTGAACTGATCAAAACTAGATAAAGAAAAATAACTAAAGTAAAGTCAGTCTGTCAGAGCTGCTGATGGATCAATAGAGCTGGTAACAGAACAATAACAGATCTGTGTGGGATCAAAGTAGGTTGACTGAATGATCTTTGCTGCCACAGTGTGTAGTATAATGTGTGGTATGACAGCTGTGACCAGCCAAGTTAGCGGGCTCTATATGTCTGAAGCTGAAACAGACAACGCCCATCCAACAGTCTGAAAGAAATGTGATGACTTTCTGTGTTTCTGTCTGAACTCAGAGCTCCTGATATGTTTCACCTCTTAAATCTCTGAAACAAGATTAACTGAGACGACTGTGAAAAATGTCACATTTCAGCCTCATTCAACCGTCAAGACGTCATTTTAGATGTCATGAGAGGAGGAAGTCAGTAGTGTTGATGGGACATGCTTGTACAGTGTGAATGTGCAGCAGTATAACATGAGACGTTTTTATTACTTTGAAAGAAGGAAATGTTTTTGTTCCTGTTACACCACAGAGAAAACATGTTTTATAGACAGTAATATTAATGCCAGATGCTACACCATTGTTTAGAGGATTCAAAGTAACATTAGGCCAACATCATAAACTCAGAAGAAGAAGAAGAAGAAGAATTCCAATTTTAAGATAATGGTGATCAATGAAGCAGAATCTCCTTAAAATATAACCTATGGTTTTATGTTTTACTTTTAGATGGTTGAATTATGTTGGAAATAGGCCTGCTACTAGGCTGCAGGTTAATTTTTGGCCTACTCAAAAAAAAAAAAAACATTTAAAAGATCTGTTTCAGCTTTTCTTGTTTTTGTTTATTTATTTTCTTACTGATGCATTCTGGTCATATTAAATTTATTTCGTTGTAAAAACAAAATCTGATCTTGTAAAAGATCATTTTTGAAAAAAGGAGGATATCTGTCACATCAAAGTCAAAGTCAGGTTTATTGTCAATTCTACAATATGTACAAGACATACAGAGGATCGAAATAACGTTACTCTTCGGACCCTCGGTTCAGACAGTACACTTGACACGTTTAATCAACTACAAAATATAAAATACAATAAATGGGGGCATATTAAAGCTAAGCTAAAAAGAGTTATACTCTAAAAGTAAAAGTAAAAAAAGGCACAGTAGTAGCAACAACAATCAAGGTCAGTATGGTAGCATATATTATAAACAGGCTGAGAGGCTTTGTCAATCCTTTTTTCACCACTTGCTAAAACTATTTAAAGATGGTTTAAACTGATATCAGAGTGTTGCTTAGATCAGAGGCTGTCATATTTTTGCATAAAAACTAATCAGCTTAACGGCAGCAATGTCCTGTAATATTATCTAGAAATATTATCTAACAAAGCTCATGAACCATAAACGGCCCGACAGGACAGACAGGACACGGATCAAAAGGGGGTCCACAGAGACTGCAAATGCACTGGGCCCACAATTTGGTTTTACTGCCCCTGCTTTTGGATATCACATGGTTGTTGGTTGATCAAAGTGGTGTCCATGTTTATCAAGGCCAATGACCTGCATCTTAGGTTCATCAAAATTTTGGAGCAAAAATTTGTTTTTTTACATCAGACAAGCAGGCATCTAATCTAATAACTCAGGAACCATCATCAGCCTCTACAGGCAAATACAGCTGAGTATCATCAGCGTAGCAGCCATGAGTCAATCTGTAGATCTACCATCAGTAGTGAAATGTACTGTTATTACTGATGGTGCTTTCTGGTGTGAATCGGTGGGATCATTAAATGTTTTTTTTTCTTCCTTTAGGTTCTTCAGACGCAGCTGTTGGTCTTCAGCTGAATTAGTGTCTGATGTGTCCAGCACAGTGACATCATGGCGACTGCAGCACCAGGTGAGTCCAGTCAGACTTTATCAGTCTGGATAAAAGACTGTCGTCTCTCTCTGTCCACATATCACACTGCACTTTGTCCTCAGACCTTAAATCAGGTCTTTGTGTCTGGAACTGAACTCAGCTGACTGGTCAGTGTCATTTTATTCTACTGCAACACTGAATATGAGAAGCACTATAAACTGTCTTTATAAACTGATGTATAGAACAGACAGTGAGCAGTGAGCTCCACAGCTGGACCACAGTCACTGTCCAAACAACTTCACATTACATTTGATCACAACTATGTTTGTTCACAATCACTTGTGCTTCCTAAATGGACACATTGATTCACTTTCAGTTCAGTTCAGACCTTTATTGTCCCTCGAGGGGAAATTTGATTTGCAGTAGAGGGCAAAAACAGATACAACATGAAATACAAGAGGACATGAGACAATCGCAACAATCACTGCTACAATGAAAACCAAGAGTAAGAATAACGTGAATAAAAATAGTAACAACAAGTACTTGCCCCTAATAAAGTGCTGCAAAGCGTTGCAGTCAAATCAAGAATTAGTGCAAGTTAAGCACCTTTATTGCACTAGGGACAAAGGAAAATTTGAACCTGTTGCTTTTAACTCTGGGACACCTTTATCTCCACCCAGAAGGAAGAAGAACAAATTCTTCCAAGAGTGGATGGTCAGGGCTCGCTAAGATTGACCGTGCCTCCCACAGAGCTACTGTGTGCCAATTATTCTGCTGGCTACTTTAACTATGTTAGATAGACAGTTTTTGTTCTGTACTGAAAGGTTCCCATACCAAGAAATAATACAAAAAGTTAAAATGGATTCGATAAAAGATTTATAAAATAAAACCATCAGTGTCTTGTCCACATTAAAAGTATTCAGTCTGCGCAAAAAGTAAAGTCTCTGCAGGCTCTTTTTACAGATTGCAGATGTATTGAGGTCGTGGTTCAGATTCTCATCAATCACTGTAACTAGATACCTGTAATTCTCCACCAGCTCAACTGGTGAGCCCCTGACATGGGAAGTTTTTCTGAAGTCAATGGCCATATCTTTAGTTTTGTTTATATTTAGTTTCAGAAAGTGGTCGTCACACCATTCTACGAAGTCATTCACAACTTGCCCATGATCGACCTCTCCATCCTGGAGCAGACTGATTAAAACCATATCATCTGCAAATTTTAAGAAATGCCTGTCATCGTAGTAACTGCTACAGTCATTTGTGTATAGAATATACAATAAAGGAGACAGGGCACACCCTTGTGGTGAACCTGTGGATGACAGCCGCTTCTTAGATAGAGCGCCGTTAACCCTGACTGCCTGGGGCCTACATGTTAAAAGATCTAAGATCCATTTCACTATTCCAGCACCAAGATTAAAAGTGGACAATAGTTTCCTTACTAAAATATGTGGCTGTATAGTATTAAAAGCTGAGGAGAAATCTACAAATAAAAGCCTTGCAGGGCGTTGGTAGCGTTGTGGTTAGTGCCGGCACCCCATGTACAAAGGCGATGCCTCGACGCAGGGGTCGCAGGTTCGAGTCCGCCTTGCAACCATTTACTGCATGTCACCCCCCACTCTCTCTCTCACCCCATTTCACTCTGTCCTATACATCAAAGGCAAAAAAGCCCAAAAAAACTCATCTTAAAAAAATAAAATAAAAGCCTTGCATGAGTTTTTGTACCCTTGTGATGCTTGTATAAATAATTAAATAGAGTAACAGGAGCATCATCTACCCCTCTATTGGCCTGATATGCAAATTGCAATGGGTCAAGCTGGCTCTGGACCTTGTTTGTCAGAATTTGTTTGACTAGATGCTCAAAAGATTTCATCACCAGTGATGTCAGAGCCACAGGCCTCAGGTCATTGAGCTCTTTAGGAGATTTGTTCTTGGCCATGGGTACAACAATAGATTTCTTCCACAGTTTTGGGACTCTTTGCTGGGTAAGAGATGAGTTAAAAAGATCAGAAAGGACATCACATAACTGATCTGCACAGACCTTAAGAAGTTTGCCAGTGATCATGTCAGTTCCAGGGCTCTTCCTAATGTTACATTTTTGGAGCATGGATCTGACGGAAAGGGCACTAATACTGGGTTGAGAGGTGGCAGTAAAGTCACTCAGAGAATCAAACACATCAGAATGCATATTAGTAAAATCATGTTCATCATTGAAACGCAAATAAAAGTCATTTAGAGCATTTGCAAGCTCTGGATTTGAGTCAAGACCATCAATTGTGATTGACCTATACTTCTGCGTGTCCTGATTGGTCATAGCTCTCATACCATCCCACACACTGCTTTTAAGTCATTACTGTGAAATTTCTCCTCTATTCTACTTTTAGTTTTGCCCTCTTAATTTCATATCTGACCTCTTTTTTTGCCTCTGCCTTATCTCCCCCATACAGAAAGGCATTATGTTTCCTGAGCAGTGCGTCCTTCAGTGCTTTATTTAGCCAGGGTTTGTTATTAGGAAATGCCTTCACACGTTTAGTTGGGATGATCGAGTCCTTTAAATATAGGATATATGATGATATCACCTCAGTCCTCTCATCGAGATCAGAAGAAGAGTCATTAAAAATGTTCCAGTCTGTGCATTCAAGTGCTCCCTAAAGCTCCTCAACAGCATCCTCTGTCCACATCTCCACTTCTCTGGAGGCAACTTTACTCCTTTTAAGGAGTGACTTGTAGGTTGGGATGAGAGAGATAGTGTTTTGATCAGAACAACCAAGAGGGGGCAAAGCTACAGACTTATACGCACCTTTGACTGAACCATAACATAGGTCAATGATTTTGTTCAGTCTAGTAGGACAAGAAATATACTGATAAAAGTTACTCATTGACTTCAGAGTACAATGATTAAAATCACCAAGAATGAGACAAGGAGCATCAGGAGAGAGGGACTGTAGCTTTTGTGTGACCTTTTGAATAACTGTCACTGCATTCTTTGCATTGGCTTTGGGGTGTATGTATACTACAGTGACGAATATTTAGGGAAATTCACGGGGGAGATAGAAGGGCCGCAGTACACACAGCCTCTCTGACAGTGACGTGTTTACACCACCGCTGATTGATGTAGAGGCAGACCCCGCCTCCCTGGGCCTTTTGGCTACAAACCTTTAGAACAATAAATAGTAGGGGTGTAACGGTACCAAAAAATCATGGTTTGGTAAGTACCTCGGTACGGACGCCACGGTTTGGTAACTCAAATGTTCCACCAAGTTTGTGTTGTCTCGTGTTGTCTCCCTTTGCGAGGCAGACTTTCTCTTGTCTTTTTTCTCTTGTGCCAGCTGCGAATGTTGATACAGGTGTTGTCATACACACCACTTGCGCAATCTGTGCTCCAATAGGAACAAGAAAGGCGTTTGTGTGCATAAATGAGTAAAATAAATTAACTAAATAAATGAATTGAATCAATTTCAAAGTACCGGTATTTTCCAAATGCAGTATAGTACCGTTTGGAATACTCTAGTACCGCGGTACTATTTTAGTACCGGTATACCGTGCAACACTAATGCAAATATTTGCTATTTTTGTATCTGTCTGTCCTTTTACTGTGTCTTGTTTTTTTATTGTAGGCCTACTGCACTACACACACACACACACACACACACACACATATATATATATATATATATACACATACTTTTGCTGGGAGCCTTAAAACGCCGCTTTTAACTCGACAAAGTTCCGTAAAACGCGCCCGTTTTTTACGGGCGTTGTAGAGAGCCACAGTAGACGCCGCTTTTTACGCCGTAATAACTGTCCGAAGAACAGGAAGTCTGGAAGGACGCTGTTATTTAAGGCGTTCTTCCATAATGAGCCCTGCCCTCTGTTTAACACAACCAATAAGTTCAATGTTTCTGAAACCAATCAGCAGAGAGCACAGCGAGACCAAAACAATGGATCCACAAGACTTGGCTGCTGTGTTGCTCTTTTGTATTGCTGGAGGAAATTCCTAAAATTCAAAGGATTAATTGCTGATCTGCATGAAAGTATAATCACCGTGGCTGGAAACGCTGTGCTCAGAATATATCGGTATATAAAATAAATAAACAAAACCTTAATCATCGTATTGTAGCCTACATTTAACCGTGAACCAACCAGAGCGCTACCTCTGTGAGAGACTAACTGTGTGTATCAGCGTCATAAGTTTTCCTCCTTTGCAGCACTTCTAAGAGTGGTTTGCCTCTAGCTCTGTGTCAAATAATGCCTACAATATTTTTCAAAATTTATGAAGTCCAAATGTATTACTCGTCATACAATTTCCACTTATTAGTCTTGCTTTTTGTTTGGTTTTTATGTCATAATTATCTGAACAATCCTAGCTAAAACATTTATGTTGAAATGCTACTCGTTACAGTTATTTCCATGTTCACCAGTAATCATTAGCACAATTTCTAATGTAAAACATATCAAGTTGCGCCACATGTGATCTCTGCAAACTGGTGTGATCATTAGGCGATGTTACACATTTTAACGACAGGGTGGCAGTAGTGGTTAAAACTGGCTTTTCCCAGCTGCTGGAGCTACAAGGCTACAATCTGTCCACCACACTCAATCAGCTATTATTTTTAATTTCATCATAATTCTTGCAGTTACTAAAATGATGTTGCACTGGAAATTAAGCTTCTATTATTCAACCTTGACTCACCTTTACATCCTCCACAGCTTTTTTAAAATACATTTCCAGTGCTGTAAATTGTTGAAATGTGTGCAGTTTAAATGTTTAAATTAAACCCTCCTTTGTCTTGATCAGAATGTGCTCCCACTTCCTTAGCCTGGGAGGAAGAGGAGAGGTTATCAGGGTCAAACTGGGTCGTTTAATTGACGTGTTTTGTATTTTCTTTCCATTACTACAAGAAATTTAAGGGACAGCAAGAAGGACTTCAGCCCACAGGTTCATGAAGAAGCTGGGGAGAATGAGACCAGTAACAGGTTCAAAACACCCCTTCCAGGTATCCTCACCTGCTCTATGTCTACAAGTCCTGAGAAGAGTATAAAGATCAGCCTCCCTGATGGAATCTGATCATTGGCAGTGTAATCAGTGTAATGTTCTCAGCCATAGCCTCTTGTCAAATATGAGGATTTTGCAAAGCCATGTAATCTCATGCCATGAAAAATTAGTCTGTATACGAATATACCTCATCAGGGGGGACTAGAGGCTTTAATTGTTTTTTCTAAATGGTGGAATAGAAACAAACGCACAACTTAATACATTTTTACTGGAGGCAGCTGTAATTGTGTTAACTAAGAATTATTTTAGCGCTGACAGAGATTTCTACCTATAGATAAAAGGAACTGCAATGGGGACCACCATGGCCCCAAACTATGCAAACCTCTATGTAGGTCTGTTTTAGATGAGATATGTTTTAGATGATGCAGTGAACCCATTTTGCCAAATATTAAGTACTGGAAACAATATATTGATGATATTCTTTTCATGTGGACTGGGTCACCTGAAGAACTCTCCAAGTTCACAGAATGGCTGAACAGTAAAAGTGAATCACTCACTTTTAAATTAGAATATGACAATCACACTATCAACTTTCTAGACCTATGTATTAAAAAAAGAGGACAACAAATTAACCACAGACCTGTTTAGAAAACCAACAGACAGGAATAATCTTCTGCACTGGGACAGCTACCATCCACAGTACATGAAAGACGCTATCCCAGTGAGCCAATTCCATAGAATAGAAAGAGTCTGTGATAGGCTCCAAAAGAATCATTTGACAACCAAGTAAATATAATGAAATCACGTTTTAAACAAAGAGGTTATGAAGATGAATGTTTGGATGCAGCTCTACAAAAAGTGGTAACCCAAGCACAGAGTAATAGTAAGTTAAAAAACAAACCACCAGCAGTCTGCGTTCTTAATTTTACTGATAGAGCAAATGAAATGAAACATTCTATCAAGAAACACCGGTACATTCTATCGAGTGACCCTAAAATTGGTCACCTATTCAAAACACCACCTAGAATCACATTTCATTATCCAAAATAACAACCCAGTAGCAGTCCACTTTAAACAGGCTAATCATCCAATTACAGCCTTTAGCTATTGTGGTATAGAAAAAGTAGTCCTGCCTAGACGTGGGGCTGATCTAAAGGAGACACTTCTTAGACGAGAAGCCTTTTGGATCACAGAACTTCAAACTTTTGGGACTAACTTTGGTCTTAATGATGAATTGGACTTGAGTGTGTGTTTGTAGAAAAGGCTCCCATATCTAACTTATTGAATTGTTGTTTAATTACTTGTACTTATCTGATTGAAGCTTTTAATGTGATTTCTACAAAGAATTAATATTGTTGTCTGCATTTATGATATGTATTTTTCTCTTTTTCCCAATAGTTTTCCTATATATAAGATGTTGGTGAAGATAATATTGATATTTGTATTTGATCTTTTTTTTCTCTTTTTCTCTAGATCGCCACATATCTTCTATTGCTGTCCAGAATATATTATTTGATTGATTTAATGTGTTAATTGCACACACCTGTAATCACCTAATTGCATAGGTGTGTATATTTGACAAGAGGCTATGGCTGAGAACATTACACTGATTACACTGCCAATGATCAGATTCCATCAGGGAGGCTGATCTTTATACTCTTCTCAGGACTTGTAGACATAGAGCAGGTGAGGATACCTGGAAGGGGTGTTTTGAACCTGTTACTGGTCTCATTCTCCCCAGCTTCTTCATGAACCTGTGGGCTGAAGTCCCTCTTGCTGTCCCTTAAATTTCTTGTAGTAATGGAAAGAAAATACAAAACAAGTCAGTTAAATGACCCAGTTTGCTCCTGATAACCTCTCCTCTTCCTCCCAGGCTAAGGAAGTGGGAGCATATTCTGATCAAGACAAAGGAGGAGCTGCACACTGTGATGAGCTCCACTAATTCAACTCCCGCTGCCGCCTCCTCCTCGTCCAGACAGCGAGAGACTTCATTCAACCTTTAAAATAATATAATAAAATACTTTGGGAAGCTTTTCCTGACTTGATTATTGATTGCAGCAGTGTGTGGTGGTGTTCATGTTACTGTTAAAATTCATACCAGATATACCAGCAAAGCAAGTCTTAATACATTGTTTAATTTTACATTTAAACTGCACACATTTCAACAATTTACAGCACTGGAAATGTATTTTAAAAAAGCTGTGGAGGATGTAAAGGTGAGTCAAGGTTGAATAATAGAAGCTTAATTTCCAGTGCAACATCATTTTAGTAACTGCAAGAATTATGATGAAATTAAAAATAATAGCTGATTGAGTGTGGTGGACAGATTGTAGCCTTGTAGCTCCAGCAGCTGGGAAAAGCCAGTTTTAACCACTACTGCCACCCTGTCGTTAAAATGTGTAACATCGCCTAATGATCACACCAGTTTTCCGTGTCTGTTTCAGATCTGGTCCAGAGTTTTAGAAGACTGTATGAGACATCTGAATGATGACAGTGTTACTGTGTCACAAAGGTGTAATGTAGATTACATGTGATTAAACAAATGCTGTGTCCCTCCAATCACAGATGATCTGCATCCTCTGAAGCGCAGTGGCAGCTTGGGCTGGCTGCCACCTCACAGTGAGTCAAACTGAACTGTTATCATGCTGTTTGAATATCTGAGTTTACAGTGTTATGTAGCTAAAATCTATGAGTAACTAAACCCTCAAGTTAAACAGCAATAAAATGATCAATAAACAAATGCAGGTCTGAGTTGATCTGTTTTTCACCTTTTATAAATGTTTGTTTTCCACAGTGTGTGAGCTGAGGGTTGTTCTGCTGGAGAACAGCTGGTCTCAGAGGAGTTCAGTGGGGAACTTCATACTGGGAGAGACTAAGTTCAACACTGAGGAAGAACCAGACTGCTGTCTGACAGAAAGAGGACAGATAAAGGACAAAGAAATAGTTCTGATCAACACTCCAGATCTGCTGCATCCCAACATCTCTGAAGACAAACTGTCAGAACATGTAGAAAAGTGTGTGAGACTCTCTGATCCTGGACCTCATGTGTTCCTGCTGGTTCTACAGCCTGAAGACTTCACTGAGGAACACAAACTGAGACTCTGCAGAGTCCTGAAACTCTTCAGTGATCAATCATTTGATCATTCATTCATACTGATATCAACACCCAGAGAGGAGAGTTCAGGTTTCAAAGATGAACCAGACCAGCCCTTAAAAGACATGATCAGAATGTGTAGATACAGATACCTGAAGCAGAAGAACCTTGAACGTCCAGAGCTGTTAACACGATTGGGTCAAACTGCAAAGGAGAACAATGGAGAGCATGTGAGCTGTGATGTGTTTGAGGATGCAACATCTGTTTTAAAAACCCCTGGGACTCACAGTAAGTACATTCATCACAGTGTTAATCATGTGTTTGCCAACAGATCTTCAGTGGCATCTTTTCTCTAAGATGAATCCAAACACATCCCACAATTCTTTACCACTGAAAGGCAACAACATAAAATAATAATAATAATAATAATAATAATAATACTGTGTTTGACTACTTTGCATTTGCAAAATACATCACAGGGGAAATGTCATACTCCCCTTTCTTACAAATATTTATTTAAATTGAATATATGTATTAACTATTTATGATACGTTAACACATACATTCCCATCCACCACCCTGACCGTCACATTCCCTGCTCTGTTTGGGCAAAACAGTATTTCCTTTAATGATACTGATGGCTGCCATTCAATAATTTCAGTTTAATGTTTCTGATCACGACTACATCCTTTTAATTAACTTCTAATATGAAAAGCTGTTCATGACCATAAGAAGCAGGTTATTCAGTTAGTATTTTCAGCACACATATGAACTCAGGTTAACAGAATGACACATCCCATTTTAACAAATAGTTGGCACTGTGAGTTGAACCAGAACATTAAATGGGCAATAAGCGAAATCGTTTCACTGCTAGGTTAGCTGTTGTGCACTGCCTGTAGACCAAAACAAAGTGTCATGAGCCACTCCTCCCTCTACCTCTGCTCCCCACCCCCCTCATCTAGCAGTTAGCGATGTCTCGGTCTCTGCTGTGTTTAGCTATTCCCCTGCCTACTTCAATGATGATGGTACCTGTAATAAATGTAATAAGATACATTTAATAATGTAAGAGCAATGCTTTAGCCTAGCGGGCTGCCCGCTAGGCTAAAGCATTGCTTTCACTCACGGAGAAGAGGAGGAACGTTAGCATTAGCTCCTGGTGTTAGCACTAGCCGAGTCGGCTGCCACCAGCTACTGGAGTAACTTAACAGCTATGGAGAATTTCTATCAGCTCTTCTAGTCACTGAGCCTCGCCTCCATCTCAGCAAATATATTACAAAAATGTAGCCTCGCGGGGAGGCTACATTTTACAATGCTAATTGCAAATGTTAGCTCGGCTACCGGGCTAACTTACTCACTTAACACAACCGTAACGCCTGACCCATTGCTGGGACCGAGTCGCTAATAACTCAAGCTCCGGACACTAACCCATCCTGGTGTTTCC
Source organism: Epinephelus fuscoguttatus (assembly GCF_011397635.1). Lineage (NCBI taxonomy): Eukaryota > Metazoa > Chordata > Actinopteri > Perciformes > Serranidae > Epinephelus > Epinephelus fuscoguttatus. The sequence continues at coordinate 45,189,100 of NC_064757.1, read as the reverse complement.
TCCGCAGCCTCCTCTTCACTCAGCTGCCAGATAAACCTGCTGCTTCTTCCCACTTTAACCTGAATAACAAACCAGGGCTCGGTGCTCCGGTTGGATGCAAACAGAGAGCCGGGGCTAGTTGGGAAGCTAGTGGAGGCTAACCAGCTGTGCTTCCCTCCGGTAACGCCTCGTAAGCTGCTCCCAGCTAGCTCGGGATTGTTACTGAGGTTAAAGTGGGAGAGGCAGCAGATCTGTGGCAGCTGAGTGAAGTGGAGCCTGAGGAGGAAGCACCGGTTAGCCCCGTTTCGTTCCGCTCTCCGCCATTGCATTTCGAAAATATGCGCTGCCATCGCTCACTGGCTGTAGCCTTTTATAGGGAGGGAGGGCCAAGGGCTCCGAGAGGGGGGGTGGGAATTCACATGAACGTACATGAACGCGCAGCCGGACCGGTGTGTAAACAAGGGGCTGGAGATCAACACAGAGAAAGGGTGTGTGAGGTCATGCTATACTCCAGATGAAATTACACCTCTAGTTCTTCACATAGCAATTTTTTAATTCCTTCAATCTAGAAATAATGAATTTCGCTTATTGCTCCTTTAAGCCTGGAGAGGCAACACTGGCTCATAGAAAGTACATCTGTGTGTCACTAAATTGTTTTCTTAATTATGTTCACGTGGCAACATAATTGCTGCCTGAAGGATGCAGAGAGACAACATTTCTTCCAGGTAATAAACACTTCATTTATGTACAGTGTAGGTCTTGTAAGGAGGTAGCTGGGGAGGATGGCCAAAGGATGGCAAAGGGCAGAACCTTGACTCCAGAACCCTGGGGTCACATCCAGACTCCCGTTTTAGGTTTGGGCAACAAATGCACTTTGGTTAAGTTTAGGGAAATATTGCGGTTTTAGTTAAAGAGTAATAAAACACAATGCTCTTGTCACTACGGGTTGATATGGCATTGGTGATTGCCTGTTTTGGTAGAAAATAACTAAAATACATCGTCAGTGAACATTTTACTGGTAAGTTCACTGTCAGTTAATTAGCAACATTTCCTCATGTTAATAGAAAACATAATTTGCTTGGTGTATGTTACCCTCAAAATATATTTAATGTTTCAAATCAGTGGTGATTAACATCATTTCTAGTGGACAGCACTGGGAGATGACTGAAGAGATCTCATCATGTGAGTGTGCTGATTTCAGCCTCATATTTAGATCCTGTCTTTTTGTCTCTCTGTTTTATTACAGCATCTGCACTTAGGATTGTGCTGCTGGGAAAAAGTGAAGACAGGCAGACAAGACTTGGGAACTTCATCACTGGGGAGCAACGTTTTCAGAACCCCAAATTTTTCCCAACCAAGCAAAGTGTGACCGCCCACGGAGAGTGGAGAGGAAAACCATTAACAGTAGTGAAAACTCCAAACATCTTCAGTTTGTCTGTTGAAATGCTGAGAAGAGAGGTGATGAACTGTTTGACTCTTTGTCCTCCTGGACCAAATGTTCTGCTGCTGTTAGTGAAACCCTCTGAGTTCACTGAGGAGAACAGACAAACACTGAAGTTCATCCTGACTCTGTTTGGTCAAGATGCCTTTAAATACTCGATGGTCATCATGACACATGAGGAGAGGAGTGAAAGGAGTGTCACTGTTAATGAACTCCTGAGAGACTGTGGAGGAAGATACTACAGTATGTCTGAAGATGACCACACATCACTGATGGAGAGGACTGAAGAAACAGCTAATAAACACATCAGAGCAGCTTTAAACCTGGTCCTGTGTGGGAGGAGAGGAGCAGGGAAGACTTCAGCAGCCAAGGCCATTTTAGGTCACACAGAGCTTCATTCAGTCTCCAGCTCATCAGAGTGTGTTAAACATCAGGGAGAGGTGTGTGGACGTTGGGTTTCCCTGGTGGAGCTGCCTGCCTTGTATGGAAAACCTCAGGAGGCAGTGATGGAGGAATCATTCAGGTGTATCTCCCTCTGTGATCCTGAGGGCGTCCATGCCTTCATCCTGGTCCTACCTGTGCGTCCCCTCACTGATGAAGACAAGGGAGAGTTAGAGACCATCAGGAACACATTCAGCTCTCGAGTCAATGACTTCACCTTGATCCTGTTCACTGTGGAGTCAGATCCTACAGCTCCACCTGTTGTTAACTTTATAAAGAAGAACAGAGACATCCAGGAGCTCTGTCAGAGCTGTGGAGGAAGATATGTTGTTGTCAACATCAAGGACCAGCAGCAGATCCCAGAGCTGTTGGATGCTGTGGAAAAAAATTGCCAATCTAAAAAGAAACCATCCTGCTATACGACAGAAACATTTGCTCATGCACAAATGGAAAAACTCATACAGCAAGAGAAACTTCTCAACATGCAACAAGGTCAACTTCAGAGACTTACACAGAAGAAAAGGATCAATTGTAAGTACTTTGAATTAAAAAAAAACGAGTATCCTAAACAATGCTCTACATTACAGTTCTTGAGCCTATACTATAGCAGCTGTGAATATTAAAGGTAATTCATGTTTGATGTCTTCTGATGTTACAGGTGATGAAGAGGAGCAGAGCCCAGAGTGTCTCAGGATTGTGCTGATAGGGAAGACTGGCTGTGGGAAGAGTATTTCAGGAAACACCATCCTAGGAAGGAAGGAGTTTAAAGCCAAATCAAGCCAAACATCAGTCACCAAACACTGTCAGAAAGCAGTGGGTGAGGTGGACGGTTGTCCTGTTGCTGTGGTCGACACTCCTGGTCTGTTTGACACAACTTTGTCCCATGAAGAGGTTAATGAGGAGATGGTGAAATGCATCAGTCTTCTGGTTCCAGGACCACATGTCTTCCTGTTGGTGTTACAAATCGGCAGATTAACATCAGAGGAGAAGGAGACATTAAAACTCATCAAGGAAGGCTTTGGGAACAATGCTGAACAGTTCACCATCATTCTTTTCACCAGAGGAGATTCACTGGAACAGGATGAGATGTCTGTTGAAGAATACATTAAAAAAGAATGTGATGACTCCTTTAAGAAGCTGATTGCTGACTGTGGAGGAAGATGCCATGTGTTCAATAACTATGATAAACACAACCACACACAAGTCAGTGAGCTGATGACCAAGATTGACACCATGGTGAAGACAAATGGAGGCAGCTGCTACACTAATGAGATGCTGCAAGAGGCCGAGGCAGCTATAAAGAAAGAGATGGAGAGGATCCTGAAGGAGAAGGAAGAAGAGATGGAGAGAGAGAGGGAGGAGCTGAGAAGAAAATATGAGGAAGAAATGCAAGAGATGAAAATAAGAATGGAAGAACAGAGAGCAGAAACTGAAAAGGAGAGAAAACTGAGAGAAAAACAACTCGAAGAAAAGGAGGAGAGGATCAACAAGGAATGTGAGGAGAGAAAGAAAGAACAGAAAATGAGAGAAGAAGAAGACAGGAAGAGAAAACAAGAGGAAGAAATTCAACGACAGGAGTGGAAACAAAAAGTTGAAGCTTTGGAGCAAAAATTAAAGTTCGAGTTAGAATCAAAGGAAACTACTGACAGAAAGCTGGAGGAGAGCAGAGAAGAGATGAGGAAAGAACAAGAGAACTGGGAGAGAAAACGAAAAGAATGGTGGGAGAAACGATATGAAGAAGATGAACAGAGACGACAGGAGGAACAAACAAGACTGAAAAAGCTTCGAGAAGAATATGAACAGGAGAGAGAGAGATATGAAAAGAAGAGAAAAGAAGAGGAGCGACTCAGAAGAGAACAAGAGGAAATTCAACGACAGGAGTGGGAACAAAAATTTGAAGCTTTGGAGCAAAAAATAAAGTTCGAGTCAGAATCGAAGGAAACTATTGACAGAAAGCTGGAGGAGAGCAGAGAGGTGATGAGGAAAGAACGAGAGAACTGGGAGAGAAAACAAAAAGAATGGTGGGAGAAACGATATGAAGAAAATGAACAGAGACGACAGGAAGAACAAACAAGACGTAGAAAACTTCAAGATGAATACGACCAGGAGAGAGAGAGAAGTGAAAAGGAGAGAAAAGAAGAGGAGCGACTCAGAGGAGAACAAGAGGAAAAAGAGAGACAGGAAATCGAAGAACAACGGAGAGCAGAAATTGAAAAAGAGAAAAAACTGAGAGAAAAACTACTTCAAGAAAAGGAGGAGAGGATCAACAAGGAACGTGAGGAGAGAAAGAAAGAACAGGAAATGAGGGAAGAAGAAGACAGGAAGAGAAAACGACAGGAAGAAATTAAACGACAGGAGTGGGAACAAAAATTTGAAGCTTTGGAGCAAAAAATAAGATCAGAGTCAGAATCAAAGGAAACTATTGACAGAAAGCTGGAGGAGAGCAGAGAAGAGATGAGGAAAGAACGAGAGAACTGGGAGAGAAAACAAAAAGAATGGTGGGAGAAACGATATGAAGAAGATGAACAGAGACGACAGGAGGAACAAACAAAACTAAAAAAGCTTCAAGAAGAATATGATCAGGAGAGAGAGAGATATGAAAAGAAGAGAAAAGAAGAGGAGCGACTCAGAAGAGAACAAGAGGAAAAAGACATGGAGGAGAACTATAAGAAGAAAATGGAGAATCTGATGAAGACACATGAAGAGGAGGCCAGAGAGAAAGCTGAAGAGTTCAATGAATTCAAAGAGAAATACAAGAAGGAATGTGCAGCTCTAAAGCAGGAGCATGAGAGACAACTGAAAGACAAAGAGCAGCAGTATGACCTCTTAAAGGCTCGTTCAGACAGCAATGAAGAACAACTGAAAGACAAAGAGCAGCAGTATGACCTCTTAAAGGCTCTTTCAGACAGCAATGAAGAACAACTGAAAGACAAAGAGCAGCAGTATGACCTCTTAAAGGCTCTTTCAGCTCACACTGAAGAACAACTGAAGAAAAAGCAGGAAGACATTTCTGACTTAGTCAAATGTGTGACCAGAAGGAGAGAAAATGTGCGAATAATCACTGAGTTACTGAGAAAACAGGAACAAGAAATGAAACAGGTGAGAAATGAGGAGGAGAAGAAGGATCTGCAGAAAACACATGACAGAGAGATGAGTGACCTGATACAGACACTTCTGACACAAGACAACCCGTCAATCTGTTGGACTTCATGAGGACTTGTCTCATGTAAATGTGACAGCAGAGCAGGTTCAGATGATTTTATTCTGCTGTTATTTGGTTTCAGTAACTGAAACTTTAAAGAAGCAGAGACTTCATGGCAACAGAAAATGGTGTTCAGTGGTTCCCAGGTGTCAAAATCAACAAGCTATGCTGTACAACAGCACTGTTGTCTTGGGGTTTTGGGCTTTATACCCTTTTTCCACTAAAATTGGTACGTAACCACTTATCCTCTTGAGGGTCACAGGGGGTGGAGCCTATCCCAGCTAACAGTGGATGAGAGGCAGGGTACACCCTGGACAGGTCACCAGACTATCACAGGGCTGACACATAGAGACAGACAACCATTCACACTCACATTCACACCTACGGACAATTTAGAGTCACCAATTAACCTGCATGTCTTTGGACTGTGGGAGGAAGCTGGAGCACCTGGAGGAAACCCACGCTGACACAGGGAGAACATGTGGGAGCACCTGGAGGAAACCCACGCTGACACAGGGAGAACATGTGGGAGCACTTGGAGGAAACCCACGCTGACACAGGGAGAACATGTGGGAGCACTTGGAGGAAACCCACGCTGACACAGGGAGAACATGTGGGAGCACCTGGAGGAAACCCACGCTGACACAGGGAGAACATGCAGGCACCACCCCTGTTATTTATCCAGTCTCTCGTTCAAACTCGCAGCCCATTAGCTGATAAGTATCCATGATTACTGCAGTCATTTGACCAGGGAGTGAATGCGGATTGTAACCATTACCATTACATACACTGGATTTTTGTCCAGTGGGAAAGGGGAGTAAATGTCAGAATTATTGTGCTGTTAAGACAGTTTTTGTTCCAGAACTTGAAGGTTCACTGACCCCACAGCTGATCTCAGATGAGGTGTTAATAATCAGAGGTGGAAAGTAACTAATTACGTTTACTCACATTACTGTAATTGAGTAGTTTTTTTGTGTAATTTGTAATTTCTTTCAGTAGTTTTTGAAATCTGTAATTTTACTTTTACTTGACTGAAGTATTGTGCTTCACTACATTGGAGATCACATCCGTTCCTGAGTAAAAAAAAAAAAAAAAAAAAAAAGTTTTAGGCTAAATGGAAACCAAAAGGGTGAATCTCAGAAATCTCGTGTTGAATTGACCCAGAACAACCGGCCGGTGCCGGTGAGTTAGTGGAGAGAGAGATGGAGGAGGATGGGAGTGCTTCGGCAGAAGCACAAGCAGACACAGCAGTTGAAATGAACAAAGAAACGAAACGAAAGAAACAAAAGAAAACCCCTGGCCACATCATGGACAGCTCTTTGCCTTCAAACATACGCGAGGAAACTGCTTCATTATGCAGTGCAAGCTGTGCCTGCCTTGGAAGACGGAATAATGCCCAACAACATTGCTCAAAAAGTTGCTCTGTGAATCATCAGTCTAACAGTTGTGAGTCAAAATGAATGAGGGCTGCGCAATATTAGACACAACTGACACTGCCATGACGATTTTGTATACTGTGATATGTATTGCAATAAACAGTGTGTTGCAATAAGTTGAATAGCTCTGTTTGGACAGAAGTCATCATTTGGGATTTGAAAAGCTGTATTTGCATGAAATATACAGTTTACAATCAAACTGTCCTGGAAACTGAGAACTTCACAACCTAAAGTATTGAGCAGCAAAATAAGTATGGCATATTGCCTTTGACTAATATTATATTGATATGATGAACTTATACTGCGAGTCTCATAATGTGACTATTGCACAAGAACACATGGTGAGGCTCTAATGATTTTGTGCAGCCCTAAATTGAATTGAATTCTATGGTTCATCATAATCAATTAAATTGTATTTAACAATGTTTTACTGTTTTATGGGATGGTCTGACTAAGTTGTACTGTCTGAAAGACACACTAAATGTTGTGTTGATATGTTAAATGTCATTATGCTCTCATATTTGTAAAGTTTTTCCTTTAATAAAAAATAACCAGTTTTTGGATTGGATTTATGACCCTGGACCATTTTGCACTGCATAGGAGTGACCTCTATCAAGTTGTTGGAAGTAACTAAGTAACTTCTACTTTAAGTACATTTTAAACTAACTACTTTTACTGTTACTTGAGTAAAAGTTTAGATGAGTAGCTTTACTTGTACTTCAGTTGAATTTCATCAAAGTAAAGGTACTTTTACTTGAGTAGAATTTTTCAGTACTTTTTCCACCTCTGGCCAGAAGGAGACATGTGGTTTTACTCCAGGTTCATTTTATCAGAACAGGCTTTGTACATTTTGTTAGATGATGGTTACCAGCCTGTAACGCTGCTCCTCCAGTTTAAGGCTGAAGACACTGAAGAAAGCAAAAAGAGTTTTGATGAATTAATTTGTCAGCTGATAGAAATGCTCTCCGTTCTTCCTGGATAGTCCAGTCTGGGAGAGACTTGAAAAATGGTTTGGCAGTAATTCCCATTTTAAGATCTTTGTTTTCAGCCTGATGAAAATACATTTTAGAAATGACTCATTGAGGTTTTGGACTTTATTGTGTCTGAAAGCAGTCAGAGGTCTTTCTCAACCCTGTAATTCTTACAGAGTGAATAATTATGGCCAACGCTGAATGTTTTCACTTTCTAAAAACTAAAAGAGAAGAATGCTCTCTTCTGCATTTATTTTGTTTCCTGTGACCCAAAAACCAAGGTAAGTACCAAACAGTGACTGTGTCAACTGTTACACTTTTTATCATGTAAAAACATTTGAATTCTGCTCACATGTTGACATATGGTCAGTAAGAAATAATAAGAGTATGACAAAACCAGTAATGCTCCATCCGTACTACTAAAGACTCTAAACTGCATGTTCTCACATTGGAGAAGAAAATTCTACATGAAGACAAACATTGTTATTAAGAACTTAATCACAGCCAGCCTTGCACATAAAACTTGACATATTCTCAGTGCTCTATACTGTAGTCAGTCTACTTTTTGTAATGATGTCTTTGCTGCTGCTCCGTATACTGTACAACCATAGTCTATTGTTGACCTCATAATCGCCCTACATATGTCAATCAATGACTGTTTATCTGCCCCCCCCCCCCCAGTCGCAACCTGCCACAGCTCGTAGTAACTTCACAACCTTTTTGCACTTAGTTTCCAAGTGTTCAATGTGTACCTTCCATGTATATTTGCACTCTAGCCATAGACGCAGGTACTTATATTCATTCACCCTCTCCATCGGCTGACCATATAGTTTTAGCTTCTCAGCACCAATCTTGCGCTTATTTGTAAACATCATGTAAAATGACTTACAGTTTAAACCCCCACTCATCTGACCACTTTTCCACTTTTTCTATTTTCCCCATATTCTTAAAGACATGTGGCACATTTCTTCCCCTCATCCATATGGCCCCATCATCTGCATACAGCGCTGATTTGATGCATCCATCTAAATTTGCAAAGATGGCATTTATCGTTACATTAAACAATACAGGACTGATTGCACTCCCCTGGGGAATACCATTTTCTATTTTGTAATCCTTAGAAACTTCTGCTCCAACCTTGACTTTAAATTTCCTGTCTGTTAAAAAGTCTTGGGAAAAGTAGAGAAATCATTTATTTCCCAGCCCAAGAAATATGGAGAGTTTTCCAGAGTCTTATTCTGCCAGTTAACCAGTAAAAGCTCCTCTGATTGTTTTGTGACTGTAATTCCTGGATAAGTGAAGCTGCTGTCGGCTCATTTGAAAGGAACGGTTTGCGGAAACTGTTCATTAACATCTGCAGAAATGGGCATCAACTCACTTTTTCCCCACTTAATGACAAATCCTGAAAACATGCTGAAGCTTTTATTAAGTGAGTTTTGTTCTAATATAAACTAAATATAAACTAGATAAGTGTAACCTGCAAAATATATAAAAACTAACAGTATAAAACAAAAAAGTGACTTCAGGCTCCAGCTACACGTTTTATTCAGGAACTGTTTAAATGTTTTATATCGTCACTTTAAAGCATGAAAATGTTTCTGTCAGGTTGGAGCATCAACTACAGGGTTTAGTTTAGTTGTTTGTAGTTGGCCAGTCATTTCTCTGCTTTCATTAAATCTGTATTCATGTGTAGAATTGTCACAAACATTTATAGAATCTTTAAAAGCCAAAAACATGTCAATAAAGTGATGTAAAGTTGATATTAAAAAGGGTGGCACTCAGAGGCAGGTGTCTACTTTGTCTCTGGATCCTGTCAACACCACCTCACCTCCTCCTTCCGTCATCGGTGAGCCCCCCTCCGGACTGAAAGGGAGTCCCACTCCGCCTCCATCTGCAGCTCCATCCGTTTATTTCTCCTCCTTCACCGGACACACAAACCGGGACCTGCTAACAACAGCATCATGTCAGGTCTCTCAGAGTCAGTAACATCCGTAAAATCCGTTACAGCGGGACAGCAGACTGGCTCCGGATGTTAGCAGGTGAAATAAATGACACTATATACCTGGTTACAACTGAATATGGTCTCTCACAGCCACCTCCGTTTGACACCAAGCTCCAAAACATATTGAAGCTAACTGCTGCTCAGCAAGCTAACGTTACACCACTGATTTCTCATCAAGCTACTTAACGTTACTTTAAGTCACTGATATTGTGCTCAACAAATCACTGTACAACAAATGACCACTGATATGGTGACACAATCGTTCACAACAATAAGCGGAAGTCCTTTGAACAGAAAACAAGTCAGTCCAAAGCTTCACAGACACAAAAATGAACGTATATTGTCGTAGTTTAACGGAGTTTGTAACAGACAGCTGAAACACAAACAGCTTCACAGCAGCACACTGGAAACCACATGTGGGTTCAACAACTCCAGTTTGCAGGGGCTCCACAACATGGCGCCGCTGCCACAAAACTCAAACCTGATGGAAACAAAGCAATAATGGAAAGCTGCAGTTTTAGGACCGTTTAATTTACCGAGTGGAGGCTGAAATTACCTTAAGTTTATTTTAATTTCTTTGCTGTAGCCTACCCAAATACTACTTTTTTATTAAATAGTTATAATCAGTGTTGAACAGTAACTCGTTATTTAGTAACGCATTACTGTAACTTGATTATCAAAAATAGGAGAAATTAATTAGTAGGCTAATAGTAAGCCTAATTAGATTATAGTTACAAGCCCAGGTTCATTACCATTGCTGGTAACGCAGTGTTGGCCCGCCCCACCTGACCTCCACAGTCCTCTCTGCTCCTCTCACCCACACTTAAACAGCCGTCCTGGGCTAAACAGTGTCGGGACCTCCACTGTCATGCTAGAGGTTGTTCTGTGTTGTTTATTAGGGACCGAGCCCTAAGGCAGAGGACTGCTCACAGAGAGGACCCTATTGTTTTTGGTGCGTTTATTCTTTATTCTTTCTCCCGCCGCCTCTTTGAGCTGGAATTTGACCCCCTAAACATGCTCAAAAACTCACCAAAATTGGCACGCACATCACAACCGGTGAAAAATTTTAGAAAATCATGACATTAACCCCTAAAGTGCCAAAATGGGCTCTCTAGCGCCACCTAGGCACACAAAAATGGCCGCCACAGCCTGTAGGAACGTCGTAGGAACATGAAACCAAAAGTGGCGTGTTTGTCTCATGAAGACCTAAAAATCACGCGCTGACACCCCTGACCTAAATCCAACAGGAAGTGAGCTATTTGCCCTTTCAAAGTAAGATTTTGCCTTAAAACTGCCTTTCCTAAAAAATCTTCTTCTCATACACCGCTTATCCAATCGGCTTCAAACTTGCACAGATGACAGATCAACTCCTTCTAATCAAAAGTTATTCGTAACTTTTTCATTACTCGCTTCGTTTGGATTTTGTGGCCTCCATAAGGTGAGATGTCAGAAAAACATCCTGACGATTTTCCAAAGCTGTCCCATAGGAAATGAATGGCAGCAGGGGAGAAAGAGACCAATCTTAGGGCTTTTTCTAGCATTTACAGCGTCTCCATACTTTGTGCTACAGACTCCATTCCAACTCTCAAATGTTGCCACAGGTCTCATCTATTCACTCATGTTTTCATCTTTTTCATATCTTTTACCGTTTTTGATCGGTGCCTCTCAAAGTACCATGAGCAAAAGTGGAGAAATTCTCAGTTTACAATGGGTGTGTATTGCACGGAATGCTGTGAGCTAGAGTGGAGAGGGCTCTAAAAATCATCTAAAACTTTTGTCTTTAACTCGCTGCCATGGCCACAATTTTCACTGTACAGGCACAATTTATACCACAAAACGTAGGAAAATTTGTCCTGCTCACAGATATGTTGACATGGAATCTCTCACACGTACACATTTTTGCTGAGTGGCTCCAAAGCGAAGGGAGCGCCGATTTTTTTCTCATTCACTCCCATGTAAACTCAGAGGAGAAATTTCTGGAAACAGCTTAGGTGCAACACATTTTAAACTCGCTCCCCTGACCACATTTTTGACTCGAGAAATATAAAACGCGACACGTGCGTTCACAAGCAGTGGCTGTCTCTCACAATCACTTTATTTTCTTGATTGGACCAACGGTTTGGGTATGGGAAGGACTTGTTTGAGGAGTTCAAACCCATATTAAACAGCCTTTCTTGATCTGCTCTCCTGAGCTGTCTGTGTGCCCCTCAGGTGCAGGCAAGTCATTAATCGCCATGACAACAGCTGCACACACACACACACACACACACACACACACACACACACACACACACACACAGCCACACACACACACACACACACAGCCACACGGCTCTCTCTGTCCGTGTGTCTCACAATCTTTAAAGGACAGATTACAGCAGCAGAAACTTCATTTGAAACCGCAAATACACATTATTAACCCCTACAGTGCCAAAATGGGCTCTCTAGCGCCACCTAGACGCACTAAAATGGCCACTGCAGCCCGTAGGAATGTCGTATCAAGATCAAACCAAAACTGGTGCGTTTGACTTACAAATCACGCATTGACACCCATGACCTGATTCCAACAGGAAGTGAGCTATTTGACCTTTCAAAGTAAGATTTCGCCTCAAACGTGGTCTCAAGAAAACACATCTCCTCCTACACCGTTTATTTTATCAGTTTTAAAGATGCACACATGCCAGCTCAACTGCTACTAAACAGATCTTCTGTATAACTTTATCTCTCTCATCATCACATTATTTTCATGATTGGACCAACAGTTTGGACCAACATTTACAGAGATTTATTTTGTTTTGTGTTCTTTTTGTCGTCTCTTCCTCAAAATAAAGGAAGAGGAATCTGATGGGAAGAAATTCGCCCATCTAATTTGCATAATGTGACATCACTTGTACATACCTACAGCTACAGAAAGCATTCAAACATCAAACCGTTCAGCTCTGTAAGAATTTTCTGATGTTTGTGGCAATATGTTTGATATTTCTAAATAATTCACAGTGATGACATAAGCTGGGGGCGGAAACGGGCGCGAGTGCAAGGTCCCGCCAAACGCTGCTTGCAGCTTTAATTATTATTTATTTTTTTAGGGAATGGTGTAACTAGTAGCTAATGTAACTGATAACTTGTGAAATAAAGTAAAGAGAACTGTGATTACTTTTAAAAGGAGTAAAAAGTAATTTAATTACTCTTAACTAGTAACTTGCCCAACACTGGTTATAATTTAGTATAGGTAATGGTAGGCTACAATAATAATTAAGTACAGCCGGAAATAATAACAATTGCATGTACAATTCAGATCTCCATCAAAAGTGCCCTAAAAGATTAACAGACCTCTGTTATTGTATGATTGATAAATAAAGCTGAGTTGACTCCTCACCAGATATTAAAGATTACAAACACATAAAACACAAGGATTACTGTGAGGACAGATTAAAAATATAAAACTGAACATGTATAAATATATAAAAATGTACAAAAACAAACAATAAGAACTCAATCAATCAATTCTATTTATAAAGCCCAATATCACAAATCACAATTTGCCTCACAGGGCTTTACAGCATACGACATCCCTCTGTCCTTATGACCCTCACAGCTGATCAGGAAAAACTCCCCAAAAAACCCTTTAACGGGGAAAAAAAACAGTAGAAACCTCAGGAAGAGCAACTGAGGAGGGATCCCTCTTCCAGGACGGACAGACGTGCAATAGATGTCGTACAGAACAGATCAGCATGACAAATTAACAGTAATCCACATGACACAATGAGACAGAGAGAGAGAGAGAGAGAGAGAGAGAGAGAGAGAGAGAGAGAGAGAGAGAGAGAGAGAAATAAAAAGTCAGAGGGACAAGTATTTTTTTCTTCCCATTTTTAATGGAAATTCCATTCCTCGATCTTCCTTCTCTTTGCAAGCTTCTGTATGAAGTCTTCCACTTCACTAAATTGGTAACAGAGAACACAATGATTGCCAAGTTGATATTTTACTTCAGATTGCATTTGAAAATGTAATTATCCACACTTTTCTTTGATCATAAACTGGACCAGAGAGATATTATACTTACCAGTAACTCCTCAAAAAAGGTTTGGAAACGTTATTTCAGTCAGTTATTTCTCCCCTTTAATTATACTAATTGGTGTTGTATTTTATATTGTTGAAAACAACTTGTAAGGATCATGCATTAGTGGAATGAGCAACACAGCTAAACATGTGGTTAACGCCCCAAAACAATGTGCCAAAATCCCCTGCAACATTCTCCTGTTAGTATTCACTCTTGTTCTGAGCTTCAAGTGCTGCTTGAAGCTTTGCAGCATCTGGTACGATGGCGCAAGGAACCAGATGCTGCAAAAAAAAAATGCTGCCAGAAAAATCAGTAAAGATCCCAGCCACCCTAATAACTGCTGTTTCAGCCTGCTGAGGTCACAGCAGGCAGCACAGAGAGGATCAGGAGGAGTTTACACTGAAGACTGATATTTGGGCTTTATAAATAAAATTGAAATTGAAATTGAATATTCTACTAAATGGCATCAATATAAAAGATAACAAATGCAATAACAGACTGTTTAGACATATGATACACTGCCCTACAACTTATCGTAGTAATAATTATTGGAATAATCAGTTTGTTAACATTAATTGGAAATTGGTGTGGACTCACTATAAAAATATCTGATTAATAATAAAATCAGTGAAGTTCATTTTAAAATGATACATTTAATTTATCCGACAAACCACTTTATTAAAAAGTACAGACCTGATCTTTCTGATTCCTGTGTATTGTGTAACACTGACACAGAAACAATTGTACATTTATTTTATGAATGTATTTATGTTAAATTCTTTTGGATAGATGTTGAATATGTGTTTGAATCTTTATGTGGGATTAAGATTAATCTGCAAAAAAGGGATGTTTTATTTTATTTTGAGAAAAAGAATATGGACAGAAATCATGTTTTGTTTTGTTTTTTTTTTATACTAAACCTTCTTATCTTATATGGAAAGTTTTATGTACATAAATGCAAATGGACTGAAAGGCTACCCAATATCCACCAGTTTAAGAATGAAATGAAACTGTATTTTGAAACCTCATTTTGAATTGAATGTATGTATGTACCCCTGATTCTGTTTATCTTTGTTTATTTCTGTCAATGTTCAAACTGAAGAATTGAAATAAAGTTTATTGAGAAAAAAAAAGGAGGAGCTTCTACCCTCAGGCCACAAGGTTACTGAATAATGATGCTGCCCCACAGACATCTATTATCATTATTACTGCACTGTTTTAAATATACAGACTAATGGAACTGATGATTGATCATTTAAATAAACTGAGTAAGATAAGATAATTCTTTATTCGTCCCACAGTGAGGGAACTTGCAGCAGCAAAGGGACGGAGAGCAAACAGGAAGCGTCAGTGGAAATAAATAAAATCCAAAATATAAATTCGTAAAGTAAGTAAACTGTACAAAACCAAAGAGCAGCATAACGAGCAAACAGAATAAAAACACAAAGCAATATAATACGGACACATCAAAAGGAGCAGGATGTAATAAAGAGACAGACTGAATGGCTGATTTTACATTATTGACCGATGGAAGTGAAGACACTGCACAGTTTATCAATACTGATATTACTCCTGTACTGTAAGCAGTAGAAAATAAAAGCAGAATATAATAATATAATGCTGATCACTGCATGTATGAGGTGTCCATATTTCACAGTTAGTAAATATATACAATAGATATGGCACATGAGTGAAGGCTGGTTGTCCATAGTGTTCATATGTGTGGTCTGCTGGGAGCAGTGTTGGTGGTACAGGCTGACGGCAGCAGGAAGGAAGGACATGTGGTATGTCAGCTGGTGAAGCAGCCTGTCACTGAAGGAGCTGCTCAGTGCTGTCACAGTGTCCTGCATGGGGTGGGACATGTTGTCCATAAGGGACAATAGCTTGGCTCCACCTCCAGCGGGTCGAGGGAGCGTCCCAGGACAGACCTGGCCTTCTTTATCTAGCTTCGCGTCACCAGGCTCTTCAAGCTAAGAGCCTGGTGACGCGAGTGTCTATTCACTCTGAATTTTGTCTGGATTCTGGTTCCGGTCTAGGGAGCGGATGCGGTATTCACCAAATTCTCCAAACTAAAAGTGTTCACCATAGTAAAACTTTAAATTCTGGCGCACCATCGATTTGGGGTGATGAGGAGTGTAAGAAATTCCATTAACTTAATGGCGTGGGGCTTTTCTTGTAAATTATATTCTTTAAATTAAAAGTTTCACCGCATTTTTATTAGCTTGGTGCTTTTATTTTTACGGAAAGGCACATCCATCAAATTCCGGATCCTGTCTCTCTCACCCTGGTTCAGTTTCCTTACCAAAACAGCCACTAACAGCCCCAGACTATTCTTTATCAGTCTGTTGTTAACGCAGCGTTTGTCTGTGACAGCTGTCTTTTCAGACTGTCATAAGAGCGCTACACTTTTCTACCAGTAGAGGGCGCTAGAGAGGTGCTGTGGATTTCTGACATGATGATGTGAAGGTGACTCTAAATTGTCCGTAGGTGTGAATGTGAGTGTGAATGGTTGTCTGTCTCTATGTGTCAGCCCTGTGATAGTCTGGCGACCTGTCCAGGGTGAACCCAATCACAGCTGGGATAGGCTCCGCCCCCCACAACCCTGAACAGGATAACCAGTTACAGATAACAAATGGATGATGTGAAGAGTTAAGACAAAGCTTCCCCCAAACCTTTTAACGTCAGTCAGTGACTGACAGGTGAACAATGTAATGACAAGAATCTGTTATTTAGAGAATTTCTGCAGAACATTTAACAAACACACACGCTGGAGTTTTGTGAATGAGTTCTTCCTCCCTTCTGTGCAGCCATTAGTTTCAGCTCATCACCATATGAATCAGCTTGTAGAGACACGAACCCTGCATTTAATCTGTCAGTCAACGAGTCTTCATTCACTCTCACACTCTCTGCATTGCCTCAAAGACTGAACCTCTGACAGTGAAGACAGACTGATGCATTATCGTCTCTGCTGCAGGTTCAAGTCTCTGCACGCATGTTGGGGTTTTTTGAAAAGAGACGGAGGATTTCCATCCAACCAGGAAGTTCCTCCTGCGTTCACACCTTTTATGGTCTTTGTGTTGTCACATGTTAATCAGTTTCACAGTGAGTGTGTGGTTTGTCAGACTGACACTCCTCCAGCTGCCTGAACAGGCCTGAACCAGCCGGAGAATGTGGACGATGTCTGTGCTGCCTGGCTGCAGGGCACAGGGCAGTGATCACAGGTAACCAGCAAGCTGAGGCAAACTGGTGCTGTGACTTCACTGCGCTCCAGTCCTACATGTCTGCATCCTGCAGCGGGACGGCAACTTTGAAAATAAGTAAAACTGCTGCGGTCAGATTTTAACTTTGGTAAGAAAAACAAAAACTGGCAGTAAGATTTTGTCATTTTCATTGTGAAGAATTCTAATTTTAGGTACTTTAAATACTTATACTTTGTTTTTTGTGGTGACATTTAAAACCCTGACAGTGCACCCAAGTCCCCAAATCTCCTCCCAGCTCTTAACATATCAGGATGTGGGCTTTGTGTATCCTCAGTGGTGAGAGACGCACTCAGATACTCAGGTAAAAGCAGAGATATCACACTTTACAAATATTTCAGTACAAATAAAAGTTCTGCCTCAAAAATTCAAAGTATTATCACAAAATGTTCTCAAACTATCAAAAGCACACATTTTAATATTAAGGATGCACTAACATGGAGGCAGCATTTTAAGTCTGTAGCAGCTCAAGATGAGGTCATCTGGAAGAATATCTGATAAATTCAACATATTTTTTTGTGTTAAATCTTTAGGCCAGGCATTTGTATCGCAAATTCAATACACCAGGGTGATTCAGTGTTTTACAGAGCAATAAAATATAAAACATAATAAAGAATACAGATTTACAGTAAAAGAGTGGAGTGGGATTTATACTTCTGCATCAAACTGACGCGGTCGCCGGACGCACACCTCCAGAGATGTAACTGCACGTCACAGTGACGCAGACCTCCTGTCTGTCTCTGTAAGCTGAAACCATTTCCCTCAGTGGAAACTTTGATTTACTTTAATTTCACAGATAAGAAACAATAAATTGTGAAGACAATAAAGCCTCCACACACTGTGTGTGATTTATCCTGGCTGAAATATGAGCAGAGCAAATCTCTGCTAGCTGCTAGGCTAATTTATACAATGTAAAATGCCATAGGCTTGTGCTAATAACGTTAGCATGTTGTATTTGTGGGGAAATGTGTCCAGATAAAGACAAGTGTTTGTCTGTGAATGCTGCGAGTTATAGTGAAGCTGATTTGTGTTTGACAGTCTCTATTAAGCCATGTTTAATGTGTGTTTAATGTGTGTTTTTACTGTGTGTTTAACATGTGTTTACTGTGTGTTTAATGTATTTAACGTGTGTTTACTGTAGGTGGGTTTCCATCCACCTATTTTTATTCACATTTTCAACAATTGTGAAAAAAAAAAAAAAAAACTTGAATGGAAACACCAGAAATTCGAAAAAAGGCCGAAATATCGCAATAAAGTTTTTACACTTGGAAGGAGGTGGAAAAGTCAGTGTATCGACATTAGGAAAATGCGAATAAACAATAACGTAGGCTACTGAATCCTACTTCTACTTCACACACACACCTGTGTGAACTTAGAGAGAGGTAATTGCTCCAGTGTCAGGTGAGTGTATTTCACAACTTACCTGAACAGACTGGATGTGTTGAATACCGCTGCATCATGTGCACTGCTTGGTGTACCAACACAGACAACACGGCATTATTACGCTACGCTGACAACGCTGATATAAGTGTGATGAGAGCTCTCGCAATAGCCAAGAAGTTCCAAAGGAATCTCTCCATCTTGTCGTAGTCATGGATGTGCCGGTAATCGTTTACATCAGTTGTGGACATGAGACACTCTCAATGACGTCATCTCACAGCGCCCTCTTCTTCTACGGGTGTTCTTTTGCATTTTTATTTTTCATGAGAAGGAGGAAGCCACCTTCTGCTCGACCTGTTGACTCCCAATACTCGCAAAACAATAATGAATGGAAACGTGCATAAATTCACATTTTCTTTTGCGCATTTTCACAAAATTCGCTTAAAATTTGCGATACATTTGGATGGAAACCCACCTTGTGTGTTTAACATGTGTTTAATGTATTTAACATGTGTTTAACATGTATTTTTTGCCTTTAATTGATAGGATAGTGAAGTGTGAAAGGGAGAGAGAGAGGGAGTGACATGCAGCAAAGGGCCACAGGCTGGAGTCGAACTCGGGCCACTGCGGCAACAGCTTTGTACATGGGGCGCCTGCTCTACCACTAAGCCACCGACGCCCCTTAAAAAATAGTGTTTAACGTATGTTTAACATGTGATTAATGTGTGTTTAACGTGTGTTTTGAATCAACTAAACTTCACAACACTTCAGAGAAACACCACCGCCCACTCATGTTTTGGAGGTGTAACTGCAGAGTCACCACACAAGTACAAACACTCATAACCATGTAGGCTAAGGCGTAGGCTCTGCATAGACGAACAACGAGAAAAGATGTAAAACGTAAAAGTAATTATTAAATTATTTACTTTTTAAAAAAAAAAAAAAAAAAAAAGAATCACCATTAAAAACAGCAAAAGTTCAGAACAGGAGGCTCAAAGATAAAAAGGTTTATTTAAAATGATTTGAATCGAGTTTAAAGATAAGGTTGCAGTCATTATAAAGAGCAGCAGGCAGCGTAAAACGGGAATGTGCTCAGGGCTGTCTAACAACATGTTTAGTTCTGACTCTTGGGACGGTGAGTAGGCCGGCGTCAGATGTCCTCAGGGTCCTGGAAGGTTCATATGTCACAAGCATGTCAGGGATAAATTTGGGCGCTGAGCCACAGAGTGATTTATACACAAGCAGCAGGACTTTGAAATCAGTTCTCTGAGTGACAGGAAACCAGTGTAAGGATTTTAGAACTGGGGTGACATGCAGCAAAGGGCTGCCGCGAGGACACAGCCTTTGTATATGGGGTACCTGCTCTACCAGGTGAGCTGGTGGGCGCCTCATCTTTCTTAGGGTTTGTCAGGATCCTAACAGCGGCAGTCTGAATAAGATGAAGTTGCCGAACTGTGGGGGAAAAAAAATCGATAGACTGGAGCATCACAATATTTTAGTGTGGCAATAATGAATCGTCACACAGACGGCAAATTTGCAACGGCAAATTTTTGTTATAAAAATGATCAATATTACAAATTAAACTTTAGTTGTTGTTTTGGGTTTTTTTTGAGTCCACTAGATACATTTTGCTGCTGCTGCAAAAATGTCTGAAGCGAGATAAACAGACCAAAAACTTAATCTCATTAGATAAGACAGATGTTGACAAAGTTTTCCTTTTGGGACAAAATTTGTAGTTGAAAAAAAGGTAATAAATGACATTTTGTTTCATCACAATACTCAGATTATTGCAACATATTTAAAATCGCAGTAATATTGTTCCGTGACTTAAGAACTGAGAAATCGTATCGTGGATCCTCACGTTATTCCCACCCCTCCCACTGCAGTAATTTAACCTACTGGAAATAAAGGTGTGGGTGATGCATCGTTTGTATCAACATATTTTATGAGTAAAATCAGAACCTAAGAAGAGCTCCTGTCCATGAACCCTTCAGGTAAAAGTCATGGAAATGTTTAAGTTGTCTGTAGGACTGAAGTACAGCCGGACGTCTCTGCAGCAGCAGGTGTGTCATGTGGTGGAGTTTCAGCTGCAGTTCAGTCCATATAAGGACAGCGACAGCAGCAGCAGCGGCAGCGACAGCAGCATGTGTTTGACAAAATACTCAAATACAAGTTCAACTCAGACTTTCAGTTCTCAAAGTGCAAAACAAGAATCTACAGCAAAACTCAGCTCAAATTCAAACATTGAAATATTCATGGCCTCCAGAGTTACTTTAGGTCACTTATGAGCAGCATTTTAATCTTATATACTTTTATATAACTAAAAGCACATTTTGACACGTTCAACGTCCGACAGAGCCTTATAACGTCTCTGCTTCCTGCGTCCTTCAGGTAAATGTTGAATGGAAGGTTAAACTCTCCTGATCTGCAAAGTTCAGCAGGTCCTCAGTGAATCGAACTTCCTGTGCAGCAGCAGGTGTGTCATTTGGTGGAATTTATGCTCAAGTTAAGTCCTTACAAGGACAAGATGGGGAGAAGCTTCAGTCTGATACGCAGGGGGCGTGGTCACACCTGGCGAGGACCACCCCTACAGATAACTGTAAAGTCGACTCAGGCAACACCCTGGAATCCTGCGCTATGTTTGGCTGAGCTGGAAGTCAAATAAGGAAAAAGATTTTGAGGTTCCTGTCTGCAGAATTCAGTGGAAGAGGAGTGTGCGTTCATGTCTGAGCAGGTTCAGGGTGTGGACACAATAACAGGAACGCCTCTGCAACATAAAGCTGCAGCTGACTTTGTTACATTATAAAGCACAGCTGGATGGTAATGGCCCCGTACTGCACTGTGAAAATATATCACCTCTCATACAACTAAACCAGACTGAGGAGATGAGTAGGTCATTATTGAGCAGGAAGATGAGGTCAAAGAAAAGAAGATGGGAGAACATATGACGGCCGGAGAGAGGGTGGAAGAAAAGACAAAACTAAAGGAGGGAAAATAGGTCAGCTCAGGGTTCCCACACATTTCACCACTCTTCAAAAACCCATAATAAAACATGTTTTGTGTTTTCTTTTTTAAACATATCAGATCCAAACTCTATTCTGAAATAACTTCAGTGAGCTGACAAACATGAAGGAGACAGAGCGCAGGGAGGAAATGAAGACACGTACATGATGATGAACAAAATGTATCTACGCATATTAGAGCTACAGAAAATAAATCTGCCGTTATGTTACATCACATGGAGGGTTATCCACCAAATATTACTGTAACAATTTCATTACACAGAATGAAATTCCAAGACTTTTCCAGAACTTTAAATGATTTTTACTAATTCAGTGACTCCTCCAGGCCTGGAAAATGTGCTTGTGAAATTCCAGGACTTCTCCAGGTTTGACTGTGGGAACCAGCTCGATAGAGAGGTTAAAATATAAGAAAGACATGACCAGCACACAGACAAAAAGCTGAAGGCAAGAAGGAGGGCGAAGAACGAAGGAGGCAACAGTTAGATCAGGGGCCCGATGAATCTATCAGGGGCCCGATGAATCTATCAGGGGCCCGATGACCCCCCAGTGATCAGTGTTGCACAGTAGTGTCACTACAAGCAGCGACATCACTAACTTAACTCCATTCTTCAGTAGCATGGTGGAGATCGTCAATACATGATCGTCCCACACTGAAAGATAAAATGTACCGTCTCTTACTGATTCAATGCTGGACACAGTTTGTCCCGTATTTCCGTGCACATCCTGCTCTACTGCAGAAACTATGTCTTCACATGCTTGGAAAGACACAAGAAACATAAAACTAAAAGAATTTCATGAGACATAGCAGAGACATATAAATCGCAACGGACAGTTTTTTCAAATACTTCTCAAATGTTTTAATAATATATTTCTGACATTTTATCAACATTTTGTAGCCATTTTCAAACCATTTTTTCATACAATTTCTAAATATTTTTCAGACATTTTCTTAACATTTTTTTCCTGGACAATTTCTAAATATTTTTCAGACATTTTCTTAACATTTTTTTCCTGGACAATTTATTAATATTTTTCAGACATTTTATTAACATTTTTTTCCTGGACAATTCATTAATATTTTTCAGACATTTTATTAACATTTTGTTTTATTAACATTTTTTCGGACAATTCATTAATATTTTTCTGACATTTTATCAACATTTTTTTTTAACATTTTAATAACATTTTTTTCTGACATTTTAATAATATATTTTGATCATTTTATCAATGTTTTTTGGACATTTCTTTTAACATTTTTTTCCTGAGAATTTATTAATATTTTTCTGAAATTTTAATAATAAAATTCTGACGTTATATCAACATTTTTACAGACATTTTTAAACATTTTTTCGAACATAACATTAACATTTTTTCGGACAATTTAATAATACATGTCTTTCATACATTTTTTTTTTTTTTTTTTTAAATTTCCAGACATTTTATGAATTTCATTAATCTGACGCTCTATGTTGAGCCTCACAGTTGGAGCAGTAATAAGCTGTGCAGCATCCTTGTGCACTCAGTATGTGAAGCTGTTGCATCGTAGGCGCTGTCATCGTACAGTCTGCAGACATCAAACCTGATGTCATACCCAAGATTATCAGATCTGTGTCTCACAGTGTAGCTGCACTAAACTTATAAGATTGCTAACATCTCAGTCTGTAGGAGCGGAGTATTATCACAGTGTGGTATTAGTGCCATTACTGTAAATAGACAGTAGACAGAAGTAGCTGTAGTAAAACTACAATATTAAAAATGTTCTAAAAAATCAAACAGAACAATGTGAGAATGTTTTTAGGGGTCATGAGAACAAAAGGTTCAGAGGATGAAGAAAAGGAGGATGATGAAGGACTGCACCGAGCAGTTAGCTGATGTCTGAGGGGAAGTGGATAAAGTAGAGGCTGCTCGTAAAAAGGTGACAATTAGGCAGCTGCTCTGAATTCCACAGTGACACAACAACAGTCTCATTTCTGCTGAAAACTACTGTTTACATCCAAGACTGGCGACTGAGGCCGAGTTTACCCCCGAGGACGAGAAATCTAAAATCTCGCTGAGTTCTTAAAAAGTTGTCAATCAAAAGACTAAAAGAATTTATTCCATTCATGTTCTCAGCTCTGCTCATCAAGCACTGGAGCTTCATCAGTGGACCTACACGTCAAAACATGATGCTCCAGTTATCTTCCTGTGTCCGTTTGGATGTTCAGGGATGGCGTGTCAATTTACGCTCGTTACTTGCATTTTGTCTTTCCAAATCACACTTGTGTTTTCACAGGAAGTGTGCAGTCTCTGCTCATTAGATTCATGCGGGCTCTATTCAAAACAAACAAACTTTCATTGCTGTTGTGTTTAGGTTTACTGAGGTTTGGCCAACAAAGGCACATGGTCAGGTTGAGAAGAAAAACATCATGGTTTGGCTCAACTTTGTTGTTGGACGCATCCACCACCCCTCCTGCCTGCTCTCCTTGGACTTCCACCCCCTCAACATTCATGGTTATCGCACCGCATTTTCCCCTGACGTCGCCAGGTGCACTTAAACATTACCTGTGACAGGCTGCATGCTGTGCTGTGATGACTTCTTAGGAGACCAGGTTGAATAAGGACAAGGTGAAGACCTGAACACAAGATATGTTCACAGAGCCATCACTCTCTGCTACACAGCCTCCTCCTGATGTAGACAGGTGTACACAGCCAGAGCTGAAGAACAATAGAGAAGAGTCAGGGTGAAGAAAACTGATTTTTTAAGAAGCCTTTTAAGTATGACTGTTAATAATAATAATAATAATAATAATAATAATAATAATACAAACAAAGAATTGTATAAATATCAGTAAACTCATCTTTAATCAACATCCACAGAAAATAACTTGTCATAAATTCATCAAAATCTCAGTCTCTCATTTCACACACACTTTCTGCAGTTATTCAGTTGAATTAAAATATATTTACAAAGCCTAATATCACAAGTCACAGTTTGCCTCAGAGGCTTTACAGCATACAACACCCCTCTGTCCTTTGGAGCCTCACAGTGTAGAAGGAAAAACTCCCCACTGTTTGGGTTAAGTGTGCACTTTGAGTTATTGTGTACTGTTGTTGCTGTGCATTAAACATAATATGAAATATCCAGAAAATGGCGCTTAGTCAGGGGTCTTCAGTTTACTCAGTGAGATAAAAGGAGTCTCTTAAGGTAAAAGGTCGGTCTAGACTAAGAACTCTAGACAGAACTTCCTTGATCTCACTCAGAAGGAAACTATGAAGGAAGAACAGGAAATGACGTCAGTGACTGTGTTTGAATTCCTTATTGGAACTGGACTTTGGCGCCACTCGTATTTATCTAAATGTGAGCGTTTGTTTTCCTCTTGGTCTCCAAACAGGTCACAGATCTGTCTGTCAGCTGCATGTAACTCAGCTCAGGTCCCTGTTTTCTCTGAGCTACGTCACGATATATAAACAGCTGCAGGATCTGGACTTCCTGAATCCTGAACGAGGACACTGACACAGACCGCACCTCTGATGTTACATCATCAGCTCCACCATCTATATTTCATTTCTGCACTATAGTTAATGTCATATCATATTTGCATTTTATCTCATCTTGACATGTCGTTTCTTTTTTATTTGTTCGGCCGAGGAGAGACAATGCAAAAATGGTTTGTTTATTTAAGACATCACAAAAGGGTGAGAGAGATAAAGAGTGAGAGTTTTCCTTTTAGAGTGCACAGATGTCTGAAACAAACACTGATCTCAGCCTGTGAATCTTTTTGTGGCTCTCTGACACAGTCACATTAGTGTGCAGGCGTCTCCTCTGAAACACACACACGACCAAACGCAAGATCCACCCCAGGCTTACCCCATGCACATATAGTATGTAAATTATTAGTAGTAAATTACTCCACTCAAAAGTATTTTGTTACAAATTACATTTGCTTTTTATCGGCCTTATCAAATACAAATTACTCAAATGTAACTGAAATACGTATTTTAAATACAAGTAATAGAAATACTGCCCATCCCTGCTGTTCCTGAGATATGACGTTAAAACATGATGATGTCACAGTCAAGCTGACCTGTTTTGTCATAATTAGTGTATGAATTCTTGAGTTATGGCCAAAAACATGCTTTGTAAGGTCACACTGACCTTTGACCTTCAACCACTACATTCTTCACAGTGTGTTCTTCAGTACAGGAGGGCGGTTGTGCCAAATTTACATTCCCATTAAAGAGTTCTTGAGCTATCACATTCACGAGAATGGGACGGATGGACAGACAACACATAAACATAATGTCTCCAGCTCTATCACCGGCACAGAGGCACAATAAAATCGTTTTAAAAAGTCCAGTTTTGGCCTCAGCTTTTTTAACAGATTTTTTAAAATGCACATTAAAAGAAAGGGTTTTTTTGCCCAATACGTTGGCCCTCGCTAAGCAGCCCTCAGATACAAGTTTTCATTCTTAAAAGAAATGAAATACTCAAAAATAAAATATTCTTGGTAAAAAACATACCAGCATGCTCAAAATGTTATTTAAATTTTCACACCAGGAAGAAACAGCAGCTGTCTTTCTAGTGTCACAAGAATTAGAAGAGAAAATCTGAAGAGAATAAAACCAGGTGAATCCTGCAGAGCGGTTAAAAGCTTCAGTCAGAATGGAAAAACAGAAGAAGCCTCGTGGCTTTGTGCTGGAAAATGATTATGATCACTATTGTTGGACTGACAGTCATCAGGTGGACACATGGATGGATTACTTAACAGGCCTACCAGGCACAGGCCCAGGGGCCCAAAGTTTCAGGGGCCACCCTGGCCCTCACTGGCAACATGCCACTCAAATAAACAAAGAAGTCCCTACCAGGAGGAGACTCAAAATGACCACAGACAGACCACAGAGAGATGCAAAGGAACTGCAAAGAGACACAAAAGTACTTCAATTGGGCACAAAATTAGCTCAAAGGGATTCAAACAATTATATATATATATATATATATATATATATATATATATATATTTATCAAGGATAGACCGATATATCAGGCCGATATTTGAGTTTTTTTTACTTGTATCAGCATTGGCCGATACACGCGTGGGTTCGCGGATTTATTTTTCCCTGGCACTTTTTTTCATTTGAAAGTATGTGGTTAAGTTGAACAAAGCTGTTGAATCCTACTGTGTACAGTAATTGTTGTTTTATTTATGCTTCAGCGTAAATATTTGTTTATTTTATAAAGACATTACTGGAAGATTTAAGAGCAATGAACTCTTTTTTTTATTTGAATGTATAGTAATAATAATAATAATAATAATATTCTACCTGTTCTACCTCAACTTTCCATCTTGTTTTAGTATTTTTTACTGTTCAATAAATGTTTCTTATTTTAAACTTGAGACCTGTAATATTTGTTATCATTGTGTCATTTTTTTGATGTAAATTGAGGGAGCAAAAGCAGTATCGGCCCCAAATATCGGCTCAAGAAAATCGGCAGTCCATAATCGGTCATCGGCTAAGGGTGACGGAAAAAAATCGGTATCGGCATCGGCCCTAAAAAAATCCATATCGGTCTATCCCTACATATATATATATATAAAAAGATACATACTAAGAGACACAGAACCACAAAATGATGCAAAACAACTACAGAGACACAAAATCACCTCCATATGACAAAAAAAGAAGAAATCGCTCAAAGATACTCAAACGATTACAAAAAGACCACAGACAGATGCAACCCAAGTGCAGGGAAACAAAATACCTCCATATGACTCAAACACCACAGAGACACATTCGCTCAAAGACTACAAAAATCACAAAAGACCATAAGAAATGTGAAGCAACTGCAAGAAACAACATAACTACAAAAACAGGGGAAAAAACAAGACAAAATCAACACAGAACAACCACACACAGAGTCTGTGTGTCTTGCTCCCACGTAGGAGAGGTGGTGGGGCCCTTTGTATTTCTGTGCCCGGGGCCCCGTTTCTCCTAACCCGCCAATGGGTGGACACAAAAACACAAAGACTCCTAATGAATCTTCATTTTGCTCTGTGACTGCTGGGTGTGTAGAGCTGAAATACAGTCACTTATTGACGGTTTAATATGAGTACAGACTGAGGAACGCTGACAAGATTTAAATTAGAGATTTAGAAGAAGATGTTACAGAGAGTGTCACAGGTTTTCAGCTGAAATTAAAAGGCTCTCTTTATTTGTGGAGGATTTGTCTAATTACAAGTGGCATATGTGACATGTTGGATCCATTCTGACACCATCTGTAACCTCCACCTTCTCAGAGTCAGTTTGACCCTGTGTGTGAACACAATCCTCCTCAGCATCCACACAGCAGAGCAGGAATCCTCAGCATGATTCAAACAGGTGATGCAACAGAATCAGACATGCAGACGGAGCTCTCTGCAGACCAGCAACTCTCTTTGTGCTTCAACATGTTCTGCCAGCAGCTGGTGTTTGTGTTTCATTTCAATGTGTGTAAAGTGTTTTGGTGTGTGAGCAGCTCGGCCTTCACCTGCACAGAGACGCTCTCAGTCTCTACTCACCCTCCTTCCGGTCCGACGGCCCAATCACAGAGCTGCTCCGGGACAATCCAACTGACCCTGAGGGCTTTTTCTTTTCTTTTGGAAACTTTTTATCCCGCGTGCTCCCACCACCGTGACAGATGCCTGCTCCAGCCAATCACGACACGAGCCGAGGGAACCTGAAAGATCCTGCTCACCTGGACCAATGAGAGCGCCAGCTGAAGGAAAGTTACCTTTTATGGACATCACGTCGAGTCCCGCGAGCGTGGATAAAGCCACTGCGGTTTAGCTCGCGCTGCCGCATCCACGAAGCACAGCTGGGGCAGAGACACATCCGCGAGACTTCCCTGATAGACGCACTCGACACTCACCTGCACAGGTAAGACCCGGCGCTCTGACGGGAAATATCTCAGCTCAGCGGTGCAGAGTTTGATTTATCCTGGAAAACTTTAAATCAGTTTTCAGCCCTTTGAAAGTGAGAGGAACAATCTGACGTCATGCACAGAACATGTGATATCATGTAAAGTTGTTTGTCTAAATATCGATTCGTGCAAAGATGAAACTTTCTGGCGTCACCCTCTTAAAGAGGTTACTGTAATCTGATTGGATCTCTGCAAGTATGAGGATGTTGGCTGTCAGTCATCATCTCCCACCAGCTGAACCTGCAGTTTAAAAGGCAAATTCTAATAAATTACAACCATGTCTCAAGGCAGGAACTGTGGAGACACTGGAGAATGAAATAAATCAGTAATGTTAACAGGAGACAGCAGCAGAGATCAGGGCTGATGAAGAAGACAAATATATAGAAGGAAACGATCTTAATGAAATTCTTTTAAGGATGCTTTTCTTTTGTTTAAATGCTGCAAATCCTTCCATAGTGCTGTTATTGAAGCCTTTTATGTTCTGCAAAGAGCTGCTAAAGACACTAATCAGACCTCCAGGGCTTGTTAATATTTTTAATTTGAGTTGTGTAACTGTTTCAGTGAATGAGCAGATGTGTCAGCTGTGTGTGAATGTCCTGAGGGAAGGGCTGCTCCTCTCTGCATCTCACACTTCCTGTCTCAGACACTCAAGAAAATAAAACCCCATGAATCATCATAACTTTATTATAAATTTTTCGCTCAGTAACAGACCGCAGTAAAATGTGTCTCATCTTACAGTAGGTCATTATAAAGAGTGCAGCTTAAGTGTAAAGACATGTTGCGTCATGAAGAGGCTGCAGAGTCTGCGGGGTTTGCTTAACAGGAGTGGTTTCTGTTCTGCCTCAACTTGTTCTGAAAATGTCCCTGAGGCAACGGCGCTAAAAAAGGTCACAAGTTAAACTCATCAGGTTGGACAATTTGCGCCACGCCCAAACAAACAACTGTCAATTTAGTGAGCGCTGCAGGAAGATGTGCAGACAGTTAGACTAGACTCTGTGCAGCCACAGAAACATGCAGAGTAAATATAGTATGTGCATCCACATATCAAAGTCTTTAAATCACTACTGAGGAGTTCCATACAACTCATCACGCTTGAAAGTGTTGCATATGGAAGCGAATCGTGACTAATATTTAAATTAAAATGTATTTGCAGAAATGCTTTTTCATTTTAAGAATGTGGCTGCATTGTTTGACTCAAAAATAAAATTAATCATCAATCATCCTATTTGCATTTTAATTTTCTTCTTCAAGACAGCTCATTCTTTTACTTAATTAAAATGAAAAAGAAAAAGTCATTTGAGATTTAATTTTCAAAATATGCCCCAGCAAATAGATTCCAAAATTCCAAAATTCCAAAATTCAAAATTCAAGAGCAGCTCCTGACGTCACTCTCCTGCGCCGCTCAGATTGCCAAATCATTTTCGAATTATGGTCACTATTTTGCAGGGCAGACCACGAAAATGAAATAGCAATGTCTTCTTTGTTTTCTTTTTGATTATGGCATAAAATGTGCAGTCTTGAAGAAGAAAATGCAAATGCAATAGGTTGATTGATGATTGATTTTATTCATGAGTGAAATAATGCAGCCACATTCTTAAAATGAAAAAGCATTTCTGTAAATGCATTTTAATTTTCAAATTTTACATTTCATACTGAATTTTGGTATCTATTTGCTGAGGCATATTTTGAAAATTAAATCTCAAATGACTTTTTCTTTTTCATTTTAATTAAGTAAAAGAATGAGCAGTCTTGAAGAAGAAAATTAAAATGCAAATAGGATGATTGATGATTAATTTTATTTATGAGTCAAATAATGCAGCCACATTCTTAAAATGAAAAAGCATTTCTGCAAATACATTTTAATTTAAATATTAGTCACGATTCGCTTCCATAGTTGCATCACTGACGTGCACTCCTGATTCTGTAACAGTGGAATGAGCTGTCAGGGAAAGATTACATAACCTCACTGCTTATTTCTGACTCATTTTCTCTTACTCTAAATAATACTGTTCCAAAGTTGTTGAGGAAAAATTCTTACATTCAGTTTTTAGGTTTTCACAGCCACCACAGGCGTCTGATCAAGGATGACAGAGACTCTTGTGATCTTTTCAAATGTTTATTTCTCTATAAATACTCATAGGAACGAAGTGTGGGAAATAATTTAAAGAGGTAATCAAGTTATAAGAGTAAAAACTAGTCTGCCACATCACAGTACCCTAAAGCCCAACAGAAGGCACGCAGTGACCACAGATGGCAGCCATTACACTTCATTAGTGATAGATGGGGACAGTCATCTATTGCAATACTCTTCTTCTGCACCATAGAATATCTTGACAAGCTATACTTGTGAATAACAAATATCAAGTAACATCTCTGTGTTTAAATGGACAGAGCAAAAGCCATATATTCTTAATGAGACCCGTCTGGTCTGAATAAGCACGGTGCACCATCAGCATCTGAACTTTATTCTTTATTCAGATTCCCATTAGCTGCCACTGAGGCAGCAACTACTCTTCCTGGGGTCCACACACACAACTAAACATAAAAAGATCTGTTTCATAGAACAGTAAGAAAACATTCAAGACCAGTAAATATCAATTACAAAACTAAACATAGCAAATTGCATTTAATCTTCTAGTTAAGTTTGGTTCACGTTGGGATTATTGTGTGTTTTTTAAGTAGCTCATTACAACTCTCCTTACTGGGGGCTTCAGTCTTCATATTTGCTCGATGCAGTACAGATCTGCATACCGCATCTGTTCTGGGTTTTTACTTAATTAAATAACCACTAGTGACCTGGTAGTTTGGAAATATTAAGAATATACATTCAGAGAAATTCACAGTGCGATCTACAGATGGTAGTATATCCTTACAGTTTATACATAAATGAATAAATGAACGATGACTCACTTTGAATCACGCTCACTCTGCACCATCCATCTCAAAAGAACCAAGGAGCCACATTAAGCATCCCTCATGTTTTATTTTTCGCACTAGCACTGTTTTTTCAAATGTTCCCAATGAAGAGAGGGGGCATTTGGCCGAACGCACCAGCCTAGAGATAAAGTGCCGCGCCCAGCATGTTTTTCAGAGCGCTTCAGCTTTTTTTTTTCTCAGCTGCTCCGAGTGCTTTTAGTTGAAATGTTGTCACTGCTGCTCCTTTAGCTACTGTCTATCCTGAGCTGTGCAAAACTATAACAAGCTGCAGTACACATTGTAAGCTTGTTGTTAACTGTGTAGTCAACTCTTTAATGTAGTATTACATTAGCTACGTAGCTAAAATATTGTTGTCATAGAAACAAAACCTAGGCGGAGTGCAGCATATAAAAGAAAAGGGAAAAAAAAGGCACCAGGACCTTTGATATTGGCTCCATCCATTAGCTCTGCAGTTCTCTCCAAGGCCAGCAGGTGGGGTGAAACCTGCTAACACCTGCCAACATCTGGCTTTTTAATGTTGGGAAAGGTTATAATTGGTATTCACACCTTGATTAAATCACTCTACAGTAGTCACAGGTATTTATTAGCTCTGGCTCTGATCAGCATTGATGGAAACACAACACCTGGGTGAACGCGCCAATTTTAGCCCCTTCAATGGTGAGATGCAATGACGGATCACCACCAAATATTGTCCATCACCGCCCAAGCAGCGCTCAAACATCAATCCAGATTAGTTCGCACTTCTCTTTAGCTTCCTTTACATCTCACCCTTCCACTGAAAGTATCTGACTCTGAATCAGAATCAAACCAAAAGGAGAGTTGGTGTATCGACCTTTCTCACTGGTGCAGCTGAGGCAGCGTAAGAGGATGGTTGACCAACTACCTCTGTGAGCTGCAGTATGTTCTCTCAGAGTTGCTGTTGCTTTTGTCTTGTTTGTGTTCAGTTAATGGGAGCCTTCATGCCATCCTGGCAGGGTGTCATCCTGGCAGGTCCCTCATGACTTGGCTGACAGTAACTTGTTGAGGGGTAGTATGTCTCACATGTTCTTATATCCAACTATGTTAGGTGGTTCAGGGGGAAAAGGTGTTCTGCCTTGTTGGTTGGCATATTTCCAACTGAATTCTTCCAGTTAAGATATGTGGCACTAAACCCAAAGAATCCATTCATCATGCAGGACATCTTGCTGCAAATCTGGTTCCAAAAACCATTAAATTGTTATTGCGGAAATTTCTTGAATTTGTTTCTGTTATTCACAGCCACACTTGTAATCCTTTCAGCTCTTTGTTTCTCCATAAATACACTCAGTGTGGTCAAGAATCACAACAATAAAATAAGTTGTATTTGAATAGGACCTTCAGCACAACTCTGCAGTTCACTTTATCTGCAGCCCAACAGAGAGCACTGTATGACCAAATAGTAGCTAAACTTTTGCATGATCTGCCAAATTGATGCTTTACTGAAATTACATGATTTT
This sequence comes from Epinephelus fuscoguttatus, assembly GCF_011397635.1. Taxonomy (NCBI): domain Eukaryota; kingdom Metazoa; phylum Chordata; class Actinopteri; order Perciformes; family Serranidae; genus Epinephelus; species Epinephelus fuscoguttatus. Next base: position 45,156,562 of record NC_064757.1, on the reverse strand, counting down.
ATTCAGTTTTCGGGGTGTTTAACCAAAAAGATGAATATTACAGAAACAGAGGATGCTAAAAATAAAAAGTGTGAATCTATATTGGGTTATGTAGGAAAAAATAAAGGCAAGTTTATTTATCAAAATGTTTCAGACATGGATGACGACGTCGCTGCCCTCGTTGTTGACAACGGCTCCGGCATGTGCAAAGCCGGTTTCGCCGGAGACGATGCCCCCCGTGCTGTCTTCCCCTCCATCGTCGGTCGCCCCAGACACCAGGTACCAACACCAGCATGAACATCACCTGTGTCACATGACTTATAAAATCTAGCCACCAGGTAAACAAAGGTGTAACAGGTGACTGTAAAGGTGTGACTGTGTGTGTGCAGGGTGTGATGGTGGGAATGGGACAGAAGGACAGCTACGTGGGAGACGAGGCCCAGAGCAAGAGAGGCATCCTGACCCTGAAGTACCCCATCGAGCACGGCATCGTCACCAACTGGGACGACATGGAGAAGGTCAAGATGTTTACATGGTGTACTAGAGTAGAAGTACAATCGAGTAAAAGCAGCTCAGTTGTGCACCTCAAAATTGTACCTTGCACCACAGAAAATATCCCAAAGTAAAAAGCTGCCACCAGCCAGACTTGGATTGTTCTTCATGTATTTGACTACCAGTTCTAAAGCTGCCGCCATTACTGTCAAACTAACGAGCTGTCCTGTCCTGCAGATCTGGCATCACACCTTCTACAACGAGCTCCGTGTTGCACCTGAGGAGCATCCAGTCCTGCTGACTGAGGCTCCACTCAACCCCAAGGCCAACAGGGAGAAGATGACACAGGTGTGTTCACGCTTTGTTCACAATCAGCTGAGACTCTCAACATATTCTGAAACTCATACTGGAGAACAAGCTACAGGGTTTTTGTTTGGTCTCCAGTTGTCCGGGCTTCCACAGTGACACCTGTTGTCTTTTCTCATTGGTCCAGATCATGTTCGAGACCTTCAACACTCCTGCCATGTATGTGGCCATCCAGGCCGTCCTGTCACTGTACGCCTCCGGTCGCACAGGTGGGAACTCAAACATGTCTGAAACATCTTGCAGCATTGAATTTGACAGTTCCTGCTGAAATGTTGGGGTATTCATTCAGTTGTCTGTTCTCCTAGTCTGTGCATCGTCTAGTGGCCATTAGAGGAACTGCAGTCGAACACCTTTCAGTGTTGAATCGTGACGTCTGCTGATCAGAATGACATCAGAAAAGTGTTTTCCTTTTGTAATCTGGTATTTTTTGTCTTCCAGGTATTGTGCTGGACTCTGGTGATGGTGTCAGCCACACTGTGCCCATCTATGAGGGTTACGCACTGCCTCACGCCATCCTCCGTCTGGATCTGGCTGGCAGAGATCTGACCGACTATCTGATGAAGATCCTCACTGAGAGAGCTACAGCTTCACCACCACTGGTACGATTTTTACTCCTAAACTGGTACAGGCCAGAATTATAACCTTGAATCTTGTTTTGTCCATTTTGTAACTCAAATATTTCCACTCTTGAACTCCAGCCGAGCGTGAGATTGTGCGTGACATCAAGGAGAAGCTGTGCTACGTGGCTCTGGACTTTGAGCAGGAGATGCAAACGGCAGCTTCCTCTTCCTCTCTGGAGAAGAGCTACGAGCTTCCTGACGGACAGGTCATCACCATCGGCAACGAGAGGTTCCGCTGCCCTGAGGCGCTCTTCCAGCCTTCATTCCTTGGTGGGTAATGAGTGTTAAAACCGGCTGTATCTATAGACAAACACTGGTGCTGTGGAAACTCCACCCTGTATCACAGTTTCAACGGGTTGAGTTCTTGGTCAGTCCATTGGATGATCTAGTTTTAATTTACTTTTCCTTATTGGAGCAAATTCAGTGAACAGTTTCTACATAGTCAACATCAAGATTCAGAGGGTCCCATCGAACACCAGCCAAATCTTTAATTTTAATCTTAAACATGTCGTTTCGACCCAAATATTTCAATTTTTTGACAAGTTGCTGTCAAGAATTGTTGGATTCTTCTCAGTAAGTGAACAATCCCTGCTGCCATCAGGGTGTCATCACAGCCGTTGCTGGTCTTGTATGAGTTACAAATCCACGCCCAAGTTAAACTGAACACTAAAACCATTGTTCTGTCTGTGTGTTCAGGTATGGAGTCCGCTGGCATCCATGAGACGACCTACAACAGCATCATGAAGTGCGACGTGGACATCCGTAAAGACCTGTACGCCAACACTGTGCTGTCTGGTGGCACCACCATGTACCCCGGCATCGCTGACCGCATGCAGAAGGAGATCACCTCCCTCGCCCCACCCACCATGAAAATCAAGGTAGTTATCTTTTTCATGCTCCACTGCTCCCCTAGTGGACAAACCTGGTCATTCGTTTTTTTAGAGAATCTGATTCATGTTCCACAGAGAAACATTTAGAAACATTCAGTTTCATGTCACATAATCAGCAAAACTTTTCAAAAATTTCTGTTTCAGACAGTAACTTGTACAAATGCTTGAAAGGGTACCCAGCAAGCAATAGTCGTGATTTAAACGTATTGGCTATATTTAGCCGATTTTAATTTTGAAATTGATTAAATGTAATTTTCGCCATTACAGATGGCGTGCGTTATGATATTTAATCATGTATGGAGAGTAAACAGTAATTAAAATATGTTTATCTCCATTTTTTGGACATGGTCTCTACATAGCCGTTTAATTGATGACGTCTACAATTTGGCTATGGTTAGACGTCTATTAAATTTTCACTGACAGCCCAAATTCAGCTGTGATTTAGCCAGGACATCAGGTCTTCATGTAGATGGCTATTAGATGTTTTTTAAACCAAAAAATGCTTGCTGGGTAACGTGTATGAATATGAATGCCTGAAAAAATAATCTGTATGAATGCTGCAAATAGTAACCTTTACAAATGCTTCAAACGGTAAACGGTTTGAATACTTAAAGGTAATCTGTACAAACAATGCAAATGCTAACCTAAACCAATGCTACAAATGCTAACGTGAACGAATGCTAAAAATAGTATCTCGTGGGAAAGCTGAAGATGACAAATTGTGATTCAAGGCTCTTGCTAACTTCAGCTACATAAATGTAAACTTGACACATTTATGAGCCTTTTGCTTCGGTTAGCAGAGGGCACAACTAATAGCAACATTCTTCTCCATTGCAAGCACGTTGCTGATAAAGACTCGTGTTTTATTTTGTTCATTGTCAGACTATTTTAGCCTTCAGACCTTTTGGGGTTGCTTTGCAGTGTAGGCAGTCGTTGCCAATGCTGAAGCAGCTTTTCTGCCATTGAATCAGGCTTTCTCTGAAGGGACGTGCAAGTAAATCTGCATTTCTAGAACAGCACCAACAGTCTTTTTAAAATGACGTGTGATTGGCGAGAATCTCTCATCACAGGCTAGATTTTTCTAAAGCCCAAAAACAGAGCCAAGATGAGGTGCAGGACTCTAGTTTTCTCTCAGTCACTTGAATTGCAATAGGCTCAAAGGTAATTATGGTATTTTTGTCCTATGATGCCAAAAACAAACTGCCTTCTCCAGCATTAAAGACTGTGTCCCAACTTCCATACCACATTCAGTCTAAGCAGGTTGAGTTTGTAGTGTGTCAGTGATAGACACAATGTACCATGTTCAAATATTTCCAATATCTTTCGATGAAACTGGTCACATCTTTATAAAACTCAACATTTAGAAATTGTTTTCAGGATTCAAAAATACTGAATGAGAGGCTTTTGCTGTTCATGTTGAGCATCACTGCTTCCTGTCTTACCTGTTTTTCTCCTCACCTCCAGATCATCGCTCCCCCAGAGAGGAAGTACTCCGTCTGGATCGGCGGCTCCATCCTGGCCTCCCTCTCCACCTTCCAGCAGATGTGGATCAGCAAGCAGGAGTATGACGAATCCGGCCCCTCCATCGTCCACCGCAAGTGCTTCTAGAAAGCTCCTCCTCCTCCTCCTCCTCCTCCTCCTCCTCGTCCTCCTCTGCCCCAGCTGGAAAGTTGACATGCTTTCAATGGTTCCATCCAACTAGAACAGTCTCTGGTTTATTTTGCATGAACGGACTAAAAGATGAACAACACGCAAGATGAATCGAGCGACTGTTTTAATTTAAATGTCTCAGCTCGGCAGATCCACAGCAACTCTCTGAACCTCCTCCAAACACACGTTCCTCTGACTCTGCTCACAGCTTTCTCTCCTTCTGGTGATTAACTACTGATGGTCAAAGAAAACAAACAGTATTATCACTGAACATCTTTTTCTACCTGTGTCTGTCTACCTCTTCAACAATCCAGTGCATCGATATTTGGCTTTTCTCCTCATCTGTTCTGTTGATTGGACTCTAAGAGTCGAGCTGTATCAATACTCCACAGGAGTGTTTACTTATCAATAAAGTGCCAACATTTGATGTTTACAGCGTCTCTCATGTCGTCATTTGCTGCTTGAGTTTCTAAATATATAAAATCTCTTTGAGGTGTTTTGTGTGTGAGTTTTAGAAAATGTTATTTCCTTATCTCTACAGCTGCTTTACATCAAAGCACATAATCACAGACAGTGGGAATGTTTTTAACATGCTGTGCAGAATGTAAAGACCTCCCAAAACTCTAGACCGGCAGTCATCAACTGGATTTGTTTAAGGGCCAATATGTTTCCAAGCAGACACTGTGGGGGCCGAACGTCTAAATTCTGTACTTATATGGCCACCTGATTGTTTTAAAATGTGGGAGAAAATTTGGAAAGATCTTTAGACCTTTCACTAAGCCCCGCCCCTTTGCGATAGTCTGACAAGCTGTTATAATCATTAAAAAGCAACAGCAGCATGTGTATACATTCAGTAGGCTATATCTTCAGTAGTTGTGTTAGCTGGTTAACCCTACACTTTTCAGGGTTTGAGTGTAGAGTTCCACAAACGGTCAGTACTAGGTCCTAAACTGTTTGTTCTGTATATAAATGACATCTAAATTATCAGGAATATTAATGTGTTTTATTTGCAGACAACACCATTGTTTTTTTTGTTTGTGGGAAAACTTGAAACAAAAAATTATAGTTAAATTTGAACAAAACCAAACTTACGTTGTTTGGTAATTATAAAATGAACACACAGTACAAGTTGTAATAGACAGTGTTAATACAGAGCGTAAATGCAAATTTATGGGTGTGATATTAGACCCCAAAATCTGTTGGAAACTCCATATAAAATATGTCCGAGCAAAGTTGGCAAGAAGCATTGCAGTTCTGGGAAAAAAAAGATACACTCTGGATCATAATGCATTGCACACACTCTATTGTTCACTTGTATTATTTTATTTGAATTACTGTGTGGAGGTAAGGCTGACACCTGCATTAGCACCCAACGATCATCATGCACGGGTACTACAAAAAAGAGCCATAAGGATAGTAAACAGTGTTGGCTATCAGGAACATACTAACAGTTTGTTTTTAAAGGGCCAGTGTGTAAAATATGGGGTGCCGTTTGTAAAGTGTCTCACGCTGAAAATAACATCAACATTTTGCCACATTTAGCTTCAAACAATGTTTAAAAAAGTGTTATGAATTTTTTAACGCCTTTTACCACATTTACAGCAATATTTGTTAACTTAGAAATATATTAAATAGTTAAATCTAAATATTAAATATGGCACCTAAATGTTAAATGTTAAATCTAAATATTAAATCTAAATGCTAAATATAAATATAAATATAAATGTTAAATCTAAATATTAAATCTAAATATAAATATAAATGTTAAATCTAAATGCTAAATATAAATATAAATATAAATATAAATGTTAAATCTAAATATTAAATCTAAATCTAAATGTTAAATCTAAATGTTCTGGGTGAAACTAAATATTTAGCTAATATGCAAATTCACACTGCCGGTCACCGGAAGTACCAAAATAAAAGCTCGAGATGGTCAGACTGTTTATAGAATCAAATAACGAATTAAAACCAATTTATCGGGGGAAATGGACACTTCAACATACATTAGCGTGATAATAACTACCTAAAATAACAAGAAACGTGTTTGGAGAAATTTTATTTGATGTGTACTTTGAGTTGTTAGTGTCCCTTCTGAGGGAATCATCTTGTTGTTTACAAATACTTCCGGGTAGAAAACCACCGAGTTTAGCTACATATTTGCATATCTCACATTTTTCACGTCACTATATCACTGTTTAGACTAATCTGGTGTTTTTAAAGTCTATAAACACAATGATTGAACAAACATTACTATCACGTTCTGAAATTAATAACATGGTTATCGTAGATTAGTGGGGCTAACTGTTAGCTGTTAGCCCCATTAGCGGTGTCTGTAATGACTCATTAACTCTAAACGGTCCGTGAAAAAAATATTTTTTCCAGTGGATGTCTTAGTTATTTGATTCTATAAACAGTCTGACCATCTCGAGCTTTTATTTTGGTACTTCCGGTGACCGGCAGTGTGAATTTGCATATTAGCTAAATATTTAGTTTCACCCAGAACATTTAGATTTAACATTTAACATTTAGATTTAGATTTAGCATTTAGCTTTAACATTTAGATTTAGATTTAATATTTAGATTTAACATTTAGATTTAGATTTAGCATTTAGATTAACATTTAGATTTAATATTTAGATTTAACATTTAACATTTAGATTTAGATTAAGCATTTAGATTAACATTTAGATTTAGATTATTTAGATTTAGATTTAGGTTTAATATTTAGATTTAACATTTAGATGCCACATTTAATATTTAGATTTAGATTTAATATTTAGATTTAACATTTAACATTTAGATGCCACATTTAATATTTAGATTTAACTATTTAATATATTTCTAAGTGAACAAATATTGCTGTAAATGTGGTAAAAGGTGATGTTAAAAAATTCACAATACTTTTTTAAACATTGTTTGAAGCTTAATGTGGCAAAATGTTGATGTTATTTTCAGCGTGAGACACTTTACAAATGGCACCCCATAGTAAAATGGGTTGAAAACAGTGACATCAGTGGTCAAATTCTAGATTGCAGGGCTCACTCGCTCACCCCTCCCGTCGGTAAGTTTTTCAGGAGTAGGTCTATCTAGCGACGAGGTGAATGTTTATTTAGAACTCTAAGCCATGTTACGATATTGTAATGAATCCCTCACGAGTAGGAGACCAGAGGAGCATTCGGGAAAAAGGTCCGTTTATTTGAGCACTCCAAAAACTCCGGTAACACTCCACTCCGTCCCAAACTCTGACTCTTCTGGCGTAACACACACACTTCATACACACATACTCGTTTACCATAACCGAGTGGGGACCCCCTCCCCTCTCTGCTCCACCAATCTCCAGCCCGCACACTGACTGACAGCGTAGCCTGTAAACAGAGCTCAGCTGTTTATTTAGCCTAGCAATATCTCCGGACTATAGTCGCTGCAATGGACGACTTTGAACGCGATTTTGAAGAGTTTCTTGTAGCGGACACAGACCCAGAGCCATACCTGTTTGAGCCGGAGCATACAGATGAGGAACTCCATGTGTTTGATGCTGAGCGGGCCAGAAGAGAGGCTGAATGCACAGAATGGGATTCGGTGCTACTGCTGCCATCGTTGGGGAGATATATCATCAGGAGGAAAAGCGCCGCAGAGAGTGCATCACAAGGAGTGAAGTTGCGTCTTCTTTTCTTCGCAGATGACGGTTTGGGTTCATTCTCTCCTGTTGCGTGGTAAGTGTGGTCCATTCGCAAACTTTATAACTAAAAAAACTTTTCACTACTCTCTGTCAACGAACTACTAACACTCTCTGCTGTTTCCTCCTCCTTCTTCCTTCCTTCCGCTGTCTTCGTTGGTTTATTTATACACGCGAAACGCGTTCTCTGGCTGGCTGGATTGTCCGCTCGGTCTGCCGTACATACATGGCGGCGCAAGATGGCGATCTCTCTAAAGCAAGGCCCTTGCTCTATATATATATATATAAAAGCATAATTATAAGACTACGAAAACCAAACAAATTTTATTTTATAGCGATTATACACTTGTATGAACATATTAATGGGTTTGTTCTATTGTACACCATGTGTACTTGTAAGTCTTTGGAAAAACCCTATTGTTGTCGTTTGTGTACTGTGCGTTGTGTGTCATTGAGCCCAAGATGAATTTCCTGTAAAGGACAATAAAGTTTATTTGATTTGATTTGATTTAGAATATTTAGATTCAGATTCAGACTGAGAATAAATCATGCCAAATATTACACACTGGCCCTTTAAGTTTAGACTCTACTTGCCAAATTCAAAAAGGCTGGCATCTTGACTTGGACTTTAACACCAATGACTTGTGACCTCACTTGGACTTCAGCCTTTTGACTCTCTCCGCTCTCTGCAGATCAACAAGTCTTTCAAACTTTTTAGTTTTTACTTCAATATTTTCTGCGAGTTCTCTCTTCAACCAGCAGGAAGTATTTGTATATAAACAATTATTCATTTGTTAGAAGTTGGAATTGTTTTGTTTGTGAGAAGCCCTTTCTTCACCTCCACAGAGACACTTAAAATCTCTACAGAGCTGCTCTGGTGGAATCCAAAAAGCCTGAGGGGTTTTTCTTCCCTCTTTCTTGCCTTCCTTGGAAACTGGTTTTTATCCGGTCTGCCCCACTGCACACCTGGACCAATGAGACTGCCACCTGAGAGAACAATTACCTTTTATGGACATCGTGAGGAGTCCCGCGAACGTTAATAAAACTAATGTGGGTTTGGCTCGTGGTGCTGCATTCACCGCACACAACTGGGGCAGAGACATTCTTGCAAGAACTCCTGACAGACACACCCAACACTCACCTGACCAGGTAAGAAGCAGCGTTTGAATGTGAAATATCTCAAAACTAAATGTTACAGTTACAGGAGTTTGAGTTATCCTGGAAATCTTTAAATCAGCAGATCAGTTTTCAGCCCTTTGAAATAAAGAGAAACAATCTGACCTTATGCACACAACATGTGATGTCCTGTAAAGTTATTTATTGTTGTTTTACGTAAATACTGAACTTTCTGTCAGAAACTACTCAATTTTTCTGGATTAAAACATTGACAGTATCAGCACACCAACAGGTGTAGCTCTCTCAAAGAGTTAACTGTAATCTGAATGAGATCAGCATGTCCGGGTTAAAAACTATCTGACAACATCTCTGCAAGTATGAGGATGTCGGCTCTCAATCATTGTTTCCCACCAGCTGAACCTGCAGTTTAAAAGGCAAATTCTAATAAAATACCATTTATTTCTCAAGTCAGAAACTTGATGGTGGTTTCTGATCTGCCTGAACTTGTTTTGAAATGTCCTGAGGCAATGCCACAAAAAACATCACGAGATTAGAACATCAGGTTAGACGACAAAGTGCCAGGCCTGACATACAACAGTCATTCCAGTCAGGGCTGCAGAAAGTTTGAGTGGTTTCTGTGTCGTCTCAGAGGGAAATTACATCAGGGGTAACCACACAAACATGCAGAGTGCTTCCACATATAATATATTAAAGTGTTCAAATCATTTCTGAGAAGTTGTACGACTCATCACACCTGAAGGTGTTGCATCACTAACGTGCACTCCTGATTTTGTAACAGTGGATGAGTTTAAAAGAGCCAATGAGCTGTCAGGGAAAGATTGCATAACCTCACCGCTTATTTCTGACTCATTTTCTCTCTTATTCTAAATAATACTTAAATCTTACTGTGCCAAAGTTCTCGAGGAAAAATTCTTAAATTCAGTTTTTAGGTATTCACAGCCACCACAGGCATCTGATCAAGGATGAAATGTTAATTTCTCCATTAATACTTTTAGGAACAGAGTGTGGTCCTTAATAAATAAAAGTTGAGTTGTCAAGATATTCTACAGTGCAGAAGAAGAGGATTGCAGTGGATGAATGTCCCCATCTGTCACTAATAAAGTGCTCGGGCTGCTATATGTGGTGATAGAGTGCCCTCTGTTGGGCTTTAGTGTACTGTGATGTTGCTGAGTAGTGCTGAACTTCCTGTTCTAATACAAGTTATATTTGTAAAGAACTGACGCTAAATTAAAGCTGCAAACAGCAATGATTGGACCCTCACACCTTCGCATACCTTGGGGATACTGGTTGGAAGCCAGCTGATGCACCTGTTCATTTCAGTGAATGTCGAGTCTGCACATAAGAGAGAGATGATAGTTTTGAGTGTGGGTGCTGGAATGGACCTATTGCACATTTTGTAGCACTTCATGTGTCCACTGTGTGGCGCTGGAGCACATATTTGTTATGTGTCATGTTGCAGATGTAGACCACACCATTTAAATGTCACGTAAATTGAATGATTATTGTCAGACAGGCTTACTTCCTGTTGCCAGAACGTGGCACAGTGACAAGGACACCTATTTAGCATGCTGATGTCAAATGTGAAATTTGAGGCATATTGGCTTTTGTACACTCAAATTACAACAACTTCCTGTTTCAGGGCAAATAATGTGTCGACATGGCAACGGGGTTGAATGAAAATACCCAAGCTTCACAAGAAGGACTCATCAAGGTCTTAAGGTTTATCTGACTATATTTAGGTGGATCTGTCATGTCATGTCATTTCCTGTTGCCAGTAGGTGGCGCTATAACAATCACTCCATTTCAGCATCTAGATGTCATGAGGCTGGGACTTTTATAGAGCATAGCAAATTTTAGGATTGGACAATGTATGCTCAAGTTACAACAACTTCCTGTTTTATGGTGAAATGTGCAAAATGGCCACCATGCCATGCCAGCGACATTGTTTGACTCACAATTTTCACTAGGAAACATCATCAAGGTCCTGAGGCTTTTCAAGACAAAATTTAAGGTGGATTTGGTCGACTTGTTAAGAGCAGCACATTGAAGTATCAAACGTCATTCCCTGTTGCCAGTTGATGGCGCTATAACTACTTATTAGAATGTAGATGTCTTTAGGCCAGGGCTCTTAACAAATATGTAATGTTTTAGGCAGCTTGGACGATATAGAGTGGAGTACAAACCGTTTCCTGTTTGATGGCAAGACATGGAAATTGGATCCGTTGCCATAGTTACACAGTTCAATGAAAACTCAACCTTAACTTGTTATGTCAAAGGTCTTCACATGGTACAGACAACATTTGATATCAAACGGATTAAATCTCTAGGAGGAGTTTGTTAAAGCACGAATCCCGTAGATGGCCAAAAAGGCAGAAAAATTGCACAGTAAATTTAAAATGGCTGACTTCCTGTTGGGTTTAGGGTAAAACTTTTTTTGTACGTCCGTACATGATACATGTTCGTAATTCAAATCCAAGGGTGGGGAAGGGTGTCATCCTGGCAGGGCCCTCATGACTTTGCTGACAGTAACATGCTGAGGGGTAGTATGTCTCACATGTTCTTATATCCAACTACATGATGCTGTTCAGGGGAAGAAGGTGTTCTACCTTGTTGGTTGGCATATTCACACTAAATTCTTCCAGTTAAGGTGGACAATATATGTGGCACTTCAGCCTAACAACCTCTTCATCATGCTCCATTGCAATGTAAGGACAGGTCCAGGACATCTTGGGCATGGAAGCTGTAAATCTGGCTCAAGAACCATTAAAGTGTTCCAGAGTTCTTGGGGAAATTCCTTAAATTTGTTTGTAAGATATTCACAACCACCACAGGGATCTGATCAAGGGGGAAGGAGACACTTGTAATCCTTTCAAATCTTTTTTTCTCCATAAAAACTCTTTCAGTGTGGTCAAGAATTAATACAAATAATAAAGTTGTATTTGAATAGGAACTCTGCAGTTCACTTGATCCTGAAGCCTGACAGAGGGCGCCGTACAACCAAATAGCAGCGATGAGACTTGAAAAGGGCACAAATGCTTAAACAATGCTTAAAGGTCTTTATTAAATTGGCATTAAGACCAACAATAAAATAACAGCAACATTTCGACTGGAAGGTCTTCACTAGGTTGTATGGAAGGAGAGAGTGTTCACTTACTTGTTTGAAAAGACCAATCTTAAATGTGTTTTCATTGTAGAAGTTATTGTGTCCTGCATTTATTGTCGCAATAGTAAACAAAGGAAATGCTCTTTTACACTACATGAACTACAGTCCCCCTCCTTCTTCCCTAATGCACCCTCTTCTCCAGCCGGCTTCTGAGTTGGTTACTGTTGCGCCACCTATGTACAAATCATAGTCAAACACAAACACAGACCTCTGCCCTTAGGTGCACTCTCGTTGTCAGTGTGTGCAGTTTTGACCTTTACAGTATATCATGGACTTGACCTATGGGGGATGATGCGTTCAACAATTAGGCTTCTCTTCCTGTTTATGTGGCCCGCTGCGTATTGGGGGCGGAGGTATATGGCACGGCAAGTTGGTCTATGCTGTTTTTTTCAGCAGGGATGTTTTGCAGAAATTGTGTGATCCTGCTGACAGACAGGCAGACAGACAGACAGACACAGAGGTGAAAGCATTTCCCTCCAGCCCTGCAGGAATGGCAGAAGTAAAAATGATGCTAATGCAACACTTTCCTCACGTTATGAGCCATTATTACATTATGAGCGCCGCCAGTAAGGCTCATAATGTAATAGGTTATTACATTATTACATTATGCACAAAGCTGTTATTACGTTATATGCTCATGATTTTATTACATTATGAACTTTTATTACATTTAAATTATTACATTATGAGTTGCTACAACGACTATCACAGAGGTTACTAAAAACAAAAAAGTGTTAATGTTTTTAAGGTGTTATGAGAAAAAAAATTAATGGCAAGTTTATTCATCTAAATGTTTCAGACATGGATGAAGACATCGCTGCCCTCGTTGTTGACAACGGCTCCGGCATGTGCAAAGCCGGTTTCGCCGGAGACGATGCCCCCCGTGCTGTCTTCCCCTCCATCGTTGGTCGCCCCAGACACCAGGTACCAACACCAGCATGAACATCATCTGTGTTACAGGATTTATGAACTCTAGCCACCAGGTAAACAAAGGTGTAACAGGTGACTGTAAAGGTGTGATTGTGTGTGTGCAGGGTGTGATGGTGGGAATGGGACAGAAGGACAGCTACGTGGGAGACGAGGCCCAGAGCAAGAGAGGCATCCTGACCCTGAAGTACCCCATCGAGCACGGCATCGTCACCAACTGGGACGACATGGAGAAGGTCAAGATGTTTACATGGTGTACTAGAGTAGAAGTACAATCGAGTAAAAGCAGCTCAGTTGTGCACCTCAAAATTGTACCTTGCACCACAGAAAATATCCCAAAGTAAAAAGCTGCCACCAGCCAGACTTGGATTGTTCTTCATGTATTTGACTACCAGTTCTAAAGCTGCCGCCATTACTGTCAAACTAACGAGCTGTCCTGTCCTGCAGATCTGGCATCACACCTTCTACAACGAGCTCCGTGTTGCACCTGAGGAGCATCCAGTCCTGCTGACTGAGGCTCCACTCAACCCCAAGGCCAACAGGGAGAAGATGACACAGGTGTGTTCACGCTTTGTTGACTCTCAACATATTCTGAAACTCGTACTGGAGAACAAGCTACAGGGTTTTTGTTTGGTCTCCAGTTGTCCGGGCTTCCACAGTGACACCTGTTGTCTTTTCTCATTGGTCCAGATCATGTTCGAGACCTTCAACACTCCTGCCATGTATGTGGCCATCCAGGCCGTCTTGTCACTGTATGCCTCCGGTCGTACCACAGGTGGGAACTCAAACATGTCTGAAACATCTTGCAGCATTGAATTTGAGAGTTCCTGCTGAAATGTTGGGGTATTCATTCAGTTGTCTGTTCTCCTAGTCTGTGCATCGTCTAGTGGCCATTAGAGGAACTGCAGTCGAACACCTTTCAGTGTTGAATCGTGACGTCTGCTGATCAGAATGACATCAGAAAAGTGTTTTTCCTTTTGTAATCTGGTATTTTTTGTCTTCCAGGTATTGTGCTGGACTCTGGTGATGGTGTCAGCCACACTGTGCCCATCTATGAGGGTTACGCTCTGCCTCACGCCATCCTCCGTCTGGATCTGGCTGGCAGAGATCTGACCGACTATCTGATGAAGATCCTCACTGAGAGAGGCTACAGCTTCACCACCACTGGTACGATTTTTACTCCTAAACTGGTACAGGCCAGAATTATAACCTTGAATCTTGTTTTGTCCATTTTGTAACTCAAATATTTCCACTCTTGAACTCCAGCCGAGCGTGAGATTGTGCGTGACATCAAGGAGAAGCTGTGCTACGTGGCTCTGGACTTTGAGCAGGAGATGCAAACGGCAGCTTCCTCTTCCTCTCTGGAGAAGAGCTACGAGCTTCCTGACGGACAGGTCATCACCATCGGCAACGAGAGGTTCCGCTGCCCTGAGGCGCTCTTCCAGCCTTCATTCCTTGGTGGGTAATGAGTGTTAAAACCGGCTGTATCTATAGACAAACACTGGTGCTGTGGAAACTCCACCCTGTATCACAGTTTCAACGGGTTGAGTTCTTGGTCAGTCCATTGGATGATCTAGTTTTAATTTACTTTTCCTTATTGGAGCAAATTCAGTGAACAGTTTCTGCATAGTCAACATCAAGATTCAGAGGGTCCCATCGAACACCAGCCAAATCTTTAATTTTAATCTTAAACATGTCGTTTCGACCCAAATATTTCAATTTTTTGACAAGTTGCTGTCAAGAATTGTTGGATTCTTCTCAGTAAGTGAACAATCTCTGCTGCCATCAGGGTGTCATCACAGCCGTTGCTGGTCTTGTATGAGTTTCAAATCCACGCCCAAGTTAAATTGAACACTAAAACCATTGTTCTGTCCGTGTGTTCAGGTATGGAGTCCGCTGGCATCCATGAGACGACCTTCAACAGCATCATGAAGTGCGACGTGGACATCCGTAAAGACCTGTACGCCAACACTGTGCTGTCTGGTGGCACCACCATGTACCCCGGCATCGCTGACCGCATGCAGAAGGAGATCACCTCCCTCGCCCCACCCACCATGAAAATCAAGGTAGTTATCTTTTTCATGCTCCACTGCTCCCCTAGTGGACAAACCTGGTCATTCGTTTTTTTTAGAGAATCTGATTCATGTTCCACACAGAAACTTTTAGAAACATTCAGTTTCATGTCACATAATCAGCAAAACTTTTCAAAAATTTCTGTTTCAGACAGTAACTTGTACAAATGCTTGAAAGGGTACCCAGCAAGCAATAGTCGTGATTTAAACGTATTGGCTATATTTAGCCGATTTAATTTTGAAATTGATTAAATGTAATTTTCGCCATTACAGATGGCGTGCGTTATGATATTTAATCATGTATGGAGAGTAAACAGTAATTAAAATATGTTTATCTCCATTTTTTGGACATGGTCTCTACATAGCCGTTTAATTGATGACGTCTACAATTTGGCTATGGTTAGACGTCTATTAAATTTTCACTGACAGCCCAAATTCAGCTGTGATTTAGCCAGGACATCAGGTCTTCATGTAGATGGCTATTAGATGTTTTTTAAACCAAAAAATGCTTGCTGGGTAACGTGTATGAATATGAATGCCTGAAAAAATAACCTGTATGAATGCTGCAAATAGTAACCTTTACAAATGCTTCAAACGGTAAACGGTTTGAATACTTAAAGGTAATCTGTACAAACGCTACAAATGCTAACCTAAACGATGCCATAAATGCTAATGTGAACGAATGCTAAAAATAGTATCTCATGGGAAAGCTGAAGATGACAAATTGTGATTCAAGGCTCTTGCTAAACTTCAGCTACATAAATGTAAACTTGACACATTTATGAGCCTTTTGCTTCGGTTAGCAGAGGGCACAACCAATAGCAACATTCTTCTCCATTGCAAGCACGTTGCTGATAAAGACTCGTGTTTTATTTTGTTCATTGTCAGACTATTTTAGCCTTCAGACCTTTTGGGGTTGCTTTGCAGTGTAGGCAGTCGTTGCCAATGCTGAAGCAGCTTTTCTGCCATTGAATCAGGCTTTCTCTGAAGGGACGTGCAAGTAAATCTGCATTTCTAGAACAGCACCAACAGTCTTTTTAAAATGACGTGTGATTGGAGAGAATCTCTCATCACAGGCTAGATTTTTCTAAAGCCCAAAAACAGAGCCAAGATGAGGTGCAGGACTCTAGTTTTCTCTCAGTCACTTGAATTGCAATAGGCTCAAAGGTAATTATGGTATTTTTGTCCTATGATGCCAAAAACAAACTGCCTTCTCCAGCATTAAAGACTGTGTCCCAACTTCCATACCACATTCAGTCTAAGCAGGTTGAGTTTGTAGTGTGTCAGTGATAGACACAATGTACCATGTTCAAATATGTCCAATATCTTTCAATGAAACTGGTCACATCTTTATAAAACTCAACATTTAGAAACTGTTTTCAGTATTCAAAAATACTGAATGAGAGGCTTTTGCTGTTCATGTTGAGCATCACTGCTTCCTGTCTTACCTGTTTTTCTCCTCACCTCCAGATCATCGCTCCCCCAGAGAGGAAGTACTCCGTCTGGATCGGCGGCTCCATCCTGGCCTCCCTCTCCACCTTCCAGCAGATGTGGATCAGCAAGCAGGAGTATGACGAATCCGGCCCCTCCATCGTCCACCGCAAGTGCTTCTAGAAAGCTCCTCATCCTTCTCTGCCCCAGCTGGAAAGTTGACATGCTTTCAATGGTTCCATCCAACTAGAACAGTCTCTGGTTTATTTTGCATGAACGGACTAAAAGATGAACAACACGCAAGATGAATCGAGCGACTGTTTTAATTTAAATGTCTCAGCTCGGCAGATCCACAGCAACTCTCTGAACCTCCTCCAAACACACATTCCTCTGACTCTGCTCACAGCTTTCTCTCCTTCTGGTGATTAACTACTGATGGTCAAAGAAAACAAACAGTATTATCACTGAACATCTTTTTCTACCTGTGTCTGTCTACCTCTTCAACAATCCAGTGCATCAATATTTGGCTTTTCTCCTCATCTGTTCTGTTGATTGGACTCTGTAAGAGTCGAGCTGTATCAATACTCCACAGGAGTGTTTACTTATCAATAAAGTGCCAACATTTGATGTTTACAGCGTCTCTCATGTCATTTGCTGCTTGAGTTTCTAAATATATAAAATCTCTTTGAGGTGTTTTGTGTGTGAGTTTTAGAAAATGTTATTTCCTTATCTCAACAGCTGCTTTACATCAAAGCACATAATCACAGACAGTGGGAATGTTTTTAACATGCTGTGCAGAATGTAAAGACCTCCCAAAACTCTAGACCGGCAGTCATCAACTGGATTTGTCTAAGGGCCAGTATTTTTCCAAGCAGACACTGTGGGGGCCGAACGTCTAAATTCTGTACTTATATGGCCACCTGATTGTTTTAAAATGTGGGAGAAAACTTGGAAAGATCTTTAGACCTTTCACTAAGCCCCGCCCCTTTGCGATAGTCTGACAAGCTGTTATAATCATTAAAAAGCAACAGCAGCATGTGTATACATTCAGTAGGCTATATCTTCAGTAGTTGTGTTAGCTGGTTAACCCTACACTTTTCAGGGTTTGAGTGTAGAGTTCCACAAACGGTCAGTACTAGGTCCTAAACTGTTTGTTCTGTATATAAATGACATCTAAATTATCAGGAATATTAACATGTGTTTTATTTGCAGACAACACCATTGTTTTTTTTGTTTGTGGGAAAACTTGAAACAAAAAATTATAGTTAAATTTGAACAAAACCAAACTTACGTTGTTTGGTAATTGTAAAATGAACACACAGTACAAGTTGTAATAGACAGTGTGAATACAGAGCGTAAATGCAAATTTATGGGTGTGATATTAGACCCCAAAATCTGTTGGAAACTCCATATAAAATATGTCCGAGCAAAGTTGGCAAGAAGCATTGCAGTTCTGGGAAAAACAAGATACACTCTGGATCATAATGCATTGCACACACTCTATTGTTCACTTGTATTATTTTATTTGAATTACTGTGTGGAGGTAAGGCTGACACCTGCATTAGCACCCAACGATCATCATGCACGGGTACTACAAAAAAGAGCCATAAGGATAGTAAACAGTGTTGGCTATCAGGAACATACTAACAGTTTGTTTTTAAAGGGCCAGTGTGTAAAATATGGGGTGCCGTTTGTAAAGTGGCTCACGCTGAAAATAACATCAACATTTTGCCACATTTAGCTTCAAACAATGTTTAAAAAAGTGTTATGAATTTTTTAACGTCACCTTTTACCACATTTACAGCAATATTTGTTAACTTAGAAATATATTAAATAGTTAAATCTAAATATTAAATCTAAATGCTAAATATAAATATAAATATAAATGTTAAATCTAAATGCTAAATATAAATCTAAATGTTAAATGTTAAATCTAAATGTTCTGGGTGAAACTAAATATTTAGCTAATATGCAAATTCACACTGCCGGTCACCGGAAGTACCAAAATAAAAGCTTGAGATGGTCAGACTGTGTTTATAGAATCAAATAACGAATTAAAACCAACTTATCGGGGGAAATGGACACTTCAACATACATTAGCGTGATAATAACTACCTAAAATAACAAGAAATGTGTTTGGAGAAATTTTATTTGATGTGTACTTTGAGTTGTTAGTGTCCCTTCGGAGGGAATCACCTTGTTGTTTACAAATACTTCCGGGTAGAAAACCACCGAGTTTAGCCACATATTTGCATATCTCACATTTTTCACGTCACTGTATCACCGTTTAGACTAATCTGGTGTTTGTGAAGTCTATAAACACTATGACTGAACAAACATTACTATCACGTTCTGAAATTAATAACATGGTTATCGTAGATTAGCGGGGCTAACTGTTAGCTGTTAGCCCCGTTAGCGGTGTCTGTAATGACTCATTAACTCTAAACGGTCCGTGAAAAAAATATTTTTTCCAGTGGATGTCTTAGTTACAACATGATTGAGCTAACTGGAGTAGTTTCATGTCGTATAAGACAACGGGAGGCTTTTAACAGATGACGCCCTGATAGCTTTGCTGCTGTTGCAGCCGCTGATGCTTTCTAGACATCGTGATTTCCCAAAACTGAATAAATACCACACATCGCAACACAAAACTGCTTTGCTAGCTCAATCATGTTGTAACTAAGACATCCGCTGGAAAAAAATATTTTTTTCACGGACCGTTTAAGAGTTAATGAGTCATTATAGACACTGCTAACGGTGCTAAGAGCTAACGGTTGTTAGCTTTCCTTAGGTTGTTAGTCCCTCCGAAGGGACACTAACAACTCAAACTACACGTCAAACAAAATTTCTCCAAACATGTTTCTTGTTATTTTAGGTAGTTATTATCACACTAATGTATGTTCAAGTGTCCATTTCCCCCGATAAGTTGGTTTTAATTCGTTATTTGATTCTATAAACAGTCTGACCATCTCAAGCTTTTATTTTGGTACTTCCGGTGACCGGCAGTGTGAATTTGCATATTAGCTAAATATTTAGTTTCACCCAGAACATTTAGATTTAACATTTAACATTTAGATTTAGATTTAGCATTTAGCTTTAACATTTAGATTTAGATTTAATATTTAGATTTAACATTTAGATTTAGATTTAGCATTTAGATTTAACATTTAGATTTAGATTTAGCATTTAGATTAACATTTAGATTTAGATTTAGGTTTAATATTTAGATTTAACATTTAGATTTAGATTTAATATTTAGATTTAACATTTAACATTTAGATGCCACATTTAATATTTAGATTTAACTATTTAATATATTTCTAAGTTAACAAATATTGCTGTAAATGTGGTAAAAGGTGATGTTAAAAAATTCACAATACTTTTTTAAACATTGTTTGAAGCTAAATGTGGCAAAATGTTGATGTTATTTTCAGCGTGAGACACTTTACAAATGGCACCCCATCGTAAAATGGGTTGAAAACAGTGACATCAGTGGTCAAATTCTAGATTGCAGGGCTCACTCGCTCACCCCTCCCGTCGGTAAGTTTTTCAGGAGTAGGTCTATCTAGCGACGAGGTGAATGTTTATTTAGAAATCTAAGCCATGTTACGATATTGTAATGAATCCCTCATGAGTAGGAGACCAGAGGAGCATTCGGGAAAAAGGTCCGTTTATTTTAGCACTGCAGAAACTCCGGTAACACTCCACTCCGTCCCAAACTCTGACTCTTCTGGCGTAACACACACACTTCATACACACATACTCGTTTACCATAACCGAGTGGGGACCCCCCTCCCCTCTCTGCTCCACCAATCTCCAGCCCGCACACTGACTGACAGCGTAGCCTGTAAACAGAGCTCAGCTGTTTATTTAGCCTAGCAATATCTCCGGACTATAGTAGCTGCAATGGACGACTTTGAACGCGATTTTGAAGAGTTTCTTGTAGCGGACACAGACCCAGAGCCATACCTGTTTGAGCCGGAGTACACAGATGAGGAACTCCATGTGTTGGATGCTGAGCGGGCGAGAAGAGAGGCTGAATGCACAGAATGGGATTCGGTGCTACTGCTGCCATCGTTGGGGAGATATATCATCAGGAGGAAAAGCGCTGCAGAGAGTGCATCACAAGGAGTGAAGTTGCGTCTTCTTTTCCTCGCAGATGACGGTTTGGGTTCATTCTCTCCTGTTGCATGGTAAGTGTGGTCCATTCGCAAACTTTATAACTAAAAAAACTTTTCACTACTCTAAGTCGACGAACTACTAACACTCTCTGCTGTTTCCTCCTCCTTCCTTCCTTCCGCTGTCTTCGTTGGTTTATTTATACATGCGAAACGCGTTCTCTGGCTGGCTGGATTGTCCGCTCGGTCTGCCGTACATACATGGCGGCGCAAGATGGCGATCTCTCTAAAGCAAGGCCCTTGCTCTATATATATATATATATACAGTACAGGCCAAAAGTTTGGACACACCTTCTCATTCAATGCGTTTTCTTTATTTTCATGACTATTTACATTGTAGATTCTCACTGAGGCCATCAAAACTATGAATGAACACATGTGGAGTTATGTACTTAACAAAAAATTAGGTGAAATAACTGAAAACATGTTTTATATTCTAGTTTCTTCAAAATAGCCACCCTTTGCTCTGATTACTGCTTTGCACACTCTTGGCATTCTCTCCATGAGCTTCAAGAGGTAGTCACCTGAAAAGGTTTCATCACAGGTGTGCCTTTTATCAGGTTAATTAGTGGAATTTCTGCTTTATCAATGGGGTTGGGACCATCAGTTGTGTTGTGCAGAAGTCAGGTTAATACACAGCCGACAGCCCTATTGGACAACTGTTAAAATTCATATTATGGCAAGAACCAATCAGCTAACTAAAGAAAAACCAGTGGCCATCATTACTGTAAGAAATGAAGGTCAGTCAGTCTGGAAAATTGCAAAAACTTTAAATGTGTCCCCAAGTGGAGTCGCAAAAACCATCAAGCGCTACAACGAAACTGGCACACATGAGGACCGACCCAGGAAAGGAAGACCAAGAGTCACCTCTGCTTCTGAGGATAAGTTCATCCGAGTCACCAGCCTCAGAAATCGCAAGTTAACAGCAGCTCAGATCAGAGACCAGATGAATGCCACACAGAGTTCTAGCAGCAGACCCATCTCTAGAACAACTGTTAAGAGGAGACTGCGCGAATCAGGCCTTCATGGTCAAATAGCTGCTAGGAAACCACTGCTAAGGAGAGGCAACAAGCAGAAGAGATTTGTTTGGGCCAAGAAACACAAGGAATGGACATTAGACCAGTGGAAATCTGTGCTTTGGTCTGATGAGTCCAAATTTGAGATCTTTGGTTCCAACCGCCGTGTCTTTGTGAGACGCAGAAAAGGTGAACGGATGGATTCCACATGCCTGGTTCCCACTGTGAAGCATGGAGGAGGAGGTGTGATGGTGTGGGGGTGTTTTGCTGGTGACACTGTACTGTATATATATATATATGTATATATATATATATATATATATATATATGTAAAAGCATAATTATAAGACTACGAAAACCAAACAAATTTTATTTTATAGCGATTATACACTTGTATGAACATATTAATGGGTTTGTTCTATTGTACACCATGTGTACTTGTAAGTCTTTGGAAAAACCCTATTGTTGTCGTTTGTGTACTGTGCGTTGTGTGTCATTGAGCCCAAGACGAATTTCCTGTAAAGGACAATAAAGTTTATTTGATTTGATTTGATTTAGAATATTTAGATTCAGATTCAGACTGAGAATAAATCATGCCAAATATTACACACTGGCCCTTTAAGTCACATGCATTGAAATTCATGGATCTGGTGAAATTTAAAAATGCACATAAAATGTCCAGAGCAAGAAATACCTTCTGGCAAAATACAAAAACTCTTCTGGGAAAGAAGTCAGGGTTGTAACTTGAGAGGAAAATTTAATCTGAAGCAGTGTTGTGCTCGCACAACCTTCACACTGTGCATCTATTTGTGGTGTGCATTTGTGGAAAGGACAGGAGGAAGAAATCAAATAAAGTAGAAATATGGGACAGTTTAAAAACATGTTCAAAACAAGAACTCTTGAGAATTACAGAATTAAGGAAGTGGAATGTAAAGCAGGCTAATGGTGATGTTGACTGAATGTGTATATATGAAAGAGTACGAACAGAGTACTTGAGTTATGAGGATGAACACTGGGGTGGAGAGTCAGTTTATGAGAGCAGGACTAGACACACAATTTGCTTCTTCCTGCTCCTTTTGGACATGACATGTACATTTACGCTGCTTATTGAAATTCTGTCATATATGTTCACTGTTATCATTATTTTCTCGTAGACATAGTATTTTATTTGAAGGATATTCACTTCAGTTCAGTTCAATTTAATGTTTCACCCAGATGAATCAAATTAGGTGTGCATGTATCATGTCTTGTGTAGCCATACCCTACACCCAACAAGAAGTCAGCAATTTTATATTCTAGGGCATTTTTTTCGCTGTTTAAAGGGTTGTACTTTAATGAACTTCTCTTAGAGATTTTACCTGATTTACTTCAAATTTTGTCTGTGCAATCTAAAGACCTTTGACATGATAAGCTGTAAAAAACCTGAGTTTTCACTGAATGGTGTGGCTGGGGCAAGGCATCAAATTTCCATGTTTGGCCATGAAACAGGAAGTGGTTTCTAACTCCAGTGTACAGTGTCAAATCTGCCACTGCGGCTATTTCACACATTTTGCCATAAACAGGAAGTTGTAACCTTAGCAGACATCATCCGATCTGCTTCAAACTTCTTATCCTTGATTCCCTCACTGATTGCCTCAGGACATCTCCATCCCAGAATTGAGTTATAGTCATGGCACCACCTACTGGCAACAGGAAATGACACGTTATACTTTGACACAGAGGTGTGGACTCGAGATACATGACTTAGACTCAAGTCACAAATCTGACAACTTTAGACTCTACTTGCCAAATTCAAAAAGGCTGGCATCTTGACTTGGACTTTAACACCAATGACTTGTGACCTCAATTGGACTTCAGCCTTTTGACTCTCTCCGCTCTCTGCAGACCAACAAGTCTTTCAAACTTTTTAGTTTTTACTTCAATATTTTCTGCGAGTTCTCTCTTCAACCAGCAGGAAGTATTTGTATATAAACAATTATTCATTTGTTAGAAGTTGGAATTGTTTTGTTTGTGAGAAGCCCTTTCTTCACCTCCACAGAGACGCTTAAAATCTCTACAGAGCTGCTCTGGTGGAATCCAAAAAGCCTGAGGGGTTTTTCTTCCCTCTTTCTTGCCTTCCTTGGAAACTGGTTTTTATCCGGTCTGCCCCACTGCACACCTGGACCAATGAGACTGCCACCTGAGAGAACAATTACCTTTTATGGACATCGTGAGGAGTCCCGCGAACGTTAATAAAACCAGTGTGGGTTTGGCTCGTGGTGCTGCATTCACCGCACACAACTGGGGCAGAGACATTCTTGCAAGAACTCCTGACAGACACACCCAACACTCACCTGACCAGGTAAGAAGCAGCGTTTGAATGTGAAATATCTCAAAACTAAATGTTACAGTTACAGGAGTTTGAGTTATCCTGGAAATCTTTAAATCAGCAGATCAGTTTTCAGCCCTTTGAAATGAAGAGAAACAATCTGACCTTATGCACACAACATGTGATGTCCTGTAAAGTTATTTATTGTTGTTTTACGTAAATACTGAACTTTCTGTCAGAAACTACTGAATTTTTCTGGATTAAAACATTGACAGTATCAGCACACCAACAGGTGTAGCTCTCTCAAAGAGTTAACTGTAATCTGAATGAGATCAGCATGTCCGGGTTAAAAACTATCTGACAACATCTCTGCAAGTATGAGGATGTCGGCTCTCAATCATTGTTTCCCACCAGCTGAACCTGCAGTTTAAAAGCCAAATTCTAATAAAATACCATTTATTTCTCAAGTCAGAAACTTGATGGTGGTTTCTGATCTGCCTGAACTTGTTTTGAAATGTCCTGAAGCAATGCCACAAAAAACATCACGAGATTAGAACATCAGGTTAGACGACAAAGTGCCAAGCCTGACATACAACAGTCATTCCAGTCAGGGCTGCAGAAAGTTCGAGTGGTTTCTGTGTCGTCTCAGAGGGAAATTACATCAGGGGTAACCACACAAACATGCAGAGTGCTTCCACATATAATATATTAAAGTGTTCAAATCATTTCTGAGAAGTTGTACGACTCATCACGCCTGAAGGTGTTGCATCACTAACGTGCACTCCTGATTTTGTAACAGTGGATGAGTTTAAAAGAGTCAATGAGCTGTCAGGGAAAGATTGCATAACCTCACCACTTATTTCTGACTCATTTTCTCTCTTATTCTAAATAATACTTAAATCTTACTGTGCCAAAGTTCTTGAGGAAAAATTCTTAAATTCAGTTTTTAGGTATTCACAGCCACCACAGGCATCTGATCAAGGATGAAATGTTAATTTCTCCATTAATACTTTTAGGAACAGAGTGTGGTCCTTAATAAATAAAAGTTGAGTTGTCAAGATATTCTACAGTGCAGAAGAAGAGGATTGCAGTGGATGAATGTCCCCATCTGTCACTAATAAAGTGCTCGGCTGCTATATGTGGTGATAGAGTGCCCTCTGTTGGGCTTTAGTGTACTGTGATGTTGCTGAGTAGTGCTGAACTTCCTGTTCTAATACAAGTTATATTTGTAAAGAACTGACGCTAAATTAAAGCTGCAAACAGCAATGATTGGACCTCACACCTTCGCATACCTTGGGGATACTGGTTGGAAGCCAGCTGATGCACCTGTTCATTTCAGTGAATGTCGAGTCTGCACATAAGAGAGATGATAGTTTTGAGTGTGGGTGCTGGAATGGACCTATTGCACATTTTGTAGCACTTCATGTGTCCACTGTGTGGCGCTGGAGCACATATTTGTTATGTGTCATGTTGCAGATGTAGACCGCACCATTTAAATGTCATGTAAATTGAATGATTATTGTCAGACAGGCTTACTTCCTGTTGCCAGAACGTGGCACAGTGACAAGGACACCTATTTAGCATGCTGATGTCGTCACGCCTGGAGTCTATCAAATGTGAAATTTGAGGCATATTGGCTTTTGTACACTCAAGTTACAACAACTTCCTGTATCAGGGCAAATAATGTGTCGACATGGCAACGGGGTTGAATGAAAATACCCAAGCTTCACAAGAAGGACTCATCAAGGTCTTAAGGTTTATCTGATTATATTTAGGTGGATCTGTCATGTCATGTCATTTCCTGTTGCCAGTAGGTGGCGCTATAACAATCACTCCATTTCAGCATCTAGATGTCATGAGGCTGGGACTTTTATAGAGCATAACAAATTTTAGGATTGGACAATGTATGCTCAAGTTACAACAACTTCCTGTTTTATGGCAAAATGTGCAAAATGGCTGCCATGCCAGAGCGACATTGTTTGACGAAAACTCACAATTTTCACTAGGAAACATCATCAAGGTCCTGAGGCTTTTCAAGACAAAATTTAAGGTGGATTTGGTCGACTTGTTAAGAGCAGCACATTGAAGTATCAAACGTCATTCCCTGTTGCCAGTTGATGGCGCTATAACTACTTATTAGAATGTAGATGTCTTTAGATCCGTTGCCATAGTTACACAGTTCAATGAAAACTCAACCTTAACTTTTTATGTCAAAGGTCTTCACATGGTACAGACAACATTTGATATCAAACAGATTAAATCTCTAGGAGGAGTTTGTTAAAGCACGAATCCCGTAGATGGCCAAAAAGGCAGAAAAATTGCACAGTAAATTTAAAATGGCTGACTTCCTGTTGGGTTTAGGGTAAAACTTTTTTTTGTACGTCCGTACATGATACATGTTCGTAATTCAAATCCAAGGGTGGGGAAGGGTGTCATCCTGGCAGGGCCCTCATGACTTTGCTGACAGTAACATGCTGAGGGGTAGTATGTCTCACATGTTCTTATATCCAACTACATGATGCTGTTCAGGGGAAGAAGGTGTTCTACCTTGTTGGTTGGCATATTCCACACTAAATTCTTCCAGTTAAGGTGGACAATATATGTGGCATTTCAGCCTAACAACCTCTTCATCATGCTCCATTGCAATGTAAGGACAGGTCCAGGACATCTTGGGCATGGAAGCTGTAAATCTGGCTCAAGAACCATTAAAGTGTTCCAGAGTTCTTGGGGAAATTCCTTAAATTTGATTGTAAGATATTCACAACCACCACAGGGATCTGATCAAGGGTGAAGGAGACACTTGTAATCCTTTCAAATCTTTCTTTCTCCATAAAAACTCTTTCAGTGTGGTCAAGAATTAATACAAATAATAAAGTTGTATTTGAATAGGAACTCTGCAGTTCACTTTATCCCGAAGCCCGACAGAGGGCGCCGTACAACCAAATAGCAGCGATGAGACTTGAAAAGGGCACAAATGCTTAAACAATGCTTAAAGGTCTTTATTAAATTGGCATTAAGACCAACAATAAAATAACAGCAACATTTCGACTGGAAGGTCTTCACTAGGTTGTATGGAAGGAGAGAGTGTTCACTTACTTGTTTGAAAAGACCAATCTTAAATGTGTTTTCATTGTAGAAGTTATTGTGTCCTGCATTTATTGTCGCAATAGTAAACAAAGGAAATGCTCTTTTACACTACATGAACTACAGTCCCCCTCCTTCTTCCCTAATGCACCCTCTTCTCCAGCCAGCTTCTGAGTTGGTTACTGTTGTGCCACCTATGTACAAATCATAGTCAAACACAAACACAGACCTCTGCCCTTAGGTGCACTCTCGTTGTCAGTGTGTGCAGTTTTGACCTTTACAGTATATCATGGACTTGACCAATGAGGGATGATGCGTTCAACAATTAGGCTTCTCTTCCTGTTTATGTGGCCTCCTGTGTACTGGGGGCGGAGGTATATGGCACGGCAAGTTGGCCATTACTCCACTATGTTTTGCAGAAATTGTGTGATCCTGCTGACAGACAGACAGACAGACAGACAGACAGAGAGGTGAAAGCATTTCCCTCCAGCCCTGCAGGAATGGCAGAAGTAAAAATGATGCTAATGCAACACTTTCCTCACGTTATGAGCCATTATTACATTATGAGCGCCGCCAGTCAGGCTCATAATGTAATAGGTTATTACATTATTACATTATGCACAAAGCTGTTATTACGTTATATGCTCATGATTTTATTACATTATGAACTTTTATTACATTTAAATTATTACATTATGAGTTGCTACAACGACTATCACAGAAACAGAGGTTACTAAAAACAAAAAAGTGTTAATGTTTTTAAGGTGTTATGAGAAAAAAAATTAATGGCAAGTTTATTCATCTAAATGTTTCAGACATGGATGACGAAATCGCTGCCCTCGTTGTTGACAATGGCTCCGGCATGTGCAAAGCCGGTTTCGCCGGAGACGATGCCCCCCGTGCTGTCTTCCCCTCCATCGTCGGTCGCCCCAGACACCAGGTACCAACACCAGCATGAACATCACCTGTGTCACATGACTTTTAAAATCTAGCCACCAGGTAAACAAAGGTGTAACAGGTGACTGTAAAGGTGTGACTGTGTGTGTGCAGGGTGTGATGGTGGGAATGGGACAGAAGGACAGCTACGTGGGAGACGAGGCCCAGAGCAAGAGAGGCATCCTGACCCTGAAGTACCCCATCGAGCACGGCATCGTCACCAACTGGGACGACATGGAGAAGGTCAAGATGTTTACATGGTGTACTAGAGTAGAAGTACAATCGAGTAAAAGCAGCTCAGTTGTGCACCTCAAAACTGTACCTTGCACCACAGAAAATATCCCAAAGTAAAAAGCTGCCACCAGCCAGACTTGAATTGACCCTTCGCGAAGCCTCTCCCTTAAACAGTCACTGTCCAATCCTACGTTAGCAACCGAGAGGTGCGTCAAGCTTTCAGCAGAAGCTAATATGCCGAAGCAGTGTGCATACAGTAGCTACCTGCAAGTCTGACACCTAATACCCAAAAAGTGTCGAAGGTGGTGTTGAATCTTTCCCCTTCCCCAAGCCCAAGACCCAAGGAGAGAGATGCCAGATATGGCTTAAACAGTGTGGAAGACCACACGAACAGCTGAATCCAGCAAAGATCAATAAAAACACCTACGTTTGTTCCAAGTTAAGATGCTAACTAACGTTAACGTTAGCTAACGCTAGCTTTGTGTGCTAGCTGCTCTCCCTCCGCTCTCCGCACCAAGGAGGGAACATAACTCAACATTAACTTAAATTTAAACCATATATTGACTTACCCTGCTGTACAAGAACATTCTTTGTGTCAAGACGTGGGGTGCCTGATGCTTGCATTGCGACTGGTGAGCTTTCCCCTCTATTTTAATGTTCTCGTGATTTATACTCCGCCAGCAGATGATATTGTGAATGTAGCTCTCACATGCACATTGAAGACCTTTCTGTCGTCTTCTCCCTGATATCTCCGAACAGTTTTTCAGAAAATTTGATGTCATTTTCTTTGGAATATCTCTCACTGATATCGCTGAAAACTCCATATTTCTTATCCTAGGAGCGAAAGCTTGACGGACGTGGCAACAGTAACTAAGGGGGGTGGGGCTTAGCGAAGGGTCAGTTGTTCTTCATGTATTTGACTACCAGTCCTAAAGCTACTGCCATTACTGTCAAACTAACGAGCTGTCCTGTCCTGCAGATCTGGCATCACACCTTCTACAACGAGCTCCGTGTTGCACCTGAGGAGCATCCAGTCCTGCTGACTGAGGCTCCACTCAACCCCAAGGCCAACAGGGAGAAGATGACACAGGTGTGTTCACGCTTTGTTCACAATCAGCTGAGACTCTCAACATATTCTGAAACTCATACTGGAGAACAAGCTACAGGGTTTTTGTTTGGTCTCCAGTTGTCCGGGCTTCCACAGTGACACCTGTTGTCTTTTCTCATTGGTCCAGATCATGTTCGAGACCTTCAACACTCCTGCCATGTATGTGGCCATCCAGGCCGTCCTGTCGCTGTACGCCTCCGGTCGTACCACAGGTGGGAACTCAAACATGTCTGAAACATCTTGCAGCATTGAATTTGAGAGTTCCTGCTGAAATGTTGGGGTATTCATTCAGTTGTCTGTTCTCCTAGTCTGTGCATCGTCTAGTGGCCATTAGAGGAACTGCAGTCGAACACCTTTCAGTGTTGAATCGTCTGCTGATCAGAATGACATCAGAAAAGTGTTTTTCCTTTTGTAATCTGGTATTTTTTGTCTTCCAGGTATTGTGATGGACTCTGGTGATGGTGTCAGCCACACTGTGCCCATCTATGAGGGTTACGCTCTGCCTCACGCCATCCTCCGTCTGGATCTGGCTGGCAGAGATCTGACCGACTATCTGATGAAGATCCTCACTGAGAGAGGCTACAGCTTCACCACCACTGGTACGATTTTTACTCCTAAACTGGTACAGGCCAGAATTATAATCTGGATCTTGTTTTGTCCATTTTGTAACTCAAATATTTCCACTCTTGAACTTCAGCCGAGCGTGAGATTGTGCGTGACATCAAGGAGAAGCTGTGCTACGTGGCTCTGGACTTTGAGCAGGAAATGGCTACGGCAGCTTCCTCTTCCTCTCTGGAGAAGAGCTATGAGCTTCCTGACGGACAGGTCATCACCATCGGCAATGAGAGGTTCCGCTGCCCTGAGGCGCTCTTCCAGCCTTCATTCCTTGGTGTGTAATGAGTGTTAACACTGACTGTATCTCTAGACAAACACTGGTGCTGTGGAAACTCCACCCTGTATCATTGTTTTGATGGGTATCTGAATGGGATAATATCAGAATGCATTCTGGTCATGCCTCCTCGCTCTGATGTTGCTTCCCAGAGTTCAATTTCAATTCAATTCAATTTTATTTATAAAGCCCAATATCACAAATCACAATTTGCCTCACAGGGCTTTACAGCATACGACATCCCTCTGTCCTTAAGACCCTCACAGCTGATCAGGAAAAACTCCCAAAAAAACCCTTAAACGGGGAAAAAACGGTAGAAACCTCAGGAAGAGCAACTGAGGAGGGATCCCTCTTCCAGGACGGACAGACGTGCAATAGATGTCGTACAGAACAGATCAGCATGACAAATTAACAGTAATCCGTATGACACAATGAGACAGAGAGAGAGAGAGAGAGAGAGAGAGAGAGAGAGAGAGAGAGAGAGAGAAGGACAGAAGGTGCCCGGTGTATTATAGGGGGGTCCTCCGGCAGACTAGGCCTGAGTCAGCCTAACTAGGGGCTGGTACAGGGCAAGCCTGAGCCAGCCCTAACTATAAGCTTTATCAAAGAGGAAAGTCTTAAGTCTAGTCTTAAATGTGGAGACGGTGTCTGCCTCCCGGACCGTAACAGGAAGATGATTCCACAGGAGAGGAGCCTGATAGCTGAAGGCTCTGGCTCCTGATCTACTTTTGGAGACTTTAGGGACCACGAGTAACCCTGCGTTCTCAGAGCGCAGTGTTCTGGTGGGATAATAAGGCACTATGAGCTCTCTAAGATATGACGGAGCTTGACCATTTAGAGCTTTATAAGTTGACAGTAGGATTTTAAATTCAATTCTGGATTTTACAGGGAGCCAGTGCAGAGAAGCTAAAACAGGAGAAATATGATCTCGTTTCTTAGTTCCTGTTAGTACACGTGCTGCTGCATTCTGCATTAGCTGGAGAGTTTTTAAGGACTTACTAGAGCTACCTGATAATAGTGAGTTACAGTAATCCAGCCTTGAGGTAACAAAAGCGTGGATCAATTTTTCTGCATCTTTTCGGGTCAGGATAGGCCTAATTTTCACAATATTACGCAGATGAAAAAATGCAGTCCGTGAGGTTTGTTTTAAATGAGAATTAAAAGACAAATCTTGATCAAACATTACTCCGAGGTTTCTTACGGTAGTGCTAGAGGCCAGAGCAATGGCATCTAGACAAAATATGTCATCAGATAAAGAGTCTCTGAGTTGTTTGGGGCCAAGAACAATAACTTCAGTTTTGTCTGAATTTAACATCAGGAAATTGGTGCTCATCCAAGTTTTTACGTCTTTAAGGCAGTTATGGAGTTTAGTTAATTGATTACTTTCTTCTGGCGTCATCGATAAATAAAACTGTGTATCATCTGCATAACAATGGAAATTTATAGAGTGATTTCTAATGATGTTACCTACAGGAAGCATATATAGAGTAAATAGGATTGGTCCGAGCACAGAACCTTGCGGAACTCCAAAACAAACTTTGGTACGTAAGGACGATTCATTATGAACGTGAACAAACTGAAAACGATCAGATAAATAAGATTTAAACCAGCTCAGTACAGAACCTTTTAGGCCAATTAAGTGGTCCAGTCTCTGCAGTTCTTTCTTTTCGTTTTGAAAAAAAGTTCTGCATGTAGACGACAACACTTTGATAACAATCGCTGTGCACACGGATCCACAAAAATGACCAAAAACGCTGCAATATAGATGCCAGGCCAGTAGTTGGCGGTGTGACGCTTATGCTTCCTTCTACAGAGCGGTGATGTACAAACAAACAAAATGGCAACCGAACGAACATTTTTCTGGACGGATGACGAGGTGGAGTTGCTACAGTAAATCTACACTTTGATGGGGAAGCGTTGATAAATTCATCAGGGTGAGCAGCACAAACAGAGCTCAGGAGTCCGCCACTGTTGTTGTGATGGTCGACTTTCTCGCACACGCCTAGTGACTGATACCGTAATGAGCATGTGCGAAAAGTGTCTGTTTTCAGAGGAACTGCATATTGCAAGTTTACATGACAACAGAGATGGTGCTGTTTCCAAAAAAATTGCACTCTGGAAACCGTTTTCAAAACGTTGCATTTTCAGGCACCCAAAACGCTGCTGTCGGGGTCCCATCGAACAGCAGCCAAATCTCTCTTGATTTGAATGTGAATCTTTTAAATGTTGTCTCGACCTGAAGACTCAAATTTTTGGATTAGTTGCTCTTTTAATGATTTTATCCAGAGTTTGTGAGTTCTTCCCAGTAAGTGAATGATCTCTGCTGCCATCAGGGTGTCATCACAGTTGTTTGTTGTTTCAGAGCTGTTTTTGGTCACTTAAACTATCATTCTGTCCATGTGTTCAGGTATGGAGTCCGTTGGCATCCATGAGACGACCTACAACAGCATCATGAAGTGTGACGTGGACATCCGAAAGGACCTGTACGCCAACACTGTGCTGTCTGGTGGCACCACCATGTACCCCGGCATCGCTGACCGCATGCAGAAGGAGATCACCGCCCTCGCCCCATCCACCATGAAAATCAAGGTAGTTATATTTTTCATGCAGGTTAATGAAGGATGACTTAAATCATGTCAGCAAAGGCTCCAGTAGAGAAAGAGTACAAGTCCTTCAGTCTGCTGCAGGTCTTAACTCAAGGTGCTGTATAACCCCCGACTTGGTCTTTGAAGGCTCTACTGCCCCCCAGTGGACAAACCTGATTATTAGTTTTCTAGAGGATCTGATTTATGTTCTGCAGAGAACCAACATTTAGAAACAATCAGTTTAATGTCACATTATCAGCTAAACTTTTCAGAACTCTCTCCTGTGTAATTATATTACTAGTATTAATTCTTTAACTTTTGCAGTTATTTGAAAGGTAACCTGGACGAATGCTGCAAAGGGTAACCCGTAGGAAAGCTGATAACGATGACAAACTGTGATTCGAGGCTCTATCTATGGTAGCTACATAAATGTGAACTTGACACAGCTATGAGCCTTTTGCTCCAGTTAGCAGAGGGCCTAACTATTCACAACTTTTCTCCATCTCAAGCACTTTGCCAATACTGACTTGTGTTTTATTTTGTTCATTGGCAGACTCTCTTCTAGACTCTTTTTGATTTTTTTTTTTTTTTCACTGCAGGATCCTCTGCCATTGAATCAGCCTTTCACTGAGATGATGTTCAAGGGCATTTGTAGAACAGCCAGCAGCAACACACTCTCTAAAATGACGTGTGCTTGGAGAGAATCTCTCATCACAGGCTAGATTTTATAAAGCCTAAAAACAGAGCCAAGATGAGATGCACAACTCTAGATTTCTCTCAGTCACTTGCAATACAATATGCTCATGTTATTATGGAGACTTTTGTCCTATGATGCCAAAAACGAACTGCCTTCCCCAGCATTAAAGGTTGTGTCCCAGTTTCCGTATTACATTCAATCTAAGCAAGTTGAGTTTGTAGTGTGTCAGTGATAGACACAATGTACTATGTTTAAACATGTCCAGTATTTTTAGATGAAACTGGTCACATCCTCATAAAACTCAACATTCAAAACAAAAATACTGAATGAGAGGCTTTTGCTGTTCATGTTGAGCATCACTGCTTCCTGTCTTACCTGTTTTTCTCCTCACCTCCAGATCATCGCTCCCCCAGAGAGGAAGTACTCCGTCTGGATCGGCGGCTCCATCCTGGCCTCCCTCTCCACCTTCCAGCAGATGTGGATCAGCAAGCAGGAGTATGACGAATCCGGCCCCTCCATTGTCCACCGCAAGTGCTTCTAGAAAGCTCCTCCTCCTCCTCCTCCTCCTCCTCTTCTGCCCCAGCTGATCCATCCAACTAGAACAGTCTCTGGTTTATTTTGCATGAACAGACTAAAAGATAAACACAACAAAAAAATGAATCGAGCGACTGTTTTAATTTAAATGTCTCAGCTCGGCAGATCCACAGCAACTCTCTGAACCTCCTCCAAACACACGTTCCTCTGACTCTGCTCACAGCTTTCTCTCCTTCTGGTGATTAACTACTGATGGTCAAAGAAAACAAACAGTATTATCACTGAACATCTTTTTCTACCTGTGTGTCCACCTCTTCAACAATCCAGTGCATCAATATTTGGCTTTTCTCCTCATCTGTTCTGTTGATTGGACTCTGTAAGAGTCGAGCTGTATCAATACTCCACAGGAGTGTTTACTTATCAATAAAGTGCCAACATTTGATGTTTACAGCGTCTCTCATGTCGTCATTTGCTGCTTGAGTTTCTAAATATATAAAATCTCTTTGAGGTGTTTTGTGTTTCAGAAAATGTTATTTCCTTATCTCTACAGCTGCTTTACATCAAAGCACATAATCACAGACAGTGACATGCTGTGCAGACTCTAGAGACCTCTGAGGTAAATTTGTGATTTGATTTTGGGCAGTATAAGTAAACAAAATGGCAACCAAAGACCAATCACCAGTTCCTCAAAACTCTAGACCAGCAGTCATCAACTAGATTTGTCCAGGGGCCAGAATTTTTCCAAGCAGACACCGTGGGGGCCGAACTAGGAGCAAATTTGGAAAGATATGTAATTGGCCAGGGGGTCTGGGGGTTCTCATACACCACCTGTTTTTGTCATCACTGATATATGACATGTTTTAGCAATGATGGTGTGCAAGATGGCCGCTGTAAAATTATTGCAATGATATCTATGGATGGATCTAAACATAAGTTTTTGGGGTTGTACATTACAACAAAACCTTTTAGTTTTCTTGTCAGAGAACAATTTAGTAGGTGGAGAAAAGCTTCGTTTAATAGAGTGGATGTCAATGCACAACCAGGGCACAATGGTGACATCACTGCTGTGGAGCTCAGCATGGGGCTCAGTGTCAGCTAGTTGTTGACTAATAGTGATAGTCTAAATTAACTTAGTGTCCCAAATGCTGTCCAACAGCCCCCTTCAATTAGCTATTAAAAATAGTTAGTAGATGTAGTTAGATAGCCGCACCTGAATTGACAGGGTGTGCCAGCACGGGAGAGCCGAGCCAAGGGTAAGCGGGGCTGTACATGACTCATACATGTACACTTATCCGGAAGGTGTACAGATCACACGGGACTTAAATGGCACTGGATGAATGATCGGGCTAGGTGTACGTTACCCGAACCTAGTTGTATCCCATACCTGAATGTGCGGTATTGCTTTGATTAAGGTGGTAAAAGGATAAACCCTCGGCCTTAATCAGAAATCAATCCTCAAAGAATGGCAAATGCAAATCCAGTGTTAGCCAAGAGGCAAACTGATTGGAGTAAATGTCTTTGTCAGAAAGACAAAAGAAATGAAGTCCCTGTATCACCTCCTATCCATCATGTTCCTCAACATGATTATTGTCACATATGTATACTATCAGATATTAATATATACTTTCAACATATTGTACCACAGTAGCCAGAACTATAATTTTAATATTTGAAATTATAACTTTGATTAATGTTGTTGTAAGCTATTAACATTATCGTCTGTCCTGCATCTCTTTCTGTCTCATTGTGTCATACGGATTACCGTTAATGTATCATGCTGATCTGTTCTGTACAACATCTATTGCACGTTTGTCCGTCCTGGAAGAGGGATCCCTCCTCAGTTGCTCTTCCTGAAGTTTCTACCATTTTGTGCCTTTGTTAAAGGGAGTTTTTCCTGATCAGCTGTGAGGGTCCTAAGGACAGAGGGAGAGGGATGTTGTATGCTGTAAAAGCCCTGTGAGGCAAATTGTGATTTGTGATCTTGGGCTTTTTAAATAAAATTGATTGATTGATTGATGTCGTCAGTAGTTTGGTTTTCAGAAGCCATCAAAGTTCTACTACCAAGTCATGGGTTCATTGCCAAAAATGACCTTATGTTCTCTTGACATTGCTTGTTTTATCGACATTTTGACTCTTACAAATAATTCACACTGTCTACATGAGCTGGAGGCCGACAACGAGAGTCCGAGGTCCCGAACAATGCTGCTTGCAGCTTTAATTTAGAAGTTGGAATTGTTTT
The DNA here is from genome assembly GCF_011397635.1 of Epinephelus fuscoguttatus. NCBI lineage: Eukaryota > Metazoa > Chordata > Actinopteri > Perciformes > Serranidae > Epinephelus > Epinephelus fuscoguttatus. Next base: position 45,120,348 of record NC_064757.1, on the reverse strand, counting down.
GTTTGTGAGAAGCCCTTTCTTCACCTCCACAGAGACGCTTAAAATCTCTACAGAGCTGCTCTGGTGGAATCCAAAAAGCCTGAGGAGTTTTTCTTCCCTCTTTCTTGCCTTCCTTGGAAACTGTTTTTATCCGATTTGCCCCACTGCACACCTGGTCCAATGAGACTGCCACCTGAGAGAACAATTACCTTTTATGGACATCGTGAGGAGTCCCGCGAACGTTAATAAAACTAATGTGGGTTTGGCTCGTGGTGCTGCATTCACTGCACACAACTGGGGCAGAGACATTCTTGCAAGAACTCCTGACAGACACACCCAACACTCACCTGACCAGGTAAGAAGCAGCGTTTGAATGTGAAATATCTCAAAACTAAATGTTACAGTTACAGGAGTTTGAGTTATCCTGGAAATCTTTAAATCAGCAGATCAGTTTTCAGCCCTTTGAAATAAAGAGAAACAATCTGACCTTATGCACACAACATGTGATGTCCTGTAAAGTTATTTATTGTTGTTTTACGTAAATACTGAACTTTCTGTCAGAAACTACTGAATTTTTCTGGATTAAAACATTGACAGTATCAGCACACCAACAGGTGTAGCTCTCTCAAAGAGTTAACTGTAATCTGAATGAGATCAGCATGTCCGGGTTAAAAACTATCTGACAACATCTCTGCAAGTATGAGGATGTCGGCTCTCAATCATTGTTTCCCACCAGCTGAACCTGCAGTTTAAAAGGCAAATTCTAATAAAATACCATTTATTTCTCAAGTCAGAAACTTGAGAAACTGAGCGGCAGAGATCAGCACTGTCACCTCACAGTAGGGTCTCAGGTTCGAGCCTGCTGGGGTCCTTCTGTGCAGAGTTTGCATGTTCTCCCTGTGTCAGCGTGGGTTTCCTCCAGGTGCTCCAGCTTCCTCCCACAGTCCAAAGACATGCAGGTTAATTGGTGACTCTAAATTGTCCGTAGGTGTGAATGTGAGTGTGAATGGTTGTCTGTCTCTATGTGTCAGCCCTGTGATAGTCTGGCGACCTGTCCAGGGTGAACCCTGCCTCTCACCCAGTGACAGCTAGGATATGCTTCAGCTCCCTCGCGAGCCTGTTCCAGGATAAACAGTTATGGAAATGAATAAATGAAAGTCAAGAACTGTGGAGACACTGGAGAATGAAATAAATCAGTAATGTTAACAGGAGACAGCAGCAGAGATCTGGGATGAATAAGACAAATATGTACAAGGAAATTATTCTGCCCGTGGATGTTTTTCCTGTGAACTCACTTTGTTTTACGTACTTTTAGTAAAAATGATGAATGAAGTTTTTACTTTATGTTAAGAGCTGCTAAAAGACACTAATCAGACCTCTGGAGCTTGTTAGTGATTTTTAATTTTAGTTGTGTAACTGCTTCAGGGAATGAGAAAATAAAACCTTTAAAGAAATCTTATCACATTGTCGCTCAGTAACAGACAGGACTCTGCAGTTAAAATTAACTTAATTAATTACAAAAGGTACAGTTAAAGTATAAAGACATTTAAGACATGTTGCCTCATAAGCAGAAAGGCTACAGAGTCTGTTGAGTTTGCTAAACAGGAGTGGTTTCTGATCTGCCTGAACTTGTTTTGAAATGTCCTGAGGCAATGCCACAAAAAAACATCACGAGATTAGAACATCAGGTTAGACGACAAAGTGCCAGGCCTGACATACAACAGTCACTCCAGTCAGGGCTGCAGAAAGTTTGAGTGGTTTCTGTGTCGTCTCAGAGGGAAATTACATCAGGGGTAACCACACAAACATGCAGAGTGCTTCCACATATAATATATTAAAGTGTTCAAATCATTTCTGAGAAGTTGTACGACTCATCACACCTGAAGGTGTTGCATCACTAACGTGCACTCCTGATTTTGTAACAGTGGATGAGTTTAAAAGAGCCAATGAGCTGTCAGGGAAAGATTGCATAACCTCACCGCTTATTTCTGACTCATTTTCTCTCTTATTCTAAATAATACTTAAATCTTACTGTGCCAAAGTTCTCGAGGAAAAATTCCTAAATTCAGTTTTTAGGTATTCTGAGTGAGGTCCATAATTAAAATAAAAAGTAAAGTTGTCAAGATATTCTATGGTGCAGAAGAAGAGGATTGCAGTGGATGAATGTCCCCATCTGTCACTAATAAAGTGCTAGGGCTGCTATATGTGGTGATAGAGTGTAGCCTGAGTGTCAGACTGAAGCTCCCAGAACCTTCAGTCTGACATCGCCTCCATTGAAGGCGATTTAAAAGGGGGAGGGAATTTGATTTTTTCCCTAACCAATCAGTAGAGATCAGCGACTCACCCAGAATCTGACGTCATTAGTATCCATGCCTCGGGGGCGCCGAAAACAAGCGAGCATTGCCCGTTTAAAATGTCTCCGTCGTCCTGCACGCCCAGCTGCATCGCTGTTAAATCCAGTTTAGCAGCTTCCTTAATTTGGTCCTCCATTAACGTGAGTAGTGGCGAAATACCTCGATAGCATCATTAATGTGGTCTGTAGGATCTGCAGCGGTCGCCATTAGCGTGGCGCTGATGAGCTAATCGCTAGACCCGCCCCCACCCCCGGTGTTCATTGGTCCGTCCATCGTTTGGACGAGATAAATCGCAAATTCATTGCAGTATGCCAGACCAGAGATGCAAGCCTACTCAGTTGAGTGGGCGGGGTCTATGGTCTGGAACCAGGCTAGATAGAGTGCCCTCTGTTGGGCGTTAGTATACTGTGATGTTGCTGAGTAGTGCTGAACTTCCTGTTCTAATACCAGTTATACTTGTATGGAACTAACGCTAAATTAAAGCAGCGAGCATCAATGAATGGACCCTCATACCTTCGCATACCTTGGGGGTACTGGTTGGAAGCCAGCTGATGCGCCTGCTCGTTCCAGTGAAAGTCGAATCTGCACATAAGAGAGAAATGATAGTTCTGAGCGTGGGTGCTGGAATGGACCTATTGCACATTTTGTAGCACTTTCTGTGGCCACTATGTGGTGCTGGAGCACACCACAAACATCACAGAAACAAAGGCTAGTAAAACATCTTCTAACCGCTTCATCCTCTTGAGGGTCGCGGGGGGGCTGGAGCCTATCCCAGCTGACATCGGGCGAGAGGCAGGGTACACCCTGGACAGGTCGCCAGTCTATCGCAGGGCTGACACATAGAGACAGACAACCATTCACACTCACATTCACACCTACGGACAATTTAGAGTCACCAATTAACCTGCATGTCTTTGGACTGTGGGAGGAAGCTGGAGCACCTGGAGGAAACCCACGCTGACACAGGGAGAACATGCAAACTCCGCATAGAAGGGCTCCCACACCTGATATCGAATCGGCAACCCTGTTGCTGTGAGGCGAGAGTGCTAACCACCACACCACCGTGCCGCCCCGCTAGTAAAACATAAACGTATGAATCTATTTATGGTGTTATGTGTGAAGTTAACTGCATGTTTTTTCATCTAAATGTTTCAGACATGGATGATGAAATCGCTGCCCTCGTTGTTGACAACGGCTCTGGCATGTGCAAAGCCGGTTTTGCCGGAGACGATGCCCCCCGTGCTGTCTTCCCCTCCATCGTCGGTCGCCCCAGACACCAGGTACCAACACCAGCATGAACATCACCTGTGTCACATGACTTATAAAATCTAGCCACCAGGTAAACAAAGGTGTAACAGGTGACTGTAAAGGTGTGACTGTGTGTGTGCAGGGTGTGATGGTGGGAATGGGACAGAAGGACAGCTACGTGGGAGACGAGGCCCAGAGCAAGAGAGGCATCCTGACCCTGAAGTACCCCATCGAGCACGGCATCGTCACCAACTGGGACGACATGGAGAAGGTCAAGATGTTTACATGGTGTACTAGAGTAGAAGTACAATCGAGTAAAAGCAGCTCAGTTGTCAATGGCGGTTTTAGGCGGGGGCCAGCAGGGGCCAGTGCCCCCGTAACTCCGAGTCCGGCCCCCCCTGTGGCCCCCCCGCCGAGGAGTCGGAGGGGGAACGCGGAACTAAATCGTCTCAACAGGTTGCCGGTCGGACCACTTAAAGAGGCGCACCCAGTGAATCATGCAGAATACACCACACAAGAAGGAAAAGGGCCTGAGTTTTCTAGTGTTTAGTGTTTCCCATACATTGACTAATTTGCCCTGCCACAGTCTCCAAAAACTGGCCAGATATAAAATGCCTCCGGTAAATGAACGTTACTCTGTAGCGCACCGGCTGGAGCTCCTACTGGGAATTCTTCGGCTCCCCCCTCCCTCCCCCTCACCCTCCCCGGCCTCACCACAGACGTCGCTCTCCTAGCGCTAATGTGAGCCTGAGTTGATAGAGCAGACCGCATTTCTAAGCGGAATATTGAGGAATACTGACATCCACTTCGTGAGCATTCTTGAAAACACCCAGAAAACATCAGTAGAGAATTGTGTGGCTGTATTTAAGACAACTCTGAGCCTGCACGGCAACATACAGCACCATTGAGGTAAGCTCTGAAAACTTTTTCCTTTTCATTTGACTCATGCCTGTCACATCATGTTTATGCAGTGATGTGAAATACGATCCGGAGTTTTCATGGGTCTTTTATTTTGAAAATCAACTGGATACTCTCGTCTTTTCTGCGCCTGACTTCCTGTTTGACTCATTTGGTCTGTGCAAATTGACGCGCCATCAGAAATAGACCCGGTGCGTAATTTTAGCGGAGCGGAGCGCCGAGCCGCTTCTAGGCCGCGGCTGGTGGAGCAGCTTCTTGAATGGCTGCTATTAGCTCCAGCACCCGCGCCTCGGCCGGATCGCGCACGCCACGGATCCAGTGGGTTGCTATAAATGGGCCTGTCCCAGAGACATTCAACTACCTGAGGGCTTTTGAAATGCTCTGATTCAGGGTGCTGTACTTGCAAATCGAGAGGGGGGGAGGAAAGCAGTAACTTGTGCCTGTTTGTGTGTAATTTATTTGAATCTCACCTTTTGTTTTCCTTTCGTTTTGCGTTTTTTGTATTGTTTTGCGTATCTGGAACTGTACTTGTGAGTGTGAGAATTTTAAAAGAATATTTTGTCTGCACATGATTTTAAATATTAAAATAGCCCTCCAGAGGCAGATCAGTACGTCAGTCATTTTTCTTTTGATTACTGAAATGTTTAACCACTAATCCTTAGCCGTATTTTAAGTGTAACCCTTCACCATAACATACAACTAGTGTTTTTATCAGTAAAAATGGAACATTTTTCACACATAAAAAGCACAAAGATGTTGAAATCTAGGCATATTCTGCCATTATAACTTTGCTCTCAGAATTCACCAGATTGATGCCTTTAAATCAAATACAAAATTTTCTCCCGGGGGAGCATGCCCCCGGACCCCCTTACACATATATATATCTTATTGTTCAGACTTAGATATTTGACCGTACTTGTATGTGCCCCTGTATCAAAAGGACTGGCCCTAGCTTGGCCCCCCCATTGAAACTGGCCTAGAACCGCCACTGTCAGTTGTGCACCTCAAAACTGTACCTTGCACCACACGAAAATATCCCAAAGTAAAAAGCTGCCACCAGCCAGACTTGAATTGACCCTTCGCGAAGCCTCTCCCTTAAACAGTCACTGTCCAATCCTACGTTAGCAACTGAGAGGTCCGTCAAGCTTTCAGCAGAAGCTAATATGCCGAAGCAGTGTGCATACAGTAGCTACCTGCAAGTCTGACACCTAATACCCAAAAAGTGTCGAAGGTGGTGTTGAATTTTTCCCCTTCCCCAAGCCCAAGACCCAAGGAGAGAGATGCCAGATATGGCTTAAACAGTGTGGAAGACCACACGAACAGCTGAATCCAGCAAAGATCAATAAAAACACCTACGTTTGTTCCAAGTTAAGATGCTAACGTTAACTTTACCTAACCCTAGCATTGTGTGCTAGCTGCTCTCCCTCCGCTCTCCACACCAAGGAGGGAACATAACTCAACATTAACTTAAATTTAAACCGTATATTGACTTACCCTGCTGTACAAGAACATTCTTTGTGTCAAGACGTGGGGTGCCTGATGCTTGCATTGCGACTGGTGAGCTTTCCCCTCTATTTTAATGTTCTCGTGATTTATACTCCGCCAGCAGATGATATTGTGAATGTAGCTCTCACATGCACATTGAAGACCTTTCTGTCGTCTTCTCCCTGATATCTCCGAACAGTTTTTCCAGAAATTTGATGTTATTTTCTTTGGAATATCTCTCACTGATATCGCTGAAAACTCCATATTTCTTATCCTAGGAGCGAAAGCTTGACGGACGTGGCAACAGTAACTAAGGGGGGCGGGGCTTAGCGAAGGGTCAGTTGTTCTTCATGTATTTGACTACCAGTTCTAAAGCTGCCACCATTACTGTCAAACTAACGAGCTGTCCTGTCCTGCAGATCTGGCATCACACCTTCTACAACGAGCTCCGTGTTGCACCTGAGGAGCATCCAGTCCTGCTGACTGAGGCTCCACTCAACCCCAAGGCCAACAGGGAGAAGATGACACAGGTGTGTTCACGCTTTGTTCACAATCAGCTGAGACTCTCAACATATTCTGAAACTCATACTGGAGAACAAGCTACAGGGTTTTTGTTTGGTCTCCAGTTGTCTGGGCTTCCACAGTGACACCTGTTGTCTTTTCTCATTGGTCCAGATCATGTTCGAGACCTTCAACACTCCTGCCATGTATGTGGCCATCCAGGCCGTCCTGTCACTGTACGCCTCCGGTCGTACCACAGGTGGGAACTCAAACATGTCTGAAACATCTTGCAGCATTGAATTTGAGAGTTCCTGCTGAAATGTTGGGGTATTCATTCAGTTGTCTGTTCTCCTAGTCTGTGCATCGTCTAGTGGCCATTAGAGGAACTGCAGTCGAACACCTTTCAGTGTTGAATCGTGACATCTGCTGATCAGAATGACATCAGAAAAGTGTTTTTCCTTTTGTAATCTGGTATTTTTTGTCTTCCAGGTATTGTGATGGACTCTGGTGATGGTGTCAGCCACACTGTGCCCATCTATGAGGGTTACGCTCTGCCTCACGCCATCCTCCGTCTGGATCTGGCTGGCAGAGATCTGACCGACTATCTGATGAAGATCCTCACTGAGAGAGGCTACAGCTTCACCACCACTGGTACGATTTTTACTCCTAAACTGGTACAGGCCAGAATTATAATCTGGATCTTGTTTTGTCCATTTTGTAACTCAAATATTTCCACTCTTGAACTCCAGCCGAGCGTGAGATTGTGCGTGACATCAAGGAGAAGCTGTGCTACATGGCTCTGGACTTTGAGCAGGAAATGGCTACGGCAGCTTCCTCTTCCTCTCTGGAGAAGAGCTACGAGCTTCCTGACGGACAGGTCATCACCATCGGCAACGAGAGGTTCCGCTGCCCTGAGGCGCTCTTCCAGCCTTCATTCCTTGGTGGGTAATGAGTGTTAACACCGACTGTATCTCTAGACAAACACTGGTGCTGTAGAAACTCCACCCTGTATCATTGTTTTGACGGGTATCTAAAAGGGATAATATCAGAATGCATTCTGGTCATGCCTCCTCGCTCTGATGTTGCTTCCCAGAGTTCTTGATCAATCCATTGGATGATCTAGGCCATGTTTACACGAAAACGATCCACTGAAAACAGAATCATTTCTCATTTTCATTTTGAAAAAAATTCCACATTTAGACGGCAGCATTTTGATAACAATTGCTGTGCACATGGATCCACAAAAATGACCAAAAACGCTGCAGTATACATGCCAGGCCAGTAGTTGGCGGTGTGACGCTTATGCTTCCTTCTACAGAGCGGTGATGTACAAACAAACAAAATGGCAACTGCACGAACGTTTGTCTGGACAGACGATGAGGTGGAGTTGCTACAGTAAATCTACACTATGATGGCGAAGCGTTGATAAATTCATCAGAGTGAGCAGCACAGACAGAGCTCAGGAGTCCACCACTGTTGTTGTGATGGTCGACTTTCTCGTGCATGTCTAGTGACTGATACCGTAATGAGCATGTGTGAAACGTCTCTGTTTTCAGAGGAACTGCATATTGCAAGTTTCTATGACACCAGAGACTGTGCTGTTTCCAAAAAATTGCACTCTGGAACCTGTTTTCCAAACGTTGCGTTTTCAGGCACCCAAAACGCTGCTGTTGTGTAAACGATCGGTCAAAACGCAACTAAAGTTTACTGTTTTTAGTTAAAATCATTGTCGTATAAACGGGACCCTAGTTTTAATTTACTTTTCCTTACTGGAGCAAATTCAGTGAACTATTTGTGTACAGTCAACATCAAGATTCAAAAGGTCCCATCGAACAGCAGCCAAATCTCTCTTGATTTGAATGTGAATCTTTTAAATGTTGTCTCGGCCTGAAGACTCAAATTTTTGGATTAGTTGCTCTTTTGATGATTTTATCCAGAGTTTCTGAGTTCTTCCCAGTAAGTGAATGATCTCTGCTGCCATCAGGGTGTCATCACAGTTGTTTGTTGTTTCAGAGCCATTGTTGGTCTTGTATGAGCTAGAAATCAACATTAATGTTGAATTGAACACTAAAACTATTGTTCTGTCCGTGTCTACAGGTATGGAGTCTTGTGGCATCCAAGAGACGACCTTCAACAGCATCATGAAGTGCGACGTGGATATCCGAAAGGACCTGTACGCCAACACTGTGCTGTCTGGTGGCACCACCATGTACCCCGGCATCGCTGACCGCATGCAGAAGGAGATCACCGCCCTCGCCCCACCCACCATGAAAATCAAGGTAGTTATCTTTTTCATGCAGGTTAATGAAGGATGACTTAAATCATGTCAGCAATGGCTCCAGTAGAGAAAGAATACAAGTCCTTCAGTCTGCTGCAGGTCTTAATTCAAGGTGCTGTATCACCCCTGACTTGGTCTTTGAAGGCTCTACTGCCCCCCAGTGGACAAACCTGATTATTCATTTTCATGTTGAACATCACTGCTTCCTGTCTTACCTGTTTTTCTCCTCACTTCCAGATCATCGCTCCCCCAGAGAGGAAGTACTCCGTCTGGATCGGCGGCTCCATCCTGGCCTCCCTCTCCACCTTCCAGCAGATGTGGATCAGCAAGCAGGAGTATGACGAATCCGGCCCCTCCATTGTCCACCGCAAGTGCTTCTAGAAAGCTCCTCATCCTCCTCCTCCTCCTCCTCTGCCCCAGCTGGGAGGGTAAACATCCTTTCAGCTGTTCCATCCAGCTTCAACAGTCTCTTATCTCGCGTGAACAGACTAAAAGATGAGAAATCACAAAAAGCGACTGTTTTAATTTAAATGTCTCAGCTCGGCAGATCCATAGCAACTCTCTGAACCTCCTCCAAACACACGTTCCTCTGACTCTGCTCACAGCTTTCTCTCGTTTTGGTGATTAACTACTGATGGTCAAAGAAACAGTATTATCACTGAACATCTTTTTTTTTTTTACCTGTGTCTCTTCAACAATCCAGTGCATCAATATTTGGCTTTTCTCCTCATCTGTTCTGTTGATTGGACTCTGTAAGAGTCGAGCTGTATCAATACTCCACAGGAGTGTTTACTTATCAATAAAGAGCCAACATTTGATGTTTACAGCGTCTCTCATGTCGTCATTTTAATGCTTCACTCTTATACATATTAACAGGTATTAACAGGACAGGTATACCTTTTTTCTCCAAACATACCTTTGCTCATTGTGTCCAAAAAGTTCTGTTTTACCTTCATCAGTCCACAGGACTTGTTTCCAAAAAGCATCAAGTTTGTTTCACTGTTACTTTGCAAACTTCTGATGCTGAATTTTCTGGTGAGGACACAGGAAAGGTTTTCTTCTGATGACTCTTCCATGAAGCTCATATTTGTCCAGGTGTGTCTGCACAGTAGAACAGTGCACCACCAGAGTCTGAGAAATCTTCCTGCAGGTCTTCTGCAGTTCTCTCTGAAAGTTTTCTTGGTCTTCCAGACCTCAACTTCACAGTTCCTATTAACTGACATTTCTCAATGACATTACAAACTGAGGAAGCAGCTACCTGAAAACACATTGCTATCTTCTTCAAGTCTTCTTCTGCTTTGTGAGCATCAGTTATTTTAATTTTTCAGAGTGCTAGGCAGCTGTTTAGAGGAGCCCATGGCTGCTGCTTGTTGGGTTTCAGGAGTCAGAGTATTTATAAAGCTTTGAAATTTCACCTGGCCTTTCTTAACGATGACTGTGAACAAGCCAGAGCCCTAACAAGCTAATTAAGGTCTGAGAACCTGGTAAAAGTTGTCTGAGAGCTCAAATGTCTTGGGGTGCCCAAACTTTTGCTCCTTTCCTGTTTTTTATCCTCAAACTGTACAAAACAAAAATAATACACTGATCTGGTTAAAATGTTGAAAAGCATGTTTCATCTTTAACTTTGTGCCTTTTGGAGATCAGTTCATCTTCTACTTACTCAACTATTCACAGTCAACAAAATTTTGACCAAGGGTGCCCAAACTTTTGCATACCACTGTAGATAGAGCCAAAAGATGGCACTAGAGGGTGGAGTCAAAAGTTTCAAACAACACCAAATGAGGCAACAGTGTAGGAGGTCGTTATATTGAACCTGTAAAGGGGAACTAATCATGCACCACCAGAGGTCAGTCTCTACTGATAAAACAGGCAGCTGAGCTGAGAAAGATGGATAATAATACAGGACAAGCAAAAAATTTTTGAGTGTTGCCATGGATGGATTACTGAATGGGCCAACCAGGCCCAGTGGCCCAAATTGGCAGGGGCTTGTCCCTGACCTTCTCCTACAAATGTTACTCAAATAAACATGTACAGACCATGAAATGAGTCAAAATGACCACAGAAAGACCACAGAGAGATGCAAAGGAGGAGACACTAAATAACTATAAAAATAAGCAAAACCATTACAAAGAGACACAATACCATTAAAAAGACACATAACAATTAAAAAATACAGAGTATATACAACAAAGATATACAACATAACCAGAATGAGAAACAATATCACTACAAAGAGACACAAAACAATCACAAGTTTTTTAAGTTTAAATTTTGAAATTTTAATCTGACTCTTTCTCCTTGACTGCTGTAACACTGGAATTTCTCAATTGTGGGATCAGTAAAGGTGTATCTTATCTTATCTTATCTTATCTTAAAAGATGCACAACGACAACAAACGCAAAACCACCCCAAATTCTTTGTGTCTTGCTCCCATGGGGTGGTGGGGCCCTTTGCATGTCCATGCCCAGGGGCCCATTGTCTCATAATCTGCCAATGAATGTTGCCACATATAATTTTAATCTTGAGATGACTTCTTCAAACAACTTGAACAGTTTATTAGCCACATGATTTCATTCACACATCATCTCCGTTCAGCCCACTGATGTGTCGCTACGCGCTGTGGCAACAAGTGTCATCAGGTCCTCCAGCAAACTGCCGCTGATTTCCCATGAGAAGTAAAACCCATCAAGACTTGTGTAAGTATGGTTAATTGGATATTAGCCACAGAGCACTGAGGGTTAGACAATTCCATGCATGCTACAATAAGTTCTATAATCAGCAGCTCAGCTTTTACTTCTTTGAAATACAAATACAGTCAAATTCCTCCAGATACTGTAAACACCCGTTAAATGTGAGAAAGTTATGAAGGTATGCAAAACAGACACCTCCCATTGTGGTTTAATATGAGAGGAGAGGAGAGCTGCAGTGACTCCACTTCAACCTTAAACTGAGTTTTAGGGGTTTTCAGTTCAAATTAAAAGGCTCTCTTTATTTGTGGAGGATTTGTCTAATTACAAGTGGCATATGTGACATGTTGGATCCATTCTGACACCATCTGTAACCTCCACCTTCTCAGAGTCAGTTTGACCCTGTGTGTGAACACAATCCTCCTCAGCATCCACACAGCAGAGCAGGAATCCTCAGCATGATTCAAACAGGTGATGCAACAGAATCAGACATGCAGACGGAGCTCTCTGCAGACCAGCAACTCTCTTTGTGCTTCAACATGTTCTGCCAGCTCTCTCTTTAACCAGCAGGAAGTATCTATTTCAAGAACTTTAAATGTGGTTTGAAGTGTTTTGGTTTGTGAGCGGCATGGTTTGTGTCTTCACCTGCACAGAGATGCTTCAAATCTCTACTCACCTTTCCGGTCTGACAGGCCAATCACAGCTCTCTGGCTCAGGGGACATTTCTCAGTAAAAACCTTGAGGGTTTTTTCTGCTGTTGTTTGAAAATGGTTATTATGTCGCGTGCCCCCACCACAGTGACAGATGCCTGCTTCAGCCAATCACGACACAGGTTGGAAGAACCTGAAAGATCCCGCTCGCCTGGACCAATGAGAGCGCCAGCTGAAGGAAAGTTACCTTTTATGGACATCGCGTCGAGTCCCGCGAGCGTGGATAAAGTCACTGCGGTTTAGCTCGCGCTGCCGCATCCACGAAGCACAGCTGGGGCAGAGACACATCCGCGAGACTTCCCTGATAGACGCACTCGACACTCACCTGCACAGGTAAGACCCGGCGCTCTGACGGGATATATCTCAGATCTTGTGCAGCTCTATCAGAGCATTCATCGGTCAGACTCACCAACACTGAATAACTGCAGGTGTGTGACAGACAGGTGATGATGGGAACATCAGAACATCAGATCAGTTTTCAGCCCTTTGAAATGAAGAGAAACAGCCTGACTTCATGCACAGAACATATTCTGTCATTGTTTTACGCGAACTGTCTGAATCTTTTCTGGATTAAAACATTTAAAACGTCAGCACATACATTGATGCAGCTTCCTCAAAGAGTTCACTGTAATGTGAAAGAGATCAGCGTTTAAAAAAACAACTGTGTTGGCTGTCAGTCATCATCTCCCACCAGCTGAACCTGCAGTTTAAAAAGGCAAATTCTAATAAATTACAACCATGTCTCAAGGCAGGAACTGTGGAGACACTGGAGAATGAAATAAATCAGTGATGTTAACAGGAGACAGCAGCAGAGATCAGGGCTGATGAAGAAGACAAATATATAGAAGGAAACGATCTTAATGAAATTCTTTTAAGGATGCTTTTCTTTTGTTTAAATGCTGCAAATCCTTCCATAGTGCTGTTGTTGTTAAAGCTTTTTATGTTCTGTAAAGAGCTGCTAAAGACACAATCAGACCTCCTGGGCTTGTTAATATTTTTTTATTTTGAGTTGTGTAACTGTTTCAGGGAATGAGCAGATGTGTCAGCTGTGTGTGAATGTCCTGAGGGAAGGGCTGCTCCTCTCTGCATATCCAGTCCACAAAATAAACCTCCCTGAATTAGAATAACTGCATTAATTGACTGGGTGCTGTCGTAAAATGTGGCTGCAGTTTAAGTGTTGCGTCACAGAGAGGCTGCAGAGTCTGGTGTTTGCTCAACAGGAAGTTTCTGATCTCCCTCAACTTGTTTTCAAAGGTCCTGCAGCTATGGGGCTAAAAGGGTCAGAGAGTTAAGCTCATCAGGTTGGACGACTTGAAGCGCCACACCCGACATACATCTGTCATTCCACTGAGGGCTGCAGGAAATTTAGAATAGTTTCAGTTTAGTCTCCGAGGGAAATTCCATCAAGAAACCTGCAGAGTCCATCCACATTAAAGTGTTAAAGAAGTTGTGCAAGACTCATCACCTGAAGGTGTCCCATCACTAACATGCACTCCTGATTTTATACAGTGGATTAATTCTGAAAAAGTCAGTGAGCTGTCAGTAAAAGATTTAATAACCTCATTGCTTATTTCTGACACATTTTCTTGAGTTAAATTTTACACTTATTTACAGTTTCATAAATTATTATTTTAAATAACGCATAAATCTTTCACTTTATTCAGTGGGCAGTTTACAAAAATAACATTTCATTAACCAAGAGCCGATAAGATAAAGATTTGGAATGGTTAATTTCATATGATGGATTAAGGGTTTGGAGGAAAGGATGAAGGGGTGAGGATCAAGGGATGAAGGGGTGATAGGATGTGCGATGAAGGTTGAGGAATGACGGGTTGAGGGTCAGATGAAGGCTGAAAGGATGAGGGTCGATGGATGAAGGGTGGCTCTTTGGGTCGTGGATGTCAGCGATGACAGATGTGTCGGTCAAAGGCAGGAACGCAGGAGGGAACCGGAGAGTTGAGACTGAGTGGAGCAGGTGTCTCTTTGTAAACTCAGCTTCAGATAGAGATCCTCTGGTTCCTGTGTGTGGAAAGGAGGAGAGGAAAAGATGTAAGAGGCAAAAAGGGATTTGGCAGGTGGGCTGTGAGTGTTGGAGAAAAAGAATGGATCAGGTGCGCTCGAATACTTTTGGGCTGACATGGGATATGTCCGAGACGTGACCTTTGTTCCCAAATCCAGTTTTATAAAACTACATTTTATTAAATAAATTAGTTTTGAATCTGTGTTAAAACTGAATCATCACTGACCCTGAAATCTAAACTCTTGCATGATTTGCCAAATGGGAGCTTTAATGAAAACACTGGCAAACATGGTTTTATTGAGTTTTCAGTTGTTTAACCAGAACAGCAAACATCACAGAAACAAAAGATAATAAAAACAGAAGTGTGAATCTGTTTAAGGTGTTGGGAGAAAAATTAACGGCATGTTTATTTATCAAAATGTTTCAGACATGGATGACGACATCTCTGCCCTCGTTGTTGACAACGGCTCCGGCATGTGCAAAGCCGGTTTCGCCGGAGACGATGCCCCCCGTGCTGTCTTCCCCTCCATTGTCGGTCGCCCCCGACACCAGGTACCAACACCAGCATGAACATCACCTGTGTTACATGACTTATAAAATCTAGCCACCAGGTAAACAAGATGCAACAGGTGACTGTAAAGGTGTGACTGTGTGTGTGCAGGGTGTGATGGTGGGAATGGGACAGAAGGACAGCTACGTGGGAGACGAGGCCCAGAGCAAGAGAGGCATCCTGACCCTGAAGTACCCCATCGAGCACGGCATCGTCACCAACTGGGACGACATGGAGAAGGTCAAGATGTTTACATGGTGTACTAGAGTAGAAGTACAATCGAGTAAAAGCAGCTCAGTTGTGCACCTCAAAATTGTACCTTGCACCACAGAAAATATCCCAAAGTAAAAAGCTGCCACCAGCCAGACTTGGATTGTTCTTCATGTATTTGACTACCAGTTCTAAAGCTGCCGCCATTACTGTCAAACTAACGAGCTGTCCTGTCCTGCAGATCTGGCATCACACCTTCTACAACGAGCTCCGTGTTGCACCTGAGGAGCATCCAGTCCTGCTGACTGAGGCTCCACTCAACCCCAAGGCCAACAGGGAGAAGATGACACAGGTGTGTTCACGCTTTGTTGACTCTCAACATATTCTGAAACTCGTACTGGAGAACAAGCTACAGGGTTTTTGTTTGGTCTCCAGTTGTCTGGGCTTCCACAGTGACACCTGTTGTCTTTTCTCATTGGTCCAGATCATGTTCGAGACCTTCAACACTCCTGCCATGTATGTGGCCATCCAGGCCGTCCTGTCACTGTACGCCTCCGGTCGTACCACAGGTGGGAACTCAAACATGTCTGAAACATCTTGCAGCATTGAATTTGAGAGTTCCTGCTGAAATGTTGGGGTATTCATTCAGTTGTCTGTTCTCCTAGTCTGTGCATCGTCTAGTGGCCATTAGAGGAAGTGCAGTCGAACACATTTTGGTTAAAGTTTCTCTGCATTTGACCCATCCCCTGAGGGAGCGGTGAGCAGCAGCGCTGCCACGCTTGGGAATCATGTGGTGACACTAGAGGACACTCTACCACTAGGCCACTGAGCTTGTCAGTTATGGTGTTAAGCCATGACGCCTGCTGATCAGAATGACATCAGAAAAGTGTTTTTCCTTTTGTAATCTGGTATTTTTTGTCTTCCAGGTATTGTGATGGACTCTGGTGATGGTGTCAGCCACACTGTGCCCATCTATGAGGGTTACGCTCTGCCTCACGCCATCCTCCGTCTGGATCTGGCTGGCAGAGATCTGACCGACTATCTGATGAAGATCCTCACTGAGAGAGGCTACAGCTTCACCACCACTGGTACGATTTTTACTCCTAAACTGGTACAGGCCAGAATTATAATCTGGATCTTGTTTTGTCCATTTTGTAACTCAAATATTTCCACTCTTGAACTCCAGCCGAGCGTGAGATTGTGCGTGACATCAAGGAGAAGCTGTGCTACGTGGCTCTGGACTTTGAGCAGGAGATGCAAACGGCAGCTTCCTCTTCCTCTCTGGAGAAGAGCTACGAGCTTCCTGACGGACAGGTCATCACCATTGGCAACGAGAGGTTCCGCTGCCCTGAGGCGCTCCTTCAGCCTTCATTCCTTGGTGGGTAATGAGTGTTAACACCGACTGTATCTCGAGACAAACACTGGTGCTGTGGAAACTCCACCCTGTATCACAGTATCTAAATGGGATAATATCAGAATGCATTCTGGTCATGCCTCCTCGCTCTGATGTTGCGTTCTTGAGTTCTTGGTCAATCCACAGGGAAGTGTAAAGATGTTTTAGATTTTGTCCATAGTTTGAGTTCTACCAGTAAGTGAATGATCTCTGCTGCCATCAGGGTGTCATCACAGTTGTTTGTTGCTTCAGAGCCATTGTTGGTCTTGTATGAGCTAGAAATCAACATTAAAGTTAAATTGAACACTAAAACCATTGTTCTGTCTGTGTGTTCAGGTATGGAGTCTTGTGGCATCCATGAGACGACCTTCAACAGCATCATGAAGTGCGACGTGGACATCCGAAAGGACCTGTACGCCAACACTGTGCTGTCTGGTGGCACCACCATGTACCCCGGCATCGCTGACCGCATGCAGAAGGAGATCACCGCCCTAGCCCCACCCACCATGAAAATCAAGGTAGTTATCTTTTTCATGCAGGTTAATGAAGGATGACTTAAATCTACGGCTGTCCCCTGAAAGAGATTCGAGTCATCAGTTGGAGACCCTTCAAGTCAGAGGTCAAACAGTTTTTTTGCCAGTCTGCATGCTGTGCATTGTACTTTTGGGGATGTATCGGAACCCGGACTTTGCTGCAGTGTAAATGCTCTTAACTTTCATGATAATCTTTGGTACAGTCAGCTGGAGACGTGATGCACGTTTGATGACTGTTAAATAACAGTGATAAAATTGAAATGAATGAAATGTTTTTGCTGTTCATGTTGAGCATCACTGCTTCCTGTCTTACCTGTTTTTTCTCCTCACTTCTAGATCATCGCTCCCCCAGAGAGGAAGTACTCCGTCTGGATCGGCGGCTCCATCCTGGCCTCCCTCTCCACCTTCCAGCAGATGTGGATCAGCAAGCAGGAGTATGACGAATCCGGCCCCTCCATCGTCCACCGCAAGTGCTTCTAGAAAGCTCCTCATCCTCCTCTGCCCCAGCTGATCCATCCAACTAGAACGGTCTCTGGTTTATTTTGCATGAACAGACTAAAAGATGAAAACAACAAAAAAATGAATCGAGCGACTGTTTTAATTTAAATGTCTCAGCTCGGCAGATCCACAGCAACTCTCTGAACCTCCTCCAAACACACATTCCTCTGACTCTGCTCACAGCTTTCTCTCCTTCTGGTGATTAACTACTGATGGTCAAAGAAAACAAACAGTATTATCACTGAACATCTTTTTCTACCTCTGTAAGAGTTGAGCTGTATCAGTACTCCACAGGAGTGTTTACTTATCAATAAAGTGCCAACATTTGATGTTTACAGCGTCTCTCATGTCGTCATTTGCTGCTTGAGTTTCTAAATATATAAAATCTCTTTGAGGTGTTCTGTGTGTTTCAGAAAATGTTTTTTCCTTATCTCTACAGCTGCTTTACATCAAAGCACATAATCACAGACAGTGGAGATGATATAATATATTCTATAGACTTTAAAGACCTGAGGTAAACTTGTGATTTGATTTTGGGCAGTGTAAGTATACTTGGGTAGGTTGTGTCAATAAAATGTGTCAAAGGGGCAAAAAGGCATACGTTTTCAAAATGGCAACCAGAAAGCCGAACACCAGTTCCCAGTACTCTACACCTATACACAGAAAATTGAGGGTGTTTTCACACTTGGTCCTTTTCACCCCTCTAAACGATCTCAGAGCAGTGACTCAGCATTTTTTTGTACACGTGAACACGAGAACTCTGATCTCGCTGAAGTGAACACGAAGTGCTCCAGGTTCACTTTGCTCTTTGCTGTTGTATTAAGTCCTCCAGATCACATGCTGTTGCGCTGGGACGCTTTGAACAACAGACAAAACCACATCAGCCTGTAACGCTTGGATGTAGGATGAGGAGTAGTTTAGTTCACAGAAGATACTGCACGTCTCCAGCTGTGGAATGTAGAATACATCAAACGGCAACAGTCTTCAGCACAGAAACACTCAGTCTCAGTCTCTAAGGCTTAACTGATATTGTTCAGCAACTCAGACCTTCCTACTGTCCTCTTGACAGCATCCTACCTCGTCTTTTTAGGGACGTTTTCCATATCACTGGGCCCTGTATTATGGATCTGATAACTTTATCTTTGTTGACTGGCTGTGTTCCAGCTGCATTTAAACATGCTGTGGTCCATCCTCATCAAAAAACACAATCTTGACCCCACAGTCTTATCCAACTTTAGGCCCATCTCCAACTTCCTTTTCTGTCTACGGTCTTGGAGAAGGTGGTATATGAACAGCTGCAGTCTTTTATTGATCTAAATGGCATTTCTCAGAAGGTCCAGTCTGGTTTTAAGCTACGCCATAACACAGAAATGGTGCTTTTAAGAACTTTAAATGACCTTTTAACAGTTGACTCTGGTAACTCCGCGGTCCTGGTCCTTCTGGATCTGACAGCTGCTTTTTGATACAGTTGATCACAATATTCTCCTGTCACGCTTAAATACTTGTGTGGGCATTAGGGGTACTGTTCTGAAGTTGTCTCGATCCTACCTCTCAGATAGAGGCTTTTCTGTCCAGCTGGGCCAGTATTCTTTGGCCACTTCCCCCCTGAGCTGTGGGGTGCCTCAGGGTTCCGTTTTGGGTCCTCTCCTTTTTTTAATATACATCCTACCTTTGGGATCTGTTTTTAAAAAGCACAATGTCTCGTTTCATTGCTTTGCAGATGATGTACAAATCTATCTGCCGTTAAAAACAAACGATCAAGCCTCTGTCCAGGTTTTATTAGACTGCCTCAATGACATCCAGTCCTGGATGGAAGTAAACTTTCTCTCCTTGAACAAAAAAATAAATAAATAAATAAAATTATTTGGCCAACAAAACCTCTTGTATGGTTATGACAGTGCCATTGGGACCCTTAAGTCCCACTGTCATCCTTTTACAAGGAACCTTAGTTTTATTTTAGACAGTGATTTTCGATTTGACAAACAAATAAGCTCTATAGTCAAAACAAGCTTTTTCCAGTTGAGACTATTAGCAACAGTAAAGGCATATCTCCCCAGAAATGATTTTGAGAGTTATCCATACCTTTGTTACATCACGGTCAGACTATTGTAATTCTTCGTTTGTTGGTCTCGACCAGTCAGCACTGCGCCGTATACAGATACTCCAAAATGCAGCAGCCCGCCTGCTGACTGGAAAGAAAAAGCGTGATCACATTAGTCCTGTCCTTGCATCTTTGCACTGGCTGCCCGTTAATTTTAGGATCCATTTCAGAGTTTTATTAATTGTTTTTAAATGTTTAAATTGTTTGGTACCATCTTATTTATCAGAGCTTGTTCAGCCTCACACCACTACCAGGGCACTTAGGTCGTCAAACCAGTTGCTCCTGGAAGTATCTCGGTCCAGGCTCTCTACCCGTGGGGACCGAGCCTTCTCAGTGGTGGCCCCAAAACTGTGGAACAGCCTACCTTTCCAGGTTAGAGCTGCACAGTCTGTTGAGCACTTTAAAACTGCTGAAAACCCATCTTTTCTCCGTGGCGTTCAATCCATGATAGGCGAGTATTCTCAGCTCTTTCTTTCTTACTTTCTCTTTTATTCTAACTTTGTTCTAAATTGATTTCCTTTTACTGTTTTATTTATTACTATATTTGTTCTTGATTATTTATATTGTATCTCAGTAACTGTAAAGCACTTTGGTCAACTGAGGTTGTTTTTTAAATGTGCTTTATAAATAAACTTTGACTTGACTTGACTTTGACTTGACGCTGAGGTTTTACTGCGAGCGGGCGAGGGGCTTCATAACCACTCTGCAGGGACACGTCAAAGTAAAAAATAAACTACAAAATATATATAGGCCACAGTGTGAACAAAAAGAAGAGTCCCTTTTCTGTTGGTCCACTTTTTAGTCCACTTTAAGAGGACTGAGTTTGGTTTGCTTAAAAAGGACTATATGTGAAAACATCTTAAGAGTAACCTCCGGATACATGCCTCGAGGATGTTCAGAGCTAACCTTCCCTGCTGATGTAGCTGCTGCTCCACAGAAGTGTTGATCTTCTTTCGCACCAGTCGTCTCACCAGAGGCCACTATGGACACGTGCACCCCAGGAGCTTCTCGGTCATGACCTCAACAAGAGAATGAGCAAAGCGTTGGTAGGTGTCACACTTCATTTGTCAAAGCAAAGTCAAAATGGACACGCTGTCCTCCAAGGACACTACAGGCTACATCCTCCACTTCTCTATGAACAGTTGGCTGATTGTAATTTAGACACGATAGCTAAAGAAAATACTTGTGATTAACTCGTAAATAAATGGTAAATAAAATCATTGTGGTTTAATGGGGGATTTTTTTTGATAATAAAAATATTTTTGAATAACGTCTGCCTCATACTTTTTTTTTAAAGATTATTTTTTGTAGGCTTTTGCCCTTAATGGAGAGGGCAGTGTGTAAAATGGGGAGACAAAGTGACACGCAGGCTGGACTTGAGCCTGTGACCGCTGCAGCGAGGCATTACCTCTGTACATGGGGTGCCGGCACTATCCACTATGCTACCGACGCCCCTAATAAAGTGGACTTAACGTTGCTTAACGTTCAGACATATAAGATGAAGTTCTTTAATACTAAGGTTGAACAGCAGGGGGCAGAGCATTCACCTGAAACTTCATTAAACCATTCTAGGTTCTTGATCCATTCACTGAACAAAAATTTAATGGCAACACTTGTTATTGCTCCCATTTTTCACAGGTTTCCATAAAAGATCTAAGACTTTTTTTCATGCACTCAATAGAGATAGATCTGTTGATACATCTCTATTGAGTTATATCCAGGAGATTTAACAGCTTAAACTCTAAAAACAATAGTTGTTCACAAATGGCCTCATGTGACTCTAACGACTCCAACGACCACCATTGCAGCAGGAATTTCAACGTTGACACACCATTGGAGCACTAACGAACCAATGACATCATTGGCCTTGTGAAGACCTCCTCAGAGGTTAAATACCTGGGTTTTTCCACACCAGTTTGTCAGACTAGTTCCAGCCTAGTCAGACAAGCATGAACTGATGAAGTCTCTTGGATAAGCGGTGAAATGTCTTCTAAGACAAAACTAAGTCGATTCAATTGCCTTGAGATAACTATGACCTGGATAAATGAGAATATCCACAGGCACGCACGAAATGTTGTGCAGCTCAAGAATATCTTGGCGATACTTCTGTAACAGGAGGCACATAAATAAAATCTGGAATAATCAAGTAATATCTACAGAATAATACTGTTGTTAAATTTTCCAAATATTGATTATATGTTCTGAGGGATATGCAATCAATCATCTGTCCACTAAACTTGGCATCATCCATTGCTGGCTATATTTCAGCTACAATTAATACTATTAATGCAACTTTGTTGTTCTTGAAAATACGTCTTTATCTTCTGTGACTTCTTTTGGCTATAAATAATTTGATTTGTGTTATTAGAAGGTAATTAACAGTTTTTGTTACAATACTTTCACAATATTTTGTTATTTGTGCAGAAAATGTTCATTGAAAAAATGATACAGCTCAACAGGAGGAGGTGTAAACATATTTTTATAGTTTCACATGATATATATCATTTTTTGATTGGTCTATATTCTTTTAGTTTAAAAGTTAAACGCATGCTGTCCACCTGAGTGGACATGTGAAAAACACCTTGAAAATGCATGTTTAAAAAAAATTAACTTCATTTATTTTTCCATGCCTAAAGAGGAATAAAACACTTAAGGAAAACTTGACTAAGGTCGTAATAATTCATACATGAAAGAGTTTTAAAATCTTCCATAACATAGCTTCTTTAATAATCTTTAATTAACAGCAGGGGGCAGAGTATTAACTGGAAACTTAATGTTTTATGAGTTCAGGCACTGGATACAGGCCCTATAATAATATATATTTGATACTATATATATTTAATAATATATTCATAAAATAATAAATTAGTTGCTCATTTTGGGACAAGAGCCTACAAATTTCTTAAAAACTGTCTTTCAAGCCGTCGCCCTCAGCTAACTGGTCTGTCCACGTCTTTATCCTCCTCTTCATCATCACCATCACAATGTTTTGCATTTGTTTGAGTGAAACTCACCTTTTGTCACGTAAAGCTGCACAGTGTGAGCCCAGTATACAGAAACATCAGTGAGAACCTGCTGCCAGTCCAGACTGTCCACATTCTGCAGCTGCTTCAGAGACAATCAGACCGCAGCTAAATACTGAGATAAGGGAAAACATTTCATTTAGTTATTTTCACAGGACAACAGCTCTCTGAGTCTCTATTAGCCTCAAATATGTTCTGTTTGAAAATGAAGATTTATTTGATGTAGTCAAGATTTATAATTAATTGTACACATTAAACCTCAAACCTTTTTTTCTTAACTGTAAAGGTGTCAGATGTGATCTGTCGTTACAACATAGTGACACAAGTCAGTGTAAGTGATGGGAGGTCAGCAGCCTCGTAACTAATGAATAACACAGAAAAATAAAGTCAAACACACATTCATCACATTTTTTTTTTTTACTTCTTAGGGGGTCAAAGGTCAACATCTAGAACAGGAATAGTTCCATAAAGCATCATAGTCAGGCCCATGTGGAATCTGTACCCACAGACATTCGCCAGATTTCAGAAATATAGATGCTGCTTGTAAAACTTCAAATGTCATCACTGTCTCCTCGCCTCCTCGTGCATGTGTGGGACATTTGTGTATTCAGTTAGCATTAATTTAATTATTAACTAATTTCCATTTTAATGTCTGTGTCCCACAGTTTGTTGTGATTATTCATCATTAAATCAAATTTCTGATTCAAAGTTTCTACTAAAATCTACCAGATAGTTCTTAAAGTCTGCCTGACGTAATTTTAGGTTTTAATGTGTTGTGTGAGGTTATCATAAATGAATATTGTCTATCACATTACTAATAAAAAATACATAAATTCAGTAGATTTTCATTTGGTCTAATAACTGTCTGTTGAGTTATTCTAAGACACTGGAAGAAAGCAAAGGCCCCAGAACTGAAAGAATAGGTTAATGTTATGGTGGAAATGCCATCTGAAGAATGTATGCTCTGCAAAATAAATGGTGGTCAGGAGAAGGAAGTGTCTCCTTGGGACCAGTTATGGACTCAAATCAAAATGGAAGGTAAGTCAACATAATGATGAACTTGCTCTGTGACCCCGTGACCCCGTGACCCTGACGCATTCATTTAGTGAACTCTGTGCAGCCTCACTTTCCATCAGAAAGAACAGGACACAACCAAAGTGCTGCTTTGATCACTTTTTTTTTATTATCCGCTATATTTTATTCACATTAATGATAATTTCTGTTATGTTTGCATTAAATATTTTTCTTGTGCCGTACAAAACATTTAAGGACAAGTGTTATTTCAAGATACAGGCTAAAGGTAACAGTTTAAAAAAAAATCTTGCTGAAAATACCTTAAAATTGTGGTAAATTATGTTTTTAATTAACCCTTTAAGTGAGAATAAATCTTTACCTACACAGAATAGAAAGCTATGTTACAAAGCTGAGGTGAGCTTGCCCTACATGGTCTGATGTTTCGATATTTTACATACTGTGAACTGTGACTAACTTGGTAGCTCAGTAGCTAAAATTTGAATTACCACCCTGTATTAATTCTTTATTCTTCAGTCCAAGTGGACATTTGTGTCAAATTTAAAGAAATTCCTTGTAGGTGTTCACGAGATATCACATTCATGAGAATAAGACAAACAAGGCCACAGTGACTTTGACCTTTGATCACTGAAATCTAATCAGTTCACTGTTTAGTCCAAGTGAACGTTTGTGCCAAAGAAGAAATTGCCTTGAGTTGGTCTTGAGATATCATGTTCACGAAAATGAGATGGACGCAATGTCACAGCAACCTTTACCTTTGACCACCAAAATCTACTCAGTTCACTCTCCAGTCCAAGTGGACATTTGTGCCAAATTGGAGAAATTCTGGCACTGTGTTCTTGAGATATCATGTTCGGGAGAAGGAGACAGACAAGGTCACAGTGACCTTGACCTTTGACCTATGACCACCAAAATCTGATCAGTTCATGCAAAACACAGTTTGGCAGTGTTTTCTGACTCGTTTGAGCTCGTTCCAGTCTTTCTACTAAGCTCGGCTAAACACGCACAGACACACGCACCTTATAAAACAGGTCACAGATCTTCTGACTATTCTCACAGCAAATAAGTGGCTTTCTGGTCAAGTGTCAGTCACGACTCTGAGTCAGGACTGAAAGTGTCTGTTTAAACGGCAACAGTTATTTTTAGTTAGTATGTGTCCTAATTAATATCACTGTCACAGGAAACTGACTCTAGGAGCCGTGATATTTGTTTGTAGTGTGGTGGGTAGTTCCCATTTCTACACACTTCACCACTCTGTTTATTAGTTACTCTTTCTGTGTGTTCTCTTGTCTCTACGCTGTCAGTAGTGTGTGTGTGTGTGTGTGTGTGTGCCTAACTCAGAAATATATAACACACACAAAATAACAGTAACAGCAGCAGTCCAACTACAGAGTATGTCCATTTTCTTCTTTTACGGTGGTACTCATCTTGGAGCTTTCTGAAGCCTGTTTTCTCCTCCTCCAGGTTCTGTTTATCCTCCTGACGTATTCGTTCCCAGGTGTCCTTTCTTTCCTTATCCCAGGCATCTCGATCTCTCTTCATCTCTTTTCTAAACTGCTCCAGCTTCCTCTCGGCATTTTCCCTTTGCTCTCTTTCTGACTGAACAATTTTCTCAGAAGCTTCCAGTTTTCTTCTCCAATCCTGTCGCTGAGTTTCTTCTTGTTTTTTCCGTCTCCTTTCCTCTTCCTCCCGTTCTCTCTTCCTCTCCTCACGCTCCTTGTTGATGCTTTCGTCTTTGTCCTTCAGCTGTTTTGTTCTCAGGTCAATTTCTCGACGCTGTTCTTCGGTTTTCCTTTTCAGTGATTTCAAATCTTCCTCATGTTTTCTCTGGAGGTCTTTGTTTTTTCTCTTCATCTCTTCTTCCTTCTCTTTCAAAATCCTCTCCACTTGTGTTTGAATGGAGTCCTCTGTGTCCTCAAACATCTCAGTGTTGTAGCAGCCGCCATTTTCCTTCACAACGGTCTCGATGTTGGTCATCAGCTCTCTGACTTGTGTGCGGTTTGTGTCATCTTTGTTATTGAAGACCTGGTATCTTCCTCCACAGTCATTTAGGAGTTTTTTTACAAAGTCATCACAATGTTCAATGTAACTCTCAAATGATGTATCTTCCAGATCATCTCCTCTTGTGAAAATAACAATGATGAAATCTTCCGATTTCTTGCCGAAATATTTCTTGATCAGTTCCACAGAGTCTTTCTCCTCTTGTGTAAAGTTCCCAAGCTGCAGCACCAGTAGGAACACGTGAGGCCCAGGAGACAACATGCTGATGCATTTTTTAATCTCTTGTTGAAATTCAACATCAGTTGTATTGAACAAGCTGGGGGTGACAACCACAACAGCACGCCGTCCATCAATCTCTCCTGAAGCTTTCTGACAAGACTTGTTTGCTGGCTTCGGGGGGATTCTGGGTTTGAAATGCTTTTTGCCCAAAATAGTATTTGCTGTTGCACTCTTTCCACTGCCAGTCTTCCCAATCAGCACCATCCTGAGACACTCTCTGCTCTGAGTTTCATCATCACCTCCCATCGCACTTCTCTGTTTCACATCCTGCAGTTCAGCTTTAAGTCTTGAAACATTCTCCAGCTGAGCCTTGGTGAACGTGTCCTTTGTGAAGCATGTGGATCCTTCAGCCATCAACTTTTCCACAGCATCCAACAGCTCTGGGATCTGCTGCTGGTCCTTGATGTTGAGAACAACATATCTTCCTCCACAGCTCTGACAGAGCTCCTGGATGCCATTGTTTTTACTTATGAACTTCACGATGCCTGGGGCTGTAGGATCTGAGTACACAGTGAACAGGATCATGGTGAAGTCATTGACTCGAGAGCTGAATGTGTTCCTGATGGTCTCTAACTCTCCCTTGTCTTCATCAGTGAGGGGACGCACAGGTAGGACCAGGATGAAGGCATGGACGCCCTCAGGATCACAGAGGGAGATACACCTGAATGATTCCTGCATCACTGCCTCCTGAGGTTTTCCATACAAGGCAGGCAGCTCCACCAGGGAAACCCAACGTCCACACACCTCTCCCTGATGTTTAACACACTCTGATGAGCTGGAGACTGAATGAAGCTCTGTCTGACCTAAAATGGCCTTGGCTGCTGAAGTCTTCCCTGCTCCTCTCCTCCCACACAGGACCAGGTTTAAAGCTGCTCTGATGTGTTCAGACCTTGGTGTCATTATCAGACCTGCATCCTCGTCCTCAAACACATCACAGCTCACATGCTCTCCATTGTTCTCCTTTGCAGTTTGACCCAGTCGTGTTAACAGCTCTGGATGTTCAAGGTTCTTCTGCTTCAGGTATCTGTATCTACACATTCTGATCATGTCTTTTAAGGGCTGGTCTGGTTCATCTTTGAAACCTGAACTCTCCTCTCTGGGTGTTGATATCAGTATCAATGAATGATCAAATGATTGATCACTGAAGAGTTTCAGGACTCTGCAGAGTCTCAGTTTGTGTTCCTCAGTGAAGTCTTCAGGCTGTAGAACCAGCAGGAACACATGAGGTCCAGGATCAGAGAGTCTCACACAGTCTTCTACATGTTCTGACAGTTTGTCTTCAGAGATGTTGAGATGCAGCAGATCTGGAGTGTTGATCAGAACTATTTCTTTGTCCTTTATCTGTCCTCTTTCTGTCAGACAGCAGTCTGGTTCTTCCTCAGTGTTGAACTTAGTCTCTCCCAGTATGAAGTTCCCCACTGAACTCCTCTGAGACCAGCTGTTCCCCAGCAGAACAACCCTCAGCTCAGACACTGGAAAGAAAAACACTGAATTAGAAACCTGAGCTTGACTTGATTTAAGACCAATCTAACAGTACTGTGATGAAACAACTCAAACAGGTGGACCTGTAGAAAAGCTGTTAGTCATACCCAACTTGGACTCACCTTTGAGCTGTGTTGTAAAAAAAGTCTCTACCCTTAAATTTCAGGCCTATCTCCAAGCTGCCTGGTCCAGCAATAGCCAAAGTCTTGAAAGTGATTGCTAAGCAGCTTCCAACTGTATTTGACAGAAATACTTTGACAAATATCAGTCCTGCTTCTGTCTGTCCCACTCGTTAGAAGCAGCTCTCTTCAGAGTTTCAAGAGAGATCTTCATGCATGGTGACCCAGAAGAGCTTTCTGTTTTGGTACTGTTGCATTTCAGTGCAGCTTTTGACACCTTCATAGTATCCTAACTGACAGACTCAAGCAGTCGGTGGGTATCTCTGAGTCATTCCTGTAGTAATTACCTTTCTACCTCTCTGGTAGGATCCACTGTTGGCACTATGCCTCTTTATCTGAAACTCTGTTTTAAACGATTTTAAATAACTGCCTGAATTCTATTAAAAATCAATGGCAGATAATTTCCTGCAGCTCAGTGCTGACAAAACCAAAGAGTGCTGCAGAGATGATGTCTTGGAAGATAGCGTCGCCCTGGTTCCCTCCTCAAAAAGCCAATGGGACATTTCCATTGAATTTTGTATTATAAAATAAAGTCTGTGCTAAACAAACATTTATGATACTTACATGTTTTGTTCAGCAAGATAACCCACACAAATGAACGCCACGTTCATGATTTCTGATGACATAGAGTGTCTCAACTTGCATACTTCTGTTAGTACACTTCAGTGTAGTACACTATATACACTGCACAATTCTTGTGTGGGGCACTAATTTCAACAGGGGAGTGTTGTCTCAAATTATGCACTGCCATTTTGCACTTACTGGAAGTCACAGCCTGGGTGGAATTTATCATGGAAATCTTAATTCAACTGCTGTCGATAATGACAGGAGTCATTTGTATCTGAAAATGATTTAATTTTACAGCGTCAAAGTCTTGGTCATGATCCAGCTAGCTGAGGAATAAGTCACAAAACACCTAAACAGAGTCAGATCGGTTGAACTCACTGGAGGGGGGAAGAATCGGACAGCTGCTGCTGTGGCTCAGAGGCCTCTCCTTGTTTCCCTCTGTAAGAAAACAGAAAAATAACTTTTCAGAAAGCCAAACTTCAGTCAGCTTATCGTTTCAGAGTCCTTTATGGTGCTGACAGTAGAAAAATGACGGACACTGGCAATAAATATTGAGATTCAAATTATTTTCAATTTGAAGACAAAGTGTATTTTGTTTCTCAAATCAAAGTCATGACCTACAGTATACAACACATATTTTAACTTTATCCATCAGGACAGGAGTTGTTCCAAATGATCTTAAATCAGTCAAAGTTATAACGCTATTCAAATCTGGCGATGCTAGTGTATACACAAATTATCCAAAATATCCATTTTACCATTTTTTTCCAAAATTCTTGAGAAATTGGTTTATTCAAGAGTAAAAAAAAAAAACCACGTGGATGAGAATAACATATTATACTGTCACCAATATGGTTTTAGAAAAAAATGTCAACAGAAATGGCTATTACACAACTTGTGCATAATATTTTCACTGCTTTAGATAATAAAAAAAATTCCTCTTGGTATTTTTTTTGGACTTGTCAAAGGCTTTTGACACAGTCAATCACAATATACTTATTACAAAATTACACAAATATGGTTTTCAAGGTGTTGCTTTGAAATGGCTGCTTAATTATTTAAAGGACAGAGAACAGTACGTATCATTAAATGGGCATTCTTCATATAGAGCAAAGATACTTTGTGGTGTTCCCCAAGGCTCTATCCTTGGATCTCTCTTGTTCTTGATTTATATCAATGATTTGCATTTTTTTTTACCTCTTTTACTTGCCGATGACACATGTCTGGTTGCATCACACAAAAATGTTGATACTCTGTTTCGAGAAGCTAATGAGGAATTATCATCTATTTCAAATTGGTTTTGTATGAACAAACTCTCTTAATATAAATAAATCTAATTTTGTGCTCTTTTGTGCTAAAAACAAAAAATACCCAAAAGAAAATACCAAAATTATCTTAGACAACAAGGAAATAACTCAAGTTCCTCATATTAAGGAGTCATTGTTGATGAGAAGTTAACATGGAAACTCCATATAGAGCATGTATGTAAAAAGACTATGAAATCAATTGGTATCTTGAGCAGAGTTCGTTCACTGACCAATCATTCATTTCATTTAACCTTGTACGACAGTCTAATCTTTCCTTATATTATGTATTGTAATTCTGTTTGGGGCGCTACATGCTCTACCTATCTTAATAAGATTCTATTAGTCCAAAAAAAAATTCTGAGAATGATTGGTCTTGTTAATAGATGTTACCCTTCAGCTTCTTTATTAAGAAGATACAAACTTTTATCTATCTATGATGTGAACAAATACCAGATTTGTGTATTTATATATAAATTCATACATTTAACTCACGACTTACCAAGTGTTTTTCAATTTTTTTTCATTTTTTCATCTGATATTCACTCATACTCCACCAGATAGTCCAAAGACATTAATCGCCCTTTTTGTCGGACTTCCCTTGCTCAAAGCAAAATGAACCCCAACATGAAGCACACACATGTGGGTGGTCCAGCAGTGTAAAGTAACTAAGTACATTTACTTATATATATCACTCAAGTCTTAAGTACAATTTCTAAGGTCACTTATACTTGAGTATTTAAATATGATGCTACTTTTTCTACTCACGAGGGAAATATTGTACGTTCTGCTGCTGACAGCAGGAGTTACTTACAGATTAAGATTTTACCAATAAAACAGGATTGATCACGCTTTCCAACAGCATTTAAAGTCGTTAAAATGTACCTGCACCAACTGTAACAAAAAAAATGCTGCTTATGTGACAAAACATCAGGATTAATATTGCAATGATATGATACCTATAATAATACTTTGAAGTACTTTTAGTTTAATACGTTAACTACATTTTGCTGCTAATACTTTTGTACTTTACTCGCCACAGAGAAGTATTGCTACTTTTACTTAAAGTAGATATATGAATATTTCTTCCACTACTGGGGTGATCTGAATAAGTAAAGTGACAAACAGGCCATTTGAACCGGTTCAGACTGGAACTATCTGTATATACAGTTAAGATAGATTCATTATACTGTATACTGTATGTATACTGTACCATTTACATAGATTTGGTCTTACAGCCGAGAAATGAGGAGAAACATTATGTCTGCTCAGAGGGAGACTGGGACACTGCAGCAGGATCCAGTGTCTTTCAGGTAAACAAAACACACAGCACCTCTGAACAAATGAGTTAATGCATATTTCTGCTTTAAATCTTTTAACTTACCAAATGCTGTGGCAGCTGCCATGCTGTCTCTGTGCTGGAAACACCAGAAGAAGCTCAGCTGCAGCCCAACAGTCGGTTTTAAACCCCTTCAACATAAAAGAACAACATGGTTTAAAAAAAAAGACAGAGTTCAGGAAACCCTCAAAACCTGAAGCTGCTTCTCTTCTTGTGCTCGTCTCAGTGAGCACCATGTTACTGTATGACAAGGATGACTGAAGTCTGAAGTTGTTTGAACTTTAAGGCCCAGTACCAGTGTTTGCTGCACAGTCCTGGACACAAATATGTGGCAGACCCGTATTCTGAATTTCTATCTGAATTCTCAGAGTTTTTATCCAGTTTAGTTCTTAAATCAGATAAAGTTATTATTGTAGGCGATTTTAACATTCATGTCGACGTTGATAATGACTCCCTGGCTACCACGTTTATCTCATTATTAGACTCCATTGGCTTCAGTCAGGGTGTACATGAACCTACTCATTGTTTTAACCATACCCTCGATCTAGTTCTGACGTATGGAATTGAAACTGATAACCTAAAAGTCTTTCCACAGAATCCCTCGCTATCGGATCATTATCTGATTACTTTTGATTTCTTTTTACTCAATTACACGCCACTCAGCAACAGTTACTATACTAGATGTTTATCAGATAGTGCTGTCGCAACATTTAAGGAAAAGATTACTTCGTCGTTAAATTCAATACCAATACCTTCAGTAACAGAGGTTTCCCGTGCCGACTTTAACCTCTCCCGAATTGATCATTTTGTTGATAGCACCGTAGGCTCGCTACGAACAACGCTCGACTCTGTAGCTCCTCTTAAAAAGAAGTTAAAAGCAAAGAAAGTTTGCTCCTTGGTATAACTGTCAAACCCGTAAGTTAAAACAAATATCGCGAAAATTTGAAAGGAATTGGCGACAACCAAACTGGAAGAATCTCGTTTAATCTGGACAGACAGTCTCAAAACTTATAAGGGGGCCTCCGCAATGCCAGAGCAAACTATTACTCAGCTCTAATAGAAGACAATAAGAACAACCCCAGGTTTCTTTTCAGCACTGTAGCCAGGCTGACTGAGAGTCAAAGCTCTATTGAGCCTTGTATTCCCTTAGCCCTTAGCAGTAATGATTTTATGAGCTTTTTTAATGACAAAATTCTAACTATTAGAGGCAAAATTCATGACCTCCTGCCCTCAGATAGTACCTATCTAACCTCAAACACAGCTGTAAAACCTAATATATATTTAGATTGCTTCTCCCCAATTTCTCTTCAAGAATTGACCGCATTGATTTCTTCATCCAAATCATCAACGTGTCTCTTAGACCCCATCCCAACTAGGCTACTTAAGGAGGTCTTTCCTTTAGTTAACACTCATATATTAGATATGATCAATATATCCTTATTAACAGGCTATGTACCACAGTCTTTTAAGATAGCTGTAATTAAACCTCTGCTAAAAAAGCCCACCCTGGATCCAGAGGTGTTAGCCAACTATAGACCAATATCTAATCTTCCCTTTATGTCAAAGATCCTTGAGAAAGTAGTCGCAGACCAGCTGTGTGATTTTCTCCAGGATAATAATTTATTTGAGGAATTTCAGTCAGGATTTAGAGTGCATCATAGCACTGAGACAGCTCTAGTTAAAATTACAAATGACCTTCTGATTGCTTCAGACAAAGGACTCATCTCTGTACTTGTTTTATTAGATCTTAGTGCGGCGTTTGACACAATTGACCATCAAATTCTACTGCAGAGACTGGATCACTTAATTGGCTTAAAAGGTTCTGCACTGAGCTGGTTTAAATCTTATTTATCTGATCGTTTTCAATTTGTTGACGTTTACAATGAACCATCCTTACGTACTAAAGTTTGTTTTGGAGTTCCGCAAGGTTCTGTGCTCGGACCAATCCTGTTTACTCTATATATGCTTCCTTTAGGTAACATCATTAGAAATCACTCTATAAATTTCCATTGTTATGCGGATGATACTCAGTTGTATTTATCAATGAAGCCAGAAGAAAGTACTCAATTAACTAAACTCCATAATTGCCTTAAAGACATAAAAACTTGGATGAGCACCAATTTCCTGATGTTAAATTCAGACAAAACTGAAGTTATTGTTCTTGGCCCCAAACAACTCAGAGACTCTTTATCTGATGACATAGTTTCTCTAGATGGCATTGCTCTGGCCCCTGCCACTACCGTAAGAAACCTCGGAGTAATATTTGATCAAGATTTGTCTTTTAATTCTCATTTAAAGCAAACCTCACGGACTGCATTTTTTCATCTGCGTAATATTGTGAAAATTAGGCCTATCCTGACCCGAAAAGATGCAGAAAAATTGGTCCACGCTTTTGTTACCTCAAGGCTGGATTACTGTAACTCTCTGTTATCAGGTAGCTCTAGTAAGTCCTTAAAAACTCTCCAGCTAATTCAGAATGCAGCAGCACGTGTACTAACAGGAACTAAGAAACGCGATCATATCTCTCCTGTTTTAGCTTCTCTGCACTGGCTCCCTGTAAAATCCAGAATTGAATTTAAAATCCTACTGTTAACTTATAAAGCTCTAAATGGTCAAGCTCCGTCATATCTTAGAGAGCTCATAGTGCCATATTATCCCACCAGAACACTGTGCTCTGAGAACGCAGGGTTACTCGTGGTCCCTAAAGTCTCCAAAAGTAGATCAGGAGCCAGAGCCTTCAGCTATCAGGCTCCTCTCCTGTGGAATCATCTTCCTGTTACGGTCCGGGAGGCAGACACCGTCTCCACATTTAAGACTAGACTTAAGACTTTCCTCTTTGATAAAGCTTATAGTTAGGGCTGGCTCAGGCTTGCCCTGTACCAGCCCCTAGTTAGGCTGACTTAGGCCTAGTCTGCCGGAGGACCCCCCTATAATACACCGGATACCTTCTCTCCTTCTCTCTCTCTCTCTCTCTCTCTCTCTCTCGTATTCTATTACTGCATCTTGCTAACTCGGCCATTCTGGATGTCACTAACTCGGCTTCTTCTCCGGAGCCTTTGTGCTCCACTGTCTCTCAGATTAACTCATATCACAGCGGTGCCTGGACAGCGTGACGTGTGTGGTTGTGCTGCTGCCGTGGTCCTGCCAGATGCCTCCTGCTGCTGCTGCTGCCATCATTAGTCATTAGTCATACTTCTACTGTTATTATACACATATGACTATTGTCACACATGTATACTGCCAGATATTAATACATACTTTCAACATATTGTACCGCAGTAACCAGAACTATAACTATAATATTATTACTTCCATTAATGTTGTTGTAAGATACTGTCATTACCTGCATCTCTCTCTCTCTCTCTCTCTCTCTCTCTGTCTCTCTGTGTCATGTGGATTACTGTTAATTTATTATGCTGATCTGTTCTGTACGACATCTATTGCACGTCTGTCCGTCCTGGAAGAGGGATCCCTCCTCAGTTGCTCTTCCTGAGGTTTCTACCGTTTTTTTCCCCGTTAAAGGGTTTTTTGGGGAGTTTTTCCTGATCAGCTGTGAGGGTCTTAAGGACAGAGGGATGTCGTATGCTGTAAAGCCCTGTGAGGCAAATTGTGATTTGTGATATTGGGCTTTATAAATAAAATTGATTGATTGATTGATTGAGACTTTAAATGTTATCAGGCTGCAACATGAACTGAGACTTGACTTCCTCAAAGCACAGCTGTATTCCATGTCAATGTGTTTGTCCCAGCATTTGTGTATTTACATATTTGTGGTATGCAGCGTAGAGCCTGTCTGTGAGGTATTTATCACATGTACATTATTTCTCTGATGTGTTTAAGGCTTTTGAAAATGTGCATGTCAGCTATCATTCATTCGTTCCTTCATTTTAAAGCAGCAGTTTTACAACTGTTTCTCACTCTGACAAACATCCAGCAGCTGAAACACCAAAAATGAAACCTTCACAGACTTCAGCAGCAGTTTAATCCAGTCACGCCGGGCTAAGACGACAAAATACTGACACGTTAAATAAAACAAGCCTAAATGATAACGTATTACGATCTAGTCTCTAAGCTGTCGTCGTTAACCTGGCGAGGAGGCGTTCTGGGGTTTTCAGAGTATCATAAAGCATAAGAGAGGTGACCCCCCTCAGGACTGCACCTTCAGCTCGTCTCTAAACAACAGGGAGGGACATCAGACAATCCTCAACTTGTGCTAATTTTATCGGCATCCTGATTAATATTTTGTTGCAAGTCAAAAGACAGGACAAGGCACCATGTTGGGGGGACAGTTTAGACAATACAGTTATTATTCAGGACAAACTTAAGGATCTGGATGCTGAACATCAGCCACCACTGTGGCTCTTACGAGTCCTGTCATGTCTGAATAAAGCCATCACAAATATTAACAAAACAGACACCTGCGTCTGTGTGACCAAAGCCATAACTCTGACAGATACAGGCAGCAGTGCGACCTTTTCCTGCAAGAGATCAAGACACACATGCACATTAGGGATGCACGATGATATTGGCATGCCAGCTGTAAAATGAACTAGAAGAATCAGCAAACATGCTTTTTCTTATATTGCACAATGAATGAATCTTACATACACTGAAAAGTCTCCATCTGCTGGTGGGCCGTCATGATAAGAGTATGCATGATGTTAACTCCACTACAGAAGAGACTTGATGATCAATATCGTGCATCTCTAATGCATATCAATAAAATCATTTGAAATTATTTAATTATTGGCTCTGAAACACTAAAAGCACACACAAACACACACGCTGCTTGTTAATTCCACGTTCATTTGGGTTTTTTAAAAATTCTATACGAACATGATTGAGAACATTTAAACCAGATGGTCTTCTTCAAGTGAAGGAGTGTGTGTGAGCACACTTGTATAATACACAGACAGATCTCTGATGACACGTCACTCAGTTCAAGCGTATATGCACAGTCCCTGAGTGCTGCAGCAGTCAGATGATTCCCAGAGGACTTATTTATCAGTAACACTGGTAATGTCAGAGGGCTGTCATTGGCTGATTGCAATGTTGGTCCTGGAACCATCCAGCATGTTGATCCAGGACCATGGGTGTTTGTCAGAGTCGAGGAAGGATCCTCAAACAGCCGAATTTCAAGGAAACTATGTCACAGACTTGCCGAATGACTGTTCCAATGTCAAGGATCCTTCTGAGTTTCACGAAGGACTGAGTCCTTCTTTCAGAGAAATTCCAAGGATGCATGATCAGCAGGTATAAAATCCCCACAATGCTTTGCACACGATTTGCTGGAAGTGAAGGCGGGGCCTCTTCAATTAAAACTGCGCCAGTGCCGCTCGGCAGGAATTAGATAAATACGTCTTTTATTTGGATTAATGTCTCCACAAGTTTTAATCATACAAGCGAAAAAAAAATACTGACAGGAACCTTTCTAATGTGTTCACTGCCGAATAACGAGGTTTTTAAAATAACTTCATGTGATAAAACATAAAAGTTTTTACATTAATCATTCACAGCAGAGATGGAGTGCTAAGTGGAAGTTCCTCGGAAGGACTCATCCTACCAAGGAAGGATCCTTGACTCTGAGAAACACTGCGTCCTACTCAGCAAAATCACGTCACGTGGGCAGGAAGAAAACTCTACAGGAAGTCACTGAAACTTGCTGAAGACGTGAGAGCTCTTACACTGTTTTCATTACTTGATATTTTTAAGTTAATCTGAGATGGCCCTGTTTTTGTGTTTGTTTGAATTCAATAAAGATCGTTAAAGTATTACTGAGAGCAGCAGCCATGAGTAGGCCTAACAGATCCTCGTAGACGTCGTCAGTATGGTTTTATTTCCTCCTCCTCCTCTCTGCAGATGAACAGATGGCTTTACAGTAAAAACTGACGGATCTTTCATTTTAACAGATCTATAAACTCATAGCGTGACAAGAGCTACGTGCACACACACACACACACACACACACACACACACACACACACGTCATTTATTTCCGGTGTTTAACAGTTTTATCACGCTGATCCCAAACAGCTGCTGCCAGGCTGCACATTACTGTCAAACTAACACAGGTTTAATGTGACGGATATTTATTCAGTGTTTTTATCATGTTGTTGCCGCGGTGTCTTCCAGGCTGTGAGCGGCCCACTCATCACCTGAGCCCACCTGACAACCCTCAGCGATCACTGTCACCTCTCTACACACTCCTGCTACTAGAACAACACGAGTCTCCATCCATCAGCATCATTCAGAGTTAATTTATGTGTGTGTGTTTAGTTTGATAGAGTTTACTCACCCGCTGATTATTTCTGCGCCATCACTGCCCAACGATGAAAGTGAAAGTAAAATAAAACTATCTCTCACAACTTAGAAAAGTTTAACATCATAGTCAGATGTGTTTCTGTATATTCACAACTTCTCCAAAATATTTATAATTACTTTATAATCGTTGACGTGCTTTAAAAAGGAACAAGAAGAAAAACACTTCTCTCTCAGAAAACAAACCACATCTTGACTTTTTACATTTTTTCCCAACGTTTACTGACACAGACTCGTTTACACAGAGTTCACTTGTGTCAGTGTTAGCGCTCCACCTGCTGGAGACAACAGGACAACACAGCAAAGATTCAACGTGTTAAATAAACCAGTTGTTAACCTGCAACATGTGTCATGTGTTGGACTGTGTCAGTGTTACTGGTTGAGATCAGTGATATTTTGGAGGCTGTGGTTTGTTGTGATGTTTTATTTATTTGTATATTTCTGCTTTA
This sequence comes from Epinephelus fuscoguttatus, assembly GCF_011397635.1. Lineage (NCBI taxonomy): Eukaryota > Metazoa > Chordata > Actinopteri > Perciformes > Serranidae > Epinephelus > Epinephelus fuscoguttatus. Next base: position 45,082,910 of record NC_064757.1, on the reverse strand, counting down.
AAGGAAAGTTTACGCTAATATAATCGTCAGAACTCCACAATGGCTGATCCAGACTTCAGAGGCTTCTTATGTGAGTTGAATTATTTTGCATGTAATGATGGGTCTCTGAGTGTTGTGGATAAACTTCTCCTGTTTAAAGTCTTCCTGTTGTTCACAAATGTTCATGTAAAAAGCTGGTTAGAAACCTGGTTAAATGTTGGCCAAGAGAGTGCAGGCAGTCCCCAGCATTATTATAGGATGGTACATTTTCTTTTACTTTTCTGTTTTTTCCTCAAGCTCTCAATTTCTCTCTCCATTTCTTCTTTCTTCTCTCTCTCCTGATTCAGTTCAGAAGTCTGTGCATTTATTTTTTTGTTCAGCTCTTCAATTTCTTGCTCTTGTTGTCTTTGAAGTTCCTCCTTCTCTTTCTGAAACAGTTTTTCTATCAGTTCCTTTTCCATGTAGCAGCAGCCTTTATTTTTTCTCACCATGGTCTCAATCTTTGTCAGCAGCTCTCTGACTTGTGCTCTGTTTGTCTGATCTTTATTACTGAAGACATGGTATCTCCCTCCACACTCTTTAATCAGGTTTTTGACAGAGTCATCACAGTCGTCTTCTATGTAACTTTCAATTGACTGATTGTTCAGATCGTCTCCTCTGGTGAACAGAACCATGATGAAATCTTCTGAATTTTCACCAAAAATCTTCTGGATGGTATTCACAGAGTCTTTTTCCTCAGGTGTGAAGCGACGACCGATCTGCAGCACCAGTAAGATGGCATGAGGTCCAGGAGTCAACATGGTGATGCACTCCAAAAGCTCCTCCTGAATTTCAGCTTCATTACGCTTCTGTTTTTCTTCAGTTTTGGACATTTCATTGGTGTCAAACAAGCCAAGAGTGTCGACCACAACGACAGGCCGTCCATCAACCTTTCCTGTTGCTTTCTTGCATGTCTTGGTCACAGACTTCTGACTGGCTTTAGATTCAAAGACCTCTCTGCCTAAGATGGTGTTTCCACTGGAACTCTTCCCGCTGCCAGTCTTCCCAACCAGCACCATCCTGAGAGGCTCTCTGCTCTGACTTTCTCCACCTGTTTCTTTCCTCACATGCTCTCTATTTTCCTCCTTTGCAGTTTGACCCAGTCGTGTTAACAGCTCTGGACGTTCAAGGTTCTTCTGCTTCAGGTATCTGTATCTACACATTCTGATCATGTCTTTTAAGGGCTGGTCTGGTTCATCTTTGAAACCTGAACTCTCCTCTCTGGGTGTTGATATCAGTATCAATGAATGATCAAATGATTGATCACTGAAGAGTTTCAGGACTCTGCAGAGTCTCAGTTTGTGTTCCTCAGTGAAGTCTTCAGGCTGTAGAACCAGCAGGAACACCTGAGGTCCAGGATCAGAGAGTCTCACACACTTTTCTACATGTTCTGACAGTTTGTCTTCAGAGATGTTGAGATGCAGCAGATCTGGAGTGTTGATCAGAACTATTTCTTTGTCCTTTATCTGTCCTCTTTCTCTCAGACAGCAGTCTGGTTCTTCCTCAGTGTTGAACACAGTCTCTTCCAGTATGAAGTTCCCCACTGAACTCCTCTGAGACCAGCTGTTCCCCAGCAGAACAACCCTCAGCTCACACACTGTGAAAGGAAACAATGATATTTGATTTTATTTATTGTGAACATGTCAAAAAGACATGAACATGCAATCAAGTTACAGCTAATGCAAACAGAAGATTGTACTGCTGTTGCTTTCCATTAAAAGTGTTCAACTGGTGAGCCACAGGATGCCTTTTATTGTGGAGGTGCCACAGAGAAAAAGTCAATTTGAGCTGCTGGAGGAAGAGCTGCAGACAACAGGCTGCACACCTCCAACTCCTCTGCAACATAACAAGAGAAGTTGGAGGTAATTATGTTTCAGTGGAGTTGGAAATCATTATAACCACTTCCAGCTACTCTTACTTTGTCCTGCAATTGTCAGGAAAAATGGGACGATCATGTGAAGCATAAAACCAGACGGTGGTTGCTCATAACATGATGGAAAAAGGCAGATTTTTGAGTGACATCTTTATCTATCTGCTTTCTGCTGTATTTCTACTGTACAAAGTAGCTCCTCAACCACTGTTAGGTGTCCCCAGATTTCTAGCACTCGTATTGCACTGCATTTGCTGTTACCATGGTAACCACGGGTCTCCCGAAATCTTAAGCATTACAACTTTAATTTAGATGTTTCATCATTTTGTCAAATCCCACAGTTTGTGCTATGAGTCACTGTAAATTTAGATGAGGTGAAAACACAGATCAGTCCTGACTCAGTTCAGTTGAACTCACTGTGAGGTGGCAGATATCCCAAGCTTTCGCTGCGCCTCAGAGGTTGAACATCATCCGTCACTGTGAAGATAGATACAGATATGCTCATCTATTCAGTCATGCATACATTATGTGACTGACAGTCATCAGGTGACACAAAGACTCCTAATCATCATGTTGTCATTGCTCCATGTGTAGAAATAACTCCTCTCCAAGGTGACGATATATCAGGGCTGTCTTTCACCCTGTCATGTTGCTCTGTAGTGGCAATCAATTAGTACAGATTAAAAACATCAACGACACTGATGGTTCAGTAATTCTTAAAGTATATTAATATGAATATGATTTAGGAGTTTGATTTATAGATGAAATGATGAATTAATAATCACATACTGTCGTAAAAAACATCAACAACATCAAAACACATAAATAAACATTACATTGGATCAAATATTGAACCTTTAAACAAATGTATCTGTAATAAAGACTATGAAATAACCTCAGTTCTTTGGAACCCTCAGACAAACAGTGAGTACTCACTTGTGTCAGTGTTTCTGTGCTGTGTCCTCTGATCTGTGAAGAGTTCTGCTGAAGTCAAAGAGCTCTGTGTCACCACATATTTTGTAACAGGTCAAAATCACAGTCATCATGTGAAAAAATAATAAACACACCGGAATACAGTTTTAGTTCAGATAGGTTTGGGTTACAGCTCTCCAACAGTTTTTGGTAAAACAACCACAATAAATATTTAAATTAACAAAGGGCAAAAATCTTAATAATGTGGGCCTGATATTAACAAGATTAAATTTGGCAACTTGGGTAGGACCATAAATTTACTGTGTAGGAATTGTAGTAGGATGTATAGATCCTTTTCATTATAAAGTTCTGCTTTAAAACATGTTGCAGGTCAACAATATGCAAAGTGTGTGTGCATGTACGAGCATGCTTGTGTTCTCTGATATAATAATAATAATAATAATAATAATAATATACAAACCCTGTTATGTGGAAAAACAGACATTTGTTCCTTTAAAATGTGATGTTACACCTGGTTAACATGTCATTTAAAGTTTGGCCACTAAAATAATAACTGGCTCCTTTACAGTAAAAGTATATATTGACAATAGCTAATCTAACTGTGTACTGTGTGGGCTTCATTTTAATATGACATTGTTTCTGCTTTCTGCTTCAGTGTGTCTCAGTCTCACCGTAGAAACAGGAACTCTGGGTTAGTGAGAAACATGTTGCTGCAGCCATTTCGGAGGAAGTTGCGCCGTGCAATTTGCAAACTATCACACGCTGGGTGTTTCACAGGCTGAGTCAAATCATTTTAGGTTCAGTATAATAAATCTAACAAATGTTAGAGCCACAGAACTAAGATATAACAGTAGGCATTATTCGACTCACTTCAGATTCATGTGGAAGATCAAAGTAATCGAGAACATTGTTTACAAAATGGAAAATCATGCACACAACCCCCCCATATTAGCTCTCAGAAAATTTCTCTCACTGAGCTGTGGTTTAACATCTAACTGCTCAAACATGAAATGGAAACATACAGTTGCTGCACATGTTGATGATATCAGTTTAATTGTCACATCAGACTGAAATACTTGCATGTAAAAAGGACATAATCTGAGCTCACTTAAAATTAAGGTGAAAACAACAAGCTGTAAATCTGATCTGAACAGACTCAACTGACAATGAGCACTGATCCATCAACATTCAGTTATTGGTGCCAGTTAATCTCCTGGATGATAATCTGTTGTCATGATGTTAACACGTTACAGAGAAACTACATTTTGTTATATCATCATTGTCAGACAGAGGAATACGTTTCAAGAGTTTCCACATATATATTTTAAAAAGGCCAAATATGAGTTTTTACATAAACTGGTCAACTGTAAAACAAGCTGTCGTGATTCAAGTGTTGTGTGCAAACAATATTTGTATGTAGTTTTAAATCTATGGAGATAGATTTGTTTCATAATTATGTGTGTGAACAGATCGACAATCTGTGTGTAAATGTGTAATCTGTAAATACAACATTTACACAATAAATACACATTTCGCAAATACAAAAAAAGATTTGTAAACTCACAAAAATATTTTGCAAGTATAAAACGGATCTGCAAATACACAAACACATTCCACAAATAAAAAATGTACCCTGCTTTCGTCCCCCCAGCCCACAATATGAATGTTTATGAATGTTTACTGCCATGGGCCGTTTCAGTAGCTAATGTTAGCTTAGCGCAATCTACATATTAACAATGAACAATAAAACTACAATACGACATTTCAAAACAAAAAGAGCTACCAACACCAACAGCTGTTCTATCAAAGACCTTAACCAGGGTGTTGCCACTTGTCATATCTCACAACAGTTAACGTAACCTTACTGAAACGATGTAACCTAACTAAACACGGTGCGGTCCGCACAGACATTACAACTACATTAGTAAGAGTACACTAATAATAAGATGTGAAGTGCTTTGTGACTTTGATCCTACTTGAAAGAATGAACGAAAAATATAAAGGATGAGTTGGCTGATAACTGCCAACTGAAGAAGCAGCCACTGTGCCTTTCATACTCACACAGACATGTATACAAAAGTGTGTGCCAGATACATAGAACAAATAAACACACACTAATACTCACTGTATGACATTAACATAAAACAATGAATGCACGTTTCTTATCGCTGATTATTATTAAAAAAACAACAAAAAACAGCTCATAGAAAGACTGCATGCTCTTACTTTGACATGCAGACATGACGCAATCAGCTGGGTGATCACTTGCTATCCGAAGATGGCCGAGTGATACGAGTGCATTTTCATTCGGACCAGTGGAAAATTTGTCTCAAAACTCTGTGTATGCAAAAAGCAAATCCAAACGCGTAGAACTGAGATCCATAAATGTTTTATCGATTCACAAATAAAAACTGAGTTCACAAATGCCTGTTTGAAAGTTGTAAATGTCAGAAAGATATTCACAAATGCTTTTCATTTATTTGCAAATTAATTTAATGTATTCACAGATATTTTTTGTATTTGTGGAATGTATTTTATATTTACAGATTACACATTTACACACAAATTGTTGATCTGTTCACACACATAATTATGAAACGTGTGCAGATCAAGAAATATTTGTAGATCATCCTCTGTGCATTTACAGGTATTAATGAGACAAATCTAACTCCATAGTAGAGGGTCATAGGAGGATGCCAATGAAGCAATATTACATCAATTGGCCAAAGGGGGGCGCTATAGCAACCGACTGAAATGTCAAACTTTGAATGGGCATATCTCATGCCCCGTATGTGGTAGAGACATGAAACTTTGCACAGAGATGCCTCTCCTCATGAGGAACACATTTGCCTCAAGAACCCATAACTTCCACTTATATAGATTTTCCACCATTTTGATTTTTTTGAAAAACACTTCAAATGGATCTCTTCCTAGGAAGTTTGAGCGATCTGCATGAAACTGGGTGAACATAATCTAGGGAGCAATATCTAAAGTTCCCTCTTGGCAAAAGTTGGAAAACTTCCTAAAACTGAGCTTCTATAAGGCAATGAATATTGCGGAGGGCGTGGCTCATCACATAAAGGTGTATAACATCACCACGCAACTTTGTAGGCATATGACCACACATAATCTGAGGGGACCCCTCCATTATTGCCCCCATCAAAATGAGAAACAAACAAACAAAATGGGGGCGCTAGAGAGCTCATTTCTTATCTAGGCCTAACCGCCATATGGATTTTTACTAAACTTGGTAGATATGTAGGACAGGACGCCTCAAGGTGACTGGAGAAATTTAACTCTAATTGGCAACTGGGTGGCGCTATAACAACAGAAAAATGCTTCAAAATGGCTAAAATGTGACCGATCGCTGTGGCTCCCCCTGTGGACCAATGTTGTTCTATCATTACATAAAAATCTTATAATAATTTCTGCTTTTATGGTCCTGACAGTGTATGTCAGTTTAACATGTGATTGGCTCAGTCAGTCAGGTTACTGAGACACAACCTGTCAGAGCTGCTCATCAGATCTGAACAGAAAACACATCTAATAATCAATAATCACTTTACAGATGAGAATTTTCAGCTTCAAACAGTTATATTACCTAAACATCTTTGTTTCTATACAGAACACCAATAATACATAAATCCACTTTTTATATTTTGATTCAGTTGAGTTTACTCACCAGTTGAAGCTGTAACTGCGTCACCGTCTGAGACGATGAGTGAAAGTAACGGTTCACAAAAGAAGAAAGAGGAGGAGGGGGAGTGTCTCATCACATCCACATCACATCCACTTCATAAGTTCAGATGTTTTAAATGATGGAGGGGAAACATAAATAAGACTTAAATTCTTCACAGGAGAAATCAGAGAGATATAAGTGCATAAGAAAAAGCTATTTAGATTCAGTCGGCTGTGTAAAGACTTTTCACAAATGTTTTGTGAAACTCACAAGTCAGCACATTCTTAATAGACTCAAGTTATGCTTTTTAAAAAATCTCTAATGTCAGTTAGGGTTTCTGTTTTGCTACTTACTACTTCGGTTAAGCTGCAAAAAAGTGGTGGAATATTTAGACTGTGTGCAAGTTTTTACTTTATCAAACAAAACAATCCTGACATGCACTATTCACTAATATTCTCAGGTAATGATACATCTCTTTTATCTTTTATTTATAATTATTGTCATTCAAATACTTTGTCATGTTTTTCTTACCCTGTATGTCTCTGCTGTGACGTGAATTTCCACTCAGAGATCAATAAGATCTGATTAAATATATTCACTTACAGGTAAAAGTCCTGCCTTTCACTTGTAGACGTACAGTACAGGCCAAAAGTTTGGACACACCTTCTCATTCAATGCGTTTTCTTTATTTTCATGACTATTTACATTGTAGATTCTCACTGAAGGCATCAAAACTATGAATGAACACATGTGGAGTTATGTACTTAACAAAAAAAGGTGAAATAACTGAAAACATGTTTTATATTCTAGTTTCTTCAAAATAGCCACCCTTTGCTCTGATTACTGCTTTGCACACTCTTGGCATTCTCTCCATGAGCTTCAAGAGGTAGTCACCTGAAATGGTTTTCCAACAGTCTTGAAGGAGTTCCCAGAGGTGTTTAGCACTTGTTGGCCCCTTTGCCTTCACTCTGCGGTCCAGCTCACCCCAAACCATCTCCATTGGGTTCAGGTCCGGTGACTGTGGAGGCCAGGTCATCTGCCGCAGCACTCCATCACTCTCCTTCTTGGTCAAATAGCCCTTACACAGCCTGGAGGTGTGTTTGGGGTCATTGTCCTGTTGAAAAATAAATGATCGTCCAACTAAACGCAAACCGGATGGGATGGCATGTCGCTGCAGGATGCTGTGGTAGCCATGCTGGTTCAGTGTCTTCAATTTTGAATAAATCCCCAACAGTGTCACCAGCAAAACACCCCCACACCATCACACCTCCTCCTCCATGCTTCACAGTGGGAACCAGGCATGTGGAATCCATCCGTTCACCTTTTCTGCGTCTCACAAAGACACGGTTGGAACCAAAGATCTCAAATTTGGACTCATCAGACCAAAGCACAGATTTCCACTGGTCTAATGTCCATTCCTTGTGTTTCTTGGCCCAAACAAATCTCTTCTGCTTGTTGCCTCTCCTTAGCAGTGGTTTCCTAGCAGCTATTTGACCATGAAGGCCTGATTCGCAGTCTCCTCTTAACAGTTGTTCTAGAGATGGGTCTGCTGCTAGAACTCTGTGTGGCATTCATCTGGTCTCTGATCTGAGCTGCTGTTAACTTGCGATTTCTGAGGCTGGTGACTCGGATGAACTTATCCTCAGAAGCAGAGGTGACTCTTGGTCTTCCTTTCCTGGGTCGGTCCTCATTTGTGCCAGTTTCGTTGTAGTGCTTGATGGTTTTTACGACTCCACTTGGGGACACATTTAAAGTTTTTGCAATTTTCCGGACTGACTGACCTTCATTTCTTAAAGTAATGATGGCCACTGGTTTTTCTTTAGTTAGCTGATTGGTTCTTGCCATAATATGAATTTTAACAGTTGTCCAATAGGGCTGTCGGCTGTGTATTAACCTGACTTCTGCACAACACAACTGATGGTCCCAACCCCATTGATAAAGCAAGAAATTCCACTAATTAACCCTGATAAGGCACACCTGTGAAGTGGAAACCATTTCAGGTGACTACCTCTTGAAGCTCATGGAGAGAATGCCAAGAGTGTGCAAAGCAGTAATCAGAGCAAAGGGTGGCTATTTTGAAGAAACTAGAATATAAAACATGTTTTCAGTTATTTCACCTTTTTTTCTTAAGTACATAACTCCACATGTGTTCATTCATAGTTTTGATGCCTTCAGTGAGAATCTACAATGTAAATAGTCATGAAAATAAAGAAAACGCATTGAATGAGAAGGTGTGTCCAAACTTTTGGCCTGTACTGTACATCAGTATTATCAGCTAGACATACTCAAAGTATTAAAAGTACAAGTACTCAGAAAACAGAAAATGAGTTGACAACACATGGTGAAGCCATGAAACAGACATCAGTAGTTGATGTTAGAGCTCCATCTGCTGGACAGCAACGGTACAAATGCAACGAGATGCAGAGAATGTCACTGCAGCATTTTGATCATGTGGGGATTTTTGGACACTGTAAAAGGTGTTGGTGCAGCTCCGTGGCCTTTTTGTGGCTGTGTTTCGTCATGATGTGAATAACTACTGAAGATAACTAACAGCTCTTTGTGCTGATGATAACTTACAGCTCTTTGTGCTGATGATAACTTACAGCTCTTTGTGCTGATGATAACTTACAGCTCATTGTACTGATGATAACTTACAGCTCATTGTACTGATGATAACTGACAGCTCTTTGTGCTGATGATAACTTACAGCTCTTTGTGCTGATGATAACTTACAGCTTTGTGCTGATGATAACTGACAGCTCTTTGTGCTGATGATAACTTACAGCTCTTTGTGCTGATGATAACTGACAGCTCTTTGTGCTGATGATAACTTACAGCTCTTTGTGCTGATGATAACTGACAGCTCTTTGTGCTGATGATAACTGACAGCTCTTTGTGCTGATGATAACTTACAGCTCTTTGTGCTGATGATAACTTAGAGCTTTTTGCTGATGCAGGTTTTCTGTATTTCCTGTATTTGTGACACAGGCTAACTGCACCAGCAAACACAACATTAACACTGGATGAGAATATTTTTGACAGTTTGCTCAGTAACAATAATCCCATGTTGTACTTTATTACAAGTATAGTTACTGGAGTAGTATTGAACACAGTAAAACATGCATATCTTGAATTACGATCGAATGAAAAACAGTCAAACTATCACTTTTTCATTTACAACTCAGCAGTTTAAATGTAACTATAACACAAATTCCTACTGTAATTATTTGTTTTTACTGGGCCTTTAACAACACAAACCTAAACTGGAATTACCACCCTCTACTTGTATGACTCCACCCACCAGTCCAGTGTCTCTGACAGTCTCCATTCATGTCAGTGAAAACATGGATGCTTCACACACAGAAGATCTATACAATCAGCACAGTTTCAAGATTAGAGTCACCAATTCAGTATCTGACCAAATGTCTCCCCTTCTGTTCCTGAGATATGACGTTAAAACATGATGATGTCACAGTCAAGCTGACCTTTGACCTTCTGGATATAAAAGGTCATCACATTCTTATTTTATCCTGTTAGACATTTGAGTAAAGTATTTTCATAATTAGTATAGTATGAATTCTTGAGTTATGGCCTAAAACATATTTTGTTAGCTCACACTGACCTTCATCCTTCAACCACTGAAATCCAATCAGTTCATCAATGAGTCCAACATTTGTGCCAAGTTTGATGAAATTCCCCTGTGGCCTTCTTGAGATATTGTGTTCACAAGCATGTGATGTACAGAAACCCTGAAAACATAATAACTGCGGACACAGCTATCACCAGTGTGGAGGCATCAAAACAAACACTGACCCTGACCCTCTCCAAACTTCACAAAGTTATTTATTACAGGGCAGCTGTATTAAATTCCCTTTAAAGGTTTCTGCTTCATTCAGTTCAAAAATTCAGCAACCCTGATTTTGATAATTGCAGTTGTTAGCAGAGGAATAACCATACTTTTTTAGATGTGCACATTTTACTTTGAAAAAACATTCTAAAATAGTTTATATGTGATTGTATATGTTTATGTCTTATATAAGTTTTCAGCTTAAGATATTCAACAACTGTAAAAATGCAACAGTGCAGCAATGATGACTTATGTCTGTCTCACCCTTCTGTCATTAGAGTGATCACACAAACAATGAAAACTTTTTCAGTCTCATATTATGATGCAGTTCATTTCATTTCCACTGGGTGTCCACATTGTGCAGGCTCACAAAGCCTACATATACAAACATATCTTATGTCTTCGTTTATCTTCGTTTACGAAGACACTGTTGGTCAAGAAAACATTTTGTTGTGGAACTTTTTGTCTCCAGTGACTATAAATCACAAACCATACGTTATACGTAAGAATCAGAATCTCACACTAATATATGAAACAAATGAATATTCTTGTCACTTTATTTTTAATTTAGTTTGTTTAGTTTGAAAATGATAAATTTCCAAGTTAAAACACCAAAAACATGTAAAATCATTTCACTGATTGACAAAAACAAATTTAAAAAAACACCCATATACAACAAAAAAACTAAATATACAAAATACCAACAAACATCTCTAAAAAGAAAAATTAAATGTGTGTGGAAATTATTTATTACTGTTAACACAGTAAGCTGTTAAAATAAATTGTAAACTTAACCCTTTTATGTTTGTATTTAAAAAAAAATCCACATTCAACAAAAAAACCCAAAAACAAATAAAAAACAAACTAAATATACAAAATACTAACAAACAGTCCAAAAAAAAAAAAATTAACATGCGTGTGGAAATAATCTATTACAGTAAACCCAGTACTGGCAAAGGTAACCCCAAAACCCAAGAGACACTACACTAAAGGCCAAAACACCCTGTCAATAAATGCCCCACATCCAAATACGCACATTCTTTTTAATGTACAACCCCACACTGGCGGTGCAAGATGCACGTCGGCGCTCCTGGACGCGCCATCCTGCCGTGCTTTATGCCACAGTCCTATTTCCAGCCTTGCTGCCCCCAGAATTAAATGCATTTTCCCCCACTCGCTCCCTGCTTGTACTTACAAGCTCACTTAGCAGCTCGACTTCTCTCTTTACCATGGATGTATAAATAGAACTCTGTAGCTGTTGCTGTGTCTCGTGTGTGACAAAGATTGGATGAGGAGAGACTCATTGCTGAGGTCAAGAAATGTCCCGAGCTAAACGACCCACAATCCCAACATTATAAAGACAATGGCAAAAAAGACATTGCCTGGTGAGTCATAGCTCAAATCAAGTTTAACTAGAGGCCACACATGATTTTAAGCTACATGCAGAGGTGGAGGAAGCATACATCTTTCAGTAAAAGTAGTAATAACTTTGAGGGAGCTGCAGTGAGATGCAGTCAGTGCATGCTCAGGCCAGCAATTGGTGTGCATCACATGAAGCGCCACACTGTGGCGGCGCCGGTGTGTTTTCAGCTTAAGATATTCAACAACTGTAAAAACGCAACAGTGCAGCAATGATGACTTCAGTCTGTCTCACCTGTCATGAGAGTGATCACACAAACAATGAAAACTTTTTCAGTCTCATATTGTGATGCAGTTCATTTCATTTCCACTGGGTGTCCACATTGTGCAGGCTCACAAAGGGGCAACTAATCATATCTTTTAAAAGAATGTGTCACCCCTCCTCACTAAGGTAAAAGTTTCCATTTCTTTGAATGCAAACAGCTGATACATATCTTTTATCTCAGCAAAGCTCTGTTCCTGGTTTGGCAACTGCAAACTGTACAGATGAAAGTAAATTTAAGAGTGATGGAGAGTTCACAGAGCTGCAAAAACAACAGAACAAATGAGCAGCCAGACTTTGGGAATGAAGACTGGATTTTAACTGTATACACTGTGTGCATGTTAACCATTAGAGGCTTTATCTACCAAGCATTTTTAGTGTTTTCAGCATAGCGCAGTAATTCTTGCAGTGGGAGCACCACATATTTACACTTTAACAAATGGCAGCAGCATGACGAGGTGCTGAGGGTCTTTTCTGCGCTGTGCATTGCACTTTTGGCATTCTTTTTCTGGTCAACGAGAGTTTAGACACAGACCAGCATGTCTGGCTACTCTCTGTACGTGCTTCAGCCTTCCCTTCATTCTTTACAGCAAGGGCCACAGCAGGTACTCTACTTTGTGCTTTAACTTTCCCAGATATTCCATATCATGACAGCCAGATGCAACCATAGCATCTCAGCTGAATAAATGCTGCACATCTGAAGCACTCTATCGCTCCCACCTTCAGAAAAGCGAATGCCATTTTCAGCTGGGGAAAAAAAGTGTTTTGTTGGGTAAACAGCTTTACAGTTTGGTAAAAAAGGTAAAACACTACCTCTTCACTGAACTTGTGATAGATGGCAACAACATCTGTATCCATGGTAACTGTATATATACTGTATACATCAAAGATGATGACAAGTCTCTGACTGCAGGACCCAGGTTGGCATTAGTGTGACATTGAAATAATTACGATTGTTCATGCGATGCTGCAGGACTGTTGCTCCTGTGGGGTCAAAAGTTTCTCTTTCAGCTCATTCATCTCTTTTTTGTGTTTTTTCTGCAGTTCATCCAGCTCTTCCTCCTGATCGTCTTTGTCCGGGCTCTTAACTTGCTTCAGCGCCTCCATTTCTTGTTCATGATTCTTCTGCAGTTCCTCTATTTTTTCTTTCTCATTTCTTTCGTTTTCTTCCAGAAGTTTCTGTTTGAATTCATCCAATTTTTGCTCATGTTCTTTCTTTAATTTGTTCAGCTGTTCCTTCTGGTTTTGTTGCTGTTGCGTCAGAAATTCCATTTTCAGATCAATAATTTGTTGCGCATGTTCGATGGACAGTGTCTCCCGTCTTACGCGCTTATCGTCTTTGGTTTGGGTTGAAACTTCCTTGTCCAGGGCTTTCATTTCTTGATTCTGTTTTTTCCTCAGTTTCTCCATTTGTTCCCTCTCTTTTCTTTTGTTTTGGGCTAAAAGATCTTTTTTAAGGTTCTCCTCCTCTTTTTTGTGTGCTTCCTGCATTGCCCTTATTTTCCTCCTGTTTTCTTTCTTCTGGGACAAAAGTATCAGTATCAAGTCGGCCATTTCTTGTTTGTGTTTGTCCTGTAGTTTATCCATGGCTTGTTTCAGACTTTCTTCTTTGTGGGTTGAGAGATCGTTCAACCTGTCGTATTCCTCTTTTTTCTTTTGCATGTCTCTCTCCTGCTGTTCCTTTAGATGCTCGACATAATTCATGTGGTCTTTGATCATAGCTGCAAAGTCCCTTTCTTTACTCTCTCTGAATTCATTGAACTCTTCAGCTTTATTTCTGGCCTCCTCCTCGTACTTATTCTTCATTTCCTCCAGTTTTGTCTTATAGTCTTCCTCCAACTCTTTCAGCTTCTTCTCCTCCTGCTCCTGTCTGAGTCGGTCCTCTTCATTTCTTTTCTCTTCATACTTTTCTCTCTCCTGATCATACTGATCTTGAAGTTTTTTCAGTTTCGTTTGCTCTTCCTGTCGTCTCTGTTCATTTTCTTGATTTCGTTTGTCCCACCATTCTTTTTGTTTCTTCTCCTCATGTTCTCTTTCTCTTTTCATCACCTCTCTGCTCTCCTCCAGCTTTCTGTCAGTAGTTTCCTTGGATTCTGACTCTGATCTTATTTGTTGCTCCAAAGCTTCAACTTTTTGTTCCCACTCTTGTTGTTGTAATTCTTCCTGTTGTTTCCTCTTCCTGTCTTCTTCTTCTCTCATTTCCTGTTCTTTCTTTCTCTCCTCACGTTCTTTGTTGATGTTTTTCTCCATTTCTTTGAGTTGTTTTCCTCTCAGTTTTCTCTCTTTCTCAATGTCTGCTCTCTGTTCTTCCATTCTTCTTTTCATTGCTTCCATTTCTTCCTTATGTTTTCTTTGAAGTTTCTCCCTCTCTATCCTCATCTCTTCTTCCTTCTCCTTTAGAATTTTCTCCACTTCTTTCTTTATAGCTGCCTCGGCCTCTTTAAAGATCTCATTAGTGTAGCAGCCACCTCCATTTGTCTTCACCATGGTGTCAATCCTCGTTATCAGGTCACTGACTTGCATGCGGTTGCCGTCATCATAGTTATCAAACACATGGTATCTTCCCCCACAGTCAGTAATCATATTCTTAAATGACTGATCACATTTTTTTTCAATGTACTGCTCAATGGTCCGCTTCTCACGCTTCAGTTTATCTCCTCCAGTTAAAAGAATGAAGGTGAACTTCTTAGCATTCTTCCCAAAGACTTCCCTGATGAGTTTTAATGTCTCCTTCTCCTCTGGTGTTAATCTGCCGATTTGTAACACCAACAGGAAGACATGTGGTCCTGGAGCCAGAAGACTGATGCATTTCACCATCTCCTCAGTGACTTCCTCATGAGTTAAACTATTGTCAAACAGACCAGGAGTGTCGACCACAGCAACAGGACGACCGTCCACCTCACCCACTGCTTTCTGACAACGTTTGGTGACTGATGTTTGGCTTGCTTCGGCTTCAAACTCATCTCTTCCTAGGATGGTGTTTCCTGAAGAACTCTTTCCGCTGCCAGTCTTCCCTATCAGCACAATCCTGAGACACTCTGGGCTCTGCTGCTCATCATCACCTGTGACATAAGAAGACCTGGAGTTACCTTAAATGGTGACAGTTTTAATATCCAGTGGATAGATGAGGACACAGAAAAAACGTCATGATTTATTATTGTTCTGATGAAAATATTTAAATCTATATGGTACTTACAGCTGGCCATGCTTTTTGTTTTCAGGTCCTTCAGTTCAGCCTGTAGCGTGCTGATGTGTTTGTCTTGTTTTATGATCTTTTGTATCTGGACATATGCATATGTTTCTCTAGTGTAGCTGCATGCTTCATCTTGATTGGGTCTCAGTTTCATTTCTTCCACAGCATCCAACAGCTCTGGGATCTGCTGCTGGTCCTTGATGTTGACAACAACATATCTTCCTCCACAGCTCTGACAGAGCTCCTGGATGTCTCCGTTTTGCTTTAGAAAGTTAACAAAAGCTGACGCTGTAGGATCTGACTCCACAGTGAACAGGATCAAGGTGAAGTCACTGACTCGAGAGCTGAATGTGTTCCTGATGGTCTCTAACTCTCCCTTGTCTTCATCAGTGAGGGGACGCACAGGTAGGACCAGGATGAAGGCATGGACGCCCTCAGGATCACAGAGGGAGATACACCTGAATGATTCCTCCATCACTGCCTCCTGAGGTTTTCCATACAAGGCAGGCAGCTCCACCAGGGAAACCCAACGTCCACACACCTCTCCCTGATGTTTAACACACTCTGATGAGCTGGAGACTGAATGAAGCTCTGTGTGACCTAAAATGGCCTTGGCTGCTGAAGTCTTCCCTGCTCCTCTCCTCCCACACAGGACCAGGTTTAAAGCTGCTCTGATGGGTTCAGACTTTGGTCTGATGGGTTCAGACTTTGGTCTGATGGGCTCTTCAGTGAAGGTGAGGAAGGCTTCTTTGTTTTCACGCACAATGTTCTCAATCTTCTCCATTAACAGCTGGCGGTCACTTTTAACCATGTTGTAGTGTCTCCCTCCACAGTCTTCAAGGAGCTGACTGACAGCAGAGCTTGCCTTACTCTCCTCGTGTGTCATGATGACCATCGAGTGTTTGAAGACATCTTGACCAAACAAACTCAGGATGAACTTCAGTGTTTTTCTTTTCTTCTCAGTGAACTCAGACAACTTCACTAACAGCAGCAGAACATTTGGTCCAGGATGACAAAGACTGACACAGCTTCTCATCTCTTCTCTAAAGGCTTCCACAGACAGACTGAACATGTTTGGAGTTTTCACGACTTTCAAAGGCTGTCCTCTCCACTCTCCATGGGCGACCTCACATTGCTTGTTTGGGGTTATTTTATGTTGGATTTGTTTGCTTCCAACGATGAAGTTGCAAAGTGTCTTCTTTTTGACCTCCCTTCCAAACATCACAATCCTTAGTTCCTTTGCTATGAAATAACAACGCAAAAAAAAGAGTTAGTTAGACTATAGTGAGCACATTGGTATCCCTCATTAATTAATCACATTTGCAATCTGAGCTTAATTTAACAAAAAGGGATGCAAACACTAATCAGTAATTGCTTATTTTTTTTGTCAAAATCTGTGTGCCTTCCACATTTCAATATATGGCCCTCTACCGCACAAATTCCAACATAACATGCCTGAGGGTTGTTACAGTTTGCACATTAAGGGTCCTTTCAGTCGAAGACACTGACTCACCAAAATGGTTGTTTTCTTGTGAAGCAACATTCTGTAGTTTCTACTAAATCTGACGGATACAACAGATATCAACATCATCATCAGTCAGTATGTTTACAAGCACAGTGAAGCTGAGCTACACTCCCAGCTGGACGAGGACATCTAACTGGCCTACTGTCCTTGTCCCAGTATCCAAGCACGGGAGGGGAATCCATTTATTGAGCCAAGTATGCGCGACTCCTCTACGATAGGTGGAGATATGCCCCCTTTCAGCTTGTTAGTGTTGGACCTTTTTCCTGTTGATCTATTACGTCACAGACCAAACAATGGACAAACAAGTTAGCTACGGTTAGCTAGCAGCTAACTGCTACCATGGTGGACAACTTTACAGCTCTGTACATTTGGTCCATCCAAAAAGTCACGGCTCTGGATGTAGATTTCTCCATGTTGTTACCGGCTTCTTCTTCTCTTACACATTTAATGCTATTGGACTTCCGGGTCAAAGCCCGGGGCGGAAACTGTGGAGCATGCTCAGAGCGCCTCGGCCAGTTTGGTCTGATGGACTGTATACATGCAGGAGGAATTCAAATCCCAATCACATTATCTGAGTGTGTTAGTGCAACTTAAAAATTCACTTCAGTACGATTTCAGTTAGACGAACATTTTTACATGTGTTTTAAGAGTCCAGTTTTAGTCGGACTGATACAATAAATCCATTTTCCCTAATGTCATGTAAACATACTGACTGTTACTTATTGCTCCTGTATGTATCTGAATAATAAAATTTGATTTACTTACACTGGTGGGACAAGGTTGTTTTTCTGGGAACTGTAAAAGACACAGTAATATCAAGTACAGCAGTGTTATTGTACAGTCATTTGTGGTAATGATAAGATTCTCATTATCTGAATTACTGTCCTGCACTTACCAAAAGCTTTTGTAGGATCCAATTTAGAACAGACGTCTTCTGGTTTTTTAAGGCTTTCTTGATCACAAGGTAAACTTTGTGTTACATTCTCAGACACATCACAGCTCACATGCTCTCCATAGTTCTCCTTTGCAGTTTGACCCAATCGTGTTAACAGCTCTGGACGTTCAAGGTTCTTCTGCTTCAGGTATCTGTATCTACACATTCTGATCATGTCTTTTAAGGGCTGGTCTGGTTCATCTTTGAAACCTGAACTCTCCTCTCTGGGTGTTGATATCAGTATCAATGAATGATCAAATGATTGATCACTGAAGAGTTTCAGGACTCTGCAGAGTCTCAGTTTGTGTTCCTCAGTGAAGTCTTCAGGCTGTAGAACCAGCAGGAACACATGAGGTCCAGGATCAGAGAGTCTCACACAGTCTTCTACATGTTCTGACAGTTTGTCTTCAGAGATGTTGAGATGCAGCAGATCTGGAGTGTTGATCAGAACTATTTCTTTGTCCTTTATCTGTCCTCTTTCTGTCAGACAGCAGTCTGGTTCTTCCTCAGTGTTGAACTTAGTCTCTCCCAGTATGATGTTCCCCACTGAACTCCTCTGAGACCAGCTGTTCCCCAGCAGAACAACCCTCAGCTCAGACACTGGAAAGTAAATTTGATCAATCATTTAATCAGAATTATTGCATTAATAATAGAGAAACTTAAGTAGCCTCTTTAAAGGATCACCCATTAAACACTGTAAATTGAAACCTAATAAAACACAAGAATCATTCTGACTGGTTGGTGGTAGCATGTGATAGTAGTTGGCGGTTAAGGATGTTGGAACACTGTGCTACCAAGTTTGACTCACAGTCAGGTGGCAGAAATTCATAGCTCCTGCTGTGCTTCAGTGGCTGATGTTCATCTTTGACTGTAAGAACACAGAAACGTACACATTAATAAGCATGCTTGGGTTACAAACAAGGGGCTCATTTAAATATGCAATTATTCAGAGTTTCTGCATTAAGATACACTCAAAACATTTCATTTACAATGACATCTGAATGTGTAAATTAGCGTAACGAGACAAAAGCAAAGTGGAAGGCAAGTCCTTCTCCTCACAGAGTTCAAGCAGCCTCCCACTGCCACTATGTGGGCCTGGCTCTGTCCAGAGACAAAACATCCTCCTATCAGCTCCTCTTAAGTTCATGCCTGCAGTGAATTTACCTCCTTCTTCACTGACAAAATCCAGAATATTAGACAAGCAGTCAGTGCCTCCATATCAGGTACAGGATATGTGTTGTCCCTGTGTCCACTTAAGACCAATTCAAGTGACATGACACAATTTTACCCGATCAATTTCAAAAACCTGGAGAACATTATACAACATCTGAAATCTTCCTCCTGCTGCCTTGATATTCTGCCAACAGGCTTTTTTCAAATGGTTTCTAACTGCATGGCCTCAGATCTTCTACAGATTATGAACACATCTCTTCTCTCAGGTGTCTTCCCCCACGCCCTGAAATCTGCCGTCATCAAACCACTCTTAAAAAAACCCAGTCTAGACATCTCAGTAATGAACAATTATAGGCCCATATCAAACCTCCCATTTTGGAGTAACATCATTCAAAAAGCTGCTTTTCAACAGCCAAACAACTTCTTGACTCTAAACAACTGTTTTGACGTCTTCCAGTCAGGATTTCGACCACACCACAGCACTGAGACTGCTCTTGTTAAGGTCTTTAATGACATCTGCTGAAACACAGACAGTGGCAGAATTTCAGTTTTAGTGTTACTGGATCTTAGTGCAGCATTCGACACAGTTGACCACACTATATTACTAGACCGACTGAAAAACTGGGTGGGACTTTCTGGAACTGTACTAAACTGGTTTGAATCCTACTTAGGACAGAGACTACTTTGTGTCTATAGGTAATTACACATCTGAGTGGATGAAAATGACGGAGTTCCTCAAGGCTCCATTCTGGGGCCTCTTCTGTTCAACATCTACATGCTCCCACTGGCTCAAATTATGGAAAACAAGAAGATGTCTTACCATAATTATGCAGACGACACACACATTTACATAACCATATCACCAGGGGACTATGGTCCAATACAAGCATTGCGTAAATGCATCTAACAAATCAATGATTGGATGTGCCAGAATGTTCTTCAACTGAACAAAGATAAAACTGAAGTAACTGTTTTTGGAGCCAGAGAAGAACGATTAAAAGTCAGTACTCAGCTTCAGTCTGTAATGTTAAAAAGCACAAACCAAGCCAGAAATCTTGGTGTAGTCAACGCCACATTAAGACAGTTACAAAATCAGCCTACTGTCACCTGAAGAACATATCAAGGGTTAAAGGACTGATGTCTCAGCAGGATTTGGAAAAACTTGCATGCATTTATCTTTACTAGACTCGACTACTGTAACGATGTCTTCACAGGTCTCCCTTAAAAATCCATCAGACAGCTGCAGTTGATTCAGAACGCTGCTGCTCGACTCCTCATAAGACCAAGAAAGTGAATCATATCACTGCAGTTCTCAGATCTTTACACTGGCTTCCTGTCTGTCAAAGAATTTACTTTAAAATACTGTTGTTGGTTTATAAAGCACTGAATGGTTTAGAGCCAAAATATATTTCTGAGCTGCTGCTACATTATGAACCATCCAGACCTCTCAGGTCGTCTGGGACAGGTCTGCTTTCTGTTCCCAGAGTCAAAACCAAACATGGAGAAGCAGCATTCAGTTTTTATGCTCCACATATCTGGAACAAACTCCCAGAAAACTGCAGATCTGCTGCTGCAACTCTCAGTTCTTTTAAAGAGGCAACAGATAGGATTCGTTTTTTTTTTTTAGCTTGGCGCCACCTAGCATCAGTGGTGTTGCGTCACACTGTCGCAACGACTAAATTGAGCGTGGGGATCAGCGATAATCAATAAAATGTAGGTTGTAAAGCCACCAGTATACCTCTATGTATATGTAGAATGAGAAGGTGTGTGGACACTCTACTAAATAAATGAGTAAAGAGACCGAGCAACAATTATCAGATTTATCTGAAGAAAAAACAAATAGTAATGCAAATAATTATAGCAGAATGCACAGTACCAGTACAAACAGCTCACAGTAAATGATACCAATATGTACAGTACCAGTACAAACAGCTCACAGTAAATGACACCAATATGTACAGTACCAGTACAAACAGCTCACAGTAAATGACACCAATATGTACAGTACCAGTACAAACAGCTCACAGTAAATGATACCAATATGTACAGTATCAGTACAAACAACAGTAGACACAGTGGAATTATACCAATATGCACATGTAAACAGTCCCCATTCTAGAATAAACGCTACCGTATGGAAACCATGCGGCCGGTTGGAGCTCAAATTGAATGGGAAACAAATTCCAGTGTTCACTTAGCTGGGTGTAACTTAGCTGGGCGATGTCCGTGGATAGCTGCCTCCGTGAGAAGAGAACAGAAGGAAGGGAGGGGGGTATCACTGTCCGAGGGCTGCCGTAGAATGGCAACCAGGATGTCAGCCGACCAACACTCGCTACCCGCTCCCTGGTTGAGGCGATATGTGATGCTGGCCAGCTAGGAATGAACTAGCAGCCAGTACAGTCCAGTCCTCTCTGGTCTAGCTAACATTTAGCCGTGTTACTTACTGATCCATTAGAAAGAAAGCTAGCTGGACATGGGTTTTGAAGCCTCTTTGGTCACGGAGCTCCCTCCATCTCTTGAACGCCTGCCTGAGGTTTACTCTTGTTTTTCCTCTTCTTTTATCACTCTCCTTTTTGCTCTTCTTTGCCTCCTCACACAGAGGAGCTCCTTTTCTTTTGCTAGGCCGTTTTTCACTTGTCTCCAAACTTTGTCCGTCTGCCATTGTGCTCGTGACTCAACTATCTCATGCCCAACTCCTCATAAGGACCAGCTCCAGTCCCTGATTGGCTGACCGACCAGTTTCACAATACATGACGTGTTTCCTGCCGTAAAGCAAATTTTTTCCGCAAAATTTTGGCACCGGTGGCAGAAGCTTAATGCAAAGATTGCAAAGCCACTAAGTAACCTATGTAAACGCTGATAGTCTGATTTTACTGTGGTCACTACCCTAGGCAACAACTGACAGGTAAAGGTAGCACGCACATCCCAAAAACTTAATGCTGGGTGCTGGACCAAAAGGTAAGTTATGAAATAAAAGATAAAGTCCACACACCAGAAGCTGCTGCTTGAAAATTTATTTAGACATAACGTTTCGGGCCTTTATCAGACATGAAGGGCAGGAGCCCAAAATGTTACGTCTAATTAAATTTTCAAGGAGCAACTTCTGGTGTGCGGACTTTATCTTTTATTTCACTACCCTGTGTAACCCACATTATTTTCATAATGATATATTTAAGAAAAGATGCTGTCTGTTGCCTCTTTAAATCAGAGCTCAAGACTTTTATGTTTGCCGCTGCCTATTAATAAACCAAACTTGAGGCTTCTGATTATTATCTCACACTGCACTGTAACTCATTCTGTTTTAGCTTTTTTCTTTCTAACTAAACTCTTTTTAATTAATTGTACTATTTTATTTCCAATGTAACTCTTTCTGATTGTATTTAATGTCTTTCTATGTTGCCTTTATTGCTTTTCCTTGATGTATGTTTTATGTGAAGCACTTTGAATTGCCTCGTTGCTGAAATGTGCTATACAAATAAACTTGCCTTGCCTTACTATTTTCATGAGAAATAAAATGTTGAACACTTAAGTTTGACTCACAGAGAGGACGCTCAGAGTCAGGGCTGCTGCATGTCGGGGGATCCAAATCATTCTCATCATCTACAAAAATACAAAACAGTAACTTTATCATTGTAAGACACACTTCATTCAAAGTCAACAGGAACAGCTCTACCAGGTGAACTACTTGGGGCCCCTTTGCTCATTGTCTTTGTGTTGCCACACACCTCACGATCCTGCAACACACTCTCACTGCGACCTTGTCACATATTGACGTTTTGGTCATGGACTTTCCACGTCCACATACCACATGCAAGGTTCCCTGGGTGTGTTGGCTGTTCACGTTCTGCGACTCTGTGTCAAGTTCTTTTCTTTCAAAATACGCTTCTGTTTTCACAGGAAATGTAACTTTTACATACAGTCTTTTTCAAAATAAAAGCACAATGCAATTTCATTTTTTTTTCCCTTCAACAACAAAAACACATGGTTGGGTTTACGAAAAAAGAACAGAGTTTGGCTTTAGAATCTTAAGGGACACAAACATTGCTCTCTCAGGTGAAAGTCGGTGGTTGTTGGACCCATCCACCACCTCTACCGCCTGCCCCACAGACTTTTGCTGCCTTCACTTTCATTCTTGTCCCATTGTGATTCCCCATGACGCTGCTGGGCACCATTAAACTAGAACGGCGACCGGCTGCGTATCATTCAACATTAAAGGACGCCTTTTTATTGGTTTCTGGTGCTGCAAGTCACCACCCAAGAGTCGGATTTTGACGACTTCGGAGTGAGATCGTGTTCGATCCTGCGCTCCAGACGCCTGTCGTTTTTGCCAGAGTGCGAACCCTTTGAGTTGAAAAAACTTAAACTCAGAGCAGAAAAGTGCCCCATGCCATCTTTGCTTTTTTTCCCCTTGTCCAATAAGATGATTTAAGAGGCGGTCCTTCTGTGGTGGTCACGACAACAAAAGGTAAACAGTGGAGGAGAAACTGGTGGTAGCGGTTGCTGGATACCGCAGTTAGCACCATCTCAACAGAAAACTCAATTAGAAAATAGTCACCTCCAGCTTTCTGTGTGATCAAGCCAAAGATCATCCTAATGGCATGAGCTCAACATTCAGTTTCACTCATTCAGTCTGGACTCAGTGCCGCCCAAATTTTTTTTCCAGAAATTAAAATCCAGTTGGGGCCAATCAGGGATCTGTACTGCAGTTAACAACAAAAACAGCCAGTCAGGGACTGCGCTGTAGTTGATGACGTAAAATGCAGGCCGTTGCTTGCAGACCAGTAATGGCGGCTCCCATAGCAACAGGCACTAACTCTAATGTTAGTAAAGACAGCAATAAGTGAAGTTACTGCAGGAATAGAGTCAATGACAACAATTAAGAGTTTCTCAGAGGAAAAGACGTTGTCACTGTTCTTCTGACAAATCTGTGTTTCTGTCAAAGGAGTCTGGTGACTGTGGACGGAGGGAGCAGCAAAACATAGTCTCATAAAAATATGATCACTTAAAGCAAACTTACATCATTTTAAGTATAGGCTATATTTAGCATATTTTCACAGCTTCACCCTGCCATCAGACGGCCCTCTACGATGGGAGACTGACACCACAATGTTATGCTCTCTTCAAAGTCACCAGATTTTGCTCTCTTGTCCGTCTTTCCAAACTGGGAGTGTAAGATTGATAACAACCAATTCTCAATAAAGGCTCAGTCACAGAGGGCGCTCAGTGATGTCCTCCGTGCCGCTCGCCCTGCACCTGCCCCAGGCCTAGTCTGTGCCTGCACAGTGCTGCTGAGCATCCCTTTGCGCAGCAGCACTGTGCAGGCACAGCATGCAGGGGAATGAAATATATTTGAATACATTTCTTGCTTTTTTCCAACACATCCTCACTGTGACCTCGTCACATGTCCACGTTTGGTCATGGACTTTCACGTCCACATATGACGTCCAAGGTACCCTGGGTGTGTTGGTTGTTGACGTTCTGGGACGCCGTGTCAACTTCAGCCTGTTACATGCATTGTCTGTTTTCAAAATACACTTCTGTTTTCACAGGAAATGTACAGTTTGCACACAGTCTCTTTCAAAATAAAAGCACTACGTCGGTACAACACCACCAACTGATGTTTTTTTTCTTCAACAACAAACATCCCCAAGAATCTTACAGGACGCGAACACCGCTCTCTCGGGTGAAAGTCTGTGTTTGTTTAGCCCTCTTAACTTTCATACTTGTCCTGTTAACCCCGTTTCCCCCTGAGGTCGCTGGGCGCCATTAAACCATGACGGCAATCGCCCGCCAATCGTGCCGTTATTACAGGGCGTTTTTTTTGTTGGTTTCTGACACCAAAAGTCACTGCCCAACTGCCAGATTTTGACGACTTCAGAGTGAGACCGGGCTCAAACAGAATGTCAAGCTAATGTCATCTGGATGGTCTTACCAGGCTAACTGATCGGTGCTTTCATTCAAGAATGACTGTCAGTTTAACAATAGGCAGCCTTCTTATGAAAAAATAAGATGCAGTACTAATTATAATAGTTATAACATAATAATAATAATAATAATAATAACATTGTTTATTAATAATAATATACACATAGTTTTAATTCATAACCTGCTGGAGAAGGTACTGTTTTAATTGAATTTTTGTTCTCCTATTCAGCGCTGGGAAATGAGGCCGTCCAATCAGACGAGCTCCTCTCAGGAGTCACAGTCCTGATTTACGCTGAGGACAAAGTTCTTTTTTATGAGGGTAATATGTGAACAGTGAGAAAAGACAGTGTGTTACTGAGCTAATAAAGTCTGACTGGACTCACCTGATGCTGCAGTCGCCATGCTGTACTCCAGTGAAAACATCAGAGGCTAATTCACCTGGAGGGAAGAATAGAAAACAAATGTAGGTTCTCTTCCGTCCTTTTCATGCACACACACAGAAAACCACAATAAACTAATGAATGTGTGTTAAGTTAAAGTCACTGAGCAATCCAGGCACATGTACAGACAGACCTCAGGTGGTGCTCACACACCTGCCCTTTTGCCCTCTATATAAGTGCCTGTTTTGCAAGACGTGTTTTTCTATTTCTTTTAATTATTTTGTATTTCAGTTTTTAAATTTGGCCCATGGCATCAGTTCTTAGTTAAAAGTGTGTTGTGCCGACAACTGCATTTGAGTCGAGCCCCTGCCCCTCCCTCTTCAACTTCCCTGGTGTCAGCTGCATGCAAATCGAGCGCCCTGCAGAGCAGCATCACGTCACCATTACCTGCCAACATGGACAGCCAGATAACGATACTGAGCCTCAGCTTTGTTTGTCTCTGCTGTGCAACATTAAACCACTATTAAACCATCTCAACACAGCCAGTCTAATTTAGGCAACAACCCACCATTAACAACCAGGAACACAGTCTGGTATAAAACCACACTGTCTCCCTCCAACTCTCTGTCAGATTCAGGTTCACCAGCTGCCCAGTGTGAGCTGACACAGACGCTGGATTGCTTTCCCACTTCTGTGTGTCTTTTTAGAGCAAAACTTAACTTGAAATAAAGTTTGCGTCTCCCACATCTCCTCTCTGATAATTAATTGAAACAAAAATGACATGCAGTTTGGGGCTGTGCTGCATAAAGAGCACAGACAAGGAAGAGGAGGAGTGTGCAGCTGCACGTCTGTTCTCTGGGATTCTTAAACAATATTTAAAGTTTATTTATAAGATAATTATACTGTGCACAGTTTTGTATGTGTGCAAAATAAAAAAGATGGAGGAAGCGATGCCCTATTCACTGGGACAATCAGAGAATACTTACATGTGTCAGTGTTGCTTCACTGAGGGTCTCTGCTGACGTCACAAGGCTCTGTGTCTCCGTCTGTCCTGTAACATGTCAACATCACTGTCAGCATCAGATCAGAGTAAAAACACAAGGTGACAACTGTAAAGTCTGACACATGATTTAAAATATGTTCTCAGGTGAAGCAGCTCGCAGGTTGGACTTTGACACTGTGACTAACATGTGGGCCGCTCCTAAAAAAAATCTCAGCAAGGCAGTTTCCTCTTCCTTTATCTGGTACACTTTGCCCAACGACCCTTGACCCTAAGGACATGTGACTCCACAGGTAGGGTCCACAGGTAGGGTCCTTTGGTCTAACACCTCTGCCAGGAGTCAATGACGTAAAAAGAACACACTACCTTGATAAACACTGCAGACACATGCACCAACATGACACTGACGTACAGAGAGTCCGTCAGCCAGTGAACCAGTCCCTACATGCCCACAGTGTTCTTCTTGAGAAACCTGAAAGTATCGACCCTTTCCTAAATGTCCGTGAATGTAGCATGAAGGAGTTTTAATTTCTCTTGTTCCTCTTTCTGCAGAGACACCGGTCAAACATGGCGGAATCCCCTCTGATATTAATCTGCCAGAGATAAAACGCTGAAAGCTTGATCCTGAGCTGCACATACACATTTAGAGAAAATGTTTTTTAGAGTTTCATCTGTGAAACGACTTCCTCTGAATCCTCAGCTCCGCTGAAACACAAACTGTCGCAGTTTCCTTGCAGACACTTTGACAGGATCTCTGAGCGGATGTTTGTCTTGACAGACCCGAGTTCAGACAGACCTCACTTACCTCCTTTATTTATTCCTTCACTGTTACTCATCTGGTTTGAACTCTTTCCTCGCCAGCTGAAGGCCACATGCTGCGCCATCAGTGCAGGACAAAAGCGAAAGTTCCAAGTCAGAAAGGCGGGACTCCTCGTCATCAGGTGACGGAAAAAACAACAACAACAAAACCTGTGATCAAATCAGTGAAGAAGAACTACAGCCTGTGTTTATGGTTAAACTTTATAAAGGAAACATCTGGAAATGATCATTTACTTCTCAAACGATTTGATTCCTCTGATGTGCATTTGGACATGTTTGTTTCATGTCATATTTCCTGTGTGAACTTGGGTTTTAAATCAAGAGATATGATTCATATTGTCCCAGTGATGTTGCATACATGATCTTCCTGTCATCCAAAATGAACAGAGTGTGTGCAGAAAAGCAGATTGCTATAAAAGCTGCAGAGCTGTTGCTTTTTCACTCTTTATTCATAAAACCTTCATTTTATATCAGTCAAGTCCAAATGCTGGTTAGGCTGTTTATTCCAGCTGCTCTGGTTCAGCCTGTCAAGTGTCACACATCTTCCTTCAGTGTGTGATGTTACAGCGCCACCTGCTGGACGCACACACAGGTCATGTCAGGATGTGGGGAAACTATTTAAGAAGCACTCGGACCTCCACCTGTTTCTGACACATTTGAAAGAGTATTAAAACACTGGGAGGAGGTTGGTGAGTGTGTGTGTTGAGAGATTATATGAAGCACGTTTAATACAGATATTTGACTGATCTGATCACAGCAACAACACGTGTCTGCCCACTTCATGTGTCTCCTTCTCTGTGTTATCATATGCTCTGTAGAGTGACCTTGGGTGTTTTGGAAGGAGGCACGTTTTAAATAAAATGTATTATTATTATTAGATACATGTTGCTCTTACCTTCATGAGCATCAGTGTACCCTTGGTGACCAGAAAATTAGGAACCCAGCAGGCTGAAATGTGCTGCGGTCCTGTACAGGCCTGTTACAGAGCCTGCAGAGGAGATGCATCTTTGTGGTCGTGCTGTGCTCTTTGTATTAGACAGGGTTTTTATCAAACTGTGTGGTGGACAGGTGGAACTAATGTCTGCGTCTCCTCTTCTCTGCTCACTGAGAGTTTTACAGTCTCCACTTCCTGACTGACCCCAGAGCTCTCACATCTCTCCATGAAAACATCAAATATCACCTCTCTCACCTCGAGGTCTCTGCAGGAGCTTTCTACCATGTCATATGACTTCTTCAGCAGCACAGTTGCCCAGTTGTCATCAGTAGATTTCCATTTTTTTCCTGATCACTTTAAAGGGCCAGTGTGTAATATTTGGCATGGTTTATTGTCAATCTGAATCTGAATCTGAATCTTCTACTCATTAATATGTTTATACAAGTGTATAATCGCTATAATCGCATTTCGTGTGTATAAATGAACCAACGAAGACAGCAGAAGGAAGGAAGAAGGAGGAGGAAACAGCAGAGAGTGTTAGTAGTTCGTCGATAGAGAGTAGTGAAAAGTTTTTTTAGTTATAAAGTTTGCAAATGGACCACACTTACCACGCAACAGGAGAGAATGAACCCAAACCGTCATCTGCGAGGAAAAGAAGACACAACTTCACTCCTTGTGATGCACTCTCTGCGGCGCTTTTCCTCCTGATGATATATCTCCCCAACGATGGCAGCAGTAGCACCGAATCCCATTCTGTGCATTCAGCCTCTCTTCTCGCCCCCTCAGCATCCAACACATGGAGTTCCTCATCTGTATGCTCCGGCTCAAACAGGTTTGGCTCTGGGTCTGTGTCCGCTACAAGAAACTCTTCAAAATCGCGTTCAAAGTTGTCCATTGCAGCTACTATAGTCCGGAGATATTGCTAGGCTAAATAAACAGCTGAGCTCTGTTTACAGGCTACGCTGTCAGTCAGTGTGCGGGCTGGAGATTGGTGGAGCAGAGAGGGGAGGGGAGTCCCCACTCGGTTATGGTAAACGAGTATGTGTGTATGAAGTGTGTGTGTTACGTTAGAAGAGTCAAAGTTTGGGACGGAGTCTTTTACCCCCTGGAGTGTTACCAGAGTTTTTGGAGTGCTCAAATAAACGGGCCTTTTTCCCGAACGCTCCTCTGGTCTCCTGCTCGTGAGGAATTCATTACAATATCGTAACATGGTTTAGATTTCTAAATAAATATTCACCTCGTCGCTAGATAGACCTACTCCTGAAAAACTCGTGCGCAAGGCTTTTTGTCTCTACGAGGCCACCGTCATTTACCCGACGGGAGGGGTGAGTGAATGAGCCCAGCAATCTAGAATTTGACCACTGATGTCACTGTTTTCAACCCATTTTACACACTGGCCCTTTAAGGACGCTGATTAAAAGCTGGGATTAAATCTTAAGCTTGGAAACAGCACTTTACAAAACAATCTCACCTCAGGGTCCATGACATCTGGAAAACTGCTCCTAACCACTGGTTCAGATATGTGGATGGCACCTGGATCAAAATCAAAACTGAGGAAGTGGAAACCTTCACAGAACACATTAATGCAGTGGACCCCAACATCCAGTTCACATGGGACGATGCCAGAGCAGACAGTCTACCCTTCTTAGACTGTGCAGTACACATTGAAGAGGACAGAAACCTGAACATCGGGGTGTACAGAAAACCTACACACAGACCAATTCCTGCTGTTTGACTCTCACCACCCACTGGAGCACAAGCTGGGAGTCACCAGGACCCTGAATCACCGGGCTGAAAACGTGCCCACCAGGACAGAGGGGAAGGTGAAGGAACAGAAACACATCAGCGACCCCAACTGGGCCAAAACCTCAGACAGACCCAGAGCAGACAGAGAGGGAGAGACACAAGAACCAGACAACACTGTCATTCCTCATGTCGCAGGAGTGTCTGAGAAACTCAGGAGGATCTTCAACAAACACCACATCCCTGTAACACTTCACACCCAGTAACACACTGAGACAGAAGCAGAGTCATGTAGTGTGAGCAGTTCAGTGCAGCCAGGAGAGCACAGATTTATACACTGGGGAAACAGAGCAACCACTCCACACGCTCATGGCACAACACAGGAGAGCCAGCTCCTCAGGTCAAGACTCAGCTGTCCACTCACACCTACAGGAGAAGGGACACACTTTGAGGACAGCAATGTGCACATCTTGGCCAGAGAAGAAAGATGGGTTGAAAGAGGTGTGAAAGAAGCCATCTACGTCAAACTGGACCGAACATCTTTAAACAGAGGAGGTGGCCTACGACACCACTTATCCCTCACCTACAGTGCTTGTCTTGGGATCCCTCCCCAGACGATTTCACACCTGGTCCCATCTGACCCTAACAACATACATGAAGGCATGATGGGTCAATGACTCACATGTGACCTCAACAACTCTGCAGGGGTTCACACCCACACAGAGTTTAAAGCCTGCAAGTCCAAACCAGTCATTAAGAACTGAAGAAGCTTCTTGGATGAAAGGTGAAACGTCTTCAAGAAACACAAGCAAGTCCAGTTGCCTGCGATACAGCACTTATGATTACCATGATCTGGACGACTGAGAATCTCCACCGACATCTGGAAAACTCTGCTGAGGAAGATCAGTGATAGAAACTCTGGTTGCACCAGTTGTTTCTGTCTCAAACAGGGATTTCAGGCAACTAAAGTGAAAACAAGGAGAGAAAGGAAGAAGAGTCAAACAAATCCAAGAGGGGCACGACAGGTGAGCAGGTCAGGAACAGGCAGCAGGTCAGAATACAGGGATTGTTAACAAGAGAGCAGGAAGAGAAGAAATCAGGTTCAGATGGCTGGAGAGAAGAGGCAGAGAGAGACTCTGACTCTGTCTGGCAGGGAAGAAATGTACAAGGGTTGGTTATGATCTGCAGGGCTGATGAGGGGAAGTGGAAACAGGTGGGCAGGTGGGAGTCAGGTGACTGGGACAGGTGGGAAAGTGTGAGGACACCTGGTGGACAGGTAGAGAATGAGATGAAGGGTCCTGGGGACGCAGAGATGCAGCTGCAGGGAGGGACACAGAGGCAGGAAGTTCAAACTTCATCCACACTGACATCACAGATTTACACGCCACTACATTAAAACAGGCTGCACATCACAAACTAGTTCCTACACACACACGAGTTGTGACTGTTGACACACACTGTCCGCCAGGTGGAGCTGTTACACTGTTAGGTCACTGAATCAGCTAACTGACAGAGCTAACGTTAGCATGGGGTCTTTAGACACAATATCTGACCTGACTCTTCCAGCGTGCTCTCATAACTATGGAACTTTAAATGACATGAAACAGAAACACACATTATAGCTCAGATTATAAAGCATGAGCCTGATAATAAAGGCTACATGAACACATGTCGTCTATTAGCTTGGTTACAGATGATAGGAGCATCATGTAGCTACACATATAATGTGTTTCATGTGTTTTAGACACAGAGCTTAACAACAGTCCACACTGAACTACACAGACACACTTTATTCATCTTTTATAATGAGAGAAAGAAAAAGATCAAATACAGAACATGTGATTACAGATTGGTCTGAATTATGATCTAAATGAATGAAATCAGTAAAGCATCCACTCATATTTGGCATGTAGCAAAGCACAGGAACATCAAAGCTTCATCAACGTCATGTTCTCATGTTCATTTGTTTATAATGACACAGATAAGTTGTGACAATACTCAACATATTTAAGGTTCAATAGTAAAAACGTATAAAATATGATTCTTATTTTAACAAACTTGACAGAAAACACAGTGAAACACCACAAGTTTTAAACATGTTATTGTACAGAGTCAGAGAGTTACTGAGGTTTTAAAGCTTGCTTTGTCACTGGACAGACATTTTGTTCATTTAAAGAGTTCAACTCAAAGATACAGAAGAATCTAGACCTGTGATATATCAGCAGGGATAATCTGACTGCATTTCATCTGATCACTGATGTATCTGTATTGATCTCTTTGCAAGAAGGAACATTTATTGATGTCAATAATTTGGCAGCACCTCTGATGATTTTTCTATCTCCTTTTTCTAAAGGCCTGTTTTTTAGGGAATGTTTGTTTGGGGCTTTTTGATGTCATGTTTTTGAAGGTAACAGTCAGCCAAAGCAGTTCATAGATTAACCCTGCAACTCTCAGCACATCACTCAGGTCAAACAACTCTTGAACCAACCTGGATTATCAGACAGCGAGTTGCTAACCAAAGACAAGTTGATCATGTCTAACGTCAGAGCATCCACAGGCGGCTATATTGAACCTGTTTTTCATTGAGTATCATCATCGTACACTTCACTCGTGAACGCTGTAATCAGTAACACCTCATCTAAGATCCGCTGTGTCATCAGTGCACCTCCACGTCAACGTGTTCACAGCCTGGGACAAAAGCTGCGCAACAACTCTGTCTCTTACAAAGTCTTGTATTCTGCACCAGGCTTTAGTTTCACCAGTCAGAAAACTGAGCTGTCAGTACTGTTGCTATAGTTACCTGCACTTTAAAGCCACAGTTCACTGAATATCTCCTCCCCTCTGTGCTGATGTGAGGATGGGTGAAGATCTCCAGTTCACAAAACACTCCTGGAGTTTCAGCAGAAAACAGCGTTGCAGCCAAATCCAGTGTAACTGAAGTGAACAGTGACCAGTTTTAAATGTAAAAAAGAAGAACACACACAATCCAAGTGTCAGCAGGCTGCAACGTTCAAAGTTCAACCCCAAAAGATGCCACTGACACCATGTGTTGAGCCTAAATGTCAACTGTAGCCTCTCAGACCGGAGCCGCGTGCATGTTCGTGAGCACACGCCTGAAGCACGAACACAAGCGACATCACAACATGAGATCTGGCGATACCTGCACACCTGTGTTTCCATGCTACCTGGAAGCCACTCACACAACAGAGAGAGATCTGCGTGGTTTTCAGTAAGCAACACGTGTCAGATCTAAGATAACATTTCAGATGACAAGAAGCCGTTTTAGCTTCTGTTATTGGCACAAATATTTAAACTGATGGTTCCAGTATGTTCTTTGTCTGGATGCTTGATCCAAGAGCAGCGTGTAAGAACGGTACATTTCCACAGACTACCGCTACATGAGCCATACAGACCATGGCTGTGGCTAACGGCTCTTTGTCTGGATCTCTACTCCTCTGTTGAATCACTCAGATCAGCCCTGGTGTGTAGTGAACATTTTTCACCAGAGGATTATTGTCGTCCTCGTGTTTGTGTACGTGCTTCAGGCGTGTGCTCACCAACAGTTGACATTTAGGCAAAAAACATGGTGTAAATGGCGTCTTTTGGGATCAAATTTGAATGTCGCAGCTTTCGGACACTTGGATTACACCACACAAGACATTTTGTTTTGTTTTTTTACATTTAAAACTGGTCACCGTTCACTTCAGTTACACTGGATTTGGCTGCAACGCTGTTTTCTGCTGAAACTCCAGGAGTGTTTTGTGAACTGGAGATCTTCACCCATCCTCACATCAGCACAGAGGGGAGGAGATATTGAGTGAACTGTCATTTCTGAGAGAACTATCCCTTTAATATTGTCTCCAGTGAGGACGCATTTAAGTCCCGCCCCCACCAGTGGAGTATGACGCTGCTGAGACACCTGGCAGCCACTGAAAACCATTTTCTGTTGCCATGACAAATAATCACAGTGACGTCTCTGCTTCTTTAAAGTTCCAGATATTGAAACCAAATAACAGCAGAATAAAATCATCTGAACCTGCTCTGCTGTCACATTTACATGAGACAAGTCCTCATAAAATGTGACACCATGATGTGTCCTCTTGTATCAGAAGTGTCTGTATCAGGTCACTCATCTCTCTGTCATGTGTTTTCTGCAGATCCTTCTTCTTCTCCTCATTTCTCACCTGTTTCATTTCTTGTTCCTGTTTTCTCAGTAAGCGAGTGATTATTCCCACATTTTCTCTCCTTCTGGTCACACATTTGACTAAGTCAGAAATGTCTTCCTGCTTTTTCTTCAGTTGTTCTTCAGTGTGAGCTGAAAGAGCCTTTAAGAGGTCATACTGCTGCTCTTTGTCTTTCAGTTGTTCTTCATTGCTGTCTGAAAGAGCCTTTAAGAGGTCATACTGCTGCTCTTTGTCTTTCAGTTGTTCTTCATTTCTGTCTGAAGCAGGCCTTTAAGAGGTCATACTGCTGCTCTTTGTCTTTCAGTTGTCTCTCATGCTCCTGCTTTAGAGCTGCACATTCCTTCTTGTATTTCTCTTTGAATTCATTGAACTCTTCAGCTTTCTCTCTGGCCTCCTCTTCATGTCTCTTCATCAGATTCTCCATTTTCTTCTTATAGTTCTCCTCCATGTCTTTTCTCTCTTTTTCCTCTTGTTCTCTTCTGAGTTGCTCCTCTTCTTTTCTCTTCTTTTCATATCTCTCTCTCTCCTGATCATATTCTTCTTGAAGCTTTTTCAGTCTTGTTTGCTCTGCTTGTCGTCTTTGTTCATCTTCTTCATATCGTTTCTCCCACCATTCTTTTTGTTTTCTCTCCCAGTTCTCTCGTTCTTTCCTCATCTCTTCTCTGCTCTCCTCCAGCCTTCTGTCAGTAGTTTCCTTTAATTCTAACTCTAACTTTAATTTTTGCTCCAAAGCTTCAAATTTTTGTTTCCACTCCTGTCGTTGAATTTTCTCCCGACGTTTTCTCTTCCTGTCTTCTTCTTCTCTCATTTCCTGTTCTTTCTTTCTCTCCTCACGTTCCTTGTTGATCCTCTCCTCCTTTTCTTGAAGTAGTTTTTCTCTCAGTTTTCTCTCTTTCTCAGTCTCTTCTCTCTGTTCTTCCATTCTTCTTTTCATCTCTTGCATTTCTTCCTCATGTTTTCTTCTCAGCTCCTCCCTCTCTCTCTCCATCTCTTCTTCCTTCTCCTTCAGGATCCTCTCCATCTCTTTCTTTATAGCTGTCTCGGCCTCTTGCAGCATCTCATTAGTGTAGCAGCTGCCTCCATTTGTCTTCACCATGGTGTCAATCTTGGTCATCAGCTCACTGACTTGTGTGTGGTTGTGTTCATCATGGTTATTGAACACATGGTATCTTCCTCCACAGTCAGCAATCAGCTTCTTAAAGGAGTCATCACATGTTTCTTCAATGTATTCTTCAATCGTGATCTCATCATGTTCCAGTTCATCTCCTCTGGTGAAAAGAATGAAGGTGAACTGTTCAGCATTCTTCCCAAAGCCTTCCTTGATGAGTTTTAATGTCTCCTTCTCCTCTGGTGTTAATCTGCCGATTTGTAACACCAACAGGAAGACATGTGGTCCTGGAGCCAGAAGACTGATGCATTTCACCATCTCCTCATGAACCTCTTCATGGGACAAAGTTGTGTCAAACAGACCAGGAGTGTCGACCACAGCAACAGGACGACCGTCCACCTCACCCACTGCTTTCTGACAGTGTTTGGTGACTGATGTTTGGCTTGATTTGGCTTTAAACTCCTTCCTTCCTAGGATGGTGTTTCCTGAAGAACTCTTCCCGCTGCCAGTCTTCCCTAGCAGCACAATCCTGAGACACTCTGGGCTCTGCTCCTCATCATCACCTGTGACATAAGAAGACCTGGAGTTACTTTAGAGACATTTTCAAGTATTTTCTTTTATTTTTCTAATGTCAAATGTTAAAATGTTAAAAATATTTCTGATGAATCTTGAACACAGGGCAGAAACCTCATATCTTCATATGTATTCTTACATAAATCAGTGCTATTGGTCCCCCTTTACGTCTGTCTGGGTTTTACAAATATTTAACCAGTAAAAATAATTAAAAGAGGTTGCAGGTAATCATAATAACTCCATTGGATCCTCAAACTGTTGACAGAAACTCATACCTCCACCTATGGATATAGAAACATAGATGCTTTAATGACCGCTGGATCGTATGTCAGTGGTGCCACCATATGGCAGAGCGCAAGACTTGCTTGTAAGTAAATGCAAGTATTGAGAGAACTGCGTCTTCAGTTAAGTAAAATCACTGCTGGACGATCAGTACATAAGTGTGTTTGGCCAACATGAACTGAATTATTTATGGTGTGAATAATTCATTGTCAAATGAAACTGTAAAAACACCTGGATGTGTCTTATTCTCTGAGGTTAATTATTGTGGACACCTCCCTATATATTATAATTTAATGTGGAGGTAAACAACTTTTCAACCAGCTAGCCTGCTAGCTAGCCAACATTGTCTGCTTATCATCAACTCCTTGATCAGAACTGAATTTAGTTACTTTCACCTCTGCTCATTTTAGAAGGAACACCACAAGAAAACGTGTTTTTTGTTTTTATTAGATTAGTTCCCATCTGCATGATTGATTGATTTACCCTGGGAAAATAAAGGCACACTAGCACTAGCGTGCTAGCTACATTAGCTGTTGCTGATCACTGCCAGCCAGAAACAGATCTCTATCCATGGTATGAAGAGGGAGGTTTTCTACTTTGGAGAAGAGAGAAAATGGCAGAATTACAGTGAATGTGAGGCATTTATTGTATTAGCACAAGTTTGCTGTTTGTGTCCTGAGATTTGTTTGGAAATCTAAAACAACTCTAATCATTT
The DNA here is from genome assembly GCF_011397635.1 of Epinephelus fuscoguttatus. Lineage (NCBI taxonomy): Eukaryota > Metazoa > Chordata > Actinopteri > Perciformes > Serranidae > Epinephelus > Epinephelus fuscoguttatus. The sequence continues at coordinate 45,046,394 of NC_064757.1, read as the reverse complement.
TGCTTGTAAGGAGTCTGTGAGTTTGTAATGGGTCTGGTGAGTCAGGCTTCACCTCTGGGGCACTGACTATTAAATTATGATTGTCTTTTTATCACTAAAAGTTCAATCAAACAGTTCACATCTGTCTATTACTAATTATTGTGTTGTTTTATTTTGTGGAGCCATTTTAATGAAAGAGCTCGCCTCCTCATGTGCTAATGTTCCACCAAAATAATGTATTTTTTTTAACCACCGAAAAATTAACTGTTATTTGGCAGGCAATCAAAAATGTCTACATTTCATGCCAAAGTTTGGCATCAGTTAGTTGAGGTAATTGAGAAAATTGGCAACATTTGCTGCTGTCACTGTTAGCAGCAGATACTAAGACTTGACACTGTAGTGATGGAGGAGGAAACACACAAAGTGGTGGCTAATTCGTGTACGCTTTACTGTAGGAATGATGGTTAAGAATGAAAACATTCTTTTTCTATTAAATTACTTACAAGTGACTGTGCTCTTTGTCTTCAGTTCATTCAGCTCATCTTGCAATGTGGTGATGTGTTTCTGTTGTTGGAGGATTGTTTCCATCTTGCCATGTGCAAAGATGCCTGTTGTATAACAGTGTGGTTTATCCTCGTAGGCTCTCATCTTTTCCACAGCATCCAACAGCTCTGGGATCTGCTGCTGGTCCTTGATGTTGAGAACAACATATCTTCCTCCACAGCTCTGACAGAGCTCCTGGATGTCTCTGTTCTCCTTTAGAAAGTTAACAACAGGTGGAGCTGTAGGATCTGACTCCACAGTGAACAGGATCAAGGTGAAGTCATTGACTCGAGAGCTGAATGTGTTCCTGATGGTCTCTAACTCTCCCTTGTCTTCATCAGTGAGGGGACCCACAGGTAGGACCAGGATGAAGGCATGGACGCCCTCAGGATCACAGAGGGAGATACACCTGAATGATTCCTCCATCACTGCCTCCTGAGGTTTTCCATACAAGGCAGGCAGCTCCACCAGGGAAACCCAACGTCCACACACCTCTCCCTGATGTTTAACACACTCTGATGAGCTGGAGACTGAATGAAGCTCTGTCTGACCTAAAATGGCCTTGGCTGCTGAAGTCTTCCCTGCTCCTCTCCTCCCACACAGGACCAGGTTTAAAGCTGCTCTGATGGGTTCAGACTTTGATGCATCCTCAGACACATCACAGCTCACATGCTCTCCATTGTTCTCCTTTGCAGTTTGACCCAGTCGTGTTAACAGCTCTGGACATTCAAGGTTCTTCTGCTTCAGGTATCTGTATCTACACATTCTGATCATGTCTTTTAAGGGCTGGTCTGGTTCATCTTTGAAACCTGAGCTCTCCTCTCTGGGTGTTGATAACAGTATGAATGAATGATCAAATGATTGATCACTGAAGAGTTTCAGGACTCTGCAGAGTCTCAGTTTGTGTTCCTCAGTGAAGTCTTCAGGCTGTAGAACCAGCAGGAACACATGAGGTCCAGGATCAGAGAGTCTCACACACTTTTCTACATGTTCTGACAGTTTGTCTTCAGAGATGTTGAGATGCAGCACATCTGGAGTGTTGATCAGAACTATTTCTTTGTCCTTTATCTGTTTTCTGACTGTCAGGAAGTCTGGTTCTTCCTCAGTGTTGAACTTAGTCTCTCCCAGTATGACGTTCCCCACTGAACTCCTCTGAGACCAGCTGTTCCCCAGCAGAACAACCCTCAGCTCAGACACTGTGGAAACAGAACAAAAACACTGAATTACAAAAATCTACTCAGTATTGACTTTGTAAAAAACAAATACCATTGGGTTTATAACTGATGAGGAAGTCACAGATTTTTAAGATAGTCTTCAGTGAATGCAACATTTCCAAGTAGAGATAGTGATTGATTCTTTTTTACAGCAGCACTGCTGCTAAAACCATCCAGGGGAAACACTGGACACTGTTGGCTGTTGTCCTGACACTTGACAAATTCACCAGTTAGTTTGCAAATATTCAAACAAAATGTGTTTAAAACCACCACATATAAACACTGTAATTAGATATTAACATACAGAAGAATAATTTTGAGTCAGTTCAGTTTAACTCACTGGTCGGTGGCAGCAATCCATAGCTGCTGCTCCGCTTCAGTGGTTGCAGATCATCTGTTTCTGTAAAAACACACAACAATGATTCACTCACATGTGAATTCATTCACAACCTCAATGAACGAGACACTGCTGCTGTTGATTTATGTTGGTTCTTGTTAATGCTGTCCTGAATACCATCTTTAAAATCTTTGGCCAGGTGTGTGTGTGTGTGTGTGTGTGTGTGTTGGTTTCTCCGGATTGTGAGGACTTTTTATCGGTTTACATACCAGCATTATCAGGACACCACAGTATTATGAGGACAGTTCCAGTGTCCCCATAATTCAAACACTGTAGCAGCACTCAGGAGGCTGCCATTTAGCTGCTCCCGCTTTTTCTTGAAGTGTCCCCATAAGTCCATAAATCTGACATTTTTTGTGTGTGTGTGTCTCGCCAATTACGCGCCAAATCAATGCCAGCTTTACACAAAATCCCGCCACTCACACACAAAATGAGCGCAGTTCATTGGCTGAAAACCCCTGGTCAGTGATTGGCTGCAGCCGATGTCAATCAGGCAGATCTGATCTGTGATTGGCTGCAGCCGATGTCAATCAGCAGATGTCCGCTCAGTACCGGAAATCTATGGCTGACGGTGAAACAGGCTTCATAAACAGGCATTTTGGACCGAAACCAACAAATGAGCAGGTAAGACTAACACTGTTTGATATTTTACTTTAAAAAATAGTGGTGCAATGTATCACGCACGCGACGGCAAAGCAAAATGAGCTGCAAAGAGCCAAGAAGAACGCCTTTTATTATTAGCGTTAGCTGCCAGCGTTAGCTCATAGATAACGTAACACATAGATATATAAGCGTAACGGACTACTAATGTGGCTATCGGCTAATTGATAACAGTTAAGCGGCTAACGTGAGCGTGCGTCACCGACTCGCCGGCCAGGTCCACGTTTATTATAATAGTGGGCCCCAACGAGCATAGTGCGTCGAATTCACACCTGTTCTTCTCTATTGATTTTCTCCGTGACCCTTCATTATAGTGAGAAGCCACGCATATCACGTGAAACAGCAGAACTGTAGCTTTCCGACAAGACGAAGCACTGGTCAGTAGTGCAATGTTTTCACAGCGAAAAAATTGATAAAGTTACACTAAAATTATGTATAATAGAGCTTTCATACAGCTCTGCACACACATTACTCTTGGATGGATTACTCGCGAACGCAGGGTCGCACAGAAATGCCACGCATATCACATGAAAGCGCAGGAGCAGAGCTTTCCGATGATACCACACACATCATTGTGCTGTCATCCCATCACGCTATAAATCCAGATCAAGTGTCTACAAAATAAAAACCTGACGAATTTCTTTACAATCCATTATACAGATCTTGTTATCAGTCACTTCATACAGTGAGGAATATCGTATCTTACCATGTCTTAGGCTTGCGTGTGTTTCTCCCTGTCTATCCACATTTGTAGTCCGGCTTTCAAGATGCAAATATCTCCATATTGTCCAGCTGACACTCCATCAAACTTTGTATGACAAGACCAGCCACTTCACCTTTGCGCAGCCAGACAACTGTAGCCTAATTATGCATGCTGACAGGGCCGTAGTCACCATATACATTGAGGGGGACATGTGTGTCCCCAATGCCCAAAATGCCCCCCCAATATATAACTGAAACTGAGAAACAATGGCAAACTTCGTTTACTGGAAACAAAGTGGCAAATATTATCTCGGAGGACATCATTGCACTTGGTTGACTACTTTTCTATGATCTTAGATATAAATATTGCATGTTTCTTTCAGATAAAACAAATTTTCACTTGTGAATGAGTCAATGGAATTTCTTGCAATAATGAAAAAATACTGGCAATCATGTCCGCCTGGCACAAACCACATGTTTTGGACAGCTGTGAAGTGACAGAATGTCCCACCATCATGGTTCTTATAATGCCAGATTCCAGAGAGTCTCCCCTCTTCATATATGGCAGAATATGTCAACTTCCAACTTGCTATGGTGAGATACATGTAAAAATGTAAGAATTTAGTAACACAGATTTTTTTTTCATTGATATAAAAATTAATATAAAATACAGGCACATAGAAGGACATGAAATGATGGCAAATCTGGTTAGCCCACATTGTCCTGAAAAAAACAAGATATAGCATTTGTATGTAGCCTTTATAATGACTGTGATATGAGCTTAAAAGTAAAGGCAGTAAAAATACCCCAAAAACCCCTAGGGCCCATAGGGTTAATATCATTTAATATTTCAAAAGAACGCTTTATTATTAGCGTTAGCTACTAGCCGTTAGCTCATCGATAACGTAACAGATAGATATATAAACGTAACGGACTACAAATGTGGCTATCGGCTAATTGATAATAGTTAAATGCCTAACGTAGACGTGCGTCACCGACTCGCCAGCCAGGTAAACGCGTTTATTCTAACAGTTTAATACCGTTTAATACTTCAGGAGCTTTGTCTTGTCAACAACGGCAGCACCACTCGCCATGTCTGGGTGGAGATATTTTGCATTTAAGGCAGATGAAAGTGGAGTTATGTAAGATTATGTGTAAAAATAAATACACAGTAAACCTTGATATGATCCAAACTGAGTTTTGTGATCCCTTGCACCCCTGTTGAATATTGACACAGAATATCTGATGTGATTTGGCATGAAATATAGCTTAACTTAACAGTTTCAGTGTTCAAAGGACAGCCATGTGACATGACATTTATTAAAGCTTGTAATGTCTGGGCATTATTACAGCAAAGATGACTGAGAGAGGAGGAGAAAGACTCCTGATAAGGATGCTGTAGAGCACATTATTGCGGAGAAGACAAACCCTTCCTAGAAGGAAGATTTATTAACACATTTAAAGGTAAGTTTTTCATCCAGTATACCATTGTTTGTTTCTATTAGTGTAGTCACCTTACAGTTGTAGTTAAAGATACTCTGTTATGTATTTGTTAATGAAAGTGTTAAATAGCTCTATATTCTGACAGTGATCACAGTGAGCCCATTTACATGCACACTAATAAACTGATCATTATCTGATTTCTGGAGTTAACTGAATACTCAAGTCGTGTAAACAGCATAATGCAGTATGTTTTATCAGATAACAGGCATTATCAGATTATGAAAAATCAGACACTCTTTGATTTTTGCCCAATAATCCATTTATTCAGTGCATGTATACCGTTTAACCCTCATCCTACCGACATATTTTATATACATGGACTACCGACTGGGGTCCCTGGGGACCCCAAGAATAAACTACTTTAAGAAACAACTATCATAGCAAATTGTTAACTTGTTTCTTCTCAAAACTTTACTAGTGATGTAGTACATGTCATCTGAGGGGGAAAAAACAAAGATTATTATTATTATTTTAGGAAAGTTAGTTAATTTGCATTTGGTTTCTTTAAACCATTAATGTCCACAATGGAATTTTATAATTTCCTTTACAGCACATAAAGTACTAACTAAACTGAGTACAAGTCCATTGAAATTTTTCAAATTGGTCAAAGAATGAGGCTACAGTGCAAGTTTTTAACACTGTGCAGAGCTTATAGACATATTATATTGTATTCCTGTGGGCTAAAATGAGTGACTAGTGACTAAATACAGTATGATACAGAAATGTCTGTATCTCAAAATCTACATTAGTTATATCAAATGCTTGGTACCAATGGATTCAGAACAACTACATTTTCAACAACATTTGCTTTGATCCTGGCTAAATCTGATATTTAGCATGTTAAATGAATGTCAAACTTATTTTAGTGTTTTTTTTTCATCAAGTCAGCTTTGTCTACCAATTAAGGCATGGTAAATATGTGAAATCAAAAATTTTGATTTTGTCATGTGTAGCCACATGTCTTGACAGTTTCCACAGCAAATTTTGTTTTCACCTTTAACAGAAAACATTCTGTAGGGCCTTTTCTTAACATACTAAATATAATTAAATATAGTCATAGTTGTTAACAGGTTAAAAAAGACAGATTCTGTGTCTGAGTCTAAATTAGGACTCATGGCAACCATGAACTCAGTAAATAGTTCCATCTATTAGAAGTACATTGGCAGAATTACAGTACAGGCCAAAAGTTTGGACACACCTTCTCATTCAATGCGTTTTCTTTATTTTCATGACTATTTACATTGTAGATTCTCACTGAAGGCATCAAAACTATGAATGAACACATGTGGAGTTATGTACTTAACAAAAACAGGTGAAATAACTGAAAACATGTTTTATATTCTAGTTTCTTCAAAATAGCCACCCTTTGCTCTGATTACTGCTTTGCACACTCTTGGCATTCTCTCCATGAGCTTCATGAGGTAGTCACCTGAAATGGTTTTCCAACAGTCTTGAAGGAGTTCCCAGAGGTGTTTAGCACTTGTTGGCCCCTTTGCCTTCACTCTGCGGTCCAGCTCACCCCAAACCATCTCGATTGGGTTCAGGTCCGGTGACTGTGGAGGCCAGGTCATCTGCCGCAGCACTCCATCACTCTCCTTCTTGGTCAAATAGCCCTTACACAGCCTGGAGGTGTGTTTGGGGTCATTGTCCTGTTGAAAAATAAATGATCGTCAACTAAACGCAAACCGGATGGGATGGCATGTCGCTGCAGGATGCTGTGGTAGCCATGCTGGTTCAGTGTGCCTTCAATTTTGAATAAATCCCCAACAGTGTCACCAGCAAAACACCCCCACACCATCACACCTCCTCCTCCATGCTTCACACTGGGAACCAGGCATGTGGAATCCATCCGTTCACCTTTTCTGCGTCTCACAAAGACACGGCGGTTGGAACCAAAGATCTCAAATTTGGACTCATCAGACCAAGGCACAGATTTCCACTGGTCTAATGTCCATTCCTTGTGTTTCTTGGCCCAAACAAATCTCTTCTGCTTGTTGCCTCTCCTTAGCAGTGGTTTCCTAGCAGCTATTTGACCATGAGGGCCTGATTGCAGTCTCCTCTTAACAGTTGTTCTAGAGATGGGTCTGCTGCTAGAACTCTGTGTGGCATTTATCTGGTCTCTGATCTGAGCTGCTGTTAACTTGTGATTTCTGAGGCTGGTGACTCGGATGAACTTATCCTCAGAAGCAGAGGTGACTCTTGGTCTTCCTTTCCTGGGTCGGTCCTCATGTGTGCCAGTTTCGTTGTAGCGCTTGATGGTTTTGCGACTCCACTTGGGGACACATTTAAAGTTTTTGCAATTTTCCGGACTGACTGACCTTCATTTCTTAAAGTAATGATGGCCACTCGTTTTTCTTTAGTTAGCTGATTGGTTCTTGCCATAATATGAATTTTAACAGTTGTCCAATAGGGCTGTCGGCTGTGTATTAACCTGACTTCTGCACAACACAACTGATGGTCCCAACCCCATTGATAAAGCAAGAAATTCCACTAATTAACCTGATAAGGCACACCTGTGAAGTGGAAACCATTTCAGGTGACTACCTCTTGAAGCTCATGGAGAGAATGCCAAGAGTGTGCAAAGCAGTAATCAGAGCAAAGGGTGGCTATTTTGAAGAAACTAGAATATAAAACATGTTTTCAGTTATTTCACCTTTTTTGTTAAGTACATAACTCCACATGTGTTCATTCATAGTTTTGATGCCTTCAGTGAGAATCTACAATGTAAATAGTCATGAAAATAAAGAAAACGCATTGAATGAGAAGGTGTGTCCAAACTTTTGGCCTGTACTGTACGTGCTTTTGACTGGGGTCCCCTGGGACCCCAATACCCCAGTATTTTTAAAAATCACTAATCACAACAGAAACAGTAAACAATCATGACATCATTAGGAACAAGTTGACTGACAAAGTGAGATATGACAAAAAGTATACCTCTGGGGAGGGTTAATCTGGTTTCTCTTGTTTTATAAATCTGTGCATAAGCAAAATGCAAAAGCGTATGTAGATAAAACGCGAGAAGAACGCGAGCAGAAGCAATTAGTTGAAATTTTTCTATGCGATATGCAGTGTCATCGTATCATTAAAGAATAGACAACTAAGTGTTTTGCTAGTTAAGATAGTTTTAGTGATTAAAAATAGATCAACAATATATTTGCAAGGATAAAGTACCAGGCAGACGTCGTTTCGATGGTTACCATGCGTAGAGAGCCTAGCGGAGCTGTCATGAACAGCACAGTGAGTCCCCACACTGATACTGTAAGTTATACGCGGAAGGTAGCATCTACGTTCATGCAACTATGCCCGGCACAAGCAGAATGTTTCTCCCCATCCCCTTGCCTCTTTTTTGCACATGCTCTGAAATGAACAACACACACAGACCATCATCTGCTTGTGGAAAGAAATCCACTATTGACTAAATCATGTAAACGTTTTTTTCTGTTAACACCATACAGAAGTACATGCAAACGTGTTGAATCAGATTATTAACATTACTAGAATATTCACAGATATCAGATTATTGTGTGCATGTAAATGGGCTCACTGATAGTGTTTGGTCTGTGACACAGATCCCTCAGTCACACTGCTTTGCAGTAAACAGAGTTTTAGATTCTCCTTCTCCCCTACTGCGTCTATCTAATCAGGTGAGAAAAAGAGTAGTGCTGCACGATTTGATAAAAATGTGCGATTGCGATTATGGTGGACAATATCGCGATTGCGATTACAATATAATTACAATAAAATGTAATGAATAAATGGTATCATGAGTCTTTTTGCTTGATTCAGTGTTTCCTTCCTACATTATATTAGGGGGGCACTGACCTGACCTGACATACAGTACAGGCCAAAAGTTTGGACACACCTTCTCATTCAATGCGTTTTCTTTATTTTCATGACTATTTACATTGTAGATTCTCACTGAAGGCATCAAAACTATGAATGAACACATGTGGAGTTATGTACTTAACAACAAAAGGTGAAATAACTGAAAACATGTTTTATATTCTAGTTTCTTCAAAATAGCCACCCTTTGCTCTGATTACTGCTTTGCACACTCTTGGCATTCTCTCCATGAGCTTCAAGAGGTAGTCACCTGAAATGGTTTTCCAACAGTCTTGAAGGAGTTCCCAGAGGTGTTTAGCACTTGTTGGCCCCTTTGCCTTCACTCTGCAGTCCAGCTCACCCCAAACCATCTCGATTGGGTTCAGGTCCGGTGACTGTGGAGGCCAGGTCATCTGCCGCAGCACTCCATCACTCTCCTTCTTGGTCAAATAGCCCTTACACAGCCTGGAGGTGTGTTTGGGGTCATTGTCCTGTTGAAAAATAAATGATCGTCCAACTAAACGCAAACCGGATGGGATGGCATGTCGCTGCAGGATGCTGTGGTAGCCATGCTGGTTCAGTGTGCCTTCAATTTTGAATAAATCCCCAACAGTGTCACCAGCAAAACACCCCCACACCATCACACCTCCTCCTCCATGCTTCACACTGGGAACCAGGCATGTGGAATCCATCCGTTCACCTTTTCTGCGTCTCACAAAGACACGGCAGTTGGAACCAAAGACCTCAAATTTGGACTCATCAGACCAAAGCACAGATTTCCACTGGTCTAATGTCCATTCCTTGTGTTTCTTGGCCCAAACAAATCTCTTCTGCTTGTTGCCTCTCCTTAGCAGTGGTTTCCTAGCAGCTGTTTGACCATGAAGGCCTGATTCGCGCAGTGTCCTCTTAACAGTTGTTCTAGAGATGGGTCTGCTGCTAGAACTCTGTGTGGCATTCATCTGGTCTCTGATCTGAGCTGCTGTTAACTTGTGATTTCTGAGGCTGGTGACTCGGATGAACTTATCCTCAGAAGCAGAGGTGACTCTTGGTCTTCCTTTCCTGGGTCGGTCCTCACGTGTGCCAGTTTCGTTGTAGCGCTTGATGGTTTTTGCGACTCCACTTGGGGACACATTTAAAGTTTTTGCAATTTTCCGGACTGACTGACCTTCATTTCTTAAAGTAATGATGGCCACTCGTTTTTCTTTAGTTAGCTGATTGGTTCTTGCCATAATATGAATTTTAACAGTTGTCCAATAGGGCTGTCGGCTGTGTATTAACCTGACTTCTGCACAACACAACTGATGGTCCCAACCCCATTGATAAAGCAAGAAATTCCACTAATTAACCTGATAAGGCACACCTGTGAAGTGGAAACCATTTCAGGTGACTACCTCTTGAAGCTCATGGAGAGAATGCCAAGAGTGTGCAAAGCAGTAATCAGAGCAAAGGGTGGCTATTTTGAAGAAACTAGAATATAAAACATGTTTTCAGTTATTTCACCTTTTTTGTTAAGTACATAACTCCACATGTGTTCATTCATAGTTTTGATGCCTTCAGTGAGAATCTACAATGTAAATAGTCATGAAAATAAAGAAAATGCATTGAATGAGAAGGTGTGTCCAAACTTTTGGCCTGTACTGTAGTTATTGTTATGGACAGACAGTGTGTCAATGACCATCAACAGACTGAGCACAGTCAAACATGCTGCTCACACAGCAGCGCAGCACGGCACTGTACACACAGTGGAGCGAGCCTGTGTTGCGTTCAGGCGTTGTCACGTAAATGACAAATTCCAGCACGCCATAGCACAACACAGCAGCATGTCAAGTGGGCCGAACCCGATCAAAATTGCTCAATATTTCATTTGTTATGAAGTCCATGATTTCCCTGTGACACTTACAGATGTTTGCTTAACTGTGCTTGGATGTTGTTTTATGAGGCTCTGGCAGCTTTCAGTTGTCTCTTTGTCTTTAACGTTACACGGCTCGGCTTTCTCTCGCATGCTTTTTCCTCCTTTTCCCTGTGCTGTCTCGAGTGTTGATATAGATTGGTCATGTTGCGCGGGCGTGGCGATTTTAACTTTTAAACTTTTACACAGCATGTCTTTCGATGCACGGCGACGTTGGACAGAAAGACGTGCTGTGTAAAAATTTAAAAGTTAAAGTCGCCACGTCCCGTCTCGAGTGCTGATATAGATTGGTCGTGTTGCCGCGGGATGTGGCGATTTTAACTTTTAAACTTTTACACAGCATGTCTTTCAGGTACGGCGACGTTGGACAGAAAGACGTGCTGTGTAAAAATTTAAAAGTTAAAGTCGCCACGTCCTGTCTCGAGTGGCGACTTTAACTTTTACACTTACACAGCATGTCTGTTCAACGTCGCCATACCTGAATCCAAAGTTTCGCCATGTAACAGACATTTTTTTTGCCACCAACTCAGGCTGTTCATGGTCGAGCTCATGCTCTTTTTCAGCGTCTGTGTTGGTCACTGCTGCACGCCGGCTGCACGCGCCAGGATAGCTTGTGGGCGTGATGTCAATAAACTCCACACACTACAGGAGAGGCAGTCACGTTCACAGGCACACGTTAACATTTATTTAGCCTACATTAAATTGCAAATCGCAGCCTTTTATGCGGTTATGTAATCGCACAGCCTGACATCGCGATTGCGATTAGATCAATCGTGCAGCACTATAAGAGAGCGGGCAAAATTATAGAAAGTTATCCCAAACCATCAAACCACTTACAGCTGCTTTAACTAATCCTTTAAATCATCTTCAAGTTAAAAAGTGTCATGTTACTATTAATTAACACATTAACATGCAAGTGTAGAGTTTATTATAGATAGGATTCAATGTTGATTGTGCAAATAAAAAAATGTTCACCAGATGTACTGCTTGTAATATACAGTATCTCACATAAGTGAGTACACCTCTCTCATTTTGAAAATGTTTCATCATATCTTGTCATGGGACAACACTATAGAAATGACACTGTGATATAACTTAAAGTAGTCAGTGTACAGCTTGTATAGTAGTATAGATTTACCTTCCTCTGAAAATTATGTAAAACACAGCCATCAACATCTAAACAGCTGGCAACATAAGTGAGTACACCCCACAGTGAACATGTCCAAATTGTGCCTAAAGTGTCAATATTTTGTGTGCCAACCATTATTATCTAGCACTGCCTTAACCCTTTTGGGCATGGGACAGCTGTCTTGGTGCTCTTCACCAAGGTGCCACACATGCTGAAAGAGCACCAAGACAACTGTCCCTTGCCTACAGTCAAGTATAGTGGTGGCAGCATCATGGTTTGGGGCTGCATGAGTGCTGCCGGCTCTAGGGAGCTGGGTTCATTTAGGAAACATGAAGTCCAAGCAGAGCATGATCGTCCCTCTTCAGAAACTGAGCTGCAATGCAGTTTTCCAACATGATAATGACCCAAAACACACCTAGTAGATGACAACTGCCTTGCTGAGGAAGCTGAAGGTGAAGGTGATGGACTGGTGATGGACAAGTATGTATCCAGCCCTAAACTCACCTGTGCACCTGTGGGCCATCCTCAAGCTGAAGGTGGGGTAGCGCAAAGTGTCTTCACATCCATCTGCTCCATGATGTCATCATGGAGGAGTGGGATAGGATTCCTGAAGCAACCTGTGAGCTCTGGTGAACTCCATGCCCAAAAGGGTTAAGGCAGTGCTAGATAATAATGGTTGGCACACAAAATATTGACACTTTAGGCACAATTTGGACATGTTCACTGTGGGGTGTACTCACTTACGTTGCCAGCTGTTTAGATGTTGATGGCTGTGTTCTGAGTAATTTTCAGAGGAAGGTAAATCTATGCTACTATACAAGCTGTCACTGACTACTTTAAGTTATATCAAAGTGTCATTTCTATAGTGTTGTTCCATGAAAAGATATAATGAAACATTTGCAAAAATGGGAGGTGTACTCACTTATGTGAGATACTGTATGTGGGCACCCCATCCAGATAAAACCCACATTTATTTAATAATGTAAACCAATTTGCTACCTACATGCCATATACCCATACATTGTCTTCCTTTACCTCTTAAAATAAGATTTGCTTTCATTGTATGGCTTATATGAACTGATTGTAATTGTAAGTCTTTTTCATTTTTTCATTTTATTCTGGATTGTAGTCATTAACATTTTGTTTTATTACTTATATTATTGATGGCTAAATGAAGCCTAATGAAGCATGTTCTTTATTTTCTGAGCCCACTAGTTGGCACTCATTGCTTAAAGAAAGAGGCTCAAAGAATGGCAATTCAGTGTGCTTTCAACCTTTTGATGAAAAAAGCGCCATCTAGTGGGCTCAGAAAATGCTTCACGAGGCTTCATTTGGCCATCACTAATTTTTATTAACAGCACTTACTAACTCTGTTTTTTTTTAAGGCGCTTATAAATTGTTGTTGTCGGTCTTCCTCTCTGTCTTAATGTCTCTTTGAAAAGAAGCCATAAATGAGGTTGGTGGTCTTAGAAGTAGCAGCTTATGTTAATGTTTTCTTTCTTTCTTTTCTTCAGGGAGAGGTGTGTTTACACAGGAATACATCGAACCAAAAGTTTTGTGGTGGAGTACAGGGGAGTTTTGTCCCTGAGTGTAGGAGCAGATGACAAAAGCAAATATATATTCGATTTCATGTGGAATGGGAAGCGCTACTGGTAAGTTTGCTGCTTGTTCATTTACTCATATGTATTTTTTTTTTTTCAAAGTGTTACTCCTCTTATTTGAAGTTGTAGTTTTATTTGTGGGTACATTTAAAAACAAATGCTGGACCAAAGTGCTTTACAGAGAGATTGAAATTGTAGGACTATTTGATTGATGGGTTGGCATCTGGTTGTCAGTGTTTCCCCTAAAAAAAAAAAAAAAAAAAAAAAATTGGCACAGGCCAGCGTGACCCGTTGGTTTTCAAATTTACGGCCACATGTTTGAAATTACGGTCAAATATTATCTGAATTTATTGAGCCTAAAAATAATTGATATGCAATTGATAGGCATGTCAGTATATAATCTTTTTTATTGAAAAGTCAGTAATTTCAAATAAAATGAGTCCTGTCAATTAACTCAGTGCACTTGAATAAATAAATAAATATTGCAGAAGCCTGCACTCTTCTAACATGAACATAAAGAAACTGAAGGCCTATACATACAGATAAAACAATTTGCAAACAAATAAACACATCTAGACTGGCTCATACCATTTAAATACACAGCATGCTGCCAATTTGAAATCAAATCATGTCCGTTAGCTATATGCGATTGAAATATAATGGAAAAAAAACTCTTTGAAAACAAACAGGGAAAATCCCTTAATCTATTTCTGGCTCATGACAATTTACTTTTTACGCATTTTTGCAGCAGTTTAGTCTGCAGCTGCTGATTTAAAAGAAAATGTGCGAGTGTCTCTTCACAACTTGCAATATGCATTTAATGCAATCTTTGCAACAACTTATATAATCTTTGATTATATAGAGAGATTATTTTGTTGTAACTGAATTTTCTATCCATACAGAGGAGGCATACTTTATATCAGAATCCTGCACGGGTCCAATTTTCAAGATCCGCCCCGCCCCGACCCGGGGACGTACAAAACCGCACCCGAACCGCAAACCCGCGCATCAGGCCAATTAGTACTGCAACCCGGTCCAACCCGTTGAAACACGACCCGCAGCCCAACCCGTAACCCGGATTTAAAGTAATCATTTTGGGTCATATTGACTGAATATTGAACAGCATATCGCCACAGTTAAGGTGCCAGTAAGTAAACAACGACCTGAATGAAGCAGCTCTCACAATAAAAACATGACTTCAGCTCCATCATCAACCCTCTGTGTTCTTCTCCCATACGAGTGTAAAAGCACTTGTTTGTTACGTTTAACGCTTTTAAACTTTTAATCTATGTAAAGGAACTTTACATGTGTAATAATAGACTTACTTTCTGTCCAGAGCAACGTTCAGCGATTCGAGCCGTCACGTGTTTTTAGAATCCATCAAGGAGAGAAGTAATGTAAAGTGATAGTTGTACGTTTTATCCACTTACTTCTCAAATACCTAAATAATTATTTACTGTTTTGGAAGCGGCGCTTGTTAGACGGTGGCAGCCATGTGTCGTCCAATCACAAATTGTGTTATTAGATGGTGAAACGCGTGTAAACAGCTGAACCAATGACCGTTGCGAAATAGCGGAAGCGATCCTCAGAGAGTAAATAATGACCGAGATATCTGTAGCAGACTAACTAACAAGATTAGTTTTTAGCTCAATTATTATTTTTTATATTAATTTTGATGTGTTTATCTAAAACCGCGATCCGACCTGCATATTATTTGTTCCACCCAGATCCGAACCCGGGAAAACATTTTTTAAAAAAAACATGCGCAAATCAGCGGGTACCTGACCCAGTGCAGGACTCTGCTTTATATATAGTTAAAGTTATAAGGCATCTTTGAGTATCATTTAAGTATGTCGAGGCGGAGCCGAAAAATAGTGTTCCATTTCTAAAATAAAAAATGTGAACACAAATCTGTGTTAAATGTTTGTCAGGTACAAATGCTCTTGTAATGGGGTCCTGTGGGCAGAAGGTCCTAGGATCACCCCCCGACCACCCTCACCCACCCCCCCACCCCCCCGCGCCAAAGCAAAAAAAAAACTAGGGGAAACACTGACAAATGAGAGGGTGTTAAATCATATGATGAAGTAACCAACTGTTTTGGAAGAGAAAATGACAAGACTGCAGCTGTCTAACAAAAAAAGGGCTTTTGTTGCACAATATGCTAGTGAGAAAAGTGTAATAGTATACGTATGTGTTTTTAAAAAGTTTGTGTTTTACATGAAAGCCAAGGCTGGGCTGAAGGTCTTTTTTCTCTCATGACAATTTAAGAATTTAACCCCAAGCAAAGTTTAAAGTTTTTTTTTTTCTGGTCTATTTGTCTCACAGCATAGATGCTTCAAAAGAGGATGGAACACTGGGACGACTAGTGAATGATGATCACATACAGCCCAACTGTAAAGTCAAAAGAATAATGGTCCAAGGAAAGCCACACTTGTGTCTTTTTGCTGTCAAGGAAATCTTTCCAGGCGAGGAGATCACATATAACTATGGCGATTCCTCTTGGCCATGGCGCTCAATGGTGAGATAAGGGTCTCATGTTCTGTTAATGACAGTGTTAACTATAATTTATTTTATACAACAGTTATTTTTGAGTAATTTGATTGGTCAAGAGTGGGGCTGGGCGGTACCTTTTGAGGTGAATATGAACATAATTATCGCCTGTCTTTCTTTCTTAAAGACCACTAAGTGATAGTGCTGCCAGTCAAGTGATTAAACAGTACATTTCCTCTTTACAATTTCAGGCACCCGGTGAAGAACAATCTCACCCGAAGTTGAGAGGAAGTGAGCCAGGCTCAGAAAAGGCAAGTTGTAGTTTGTGCCATCATAGTTAGTTTGCTTTATGTGTCACCTTCAATACAGTAGAATTGGTTTTGGTCTTTAGAATTTTATAGTACAAGTTCATTATTCCGGTCTTCCTTCTTCCCTGCTGACTATTAACTGACATTTCTGCCATACTCATGGCCAGTGTTGTAACACAGTGTTTGCAGAATGAAAATGAATTATTTTAGCTTAAAATAAACTCACATTTGTGCCTGTCATTGACTCAGTCACAGGAGGTGTGCAGCGGTCGTGATTTGATGACAGAGGTCAGGGCAGCTCCGTCAACATTAAAGGATGACATTGTAAGTTGACAGTATTCTTGTAATATC
This sequence comes from Epinephelus fuscoguttatus, assembly GCF_011397635.1. Classification (NCBI taxonomy): domain Eukaryota; kingdom Metazoa; phylum Chordata; class Actinopteri; order Perciformes; family Serranidae; genus Epinephelus; species Epinephelus fuscoguttatus. The sequence continues at coordinate 45,029,786 of NC_064757.1, read as the reverse complement.
ATGATTTTACTTCTAGACATAATACTGTTTTGTTTGATCTTATGACTGTGCTCAGAAGTCTTCACACTTTTGAATGTTGTACACTACATGTACCTGCCACAGCACAGGACTGTCAGGACAAAGTGTCCTGTAAGGACAGTAGGAATTGGGTGTGTGTGTGTGTGGTTATGTCAGAATGTACTTAAGAGGACATTTTCCTAATCAGGCATTCATGTATTGGGTTTGTGGTGGGGGTGTGTATCAGGCCTTCATGCATTTCTTTATATAATGGGTGTCAGAAGTTGGTGATGTATGTTCAGGGTTTCCATGGTCATATTAAACCTGAAAAAGTTGAAGAACATCAAATGATATTCTAGACCAGGAAAGTCCTGAAGGTATTGAGGTCTTATGTCAGGGTTCCCACGGTCATGGAAAACCTGGAAAAGTCCTGGAATTTTGTTGTCTGCAGTGTAATTAATTAGGCTATCTTACTGTAATCATTGGCACATGAGCTCCCTATTTCCTGAAACTTCCTCCAGGACCGCTTAAATCTTCTCCAGGTCATGGAAATTATATTATGGGTCCTTGAAAAGTCATGGAAAGGTTTTGAAATTGTGTCTGTGAAAATGTGTGGGAACCCTGTTATTTGAAAGTAATGGAATTTTTGTTGTGTATAATGACATTGTTACAGTAATCTTTCATCTTTTGAGGTGAATATGAACATAATTATCGCCTGTCTTTCTTTCTTAAAGACCACTAAGTGATAGTGCTGCCAGTCAAGTGATTAAACAGTACATTTCCTCTTTACAATTTCAGGCACCCGGTGAAGAACAATCTCACCCGAAGTTGAGAGGAAGTGAGCCAGGCTCAGAAAAGGCAAGTTGTAGTTTGTGCCATCATAGTTAGTTTGCTTTATGTGTCACCTTCAATACAGTAGAATTGGTTTTGGTCTTTAGAATTTTATAGTACAAGCTCATTATTCCGGTCTTCCTTCTTCCCTGCTGACTATTAACTGACATTTCTGCCATACTCATGGCCAGTGTTGTAACACAGTGTTTGCAGAATGAAAATGAATTATTTTAGCTTAAAATAAACTCACATTTGTGCCTGTCATTGACTCAGTCACAGGAGGTGTGCAGCGGTCGTGATTTGATGACAGAGGTCAGGGCAGCTCCGTCAACATTAAAGGATGACATTGTAAGTTGACAGTATTCTTGTAATATCATGATTTTACTTCTAGACATAATACTGTTTTGTTTGATCTTATGACTGTGCTCAGAAGTCTTCACACTTTTGAATGTTGTACACTACATGTACCTGCCACAGCACAGGACTGTCAGGACAAAGTGTCCTGTAAGGACAGTAGGAATTGGGTGTGTGTGTGTGGTTATGTCAGAATGTACTTAAGAGGACATTTTCCTAATCAGGCGTTCATGTATTGGGTTTGTGGTGGGGGTGTGTATTAGGCCTTCATGCATTTCTTTATATAATGGGTGTCAGAAGTTGGTGATGTATGTTCAGGGTTTCCATGGTCATATTAAACCTGAAAAACCTGAAGAATATCAAATGATATTCTAGACCAGGAAAGTCCTGAAGGTATTGAGGTCTTATGTCAGGGTTCCCACGGTCATGGAAAACCTGGAAAAGTCCTGGAATTTTGTTGTCTGCAGTGTAATTAATTAGGCTATCTTACTGTAATCATTGGCACACGAGCTCCCTATTTCCTGAAACTTCCTCCAGGACCTCTAAAATCTTCTCCAGGTCATGGAAATTATATTATGGGTCCTTGAAAAGTCATGGAAAGGTTTTGAAATTGTGTCTGTGAAAATGTGTGGGAACCCTGTTATTTGAAAGTAATGGAATTTTTGTTGTGTATAATGACATTGTTACAGTAATCTTTCATCTTTTGAGGTGAATATGAACATAATTATCGCCTGTCTTTCTTTCTTAAAGACCACTAAGTGATAGTGCTGCCAGTCAAGTGATTAAACAGTACATTTCCTCTTTACAATTTCAGGCACCCGGTGAAGAACAATCTCACCCGAAGTTGAGAGAAAGTGAGCCAGGCTCAGAAAAGGCAAGTTGTAGTTTGTGCCATCATAGTTAGTTTGCTTTATGTGTCACCTTCAATACAGTAGAATTGGTTTTGGTCTTTAGAATTTTATAGTACAAGTTCATTATTCCGGTCTTCCTTCTTCCCTGCTGACTATTAACTGACATTTCTGCCATACTCATGGCCAGTGTTGTAACACAGTGTTTGCAGAATGAAAATGAATTATTTTAGCTTAAAATAAACTCACATTTGTGCCTGTCATTGACTCAGTCACAGGAGGTGTGCAGCGGTCGTGATTTGATGACAGAGGTCAGGGCAGCTCCGTCAACATTAAAGGATGATATTGTAAGTTGACAGTATTCTTGTAATATCATGATTTTACTTCTAGACATAATACTGTTTTGTTTGATCTTATGACTGTGCTCAGAAGTCTTCACACTTTTGAATGTTGTACACTACATGTACCTGCCACAGCACAGGACTGTCAGGACAAAGTGTCCTGTAAGGACAGTAGGAATTGGGTGTGTGTGTGTGGTTATGTCAGAATGTACTTAAGAGGACATTTTCCTAATCAGGCATTCATGTATTGGGTTTGTGGTGGGGTGTGTATCAGGCCTTCATGCATTTCTTTATATAATGGGTGTCAAAAGTTGGTGATGTATGTTCAGGGTTTCCATGGTCATATTAAACCTGAAAAAGTTGAAGAACATCAAATGATATTCTAGACCAGGAAAGTCCTGAAGGTATTGAGGTCTTATGTCAGGGTTCCCACGGTCATGGAAAACCTGGAAAAGTCCTGGAATTTTGTTGTCTGCAGTGTAATTAATTAGGCTATCTTACTGTAATCATAGGCACACTAGCTCCCTATTTCCTTAAACTTCCTCCAGGACCTCTTAAATCTTCTCCAGGTCATGGAAATTATATTATGGGTCCTTGAAAAGTCATGGAAAGTTTTGAAATTGTGTCTGTGAAAATGTGTGGGAACCCTGTTATTTGAAAGTTATTGGAATTTTGTTGTGTATAATGACATTGTTACAGTAATCTTTCATCTTTTGAGGTGAATATGAACATAATTATCGCCTGTCTTTCTTTCTTAAAGACCACTAAGTGATAGTGCTGCCAGTCAAGTGATTAAACAGTACATTTCCTCTTTACAATTTCAGGCACCCGGTGAAGAACAATCTCACCCGAAGTTGAGAGGAAGTGAGCCAGGCTCAGAAAAGGCAAGTTGTAGTTTGTGCCATCATAGTTAGTTTGCTTTATGTGTCACCTTCAATACAGTAGAATTGGTTTTGGTCTTTAGAATTTTATAGTACAAGCTCATTATTCGGTCTTCCTTCTTCCTGCTGACTATTAACTGACATTTCTGCCATACTCATGGCCAGTGTTGTAACACAGTGTTTGCAGAATGAAAATGAATTATTTTAGCTTAAAATAAACTCACATTTGTGCCTGTCATTGACTCAGTCACAGGAGGTGTGCAGCGTCGTGATTTGATGACAGAGGTCAGGGCAGCTCCGTCAACATTAAAGGATGACATTGTAAGTTGACAGTATTCTTGTAATATCATGATTTTACTTCTAGACATAATACTGTTTTGTTTGATCTTATGACTGTGCTCAGAAGTCTTCACACTTTTGAATGTTGTACACTACATGTACCTGCCACAGCACAGGACTGTCAGGACAAAGTGTCCTGTAAGGACAGTAGGAATTGGGTGTGTGTGTGTGGTTATGTCAGAATGTACTTAAGAGGACATTTTCCTAATCAGGCGTTCATGTATTGGGTTTGTGGTGGGGGTGTGTATTAGGCCTTCATGCATTTCTTTATATAATGGGTGTCAGAAGTTGGTGATGTACAGTACAGGCCAAAAGTTTGGACACACCTTCTCATTCAATGCGTTTTCTTTATTTTCATGACTATTTACATTGTAGATTCTCACTGAAGGCATCAAAACTATGAATGAACACATGTGGAGTTATGTACTTAACAAAAAAAGGTGAAATAACTGAAAACATGTTTTATATTCTACTTTCTTCAAAATAGCCACCCTTTGCTCTGATTACTGCTTTGCACACTCTTGGCATTCTCTCCATGAGCTTCAAGAGGTAGTCACCTGAAATGGTTTCCACTTCACAGGTGTGCCTTATCAGGCTAATTAGTGGAATTTCTGCTTTATCAATGGGTTGGGACCATCAGTTGTGTTGTGCAGAAGTCAGGTTAATACACAGCCGACAGCCCTATTGGACAACTGTTAAAATTCATATTATGGCAAGAACCAATCAGCTAACTAAAGAAAACGAGTGGCCATCATTACTTTAAGAAATGAAGGTCAGTCAGTCCGAAAAGTGCAAAAACTTAAAATGTGTCCCCAAGTGGAGTCGCAAAAACCATCAAGCGCTACAACGAAACTGGCACACATGAGGACCGACCCAGGAAAGGAAGACCAAGAGTCACCTCTGCTTCTGAGGATAAGTTCATCCGAGTCACCAGCCTCAGAAATGGCAAGTTAACAGCAGCTCAGATCAGAGACCAGATGAATGCCACACAGAGTTCTAGCAGCAGACCCATCTCTAGAACAACTGTTAAGAGGAGACTGCGCGAATCAGGCCTTCATGGTCAAATAGCTGCTAGGAAACCACTGCTAAGGAGAGGCAACAAGCAGAAGAGATTTGTTTGGGCCAAGAAACACAAGGAATGGACATTAGACCAGTGGAAATCTGTGCTTTGGTCTGATGAGTCCAAATTTGAGATCTTTGGTTCCAACCGCCGTGTCTTTGTGAGACGAAAAGGTGAACGGATGGATTCCACATGCCTGGTTCCCTGTGTGAAGCATGGAGGAGGAGGTGTGATGGTGTGGGGTGTTTTGCTGGTGACACTGTTGGGGATTTATTCAAAATTGAAGGCACACTGAACCAGCATGGCTACCACAGCATCCTGCAGCGACATGCCATCCCATCCGGTTTGGCGCTTAGTTGGACGATCATTTATTTTTCAACAGGACACGACCCCAAACACACCTCCAGGCTGTGTAAGGGCTATTTGACCAAGAAGGAGAGTGATGGAGTGCTGCGCAGATGACCTGGCCTCCACAGTCACCGGACCTGAACCCAATCGAGATGGTTTGGGGTGAGCTGGACCGCAGAATGAAGGCAAAGGGCCAACAAGTGCTAAACACCTCTGGGAACTCCTTCAAGACTGTTGGAAAACCATTTCAGGTGACTACCTCTTGAAGCTCATGGAGAGAATGCCAAGAGTGTGCAAAGCAGTAATCAGAGCAAAGGGTGGCTATTTTGAAGAAACTAGAATATAAAACATGTTTTCAGTTATTTCACCTTTTTTGTTAAGTACATAACTCCACATGTGTTCATTCATAGTTTTGATGCCTTCAGTGAGAATCTACAATGTAAATAGTCATGAAAATAAAGAAAACGCATTGAATGAGAAGGTGTGTCCAAACTTTTGGCCCGTACTGTATGTTCAGGGTTTCCATGGTCATATTAAACCTGAAAAAGTTGAAGAATATCAAATGATATTCTACAGTCCCTGACAAAAGTCTTGTCGCTTATCCAAGTTGTAGGAACAACAAATAATCACTTGACTTGTAGTTGATCAATTGGAATCAGAAATAGCTTATATGAAAGGCAAAGGCCTCTAGATTATGCTTATTATACCAAAATAAAGTTGTGTGCCATTCACTGAGTTCTATCATTTAATTAGGACAGAAAGGTCAGATCTTGCTTGGACAAAAGTCTTGTCGCATACAAAAATAATGTACTGTAGAAATGATACTTTCTGTTGAATACACAAACATGCTCCAATAACATCAGAACATAAAGTCATGGTGCCTTGGGAAAAAGAATTAATATCGTGTATGACTCCATGAGCTTGGAGGACTGCATCCATACGTCCAATGGCTCAAATAACTTATTGATGAAGTCATCTGGAATGGCAAAGAAAGCAGTCTTGCAGGACTCCCAGAGTTCATCAAGATTCTTTGGTTTCATCTTCCAAGCCTCCTCCTTCATCTTACCCCAGACATGCTCAATAATGTTCATGTCTGGTGATTTGGCTGGACAATCCTGGAGCACCTTGACCTTCTTCACTTTCAGGAACTTTGATGTGGAGGCTGAAGTATGAGAAGGAGCACCATCCTGCTGAAGAATTTGCCCTCTCTTGTGGTTTGGAATGCAATGGGCAGCGAGAACCTCTTGATACTTCAGGCTGTTGATGTTGCCATCCACTCTGCAGATCTCTTGCACACCCCATACTGGATGTAACCTAAACCATGATTTTTCCTCCACCAAACTTGACTGCTTTCTGGGTGAATCTTGGGTCCATGCAGGTTCCAACAGGTCTTCTGCAGTATTTGTGGCAATTGGGATGCAGTTCAATGGATGATTCATCAGAAAAATCAACCTTCTGCCACTTTTCCACTGTCCATCCTTTCTGCAAGCTGTGGGCCTTGGCAAATGCAACACGATTCTTTTGTTGTCTTCTGTTTAATGCTGGTTTGTGAGCAGTAATTCGGCCATGGAGACCATTGCGTGAGAGAATTCGACAAACTGTTCTGGTAGATACAGGGGTTTCTGGTGACCAGTTCTGATGTAGCTCTGCTGCAGTTGAAAAAGGGCTGGCCCTGGACTGCCGAAGCAACAAACGGTCCTCTCTAACAGTTGTCTAACGGGGTCTGCCTGACCTGGGCTTGTCATGAACGTCACCAGTTTCTTCAAATCTTTTTTTATCCTCTCCACTTGACGTTTGGATACACTGAAGATGTCTGCCACCTCAGCAGCAGACTTGGTCTTCAGGCTCTTGATGATCAGCACTTTGGTCTGTGGTTGAATCTTTGGCATGTTGTCAGCGGTCAGGTTGCACTTCACATGAAGGTCTGGTGTGCTGGGGTTCTTTTAGACACACCAGGGAATGTGTTAATTACAGTATTTGTCACAGGTGGAGCTCTAATCTGTGATTGGTTGAATCGTTTAAAGACACGACAAGACTTTTGTCCAAGCAAAATCTGACCTTTCTGTCCTAATTAAATGATAAAACTCAATGAATGACACTCAACTTTATTTTGGTATAATAAGCATAATCTAAAGGTCTTTGCCTTTCATATAAGCTATTTCTGAACCCAATTGATCAACTACAAGTCAGGTTATTATTTGTTGTTCCTACAACTAGGATAAGCGACAAGACTTTTGTCAGGGACTGTAGACCAGGAAAGTCCTGAAAGTATTGAGGTCTTATGTCAGGGTTCCCACGGTCATGGAAAACCTGGAAAAGTCATGGAATTTTGTTGTTGAGAGAAAGTGAGCCAGGCTCAGAAAAGGCAAGTTGTAGTTTGTGCCATCATAGTTAGTTTGCTTTATGTGTCACCTTCAATACAGTAGAATTGGTCTTGGTCTTTAGAATTTTATAGTACAAATTCATTATTCCGGTCTTCCTTCTTCCCTGCTGACTATTAACTGACATTTCTGCCATACTCATGGCCAGTGTTGTAACACAGTGTTTGCAGAATGAAAATGAATTATTTTAGCTTAAAATAAACTCACATTTGTGCCTGTCATTGACTCAGTCACAGGAGGTGTGCAGCGTCGTGATTTGATGACAGAGGTCAGGGCAGCTCCGTCAACATTAAAGGATGACATTGTAAGTTGACAGTATTCTTGTAATATCATGATTTTACTTCTAGACATAATACTGTTTTGTTTGATCTTATGACTGTGCTCAGAAGTCTTCACACTTTTGAATGTTGTACACTACATGTACCTGCCACAGCACAGGACTGTCAGGACAAAGTGTCCTGTAAGGACAGTAGGAATTGGGTGTGTGTGTGTGGTTATGTCAGAATGTACTTAAGAGGACATTTTCCTAATCAGGCATTCATGTATTGGGTTTGTGGTGGGGTGTGTATCAGGCCTTCATGCATTTCTTTATATAATGGGTGTCAAAAGTTGGTGATGTATGTTCAGGGTTTCCATGGTCATATTAAACCTGAAAAAGTTGAAGAACATCAAATGATATTCTAGACCAGGAAAGTCCTGAAGGTATTGAGGTCTTATGTCAGGGTTCCCACGGTCATGGAAAACCTGGAAAAGTCCTGGAATTTTGTTGTCTGCAGTGTAATTAATTAGGCTATCTTACTGTAATCATTGGCACACGAGCTCCCTATTTCCTGAAACTTCCTCCAGGACCTCTTAAATCTTCTCCAGGTCATGGAAATTATATTATGGGTCCTTGAAAAGTCATGGAAAGTTTTGAAATTGTGTCTGTGAAAATGTGTGGGAACCCTGTTATTTGAAAGTAATGGAATTTTTGTTGTGTATAATGACATTGTTACAGTAATCTTTCATCTTTTGAGGTGAATATGAACATAATTATCGCCTGTCTTTCTTTCTTAAAGACCACTAAGTGATAGTGCTGCCAGTCAAGTGATTAAACAGTACATTTCCTCTTTACAATTTCAGGCACCGGTGAAGAACAATCTCACCCGAGTTGAGAGGAAGTGAGCCAGGCTCAGAAAAGGCAAGTTGTAGTTTGTGCCATCATAGTTAGTTTGCTTTATGTGTCACCTTCAATACAGTAGAATTGGTTTTGGTCTTTAGAATTTTATAGTACAAGCTCATTATTCCGGTCTTCCTTCTTCCCTGCTGACTATTAACTGACATTTCTGCCATACCCATGGCCAGTGTTGTAACACAGTGTTTGCAGAATGAAAATGAATTATTTTAGCTTAAAATAAACTCACATTTGTGCCTGTCATTGACTCAGTCACAGGAGGTGTGCAGCGGTCGTGATTTGATGACAGAGGTCAGGGCAGCTCCGTCAACATTAAAGGATGACATTGTAAGTTGACAGTATTCTTGTAATATCATGATTTTACTTCTAGACATAATACTGTTTTGTTTGATCTTATGACTGTGCGAAGTCTTCACACTTTTGAATGTTGTACACTACATGTACCTGCCACAGCACAGGACTGTCAGGACAAAGTGTCCTGTAAGGACAGTAGGAATTGGGTGTGTGTGTGTGGTTATGTCAGAATGTACTTAAGAGGACATTTTCCTAATCAGGCATTCATGGATTGGGTTTGTGGTGGGGTGTGTATCAGGCCTTCATGCATTTCTTTATATAATGGGTGTCAAAAGTTGGTGATGTATGTTCAGGAGTTTCCATGGTCATATTAAACCTGAAAAAGTTGAAGAACATCAAATGATATTCTAGACCAGGAAAGTCCTGAAGGTATTGAGGTCTTATGTCAGGGTTCCCACGGTCATGGAAAACCTGGAAAAGTCCTGGAATTTTGTTGTCTGCAGTGTAATTAATTAGGCTATCTTACTGTAATCATTGGCACACGAGCTCCCTATTTCCTGAAACTTCCTCCAGGACCTCTTAAATCTTCTCCAGGTCATGGAAATTATATTATGGGTCCTTGAAAAGTCATGGAAAGTTTTGAAATTGTGTCTGTGAAAATGTGTGGGAACCCTGTTATTTGAAAGTAATGGAATTTTTGTTGTGTATAATGACATTGTTACAGTAATCTTTCATCTTTTGAGGTGAATATGAACATAATTATCGCCTGTCTTTCTTTCTTAAAGACCACTAAGTGATAGTGCTGCCAGTCAAGTGATTAAACAGTACATTTCCTCTTTACAATTTCAGGCACCCGGTGAAGAACAATCTCACCCGAAGTTGAGAGAAAGTGAGCCAGGCTCAGAAAAGGCAAGTTGTAGTTTGTGCCATCATAGTTAGTTTGCTTTATGTGTCACCTTCAATACAGTAGAATTGGTTTTGGTCTTTAGAATTTTATAGTACAAGTTCATTATTCCGGTCTTCCTTCTTCCCTGCTGACTATTAACTGACATTTCTGCCATACTCATGGCCAGTGTTGTAACACAGTGTTTGCAGAATGAAAATGAATTATTTTAGCTTAAAATAAACTCACATTTGTGCCTGTCATTGACTCAGTCACAGGAGGTGTGCAGCGGTCGTGATTTGATGACAGAGGTCAGGGCAGCTCCGTCAACATTAAAGGATGACATTGTAAGTTGACAGTATTCTTGTAATATCATGATTTTACTTCTAGACATAATACTGTTTTGTTTGATCTTATGACTGTGCTCAGAAGTCTTCACACTTTTGAATGTTGTACACTACATGTACCTGCCACAGCACAGGACTGTCAGGACAAAGTGTCCTGTAAGGACAGTAGGAATTGGGTGTGTGTGTGTGGTTATGTCAGAATGTACTTAAGAGGACATTTTAATCAGGCGTTCATGGTTTGTAGTGGGGTGTGTATTAGGCCTTCATGCATTTCTTTATATAATGGGTGTCAGAAGTTGGTACTGCTCAGAAGTCTTCAGAAGTGTTTTTACCCTATGTTAAGGGTTTCCAACACTGATCATTACTGATATATACCTTATTGGTTCCTCAGTGCCACCATAGTGTTACCTGCTCACTTGTCAGCTGTTTGGACCATTGTGAAGATTGCACAGGACCTGTCTCCAGTCTAAAATGGCTTGGTCTCACATGCAAATGTTCGTATTCATGTCACTCAAACAGTTTTTGTTGTTGTTGTCTTTAGTGTAGCGCTGCACGATATGAGGAGAATCTGCAATGTACTGTAACACTGTTCAGTATTGCGATGACAATAAGGTTGTATATAAGCTCTACAGTTCCTATGTCGTTTCTCTTTTAATAGGTATACTGCTAGACCCCAAAAATCGAATAGTCCATGCCCACTGAATAATGAAATAAATGATTTCAAACGTGTTTTATTAAACTCCAACTCCATTTGACATGAATTCTCCTGTAAATCAGCATCATATCAGTTTGACCTGTCGCCTCAGCTACACAGGCTAAATAAACAGTGCTTGACTATAAGGTTCATATTTTATACAAGACAACAGCTTTCATTAAAGATCAGTCAGATACAGTCAGGGCTTCACATCTGATGTTATTTTAAGAATCCTCACATCCCACTGACCACAAGTCTTTGTGTTGCTAAATACTTCAATAATTAAACCGTCCAATATTAATATACAGTAGACTCTGTATAGTTTATGATGAATATATTCAGTCTCTGAAAACTAAACTTCACCATCAGTCACACAACATGTTTCTGTTCACAGAATAAACCTTCAGATCAGACAAATACAATCTTAATCTCTAAAATTCATCAAAAATTAAAAGTTTATCTAAAACGTCATCTTGTTGAGTTGACATCTGAACCAGTCAGCTGTTAGATCAGGTGAGAGCCAGGCGGTGCAGTCGGTGGAGAGCAACTGCAGCGCCTGGCTCTAAAAACTGCGGCGCCGAGGACTTTTGTAATACATCAGAGCAAGTCGGGATGAAGTTGGACACAAAACTAACCGGCATGCATTGTGCGCCGATCGCGGTGATCGAATCTGCACAGGCCTGGCTCATCTCGAATGAACCTAGTGTTTGGGTGCACACCTAGCTAAAAGCAAAGGTACTGTGGTGTCTGAACACCATGACAAAACACCAATCATACAAATCAAATGAGGGAGTTGGATTTATTCATTTATTTCATTTGTGTTGATTGTGTCGTTGGTCTTAAATTTCATTTCAAGTGGCATTAAAAAAGTCTTAAAAAGTCTTAAATTTAACTTGCCTTAAGCTCTAGGAACCCTGTAAAGTATCTTAGCCCTTAAGAGAGCTCCTAAAGTGAAACAGTGTTAGGAGGAGGAGGAGGAGGCTTCAGAGTTTCACAGAGGAGAAAATGGCAGAAATACAAAGAGGAAGGAGAAATATCCTCCAAATGTCCTCAGCATTATCGACTTGCGACAGTGCACGTCCATAAAACGTCTCTCCTGAATCCAAAATAATTCCAAGTAGCAAAAGTACTGTGCTTGTTCACAACAACTTCTTCATATTTTCCTTGCTCCTCTCTCCTTCCTACTTGTTCACCTCCAGCAAATGACACATGACCTGACAGGGTAGCTGAGGCTTCATCTAATTAGCCAAACGGTGTCTAGGGCTTCCCAAATGCTCACATGCTGAGTGTAAATGCATGGCACGAGTATTAACACTGATTTTTCATTCATCGCGGTTCAGGCGGGCTGTAGGATGCGTTTATCTTGCATGTTCATATCATGATGATGAAAATGCGATTTATCGTGCAGCCCTACTTTAGTGCAGTTTTTATGTTAAATTAAAACAAAAGCATTAGCACAACTTGCTAACTTTTCATTTCAATGTGCTTTTAGTGTGTTCAAGATCCTGGCACAAATCCTGCTTTTTCAAGAAGAATCAGTCGCTGGTATGTTCATTTTCCTTGGTTCCATTTTAAATTTGATTTTAAAGTGTTCTTGGTGTCGGATTGTGACTTACACAGTAGTAGATTTTGGGGTTAATATAAGCTCTTTTTTCTGCATAGGATGTTATACCCGATGAGATTGTTTCTGACTCTGCAAGTAGTGATGGCTGTTCCTCTGGTGATCTCTACATAGCTGACACTGCACCAAGGTCTGATGGATCCAACTCTGATGAAGATGTTGTAACTGACACTGAACTATTTAGTGATAGTGAGGATCTAAACTACCACATCGCAAGAGTGGACCAGTTGACTCACTTTCTTCCCAGGAAAGGACAAAGACAGTCCTGCAACCTATATCCTGCATGGAACAGGAGGACAAGGATGCTTCCAACTCTGGCAGAGTTGGCATTGATGATGACTTCATACCTGATAGTGAACCCTGTTCTGATGTTGATGATCCTACTACAAGTAATACCCAGACTCTTCCAAGAAGTACAACAGAGTCTTTTTCTACTGAGACTGCAGCAGCACCACAAGTCTCTTCTTGCACATCAAAAAATTACTGCTATGTTTGCAAAACACCTCAGTCTAAAATATCTTCACCTTAAAAAGCATGAGAAAGTAGAGCCTGATATTGCAGAAGCATTCTCATTCCCTAAGAACTCAAAAGAGAGAAAGAGTTTACTTGAGAAGTTGAGGAACAAAGGTAATTATGAACATAATCAAGAAGAAATGCGTAAAAAAGATGGACAATTGAAACTGAAAAGAAGACCAGGACCATCAAAATCTCGGTGAATGCCAAAACGCATGTGCACTGTGCATATTGTAAAGGCCTGTTTATCCGTAAAGAGCTGTGGCGCCACTCGCATAGATGCCACAAAGATGGTCTCAGAAACTGAAGCTATTTCTAAGACCAAAGCCTTAGTTCTGGCAGATATTGCAGAGTCAACATACAGCCAAGCAGTGTCCCCTGGAGTGTGGAAGATCCTTGGAAAGATGAGGGACGATGAGGTAGCATCTGTAGTCCGTAATGACTTCCTCATATTGCAACTGGGCCAGTCTCTCTACAACAAGCATGGGAATGATCCAACAAAATTTGAGTACATCAGAACAAAGGCTCGGGAAATGGGCAGACTGTTGTTAACCTTAAGGAAAAAATATTCTATATTTAGCTTGAAGATGCTGTAAAACCAAACAATTTTACAAAATCGTTGGAGCTGTCAGAGAAGTTGCTGGATATGATGAAGAGAAGCACTCCTATTGTACACCCAGTCTTGCCCTGAAATTGGGACACTCGCTGAAGAAGATTGGTGACATTATTCTCTGCAGGGCCATCGCAGCAGAGAATGAAAATTTGATTAAAGCAGCGGAACGATTTACACAACTCTGCACAAAAGAATGGGCAGGACAAGTCTCCCACACTGCACTGGCTACTTTGAGCAAGTCAAAGTACAATAAACCATCCACCATACCATTCACAGAGGATGTGCAGCTTTTGCACAAGCACCTGGAGGAAAAATCGGCTGCCGCCATTGCAGACCTGAAAGAGCATGAGTCTCCACAGGCGTATGCAGAAGTTGCTAGGGTGACACTTGCTCAGATCATCCTCTTTAACAGACGTCGTGCAGGAGAAGTCTCAAAATGTCACTTGAGTCATTCAAGAAAAGAGACCAGACTGAGCTCCATAGTGATGTAGCTGCTAGCCTGTCACCGCTTGGAACAAAAGTTAGCCCAGCACTTCAGCAGGGTAGAAATTATCGGCAAAAGAGATAGGAAAGTTGCTGTTTTGTTAAACCCTGAGGCTGTCAGTGCAACAACACTTCTTGTAGAGAAAAGAGATGCATGTAATGTGCATAAGGATAATCCCTTCCTATTTGGACGACCACAGTGCCCCTCCATGAGCTACTACAGGGGACAGGACTGCATAAGAAAGTTTGCAAGTATGTGTGGTGCAAAGAATCCTGATAATCTGAGGTCTACATATCTTCGCAAGCACATTGCAACAGTGTCCCAAATACTCAACCTCAAGAACAATGAGCTGGACCAACTGGCCAACTTTTTGGGCCACGATATACGAGTCCACAGAGACTTTTATCGTCTGCCGGAGGCAACTATAGAAATGGCAAAAATCACAAAGCTTCTACTTGCAATGGAGAAAGGAACTCTTGCAAAATTCCAGGGAAAGTCTCTTGACGAGATTGAGCTTGAAGGTATGTGGTGGTAACAACACTCTTAATGGCTCTTCTCAAAAGAATAATATTTTACTACAGGATCAATTACAAAACAAAGTAGTGAGACTAAAGAAATACAACGGTATTTTGGACATTTTTTAAATTGGGAAGATGTAAATTCAGACTTTTAGAATATAAAAGTAAATATGCCTCAATGTTTTGGTACATGATACAGAAACATGTCAGGTGTACAAACTTGCAGCAACAATTATTTTTATTTTTGCATCAATCATTTCTTTAGACTAATTGGACCCAGAGCTGGGTGATGGTGATGGTGATGGTGATGACGATGGCGATGGCGATGGTGACAACGATGACTACGATGGTGGTGTTGGTGACGATGCCGGTGGTGATGGCGGTGGTGATGACGATGGCGGTGGAGGCAGTGAAGGCAGTGGAGGCAGTGAAGGCAGTAGAGATGACGGAGATGGAGTTGATGGGTCCGGACTAAGTGGTATGTACTGAATATCTTCCAGTATACATTCATGGTATATTTTGGAGTAAGGACCATATTCAGATTCCCTTATGTTGCTTTAATACTACCACAAAGTCAGCAAGGTACACAGTCAATAAATCAACAATGATAAGAGTCAAGTCACGTGGCATGGTTTCCGCATTTAAGCTATCAGTGTATGAATGTGGTGTGAATGGGTGAATGATAGACCAGTATTGTAAAGTGCTTTGAGTAGTTGATAAGACTAGAAAAGGGCTATATAAGTACAGTCCATTTACCATTGATCACTTAACTTCAATTGATGCTGAAGGCCTTTTTTGTATTCTTTCACCAGAAAATCAAGAAATGAAGACGCCTGAAGAGGTCACCAGCTCCTCTGGTAATGTGTGGAAAGCCTTATGGAACCGGGCACGCCACGTCAGCGACGCGACACGTCTGCAGCACGAGTCCCGTAGCAGCTCGCCCCCCTGTTAATCAATTACAGTGGCTCCACCGGCAACGGGAGCAGCGCGACAACCCCCGTCTGTTGCGCGACAACTCTCTATTTTACGCGGTTCTTCTATTTTTGTCGCGCTAGCTGCCCTACGCGACCCTCCAGCAGATAAAAACTACATGAAATAGTGTGCTAAACGAGCACAATGTGTTTTTAAATGAATAAACCATCATCAGAGGTGATATGTGATGATTTTTTTTTTCATGCATTTACTCATGTTTATCCGTGACATTGTGTAAATGTCCGTATGACATTTGAAAGCGAGTAGATGACAAACAGTAGCCTACAGTAAACTTGTAGATAACTCAAATATATGTAATTACTTAGGTGGGAAATGCTTTAACATTTCATGCAGCCTCTCGGCTCGGCAAACGGTAAACAACCCCGTTGGCTTCTACGCGCCGCCTGTGACGGTCAGTGGAGCCCAAATGAATACGCCGCGACGCTACGCTGACGGACGCTTACGCTTGCAGCCGGTGGAGCCCGCCGTTACATTGCCCTTTGCTATATTGCAGGCAGCGTTACTGTGCTGTATGTATTCTAAAAGGGGGGAGAAATCAGATTTAAGTTTTGCTTTTAAACTACCTTTAGCTCTCATAATGGGTGTAAATTATATAAAATGCTGTCAGGGGCCTGTACTACAAAGGGACTTTAATATACTTAGAATATGTTCAGTGTTATTTGTTAAATTTGCCTCTAATGTTCACTGTTCATATGGATCCAGATTGTAGTATTATAGTATAAGTTATTAATTGGATATATCATTACTTGTTACTTTGCAGTTAGAATGGAATCAAACTTAAGGAACATAAATATGTTGCTTGTAATGGATGTTAAAAAAGTTCAGATTGAAGAAGTTTACAATTTTAATTTTTTCCTTAGAGAAAAGAAAAAGAATGGAATCTATCCAGGATGTGGCCAAGAGTTACAAAGGTACAGTTTTTATTTGTTTAAAGTTGTAGTAATGATTCAGGGGTATTCTAGAAATCGGGTTTAGTGAACAGTCTTGAATTTGTTAACCTTATGATGAGGTAAACTGCATTTTCAGGACCATAGAGGGTGACGACTTAAGCTTTGGATCACTTACTATGTTTGGTGTCTTTCAGACCACATTAGCAACTTTTTTCTTCAAATAAGCGGCTTACAACATATCAAGTTACTTTTTGGACAGACCTTGCTTCGTCTCCTTGAAGGCAGCCTCTGGTATTTCTCAGTGAATGAGAGCTGATGTGGCCCTCTAACTGTTTGGTGAGACAGACCCAGACAGATACGTGAACATAATGACCAAACTCTGATTCGTTTTACTCTAAATTAATTACCTTTACTATCTAAGTTTGATTTTATGCTATCAACATAGACAGTTAATAATAGTGAATTTATTCCAGTGCATGATCATTCCTCCAATTCCAGTACATGATCATCTCTATTTTGTAACAGATTTAACCACCTCACCTAGCTATGAGGCGGTGATTGGATTACATGCATTTCTATATTCTTCTTTTTTTTTTTTTTTTTTTTAAATATTTGTTGGTTAGGTGGCCTTTATTACAGTGGAGAAAAATAGGAAATGCAGGGAAGAGAGTAGGGGAATGACATGAAGTAAATGGTCCGTCTGGTCAGGAATTAAATCGGGACCTGCTCTTCAGAGCGCTAGCACCCATGTGGTACGCGACTTAACCACTGACTACCGGTCACCCCGCATTTCTGTATTCTAAAAGCTGTCACAGTTGACCATCAGCTGTGCCTGTTGACAATGCTGTAACTTTTCCCTTCAAACATTCCACAACAGCTAAGTCCAATCATGAATGCTTACTCTTGACAGAGTCATGTCATGTCCTCATAAAGTCAGTCCATATCAAAGTTAACACCAAAGCACTACTACCAAATCTTGATTGGATAGAAGTTTTTTTTTTTTTTTTTAATCTGGATGGGGGTGGGATTCATATTGAGTGCATGCATAGTGACGTGCAATTTCATCTAGTCCTTCAAAATTGTAGAGTTGTCTCTCTTCACATCTTCATATAATTTTAGGGATCAAGTTCAAGTTACAGATTATGTTCAATAAATAGCATTGTTTCGTTTGGAAAATAAACTTCTCCACAAATGGTTTGTACTAGCTATTCTAACAAAATCATGTATTGGTTCTCCAGGGCAAAAGAAACTGTGTACAACCCAGAGTGTGGTAACCAGCTCCAAAGGTAGGACTCCATCCATCCTTGCAGCTACATTTGGGGACCAAAATTTCCCCAGCAGTACACTGCACACTGACTGATAAAACAACAACAACAAAAAAACGAATACTCGACTAAAGAAATCTCAGTCGACTACGGGATCTCCAACTATTGATTCGAATATTCGACTATCAGGGGACAACCCTAAACATTTGTAACCTACATTTCAGTGGCTCCGAAGTTATTTCAAGAAAATATAAATTAAATTGTAACAGTTATTGTCTTCCTATCTTAACATATACAATTTTCTTTTGATTGACAGAGGTCAAATCGTCAAGAAGATGTGTGAAAAGGCCATGGAGCAAGGTTGAAGTCAGTGCTGTTATGAAACACTTCAAAATACATATCGCTAAAGGACACCTTGCATCAAAGTTGGAGTGTGAGCAGTGCAAGCGCGCTGAGCACCCTGTTTTGACAGACAGAACTATTCAAAACATTCGCGATTTTGTGAGGAACAGGGGTGTTATGTTCAAACGAAATGGGGGTGAAATAGCCTGAGGTTGTGGGTGGGTTTTTCCCCGCACTTTATTCTTGTGCAATGGACCTCCTGTCCCACTCAATTTTTGTTTACATCGTCAATGTTTTACAGTTTGCTCAGGGCAGTAATTGTTGCTTTAAGTTGCTCTGCACTTTATGTTAATATTACTTGGCACTTAAATTTGTTTTGTTAACAATGTCAGTTAAACATTTGTACAAGTTGTAAAAACTGTCTAAAACTAACACTGTTAGAGTGGGTAGTGAGGGGAAATAAAGAAAGACATTACCTTTTCAAGTTCAATGTGTTTTCAGTATGTTCAAAATTTGGTTATCGTAGAAACTTGTATATCGGCCATAACAGCAATGTTAATATTGGTTATCGGTGTCGGCCAGAATTTTCATATCGGTGTATATTAAGGCAGCCTTATACCTATTCTTTGTTCTACACTTTATTTTACTTGGCACTGTAATTTGTATGTTTTACTTGGCCCTTCAAAGGGGTAGTTCAAATTTTATGATGTTGGGTTTTGTGAGACCCTTATAACAGAAATATTTATTTAAAAAAAGCTGCTGAGTGTTACATTTTATTTGAGAAATGCCCATTTTATTCAATAAAATAAATTCCACTGATGAGGCAAAACATTGAGCACCATTGTGTAGGGTGCGGGTGCTTACACCAGTGTAGTTCTTTACAGTCATTCTTGGTGTAGATGTCCCTTACAGGTTTAAAAAGATGTGAATTATGCCCATTAATACCAGTGTGTCTCATAACTGATTCAAGGATAATTTATCATCATTCTAGGACATGAGGGTGAGGGTACATGAAAAGAACGAAATTTAGTAGTCAAGGTCCCAAAAAAGCAGCAGACAATATAAAAATTAGATCAAAGTTGAACAGTAAAGATTAAGCAGAGGAAGACAATTGATTGAAAGTGCATTCGGTGCCAATAAATATTGTGATATATAAAATATGATGATGCACATCCTTCCTCCTGAGGAGGAGGTTGAACAGTCCATGGGTGGGATGAGAGGGTCCATCAGAATGCTGGCAGCTATGTTCCTACATCTGCTGATGTAAATGTCTGTCGCTGATGGGAGGCAGTTGATGGTGATCCTCTGTGCTGATATCACTACCTGCTGCAGAGCCTTTCTTTCTACAGCAGAGCAGTTTCCATACCACACAGTGGTGCATGATGTCAGGATGTTCTCCACTGCATATCTGTGAGAAAGTTGTCCAGCCTCTCTACTGATAGTCATGACTCACTTTGTGCTAGCTGTGGCTTATGACAGAAATTCAGTCAGGAATATTTTTTTTGCAGTGTCACTCATACACCTGGCCCAACATTATTGCCAGCATTGTGTTTAATAGTCAGATTCAATTATCCATATAAAATGCTCAATTGATTTAACCTTTCAAAATGCAGGTAGTTTACCTTTCTCAAAACTCTTGCAGTGAGGTACTTTTTCAGTGATGGATTGCCATATAACACTTGTGTGTGTAATTTAAACCAGTGTTGTCCTCATAATCAAGGGTTTTGCTCTGATTGTGTATGTGTGTGTGTGTGGGTAATGTACAGTTAAACCAGTGTTGTCCTCATAATCCAGGGTTTTGCTCTGATTGTGTATGTGTGTGTGTGGGTAATGTACAGTTAAACCAGTGTTGTCCTCATAATCCAGGTTTTTTTCTGATTGTGTGTGTGTGTGTGTGTGTGTGTCATGTACAGTTAAACCAGTGTTGTCCTCATAATTCAGGGTTTTGCTCTGATTGTGTATGTGTGCGTGGGTCATGTACAGTTAAACCAGTGTTGTCCTCATAATCCAGCGTTTTGCTCTGATTGTGTATGTGTGTGTGGTCATGGACAGTTTAACCAGTGTTGTCCTCATAATCAAGGGTTTTGCTCTGATTGTGTGTGTGTGTGGGGGGGTCATGTACAGTTAAACCAGTGTTGTCCTCATAATCAAGGGTTTTGCTCTGATTGTGTGTGGGTGTGTGTGGGTCATGTACAGTTAAACCAGTGTTGTCCTCATAATCAAGGGTTTTGCTCTGATTGTGTGTGTGTGTGTGTGGGTCATGTACAGTTAAACCAGTGTTGTCCTCATAATCCAGGGTTTTGCTCTGATTGTGTGTGTGTGGATAATGTACAGTTAAACCAGTGTTGTCCTCATAATCAAGGGTTTTGCTCTGATTGTGTGTGTGTGTGGGTAATGTCCCAACAAACAAGTGTGGGGTCAGGAAACGCCTTCTCCCGCCCCGTCCTCATAGTCCGTAAAATGTCAGGTTTTCATATCTTCAGATTCTTTGACAATAATTTAATTCTAAGTAGACAGAAACATTTCTAAATTTTTTTGGACCATTTTAATCTTTCTTGCATCTCTCTGGGACAAAGGGAAAGGTGGGTCCCCATAAACCATGACTGAGCTGGTATGGGAAAAGTGTCCTCATAATCCGCCCATACCTGTATGTGTGTGTGTGTGTGTGTGTGTGTGTGTGTGTGTGTGTGTGGTGGGGGGGGGGGGCTGCTGAACATAAATTCATGCTCATAATAACAGGCTCAGAATCTGGGACCACTCCTGACAAAGCGCCGTTAAATCACAAGTGCAGAAACAGAACACCAGAGTCACTTTCTACATTAGCTGCGCTGGTTGCCTCAGTTTTTCATTTACGTGGGTGCACCCAGAATTTTCATCATGCCTTTTGCCACCTCAACAATATATCTTAAATGTTACCTTTATTGGTTCCCATACACATTGGTAATTTCTAAGCACGTTATGGAAATGATTGTACAGCTATGGATTTTTTTGCACAAAGCAGTGGTGCTACAGATGTTTAAAGTTTTGTAGCACAAGCCACAGAAGTGTAGTACAAATATTAAAGTATCAAGTAGTCTCTTGTAGCTTGATACTATGAGATTAACTGGACTGCAGACTGGAGTCTCACTGACAAACTCACAGCTGACTCATATGAACAGGTCGAGCGTGTTCATTTTAAACTGGTAAAAAGGTTTCTGCCATGTTCTTCTGGAGCAGACTCAACAACAGCGTGGCACATCTCTGAGGAACATCTGAATATTTAATCCCAGAATGCAGACACCTCAGGGCATGACTAAAAACTGATTATACAAGGTGTCAGCTTGAGTCTAATACAGAAAGTGTAAAACTGCTAGTGTCTTCTTGTTAGCCTGGACCAAGGAACACAACACTTTATTCTGATGTTAACTCAACACTGCTGAGTTTGGAAAGATGACACATACAGCAAAATAAAAAATGTACAATCTTTTGCACAATGTCAGGTTTAGTCAACGAGGCCTTGATTCATATTTGCACACAAAGTGCCCATTTAAAGAGGGTGATGGGAACTTTAGTTACAGATGTTTGATGAAATGATGTTTTTGCCTTGGAACATACAGTAAGACACATTTCAGAACAATGTTCTGATAATACAATGAAGCCATATCCCAGTCAACACTGGATACTGGTTATACTGGATTTTGCTGAATTTGGCACCCTCCTGAAAATGACTTATGTTGTGTAACCCATCACAGTGAACAGTAAGTCCACAGGAATGCTACTGTAGGTACAACAGTTATAATAATACATCCACAACAACATTTATCAGAAGAAGTGGACATGACGCTGTAGAAACCCAGTGACTGTTCATGCAGGAAGAAGGAAGAGGATGCTGTTGTGACGCAGATGATGAGAGCAGACAGTGTGTTATCCAGAATAATAAAGTGTGGCTGAACTCACCAGGTGCTGCAGTCGCCATGATGTCAGGCAGTCAGTCAGAGACTGATTCAACTGGAAACCAACAGCAGGATTGTAGAACCTAAAGAGAGAATATAAAATGTTCAAGTGACCTGTCTAACCTCGTCTGCTGCTTCCTCGTGTTACACACCATGAAAATAATAATATTTTACAGGACTGGTCAAGCCCCGTCCAGGAGTCTCTCATCTGGACACTTCCCATAGAACAGCTGATCCTCAGTGCAGGTGGTAAAGTTACCAGACACACACTTAACAAAAACAACCACTGAGCTCACACTGAATATTTCACAGGTAACATTGTGACACATTTAACTGTAAAGCAGGGAGACTGTCTGTCTGTCTGTCTGTCTGTCTGTCAATTGAATATCTTGAGAACTGTTCATCCAACCTTCTTCACGCTTGACGGCTGTACAGCTGGGGTCCAAAGAATCAAGCCTCCACAGACTGTGAGTGGAGTGTGACGTGTCTCCTGTGTGTATTTCACAGTGTTTCTGACAGAGAGTAGATCTTTGGTAGTGATGGGATACTTGATTCCTTTTACTGACTCTAATTTGTATGAGTCACTCACTAAAGTGAATCGTTTTTTCAAGTCACTTGAGTCAGTCACCCAGAGTGAGCACACTGCTCAGGTAAGGGAGGGGCTCACCGAGCAGGGAGAGAGCGTGAGTGAGCTTGGTGCTGCCGGTGAGCTGGGAATTGGAGCCACTGAGTGAATCGTTCATGTTCTGTAGCCTCAGCCTGAGATACAGCTCAGCTCAGGGCAGGGAGGAGACGGAGAGTTGAGTTGAAATAAGGACCAGAGCTGCATCTTCTCCCTCAGGGCTAATACAGCCATTAGCTTAATATATTTACACAACTGCAGTTAGAATAAAGTTGTGTGGCATGTTGCCTGGGGCCTGTATCACGAAGCAGGATTAATGTCTCAGCGAGGTAACTTCAGGGTTAACCCTGGGTTTTCGGTCTCACAAAGCCGGTTCAGTTCTTATCGGGGTAGATCACCATGGTAACTTACTCTGAACGGCTATCCTGCTCCGGAGCAGGGTAAGTTCAGGGTTGAATCTGATCCTATAAAAAGCACCACCCACTGGCCAATCAGCTGTTGATGGCTGACAGAAATGCAGCCCAGTCATGATGAGAAGTTTAATTCATTTGATTGATTTTGATTTGAAAGTTTATTTTGAACATTACAAAAGAAAAGAAAGCAACAACAACAGACAATGAAAAGATTGTTCAAAAAGGAGTGGAAAGAAGTGGAACTTTCATCCCAGCCCTTCATAAGAAAGAAACTGATCATTAGCGGACACTTAATAGCACCATTAATTAGTGCCAACATTTTGTTTTGTTGGAGGAAATGATCCTGTTAAAGATAATGGGCCTAACTGACAGCTTTGCTGCTGGAAATGTGGAAAGTAGCCTATCATGTCTACACTTCATGGTGTTTGAGGATTTTCCTTTTTGTGTTTTAAAGAGGGACACTAGGTATATTTCTGCACAGCTGTTAATTTCTAACACAGCTCAATATCAGGATGATTTTATTCAGACTATCAGTTTGGTGTTGATATGATTTAACTGTGGCGTCAGCTTTAAGCTTTATTGTAGCATATATAACGTTATGACAAAGAAGACCAGTTTATCAGGCGCAATGATGTTAGACGATAATTGTAATACACGCAATTCATCTGCGCAGCATTGATTTCATGGGATTCAAGGGTGTGATCAGTGTCAGATGTACAGGTACAGGTACTGTAGCTACTTGAACCAGTGATGAGTCATTTAACCTACACATCATTTTATTTGCTGCCTTGTGTTGTCTTGATTTTTCCCTCTCTCCTCCTCTATTTCTTCTTTCCTCACCTGTTTCTTTTTCTTCTCTATTTTGTGATTTCATTGATGTTTTGACAGGAGAATTTCTTTGATAAGCTTTTAGTGGCTTCTGACCTCTCCAGCACTTTTCTTTTTTTAATCTTTTAAATTTTATAGCCTACTGTCTGTTTTTAACATAATGTGCAAATAATAATGTTTCCTCCTCCTGCAGCTGCCACGGTGTTGGCCTTTTCTCTAATGTTGCTTTTCTCCTCCTCATATTTTAGTAGAATTAATCTCTGATCCTCACGTGAGAAATACTTTTTCCCTCACATACGGCGCTCTGTGAGGACGCTCAGTGACGCTCAGTGACGCTGCGCTTCTCTCATGATTGTGATTGGTCCGCTGCGTGCGCGTTCACGGCTCTTGATAAAGCAACACTGGGTTCAGTTACCGAATTGATATCCAGCGTCGTGATACCGATTATCCTGATTGCCATTGTTAGGGTTAGTCAACCTCGGATAGGTCTGGGTAACCCAGGAAAGGTTGATCTCGCTTCGTGATACAGGCCCCTGGTCTCCTCTTTCCTCAGGCTATGATGGTACATGTTGCAGAATGCAAGAGCTTGTAGACTTGATGTGAAATCTTGCAGAACAAAAACGTAACAGGAGAGAGCTTGCAGAAGATAAACGTGCACGTATATAAAATACCCATACATGTGTGTTCTGAATGTGAAGTCACAGAACAAACATATTCACAGGTGTGTAGACTGACAGTTTGATTTCATTTGGTTGCTCTTGATACGTCCTCACATAAAGCAGCTCATTTTGCTCTGCTCTGTTTTTAAAGAACAGATGTTATGACACTAATCAGTGGAAAACCTGAGGAGTATCATATTTACACACATTTACATATCATATTTTCAGCCATTACATTTACTGTGTGTGTGAGCAGGGTTGTCTGTGAAAACATTTTTATAACACATGTTTAAAGATGTGAAGAAAGAATTCATGTCCGTTAATGAAACTGGAATGAGTTCTGAGTCCCGCTCCTGCAGAGGCACGAGTCATCTGGAACGGCGGATATCCTCTGCTGTTAATCTGCAGAAATTTAACGGTTTAAACGTTGAAAAGTTGAATACAAACAATTTGAGATTTTCAGTTTAATTCCGGTCTGAAACGACGTCCCCTGACTCCTCAGTTCCAACAAACAAACAAACAAACAAACAAACAAACCAACAACACAAACAAACAAACCAACAACACAAACAAACAAACAAACCAACAACACAAACAAACAAACAAACAACACAAACAACACAAACTGTCGCAGTTTCCTTGCAGAAACTTTGACAGGATCTCTGAGCGGATGTTTGTCTTGACAGACCCGAGTTCAGACAGACCTCACTTACCTCCTTTATTTATTCCTTCACTGTTACTCATCTGGTTTGAACTCTTTCCTCGCCAGCTGAAGGCCACATGCTGCGCCATCAGTGCAGGACAAAAGCGAAAGTTCCAAGTCAGAAAGGCGGGACTCCTCGTCATCAGGTGATGTAAAAAAACGAATTTTGATCAAATCAGTGAAGAAGAACTACAGCCTGTGTTTATGGTTAAATAAAATAATTTTGACTTTATAAAGGAAACATATGATTATGATTCATATTGTCCCAGTGATGTTGCATACATGATCTTCCTGTCATCCAAAATGAACAGAGTGTGTGCAGAAAAGCAGATTGCTATAAAAGCTGCAGAGCTGTTGCTTTTTCACTCTTTATTCATAAGACCTTCATTTTATATCAGTCAAGTCCAAATGCTGGTTAGGCTGTTTATTCCAGCTGCTCTGGTTCAGCCTGTCAAGTGTCACGCATCTTCCTTCAGCTGTAGATGTGTGTTTGTCCCATCATAAATGATTTAGAGATCAACTTGCACAGGTATCGATACTGAAAGTGCTGTCCTTTGATCTTGTAGGCCCAAATACACAGGCACCGCTGCAGGCAGGCAGCCTCTCACCTCACAGCAGCAGCAGCCCGGACCTGGACGCGCCCGAGGAAAATTTAATCAAGACGTGACACTCGTAAGCTCTGACGTCATCAGCTCTTATCGTTACTTTTTTAAAGTTTGGGTTTCATGTATCAGCATTCTGCAGCCTCTCTGCTGCTCTCTGCATGTCAGGGCTTACAACAGCACACACACACAAACACACACACACGCCCAGGAATTGTATATATATATATTATATATTATATATATATATATATATATATATATATATATATAATATATATATATATACATATATATGCCTGTAGTTTTGGTAATTTTGGTATTTCTTTTTCTCTCTTTTTCTCGAATAATAGAGTACCAGCCTTAGTATCAGTATTGAGTTTGATATTTTAGTATCGTGACAGCACTAGCATTTAGAGGCCATCACTCACTGTCACATGAATATATGAACCTGTGTATTATCTTAAGAGCTTAGTACTGAATGCACAATAACAAGGTACGTTCATGGTACTAGGCCCAGTTTAATATAAAACACAATTTAATATACAGTATATATAGTAGGGGGTCCCTGCTCCATCTCTCCATCAGTTCAGGGGTCCTTGGCCTGAAAAACATTGAAGACCTCTGCTTTAGAGGCATGATGAGAACCCCGATAGCAAACAAGAGCACAATGAACTGAAAAATAACACCGTTATAGAAAACTACTTGAACTACTAAATGCAGGGAACTAAAGGGGGTGCTGTACTAAGACATAAGAGTTTTATTTTCATTTAAAATGTTTATTTTGCATTCTTTGTTATCTATTAACAGAATGAATTTTACTGTTCACTTTACACATTTTGCTTTATTGCACAATCTTTATTGTTTCTATGCAAAATTTCTCAATTAATTTGATGGCCTGAACTGTACCTGTAATTAACTGAACCTTTAATTACAGTAAAAGTAGCTTTAAAAAGGTGTCTGTGAAATTTCTGTCTATGACAACTTTGTATTTAAAAAGCCTCTAGGCTGTAGTTTTATACATATTTTGAACTTCATATTGCTTTGAGGTGTAGGGCAGATGTTCATTAATTCAAGCTTTATTTTAACTCGAAATTACACTGGAGGACACCCCTTATTTCCAGTATCGTCAAGTAATATTAGGGCACTGTTCAAGCAGGACAGATTACAGGAGCATCATGCAGCTACACATATAATGTGTTTCATGTGTTTTAGACACAGAGCTTAACAACAGTCCACACTGAACTACACAGACACACTTTATTCATCTTTTATAATGAGAGAAAGAAAAAGATCAAATACAGAACATGTGATTACAGATTGGTCTGAATTATGATCTAAATGAATGAAATCAGTAAAGCATCCACTCATATTTGGCATGTAGCAAAGCACAGGAACATCAAAGCTTCATCAACGTCATGTTCTCATGTTCATTTGTTTATAATGACACAGATAAGTTGTGACAATACTCAACATATTTAAGGTTCAATAGTAAAAACATATAAAATATGATTCTTATTTTAACAAACTTGACAGAAAACACAGTGAAACACCACAAGTTTTAAACATGTTATTGTACAGAGTCAGAGAGTTACTGAGGTTTTAAAGCTTGCTTTGTCACTGGACAGACATTTTGTTCATTTAAAGAGTTCAACTCAAAGATACAGAAGAATCTAGACCTGGGATATATCAGCAGGGATAATCTGACTGCATTTCATCTGATCACTGATGTATCTGTATTGATCTCTTTGCAAGAAGGAACATTTATTGATGTCAATAATTTGGCAGCACCTCTGATGATTTTTGTATCTCCTTTTTCTAAAGGCCTGTTTTTTAGGGAATGTTTGTTTGGGGCTTTTGATGTCATGTTTTTGAAGGTAACAGTCAGCCAAAGCAGTTCATAGATTAACCCTGCAACTCTCAGCACATCACTCAGGTCAAACAACTCTTGAACCGACCTGGATTATCAGACAGCGAGTTGCTAACCAAAGACAAGTTGATCATGTCTAACATCAGAGCATCCACAGGCGGCTATATTGAACCTGTTTTTCATTGAGTATCATCATCGTACACTTCACTCGTGAACGCTGTAATCAGTAACACCTCATCTAAGATCTGCTGTGTCATCAGTGCGCCTCCACGTCAACGTGTTCACAGCCTGGGACAAAAGCTGCGCAACAACTCTGTCTCTTACAAAGTCTTGTATTCTGCACCAGGCTTTAGTTTCACCAGTCAGAAAACTGAGCTGTCAGTACTGTTGCTATAGTTACCTGCACTTCAAAGCCACAGTTCACTGAATATCTCCTCCCCTCTGTGCTGATGTGAGGATGGGTGAAGATCTCCAGTTCACAAAACGCTCCTTGAGTTTCAGCAGAAAACAGCGTTGCAGCCAAATCCAGTGTAACTGAAGTGAACAGTGACCAGTTTTAAATGTAAAAAAGAAGAACACACACAATCCAAGTGTCAGCAGGCTGCAACGTTCAAAGTTCAACCCCAAAAGATGCCACTGACACCATGTTTTGAGCCTAAATGTCAACTGTAGCCTCTCAGACCGGAGCCGCATGCATGTTTGTGAGCACACGCCTAAAGCACGAACACAAGCGACGTTGCGACATGAGATCTGGCGATACCTGCACACCTGTGTTTCCATGCTACCTGGAAGCCACTCACACAACAGAGAGAGATCTGCGTAGTTTTCAGTAAGCAACACGTGTCAGATCTAAGATAACATTTCAGATGACAAGAAGCCGTTTTAGCTTCTGTTATTGGCACAAATATTTAAACTGATGGTTCCAGTATGTTCTTTGTCTGGATGCTTGATCCAAGAGCAGCGTGTAAGAACGGTACATTTCCACAGACTACGCTACATGAGCCATACAGACCATGGCTGTGGCTAACGGCTCTTTGTCTGGATCTCTACTCCTCTGTTGAATCACTCAGATCAGCCCTGGTGTGTAGTGAACATTTTTCACCAGAGGATTATTGTCGTCCTCGTGTTTGTGTACGTGCTTCAGGCGTGTGCTCACCAACAGTTGACATTTAGGCAAAAAACATGGTGTAAATGGCGTCTTTTGGGATCAAATTTGAATGTCGCAGCTTTCGGACACTTGGATTACACCACACGAGACATTTTGTTTTGTTTTTTTACATTTTAAAACTGGTCACCGTTCACTTCAGTTACACTGGATTTGGCTGCAACGCTGTTTTCTGCTGAAACTCCAGGAGTGTTTTGTGAACTGGAGATCTTCACCCATCCTCACATCAGCACAGAGGGGAGATATTGAGTGAACTGTCATTTCTGAGAGAACTATCCCTTTAATATTGTCTCCAGTGAGGACGCATTTAAGTCCCGCCCCCACCAGTGGAGTATGATGCTGCTGAGACACCTGGCAGCCACTGAAAACCATTTTCTGTTGCCATGACAAATAATCACAGTGACGTCTCTGCTTCTTTAAAGTTCCAGATATTGAAACCAAATAACAGCAGAATAAAATCATCTGAACCTGCTCTGCTGTCACATTTACATGAGACAAGTCCTCATGAAATGTGACACCTTGATGTGTCCTCTTGTGTCAGAAGTGTCTGTATCAGGTCACTCATCTCTCTGTCATGTGTTTTCTGCAGATCCTTCTTCTCCTCCTCATTTCTCACCTGTTTCATTTCTTGTTCCTGTTTTCTCATTAAGCGAGTGATTTTTCGCACATTTTCTCTCCTTCTGGTCACACATTTGACTAAGTCAGAAATGTCTTCCTGTTTTTTCTTCAGTTGTTCTTCATTGCTGTCTGAACAAGCCTTTAAGAGGTCATACTGCTGCTCTTTGTCTTTCAGTTGTTCTTCATTGCTGTCTGAACGAGCCTTTAAGAGGTCATACTGCTGCTCTTTGTCTTTCAGTTGTTTCTCATGCTCCTGCTTTAGAGCTGCACATTCCTTCTTGTATTTCTCTTTGAATTCACTGAACTCTTCATCTTTCTCTCTGGCCTCCTCTTCATGTCTCTTCATCAGATTCTCCATTTTCTTCTTATAGTTCTCCTCCATGTCTTTTCTCTCTTTCTCCTCTTGTTCTCTTCTGAGTCGCTCCTCTTCTTTTCTCTTCTTTTCATATCTCTCTCTCTCCTGATCATATTCTTCTTGAAGCTTTTTCAGTCTTGTTTGTTCCTCCTGTCGTCTCTGTTCATCTTCTTCATATCGTTTCTCCCACCATTCTTTTTGTTTTCTCTCCCAGTTCTCTCTTTCTTTCCTCATCTTTTCTCTGCTCTCCTCCAGCTTTCTGTCAATAGTTTCCTTTGATTCTGACTCAAACTTAAATTTTTGCTCCAAAGCTTCAACTTTTTGTTCCCACTCCTGTCGTTCAATTTCTTCCTGTCGTTTTCTCTTCCTGTCTTCTTCTTCTCTCATTTCCTGTTCTTTCTTTCTCTCCTCACGTTCCTTGTTGATCCTCTCCTCCTTTTCTTGAAGCAGTTTTTCTCTCAGTTTTCTCTCTTTTTCAATTTCTGCTCTCCGTTGTTCTTCAGTTTCTTTTCTCTCTTTTTCCTCTTGTTCTCCTCTGAGTCGCTCCTCTTCTTTTCTCTTCTTTTCATATCTCTCTCTCTCCTGATCATATTCTTCTTGAAGCTTTTTCAGTCTTGTTTGTTCCTCCCTTTGTCTCTGTTCATCTTCTTCATATCGTTTCTCCCACCACTCTTTTTGTTTTCTCTCCCAGTTCTCTCGTTCTTTTCTTATCTCTTCTCTGCTCTCCTCCAGTTTTCTGACAATAGTTTCCTTTAATTCTAACTCTAACTTTAATTTTTGCTCCAAAGCTTCAAATTTTTGTTCCATCTCCTGACGTTCAATTTCTTCCTCTTGTTTTCTCTTCCTGTCTTCTTCTTCTCTCATTTCCTGTTCTTTCTTTCTCTTCTCACGTTCCTTGTTGATCTCCTCCTCCTTTTCTTTGAGTTGTTTTTCTCTCAGTTTTCTCTCCTTTTCAATTTTTGCACTTTGTTCGTCCTCAACTTCTTTTTTCTCTTTTTCCTCTTGTTCTCTTCTGAGTCGCTCCTCTTCTTTTCTCTTCTTTTCATATCTCTCTCTCTCCTGATCATATTCTTCTTGAAGCTTTTTCAGTCTTGTCTGTTCCTCCTGTCGTCTCTGTTCATCTTCTTCATATCGTTTCTCCCACCATTCTTTTTGTTTTCTCTCCCAGTTCTCTCGTTCTTTCCTCATCTCTTCTCTGCTCTCCTCCAGCCTTCTGTCAGTAGTTTCCTTTAATTCTAACTCTAACTTTAATTTTTGCTCCAAAGCTTCAAATTTTTGTTTCCACTCCTGTCGTTGAATTTTCTCCCGACGTTTTCTCTTCCTGTCTTCTTCTTCTCTCATTTCCTGTTCTTTCTTTCTCTCCTCACATTCCTTGTTGATCCTCTCCTCCTTTTCTTGAAGTAGTTTTTCTCTCAGTTTTCTCTCTTTCTCAGTCTCTTCTCTCTGTTCTTCCATTCTTCTTTTCATCTCTTGCATTTCTTCCTCATGTTTTCTTCTCAGCTCCTCCCTCTCTCTCTCCATCTCTTCTTCCTTCTCCTTCAGGATCCTCTCCATCTCTTTCTTTATAGCTGTCTCGGCCTCTTGCAGCATCTCATTAGTGGCAGCTGCCTCCATTTGTCTTCACCATGGTGTCAATCTTGGTCATCAGCTCACTGACTTGTGTGTGGTTGTGTTTATCATAGTTATTGAACACATGGTATCTTCCTCCACAGTCAGCAATCAGCTTCTTAAAGGAGTCATCACATTTTTCTTCAATGTATTCTTCAATCGTGATCTCATCCTGTTTCAGTTTATCTCCTCTGGTGAAAAGAATGATGGTGAACTGTTCAGCATTCTTCCCAAAGCCTTCCTTGATGAGTTTTAATGTCTCCTTCTCCTCTGGTGTTAATCTGCCGATTTGTAACACCAACAGGAAGACATGTGGTCCTGGAGCCAGAAGACTGATGCATTTCACCATCTCCTCATTAACCTCTTCATGGGACAAAGTTGTGTCAAACAGACCAGGAGTGTCGACCACAGCAACAGGACGACCGTTCACCTCACCCACTGCTTTCTGACAGTGTTTGGTGACTGATGTTTGGCTTGATTTGGCTTTAAACTTCTTCCTTCCTAGGATGGTGTTTCCTGAAGAACTCTTCCGCTGCCATTCTTCCCTAGCAGCACAATCCTGAGACACTCTGGGCTCTGCTCCTCATCATCACCTGTGACATAAGAAGACCTGGAGTTACTTTAGAGACATTTTCAAGTATTTTCTTTTATTTTTCTAATGTCAAATGTTAAAATGTTAAAAATATTTCTGATGAATCTTGAACACAGGGCAGAAACCTCATATCTTCATATGTATTCTTACATAAATCAGTGCTATTGGTCCCCCTTTACATCTGTCTGGGTTTTACAAATATTTAACCAGTAAAAATAATTAAAAGAGGTTGCAGGTAATCATAATAACTCCATTGGATCCTCAAACTGTTGACAGAAACTCATACCTCCACCTATGGATATAGAAACATAGATGCTTTAATGACCGCTGGATCGTATGTCAGTGGTGCCACCATATGGCAGAGCGCAAGACTTGCTTGTAAGTAAATGCAAGTATTGAGAGAACTGCGTCTTCAGTTAAGTAAAATCACTGCTGGACGATCAGTACATAAGTGTGTTTGGCCAACATGAACTGAATTATTTATGGTGTGAATAATTCATTGTCAAATGAAACTGTAAAAACACCTGGATGTGTCTTATTCTCTGAGGTTAATTATTGTGGTCACCTCCCTATATATTATAATTTAATGTGGAGGTAAACAACTTTTCAACCAGCTAGCCTGCTAGCTAGCCAACATTGTCTGCTTATCATCAACTCCTTGATCAGAACTGAATTTAGTTACTTTCACCTCTGCTCATTTTAGAAGGAACACCACAAGAAAACGTGTTTTTTGTTTTTATTAGATTAGTTCCCATCTGCATGATTGATTGATTTACCCTGGGAAAATAAAGGCACACTAGCACTAGCGTGCTAGCTACATTAGCTGTTGCTGATCACTGCCAGCCAGAAACAGATCTCTATCCATGGTATGAAGAGGAGGTTTTCTACTTTGGAGAAGAGAGAAAATGGCAGAATTACAGTGAATGTGAGGCATTTATTGTATTAGCACAAGTTTGCTGTTTGTGTCCTGAGATTTGTTTGGAAATCTAAAACAACTCTAATCATTTTGCTTGTAAGGAGTCTGTGAGTTTGTAATGGGTCTGGTGAGTCAGGCTTCACCTCTGGGGCACTGACTATTAAATTATGATTGTCTTTTTATCACTAAAAGTTCAATCAAACAGTTCACATCTGTCTATTACTAATTATTGTGTTGTTTTATTTTGTGGAGCCATTTTAATGAAAGAGCTCGCCTCCTCATGTGCTAATGTTCCACCAAAATAATGTATTTTTTTTAACCACCGAAAAATTAACTGTTATTTGGCAGGCAATCAAAAATGTCTACATTTCATGCCAAAGTTTGGCATCAGTTAGTTGAGGTAATTGAGAAAATTGGCAACATTTGCTGCTGTCACTGTTAGCAGCAGATACTAAGACTTGACACTGTAGTGATGGAGGAGGAAACACACAAAGCGGTGGCTAATTCGTGTACGCTTTACTGTAGGAATGATGGTTAAGAATGAAAACATTCTTTTTCTATTAAATTACTTACAAGTGACTGTGCTCTTTGTCTTCAGTTCATTCAGCTCATCTTGCAATGTGGTGATGTGTTTCTGTTGTTGGAGGATTGTTTCCATCTTGCCATGTGCAAAGATGCCTGTTGTATAACAGTGTGGTTTATCCTCGTAGGCTCTCATCTTTCCCACAGCATCCAACAGCTCTGGGATCTGCTGCTGGTCCTTGATGTTGAGAACAACATATCTTCCTCCACAGCTCTGACAGAGCTCCTGGATGGCATTATTTTTACTTAGAAAGTTGACAACATCTGGAGCTGTAGGATCTGACTCCACAGTGAACAGGATCAAGGTGAAGTCATTGACTCGAGAGCTGAATGTGTTCCTGATGGTCTCTAACTCTCCCTTGTCTTCATCAGTGAGGGGACCCACAGGTAGGACCAGGATGAAGGCATGGACGCCTCAGGATCACAGAGGAGATACACCTGAATGATTCCTCCATCACTGCCTCCTGAGGTTTTCCATACAAGGCAGGCAGCTCCACCAGAAACCCAACGTCCACACACCTCTCCTGATGTTTAACACACTCTGATGAGCTGGAGACTGAATGAAGCTCTGTCTGACCTAAAATGGCCTTGGCTGCTGAAGTCTTCCCTGCTCCTCTCCTCCCACACAGGACCAGGTTTAAAGCTGCTCTGATGGGTTCAGACTTTGATGCATCCTCAAACACATCACGGCTCACATGCTCTCCACTGTTCTCCTTTGCAGTTTGACCCAATCGTGTTAACAGCTCTGGAAGTTCAAGGTTCTTCTGCTTCAGGTATCTGTATCTACACATTCTGATCATGTCTTTTAAGGGCTGGTCTGGTTCATCTTTGAAACCTGAACTCTCCTCTCTGGGTGTTGATATCAGTATGAATGAATGATCAAATGATTGATCACTGAAGAGTTTCAGGACTCTGCAGAGTCTCAGTTTGTGTTCCTCAGTGAAGTCTTCAGGCTGTAGAACCAGCAGGAACACATGAGGTCCAGGATCAGAGAGTCTCACACACTTTTCTACATGTTCTGACAGTTTGTCTTCAGAGATGTTGAGATGCAGCAGATCTGGAGTGTTGATCAGAACTATTTCTTTGTCTTTGATCTGTCCTCTTTCTGTCAGACAGCAGCCTGGTTCTTCCTCAGGGTTGAACTTAGTCTCTCCCAGTATGATGTTCCCCACTGAACTCCTCTGAGACCAGCTGTTCCCCAGCAGAACAACCCTCAGCTCACACACTGTGAAAGAAAAACAAAAACACTGAATTAGAAAAATCTATTCAGTGTTTAATTTGTAAAAAACAAATACCATTGGGTTTATAACCAATGAGAAAGTCCCAGATTTAAGATGGACTTCAGTGAATGCAACATTTCCAAGTAGAGATAGTGATCTAATCTTTTTTACATGATTAATTCAGCAGCACTGCTGCTAAAACCATCCAGGGGAAACACTGGACACTGTTGGCTGTTGTCCTGACACTTGACAAATTCACCAGTTAGTTTGCAAATATTCAAACAAAATGTGTTTAAAACCACCACATACAAACACTGTAATTAGATATTAACATACAGAAGAATAATTCTGAGTCAGTTCAGTTTAACTCACTGGATGGTGGCAGCCATTCATAGCTGCTGCTCCACTTCAGTGGTTGCAGATCATCTGTTTCTGTAAAAACACACAACAATGATTCACTCACATGTGAATTCATTCACAACCTCAATGAAAGAGACACTGCTGCTGTTGATTTATGTTGGTTCTTATTAATGCTGTCCTGAATACCATCTTTAAAATCTTTGGCCAGGTGTGTGTGTGTGTGTGTGTGTGTGTGTGGTGGGGGGGGGGCTGCTGAATATAAATTCATGCTCATAATAACAGGCTCAGAATCTGGGACCACTCCTGACAAAGCGCTGTTAAATCACAAGTGCAGAAACAGAACACCAGAGTCACTTTCTACATTAGCTGCGCTGGTTTCCTCAGTTTTTCATTTACGTGGGTGCACCCAGAATTTTCATCATGCCTTTTGCCACCTCAACAATATATCTTAAATGTTACCTTTATTGGTTCCCATACACATTGGTAATTTCTAAGCACGTTATGGAAATGATTGTACAGGGCTGGACGGTGACCTTTTTTGCACAAAGCAGTGGTGCTACAGATGTTTAAAGTTTTGTAGCACAAGCCACAGAAGTGTAGTACAAATATTAAAGTATCAAGTAAGTCTGTTGTAGCTTGAGACTATGAGATTAACTGGACTGCAGACTGGAGTCTCACTGACAAACTCACAGCTGACTCATATGAACAGGTCGAGCATGTTTATTTTAAACTGGTAAAAAGGTTTCTGCCATGTTCTTCTGGAGCAGACTCAACAACAGCGTGGCACATCTCTGAGGAACATCTGAATATTTAATCCCAGAATGCAGACACCTCAGGGCATGACTAAAAACTGATTATACAAGGTGTCAGCTTGAGTCTAATACAGAAAGTGTAAAACTGCTAGTGTCTTCTTGTTAGCCTGGACCAAGGAACACAACACTTTATTCTGATGTTAACTCAACACTGCTGAGTTTGGAAAGATGACACATACAGCAAAATAAAAAATATACAATCTTTTGCACAATGTCAGGTTTAGTCAACGAGGCCTTGATTCATATTTGCACACAAAGTGCCCATTTAAAGAGGGTGATGGGAACTTTAGTTACAGATGTTTGATGAAATGATGTTTTTGCCTTGGAACATACAGTAAGACACATTTCAGAACAATGTTCTGATAATACAATGAAGCCATATCCCAGTCAACACTGGATACTGGTTATACTGGATTTTGCTGAATTTGGCACCCTCCTGAAAATGACTTATGTTGTGTAACCCATCACAGTGAACAGTAAGTCCACAGGAATGCTACTGTAGGTACAACAGTTATAATAATACATCCACAACAACATTTATCAGCAGAAGTGGACATGACGCTGTAGAAACCCAGTGACTGTTCATGCAGGAAGAAGGAAGAGGATGCTGTTGTGACGCAGATGACGAGAGCAGACAGTGTGTTATCCAGAATAATAAAGTGTGACTGAACTCACCAGGTGCTGCAGTCGCCATGATGTCAGGCAGTCAGTCAGAGACTGATTCAACTGGAAACCAACAGCAGGATTGTAGAACCTAAAGAGAGAATATAAAATGTTCAAGTGTCTGGGTGACCTGTCTAACCTCGTCTGCTGCTTCCTCGTGTTACACACCATGAAAATAATAATATTTTACAGGACTGGTCAAGCCCCGTCCAGGAGTCTCTCATCTGGACACTTCCCATAGAACAGCTGATCCTCAGTGCAGGTGGTAAAGTTACCAGACACACACTTAACAAAAACAACCACTGAGCTCACACTGAATATTTCACAGGTAACATTGTGACACATTTAACTGTAGAGCAGGGAGACTGTCTGTCTGTCTGTCTGTCTGTCTGTCTGTCAATTGAATATCTTGAGAACTGTTCATCCAACCTTCTTCACGCTTGACGGCTGTACAGCTGGGGTCCAAAGAATCAAGCCTCCACAGACTGTGAGTGGAGTGTGACGTGTCTCCTGTGTGTATTTCACAGTGTTTCTGACAGAGAGTAGATCTTTGGTAGTGATGGGATACTTGATTCCTTTTACTGACTCTAATTTGTATGAGTCACTCACTAAAGTGAATCGTTTTTTCAAGTCACTTGAGTCAGTCACCCAGAGTGAGCACACTGCTCAGGTAAGGGAGGGGCTCACCAAGCAGGGAGAGTGAATGATTCACTGAGTGAATCGTTCATGTTCTGTAGCCTCAGCCTGAGATACAGCTCAGCTCAGGGCAGGGAGGAGACGGAGAGTTGAGTTGAAATAAGGACCAGAGCTGCATCTTCTCCCTCAGGGCTAATACAGCCATTAGCTTAATATATTTACACAACTGCAGTTAGAATAAAGTTGTGTGGCATGTTGCCTGGGTCCTGGATCACGAAGCAGGATTAATGTCTTAGCGAGGTAACTTCAGGGTTAACCCTGGGTTTTCGGTCTCACGAAGCCGGTTCAGTTCTTATCGGGGTAGATCACCATGGTAACTTACTCTGAACGGCTATCCTGCTCCGGAGCAGGGTAAGTTCAGGGTTGAATCTGATCCTATAAAAAGCACCACCCACTGGCCAATCAGCTGTTGATGGCTGACAGAAATGCAGCCCAGTCATGACGGGAAGTTTAATTCATTTGATCGATTTTGATTTGAAAGTTTATTTTGAACATTACAAAAGAAAAGAAAGCAACAACAACAGACAATGAAAAGATTGTTCAAAAAGGAGTGGAAAGAAGTGGAACTTTCATCCCAGCCCTTCATAAGAAAGAAACTGATCATCAGCGGACACTTAATAGCACCATTAAGGAAATGATCCCTGTTAAAGATAATGGGCCTAACTGACAGCTTTGCTGCTGGAAATGTGGAAAGTAGCCTATCATGTCTACACTTCATGGTGTTTGAGGGATTTTCCTTTTTGTGTTTTAAAGAGGGACACTAGGTATATTTCTGCACAGCTGTTAATTTCTAACACAGCTCAATATCAGGATGATTTTATTCAGACTATCAGTTTGGTGTTGATATGATTTAACTGTGGCGTCAGCTTTAAGCTTTATTGTAGCATATATAACGTTATGACAAAGAAGACCAATTTATCAGACGCAATGATGTTAGACGATAATTGTAATACACGCAGTTCATCTGCGCAGCATTGATTTCATGGGATTCAAGGGTGTGATCAGTGTCAGATGTACAGGTACAGGTACTGTAGCTACTTGAACCAGTGATGAGTCATTTAACCTACACATCATTTTATTTGCTGCCTTGTGTTGTCTTGATTTTTCCCTCTCTCCTCCTCTATTTCTTCTTTCCTCACCCGTTTCTTTTTCTTCTCTATTTTGTGATTTCATTGATGTTTTGACAGGGGAATTTCTTTGATAAGCTTTTAGTGGCTTCTAACCTCTCTGGCACTTTTCTTTTTTTAATCTTTTAAATTTTATAGCCTACTGTCTGTTTTTAACATAATGTGCAAATAATAATGTTTCCTCCTCCTGCAGCTGCCACGGTGTTGGCCTTTTCTCTAATGTTGCTTTTCTCCTCCTCATATTTTAGTAGAATTAATCTCTGATCCTCACGTGAGAAATACTTTTTCCCTCACATACGGCGCTCTGTGAGGACGCTCAGTGACGCTCAGTGACGCTGCGCTTCTCTCATGATTGTGATTGGTCCGCTGCGTGCGCGTTCACGGCTCTTGATAAAGCAACACTGGGTTCAGTTACCGAATTGATATCCAGCGTCGTGATACCGATTATCCTGATTGCCATTGTTAGGGTTAGTCAACCTCGGATAGGTCTGGGTAACCCAGGAAAGGTTGATCTCGCTTCGTGATACAGGCCCCTGGTCTCCTCTTTCCTCAGGCTATGATGGTACATGTTGCAGAATGCAAGAGCTTGTAGACTTGATGTGAAATCTTGCAGAACAAAAATCTGAACACGTACGTTTAAATATTCTCATAAAATAATCCCACATGAGCTGAATTTAAAGTCACAGAAAACAAAACGTAACAGGAGAGAGCTTGCAGAAGATAAACGTGCACGTATATAAAATACCCATACATGTGTGTTCTGAATGTGAAGTCACAGAACAAACATATTCACAGGTGTGTAGACTGACAGTTTGATTTCATTTGGTTGCTCTTGATACGTCCTCACATAAAGCAGCTCATTTTGCTCTGCTCTGTT
Organism: Epinephelus fuscoguttatus; assembly: GCF_011397635.1. Lineage (NCBI taxonomy): Eukaryota > Metazoa > Chordata > Actinopteri > Perciformes > Serranidae > Epinephelus > Epinephelus fuscoguttatus. The sequence goes on along the minus strand of NC_064757.1, from coordinate 44,990,555 downwards.
TTTAAAGAACAGATGTTATGACACTAATCAGTGGAAAACCTGAGGAGTATCATATTTACACACATTTACATATCATATTTTCAGCCATTACATTTACTGTGTGTGTGCGGGCGAGCAGGGTTGTCTGTAAAAACATTTTTATAACACATGTTTAAAGATGTGAAGAAAGAATTCATGTCCGTTAATGAAACTGGAATGAGTTCTAAGTCCCGCTCCTGCAGAGGCACGAGTCATCTGGAACGGCGGATATCCTCTGCTGTTAATCTGCAGAAATTTAACGGTTTAAACGTTGAAAAGTTGAATACAAACAATTTGAGATTTTCAGTTTAATTCCGGTCTGAAACGACGTCCTCTGACTCCTCAGTTCCAACAAACAAACTTACAAACAAACAAACAAACCAACAACACAAACAAACAAACAAACAAACAAACCAACAACACAAACAAACAAACCAACAACACAAACCGTCGCAGTTTCCTTGCAGAAACTTTGTCAGGATCTCTGAGCGGATGTTTGTCTTGACAGACCCGAGTTCAGACAGACCTCACTTACCTCCTTTATTTATTCCTTCACTGTTACTCATCTGGTTTGAACTCTTTCCTCGCCAGCTGAAGGCCACATGCTGCGCCATCAGTGCAGGACAAAAGCGAAAGTTCCAAGTCAGAAAGGCGGACTCCTCGTCATCAGGTGATGTAAAAAAACGAATTTTGATCAAATCAGTGAAGAAGAACTACAGCCTGTGTTTATGGTTAAATAAAATAATTTTGACTTTATAAAGGAAACATATGATTATGATTCATATTGTCCCAGTGATGTTGCATACATGATCTTCCTGTCATCCAAAATGAACAGAGTGTGTGCAGAAAAGCAGATTGCTATAAAAGCTGCAGAGCTGTTGCTTTTTCACTCTTTATTCATAAAACCTTCATTTTATATCAGTCAAGTCCAAATGCTGGTTAGGCTGTTTATTCCAGCTGCTCTGGTTCAGCCTGTCAAGTGTCACCCATCTTCCTTCAGCTGTAGATGTGTGTTTGTCCCATCACAAATGATTTAGAGATCAACTTGCACAGGTATCGATACTGAAAGTGCTGTCCTTTGATCTTGTAGGCCCAAATACACAGGCACCGCTGCAGGCAGGCAGCCTCTCACCTCACAGCAGCAGCAGCCCGGACCTGGACGCGCCCGAGGAAAATTTAATCAAGACGTGACACTCGTAAGCTCTGACGTCATCAGCTCTTATCGTTACTTTTTTAAAGTTTGGGTTTCATGTATCAGCATTCTGCAGCCTCTCTGCTGCTCTCTGCATGTCAGGGCTTACAACAGCACACACACAAACACACACACACACGCCCAGGAATTGTAATTGAATGGCCCTGACCTAACCTGACCTTGTGTTGTTGCTCTTATTTTTGTGATGTTCTGACTTAGAAATACCAAAATACCAAAATTACCAAAACTACAGGCATATATATATATATATATATATATATATATATATATATATATATATATATATATATATACATACATATATATATACATACATATATATGCCTGTAGTTTTGGTAATTTTGGTATTTCTTTTTCTCTCTTTTTCTCGAATAATAGAGTACCAGCCTTAGTATCAGTATCGAGTTTGATATTTTAGTATCGTGACAGCACTAGCATTTAGAGGCCATCACTCACTGTCACATGAATATATGAACCTGTGTATTATCTTAAGAGCTTAGTACTGAATGCACAATAACAAGGTACGTTCATGGTACTAGGCCCAGTTTAATATAAAACACAATTTAATATACAGTATATATAGTAGGGGGTCCCTGCTCCATCTCTCCATCAGTTCAGGGGTCCTTGGCCTGAAAAACATTGAAGACCTCTGCTTTAGAGGGCATGATGAGAACCCCGATAGCAAACAAGAGCACAATGAACTGAAAAATAACACCGTTATAGAAAACTACTTGAACTACTAAATGCAGGGAACTAAAGGGGGTGCTGTACTAAGACATAAGAGTTTTATTTTCATTTAAAATGTTTATTTTTGCATTCTTTGTTATCTATTAACAGAATAAATTTTACTGTTCACTTTACACATTTTGCTTTATTGCACAATCTTTATTGTTTCTATGCAAAATTTCTCAATTAATTTGATGGCCTGAACTGTACCTGTAATTAACTGAACCTTTAATTACAGTAAAAGTAGCTTTAAAAAGGTGTCTGTGAAATTTCTGTCTATGACAACTTTGTATTTAAAAAGCCTCTAGGCTGTAGTTTTATACATATTTTGAACTTCATATTGCTTTGAGGTGTAGGGCAGATGTTCATTAATTCAAGCTTTATTTTAACTCGAAATTACACTGGAGGACACCCCTTATTTCCAGTATCGTCAAGTAATATTAGGGCACTGTTCAAGCAGGACAGATTACAGGAGCATCATGCAGCTACACATATAATGTGTTTCATGTGTTTTAGACACAGAGCTTAACAACAGTCCACACTGAACTACACAGACACACTTTATTCATCTTTTATAATGAGAGAAAGAAAAAGATCAAATACAGAACATGTGATTACAGATTGGTCTGAATTATGATCTAAATGAATGAAATCAGTAAAGCATCCACTCATATTTGGCATGTAGCAAAGCACAGGAACATCAAAGCTTCATCAACGTCATGTTCTCATGTTCATTTGTTTATAATGACACAGATAAGTTGTGACAATACTCAACATATTTAAGGTTCAATAGTAAAAACGTATAAAATATGATTCTTAATTTAACAAACTTGACAGAAAACACAGTGAAACACCACAAGTTTTAAACATGTTATTGTACAGAGTCAGAGAGTTACTGAGGTTTTAAAGCTTGCTTTGTCACTGGACAGACATTTTGTTCATTTAAAGAGTTCAACTCAAAGATACAGAAGAATCTAGACCTGGGATATATCAGCAGGGATAATCTGACTGCATTTCATCTGATCACTGATGTATCTGTATTGATCTCTTTGCAAGAAGGAACATTTATTGATGTCAATAATTTGGCAGCACCTCTGATGATTTTTGTATCTCCTTTTTCTAAAGGCCTGTTTTTTAGGGAATGTTTGTTTGGGGCTTTTTGATGTCATGTTTTTGAAGGTAACAGTCAGCCAAAGCAGTTCATAGATTAACCCTGCAACTCTCAGCACATCACTCAGGTCAAACAACTCTTGAACCGACCTGGATTATCAGACAGCGAGTTGCTAACCAAAGACAAGTTGATCATGTCTAACATCAGAGCATCCACAGGCGGCTATATTGAACCTGTTTTTCATTGAGTATCATCATCGTACACTTCACTCGTGAACGCTGTAATCAGTAACACCTCATCTAAGATCCGCTGTGTCATCAGTGCACCTCCACGTCAACGTGTTCACAGCCTGGGACAAAAGCTGCACAACAACTCTGTCTCTTACAAAGTCTTGTATTCTGCACCAGGCTTTAGTTTCACCAGTCAGAAAACTGAGCTGTCAGTACTGTTGCTATAGTTACCTGCACTTTAAAGCCACAGTTCACTGAATATCTCCTCCCCTCTGTGCTGATGTGAGGATGGGTGAAGATCTCCAGTTCACAAAACGCTCCTTGAGTTTCAGCAGAAAACAGCGTTGCAGCCAAATCCAGTGTAACTGAAGTGAACAGTGACCAGTTTTAAATGTAAAAAAGAAGAACACACACAATCCAAGTGTCAGCAGGCTGCAACGTTCAAAGTTCAACCCCAAAAGATGCCACTGACACCATGTTTTGAGCCTAAATGTCAACTGTAGCCTCTCAGACCGGAGCCGCATGCATGTTTGTGAGCACACGCCTGAAGCACGAACACAAGCGACGTTGCGACATGAGATCTGGCGATACCTGCACACCTGTGTTTCCATGCTACCTGGAAGCCACTCACACAACAGAGAGAGATCTGCGTGGTTTTCAGTAAGCAACACGTGTCAGATCTAAGATAACATTTCAGATGACAAGAAGCCGTTTTAGCTTCTGTTATTGGCACAAATATTTAAACTGATGGTTCCAGTATGTTCTTTGTCTGGATGCTTCATCCAAGAGCAGTGTAAGAACGGTACATTTCCACAGACTACCGCTACATGAGCCATACAGACCATGGCTGTGGCTAACGGCTCTTTGTCTGGATCTCTACTCCTCTGTTGAATCACTCAGATCAGCCCTGGTGTGTAGTGAACATTTTTCACCAGAGGATTATTGTCGTCCTCGTGTTTGTGTACACGCTTCAGGCGTGTGCTCACCAACAGTTGACATTTAGGCAAAAAACATGGTGTAAATGGCGTCTTTCAAGTCAAATTTGAATGTCGCAGCTTTCGGACACTTGGATTACACCACACAAGACATTTTGTTTTGTTTTTTTACATTTTAAAACTGGTCACCGTTCACTTCAGTTACACTGGATTTGGCTGCAACGCTGTTTTCTGCTGAAACTCCAGGAGTGTTTTGTGAACTGGAGATCTTCACCCATCCTCACATCAGCACAGAGGGGAGGAGATATTGAGTGAACTGTCATTTCTGAGAGAACTATCCCTTTAATATTGTCTCCAGTGAGGACGCATTTAAGTCCCGCCCCCACCAGTGGAGTATGATGCTGCTGAGACACCTGGCAGCCACTGAAAACCATTTTCTGTTGCCATGACAAATAATCACAGTGACGTCTCTGCTTCTTTAAAGTTCCAGATATTGAAACCAAATAACAGCAGAATAAAATCATCTGAACCTGCTCTGCTGTCACATTTACATGAGACAAGTCCTCATAAAATGTGACACCATGATGTGTCCTCTTGTGTCAGAAGTGTCTGTATCAGGTCACTCATCTCTCTGTCATGTGTTTTCTGCAGATCCTTCTTCTCCTCCTCATTTCTCACCTGTGTCATTTCTTGTTCCTGTTTTTTCAGTAACTCAGTGATTATTCTCTCATTTTCTCTCCTTCTGGTCACACATTTGACTAAGTCAGAAATGTCTTCCTGCTTTTTCTTCAGTTGTTCTTCATTGCTGTCTGAACGAGCCTTTAAGAGGTCATACTGCTGCTCTTTGTCTTTCAGTTGTCTCTCATGCTCCTGCTTTAGAGCTGCACATTCCTTCTTGTATTTCTCTTTCAATTCATTGAACTCTTCAGCTTTCTCTCTGGCCTCCTCTTCATGTCTCTTCATCAGATTCTCCATTTTCTTCTTATAGTTCTCCTCCATGTCTTCCTCTTGTTCTCTTCTGAGTCGCTCCTCTTCTTTTCTCTTCTTTTCATATCTCTCTCTCTCCTGATCGTATTCCTCTCGAAGCCTTCTAAGTCTTCTTTGTTCCTCCTGTCGTCTCTGTTCATCTTCTTGATCTCGTTTCACCCACCATTCTTTTTGTTTTCTCTCCCAGTTCTCTCGTTCTTTCCTCATCACCTCTCTGCTCTCCTCCAGCTTTCTGACAATAGTTTCCTTTGATTCTGACTCTGATCTTTTTTTTTGCTCCAAAGCTTCAAATTTTTGTTCCCACTCCTGTCGTTGAATTTCCTCCCGTCGTTTTCTCTTCCTGTCTTCTTCTTCTCTCATTTCCTGTTCTTTCTTTCTCTCCTCACGTTCCTTGTTGATCCTCTCCTCCTTTTCCTGAAGTAGTTTTTCTCTCAGTTTTCTCTCTTTTTCAATTTCTGCTCTCCGTTGTTCTTCGATTTCCTGTCTCTCTTTTTCCTCTTGTTCTCTTCTGAGTCGCTCCTCTTCTTTTCTCTTCTTTTCATATCTCTCTCTCTCCTGATCATATTCTTCTTCAAGCTTTTTCAGTCTTGTTTGTTCTTCCTGTCGTCTCTGTTCATCTTCTTCATATCGTTTCACCCACCATTCTTTTTGTTTTCTCTCCCAGTTCTCTCGTTCTTTCCTCATCTCTTCTCTGCTCTCCTCCAGCTTTCTGTCAATAGTTTCCTTTGATTCTAACTCTAACTTTATTTTTTGCTCCAAAGCTTCAACTTTTTGTTCCCACTCCTGTCGTTGAATTTCTTCCTGTCGTTTTCTCTTCCTGTCTTCTTCTTCTCTCATTTCCTGTTCTTTCTTTCTCTCCTCACGTTCCTTGTTGATCCTCTCCTCCTTTTCTTGAAGTAGTTTTTCTATCAGTTTTCTCTCTTTTTCAATTTCTGCTCTCCGTTGTTCTTCGATTTCCTGTCTCTCTTTTTCCTCTTGTTCTCTTCTGAGTCGCTCCTCTTCTTTTCTCTTCTTTTCATATCTCTCTCTCTCCTGATCATATTCTTCTTCAAGCTTTTTCAGTCTTGTTTGTTCTTCCTGTCGTCTCTGTTCATCTTCTTCATATCGTTTCTCCCACCATTCTTTTCGTTTTCTGTCCCAGTTCTCTCTTTCTTTTGTCATCTCTTCTCTGCTCTCCTCCAGCTTTCTGTCAGTGATTTCCTTTAACTTTTCCACTGATCTTATTTGTTGTTCCAAAGCTTCAACTTTTTGTTCCCACTCTTGTTGTTGATTTTCTTCCTTGTGTTTTCTCTTCCTGTCTTCTTCTTCTCTCATTTCCTGTTCTTTCTTTCTCTCCTCAAGTTCCTTGTTGATCCTCTCCTCCTTTTCTTTGAGTTGTTTTTCTCTCAGTTTTCTCTCTTTTTCAGTTTCTGCTCTCTGTTCTTCTATTCTTCTTTTCATCTCTTGCATTTCTTCCTCATATTTTCTTCTCAGCTCCTCCTTCTCCATCTCTTCTTCCTTCTCCTTCAGGATCCTCTCCATCTCTTTCTTTATAGCTGCCTCGGCCTCTTGCAGCATCTCATTAGTGTAGCAGCTCCCTCCATTTGTCTTCACCATGGTGTCAATCTTGGTCATCAGCTCACTGACGTGTTTGTGGTTGTGTTTATCATAGTTATTGAACACATGGTATCTTCCTCCACAGTCAGCAATCAGCTTCCTAAAGGAGTCATCACATTCTTTTCCAATGTATTCCTCAATAGATATCTCATCATGTTCCAGTTTATCTCCTCCAGTTAAAAGAATGATGGTGAACTGTTCAGCATTCTTCCCAAAGCCTTCCTTGATGAGTTTTAATGTCTCCTTCTCCTCTGGTGTTAATCTGTCAATTTGTAACACCAACAGGAAGACATGTGGTCCTGGAGCCAGAAGACTGATGCATTTCACCATCTCCTCATGAACCTCTTCATGGGACAAAGTTGTGTCAAACAGACCAGGAGTGTCGACCACAGCAACAGGACGACCGTCCACCTCACCCACTGCTTTCTGACAGTGTTTGGTGACTGATGTTTGGCTTGATTCAGCTTCAAACTCATCTCTTCCTAGGATGGTGTTTCCTGAAGAACTCTTTCCACTGCCAGTCTTCCCTAGCAGCACAATCCTGAGACACTCTGGGCTCTGCTCCTCATCATCACCTGTAACATCAGAAGACCTGGAGTTACTTTAGAGACATTTTCAAGTATTTTCTTTTATTTTTCTAATGTCAAATGTTAAAATGATAAAAATATTTTTGATGAATCTTGAACACAGGGCAGAAACCTCGTATCTTCATCTGTATTCTTACATATATCAGTGCTATTGGTCCCCCTTTACGTCTGTCTGGGTTTTACAAATATTCATATAATAATACCATATATATTCCCATCTGCATGATTGATTGATTTACCCTGGGAAAATAAAGGCTAACTAGCACTAGCGTGCTAGCTACATTAGCTGTTGCTGATCACTGCCAGCCAGAAACAGATATCTATCCATGGTAAGGAGAGGGAGGTTTTCTACTTTGGAGAAGAGAGAAAATGGCAGAATTACAGTGAATGTGAGGCATTTATTGTATTCGCACTAGGGATGCACCGATCCGATATTAGGATCAGATATCAGCTGCGATATCAACATTATAGCTGGATCAGGTATCTGTAAAAGCAGCCAAGACCGATCATTCCCCTTTAAATCTTTGCAACACTGGCTATGTCATACGGCACGTGTGCAATATGTCATGAGAGTTGTGTGCCGTTGGCCGCGAGAGTTTTGTGCCGCATGCTGTGAGAGTTTTGTGCCGCATGCTGTGAGAGTTGTGTGCCGCATGCTGTGAGAGTTGTGTGCCGCATGCTGTGAGAGTTGTGTGCTGCATGCTGTGAGAGTTGTGTGCTACATGCTGTGAGAGTTGTGTGCCGCATGCAGTAGTGGATCCTGATAAGGGCTAAGTGGGCAATTGCTCGGGGCGGCACACACTGTTACACACTATCCTTAACAATAACTATATCAGGTAACAAACTGCGTTGGAGTCGGGTTGGGTTCTGTCAGGAAAATGTGTCCCAAGCCATGCACTAGTGTGCTCACCTGTAAGTGTGTTAATACACACACTACATTTGTTTTCTGTGTGCGAGTCCTTTTCCATTTTTTGACTTTCACCTGTAAGTGTGCACACGTGTCTGTGTGTGTGTGTGTGTGTACGTGCGCTTGTGTGTGCGTACACATTGATGCGGAACCGCCGTGTGAGATGCAGAGAGCAGAGGAGATTTGTAAATGGCGACCATGTAGAGACAGATGACATGCTGTGGTGTAAATAAGTTAAATAACATAAGGCTGTTTAGTTTGTTTAATAAAAGGACAAGGTGTAGACCTGTTCTATAGGAAAGGTAACTTTAAATGACTTCTGTTGTGATCTGGCGCTATATAGAAAATAAAATTAAATAAAATTAACTTGACCTTCAAGAGGGGGCGGGGGTGCTGTTGAGGGGGGCGGGGTGCCCCCCTAATATAATGGTTGGGGAAATGTTGCTTGTGATTCTCAGTTCACACAGTTTTAGTGAGGTGTCGCCCAGGGCCCCATTTAAGCTAGAACCGTTATTGGCCACATGCCGCGAGAGTTGATTAGAGAGTGGCAAACACAAGCAACAATGAGCGAACAAAAGGGTCTGCTATATGGAGGTATTTCAGCCGTAGCATGCCAGCTAGCTCGACGGCAGTTTGCAATGTCTTGTGTTCATGTGTAAACCCCCCTCTGGCAGTGTAATAGACTGCAGACTGAATCAAAAGAAGAGGAGCTGCACATCAGAGGACTGTGTTGCTCTGTGCTGGCTTAAAGAAGAAACACAAAGATGGACAGTGGGATAGATGAGTTTTTGGCTCAGAATGCATGCATCGTTTGATGCAACTTGTCCTATTTTGTTATAACTGTTATATTCTCTTTTTATAGAAAAAAATCAAACTGCAAAAATCAAATAGAATCTATCTTTAATAGATAAACCTCAGAAATAAGTCACTAAACCAACTGGCACACACAGGAAGGAAGATTTCCTCTCCATCTCTGCCTTTCTAGTGTACTACTATTTGTTTTAATATTTGGTTACTGTGTGTATGTTGTTTCTATGTTTGCCCAATTGAGTTTCAGCTGCAACATTTGTATTTCTTTCTAAGAAGATTGTATTTACCTGAATCTAAATGCTGATGTATAAGCTATTGCTGCTTTTGCACAACTGTTTACTTTTGTAACAAATGGTTCATTGCATTAAGTTGTTTAATCTTGTTGTATTTTGTCTCACGAAAGAAAGGTGGAGTCACACCTGATGCCTTTAGTGTGTTCGTCTTGTTAAGGTTTATAGATTCTTAAATCAACAATGATATGAGATTGGTATCGGGTATCGACCGATACGTAAGGCATCAGCATCGGAACTGAAAAAGTCGGATCGTCGCATCCCTAATTAGCACCCCCTCCAAAAGGCACAAGATTGCTGTATGTTGTAAGATTGTAATGTTGAGATGGGATGTGTTTAAATTACTTACAAGTGACTGTGCTCTTTGTCTTCAGTTCATTCAGCTCATCTTGCAATGTGGTGATGTGTTTCTGTTGTTGGAGGATTGTATCCATCTTGCCATGTGCAAAGATGCCTGTTGTATAACAGTGTGGTTTATCCTCGTAGGCTCTCATCTTTTCCAGATGCTGAGAACAACATATCTTCCTCCACAGCTCTGACAGAGCTCCTGGATGTCTCTGTTCTCCTTTATAAAGTTAACAACAGCTGGAGCTGTAGGATCTGACTCCACAGTGAACAGGATCAAGGTGAAGTCATTGACTCGAGAGCTGAATGTGTTCCTGATGGTCTCTAACTCTCCCTTGTCTTCATCAGTGAGGGGACCCACAGGTAGGACCAGGATGAAGGCATGGACGCCCTCAGGATCACAGAGGGAGATACACCTGAATGATTCCTCCAGCACTGCCTCCTGAGGTTTTCCATACAAGGCAGGCAGCTCCACCAGGGAAACCCAACGTCCACACACCTCTCCCTGATGTTTAACACACTCTGATGAGCTGGAGACTGAATGAAGCTCTGTATGACCTAAAATGGCCTTGGCTGCTGAAGTCTTCCCTGCTCCTCTCCTCCCACACAGGACCAGGTTTAAAGCTGCTCTGATGTGTTCAGACTTTGGTCTGATGGGCTCTTCAGTGAAGGTGAGGAAGGCTTCTTTGTTTTCACTCACAATGTTCTCAATCTTCTTCATTAACAGTCTGTGGTCATCTTCCAACATGTTGTAGTGTCTCCCTCCACAGTCTTTAAGGAGCTGACTGAGAGGAAGGCTTGCTTTACTCCCCTCATGTGTGCTGATGACCATCGAGTGTTTGAAGGCATCTTGATCAAACAGACTCAGGATGAACTTCAGTGTTTGTCTGTTCTCCTCAGTGAACTCAGAAGGTTTCACTAACAGCAGCAGAACATTTGGTCCAGGATGACAAAGACTGAAGCACCTCCTCATCTCTTCTTTCACTGCTTCCTCAGATAGACTGAAGATGTCTGGAGTTTTCACTGCTGTTAGAAAGTTTCCTCTCCACTCTCCACAGGCGGCCACACACAGTTTGTCATGTTTTGGAGAATGAAAACTTTGATTGTTTAGGATGGAGTTACCAAGCATTGCCATTTTTTCCTTACTTTTCCCCACCAGTAAAATCCTGGGTGCAGACACTGCAATAAGACAGAGAGAGGAGAGGACAAATAGAGAGGGAATTAAGACAGTTTAGAGTTGGTGGCAACAGAGGAGTGGACCCAAATTTAGATATTAGGAAAAAGTTTGATGTAAAATTGTCTGGACTTCTTTTTTAGCCCCCTGGCATAGACTTTTCCTGGAAGACGATGTCTCATAATTGAAGGTTTGCAATCAATAATTAAACTTGCAGTCCCCTTTCTTAAGATGAGAACCACCACTGTAGTATGCCTGTACACATGCACTGCCTGCACCCTAAACATGACACTGTGGGTGTGTGAATTAAGACAATCCAACATCGTCCACTCCTGGCACCTTGCCACTGTGGAACTTTTTAACTACTCCAGTTAATGTCACTTCTGAAATCACATAAGCCACAGTCCCTGTAGCCTCCTGATAAATATCTCCTGCCTCAGGAGCTTCCTGAGTTCACTGAACCTGAGAGCCCTCCATTTTTAACTTGACTGCCCTCATTGCTGGCATCTCCCAGCAGGTTCCTTGGTTGCTATCTAGACACGCACAAATGGCCTTCAGGCAACAAGTACTTTGTCAGCACAAGTACAGCACTGAAGATGGTCCACTCTGGTTCCATGTCCCCAGCGTGCATAAATCTACCTCACTACCTGATCAAACTTAACACCAAGTGATGATCAGTTGAAAGCTCAGCTGCTCTGTGTTTGACAAAGTCAATCATAGGGCTTTTGGCTGAAGGTCTTCTTGTATCAGATACAGCTGAACACTGAACCGCCATATGATTTAGAATAGTGTTCATTACCAACAGTCAATAAGTAGTACAAAGTTCAATAGCAAAGCATCATTGAAGCTCTAATCGGGAAGGCCGTTCCCCTCATTCACCCCTCTGGGTTTTTTCAGCCATTACCCACCTGGGGCATTAACGTTCCTGAGCAGAAATACAAAGTCGCCTCGGGGGGTACCCTGTCTAGGACTCATACCAGCAGTGGTTGAATTGAGGGGGGATGTCATCCCCTTTGTTAGAAAATTGCCCAAAAGCATCCCCCTTATTAATCTAGCATCTGTGTGCAGGCACGGATGTAACTAGAGGGGAGGACACAGGTGACATGTCCCACGCACTTCCCGTATCTGTGCCCTCTGTCCCCCGCACTTTTTACAGCTGTTATCACCATTCAATTCATTTTTAACATGTGGTAACGCATTTTTCTGAGCCGTCTTTACACGCACCATGAGTAGGCAGCACCAGGCAGCATGCACACGCTGTCATGTTGTGATCAGAATCAATCGCACACAGACAGAAGTGTGCTGCTGTGTGTTAACTATGTTCATTAAACCAGCCAGCAAGAAGCAAAAAACCTTGCACAGTTTGTTCCGAACAAACCGTGTAAGTTGAGTAATGCTTTTTCATGTAGATAATGTTAGTTAAATGATGACTAATTACTAGAAGCCAATAAGTTAAGCTAGTTATCAAGGATACTAATGTTATTGTTACTTATGTTAAATACCTTGCTAGCTAGTTTCATGCTAGGAATAAACCCACTCCTCCTTAACAAGAACTTGTGCTCACTATTGCTTTGCACATATTTTTTTAATCTTTATTGCCACAATAGAAAGAGCAGGGTCAGGGAAGAGACAGTGGACCAGAGGCCAGCAAGGATGATCATGCAGGGTCTTCACAGGTGAGGAGAGATTATAACTGGCTGACAGAAATTATCTAGAGCATAAAAGTGACTGTGCGATTAATTTCCACAGCTATGTCACCACTACGATTCTTAATTCTATTTCTAAATTTTGCTTTGCACATTTATTATCTATATTATTGCAATAGATAGACAAGGGACAGGGAGAAACCAGGCAGGTATCAGGACAGGGACCTGACAGCAGCACCAATTATCAGCCCAAGGCTTCACAGGTAAGGAGAAATTATAACTGGCTAAGGAAATGTCTACAGGATAAGAGTGACTCTAAGATTAATTTTCACAGCTATTTCAGAACTACTTTTATTTATACTCTAAAATGTTTTTTTTGTCTGTATTGCAATAGCAATACTACTGCATTATTTGTGTTTTTAAAGGCAGCAGGTATAGGTCATGCCATTTTTCTTTTCTTGATTAATTTGCACATCTGTGCTGTCATGTTTGATGATGTGTGCACGCAAAAAAAATCAAAGCTACATTGCATCCCCCTTGTTAAAAATTAACAATTCGACCACAGCATACCAGAGACTCTAATTTACACATGTGAGGGCTTATGATTATCACTCCACCTCTGCAACACCTCTCATCCTGGGCAACTGTGGAAAGGCAGGAGAATAGGGACGAGGAGGCTGTTTCCCCCGTTTTGGAGAGCCAAGCCCATTTCTGTTGTTCATGCTAGCTAGCCTGAAGGATCAGAGCATTTTTGGAACAAATCAACATCTCAAGACCGCCATTGCAAACAAAATCTTCTCCATCAATGATTAAATACACTTCACTTAGTGTGTTCAATACTTTTCCCCTGTATTATTCAACTTTATTGCACTTCTTATGGACTGAAATGTCACTTTTAGTATTTATAGTTTAATTGGGTTGATACCAACATCTAAATGTGTGTAAATGAAAGAAATGTTGATGCGTTGAATACTTATTTCCACCACTGTCATTATGAATATTAGATTTCATTTTTGCCAATAGATCTAAATCCTACTCCCTTTAAAAAATAACTAATTCATTGTTAACAAGTAACCAGCCTACAGTATGGAGGAATTTACTGATAAACAGCTGCTAGTTCAGCCCCGGGTCTGTTGTCACAGTAGCTGCAGGGTTCATACACCCTTTCACTTTAGACAAAATCCTAATTCTAGACACTTAAGTAAACTTCAGCAATCCAGCTAAGAAGTCAAAATGCAATTAACAGAACCTCGAGTTACCAGGAGTCTTATTTCTATTTTGAATGAGACTGGCTGCAGCCCCCCACCTAATTAAGCTGTGCTGCGATTAGTGACTGTAATGTGATTATTTACTTGTGAATTGTAAAACTGTACACCAGGGGTTCTCAACCTTTTGTAACTTAAGGCCCACTCCTGATTGTTAAGAAATATCCGAGGACCACCTTCCCACATAGATGATGAAAAGAAAAAAAAAAAACACTACATGACCGAAAGGGAGAAAAATAAATGTGGCTGTAAATATGTGTAATGCCACTGTCACTTTTTTTTATTTTTTACACTGGTAGCTTGTGTTTTCTCCTGGCGATGAAGTGTGTGATGTAGGTCTAGATTTAATCCCTGCTATAAGATGAAACCATAAATATTAACTACAGCATATCAACTTCCTATTAGATCTGTATAAATAAATAATAAATATTAACTAAGGTACTCACAGTTGGTGAAATCCTTTGTTGCTGAATACAGGGTGCTTGACATATATATTATTACTTGTATTATGTATATTACTATATAAGATATTTTTGCCCCATAAAGAAGACAACACCATCAGCTGAAAAAACCCTTAACTTAATATGCAAACTTGATCATGGATCAGTTGTATTCATAAAATGATAAAAGTTACTCCTGCACTCTGTGGTACCTTGAGCAGGATCCAAGTTGAAATGATCTCCTTCCCCTTGTTCCGAGCTCTGATGACCACCAGGTAATTCAGATGCTGCATCTTTGAAAACATCACAGCTCACATGCTCTCCATTGTTCTCCTTTACCATTTCGTCCAGGAGTGTTAGCAACTGCTGACGTCCAAGGTTTTGGTGCCACAACAAACTGGATCTACATTTTTTGATCATGTCGCCTAACAGTGGATTTTGCAAATATTTTTCCATGAAACCTGAACTCTCCTCTCTGGGTGTTGATATCAGTATCAATGAATGATCAAATGATTGATCACTGAAGAGTTTCAGGACTCTGCAGAGTCTCAGTTTGTGTTCCTCAGTGAAGTCTTCAGGCTGTAGACCCAGCAGGAACACATGAGGTCCAGGATCAGAGAGTCTCACACAGTCTTCTACATGTTCTGACAGTTTGTCTTCAGAGATGTTGAGATGCAGAAGATCTGGAGTGTTGATCAGAACTATTTCTTTGTCCTTTATCTGTCCTCTTTCTGTCAGACAGCAGTCTGGTTCTTCCTCAGTGTTGAACTTAGTCTCTCCCAGTATGATGTTCCCCACTGAACTCCTCTGAGACCAGCTGTTCCCCAGCAGAACAACCCTCAGCTCAGACACTGGAAAGAAAAACACTGTATTAGAAAAACCCTCTTGGTGTAGACATCTACCAACATGAATTACAATAAAATTGGGTTTACAACCAGTGAGGAAGTCACAAACTTTTCTTAGGAGGACTTCATCATCTTGAAAACAATCACAAATGAACTTGCAAATATTACAATAAAATTAAATGTGAGTATGTACTCACCAACTACAAACGATGTCATTTTAGATATACTATACATTCTGACTCAGTTTAACTCACTATCAGGTGGCAGCCATTCATAGCTGCTGCTCCTTCAATGGTTTCAGATCTTCTGTCACTGTAAGGATGCAGAAAACTGATTTAAGAGGGCACTTGCTGTTGGCGTTTGTGTATTCATATGTTATGTGACTGTGTTGTCACTTGCTCAAGTTAAAACTATATAAATAAAGCTTCTGCCTTTGATCCAGACAAAAACAGTCTCCAGACAAAACTCAGATCAGGACTGAAGAACAACATGGTGCATCTCTGAGAAACATTTGAGTATTTTCTTCCAGAATTCAGACACCTTAATGCATGATTACACTAGGTAGGAGATTCAATCAAGTATTTAATCAGAAACAGCTTTAATGGTCAAGTATGTGTGCACATGAATGGGATCTGACTCCATTTGTTTTGTTGCTCTCATTGTACATATGCAGAAACAGACAAAGCTAAACACGCTAAACAAATGTTTGAGTTCTACATACAGGTAAAGCTATCTATCTATCTATCTATCTATCTATGACATTGAAATCACTACTGAAACCTCTACTGGAAACCAAAAAAAATATCACGGGATGCATACGACCATTTAATACCCACAGCTAACGCCACCCCCCAGATATATATGGAACACCAAAAATACACAAGAAAGACACCACTGCGCCCCATTGTTGACAGCATCGGATCAGTCATATACAACCTCTCAAAAGCTCTGGTTGAAATAACCAAACCCTCCTCGGTACAACAGAACACCATTGCAAGAACTCAAACAACTGGCACAAGAACTCAACAATATAACAGTAGAAAAAGACAAAATCCTCATTTCACACGACGTTGTGTCACTATTCACAAAAACCCCGTTAACGTCACTCCACACATTGTACAAGAACGCCTCAAGGAAGATAGGACCCTCAAAAAACGCACAAATCCAACAGTTGAAGACATCTACGCACTTTTACACTTCGTTGCAAAATCCACCTATTTTCAGTTCAAAGGCAGAATTTACAGACAGAAAGAAGGCTTTGCAATGGGAGATCCACTATCCGCAATAATGAGCAGTTTTTTCATGGAGGACCTGGAAACCAAAGCCATCCATACAGCACCCACACACTGTAAACCCACACTCTGGAAAAGATACGTTGATGACATCCTGGAACAAATAAAAGCTCACAGATCATCTGAACACCATGGACAACACCGGCAACATACACTTCACACATGAAGAGGAAATAAACCAGACCGTATCATTTCTGGACATGAACATTCACCACAGAGAAGACGGCAGCATTAAAATCACAGTTTACTTGTGATTTGCTGCTGTTGTGCACACCCTCCATCTATCATTCATTTGCTAGTCTTTGCAGATTCATCAGCCTGTCAGTCTCAGTGGGGATTTCTCTTGCTGCTGCTGCTCAGGGCAGACACCATGTAGAGTCTAAGCACCAAAGTTAAATCATCACATTTGTTGTAACCTGTATTAAACAACTGTCTTTACTTCATTTACCTCTGTCTCTCCTGGTTAAACATGAATTTGCCACGATATTTACAAGCCAATCACATATTGTCTTCAAACTTTAAATCTAAGTCTCCTCTCCGCTACTGTCAGTTGTCATTTCAAGCGAAACATACAACCCTCCTCAACCCAGTTCATCTCCAGTTCTCATCATTCCAGCACACAGGGTTCCTTCCCTCAGAAGTCCTGCTTCACATCACATCCATCCAGATTTTCAGGCTTTTCCCTGCAACCCATCCTCCACCACTACTTGTGTCTAAACTCCATCTAAGGGACACTCCTGTCTACTCACTGAATCTCTACCCCCTAAAATTTTGATGACATGGCAATGGAGTCACCAAAGACTCATATTTCCACCATCTGTGCACGAGGTCAATATTTGATTTCAAATTTAGATTAAGCCTCTCCCGATTAAAATAAAGTGTGACTGAACTCACCTGTTTCTGAAGTTGCCATAATGTCTCTGATGTCACTCTGCTGGAAACATCAGAGACTGACTCAACTGGAAACCAACTGCTGGGTTTAGAAACCTAAAAAGAAGAACATTAAATGTTTAGCTTTCTTGTTTGTTAAATTGTCTTATTTGATCTGCTGTTGGCCCGTGTAAACATCCCAACACACACACACACACACACACACACACACACACACACACACACACACACACACACACACAAAGCTTCACAAAAATAATCATAATACTGATGATTAGAAATTTGCCAAGACAACCTCAACAATCTATCTCGCACTAATTCAGGCATATTTTAAAGGATCAGTACGACACCGTTTAGGACTCTCTTATTCAGATGACTCTGATACAAAAGTTAAGGGAGGAAGTTGTACACTTTTCTTTCACCCGTTAAAATGACAAACGTCGTCAACAGCATGTTATGAACTTGAGGGAAACCCAGGTGCAGGATACAGGATGGGGATGCTGAAAAGGCTTATTGTCACAAGAAATGAGAATGATCATGATCTGGGGTCCGGGGCCTGTGGAATGGAGTGGAGGAGGCTGAGATGAAGATGGTGTGGTGTGCAGGTGCAACTAGACAGTAGGAGAGGGATGATCCTGAACACGGGAAAAACACATAAGGAATAAAGTTAGGAAGAATGTCTTAGTTGAGGTTATCTACCACTCAGCTGAACAACGATCTGGCAGAGAGTTGTTAAAGAGCTGGAGGACAACTATTGCATGGTAATGAGAAGATGGCAAGTAAGTGAATATGGTGAGCAGAGGCAGGAACCAGGGAAACCAGGAAGGGAGACCACGCCCACGCAACAACACACAGATTAAAAAAAAAAACAAAAAAAAAACCTTCCAACACTAGAATTAAGATAAAAATATTCACACAAAACACTAATGGTCAGTGATAAGTAGTGTTTAACTTTTGATTGAACACTAAATTATAACCTTCAGCGCACACTGCAGCACAATCAAACCGATGCGCAACTCAGAGCATCAGAAGTGTCTCTGACACCAGACTCAGAGCGGACCGGTGGAACTGGAAAATGCACATTAGGCCTACTAGTTACTACTTACGTTTTTCAAGTGATTTCCCAAATTTGTTGTTGAGTAGTGATATGCCAATTGCTTTTGGCAAATCTGGCGCTCTGCTTTCTGGGAGTTGTCGGGGCATATTTTAAAGTGAAACCACACATCTGATGACTTCCTGGACATGTCTGCAGCTCTGAGTGCGCTCGTTGTCAGTATCGGACTAGTGGAGGTTAGTGTTGTGTTTAAAGGTATAATATGTAGTTTTTCCACATAAAAATGTCTAAAAACAACTAAACCAATATTATATATTTTGTTTAGTTGTGTACTTTGATTATCAGAAATGTTTCCCACAATTTTTCAAACCCAGATAAATATGAAATATTAATAAAAGTTACGGACCGTGTCATTAGGTCGCATGTCAATGTAACTCGTAACTCCAGTTACCATAGCCATTAAATGAAGGAGAAAAAGAAGAAGCAGACTGGATGAGACGTCAGAGAATGAATGTTACTGTTGCTAGGCTAAGCTAACTCGTCATGGATCATGATTATGCATTGACGGTTGCTGCACCTTCTGACACCGAAGCTGTCGGTAAACAAGCCGGTAAAGCGAAACGTATGGGTCAACCAAGCGATCCCAGAAGAATTTGGGATAAGAAGAGAGCTAAATCAAGGATAAATATTGGTGTGGCCTTTCCGAGATGGAGAGAGCTTCGTGAAAATCTAGGACTACAATTCGAGGCCGACCTCGCGTGTGTTCTACTAGACAGGTAAGCAAACATCTGGCTGATGTTATTGAAATATTAATCGTTTCCACCAGTGTATTGCAAGCACTGCTGCCCGCCGGGGCACCAGCGCTCTGGCCAGCAGCCTCCACTGCGGAGCGGAGGCTGGCTAACCACAACATCTAACGATAGGTTTCTATAATGCTGAGCTGATGCCGGTAAATAAACTGCATTTATAAAAGAGGGAGAGGAATAGCTAAACATAAGACGCACTGAGCAAGAGAGAGCAGCAGAGAGGGAGAAGCCATCGCTAACTGTAAAGCTAAGTAACTAGCATTTTGCTCAAATAACTAGCAGACTGCTAACCGCTCAGCTAAAGTAAGTAGCTTGCTCTGCCAAAAAAACCTGCCACTGTCGGTTTCGGTTTCACGGAGTGAGGAATGTCAGATCTGTATCTGTTATATGACTACAACTCCCATGATCCCACGCTACTTTGTGACGTCATCCAACTCCGTCTTCTGTTCCTGTTTTGGTTTGAGACCCCTAGCAACAGAAAATTATATATTACACGTTTAAGCCCCCCCCCCCCCCCAAAAAAAACAGAAAAAAGCACCAAAGCTTCAATTTTTTTTTTTCACAATCGAATCGCGTGCCATCAAATGAGGCTTCGATTTTTTTGGGTCAGCCCTAACTACTATAAGCATTGCTGTCCCCCATGTTGTTGTCTATTTGCACATACTATATTCACTTTGCACTAAATATGTTCACTTTTTATCCACTGCTCATCATTACTACTACTATTATTATTATTATTATTATTTATTGCTGTTTCTTGTATTTTTTTGTACTTTTTTTGCATGCCTAGTTTTTTTTAAATCTTTAAATACTTTAATGTGACTCTTTCCACTTGACTGCTGTAACACTGGAATTTCTCAATCGAGGGATCAATAAAGGTGTATCTCATCTTATTTTATATACACACACACACACACGTACATACAGCTGCTGCCGTCATCACAAATGGACGTCGCTTCACATCACACTTCAGAGGAAAATTTGTTTAATTTTCTTTAGTTCAGGGGCTGCAGCCCAATTTGACCTCAAGTGCTCTGGACCAGTAAAATCACTACATAATACCCTATATATAAACACCTTTAGAAGATTATTCTGAAAATGTTCATCCATTTACAAAATAAATGATGATCAGCCTGCGATATCCTCCGAAAGATACATTCAACAGTATGTCTCAGTTTTTTCACATTCAGTCAGTCCACTACTCACTTTCATTACATGTGATTTTTTCCATAACTTCCCACTAGCTGTTGAAGATGCAGGTTATGTCACTCCTGCCTTGCAAACTATCTACAGTCTGAAGTTTTGTCAGTGCCTCAGGGGCACGGTTCCTCTTATATTGTCTTATAGGATTAAAGTCTGATACTGATTATTTTGTACTGAAGCTGCTGGTTGACAATATTTAGCTCAATGTCCAATATATTTAAATCTGACCACAGGAAATATTGATTGTTATTTCAGAGAGCTGTATTCTGGTCAACAGGCAGCATTTTACATGAAGTATGTTCTCACTGTTGAAATCCCTCCTGACACCTCTTAGCCTTTACATGTGCATCAACATCTAGTGGGCCGGATTGGACCCTTTGGCGGCCCGTTCTGGCCCTCGGGCCGCATGTTTGACAGCCCTCCGCTACAGGCATGTTTCCTTGTTTCTTCTCTCCCCCGTGTCTTACAGAGGCGAAGAAGAGACGCGATTGCGACATCAGTTATTAGGATGAACCCCAGGCCTGCACGAACACGTCAGATCACTGACTCCTCCTCTCTTAGATCTGAAATGGCGTCTCAGCAATTCACTTGCGCCTTATGTTGACACAAGCATCTGTCGCAGTCGTCTCATTTCAGATAATTCAAGAGTTTATACACCGGCTGAAAACATTCAGTTCAGACCGAGACACAGAAAATCAGTTCTAACTCGGTGACGTGTCTGCTCACAACCGACGTACAAAAACGTTATAGAGGAAAGTGTTCATGCTGTAAACCTACACTGCTCTGTTATAAACTCCACACCAACACTATCGACTTACTTTAATTACTCTGATAGTTTTCTTTATCCAGTTATAGTCGAGTTCACTCACCTGCAGCAATTCCTGCCCATACAGTCTATGTTCCTGCCGCGACACAAGCAGCTCTGAAAGCGAAAGTAAAAAACGGTCACGTGGGAGGATGAAAAAACCCAAAAAACAGTTTCCCAGCAGCCACAAAATATTTATTACAAACTGGTATAATGCCATTTATAACTTTACACATGTATTTCTGATATTTAGTATTAACTGTTAATTAGAATACATGTCTTTAAATATGTAGTTTTATATTTATAAATTGTATGTCGCAACAAGATGCTCAACATCGGTGTAAATATTTAATCGCACATATTGTCGTTGATGTAATTCAGAACAGGCCTGATGACGATTACAATATAAATATTCTGTGGTAAACTGTGGTGTGGCTGGAATATTAAACATCATCATGCAATATTAAGTTTACTGTAAACCACCTTTAAGCTGTTCAGTGTTCACATGTCAAAGCCATTCATAAAAGTAAATGAATGAGAGTTAAATAAATACACCAGAAGAAGAAACGTCATGTCAGTAGTTAGTGTTAGAGCGCCACCTGCTGGACAAACCAGTGAGGACACACAGAGGATCTGTCTTCTATCGAACCATTCATGAGCTGATGGTGACTGTGGTTATACAGGGGGTGGACACAATAACAGGAACACTGTCACTCTAATGCAGATGATGACAGTGTGCAACATGTTGGAGCTTCATGAGACTCATCATGTTATTATTTTGTGACGCTGTCAGAGGTGTTGATTCAGCTCAGTGCTCTTTTTGGAGGCTGGAGTTTGTTGTTGTGTTCAGAGTCTTTCAGTCAATGTTGCTGAGGACCTGCTGTGATCTTTGCTGACAGGTTTCCTGTGTTTGGACCAACATGTGGACTCATGTTTAGTCTGTTCCTCTCACATCCTCTCACTGTGTCTCACACTGATGCAGAAGCTCTTCAGACAGCAGCTCTCTGACACTGTGCTGCTTTCCTACAGCAGCACTAACTTCATCCTCCACAAAGACCAGAAGGTTGAATCAACACGTCTCACAAACTGTTTCAACACAGACCAAACATTATAACCTTCATGATGGATGGTTTATTGCATAGGCTGCATTGGTTTTAGTGTACCTAATAAACTGGAAACTAAATGTATATTGTGCATGTGTAGAAAGTTTAGCAAATGTTTAAACTGGAAATGATTTCTCAGGTGTTTTCACTGTGAGTTTAGCTCTTCACTGAGCAGCAAAGTGTTTCATTGGGTAACTTATTAATTATCGTGATGTTTGAACCTCCAATCACGACGCAGTTTGTTGACACATAACAGACAGACTGTGGAGACCAACGTCGTGCTCTGCTCTGTATATTTCCAGTTTATCTGTGTCCATATTGTGTCCTGAGCTGTGACAGAGATCAGCCTGCTGACTCTGAGGCTTCAGCAGTGAAGACTCAATATGAAAAACAAATTTACTGTCTCTGTAACACTGTGGCGTGATGACAGCCTTCATGACAGATATGTGAGTATTAAAATAATAAGCAGTGACAGATGTGACAAGTAGGGAGACCACACAAAAGTCAGGTGTGCTGTGGTGTTGGAGGTGCAAACCAAAAGCAGTGATGCCAGGTGGGTGTCTGCTGCAGGAAGGGAGAACAGGTGAACACATGAGGCAGCTTTTATCGCCTGGAAGGCCCAGGTGAGCTCAATCAAGGCAACGGCCCTCCCATATCAGCCAACTGCAGACAGCGGGAGGGGCGTCACACAGACTTCACCATGCTGTGCTGTGTTACAAGCAAAATAAGTTCAACCATGTCGTCATTCAGCCATGATATTCATTTCATTTATAGGCAGATGATCTCCAGCTACATTTCACCTTTAAATCTACTGAGTCTTTTAGGTTACCTCGGCTCCTTGACTGCCTTAATGCTGTTAGAGTCTGGACAGCAGAAAACTCTCTACAGCTCAGGGCTGATACGACGAAGGTTCTGGTTGTTGCTCCAGAAAGGTTGCCCCCCCCGATTATGCAGAGTGCTGGGCCTCTGTCCTCTGCTGCTCACTCACACCTGCATAATTTAGTGGTCATATTTGATCAATCTTCGTCATCTGACACCCACCAAATCTTGTTTTTTTTCCATTTGAACAATTAGTAGTAAACTGAGATCTGTTGTTTCAGCTGCTGAGTCTGAAATGATTAGACATGCCTTTACCTCATCTCACACTGACTACTGTCGTGCACTTTTCCCATCACCCTGTGTGTCTGTCCAGAATGTTGCTGCAAGACTTCTTACAAGGTCAAACAGATGATGTCATATTAACCCTGTGCTAAAATCTCTTCACTGGCTCCCTGTCACATTGAGGATCCAGCTCAAAATTCTCAGTCTTACCCACAGAGCGTTACACAGTCAGGATCCTGCTCATGTGGCTGAACTACTTCACCTGTATTCTTCAGCTCGCTCTGTTTGATCAGATGTACTAAATGATCTGTCTGTCCCTTGCACTCACCTTAAGACACGAGGTGATCGAGCTTTGAGCCCATAGCACCTACATCTTTGAACACTCTACCTGCTCCCTCACAGTCTGCTGAGTTTCTGGTTTCTTTTAAAAGCTGGTTAAAGACGCACCTGTTTAGACAGACATTTGGGGAACCTGTGTGCACCAGCTCTGTGTTTTCTTTATTTTTTGTGTATTCTTGTTGTGTATCGCACTTTTTTTCCACTATGTATTGTGCAAACAATTTTGCACAGTATATAAAGCAATCACTTTATCATCTATGTTTTATTCTTGTATGTTGTATATTGCCTTTGTAAAGCACCTTGTGACCTCTGTCTGTGAAATACATTTGACTTACTTAGCCTGGCTAAAGGCGACAGGAGCATCAGGCTGCACACGTAGCTTCAGATGTTATGAGTTAAAGGTGTTTTATAGACATATGGCATTAAAGACCGTCCACACTGAACTACAGGGAAACACTTTATTCATCTTTTATAATGATAAACAGACAAAATCAAAGATTAAACACAGAACCTGATTAATGATTGACCTGAATTATGACTTTAATTGATATCATCAGATATAAAGCATCCATTCTGATTTGACATGTAGTGAAACAATGGAACTTCTGCACGTTTCATTTCACTTCCATCTTAAACATGTTCCTACATGTCAGAGCCACTTAAGCACATACTTATATTTGGTAAAGACGTCTGTGTTGATATGACATATTATACAGGTTATGGTGATATTCAAGATCACACAACAGCTTCTGTTTATGTTTAACAGTGTATAGTAGTAGTAAAAAGGAGATTAAGTCGTCAAGGTGACATGAAGTTTGTGTAGGTTTGGATTGTAATACGTTTTTGACTGTGTTATGGTTATATAATACACCTCACGGTGCAGCCTGGACACATCATCAGTGAA
Organism: Epinephelus fuscoguttatus; assembly: GCF_011397635.1. NCBI lineage: Eukaryota > Metazoa > Chordata > Actinopteri > Perciformes > Serranidae > Epinephelus > Epinephelus fuscoguttatus. The sequence continues at coordinate 44,965,932 of NC_064757.1, read as the reverse complement.
GGACCTGGCATCATTGGGTGTTTCGGGTCTTATCTTCAGACACCCTCTTCCTTGTGTCCAGGTAGCTAACTGTGCCATTCGTCACCCCTCTTACTCCAGAGCCACCGGAAGCCTTCTCAGCGGCTTCCTGGATGTTTTACTCTAGTTAGTGAATTATTTAGCATTAAAAGCCTGATTTATCATTAAATAGACAAGACTTCAACATTTAGTCACTGTGTCTCTTAGCGCCCTCGTGCAGATGTTGAGTACATGAAATAAAAACAAAACAAAGGTACTGATACGTAATCAAGGAAGCAAACCTTCATTGTTTGGTTATTTTCATATGTTGAGTCCTTTATAACCACGTTAAACCAAAGTCCACGGACGAAAGGAGAAACTAGGCCGTGGTCATGAACCAAGTATTGGACACATTCAAATGTTGACCCGATGATGGCGCTAGATGAAACGTCAGAGGAACACTAAAGTTATTAGGATTCATCCTGGAGGGACACGATGATGATGATGATGATGATGATGATGATGATGAATCCATCCAGTAGAAATATTTAACTAAAAAACAGAAAATGTCAACCTGCTGATGGTGCTGAAGGAAAAGTCAGAGGATCATTAAAGTCAGTAGGATTCATCTTCTGGGGATCGTGAATGTCATGGATGATTTTTTGGCAAGCCACCCAATCGTTGTTAAAATCTTTCAGTCTGGACCGTGGTGGTGGACAGACTGACACTGCCATCCATAGAGCCAAGTCTTGAGCATGGCTACAAATTAAAATCTGTTACGAGGTGCGGCACCAAGCTGGTCTGTCCAGGTCTTTCAGAAGTTCCTGTATCAAGTCACTTATTTGTTTTTCATGGGCTCTCAGCAGATCTTCCTCTTCCTTTAGACTCCTCGCACTCTTCATTTCTTGTTCCTGTTTTTTCAGCAAGTCACTGACTTTTTTCATATTTTGTCTTTTCTTGGTGACACACTTCACTAAGTCATTTATCTCTCTTAGTTTTTTCTTCAGTTGTTCTTCACTCTGAGCTGAAAGTGCCTTTAGGATGTCATACTGTTCATCTTTGGCTTTCATTTGTTCCTCACGCTCTTTCAACTCCTTCGTGCATTGCTCTCTGAATTTATTCATTTCCTCCGCTTTCTTTCTGGCCATTTCTTCAGATGTCTCCTTCATATCCATCAGGGATCTCTCATAGTCTTCCTTCAATTTATTTCGCTCTTTTTCCTCCTGCTCTCTTCTGATTCGATCCTCTTCTTTTCTTTCGTTTTCAAATTTTTCCTTTAGCTTTTCAATCATGTTGTGGTCTTCCTCTTGCCTCTGCTTATTTTCCTCTTCTCTTTTCTTCCACCACTCTTTTCGTTCTTTTTCCGCAGCATCTTCTTTTGCTTTCATCTCCTCCATTTTCTGCCTCAGCTTTCTGTCAATCAATTCCTTTGACTCAGATTCTTGTTTTTCTATTTTCATCTGCAAAGCTTTAAGTTGTTTTTCCCAATCTTCTCGCAGTAATTCTTCGTGTCTTTTCATCACCCGCTCTTCTTTTTCTCTTCTTTCTTGTTCCTTCTTTCTTCTGTCAAGCTCCTTACTGATGTATTCCTCAAGTTGTTTTTCTCTCTTTTTTCTCTCAAGTTCAATCTCTTCTCTCTGTTTTTTCATTCTTCTTTTAATTTCCTGCATTTCCTCTTCATATTTTCTTCTCAGCTCCTCCCTCTCCTTCTTCATCTCTTCTTCCTTGTCCTTCAGGATCCTCTGCACTTCTTTCTTTATAGCTGCCTCGGCCTCTTGCAGCATCTCATTAGTGTAGCAGCTCCCTCCATTTGTCTTCACCATGGTGTCAATCTTGGTTATCAGCTCACTGACGTGTTTGTGGTTGTGTTTATCATAGTTATTGAACACATGGTATCTTCCTCCACAGTCAGCAATCAGCTTCTTAAAGGAGTCATCACATCTTTCTTCAATGTATTCCTCAATCGTCATCTCCTCATGTTTCAGTTTATCTCCTCCAGTTAAAAGAATGATGGTGAACTGTTCAGCATTCTTCCCAAAGCCTTCCCTGATGAGTTTTAATGTCTCCTTCTCCTCTGGTGTTAATCTGCCGATATGTAACACCAACAGGAAGACATGTGGTCCTGGAGCCAGAAGACTGATGCATTTCACCATCTCCTCATTAACCTCTTCATGGGACAAAGTTGTGTCAAACAGACCAGGAGTGTCGACCACAGCAACAGGACGACCGTCCACCTCACCCACTGCTTTCTGACAACGTTTGGTGACTGATTTTCCACTTAATTCAGCTTTAAACTTCTTCCTTCCTAGGATGGTGTTTCCTGAAGAACTCTTTCCACAGCCAGTCTTCCCTATCAGCACAATCCTGAGACACTCTGGGCTCTGCTTCTCTTCATCACCTGTGAAATAAGAACTGAAGTTACTAATCTTAACAGTGTCACACCACAGAAAGTGCCTAAAGGGATACGCCAACATTTGTTTTGTTTGCAACTGTTGGCTTTTTTTTGTTGACCTACTTACAAGCACGTCCGCGGTGGTTTGCGCATGCGCAAAAACTGCAGTTTAGTTTTGTATGTATTTCTTTAGAAAATTACATAAAGTGCTAATCTTAGTCTAAAAATAGATAACCTAACATAACGCGGTAAAAAAACGAGTCACAACAAGCACACAGGACTGTTTAGAGTTGCTGAAGAGTTTATCTGATGACTGTGGCAGAGGCAGGCTAGTGCTTCCCGTTGACTCCCAGCATTTGAGCTAAGCTAATTAGCGGTGGCGAGCTCTGCCTGCCTCTCCCTTGTTACTGCACGTACAGTCGAAAGAATGGTATCTATCTGCTTGTCATGGACTCGGGAGTGAGGCAAGACATGCAAACAAAACAATTGCTGGCGTATCCCTTTAAGAAATGGTTTGTGGTTATGTCTTTGGGAATTTACACAAAGCCTTGGAACTAAACCAGCTACTAGTACATCATATACAGAGTTGCATCAGTTGCTGATGCCTTAGAAAGGATTTGGATCTTACTTAATCCCCAGTGAGCTCAAGCCTGTGGTCCAAAATCCTAGAGCTTTGTTTGTCTGTTAGAGCTCGATTGGGCCCGACCCATCAGATTGGGACTGGGCCAGACTGCGCCAAAATCCGGGTTGGGGAGATGACCATGATAGAGTTAAGCAGTTGAAACTGGTTAAAAATATGCTCCTGACCATGTTACGGTGAGCGAATGTGAGTTCAGCCTGTGCAGACACCTGGATTGTTTTATAAAGATTCTAACAGTATCTGCCCCGTCAGATGCACAGACAACTGAAAATAATAACTGCTGAAATGATTCCTGTGCAGACACACCATAAGCAAATAAGCAGGACAAATATTTTTTTATTGATGCCAGAGAGCAGAGTCTAATCCAGAAACAGCATAAATGAAGGCATGCAGAAAATGGTCTGATCTTTGAGATGTTTCTGTGATGTAGGAGACAGGACTGAACTGTTTATTTGACATGTTGGTTTAAACTGAGGCTGCAGTAAAAAATGACAACAAGATTCCTGCAATGGTGACTCACTGAAAAGGACAATGAACCAAGACTGTTACAGATTTGGGTAACTGCATTTTTTTAATCTATCATCAGTAGTTCTGTCTCATCAGCATTTGGCTGAAGGAATTTGAAGACAATTTAATGCTTTAGGTTATCAATATTCTGATGATTGTTTGCAGGATCACAGCTCAGATAGATCTGTGCATCATCTGCATAAAAGTGGAAGATCGAATAGCACACATGGAAAGCAGAAACAGACTGAGCACTGAGCCTTGAGGCACTCCACAGGACATACCTTTCGCAACTGACCTGGGATCATTAATACCAATCAAGAAAAGCTGCCTTCACCCCAGAAATACTTCAGCTGAGAGTTATCAGTCACTGTCCATCACAGTCTCAACAAAAGGAGATTCTCACTTCTCCACAGCATGCTAACTTTCTTGTGTTGATGTCCGACCCCTCTCATTTATTCTGCTTTCTGCCTCAGACAGGCTCATATTAGATAAGACCCACCTTCTTGACACTGAATCTTGGCAACCAATCAATAGATCAAATGAAACAGTAAATAAGGAGAAAGCCATCAGAGTACTTACAAGTGATGTTGCTCTTTTTCAGCATTTGAAGTTCATCTTGTTGCATGTTGATACATTTCTCCTGTTGAATGATCTTCTCTATTTGGGCATGCGCAAATGTCTCTGTTGTGTAGCTGCATGGTTTGTCCACAATGTCCAACATCTCAGCGATATGCTGCTTGTTCTTCATGTTGACAACATATCTTCCACAGCTCTGACAGAGCTCCTGGATCTCTCTGTTCTGTCTTACATAATCAATATCTGGAGCTGTAGGATCTGACTCCACAGTGAACAGGATCAAGGTGAAGTCATTGACTCGAGAGCTGAATGTGTTCCTGATGGTCTCTAACTCTTTCTTGTCTTCATCAGTGAGGAGACGCACAGGTAGGACCAGGATGAAGGCATGGACGCCCTCAGGATCACAGAGGGAGATACACCTGAATGATTCCTCCATCACTGCCTCCTGAGGTTTTCCATACAAGGCAGGCAGCTCCACCAGGGAAACCCAACGTCCACACACCTCTCCCTGATGTTTAACACACTCTGATGAGCTGGAGACTGAATGAAGCTCTGTGTGACCTAAAATGGCCTTGGCTGCTGAAGTCTTCCCTGCTCCTCTCCTCCCACACAGGACCAGGTTTAAAGCTGCTCTGATGGGCTCTTCAGTGAAGGTGAGGAAGGCTTCTTTGTTGTCATGCACAATGTTCTCAATCTTCTCCATTAACTGTCTGCGGTCATTTTTAACCATGTTGTAGTGTTGTCCTCCACAATCTTTACAGAGCTTCCAGATAGAGAAATTTGTTTCTTCCCCCTCATGTGTGCTGATGACCATGGAGTATTTAAAGGCATCTTGATCAAACAGACTCAGGATGAACTTCAGTGTTTTTCTGTTCCTCTCAGTGAAATCTGAAGGTTCCAATAACAGCAGCAGAACATTTGGTCCAGGATGACAAAGAGTCACACAGTTCTTCAGCTCTTCTCTGAATGCTTCTACAGACAGACTAAAGATGTCTGGCGTTTTCACCACTGTTAGAGAATTTCCTCTCCACTCTCTACAGATGGCCACACAGTCTTTGACTGGGTTACATTTCTGGGAATCAAAGTCTTGGTTACCGAGGATAAAGTTGCCGAGTGTTGTCTTTGGATCATCACTTTTCCCAAACAGCACAATCCTGAGATTTTGAGATGCTGTAATACAACATGGACATTCAGTGGTTGTCAAAGTATTGGAAATAAACTCAGTTTCAAAGTGCAAGGACTTTAACTATACAACAATAGGACGTATGACTAAACAACTTAAAAACAGCAGTTGTTTACAACTATCTAATGAGCATCCACCTGCTGGGGGGAAATATTTAATCATCATCCCCCAATATCTCATGTAAACATATCTGTGGGAAGCGATGAGGCTGGAGTTTAGATGCTGACTGTCTAGTTGTCTGACTGAACTGTTTAATTCCAGCTTGCTATCATTAATCTTGCGACAGAATTTGTAAAATGATGATATTATAATTACATCATCACATTGTTTTGCTGAAATCCTGTCCAGCTCTATGAGAATTCTTGCTACTGTTTGCTCAAGACTAGTTTATTATGGTATTATTATGGTTATCAGGTTGATAGATTTTGTTTAACATTTGCTAAACATTAACCCCATTCTGAGTGATTGAGGACCTCAAACACATATTGAGAATGTTTACATGCAGCGTGTATGGATGAAACAGTCTTTACTTTGGTTCCTTGTGCTGCAACACATTCTTACTCTGATCTTGTCACATATTGACATTTGGTCAAGTACTTTTCAGGTTGAGATGCAATATGCAAGGGTGTGTTGGTTGTTGATATTCTGGAATGCCGTGTCAACTTTAGCCTGTTACACAAACTTTATGTCTTCTGCCCTCATAGGAAATGTACAGTCTCATTCAAATTAAACGTACTACACCTGTACGACACTGCGAACTGATGTATTTTTTCTTCAACAACAAATGCATGTGGTTACTTTTTGCCAACACATGCACATGGCTGGGTTTAGGAAAAAAGAACAGAGATTGGCTTTACAGTCATACATGAAGCAAACACCTGCCTCCCAGTTGAAAATTGATGGTTTTGTACCTATCCGCCACCACTCCCACACTACTCAGACTTCCACTATCTTAACTTTCGTTGTGGTCTCGCCACGTTTCTCCATGAAGCTGAGTGCTGTTCAACAATAACGGTGACAGACCAGGGGTCCGTTTCAGAAAGGAGGTTCAACAAACTCTGAGCCTAACCCTGAACTCTGAGTTGAGTAACTCTGAGATGGGAAACTCTGTGTTACGGGTTTCAGAACAGGTGATTTCAATCCGTTCAATCAACACAGAGTTTGTTCACTCTGAGTTAGCGTGTACCACGACTTTAAAAAGCCGTCATCAATGGAGCCCCGATACCACGATTGACCATGGCAACAAGCTACAAGAAAAGGTCTGCATTTTTTACTACTCTGGGGTTGGATATTTTCATGCGCTCATTCAGTGAATTTGAAGCTGTTTTCAGGGAGAAGAGTAACACGGCTGCAGCAGCGAAGGATCGGGAGTCGGTGTGGGAGAAAATTACTGCTCGAGTCAAGGCATATGTTTAAATTTGTTTTATACATTTATGCAATCACAATAATATTAGGCTACAGATGCAAACAGGTGGAATGGTGTTAAAGCTAAAATTTAGTTCACTTAGATGCAATCCCACCGGCAAAAAAAGAACGTGAAAGCAGCTCAAGATGAAATATAAAGACATCTTTCAAACAGGTAAGACTTCAGCATAATAATCGGGGTACCGACCCAGGCCACTTGGCCTCCACATTAGTGATGGGCTGCATCACATATGATCTTGACAGTGCAGAGAATGACAGATGTTAGTTGTTGGTCTACATTTCTCATTTCTAATCAAATCAAATGTCTTTACACTTATGACACATCACCTAAAAAGTAACTTGTTTTTAGACAATTTTCACTTCTTTCAAGCTTCTTTCAATTGAAATAAGTAGAAATAACAAACTTGCTCCACTGACAGATTTTTCTAATTATTTTTGAAAATGGTGAAAATGGTCTAAAAACAAGTTACTTTTAGGTGTGATTTGTTTTGACTAGAAATAAGACACATATTCTTGGTATGATTTTGAGTTTTTGCAGTGTGATGCAGTCTGACATTTTGAGACAATCAATCTACCTGCACATTAATGCTGTGACTGGACTTCATATTCACATTGTCTCCTTCATTTTGTGAGGGAGCAATGATGGGAATATGGGTTCCATCAGTGCATCCTATCACACCGGGAAATCCTAAAAGAAATTAAAATGACTAATCCCAGTCTGAGGATGTCATTAACTGAATATGTCATATAATCATAAATTTTAACTTATTTCTACATCATTCACCTGCAATCCTGTGGAACTCCTCCTTGATGACCCTCACGGGTTTATGTCCAGGGAACACAACAAAAGAGTTTAATAGATGTTTCAGAGCTAGGGACACTTTTCTCACGGCTCTGCAGACAGTGGCCTTACTGATATATTCTGCATCTCCGATTTTATACAGAAAACTCCCATTTGCAAAAAAACAAAGAGCAACACAAAGAATCAGGGTAGATGAAAGTGCACGTCCATGGTTGGTGACGTTGGTTATGTCACGACGGATGAGGTTATGGATATAAATGATGGACTGTGATGTGAAACGGTACCGTTCAAAAAGAAAATGTTCTGGAAATGATAATACGTCAGTTCTGGGCCTGTGAATAATCTCCCGACGAATGCGTAACTCCCTCCTCAGTAACACTGCCTCTTCGTCCACAGGGTCCTCCAAGAACAAACATGCCATGGTCGAAAAAAGTAGATTTAGAACTAGAACACACTTTAGGAACCGACTTTACCTTAAGGATAGATGATCAAACTCACTGAAACCCACGCGACACTAAACGAATGAATGAATGAATGAATGAATCATGCTGCGTGTGTGGCGTAAGAGGAAGGAGACAGCTAGAAACTCGAGGTTCATTGAAGAAAATCTGCTCCCGACCAGGTTAGGTTCACAGAGTCAGTTGCCATAGTAACTAACGCCGAGCTTCAGTTACCTCTCTCTCTGAAACGGGCTGGAGTTACTCCGCTTTCTCTGGTTTAAGTTACCACCCTTTCTGAAATGGAAAACCAAGAGTTTCCCTCATTTCAGGGTTAACAGACTCAGAGTTTTCACTAAACCTGCTTTGTGAAACAGACCCCAGGTGTCATGTCGATGTGAAAGGACAGCTTTTTTATTGGTGTCTGACACCGGAAGTCACTGCCCAAGTGCTGGATTTCAATGACTTTGGAGTGACTGACTGACTGACTGACTGGGTTGTTATGTTCCAAGTTAGTGGAGCTGTCACATTTGAAGGACCCATGTAAGCACAGTTTTCATGGGAACACAGCTGTTGAGGCTTTTGTCTCACAGAACTGTCTGTGGTGTAATCTAAAGTAGAACAGGCTGATATCTCAGCCTCTATCATTCCGATGTCGGTTGCAGCATCCTGGAACGTCAAAAGCACATGCAGAGGGATGCCTCGAGTGTAATATGTAGATGAGAACTTGTTGACATTTGAGCTTTAATGCCCATCTGGAGATGTTTGGCAGCTGGAGCATGACCAGAGCCAGATCTGCTCATAAAAGTAAGTAGCATGCAGTAATTTGTGTAAATACTTGCAACATACAAATAAAAGTGGCCAACAGCTGTTTCTCAGGTAAAATATATGCACGAGTTAATGTGAACCAAAATAATAAACAAATAATCTTGTGTGTACTTTGTGCAGTGAAAGATAACAGTGTTTTATCCAGACTAATAAATCTGACTAGACTCACCGCGTGACGCCATGATGTCACTCTGCTGGAGAACTTTAACTTCAGAACCTAAAAAAAGAAAAAATAGCTTCACTTACTGAGAATTTCACGTTAAACAGGCTCAGTTGTCATTTATCTGGTCACATGTGCAGGTAAACCCAAATTTCTTCACATCTTTTCTCTGAAAAACACAACAAAACAATCACGCACACATATGTGATGTAATATTTTAGCTGAGTGTGCTGTTGCTCTTCTTAATGGTATTTCTGAGCTCCCTCAGTTCATACACAAACTAGAAAAGTGTCAAGGGTGTGGTTTGAACCCAATTGCGGTACCAAAGGCAGACAGGACAGTCTGTAACGACCTTTAATGAACCACTTCCGACACATAGAACAAACAGGCAAGTGAGACAGTGAGCGAGATCATCTCCTAGGCTTGAGTTTTCCAGGGCACAGGTTTAGTCCAGAAGCTTCAGTGAGCCACACTGTAGCAGAGAGCAGGGGAGTCTCTGGTATCCGCTGGAGATCAACAGTGTGCAGCAGTACCGTGAGGGAGCAGACAGGAGGTGATGTCAGACGAGCAGAGGATCTGATACCAGGTGTACACACGAGGAAAACCAACACACCTGTGAGGAGTCAACTGTAGGTTGGTTGGAACCGGCGAGGAGTCGAGGAACCAGGGGACGCCGCAACGCGCACACAATGGCAGAATGTGCAGCCACATGGAGAGTTAATCCACAGCACAGGTAATCACAGGCAGCAGAACAGGTAAACTCACAATATAGAACTGACCCGCAGTCTCTCCACACAGCCACAGGGTGAACAGGTGAAAAAAAAAACAGAAACGTGGAAGCAGAGCTCTTGGTTGGGGTCAGAAGGCTGAGTGGCTTACCAGGAAGCAGATGAAATGGGAGAGTCAGAGCCATGCATACGACAAAAAAAAAAGATGTTGGCCATGAGAGTCTGTGAAGCAGGAGTCTTTATGTTAGCAGGAAGTAATGAGCCACAGGTGAGCAGAGTTGGCTTGATGAGGTGGATGTGGTGGAACATCAGGAGCGGCAGATGTGTGGACAGGTGAAAGACTGGCAGGTAGGTGTGGTGCAGAGGCGGGGTGAGAAATTCACTGGGTTAACTAAGACAATGGCCTTACATATTGACATTTTGGTCATGGACTTTCGACATCCACATACAATGTGCAAGGTACCCTGGGTGTGTTGGTTGTTGACGTTCTGGGACGCCGTCTCAAGCTCTCTTCTTTCAAAATACACTTCTGTTTTCACAGAAAATTTAACGTTTAGATACAGTCTCTTTCAAAATAAAAGCACTATGTCGGTACAACACTGAAAATTGACATTTTTTTACTTCAACATCAAAGGCACATGGTTGGGTTTAGGCAACAAAAGGAAGTGGTTACGTGTATGAAAAAAGAACAGGGATTGGCTTAAGAATCTCACGGGATGCAAACATCACTTTCTCAGGTGAAAGTCAGTGTCTGTTGGACCCATCCACCAGCCCCGCTCACCCCACTTGGACTTTCACCGCCTTAACTTTCAGTCTTGTCCTGCCACATTTCCCTATAATGCTGCCAAGTGCTGTTAAACTATAATGGCAAAAGGCTGCATTTCATGCCGATCCTGATGGATACCATTTTTCATGGGTTTCTGACGCTGCAAGTCACTGACCAAGCACTGGATTTCGATGAGTTAGAGCGTGCTCCTACCGAACACTTAAGAGTCAATAAAAGTTTTTTTTGTCAACAATTATGAATCACTGCAACCATGAGAGGTCTTTGAGCATAGAGTCATACATGTGTGAACAAAATATTAGGCCAATTGGTCCAGTAGTTTGCGAGACTAGATGCAGACAGACGAATGCACATGCACAGATGCAAGCATGCATGAGACCAAATGCATGATTCCCTCCAGGCATAGCCTGCCAGAGATAATTACGTAGTACACAGTTTCACCTGAAAGAAGACTGTGAGGTATTTGTAACAATAAAACCCATCCTTTGTCTAAGCAGGTTTTTCCCATTGGTACCTGAGGTGTGGTTCAGGTAACATTTAAACATTCATACCAGTACTTTGGCAGTTTGCCTTCAGCTCAGAGTTGTATTTGTTCAAAGTGACGATTGATGATTTTTAATTTTTAATTTTGATGGTACATTCTGAGAAAAATTATGGACCCTCACTTGATAATACAAATCATCTCTAATGGCCAAAACATTTTTTCAACCTGTAGCTGCTTTCACACCCCCACGCGGTAACTTGCTCCCTGCAATCATTTCTAGAGGGGGAGGCAGCAGAGGGGAAGCACTTTCCAACACGGAGGTAGGTAAGCAGTTGCTGCCAGTGTGAATGTGCACAGACTTTACTTTGCTGTGCAGCGTTCACCATGTTAAACTTCTGGTGGTTGCAGCCTGGATTTGAGAGATCAAATAGTGGGCGTCGCTTAGGAAAGAGGACAAGATGGAGGAGCTGATAGTGCTGGCCTGAAGTTATGACAATGGCAACCTGTATGGACAACCAGAGGAAAAACTGAGCCTGGCGGGACATTTCCACCAAACTGCAGATGACTGGTAACTTATCTAAATATGCAAAAATATTTGGCAGGGCTAATATCAGCAATTTCTGTTGTCTTGCTACAGCATTCAGCCACAAGCTAGCTTGCACTTCTGCCAGTGTTTACTGATGCACATGTCTGTCATCATAGCTGTGGACCACAGCAGCAGCAGCAGTTTTTAAAAATGCTTTGCTTTTTAGTGGACACTCTTTTGCAGGTAGGTGGTTGACACGGTGGTTACCACACAATGTTTGTATTACAGTTTGGTTGTTTGAAATAAAATCAGTTTGAGGAAAAGGCAGAGTCAGGTAATTAAAGTAATTGAGGCACTACTAAAAATAAGATGAGAGTAGAGGCACAGCCAGTCAAACAGGCTCCAATCAGTTTCTTGTTCTGTCAGACAAACATAAGAACACTCCCACCTGAAACATTCACATGTGAAAGAGTGAAAGTATCAAACTGAAACAATCGCATACAGGTGTGGGAAATCATTTGACATTTGTTCATTAACCCAAGCTCAAGGTAACTGATGTAACTTTATGACACTAACAGCAGCTCTATCTCCTCATCGTTCTGTTTATTTAAATCTTAGAGTGCTGGCTTTGAACCAAATGTAGACGATCACAACTAGAACAGGTGAGACACATTTTGATGCACAATTATGTGAAGAGGTTGAAGGAAGAATCTAGTTTCAGACCAAAAGACAGAAAAGCATCAGTTTACTTTCAGATGGTTTGAAAGCAGCATTTCAACCAGCTGCACTCAGCACACAGTGTTTCAAGTTATCTTTGTCTGCTGATGTTCTAACTGGATATTTTCAGACGACACGGCCATTCTCAGTCTCCTGCACAAAGGTAAAAGTCCTTCAGTATAATCCACAGGTGTGTGCAGTGGTGTGATGCCTGGTTACTACCTGGTTTTAAACACCAAAAAAACTGAGGAGATGGTTTTGAACCCCAGGTCAGTGGGAGATCACGACCCAGTCATCATACATGATGAACAAATAAATCAGGTGTGCTCCCCTTAGCGTCCACCTGCACAGCACATCCTCACTGTGACCTCATCACATGTCCATGTGTGGTCATGGACTTTTCACGTCCACATATGACGTCCAAGGTACCCTGGGTGTGTTGGTTGTTGACGTTCTGGGACGCCGTGTCAACTTCAGCCTGTTACATGCATTGTCTGTTTTCAAAATACACTTCTGTTTTCACAGGAAATGTACAGTTTGCATACAGTCTCTTGCAAAATAAAAGCACTATGTTGGTACAACACCATGAATTGATGTTGGTATTTCTTTCAACAACAAAAATGTGGTTGGGCTTTAGAAGAAAAAAACAGGGTTTGGCTTTATAATCTTACGGGACGCGAAGACCGCTATCTCAGGTGAAAGTTGGTGTTTGTTGGTCCCGTTGGCCACCCTCATGCCTGCCCCAGTTGGACATTCGCCGCCTTAACTTTCGGTCTTGTCCCACAGCCTTTCCCCCTGATGCCGCTGGGTGCCGTTAAACTGTAACACTAACCGGCCACGTATCATGCCGACATTAAAGGACGCCCTATTTCATTGTTTCAGTCACTGCCCAAGCACTGGATTTTGATGACTTTGGACTGAGTCACCTGGACAGTAGCCTTAGCTGGAGGGTCCACGTTGACAGTGTGTGCTCTCGGCTACAGCAAAGGCTTTATTTCTTGAGAAGACTTTGGGTGTTTGGGGTGGATCAAAGGATCATGTTTTTATTTTATCAGGCTGTTCTGGAGAGTGTGTCAGGTATGGTATGTCAGCTTGGTTTGGGAATCTGACTGTAGAGTTAAAATCAAAACTTGCTGGTCTGCCATGAAGGTCATGGGGAGGAGGGAACACCAGTCCCTCCAGACACTGTATGAGCAGTCTGTTCTCAGACAAGCACAGAGAATACTGTCTGACACTTCCAACACTCTCCACAATGAGTAGGAGCTTTTACCTTCAGGCAGACGCTACAGGATGCACAAATTTAAACTTAATTGTTTTAAAAATTCATTTGTTATTATTCAGATTTTAAATAATGTTGCTTGATGCTTCAGAGGTTGTTATGTGTGTACTAAACAAATGGCTCATGTGCAATGCTGTTATGTGTAGTGCATGTTTTTTTTTTTTATGGTGTATGCTTTTCTTTTCTTCTGGACTACTATGGAAGGCAGCAAAACTTGTGCAGCTCCTGAGTCCAAGATGGGGACAATAAAGTACATCATATCGTATCATATCAATTTACATCAGTAATGCTGCACTGAGTTCCCAGCAGTAAATGGTTGCTGCACTTTTAAAAAATACAGTACTTTTTAATACGTTATAACAAAGGTAAAATAAAACACCTCAGAGCGAATGTTTCATGAATACAGAAGTTATAATTAAAACCCCCTAGTCCAGACACAGCAAGTCCAAATCCATCCAGACAACACAAACACACAATACATTCAGAAAATAACGTATTGAAAACCATATTAGGATTACAGTTCAAGAAGCAACCAACTACAAACACAGTTTCTCTGTACTGCTGCTTGTCTGTGGATTTCTCATTGTGGGACAAAGAGAAATCTTTTTACATTTGAACCTTCTCAAGTCACCGATGTCATCAGGCTGCTGAGTGTCCCCAGAATGCAAACTAAACATGGAGGCAGTGTTCACTTACTGAGCACCACAGAGCTGGAACAAACTAGCGTATGGAAGACAAGAGAATTCCCACACACTGTCACATTACTTGCAGAAAACTATAAATTTTCTATGAATTCATTTTTTGCAAGTAATCAGATGGTATGTGGGAATTGTCCTAACTGTGGTCTTTGGCCTCCTGTGCACCTGTCCACAAGTTTTTTAATGTGCATGAGCCTCTATATTACATTTCTTAGAGCATGTAAGCCCACCTTGTCCAGGCTCCAAACTTTGAAACCTAAATACTCATCATTAACTATCTCACCCTCCTGTATCTGTATCTCTGTGTCTCAAGTTTTTAATTTGTTTCTTAAAATGTCAATAGCTTAATTTTTGTAAAGCACTCACAATTGCCTTTGTGTATGAAATTGTCTCTCTTACCTGGTGCAGTTCCCTCTATGTCTTCTGTCCAGCCAGGATTGGTCTAATCAGGCACCAGTCTCAGCAGCTCTGGGCACGTTTCTTCATTTATTCACACCCTTTAAGCAGTCGCTGAATAAAAAAAAAATCCTCCCATCTTGTCTCATGCTGACAGTCGTACTGAGAGAGGCACTAAAATATCAAACCACTTCCCTGTTGATCTCTGGGGAATTCTTCAGGACAAAACAGCAGAGCAGGAGGCAGGACATCAATCAGTCAGTTAATCTATTAACCCTTCTCCTGCCAACATATTGAACATACAAATATTAACACCTGGGTCCCTGAAACCAAAATAAACTGCTGTAGCAAAATGTTAACTTGTCCATTCTTAGTCATTATTAGTTATGTAATGATGTCATCTTCAAAGAACAAATTATAATTATTTTTAGGATAGTTTAGGGTAGTCACTTAAGTCACGCTTAGCTGACTCTGAATATCATTTTTCCCGAGGAGGAGCTGTATTTAGGGTCGTCATCAGAGCACATGAGGAAAACTGTGTCTTTCACCTGCAAAATGACAGAGTGAATCTTATCTGCATCTTATCTGATCAGCTCACATTCACCTGAGCTCACCTGACACTCATCAGTGGGCAGTGTCCAATTAATGATATCAGTGTACAGACTCATATGGTCATGAACTTGTGTCCATGAACTTTGCTTCATGCACCATTTGGGTTTTGGTGTCACAGTACTTAATTTTAGTTTCCTCAGCTGCTGAATGTTGTGCTGTGTCATCAGTCCAAGAAGATGAAAGTGAAACTAAAGAACATGTTCAGACGTGTTTCAAAATACGAGACACAAAGAAAATACTGTGAATGTATCTCAACATGTCTATTATTAATGGCACAGCGCAGCCTCTGTTGGTGGATTGCAAACAGTTTAACACTTTAATTTTTCATACATACATTATGATCATTTCTGATGATTTATGTTTTATTTATATTTAATATTTCCTGCCATATCTATGAATTGAGTGTGGCAGGAAAAACACATTTAATTGTTCTAATATTTAAACATGTATTTAAGTCAGAGGAGGTTTCACACAGGATTAAAATGTTAATAGGTACAGGCACGTGAATCATTAAGTCTGTACAGAAAATCCATTCAAACTCAGTTAAACATGTTTTGTTATTCTTTATATTTCACCCTGTTTGATGCCTCCTTAATTAAATAACATATAAAACCATATCTTTTTATTCAGCCAGTTATTTTGGGGCTGCTGTTGTTAATGCAAAGCTGGTACCACACACTGAACCAAATAAAGGGATCTAATAAAGATAGGCGTGTCCATATTTTACAACATTTTGAAACAATACATTAATTCACAACTTGTATAAAATGATACAAACAAAACAACTTAAAAAAAATGGCCTCATCTCCAATAACCACAAACTGCTTTCCAAACTTCTGCTGACTGTTAGAATCTTTATAGCTTCTGAAAGTCAGGTTTTCAGAAACTGAATGGAGATGCTGGAGACTGGACCATTCTGGTTTTTATTAGACTTAGGTGCAGTTTTGATTCAGTGTGGCATCATGATAAAAAAGACTTCAGCAGTGAGCTGATATGTCTGATACAGCTTTGCAGTGGTTTTCATCATATCAGTCTCTTTGTATGTGTTTTATGTCTGTTGGTGACAGTGTCTTCTCTATCTTTGATAACGTGGAGTGCTCCAGGGTTCAACTTTAGGACCACTCCTATTTTCTTTGTATACGATTTATATGTACAGTACAGGCCAAAAGTTTGGACACACCTTCTCATTCAATGCGTTTTCTTTATTTTCATGACTATTTACATTGTAGATTCTCACTGAAGGCATCAAAACTATGAATGAACACATGTGGAGTTATGTACTTAACAAAAAACGGTGAAATAACTGAAAACATGTTTTATATTCTAGTTTCTTCAAAATAGCCACCCTTTGCTCTGATTACTGCTTTGCACACTCTTGGCATTCTCTCCATGAGCTTCAAGAGGTAGTCACCTGAAATGGTTTCCACTTCACAGGTGTGCCTTATCAGGGTTAATTAGTGGAATTTCTTGCTTTATCAATGGGGTTGGGACCATCAGTTGTGTTGTGCAGAAGTCAGGTT
Source organism: Epinephelus fuscoguttatus (assembly GCF_011397635.1). Classification (NCBI taxonomy): domain Eukaryota; kingdom Metazoa; phylum Chordata; class Actinopteri; order Perciformes; family Serranidae; genus Epinephelus; species Epinephelus fuscoguttatus. The sequence goes on along the minus strand of NC_064757.1, from coordinate 44,949,241 downwards.
AATACACAGCCGACAGCCCTATTGGACAACTGTTAAAATTCATATTATGGCAAGAACCAATCAGCTAACTAAAGAAAAACGAGTGGCCGTCATTACTTTAAGAAATTAAGGTCATTCAGTCCGGAAAATTGCAAAAACTTTAAATTTGTCCCCAAGTGGAGTCGCAAAACCATCAAGCGCTACAACGAAACTGGCACACATGAGGACCGACCAGGAAAGGAAGACCAGCAGGTGGCGCTGGACAAACCAGTGAGGACACACAGAGGATCTGTCTTCTATCGAACCATTCATGAGCTGATGGTGACTGTGGTTATACAGGGGGTGGACACAATAACAGGAACACTGTCACTCTAATGCAGATGATGACAGTGTGCAACATGTTGGAGCTTCATGAGACTCATCATGTTATTATTTTGTGACGCTGTCAGAGGTGTTGATTCAGCTCAGTGCTCTTTTGGAGGCTGGAGTTTGTTGTTGTGTTCAGAGTCTTTCAGTCAATGTTGCTGAGGACCTGCTGTGATCTTTGCTGACAGGTTTCCTGTGTTTGGACCAACATGTGGACTCATGTTTAGTCTGTTCCTCACATCCTCTCACTGTGTCTCACACTGATGCAGAAGCTCTTCAGACAGCAGCTCTCTGACACTGTGCTGCTTTCCATACAGCAGCACTAACTTCATCCTCCACAAAGACCAGAAGGTTGAATCAACACGTCTCAGAAACTGTTTCAACACAGACCAAACATTATAACCTTCATGATGGACGGTTTATTACAGGACGGTTTATTACATAGGCTGCATTGGTTTTAGTGTACCTAATAAACTGGAAACTAAATGTATATTGTGCATGTGTAGAAAGTTTAGCAAATGTTTAAACTGGAAATGATTTCTCAGGTGTTTTCACTGTGAGTTTAGGTCATTGTTTAATAGTTTAGCTCTTCACTGAGCAGCAAAGTGTTTCATTGGGTAACTTATTAATTATCGTGATGTTTGAACCTCCAATCACGACAGTTTGTTGACACATAACAAACAGACTGTGGAGACCAACTTTGTGCTCTGCTCTGTATATTTCCAGTTTATCTGTGTCCATGTTGTGTCCTGAGCTGTGACAGAGATCAGCCTGCTGACTCTGAGGCTTCAGCAGTGAAGACTCAATATGAAAAACAACTTTACCGTTTTTAATGCTTTGCTGCAGTTCCTGAAGTTTCCATCAAGTGTCACTATAGAGCTATGTAAGTATTAAAATAATGAGTAGTGACAGACTTTAGGGAAGTCAGGAGGATTTGACCATGCTGTGCTGTGTTACAGTTTGAGTAAAGAACAAAAAAAGTTGTCGTCATTCAGCTTAAACAGTGCGGTTTCATTTATTTGAAGGAACAAGATTTTATAGATTTGTCCAGTTAAGAAAAGCTGGAAAAGCCCTACACCTTCAGAAGTGAGACACTGTGAAAGGAGTAAGAATTAATCTTCAACAAGTATATACATCAATAAACACATACAGGACATGTCATTTGATTAAAATCCATCACTACAGTAACAATAAAATAATTAAAGAGGTTGGTTTGACAGTAATAAGTGAGAAGGTCTTCTTCAAAGTTTTCTTTTCATCACAACTATAATTTCTCCATGTACACAATCTAAACTGAAAAAATATACAACAATGTTTCTTTAAAGTTAGTGACAGGTTCAGTGTCTGACTCTTAACTGTCTCAGAGCTGTCACAGCTGCAGGGAATCAACGTTATAAACTGAACAAACAAATACAGTTAAAAAAAAATACTTAAACATGATATGGAAAAAAAAAGATCGTTCATACTCAAGCTGTGCTTGTTCTATCCCAGCAGGACAGGACAGGCAGCGTTGGAGGCGAGGCTCAGTGAATTAGAAGCAGGCTCCACACCATGGAAAATTACTCAGTAGCTGCAGTAGTTAGCCAGCCCCCCTGCAGCTGGCGTGTAGCCACTTAGCATAGCCTTTGCTAGCGGTCCCCCAGTAACCCCCCTGCAGCCGGGGGAAGCGTAGTACCAAGCCGAAGCCCACTGTTCACCACCAGCCTGTTCATGTTTCCAACCCTTTTCCCCCACTCAGCAACACACCCGCTGAGGAGAAAACTCTGATCACTGGCAGCTCTATTCTGAGGAACGTGAAGTTAGCAACACCAGCGGCCATAGTCAAATGTATCCCTGGGGCCAGAGCGGGCGACATTGTGTCATATTTAAAACTGCTTGCTAAAGCTAAACGTAGATTTAGTAAGATCGGTATTCACATTGGCGGCAATGACACCCAGTTACGCCAATCGGAGGTCACTAAAATTGATGTTACCTCGGTGTGTGAATACCCTAAAACTATGTCGGACTCCGAACTTTTCTCTGGACCCCTCCCAAATCTGACCAGTGATGACATGTTTAGCCACATGTCATCATTTAATCGCTGGCTGTCCAGCAAACAATGTGGGTTTCGTTAACCACTGGCAAACTTTCTGGGGAAAACCTGGTCTTATTAGGAGAGACGGCATTCATCCCACTTTGGATGGAGCTGCTCTCATATCCAGAAACTTGGCAAAGTTTATTAGTAATTCAAAACCCTGACAACCCAGAGATGAGATCAGGACTCAGAGTCGCAGTCTTACACGCTTCTCTGAGCTTCTAATGCAGTTACCCACCCATAGTTTTATACAAACGGTGTCTGTCCCCCGACCACCTAAATTATCTAAATCTAAAATTAAACAAAGAGGAGTTGTGCATAACAACCTCATAAAAATTAAAACCTCTTCTGTGACAGAAAGACAAAACAGGAGAATTAAATGTGGACTGTTAAATATCAGGTCTCTATCGTCTAAAGCAGTGTTAGTAAACAAATTAATATCAGATAATCATATTGATTTACTCAGTCTCACTGAAACCTGGCTGTGTCCAGATGAATATGTTAGTCTAAATGAATCCATTCCTCCCAGTCATAATAATAGGCACATTCCTCGAGGCAGTGGCCGAGGAGGGGGAGTTGCAGCCATTTTTAACTCTAGTCTGTTAATCAGCCCTAAACCTAAACTAGATTAGAATTCATTTGAAAGCCTTATTCTTATTCTTATACATCCAACCTGGAATACCTCACAGCCACTTTTATTTGTTATAGTGTACTGTGCTCCTGGCCCGTATTCTGAATTTGTATCTGAATTCTCAGAGTTTTTATCCAGTTTAGTTCTTAAATCAGATAAAGTTATTTCTAAGAAACGAGATCATATTTCTCCTGTTTTAGCTTCTCTGCACTGGCTCCCTGTAAAATCCAGAATTGAATTTAAAATCCTACTGTTAACTTATAAAGCTCTAAATGGTCAAGCTCTGTCATATCTTAGAGAGCTCATAGTGCCATATTATCCCACCAGAACACTGCGCTCTGAGAACGCAGGGTTACTCGTGGTCCCTAAAGTCTCCAAAAGGGAGGGAGGGCTCCTCTCCTGTGGAATCATCTTCCTGTTACGGTCCAGGAGGCAGACACCGTCTCCACATTTAAGACTAGACTTAAGACTTTCCTCTTTGATAAAGCTTATAGTTAGGGCTGGCTCAGGCTTGCCCTGTACCAGCCCCTAGTTAGGCTGACTTAGGCCTAGTCTGCCAGAGGACCCCCCTATAATACACCAGGCACCTTCTCTCCTTCTCTCTCTCTCTCTCTCTCTCTCTCTCTCTCTCCTTTGCTAACACTCATGTCCTGTTACTGCATCTCGCTAACTCGGCTGTACTGCATGTCACAATTGTGATTTGTGATACTGGGCTTTATAAATAAAATTGACTGATTGATTGATTATTGAAACCAAATAACAGCAGAATAAAATCATCTGAACCTGCTCTGCTGTCACATTTACATGAGACAAGTCCTCATGAAGTCCAACAGATTGACGGGTTGTCTTGTGTCAGAAGTGTCTGTATCAGGTCACTCATCTCTCTGTCATGTGTTTTCTGCAGATCCTTCTTCTCCTCCTCGTTTCTCACCTGTTTCATTTCTTGTTCCTGTTTATTCAGTAAGTCAGTGATTATTCCCACATTTTCTCTCCTTTTGGTCACACATTTGACTAAGTCAGAAATTTCACCTTGATGTTTTTTCTTTAGTTGTTCTTCATTGTGAGCTGAAAGAGCCTTTAAGAGGTCATACTGCTGCTCTTTGTCTTTCAGTTGTTCTTCATTGCTGTCTGAAAGAGCCTTTAAGAGGTCATACTGCTGCTCTTTGTCTTTCAGTTGTTCTTCATTGCTGTCTGAACGAGCCTTTAAGAGGTCATACTGCTGCTCTTTGTCTTTCAGTTGTCTCTCATGCTCCTGCTTTAGAGCTGCACATTCCTTCTTGTATTTCTCTTTCAATTCATTGAACTCTTCAGCTTTCTCTCTGGCCTCCTCTTCATGTGTCTTCATCAGATTCTCCATTTTCTTCTTATAGTTCTCCTCCATGTCTTCCTCTTGTTCTCTTCTGAGTCGCTCCTCTTCTTTTCTCTTCTTTTCATATCTCTCTCTCCTGATCGTATTCTTCTCGAAGCCTTCTAAGTCTTCTTTGCTCCTCCTTTTGTCTTTGTTCATCTTCTTCATATCGTTTCTCCCACCATTCTTTTTGTTTTCTCTCCCAGTTCTCTCGTTCTTTCCTCATCACCTCTCTGCTCTCCTCCAGCTTTCTGACAATAGTTTCCTTTGATTCTGACTCTGATCTTTTTTTTTGCTCCAAAGCTTCAAATTTTTGTTCCCACTCCTGTCGTTGAATTTCTTCCTGTCGTTTTCTCTTCCTGTCTTCTTCTTCCCTCATTTCCTGTTCTTTCTTTCTCTCCTCACGTTCCTTGTTGATCCTCTCCTCCTTTTCCTGAAGTACTTTTTCTCTCAGTTTTCTCTCTTTTTCAATTTCTGCTTTCCGTTGTTCTTCAATTTCCTTTCTCTCTTTTTCCTCTTGTTCTCGTCTGAGTCGCTCCTCTTCTTTTCTCTTCTTTTCCAATGTCTCTCTCTCTTGGTCGTATTCGTCTTGAAGTTTTCGAAGTTTTGTTTGCTCCGCTTGTCGTCTCTGTTCATCTTCCTCATATCGTGTCTCCCACCATTCTTTTCGTTTTCTCTCCCAGTCATCTCTTTGTTTCCTCATCTCTTCTCTGCTCTCCTCCAGCTTTCTGTCCTTTGATTCTGACTCTGATCTTATTTTTTGCTCCAAAGCTTCAAATTTTTGTTCCCACTCCTGTTGTTGAATTTCTTCCTGTCGTTTTCTCTTCCTGTCTTCTTCTTCTCTCATTTCCTGTTCTTTCTTTCTCTCCTCACGTTCCTTGTTGATCCTCTCCTCCTTTTCTTGAAGTAGTTTTTCTCTCAGTTTTCTCTCTTTTTCAATTTCTGCTCTCCGTTGTTCTTCGATTTCCTGTCTCTCTTTGTCCTCTTGTTCTCTTCTGAGTCGCTCCTCTTCTTTTCTCTTCTTTTCATATCTCTCTCTCTCCTGATCATATTCTTCTTGAAACTTTTTCAGTCTTGTTTGTTCTTCCTGTCGTCTCTGTTCATCTTCTTCATATCGTTTCTCCCACCATTGTTTTCGTTTTCTCTCCCAGTTCTCTCTTTCTTTTGTCATCTCTTCTCTGCTCTCCTCCAGTTTTCTGTCAGTGGTTTCCTTTAACTTTTCCACTGATCTTATTTGTTGCTCCAAAGCTTCAACTTTTTGTTTCCACTCCTGTTGTTGATTTTCTTCCTGTCGTTTTCTCTTCCTGTCTTCTTCTTCTCTCATTTCCTGTTCTTTCTCTCTCTCCTCACGTTCCTTGTTGATCCTCTCCTCCTTTTCTTTGAGTTGTTTTTCTCTCAGTTTCGCTCCTTTTCAGTTTCTGCTCTCTGTTCTTCCATTCTTATTTTCATCTCTTGCATTTCTTCCTCATATTTTCTTCTCAGCTCCTCCTTCTTCATCTCTTCTTCCTTCTCCTTCAGGATCCTCTGCACTTCTTTCTTTATAGCTGTCTCGGCCTCTTGCAGCATCTCATTAGTGTAGCAGCTGCCTCCATTTGTCTTCACCATGGTGTCAATCTTGGTCATCAGCTCACTGACTTGTTTGTGGTTGTGTTTATCATAGTTATTGAACACATGGCATCTTCCTCCACAGTCAGCAATCAGCTTCTTAAAGGAGTCATCACATTCTTTTCCAATGTATTCCTCAATAGATATCTCATCATGCTCCAGTTTATCTCCTCCGGTTAAAAGAATGATGGTGAACTGTTCAGCATTCTTCCCAAAGCCTTCCTTGATGAGTTTTAATGTCTCCTTCTCCTCTGATGTTAATCTGCCGATTTGTAACACCAACAGGAAGACATGTGGTCCTGGAGCCAGAAGACTGATGCATTTCACCATCTCCTCATTAACCTCTTCATGGGACAAAGTTGTGTCAAACAGACCAGGAGTGCCACAGCAACAGGACGACCGTCCACCTCACCCACTGCTTTCTGACAGTGTTTGGTGACTGATGTTTGGCTTGATTCAGCTTCAAACTCATCTCTTCCTAGGATGGTGTTTCCTGAAGAACTCTTTCCACTGCCAGTCTTCCCTATCAGCACAATCCTGAGACACTCTGGGCTCTGCTCCTCTTCATCACCTGTGAAATAAGAAGACCTGGAGTTACTTTAGAGACATTTTCAAGTTTTTTTTTTTAAATTTTTCTAATGTAAAATGTTAAAATGTTAAAAATATTTTTGATGGTCAATCTTGAACACAGGGCAGAAACCTCGTATCTTCATCTGTATTCTTACATATATCAGTGCTATTGGTCCCCCTTTACATCTGTCTGGGTTTTACAAATATTCATATAATAATACCATATATATTCCCATCTGCATGATTGATTGATTTACCCTGGGAAAATAAAGGCTCACTAGCACTAGCGTGCTAGCTACATTAGCTGTTGCTGATCACTGCCAGCCAGAAACAGATATCTATCCATGGTAAGGAGAGGGAGGTTTTCTACTTTGGAGAAGAGAGAAAATGGCAGAATTACAGTGAATGTGAGGCATTTATTGTATTCGCACTAGGGATGCACCGATCCGATATTAGGATCAGATATCAGCTGCGATATCAACATTATAGCTGGATCAGGTATCTGTAAAAGCAGCCAAGACCGATCATTCCCCTTTAAATCTTTGCAACACTGGCTATGTCATACGCGTGTGCAATATGTCGTGAGAGTTGTGTGCCGGATGCTGGGAGAGTCATGTGCATACCGTGAGAGTTGTGTGCGCATGCCGTGAGAGTTGTGTGCTGCATGCCGTGAGAGTTGTGTGCCACATGCCGCAAGAGTTGTGTGCCATATGCCGCAAGAGTTGTGTGCCGCTTGCCGCAAGAGTTGTGTGCCGCATACCGCAAGAGTTGTGTGCGGGATGCCGTAAGAGTTGTGTGCGGGATACCGCGAGAGTTTTGTTCCGCATGCCGTGAGAGTTGTGTACCACATGACGTGAGAGTTATGTGCTGCATGCTGTGAGAGATTTGTGCTGCATGCTGCGAGAGCTGTGTGCCACATGCCGTGAGAGTTTTGTGCCGCATGCCACAAGAGTTGTGTGCCATATGCCGCGAGAGTTGTGCACCGCATGCCGTGAGAGTTTTGTGCCGTATGCCACAAGAGTTGTGTGCCGCATGCTGTGAGAGTTGTGTACCGCATGCCGTGAGAGTTATGTGCTGCATGCTGTGAGAGATTTGTGCTGCATGCTGCGAGAGCTGTGTGCCACGTGCCGTGAGAGTTTTGTGCCGCATGCCACAAGAGTTGTGTGCCGTATGCTGCGAGAGTTGTGTGCCGCATGCCGTGAGAGTTTTGTGCCGTATGCCACAAGAGTTGTGTGCCGCATGCTGTGACAGTTTTGTGCTGCATTCCGCGAGAGCTGTGTGCTGCACGCTGTGAGAGTTTTGTGCTGCATGCTGTGAGAGTTTTGTGCCGCATGCCGTGAGAGTTTTGTGCCGTATGCCACAAGAGTTGTGTGCCGCATGCTGTGAGAGTTATGTGCCACATGCCGTGAGAGTTTTGTGCCGTATGCCACAAGAGTTGTGTGCCGCATGCCGTGAGAGTTGTGTGCCGCATGCTGCAAGAGTTTTATGCTGCATGTCGCAAGAGTTTTGTTCCGCATGCCGCGAGAGTCGGGTGCCATATGCCGCGAGAGTTGTGTGGCGCGTGCAGTAGTGGATCCTGATCAGGCCTGAGTGAGCGTTTGCTCAGGGCGGCACACACTTGTGTGTGTCCAGTGCTGTGCTGCGCTGCTGTGCAAGCAGTGTGTTACACACTGTCCATAACAATAACTTTGTCAGGTAACAAACTACGTCGGAGTCGGGTTGGGTTCTGACAGGAAAATGCATCCCGAGTTGCGCAGCGTGCTCACCTGTAAGTGTGTGCACGTGTCTAATAGAATGGTTGGGGAAACGCTGTTTGTGGTTCTCATTTCACAGGCCAAATAATAAAATCTTGTAATTGTTGCCTAATGTTTTTTTAGTGGGGTGTTGCCCAGGGCGCCATTTAGGCTAGAACCGCTACTGGCCGCATGCCGCGAGAGTTGATTAGAGAGTGGCAAACACAAGCAACAGTGAGCGAACAAAAGGGTCTGCTATATCGAGGTATTTCACCCGTAGCATGCCAGCTAGCTCGACAGCGGTTTGCAATGTCTTGTGTTCATGTGTAAACCCCCTCTGGCAGTGCAATAGACTGCAGACTGAATCAAAGAAGAGGAGCTGCACATCAGAGGACTGTGTTGCTCTGTGCTGGCTTAAAGAAGAAACACAAAGATGGACAGTGGGATAGATGAGTTTTTGGCTCAGAATGCATGCATCGTTTGATGCAACTCGTCCTGTTTTGTTATAACTGTTATATTCTCTTTTTATAGAAAAAAATCAAACTGCAAAAATCAAATAGAATCTATCTTTAATAGATAAACCTCAGAAATAAGTCATTAAACCAACAATTTCCTCTCCATCTCTGCCTTTCTAGTGTACTACTATTTGTTTTAATATTTGGTTACTGTGTGTATGTTGTTTCTATGTTTGCCCAATTGAGTTTCAGCTGCAACATTTGTATTTCTTTCTAAGAAGATTGTATTTACCTGAATCTAAATGCTGATGTATAAGCTATTGCAGCTTTTGCACAACTGTTTACTTTTGTAACAAATGGTTCATTGCATTAAGTTGTTTAATCTTGTTGTATTTTGTCTCAGGAAAGAAAGGTGGAGTCACACCTGATGCCTTTAGTGTGTTCGTCTTGTTAAGGTTTGTAGCTTCTTAAATCAACAATATCGGATCGGTATCAGGTATCAACCGATACGTAAGATATCATCATCGGATCTGAAAAAGTCAGATCGGTGCATCCCTAATTAGCACCCCCTCCAAAAGGCACAAGATTGCTGTATGTTGTAAGATTGTAATGTTGAGATGGGATGTGTTTAAATTACTTACAAGTGACTGTGCTCTTTGTCTTCAGTTCATTCAGCTCATCTTGCAATGTGGTGATGTGTTTCTGTTGTTGGAGGATTGTATCCATCTTGCCATGTGCAAAGATGCCTGTTGTATAACAGTGTGGTTTATCCTCGTAGGCTCTCATCTTTTCCACCGCATCCAACAGCTCTGGGATCTGCTGCTGGTCCTTGATGTTGAGAACAACATATCTTCCTCCACAGCTCTGACAGAGCTCCTGGATGTCTCTGTTCTCCTTTATAAAGTTAACAACAGCTGGAGCTGTAGGATCTGACTCCACAGTGAACAGGATCAAGGTGAAGTCATTGACTCGAGAGCTGAATGTGTTCCTGATGGTCTCTAACTCTCCCTTGTCTTCATCAGTGAGGGGACCCACAGGTAGGACCAGGATGAAGGCATGGACGCCCTCAGGATCACAGAGGGAGATACACCTGAATGATTCCTCCAGCACTGCCTCCTGAGGTTTTCCATACAAGGCAGGCAGCTCCACCAGGGAAACCCAACGTCCACACACCTCTCCCTGATGTTTAACACACTCTGATGAGCTGGAGACTGAATGAAGCTCTGTATGACCTAAAATGGCCTTGGCTGCTGAAGTCTTCCCTGCTCCTCTCCTCCCACACAGGACCAGGTTTAAAGCTGCTCTGATGTGTTCAGACTTTGGTCTGATGGGCTCTTCAGTGAAGGTGAGGAAGGCTTCTTTGTTTTCACTCACAATGTTCTCAATCTTCTTCATTAACAGTCTGTGGTCATCTTCCAACATGTTGTAGTGTCTCCCTCCACAGTCTTTAAGGAGCTGACTGAGAGGAAGGCTTGCTTTACTCCCCTCATGTGTGCTGATGACCATCGAGTGTTTGAAGGCATCTTGATCAAACAGACTCAGGATGAACTTCAGTGTTTGTCTGTTCTCCTCAGTGAACTCAGAAGGTTTCACTAACAGCAGCAGAACATTTGGTCCAGGATGACAAAGACTGAAGCACCTCCTCATCTCTTCTTTCACTGCTTCCTCAGATAGACTGAAGATGTCTGGAGTTTTCACTGCTGTTAGAAAGTTTCCTCTCCACTCTCCACAGGCGGCCACACACAGTTTGTCATGTTTTGGAGAATGAAAACTTTGATTGTTTAGGATGGAGTTACCAAGCATTGCCATTTTTTCCTTACTTTTCCCCACCAGTAAAATCCTGGGTGCAGACACTGCAATAAGACAGAGAGAGGAGAGAGGACAAATAGAGAGGGAATTAAGACAGTTTAGAGTTGGTGGCAACAGAGGAGTGGACCCAAATTTAGATATTAGGAAAAAGTTTGATGTAAAATTGTCTGGACTTCTTTTTTAGCCCCCTGGCATAGACTTTTCCTGGAAGACGATGTCTCATAATTGAAGGTTTGCAATCAATAATTAAACTTGCAGTCCCCTTTCTTAAGATGAGAACCACCACTGTAGTATGCCTGTACACATGCACTGCCTGCACCCTAAACATGACACTGTGGGTGTGTGAATTAAGACAATCCAACATCGTCCACTCCTGGCACCTTGCCACTGTGGAACTTTTTAACTACTCCAGTTAATGTCACTTCTGAAATCACATAAGCCACAGTCCCTGTAGCCTCCTGATAAATATCTCCTGCCTCAGGAGCTTCCTGAGTTCACTGAACCTGAGAGCCCTCCATTTTTAACTTGACTGCCCTCATTGCTGGCATCTCCCAGCAGGTTCCTTGGTTGCTATCTAGACACGCACAAATGGCCTTCAGGCAACAAGTACTTTGTCAGCACAAGTACAGCACTGAAGATGGTCCACTCTGGTTCCATGTCCCCAGCGTGCATAAATCTACCTCACTACCTGATCAAACTTAACACCAAGTGATGATCAGTTGAAAGCTCAGCTGCTCTGTGTTTGACAAAGTCAATCATAGGGCTTTTGGCTGAAGGTCTTCTTGTATCAGATACAGCTGAACACTGAACCGCCATATGATTTAGAATAGTGTTCATTACCAACAGTCAATAAGTAGTACAAAGTTCAATAGCAAAGCATCATTGAAGCTCTAATCGGGAAGGCCGTTCCCCTCATTCACCCCTCTGGGTTTTTCAGCCATTACCCACCTGGGGCATTAACGTTCCTGAGCAGAAATACAAAGTCGCCTCGGGGGGTACCCTGTCTAGGACTCATACCAGCAGTGGTTGAATTGAGGGGGGATGTCATCCCCTTTGTTAGAAAATTGCCCAAAAAGCATCCCCCTTTTTAATCTAGAATCTGTGTGCAGGCACGGATGTAACTTGAGGGGAGGACACAGGGGACATGTCCCCCGCACTTCCCGTATCTGTGCCCTCTGTCCCCCGCACTTTTTACAGCTGTTATCACCATTCAATTCATTTTTAACATGTGGTAACGCATTTTTCTGAGCCGTCTTTACACGCACCATGAGTAGGCAGCACCAGGCAGCATGCACACGCTGTCATGTTGTGATCAGAATCAATCGCACACAGACAGAAGTCTGCTGCTGAGTGTTAACTATGAACATTAAACCCGCCAGCAAGAAGCAAAACACCTCGCACAGTTAGTTCCGAACAAACCGTGTAAGTTGATTACTGCTTTTTCATGTAGATAATGTTAGTTAAATGATGACTAATTACTAGAAGCCAATAAGTTAAGCTAGTTATCAAGGATACTAATGTTATTGTTACCTATATTGAATTGCTTGCTAGCTAGTTTCATGCTAGGAATAAACCCACTCGTCCTTAATAAGAACTTGTGCTTACTATTGCTTTGCACATATTTTTTTTAATTTTTATTGCCGCAATAGAAAGAGCAGGGTCAGGTGTGGACCAGAGGCCAGCAAGGATGATCATGCAGGGTCTTCACAGGTGAGAAGAGATTATGACTGGCTGACAGAAAATATCTATAGCATAAAAGTGACTTTGCGGTTAATTTCCACAGCAATTTCACTACTACTATTGCTAATTCTATTTCTAAATTTTGCTTTGCACATTTATTATCTATATTATTGCAATAGATAGACAAGGGACAGGGAGAAACCAGGCAGGTATCAGGACAGGGACCTGACAGCAGCACCAATTATCAGCCCAAGGCTTCACAGGTAAGGAGAAATTATAACTGGCTAAGGAAATGTCTACAGGATAAGAGTGACTCTAAGATTAATTTTCACAGCTATTTCAGAACTACTTTTATTTATACTCTAAAATGTTTTTTTTGTCTGTATTGCAATAGCAATACTACTGCATTATTTGTGTTTTTAAAGGCAGCAGGTATAGGTCATGCCATTTTTCTTTTCTTGATTAATTTGCACATCTGTGCTGTCATGTTTGATGATGTGTGCACGCAAAAAAAATCAAAGCTACATTGCATCCCCCTTGTTAAAAATTAACAATTCGACCACAGCATACCAGAGACTCTAATTTACACATGTGAGGGCTTATGATTATCACTCCACCTCTGCAACACCTCTCATCCTGGGCAACTGTGGAAAGGCAGGAGAATAGGGACGAGGAGGCTGTTTCCCCCGTTTTGGAGAGCCAAGCCCATTTCTGTTGTTCATGCTAGCTAGCCTGAAGGATCAGAGCATTTTTGGAACAAATCAACATCTCAAGACCGCCATTGCAAACAAAATCTTCTCCATCAATGATTAAATACACTTCACTTAGTGTGTTCAATACTTTTCCCCTGTATTATTCAACTTTATTGCACTTCTTATGGACTGAAATGTCACTTTTAGTATTTATAGTTTAATTGGGTTGATACCAACATCTAAATGTGTGTAAATGAAAGAAATGTTGATGCGTTGAATACTTATTTCCACCACTGTCATTATGAATATTAGATTTCATTTTTGCCAATAGATCTAAATCCTACTCCCTTTAAAAAATAACTAATTCATTGTTAACAAGTAACCAGCCTACAGTATGGAGGAATTTACTGATAAACAGCTGCTAGTTCAGCCCCGGGTCTGTTGTCACAGTAGCTGCAGGGTTCATACACCCTTTCACTTTAGACAAAATCCCCTAATTCTAGACACTTAAGTAAACTTCAGCAATCCAGCTAAGAAGTCAAAATGCAATTAACAGAACCTCGAGTTACCAGGAGTCTTATTTCTATTTTGAATGAGACTGGCTGCAGCCCCCCACCTAATTAAGCTGTGCTGCGATTAGTGACTGTAATGTGATTATTTACTTGTGAATTGTAAAACTGTACACCAGGGTTCTCAACCTTTTGTAACTTAAGGCCCACTCCTGATTGTTAAGAAATATCCGAGGACCACCTTCCCACATAGATGATGAAAAGAAAAAAAAACACTACATGACCGAAAGGAGAAAAATAAATGTGGCTGTAAATATGTGTAATGCCACTGTCACTTTTTTTTATTTTTTACACTGGTAGCTTGTGTTTTCTCCTGGCGATGAAGTGTGTGATGTAGGTCTAGATTTAATCCCTGCTATAAGATGAAACCATAAATATTAACTACAGCATATCAACTTCCTATTAGATCTGTATAAATAAATAATAAATATTAACTAAGGTACTCACAGTTGGTGAAATCCTTTGTTGCTGAATACAGGGTGCTTGACATATATATTATTACTTGTATTATGTACTATATAAGATATTTTTGCCCCATAAAGAAGACAACACCATCAGCTGAAACAACCCTTAACTTAATATGCAAACTTGATCATGGATCAGTTGTATTCATAAAATGATAAAAGTTACTCCTGCACTCTGTGGTACCTTGAGCAGGATCCAAGTTGAAATGATCTCCTTCCCCTTGTTCCGAGCTCTGATGACCACCAGGTAATTCAGATGCTGCATCTTTGAAAACATCACAGCTCACATGCTCTCCATTGTTCTCCTTTACCATTTCGTCCAGGAGTGTTAGCAACTGCTGACGTCCAAGGTTTTGGTGCCACAACAAACTGGATCTACATTTTTTGATCATGTCGCCTAACAGTGGATTTTGCAAATATTTTTCCATGAAACCTGAACTCTCCTCTCTGGGTGTTGATATCAGTATCAATGAATGATCAAATGATTGATCACTGAAGAGTTTCAGGACTCTGCAGAGTCTCAGTTTGTGTTCCTCAGTGAAGTCTTCAGGCTGTAGACCCAGCAGGAACACATGAGGTCCAGGATCAGAGAGTCTCACACAGTCTTCTACATGTTCTGACAGTTTGTCTTCAGAGATGTTGAGATGCAGCAGATCTGGAGTGTTGATCAGAACTATTTCTTTGTCCTTTATCTGTCCTCTTTCTGTCAGACAGCAGTCTGGTTCTTCCTCAGTGTTGAACTTAGTCTCTCCCAGTATGATGTTCCCCACTGAACTCCTCTGAGACCAGCTGTTCCCCAGCAGAACAACCCTCAGCTCAGACACTGGAAAGAAAAACACTGTATTAGAAAAACCCTCTTGGTGTAGACATCTACCAACATGAATTACAATAAAATTGGGTTTACAACCAGTGAGGAAGTCACAAACTTTTCTTAGGAGGACTTCATCATCTTGAAAACAATCACAAATGAACTTGCAAATATTACAATAAAATTAAATGTGAGTATGTACTCACCAACTACAAACGATGTCATTTTAGATATACTATACATTCTGACTCAGTTTAACTCACTATCAGGTGGCAGCCATTCATAGCTGCTGCTCCGCTTCAATGGTTTCAGATCTTCTGTCACTGTAAGGATGCAGAAAACTGATTTAAGAGGGCACTTGCTGTTGACGTTTGTGTATTCATATGTTATGTGACTGTGTTGTCACTTGCTCAAGTTAAAACTATATAAATAAAGCTTCTGCCTTTGATCCAGACAAAAACAGTCTCCAGACAAAACTCAGATCAGGACTGAAGAACAACATGGTGCATCTCTGAGAAACATTTGAGTATTTTCTTCCAGAATTCAGACACCTTAATGCATGATTACACTAGGTAGGAGATTCAATCAAGTATTTAATCAGAAACAGCTTTAATGGTCAAGTATGTGTGCACATGAATGGGATCTGACTCCATTTGTTTTGTTGCTCTCATTGTACATATGCAGAAACAGACAAAGCTAAACACGCTAAACAAATGTTTGAGTTCTACATACAGGTAAAGCTATCTATCTATCTATCTATCTATCTATGACATTGAAATCACTACTGAAACCTCTACTGGAAACCAAAAAAAATATCACGGGATGCATACGACCATTTAATACCCACAGCTAACGCCACCCCCCAGATATATATGGAACACCAAAAATACACAAGAAAGACACCCCACTGCGCCCCATTGTTGACAGCATCGGATCAGTCATATACAACCTCTCAAAAGCTCTGGTTGAAATAACCAAACCCCTCCTCGGTACAACAGAACACCATTGCAAGAACTCGAAACAACTGGCACAAGAACTCAACAATATAACAGTAGAAAAAGACAAAATCCTCATTTCACACGACGTTGTGTCACTATTCACAAAAACCCCGTTAACGTCACTCCACACATTGTACAAGAACGCCTCAAGGAAGATAGGACCCTCAAAAAACGCACAAATCCAACAGTTGAAGACATCTACGCACTTTTACACTTCGTTGCAAAATCCACCTATTTTCAGTTCAAAGGCAGAATTTACAGACAGAAAGAAGGCTTTGCAATGGGAGATCCACTATCCGCAATAATGAGCAGTTTTTCATGGAGGACCTGGAAACCAAAGCCATCCATACAGCACCCACACACTGTAAACCCACACTCTGGAAAAGATACGTTGATGACATCCTGGAACAAATAAAAGCTCACAGATCATCTGAACACCATGGACAACACCGGCAACATACACTTCACACATGAAGAGGAAATAAACCAGACCGTATCATTTCTGGACATGAACATTCACCACAGAGAAGACGGCAGCATTAAAATCACAGTTTACTTGTGATTTGCTGCTGTTGTGCACACCCTCCATCTATCATTCATTTGCTAGTCTTTGCAGATTCATCAGCCTGTCAGTCTCAGTGGGGATTTCTCTTGCTGCTGCTGCTCAGGGCAGACACCATGTAGAGTCTAAGCACCAAAGTTAAATCATCACATTTGTTGTAACCTGTATTAAACAACTGTCTTTACTTCATTTACCTCTGTCTCTCCTGGTTAAACATGAATTTGCCACGATATTTACAAGCCAATCACATATTGTCTTCAAACTTTAAATCTAAGTCTCCTCTCCGCTACTGTCAGTTGTCATTTCCAAACATACAACCCTCCTCAACCCAGTTCATCTCCAGTTCTCATCATTCCAGCACACAGGGTTCCTTCCCTCAGAAGTCCTGCTTCACATCACATCCATCCAGATTTTCAGGCTTTTCCCTGCAACCCATCCTCCACCACTACTTGTGTCTAAACTCCATCTAAGGGACACTCCTGTCTACTCACTGAATCTCTACCCCCTAAAATTTTGATGACATGGCAATGGAGTCACCAAAGACTCATATTTCCACCATCTGTGCACGAGGTCAATATTTGATTTCAAATTTAGATTAAGCCTCTCCCGATTAAAATAAAGTGTGACTGAACTCACCTGTTTCTGAAGTTGCCATAATGTCTCTGATGTCACTCTGCTGGAAACATCAGAGACTGACTCAACTGGAAACCAACTGCTGGGTTTAGAAACCTAAAAAGAAGAACATTAAATGTTTAGCTTTCTTGTTTGTTAAATTGTCTTATTTGATCTGCTGTTGGCCCGTGTAAACATCCCAACACACACACACACACACACACACACACACACACACACACACACAAAGCTTCACAAAAATAATCATAATACTGATGATTAGAAATTTGCCAAGACAACCTCAACAATCTATCTCGCACTAATTCAGGCATATTTTAAAGGATCAGTACGACACCGTTTAGGACTCTCTTATTCAGATGACTCTGATACAAAAGTTAAGGGAGGAAGTTGTACGCTTTTCTTTCACCTGTTAAAATGACAAACGTCGTCAACAGCATGTTATGAACTTGAGGGAAACCCAGGTGCAGGATACAGGATGGGGATGCTGAAAAGGCTTATTGTCACAAGAAATGAGAATGATCATGATCTGGGGTCCGGGGCCTGTGGAATGGAGTGGAGGAGGCTGAGATGAAGATGGTGTGGTGTGCAGGTGCAACTAGACGGTAGGAGAGGGATGATCCTGAACACGGGAAAAACACATAAGGAATAAAGTTAGGAAGAATGTCTTAGTTGACGTTATCTACCACTCAGCTGAACAACGATCTGGCAGAGAGTGGTTAAAGAGCTGGAGGACAACTATTGCATGGTAATGAGAAGATGGCAGGTAGGTGAATATGGTGAGCAGAGGCAGGAACCAGGGAAACCAGGAAGGGAGACCACGCCCACGCAACAACACACAGATTAAAAAAACAAACAAAAAAAAAAACCTTCCAACACTAGAATTAAGATAAAAATATTCACACAAAACACTAATGGTCAGTGATAAGTAGTGTTTAACTTTTGATTGAACACTAAATTATAACCTTCAGCGCACACTACAGCACAATCAAACCGATGCGCAACTCAGAGCATCAGAAGTGTCTCTGACACCAGACTCAGAGTGGACCGGTGGAACTGGAAAATGCACATTAGGCCTACTAGTTACTACTTACGTTTTTCAAGTGATTTCCCAAATTTGTTGTTGAGTTGTGATATGCCAATTGCTTTTGGCAAATCTGGCACTCTGCTTTCTGGGAGTTGTCGGGGCATATTTTAAAGTGAAACCACACATCTGATGACTTCCTGGACATGTCTGCAGCTCTGAGTGCGCTCGTTGTCAGTATCGGACTGGTGGAGGTTAGTGTTGCGTTTAAAGGTATAATATGTAGTTTTTCCACATAAAAATGTCTAAAAACAACTAAACCAATATTATATATTTTGTTTAGTTGTGTACTTTGATTATCAGAAATGTTTCCCACAATTTTTCAAACCCAGATAAATATGAAATATTAATAAAAGTTACGGACCGTGTCATTAGGTCGCATGTCAATGTAACTCGTAACTCCAGTTACCATAGCCATTAAATGAAGGAGAAAAAGAAGAAGCAGACTGGATGAGACGTCAGAGAATGAATGTTACTGTTGCTAGGCTAAGCTAACTCGTCATGGATCATGATTATGCATTGACGGTTGCTGCACCTTCTGACACCGAAGCTGTCCCGGTAAACAAGCCGGTAAAACGGAAACGTACGGGTCAACCAAGCGATCCCAGAAGAATTTGGGATAAGAAGAGAGCTAAATCAAGGATAAATATTGGTGTGGCCTTTCCGAGATGGAGAGAGCTTCGTGAAAATCTAGGACTACAATTCGAGGCCGACCTCGCGTGTGTTCTACTAGACAGGTAAGCAAACATCTGGCTGATGTTATTGAAATATTAATCGTTTCCACCAGTGTATTGCAAGCACTGCTGCCCGCCGGGGCACCAGCGCTCCGGCCAGCAGCCTCCGCTGTGGAGCGGAGGCTGGCTAACCACAACATCTAACGATAGGTTTCTATAATGCTGAGCTGATGCCGGTAAATAAACTGCATTTATAAAAGAGGGAGAGGAATAGCTAAACATAAGACGCACTGAGCAAGAGAGAGCAGCAGAGAGGGAGAAGCCATCGCTAACTGTAAAGCTAAGTAACTAGCATTTTGCTCAAATAACTAGCAGACTGCTAACCGCTCAGCTAAAGTAAGTAGCTTGCTCTGCCAAAAAAACCTGCCACTGTCGGTTTCGGTTTCACAGAGTGAGGAATGTCAGATCTGTATCTGTTATATGACTACAACTCCCATGATCCCACACTACTTTGAGACGTCATCCAACTCCGTCTGCTGTTATCGTTTTGGTTTGAGACCCCTAGCAACAGAAAATTATATATTGCACATTTAAGCCCCCCCCCCCCAAAAAATGGAAAAAAAGCGCCAAAGCTTCGAATTTTTTTTTTCCACAATCAAATCGCGTGCCATCGAATGAGGCGTCGAATTTTTTGGGTCAGCCCTAACTACTATAAGCATTGCTGTCCCCCATGTTGTTGTCTATTTGCACATACTATATTCACTTTGCACTAAATATGTTCACTTTTTATCCACTGCTCATCATTACTATTATTATTATTATTATTATTTATTGCTGTTTCTTGTATTTTTTTGTACTTTTTTTTGCACGCCTAGTTTTTTAACTCTTTAAATATTGAAATCTTTAATCTGACTCTTTCCCCTTGACTGCTGTAACACTGGAATTTCTCAATCGAGGGATCAATAAAGGTGTATCTCATCTTATTTTATATACACACACACACACACGTATATACAGCTGCTGCCGTCATCACAAATGGACGTCGCTTCACATCACACTTCAGAGGAAAATTTGTTTAATTTTCTTTAGTTCAGGGGCTGCAGCCCAATTTGACCTCAAGTGCTCTGGACCAGTAAAATCACTACATAATACCCTATATATAAACACCTTTAGAAGATTATTCTGAAAATGTTCATCCATTTACAAAATAAATGATGATCAGCCTGCGATATCCTCCGAAAGATACATTCAACAGTATGTCTCAGTTTTTTCACATTCAGTCAGTCCACTACTCACTTTCATTACATGTGATTTTTTCCATAACTTCCCACTAGCTGTTGAAGATGCAGGTTATGTCACTCCTGCCTTGCAAACTATCTACAGTCTGAAGTTTTGTCAGTGCCTCAGGCACGGTTCCTCTTATATTGTCTTATAGGATTAAAGTCTGATACTGATTATTTTGTACTGAAGCTGCTGGTTGACAATATTTAGCTCAATGTCCAATATATTTAAATCTGACCACAGGAAATATTGATTGTTATTTCAGAGAGCTGTATTCTGGTCAACAGGCAGCATTTTACATGAAGTATGTTCTCACTGTTGAAATCCCTCCTGACACCTCTTAGCCTTTACATGTGCATCAACATCTAGTGGGCCGGATTGGACCCTTTGGCGGCCCGTTCTGGCCCTCGGGCCGCATGTTTGACAGCCCTCCGCTACAGGCATGTTTCCTTGTTTCTTCTCTCCCCCGTGTCTTACAGAGGCGAAGAAGAGACGCGATTGCGACATCAGTTATTAGGATGAACCCCAGGCCTGCACGAACACGTCAGATCACTGACTCCTCCTCTCTTAGATCTGAAATGGCGTCTCAGCAATTCACTTGCGCCTTATGTTGACACAAGCATCTGTCGCAGTCGTCTCATTTCAGATAATTCAAGAGTTTATACACCGGCTGAAAACATTCAGTTCAGACCGAGACACAGAAAATCAGTTCTAACTCGGTGACGTGTCTGCTCACAACCGACGTACAAAAACGTTATAGAGGAAAGTGTTCATGCTGTAAACCTACACTGCTCTGTTATAAACTCCACACCAACACTATCGACTTACTTTAATTACTCTGATAGTTTTCTTTATCCAGTTATAGTCGAGTTCACTCACCTGCTGCAATTCCTGCCCATACAGTCTATGTTCCTGCCGCGACACAAGCAGCTCTGAAAGCGAAAGTAAAAAACGGTCACGTGGGAGGATGAAAAAACCCAAAAAACAGTTTCCCAGCAGCCACAAAATATTTATTACAAACTGGTATAATGCCATTTATAACTTTACACATGTATTTCTGATATTTAGTATTAACTGTTAATTAGAATACATGTCTTTAAATATGTAGTTTTATATTTATAAATTGTATGTCGCAACAAGATGCTCAACATCGGTGTAAATATTTAATCGCACATATTGTCGTTGATGTAATTCAGAACAGGCCTGATGACGATTACAATATAAATATTCTGTGGTAAACTGTGGTGTGGCTGGAATATTAAACATCATCATGCAATATTAAGTTTACTGTAAACCACCTTTAAGCTGTTCAGTGTTCACATGTCAAAGCCATTCATAAAAGTAAATGAATGAGAGTTAAATAAATACACCAGAAGAAGAAACGTCATGTCAGTAGTTAGTGTTAGAGCGCCACCTGCTGGACAAACCAGTGAGGACACACAGAGGATCTGTCTTCTATCGAACCATTCATGAGCTGATGGTGACTGTGGTTATACAGGGGGTGGACAATAACAGGAACACTGTCACTCTAATGCAGATGATGACAGTGTGCAACATGTTGGAGCTTCATGAGACTCATCATGTTATTATTTTGTGACGCTGTCAGAGGTGTTGATTCAGCTCAGTGCTCTTTTTGGAGGCTGGAGTTTGTTGTTGTGTTCAGAGTCTTTCAGTCAATGTTGCTGAGGACCTGCTGTGATCTTTGCTGACAGGTTTCCTGTGTTTGGACCAACATGTGGACTCATGTTTAGTCTGTTCCTCTCACATCCTCTCACTGTGTCTCACACTGATGCAGAAGCTCTTCAGACAGCAGCTCTCTGACACTGTGCTGCTTTCCTACAGCAGCACTAACTTCATCCTCCACAAAGACCAGAAGGTTGAATCAACACGTCTCACAAACTGTTTCAACACAGACCAAACATTATAACCTTCATGATGGATGGTTTATTGCATAGGCTGCATTGGTTTTAGTGTACCTAATAAACTGGAAACTAAATGTATATTGTGCATGTGTAGAAAGTTTAGCAAATGTTTAAACTGGAAATGATTTCTCAGGTGTTTTCACTGTGAGTTTAGCTCTTCACTGAGCAGCAAAGTGTTTCATTGGGTAACTTATTAATTATCGTGATGTTTGAACCTCCAATCACGACGCAGTTTGTTGACACATAACAGACAGACTGTGGAGACCAACGTCGTGCTCTGCTCTGTATATTTCCAGTTTATCTGTGTCCATATTGTGTCCTGAGCTGTGACAGAGATCAGCCTGCTGACTCTGAGGCTTCAGCAGTGAAGACTCAATATGAAAAACAAATTTACTGTCTCTGTAACACTGTGGCGTGATGACAGCCTTCATGACAGATATGTGAGTATTAAAATAATAAGCAGTGACAGATGTGACAAGTAGGGAGACCACACAAAAGTCAGGTGTGCTGTGGTGTTGGAGGTGCAAACCAAAAGCAGTGATGCCAGGTGGGTGTCTGCTGCAGGAAGGGAGAGAACAGGTGAACACATGAGGCAGCTTTTATCGCCTGGAAGGCCCAGGTGAGCTCAATCAAGGCAACGGCCCTCCCATATCAGCCAACTGCAGACAGCGGGAGGGGCGTCACACAGACTTCACCATGCTGTGCTGTGTTACAAGCAAAATAAGTTCAACCATGTCGTCATTCAGCCATGATATTCATTTCATTTATAGGCAGATGATCTCCAGCTACATTTCACCTTTAAATCTACTGAGTCTTTTAGGTTACCTCGGCTCCTTGACTGCCTTAATGCTGTTAGAGTCTGGACAGCAGAAAACTCTCTACAGCTCAGGGCTGATACGACGAAGGTTCTGGTTGTTGCTCCAGAAAAGGTTGCCCCCCCCGATTATGCAGAGTGCTGGGCCTCTGTCCTCTGCTGCTCACTCACACCTGCATAATTTAGTGGTCATATTTGATCAATCTTCGTCATCTGACACCCACCAAATCTTGTTTTTTTTCCATTTGAACAATTAGTAGTAAACTGAGATCTGTTGTTTCAGCTGCTGAGTCTGAAATGATTAGACATGCCTTTACCTCATCTCACACTGACTACTGTCGTGCACTTTTCCCATCACTCTGTGTGTCTGTCCAGAATGTTGCTGCAAGACTTCTTACAAGGTCAAACAGATGATGTCATATTAACCCTGTGCTAAAATCTCTTCACTGGCTCCCTGTCACATTGAGGATCCAGCTCAAAATTCTCAGTCTTACCCACAGAGCGTTACACAGTCAGGATCCTGCTCATGTGGCTGAACTACTTCACCTGTATTCTTCAGCTCGCTCTGTTTGATCAGATGTACTAAATGATCTGTCTGTCCCTTGCACTCACCTTAAGACACGAGGTGATCGAGCTTTTGAGCCCATAGCACCTACATCTTTGAACACTCTACCTGCTCCCTCACAGTCTGCTGAGTTTCTGGTTTCTTTTAAAAGCTGGTTAAAGACGCACCTGTTTAGACAGACATTTGGGGAACCTGTGTGCACCAGCTCTGTGTTTTCTTTATTTTTTGTGTATTCTTGTTGTGTATCGCACTTTTTTTCCACTATGTATTGTGCAAACAATTTTGCACAGTATATAAAGCAATCACTTTATCATCTATGTTTTATTCTTGTATGTTGTATATTGCCTTTGTAAAGCACCTTGTGACCTCTGTCTGTGAAATACATTTGACTTACTTAGCCTGGCTAAAGGCGACAGGAGCATCAGGCTGCACACGTAGCTTCAGATGTTATGAGTTAAAGGTGTTTTATAGACATATGGCATTAAAGACCGTCCACACTGAACTACAGGGAAACACTTTATTCATCTTTTATAATGATAAACAGACAAAATCAAAGATTAAACACAGAACCTGATTAATGATTGACCTGAATTATGACTTTAATTGATATCATCAGATATAAAGCATCCATTCTGATTTGACATGTAGTGAAACAATGGAACTTCTGCACGTTTCATTTCACTTCCATCTTAAACATGTTCCTACATGTCAGAGCCACTTAAGCACATACTTATATTTGGTAAAGACGTCTGTGTTGATATGACATATTATACAGGTTATGGTGATATTCAAGATCACACAACAGCTTCTGTTTATGTTTAACAGTGTATAGTAGTAGTAAAAAGGAGATTAAGTCGTGCGTCAAGGTGACATGAAGTTTGTGTAGGTTTGGATTGTAATACGTTTTTGACTGTGTTATGGTTATATAATACACCTCACGGTGCAGCCTGGACACATCATCAGTGAAGGACCTGGCATCATTGGGTGTTTCGGGTCTTATCTTCAGACACCCTCTTCCTTGTGTCCAGGTAGCGAACTGTGCCATTCGTCACCCCTCTTACTCCAGAGCCACCGGGAAGCCTTCTCAGCGGCTTCCTGGATGTTTTACTCTAGTTAGTGAATTATTTAGCATTAAAAGCCTGATTTATCATTAAATAGACAAGACTTCAACATTTAGTCACTGTGTCTCTTAGCGCCCTCGTGCAGATGTTGAGTACATGAAATAAAAACAAAACAAAGGTACTGATACGTAATCAAGGAAGCAAACCTTCATTGTTTGGTTATTTTCATATGTTGAGTCCTTTATAACCACGTTAAACCAAAGTCCACGGACGAAAGGAGAAACTAGGCCGTGGTCATGAACCAAGTATTGGACACATTCAAATGTTGACCCGATGATGGCGCTAGATGAAACGTTCAGAGGAACACTAAAGTTATTAGGATTCATCCTGGAGGGACACGATGATGATGATGATGATGATGAATCCATCCAATAGAAATATTTAACTAAAAAACAGAAAATGTCAACCTGCTGATGGTGCTGAAGGAAAAGTAAGAGGATCATTAAAGTCAGTAGGATTCATCTTCTGGGGATCGTGAATGTCATGGATGATTTTTTGGCAAGCCACCCAATCGTTGTTAAAATCTTTCAGTCTGGACCGTGGTGGTGGACAGACTGACACTGCCATCCATAGAGCCAAGTCTTGAGCATGGCTACAAATTAAAATCTGTTACGAGGTGCGGCACCAAGCTGGTCTGTCCAGGTCTTTCAGAAGTTCCTGTATCAAGTCACTTATTTGTTTTTCATGGGCTCTCAGCAGATCTTCCTCTTCCTTTAGACTCCTCGCACTCTTCATTTCTTGTTCCTGTTTTTTCAGCAAGTCACTGACTTTTTTCATATTTTGTCTTTTCTTGGTGACACACTTCACTAAGTCATTTATCTCTCTTAGTTTTTTCTTCAGTTGTTCTTCACTCTGAGCTGAAAGTGCCTTTAGGATGTCATACTGTTCATCTTTGGCTTTCATTTGTTCCTCACGCTCTTTCAACTCCTTCGTGCATTGCTCTCTGAATTTATTCATTTCCTCCGCTTTCTTTCTGGCCATTTCTTCAGATGTCTCCTTCATATCCATCAGGGATCTCTCATAGTCTTCCTTCAATTTATTTCGCTCTTTTTCCTCCTGCTCTCTTCTGATTCGATCCTCTTCTTTTCTTTCGTTTTCAAATTTTTCCTTTAGCTTTTCAATCATGTTGTGGTCTTCCTCTTGCCTCTGCTTATTTTCCTCTTCTCTTTTCTTCCACCACTCTTTTCGTTCTTTTTCCGCAGCATCTTCTTTTGCTTTCATCTCCTCCATTTTCTGCCTCAGCTTTCTGTCAATCAATTCCTTTGACTCAGATTCTTGTTTTTCTATTTTCATCTGCAAAGCTTTAAGTTGTTTTTCCCAATCTTCTGTAATTCTTCGTGTCTTTTCATCACCCGCTCTTCTTTTTCTCTTCTTTCTTGTTCCTTCTTTCTTCTGTCAAGCTCCTTACTGATGTATTCCTCAAGTTGTTTTTCTCTCTTTTTTCTCTCAAGTTCAATCTCTTCTCTCTGTTTTTTCATTCTTCTTTTAATTTCCTGCATTTCCTCTTCATATTTTCTTCTCAGCTCCTCCCTCTCCTTCTTCATCTCTTCTTCCTTGTCCTTCAGGATCCTCTGCACTTCTTTCTTTATAGCTGCCTCGGCCTCTTGCAGCATCTCATTAGTGTAGCAGCTCCCTCCATTTGTCTTCACCATGGTGTCAATCTTGGTTATCAGCTCACTGACGTGTTTGTGGTTGTGTTTATCATAGTTATTGAACACATGGTATCTTCCTCCACAGTCAGCAATCAGCTTCTTAAAGGAGTCATCACATCTTTCTTCAATGTATTCTTCAATCGTCATCTCCTCATGTTTCAGTTTATCTCCTCCAGTTAAAAGAATGATGGTGAACTGTTCAGCATTCTTCCCAAAGCCTTCCTTGATGAGTTTTAATGTCTCCTTCTCCTCTGATGTTAATCTGCCGATATGTAACACCAACAGGAAGACATGTGGTCCTGGAGCCAGAAGACTGATGCATTTCACCATCTCCTCATTAACCTCTTCATGGGACAAAGTTGTGTCAAACAGACCAGGAGTGTCGACCACAGCAACAGGACGACCGTCCACCTCACCCACTGCTTTCTGACAACGTTTGGTGACTGATTTTCCACTTAATTCAGCTTTAAACTTCTTCCTTCCTAGGATGGTGTTTCCTGAAGAACTCTTTCCACAGCCAGTCTTCCCTATCAGCACAATCCTGAGACACTCTGGGCTCTGCTTCTCTTCATCACCTGTGAAATAAGAACTGAAGTTACTAATCTTAACAGTGTCACACCACAGAAAGTGCCTAAAGGGATACGCCAACATTTGTTTTGTTTGCAACTGTTGGCTTTTTTTTGTTGACCTACTTACAAGCACGTCCGCGGTGGTTTGCGCATGCGCAAAAACTGCAGTTTAGTTTTGTATGTATTTCTTTAGAAAATTACATAAAGTGCTAATCTTAGTCTAAAAATAGATAACCTAACATAACGCGGTAAAAAAACGAGTCACAACAAGCACACAGGACTGTTTAGAGTTGCTGAAGAGTTTATCTGATGACTGTGGCAGAGGCAGGCTAGTGCTTCCCGTTGACTCCCAGCATTTGAGCTAAGCTAATTAGCGGTGGGCGAGCTCTGCCCGTCTCTCCCTTGTTACTGCACGTACAGTCGAAAGAATGGTATCTATCTGCTTGTCATGGACTCGGGAGTGAGGCAAGACATGCAAACAAAACAATTGCTGGCGTATCCCTTTAAGAAATGGTTTGTGGTTATGTCTTTGGGAATTTACACAAAGCCTTGGAACTAAACCAGCTACTAGTACATCATATACAGAGTTGCATCAGTTGCTGATGCCTTAGAAAGGATTTGGATCTTACTTAATCCCCAGTGAGCTCAAGCCTGTGGTCCAAAATCCTAGAGCTTTGTTTGTCTGTTAGAGCCCGATTGGGCCCGACCCATCAGATTGGGACTGGGCCAGACTGCGCCAAAATCCGGGTTGGGGAGATGACCATGATAGAGTTAAGCAGTTGAAACTGGTTAAAAATATGCTCCTGACCATGTTACGGTGAGCGAATGTGAGTTCAGCCTGTGCAGACACCTGGATTGTTTTATAAAGATTCTAACAGTATCTGCCCCGTCAGATGCACAGACAACTGAAAATAATAACTGCTGAAATGATTCCTGTGCAGACACACCATAAGCAAATAAGCAGGACAAATATTTTTATTGATGCCAGAGAGCAGAGTCTAATCCAGAAACAGCATAAATGAAGGCATGCAGAAAATGGTCTGATCTTTGAGATGTTTCTGTGATGTAGGAGACAGGACTGAACTGTTTATTTGACATGTTGGTTTAAACTGAGGCTGCAGTAAAAAATGACAACAAGATTCCTGCAATGGTGACTCACTGAAAAGGACAATGAACCAAGACTGTTACAGATTTGGGTAACTGCATTTTTTTAATCTATCATCAGTAGTTCTGTCTCATCAGCATTTGGCTGAAGGGAATTTGAAGACAATTTAATGCTTTAGGTTATCAATATTCTGATGATTGTTTGCAGGATCACAGCTCAGATAGATCTGTGCATCATCTGCATAAAAGTGGAAGATCGAATAGCACACATGGAAAGCAGAAACAGACTGAGCACTGAGCCTTGAGGCACTCCACAGGACATACCTTTCGCAACTGACCTGGGATCATTAATACCAATCAAGAAAAGCTGCCTTCACCCCAGAAATACTTCAGCTGAGAGTTATCAGTCACTGTCCATCACAGTCTCAACAAAGGAGATTCTCACTTCTCCACAGCATGCTAACTTTCTTGTGTTGATGTCCGACCCCTCTCATTTATTCTGCTTTCTGCCTCAGACAGGCTCATATTAGATAAGACCCACCTTCTTGACACTGAATCTTGGCAACCAATCAATAGATCAAATGAAACAGTAAATAAGGAGAAAGCCATCAGAGTACTTACAAGTGATGTTGCTCTTTTTCAGCATTTGAAGTTCATCTTGTTGCATGTTGATACATTTCTCCTGTTGAATGATCTTCTCTATTTGGGCATGCGCAAATGTCTCTGTTGTGTAGCTGCATGGTTTGTCCACAATGTCCAACATCTCAGCGATATGCTGCTTGTTCTTCATGTTGACAACATATCTTCCACAGCTCTGACAGAGCTCCTGGATCTCTCTGTTCTGTCTTACATAATCAATATCTGGAGCTGTAGGATCTGACTCCACAGTGAACAGGATCAAGGTGAAGTCATTGACTCGAGAGCTGAATGTGTTCCTGATGGTCTCTAACTCTTTCTTGTCTTCATCAGTGAGGAGACGCACAGGTAGGACCAGGATGAAGGCATGGACGCCCTCAGGATCACAGAGGGAGATACACCTGAATGATTCCTCCATCACTGCCTCCTGAGGTTTTCCATACAAGGCAGGCAGCTCCACCAGGGAAACCCAACGTCCACACACCTCTCCCTGATGTTTAACACACTCTGATGAGCTGGAGACTGAATGAAGCTCTGTGTGACCTAAAATGGCCTTGGCTGCTGAAGTCTTCCCTGCTCCTCTCCTCCCACACAGGACCAGGTTTAAAGCTGCTCTGATGGGCTCTTCAGTGAAGGTGAGGAAGGCTTCTTTGTTGTCATGCACAATGTTCTCAATCTTCTCCATTAACTGTCTGCGGTCATTTTTAACCATGTTGTAGTGTTGTCCTCCACAATCTTTACAGAGCTTCCAGATAGAGAAATTTGTTTCTTCCCCCTCATGTGTGCTGATGACCATGGAGTATTTAAAGGCATCTTGATCAAACAGACTCAGGATGAACTTCAGTGTTTTTCTGTTCCTCTCAGTGAAATCTGAAGGTTCCAATAACAGCAGCAGAACATTTGGTCCAGGATGACAAAGAGTCACACAGTTCTTCAGCTCTTCTCTGAATGCTTCTACAGACAGACTAAAGATGTCTGGCGTTTTCACCACTGTTAGAGAATTTCCTCTCCACTCTCTACAGATGGCCACACAGTCTTTGACTGGGTTACATTTCTGGGAATCAAAGTCTTGGTTACCGAGGATAAAGTTGCCGAGTGTTGTCTTTGGATCATCACTTTTCCCAAACAGCACAATCCTGAGATTTTGAGATGCTGTAATACAACATGGACATTCAGTGGTTGTCAAAGTATTGGAAATAAACTCAGTTTCAAAGTGCAAGGACTTTAACTATACAACAATAGGACGTATGACTAAACAACTTAAAAACAGCAGTTGTTTACAACTATCTAATGAGCATCCACCTGCTGGGGGGAAATATTTAATCATCATCCCCCAATATCTCATGTAAACATATCTGTGGAAGCGATGAGGCTGGAGTTTAGATGCTGACTGTCTAGTTGTCTGACTGAACTGTTTAATTCCAGCTTGCTATCATTAATCTTGCGACAGAATTTGTAAAATGATGATATTATAATTACATCATCACATTGTTTTGCTGAAATCCTGTCCAGCTCTATGAGAATTCTTGCTACTGTTTGCTCAAGACTAGTTTATTATGGTATTATTATGGTTATCAGGTTGATAGATTTTGTTTAACATTTGCTAAACATTAACCCCATTCTGAGTGATTGAGGACCTCAAACACATATTGAGAATGTTTACATGCAGCGTGTATGGATGAAACAGTCTTTACTTTGGTTCCTTGTGCTGCAACACATTCTTACTCTGATCTTGTCACATATTGACATTTGGTCAAGTACTTTTCAGGTTGAGATGCAATATGCAAGGGTGTGTTGGTTGTTGATATTCTGGAATGCCGTGTCAACTTTAGCCTGTTACACAAACTTTATGTCTTCTGCCCTCATAGGAAATGTACAGTCTCATTCAAATTAAAGCATTACTACACCTGTACGACACTGCGAACTGATGTATTTTTCTTCAACAACAAATGCATGTGGTTACTTTTTGCCAACACATGCACATGGCTGGGTTTAGGAAAAAAGAACAGAGATTGGCTTTACAGTCATACATGAAGCAAACACCTGCCTCCCAGTTGAAAATTGATGGTTTTGTACCTATCCGCCACCACTCCCACACTACTCAGACTTCCACTATCTTAACTTTCGTTGTGGTCGCCACGTTTCTCCATGAAGCTGAGTGCTGTTCAACAATAACGGTGACAGACCAGGGGTCCGTTTCAGAAAGGAGGTTCAACAAACTCTGAGCCTAACCCTGAACTCTGAGTTGAGTAACTCTGAGATGGGAAACTCTGTGTTACGGGTTTCAGAACAGGTGATTTCAATCCGTTCAATCAACACAGAGTTTGTTCACTCTGAGTTAAGCGTGTGCACCACGACTTTAAAAAGCCGTCATCAATGGAGCCCCGATACCACGATTGACCATGGCAACAAGCTACAAGAAAAGGTCTGCATTTTTTACTACTCTGGGGTTGGATATTTTCATGCGCTCATTCAGTGAATTTGAAGCTGTTTTCAGGGAGAAGAGTAACACGGCTGCAGCAGCGAAGGATCGGGAGTCGGTGTGGGAGAAAATTACTGCTCGAGTCAAGGCATATGTTTAAATTTGTTTTATACATTTATGCAATCACAATAATATTAGGCTACAGATGCAAACAGGTGGAATGGTGTTAAAGCTAAAATTTAGTTCACTTAGATGCAATCCCACCGGCAAAAAAAGAACGTGAAAGCAGCTCAAGATGAAATATAAAGACATCTTTCAAACAGGTAAGACTTCAGCATAATAATCGGGGTACCGACCCAGGCCACTTGGCCTCCACATTAGTGATGGGCTGCATCACATATGATCTTGACAGTGCAGAGAATGACAGATGTTAGTTGTTGGTCTACATTTCTCATTTCTAATCAAATCAAATGTCTTTACACTTATGACACATCACCTAAAAAGTAACTTGTTTTTAGACAATTTTCACTTCTTTCAAGCTTCTTTCAATTGAAATAAGTAGAAATAACAAACTTGCTCCACTGACAGATTTTTCTAATTATTTTTGAAAATGGTGAAAATGGTCTAAAAACAAGTTACTTTTAGGTGTGATTTGTTTTGACTAGAAATAAGACACATATTCTTGGTATGATTTTGAGTTTTTGCAGTGTGATGCAGTCTGACATTTTGAGACAATCAATCTACCTGCACATTAATGCTGTGACTGGACTTCATATTCACATTGTCTCCTTCATTTTGTGAGGGAGCAATGATGGGAATATGGGTTCCATCAGTGCATCCTATCACACCAGGAAATCCTAAAAGAAATTAAAATGACTAATCCCAGTCTGAGGATGTCATTAACTGAATATGTCATATAATCATAAATTTTAACTTATTTCTACATCATTCACCTGCAATCCTGTGGAACTCCTCCTTGATGACCCTCACGGGTTTATGTCCAGGGAACACAACAAAAGAGTTTAATAGATGTTTCAGAGCTAGGGACACTTTTCTCACGGCTCTGCAGACAGTGGCCTTACTGATATATTCTGCATCTCCGATTTTATACAGAAAACTCCCATTTGCAAAAAAACAAAGAGCAACACAAAGAATCAGGGTAGATGAAAGTGCACGTCCATGGTTGGTGGCGTTGGTTATGTCACGACGGATGAGGTTATGGATATAAATGATGGACTGTGATGTGAAAGCGGTACGTTCAAAAAGAAAATGTTCTGGAAATGATAATACGTCAGTTCTGGGCCTGTGAATAATCTCCCGACGAATCGTAACTCCCTCCTCAGTAACACTGCCTCTTCGTCCACAGGGTCCTCCAAGAACAAACATGCCATGGTCGAAAAAAGTAGATTTAGAACTAGAACACACTTTAGGAACCGACTTTACCTTAAGGATAGATGATCAAACTCACTGAAACCCACGCGACACTCAACGAATGAATGAATGAATGAATGAATCATGCTGCGTGTGTGGCGTAAGAGGAAGGAGACAGCTAGAAACTCGAGGTTCATTGAAGAAAATCTGCTCCCGACCAGGTTAGGTTCACAGAGTCAGTTGCCATAGTAACTAACGCCGAGCTTCAGTTACCTCTCTCTCTGAAACGGGCTGGAGTTACTCCGCTTTCTCTGGTTTAAGTTACCACCCTTTCTGAAATGGAAAACCAAGAGTTTCCCTCATTTCAGGGTTAACAGACTCAGAGTTTTCACTAAACCTGCTTTGTGAAACAGACCCCAGGTGTCATGTCGATGTGAAAGGACAGCTTTTTTTTATTGGTGTCTGACACCGGAAGTCACTGCCCAAGTGCTGGATTTCAATGACTTTGGAGTGACTGACTGACTGACTGACTGGGTTGTTATGTTCCAAGTTAGTGGAGCTGTCACATTTGAAGGACCCATGTAAGCACAGTTTTCATGGGAACACAGCTGTTGAGGCTTTTGTCTCACAGAACTGTCTGTGGTGTAATCTAAAGTAGAACAGGCTGATATCTCAGCCTCTATCATTCCGATGTCGGTTGCAGCATCCTGGAACGTCAAAAGCACATGCAGAGGGATGCCTCGAGTGTAATATGTAGATGAGAACTTGTTGACATTTGAGCTTTAATGCCCATCTGGAGATGTTTGGCAGCTGGAGCATGACCAGAGCCAGATCTGCTCATAAAAGTAAGTAGCATGCAGTAATTTGTGTAAATACTTGCAACATACAAATAAAAGTGGCCAACAGCTGTTTCTCAGGTAAAATATATGCACGAGTTAATGTGAACCAAAATAATAAACAAATAATCTTGTGTGTACTTTGTGCAGTGAAAGATAACAGTGTTTTATCCAGACTAATAAATCTGACTAGACTCACCGCGTGGCGCCATGATGTCACTCTGCTGGAGAACTTTAACTTCAGAACCTAAAAAAAGAAAAAATAGCTTCACTTACTGAGAATTTCACGTTAAACAGGCTCAGTTGTCATTTATCTGGTCACATGTGCAGGTAAACCCAAATTTCTTCACATCTTTTCTCTGAAAAAACACAACAAAACAATCACGCACACATATGTGATGTAATATTTTAGCTGAGTGTGCTGTTGCTCTTCTTAATGGTATTTCTGAGCTCCCTCAGTTCATACACAAACTAGAAAAGTGTCAAGGGTGTGGTTTGAACCCAATTGCGGTACCAAAGGCAGACAGGACAGTCTGTAACGACCTTTAATGAACCACTTCCGACACATAGAACAAACAGGCAAGTGAGACAGTGAGCGAGATCATCTCCTAGGCTTGAGTTTTCCAGGGCACAGGTTTAGTCCAGAAGCTTCAGTGAGCCACACTGTAGCAGAGAGCAGGGGAGTCTCTGGTATCCGCTGGAGATCAACAGTGTGCAGCAGTACCGTGAGGAGCAGACAGGAGGTGATGTCAGACGAGCAGAGGATCTGATACCAGGTGTACACACGAGGAAAACCAACACACCTGTGAGGAGTCAACTGTAGGTTGGTTGGAACCGGCGAGGAGTCGAGGAACCAGGGGACGCCGCAACGCGCACACAATGGCAGAATGTGCAGCCACATGGAGAGTTAATCCACAGCACAGGTAATCACAGGCAGCAGAACAGGTAAACTCACAATATAGAACTGACCCGCAGTCTCTCCACACAGCCACAGGGTGAACAGGTGAAAAAAAAAACAGAAACGTGGAAGCAGAGCTCTTGGTTGGGGTCAGAAGGCTGAGTGGCTTACCAGGAAGCAGATGAAATGGGAGAGTCAGAGCCATGCATACGACAAAAAAAAAACAAGTTGGCCATGAGAGTCTGTGAAGCAGGAGTCTTTATGTTAGCAGGAAGTAATGAGCCACAGGTGAGCAGAGTTGGCTTGATGAGGTGGATGTGGTGGAACATCAGGAGCGGCAGATGTGTGGACAGGTGAAAGACTGGCAGGTAGGTGTGGTGCAGAGGCGGGGTGAGAAATTCACTGGGTTAACTAAGACAATGGCCTTACATATTGACATTTTGGTCATGGACTTTCGACATCCACATACAATGTGCAAGGTACCCTGGGTGTGTTGGTTGTTGGCGTTCTGGGGCCGCGTCTCAAGCTCTCTTCTTTCAAAATACACTTCTGTTTTCACAGAAAATTTAACGTTTAGATACAGTCTCTTTCAAAATAAAAGCACTATGTCGGTACAACACTGAAAATTGACATTTTTTTACTTCAACATCAAAGGCACATGGTTGGGTTTAGGCAACAAAAGGAAGTGGTTACGTGTATGAAAAAAGAACAGGGATTGGCTTAAGAATCTCACGGGATGCAAACATCACTTTCTCAGGTGAAAGTCAGTGTCTGTTGGACCCATCCACCAGCCCCGCTCGCTCACCCCACTTGGACTTTCACCGCCTTAACTTTCAGTCTTGTCCTGCCACATTTCCCTATAATGCTGCCAAGTGCTGTTAAACTATAATGGCAAAAGGCTGCATTTCATGCCGATCCTGATGGATACCATTTTTCATGGGTTTCTGACGCTGCAAGTCACTGACCAAGCACTGGATTTCGATGAGTTAGAGCGTGCTCCTACCGAACACTTAAGAGTCAATAAAAGTTTTTTTTGTCAACAATTATGAATCACTGCAACCATGAGAGGTCTTTGAGCATAGAGTCATACATGTGTGAACAAAATATTAGGCCAATTGGTCCAGTAGTTTGCGAGACTAGATGCAGACAGACGAATGCACATGCACAGATGCAAGCATGCATGAGACCAAATGCATGATTCCTCCAGGCATAGCCTGCCAGAGATAATTACGTAGTACACAGTTTCACCTGAAAGAAGACTGTGAGGTATTTGTAACAATAAAACCCATCCTTTGTCTAAGCAGGTTTTTCCCATTGGTACCTGAGGTGTGGTTCAGGTAACATTTAAACATTCATACCAGTACTTTGGCAGTTTGCCTTCAGCTCAGAGTTGTATTTGTTCAAAGTGACGATTGATGATTTTTAATTTTTAATTTTGATGGTACATTCTGAGAAAAATTATGGACCCTCACTTGATAATACAAATCATCTCTAATGGCCAAAACATTTTTTCAACCTGTAGCTGCTTTCACACCCCACGCGTAACTTGCTCCTGCAATCATTTCTAGAGGAGGCAGAGGGAAGCACTTTCCAACACGGAGGTAGGTAAGCAGTTGCTGCCAGTGTGAATGTGCACAGACTTTACTTTGCTGTGCAGCGTTCACCATGTTAAACTTCTGGTGGTTGCAGCCTGGATTTGAGAGATCAAATAGTGGGCGTCGCTTAGGAAAGAGGACAAGATGGAGGAGCTGATAGTGCTGGCCTGAAGTTATGACAATGGCAACCTGTATGGACAACCAGAGGAAAAACTGAGCCTGGCGGACATTTCCACCAAACTGCAGATGACTGGTAACTTATCTAAATATGCAAAAATATTTGGCAGGGCTAATATCAGCAATTTCTGTTGTCTTGCTACAGCATTCAGCCACAAGCTAGCTTGCACTTCTGCCAGTGTTTACTGATGCACATGTCTGTCATCATAGCTGTGGACCACAGCAGCAGCAGCAGTTTTTAAAAATGCTTTGCTTTTTAGTGGACACTCTTTTGCAGGTAGGTGGTTGACACGGTGGTTACCACACAATGTTTGTATTACAGTTTGGTTGTTTGAAATAAAATCAGTTTGAGGAAAAGGCAGAGTCAGGTAATTAAAGTAATTGAGGCACTACTAAAAATAAGATGAGAGTAGAGGCACAGCCAGTCAAACAGGCTCCAATCAGTTTCTTGTTCTGTCAGACAAACATAAGAACACTCCCACCTGAAACATTCACATGTGAAAGAGTGAAAGTATCAAACTGAAACAATCGCATACAGGTGTGGAAATCATTTGACATTTGTTCATTAACCCAAGCTCAAGGTAACTGATGTAACTTTATGACACTAACAGCAGCTCTATCTCCTCATCGTTCTGTTTATTTAAATCTTAGAGTGCTGGCTTTGAACCAAATGTAGACGATCACAACTAGAACAGGTGAGACACATTTTGATGCACAATTATGTGAAGAGGTTGAAGGAAGAATCTAGTTTCAGACCAAAAGACAGAAAAGCATCAGTTTACTTTCAGATGGTTTGAAAGCAGCATTTCAACCAGCTGCACTCAGCACACAGTGTTTCAAGTTATCTTTGTCTGCTGATGTTCTAACTGGATATTTTCAGACGACACGGCCATTCTCAGTCTCCTGCACAAAGGTAAAAGTCCTTCAGTATAATCCACAGGTGTGTGCAGTGGTGTGATGCCTGGTTACTACCTGGTTTTAAACACCAAAAAAACTGAGGAGATGGTTTTGAACCCCAGGTCAGTGGGAGATCACGACCCAGTCATCATACATGATGAACAAATAAATCAGGTGTGCTCCCCTTAGCGTCCACCTGCACAGCACATCCTCACTGTGACCTCATCACATGTCCATGTGTGGTCATGGACTTTTCACGTCCACATATGACGTCCAAGGTACCCTGGGTGTGTTGGTTGTTGACGTTCTGGGACGCCGTGTCAACTTCAGCCTGTTACATGCATTGTCTGTTTTCAAAATACACTTCTGTTTTCACAGGAAATGTACAGTTTGCATACAGTCTCTTGCAAAATAAAAGCACTATGTTGGTACAACACCATGAATTGATGTTGGTATTTCTTTCAACAACAAAAATGTGGTTGGGCTTTAGAAGAAAAAAACAGGGTTTGGCTTTATAATCTTACGGGACGCGAAGACCGCTATCTCAGGTGAAAGTTGGTGTTTGTTGGTCCCGTTGGCCACCCTCATGCCTGCCCCAGTTGGACATTCGCCGCCTTAACTTTCGGTCTTGTCCCACAGCCTTTCCCCCTGATGCCGCTGGGTGCCGTTAAACTGTAACACTAACCGGCCACGTATCATGCCGACATTAAAGGACGCCCTATTTCATTGTTTCAGTCACTGCCCAAGCACTGGATTTTGATGACTTTGGACTGAGTCACCTGGACAGTAGCCTTAGCTGGAGGGTCCACGTTGACAGTGTGTGCTCTCGGCTACAGCAAAGGCTTTATTTCTTGAGAAGACTTTGGGTGTTTGGGGTGGATCAAAGGATCATGTTTTTATTTTATCAGGCTGTTCTGGAGAGTGTGTCAGGTATGGTATGTCAGCTTGGTTTGGGAATCTGACTGTAGAGTTAAAATCAAAACTTGCTGGTCTGGTTCCCACTGAGCAAGCAACGTCTGTGGACGTCCAAGTGTAGTTGATATCACGTCTGTGGACATGATATCAACTAGACTTGGACGTCCACAGACGTTGCTTGCTCAGTGGGTTCAGACAGCCATGAAGGTCATGGGGAGGAGGGAACACCAGTCCCTCCAGACACTGTATGAGCAGTCTGTTCTCAGACAAGCACAGAGAATACTGTCTGACACTTCCAACACTCTCCACAATGAGTAGGAGCTTTTACCTTCAGGCAGACGCTACAGGATGCACAAATTTAAACTTAATTGTTTTAAAAATTCATTTGTTATTATTCAGATTTTAAATAATGTTGCTTGATGCTTCAGAGGTTGTGTTTTGCTCATGGTGCTCTGTTGTGTGCTCGCATTATGTGTACTAAACAAATGGCTCATGTGCAATGCTGTTATGTGTAGTGCATGTTTTTTTTTTTTATGGTGTATGCTTTTCTTTTCTTCTGGACTACTATGGAAGGCAGCAAAACTTGTGCAGCTCCTGAGTCCAAGATGGGGACAATAAAGTACATCATATCGTATCATATCAATTTACATCAGTAATGCTGCACTGAGTTCCCAGCAGTAAATGGTTGCTGCACTTTTAAAAAATACAGTACTTTTTAATACGTTATAACAAAGGTAAAATAAAACACCTCAGAGCGAATGTTTCATGAATACAGAAGTTATAATTAAAACCCCCTAGTCCAGACACAGCAAGTCCAAATCCATCCAGACAACACAAACACACAATACATTCAGAAAATAACGTATTGAAAACCATATTAGGATTACAGTTCAAGAAGCAACCAACTACAAACACAGTTTCTCTGTACTGCTGCTTGTCTGTGGATTTCTCATTGTGGGACAAAGAGAAATCTTTTTACATTTGAACCTTCTCAAGTCACCGATGTCATCAGGCTGCTGAGTGTCCCCAGAATGCAAACTAAACATGGAGGCAGTGTTCACTTACTGAGCACCACAGAGCTGGAACAAACTAGCGTATGGAAGACAAGAGAATTCCCACACACTGTCACATTACTTGCAGAAAACTATAAATTTTCTATGAATTCATTTTTTGCAAGTAATCAGATGGTATGTGGGAATTGTCCTAGCTGTGGTCTTTGGCCTCCTGTGCACCTGTCCACAAGTTTTTTAATGTGCATGAGCCTCTATATTACATTTCTTAGAGCATGTAAGCCCACCTTGTCCAGGCTCCAAACTTTGAAACCTAAATACTCATCATTAACTATCTCACCCTCCTGTATCTGTATCTCTGTGTCTCAAGTTTTTAATTTGTTTCTTAAAATGTCAATAGCTTAATTTTTGTAAAGCACTCACAATTGCCTTTGTGTATGAAATTGTCTCTCTTACCTGGTGCAGTTCCCTCTATGTCTTCTGTCCAGCCAGGATTGGTCTAATCAGGCACCAGTCTCAGCAGCTCTGGGCACGTTTCTTCATTTATTCACACCCTTTAAGCAGTCGCTGAATAAAAAAAAAATCCTCCCATCTTGTCTCATGCTGACAGTCGTACTGAGAGAGGCACTAAAATATCAAACCACTTCCCTGTTGATCTCTGGGGAATTCTTCAGGACAAAACAGCAGAGCAGGAGGCAGGACATCAATCAGTCAGTTAATCTATTAACCCTTCTCCTGCCAACATATTGAACATACAAATATTAACACCTGGGTCCCTGAAACCAAAATAAACTGCTGTAGCAAAATGTTAACTTGTCCATTCTTAGTCATTATTAGTTATGTAATGATGTCATCTTCAAAGAACAAATTATAATTATTTTTAGGATAGTTTAGGGTAGTCACTTAAGTCACGCTTAGCTGACTCTGAATATCATTTTTCCCGAGGAGGAGCTGTATTTAGGGTCGTCATCAGAGCACATGAGGAAAACTGTGTCTTTCACCTGCAAAATGACAGAGTGAATCTTATCTGCATCTTATCTGATCAGCTCACATTCACCTGAGCTCACCTGACACTCATCAGTGGGCAGTGTCCAATTAATGATATCAGTGTACAGACTCATATGGTCATGAACTTGTGTCCATGAACTTTGCTTCATGCACCATTTGGGTTTTGGTGTCACAGTACTTAATTTTAGTTTCCTCAGCTGCTGAATGTTGTGCTGTGTCATCAGTCCAAGAAGATGAAAGTGAAACTAAAGAACATGTTCAGACGTGTTTCAAAATACGAGACACAAAGAAAATACTGTGAATGTATCTCAACATGTCTATTATTAATGGCACAGCGCAGCCTCTGTTGGTGGATTGCAAACAGTTTAACACTTTAATTTTTCATACATACATTATGATCATTTCTGATGATTTATGTTTTATTTATATTTAATATTTCCTGCCATATCTATGAATTGAGTGTGGCAGGAAAAACACATTTAATTGTTCTAATATTTAAACATGTATTTAAGTCAGAGGAGGTTTCACACAGGATTAAAATGTTAATAGGTACAGGCACGTGAATCATTAAGTCTGTACAGAAAATCCATTCAAACTCAGTTAAACATGTTTTGTTATTCTTTATATTTCACCCTGTTTGATGCCTCCTTAATTAAATAACATATAAAACCATATCTTTTTATTCAGCCAGTTATTTTGGGGCTGCTGTTGTTAATGCAAAGCTGGTACCACACACTGAACCAAATAAAGGGATCTAATAAAGATAGGCGTGTCCATATTTTACAACATTTTGAAACAATACATTAATTCACAACTTGTATAAAATGATACAAACAAAACAACTTAAAAAAAATGGCCTCATCTCCAATAACCACAAACTGCTTTCCAAACTTCTGCTGACTGTTAGAATCTTTATAGCTTCTGAAAGTCAGGTTTTCAGAAACTGAATGGAGATGCTGGAGACTGGACCATTCTGGTTTTTATTAGACTTAGGTGCAGTTTTTGATTCAGTGTGGCATCATGATAAAAAAGACTTCAGCAGTGAGCTGATATGTCTGATACAGCTTTGCAGTGGTTTTCATCATATCAGTCTCTTTGTATGTGTTTTATGTCTGTTGGTGACAGTGTCTTCTCTATCTTTGATAACGTGGAGTGCTCCAGGGTTCAACTTTAGGACCACTCCTATTTTCTTTGTATACGATTTATATGTACAGTACAGGCCAAAAGTTTGGACACACCTTCTCATTCAATGCGTTTTCTTTATTTTCATGACTATTTACATTGTAGATTCTCACT
Source organism: Epinephelus fuscoguttatus (assembly GCF_011397635.1). Classification (NCBI taxonomy): domain Eukaryota; kingdom Metazoa; phylum Chordata; class Actinopteri; order Perciformes; family Serranidae; genus Epinephelus; species Epinephelus fuscoguttatus. The sequence goes on along the minus strand of NC_064757.1, from coordinate 44,908,421 downwards.
GAAGGCATCAAAACTATGAATGAACACATGTGGAGTTATGTACTTAACAAAAAAAGGTGAAATAACTGAAAACATGTTTTATATTCTAGTTTCTTCAAAATAGCCACCCTTTGCTCTGATTACTGCTTTGCACACTCTTGGCATTCTCTCCATGAGCTTCAAGAGGTAGTCACCTGAAATGGTTTCCACTTCACAGGTGTGCCTTATCAGGGTTAATTAGTGGAATTTCTTGCTTTATCAATGGGGTTGGGACCATCAGTTGTGTTGTGCAGAAGTCAGGTTAATACACAGCCGACAGCCCTATTGGACAACTGTTAAAATTCATATTATGGCAAGAACCAATCAGCTAACTAAAGAAAAACGAGTGGCCGTCATTACTTTAAGAAATGAAGGTCAGTCAGTCCGGAAAATTGCAAAAACTTTAAATGTGTCCCCAAGTGGAGTCGCAAAAACCATCAAGCGCTACAACGAAACTGGCACACATGAGGACCGACCCAGGAAAGGAAGACCAGCAGGTGGCGCTGGACAAACCAGTGAGGACACACAGAGGATCTGTCTTCTATCGAACCATTCATGAGCTGATGGTGACTGTGGTTATACAGGGGGTGGACACAATAACAGGAACACTGTCACTCTAATGCAGATGATGACAGTGTGCAACATGTTGGAGCTTCATGAGACTCATCATGTTATTATTTTGTGACGCTGTCAGAGGTGTTGATTCAGCTCAGTGCTCTTTTTGGAGGCTGGAGTTTGTTGTTGTGTTCAGAGTCTTTCAGTCAATGTTGCTGAGGACCTGCTGTGATCTTTGCTGACAGGTTTCCTGTGTTTGGACCAACATGTGGACTCATGTTTAGTCTGTTCCTCTCACATCCTCTCACTGTGTCTCACACTGATGCAGAAGCTCTTCAGACAGCAGCTCTCTGACACTGTGCTGCTTTCCATACAGCAGCACTAACTTCATCCTCCACAAAGACCAGAAGGTTGAATCAACACGTCTCAGAAACTGTTTCAACACAGACCAAACATTATAACCTTCATGATGGACGGTTTATTACAGGACGGTTTATTACATAGGCTGCATTGGTTTTAGTGTACCTAATAAACTGGAAACTAAATGTATATTGTGCATGTGTAGAAAGTTTAGCAAATGTTTAAACTGGAAATGATTTCTCAGGTGTTTTCACTGTGAGTTTAGGTCATTGTTTAATAGTTTAGCTCTTCACTGAGCAGCAAAGTGTTTCATTGGGTAACTTATTAATTATCGTGATGTTTGAACCTCCAATCACGACAGTTTGTTGACACATAACAAACAGACTGTGGAGACCAACTTTGTGCTCTGCTCTGTATATTTCCAGTTTATCTGTGTCCATGTTGTGTCCTGAGCTGTGACAGAGATCAGCCTGCTGACTCTGAGGCTTCAGCAGTGAAGACTCAATATGAAAAACAACTTTACCGTTTTTAATGCTTTGCTGCAGTTCCTGAAGTTTCCATCAAGTGTCACTATAGAGCTATGTAAGTATTAAAATAATGAGTAGTGACAGACTTTAGGGAAGTCAGGAGGATTTGACCATGCTGTGCTGTGTTACAGTTTGAGTAAAGAACAAAAAAAGTTGTCGTCATTCAGCTTAAACAGTGCGGTTTCATTTATTTGAAGGAACAAGATTTTATAGATTTGTCCAGTTAAGAAAAGCTGGAAAAGCCCTACACCTTCAGAAGTGAGACACTGTGAAAGGAGTAAGAATTAATCTTCAACAAGTATATACATCAATAAACACATACAGGACATGTCATTTGATTAAAATCCATCACTACAGTAACAATAAAATAATTAAAGAGGTTGGTTTGACAGTAATAAGTGAGAAGGTCTTCTTCAAAGTTTTCTTTTCATCACAACTATAATTTCTCCATGTACACAATCTAAACTGAAAAAATATACAACAATGTTTCTTTAAAGTTAGTGACAGGTTCAGTGTCTGACTCTTAACTGTCTCAGAGCTGTCACAGCTGCAGGGAATCAACGTTATAAACTGAACAAACAAATACAGTTAAAAAAAAATACTTAAACATGATATGGAAAAAAAAAGATCGTTCATACTCAAGCTGTGCTTGTTCTATCCCAGCAGGACAGGACAGGCAGCGTTGGAGGCGAGGCTCAGTGAATTAGAAGCAGGCTCCACACCATGGAAAATTACTCAGTAGCTGCAGTAGTTAGCCAGCCCCCTGCAGCTGGCGTGTAGCCACTTAGCATAGCCTTTGCTAGCGGTCCCCCAGTAACCCCCCTGCAGCCGGGGGAAGCGTAGTACCAAGCCGAAGCCCACTGTTCACCACCAGCCTGTTCATGTTTCCAACCCTTTTCCCCCACTCAGCAACACACCCGCTGAGGAGAAAACTCTGATCACTGGCAGCTCTATTCTGAGGAACGTGAAGTTAGCAACACCAGCGGCCATAGTCAAATGTATCCCTGGGGCCAGAGCGGGCGACATTGTGTCATATTTAAAACTGCTTGCTAAAGCTAAACGTAGATTTAGTAAGATCGGTATTCACATTGGCAATGACACCCAGTTACGCCAATCGGAGGTCACTAAAATTGATGTTACCTCGGTGTGTGAATACCCTAAAACTATGTCGGACTCCGAACTTTTCTCTGGACCCCTCCCAGCAGTGATGACATGTTTAGCCACATGTCATCATTTAATCGCTGGCTGTCCAGCAAACAATGTGGGTTTCGTTAACCACTGGCAAACTTTCTGGGGAAAACCTGGTCTTATTAGGAGAGACGGCATTCATCCCACTTTGGATGGAGCTGCTCTCATATCCAGAAACTTGGCAAAGTTTATTAGTAATTCAAAACCCTGACAACCCAGAGATGAGATCAGGACTCAGAGTCGCAGTCTTACACGCTTCTCTGAGCTTCTAATGCAGTTACCCACCCATAGTTTTATACAAACGGTGTCTGTCCCCCGACCACCTAAATTATCTAAATCTAAAATTAAACAAAGAGGAGTTGTGCATAACAACCTCATAAAAATTAAAACCTCTTCTGTGACAGAAAGACAAAACAGGAGAATTAAATGTGGACTGTTAAATATCAGGTCTCTATCGTCTAAAGCAGTGTTAGTAAACAAATTAATATCAGATAATCATATTGATTTACTCAGTCTCACTGAAACCTGGCTGTGTCCAGATGAATATGTTAGTCTAAATGAATCCATTCCTCCCAGTCACAATAATACCCACATTCCTCGAGGCAGCGGCCGAGAAGGGGGAGTTGCAGCCATTTTTAACTCTAGTCTGTTAATCAGCCCTAAACCTAAACAAGACTATAATTCATTTGAAAGCTTCGTTCTTAGTCTTTTACATCCGTCCTGGAAAACCTCGCAGCCATTTTTATTTGTTATAGTGTACTGTGCTCCTGGCCCGTATTCTGAATTTGTATCTGAATTCTCAGAGTTTTTATCCAGTTTAGTTCTTAAATCAGATAAAGTTATTTCTAAGAAACGAGATCATATTTCTCCTGTTTTAGCTTCTCTGCACTGGCTCCCTGTAAAATCCAGAATTGAATTTAAAATCCTACTGTTAACTTATAAAGCTCTAAATGGTCAAGCTCTGTCATATCTTAGAGAGCTCATAGTGCCATATTATCCCACCAGAACACTGCGCTCTGAGAACGCAGGGTTACTCGTGGTCCCTAAAGTCTCCAAAAGGGAGGGAGGGCTCCTCTCCTGTGGAATCATCTTCCTGTTACGGTCCAGGAGGCAGACACCGTCTCCACATTTAAGACTAGACTTAAGACTTTCCTCTTTGATAAAGCTTATAGTTAGGGCTGGCTCAGGCTTGCCCTGTACCAGCCCCTAGTTAGGCTGACTTAGGCCTAGTCTGCCAGAGGACCCCCCTATAATACACCGGGCACCTTCTCTCCTTCTCTCTCTCTCTCTCTCTCTCTCTCTCTCTCTCTCCTTTGCTAACACTCATGTCCTGTTACTGCATCTCGCTAACTCGGCTGTACTGCATGTCACAATTGTGATTTGTGATACTGGGCTTTATAAATAAAATTGACTGATTGATTGATTATTGAAACCAAATAACAGCAGAATAAAATCATCTGAACCTGCTCTGCTGTCACATTTACATGAGACAAGTCCTCATGAAGTCCAACAGATTGACGGTTGTCTTGTGTCAGAAGTGTCTGTATCAGGTCACTCATCTCTCTGTCATGTGTTTTCTGCAGATCCTTCTTCTCCTCCTCGTTTCTCACCTGTTTCATTTCTTGTTCCTGTTTATTCAGTAAGTCAGTGATTATTCCCACATTTTCTCTCCTTTTGGTCACACATTTGACTAAGTCAGAAATTTCACCTTGATGTTTTTTCTTTAGTTGTTCTTCATTGTGAGCTGAAAGAGCCTTTAAGAGGTCATACTGCTGCTCTTTGTCTTTCAGTTGTTCTTCATTGCTGTCTGAAAGAGCCTTTAAGAGGTCATACTGCTGCTCTTTGTCTTTCAGTTGTTCTTCATTGCTGTCTGAACGAGCCTTTAAGAGGTCATACTGCTGCTCTTTGTCTTTCAGTTGTCTCTCATGCTCCTGCTTTAGAGCTGCACATTCCTTCTTGTATTTCTCTTTCAATTCATTGAACTCTTCAGCTTTCTCTCTGGCCTCCTCTTCATGTGTCTTCATCAGATTCTCCATTTTCTTCTTATAGTTCTCCTCCATGTCTTCCTCTTGTTCTCTTCTGAGTCGCTCCTCTTCTTTTCTCTTCTTTTCATATCTCTCTCTCTCCTGATCGTATTCTTCTCGAAGCCTTCTAAGTCTTCTTTGCTCCTCCTTTTGTCTTTGTTCATCTTCTTCATATCGTTTCTCCCACCATTCTTTTTGTTTTCTCTCCCAGTTCTCTCGTTCTTTCCTCATCACCTCTCTGCTCTCCTCCAGCTTTCTGACAATAGTTTCCTTTGATTCTGACTCTGATCTTTTTTTTTGCTCCAAAGCTTCAAATTTTTGTTCCCACTCCTGTCGTTGAATTTCTTCCTGTCGTTTTCTCTTCCTGTCTTCTTCTTCCCTCATTTCCTGTTCTTTCTTTCTCTCCTCACGTTCCTTGTTGATCCTCTCCTCCTTTTCCTGAAGTACTTTTTCTCTCAGTTTTCTCTTTTTCAATTTCTGCTTTCCGTTGTTCTTCAATTTCCTTTCTCTCTTTTTCCTCTTGTTCTCGTCTGAGTCGCTCCTCTTCTTTTCTCTTCTTTTCCAATGTCTCTCTCTCTTGGTCGTATTCGTCTTGAAGTTTTCGAAGTTTTGTTTGCTCCGCTTGTCGTCTCTGTTCATCCTCCTCATATCGTGTCTCCCACCATTCTTTTTGTTTTCTCTCCCAGTCATCTCTTTGTTTCCTCATCTCTTCTCTGCTCTCCTCCAGCTTTCTGTCCTTTGATTCTGACTCTGATCTTATTTTTTGCTCCAAAGCTTCAAATTTTTGTTCCCACTCCTGTTGTTGAATTTCTTCCTGTCGTTTTCTCTTCCTGTCTTCTTCTTCTCTCATTTCCTGTTCTTTCTTTCTCTCCTCACGTTCCTTGTTGATCCTCTCCTCCTTTTCTTGAAGTAGTTTTTCTCTCAGTTTTCTCTCTTTTTCAATTTCTGCTCTCCGTTGTTCTTCGATTTCCTGTCTCTCTTTTTCCTCTTGTTCTCTTCTGAGTCGCTCCTCTTCTTTTCTCTTCTTTTCATATCTCTCTCTCTCCTGATCATATTCTTCTTGAAACTTTTTCAGTCTTGTTTGTTCTTCCTGTCGTCTCTGTTCATCTTCTTCATATCGTTTCTCCCACCATTGTTTTCGTTTTCTCTCCCAGTTCTCTCTTTCTTTTGTCATCTCTTCTCTGCTCTCCTCCAGTTTTCTGTCAGTGGTTTCCTTTAACTTTTCCACTGATCTTATTTGTTGCTCCAAAGCTTCAACTTTTTGTTTCCACTCCTGTTGTTGATTTTCTTCCTGTCGTTTTCTCTTCCTGTCTTCTTCTTCTCTCATTTCCTGTTCTTTCTCTCTCTCCTCACGTTCCTTGTTGATCCTCTCCTCCTTTTCTTTGAGTTGTTTTTCTCTCAGTTTTCGCTCCTTTTCAGTTTCTGCTCTCTGTTCTTCCATTCTTATTTTCATCTCTTGCATTTCTTCCTCATATTTTCTTCTCAGCTCCTCCTTCTTCATCTCTTCTTCCTTCTCCTTCAGGATCCTCTGCACTTCTTTCTTTATAGCTGTCTCGGCCTCTTGCAGCATCTCATTAGTGTAGCAGCTGCCTCCATTTGTCTTCACCATGGTGTCAATCTTGGTCATCAGCTCACTGACTTGTTTGTGGTTGTGTTTATCATAGTTATTGAACACATGGTATCTTCCTCCACAGTCAGCAATCAGCTTCTTAAAGGAGTCATCACATTCTTTTCCAATGTATTCCTCAATAGATATCTCATCATGCTCCAGTTTATCTCCTCCGGTTAAAAGAATGATGGTGAACTGTTCAGCATTCTTCCCAAAGCCTTCCTTGATGAGTTTTAATGTCTCCTTCTCCTCTGATGTTAATCTGCCGATTTGTAACACCAACAGGAAGACATGTGGTCCTGGAGCCAGAAGACTGATGCATTTCACCATCTCCTCATTAACCTCTTCATGGGACAAAGTTGTGTCAAACAGACCAGGAGTGTCGACCACAGCAACAGGACGACCGTCCACCTCACCCACTGCTTTCTGACAGTGTTTGGTGACTGATGTTTGGCTTGATTCAGCTTCAAACTCATCTCTTCCTAGGATGGTGTTTCCTGAAGAACTCTTTCCACTGCCAGTCTTCCCTATCAGCACAATCCTGAGACACTCTGGGCTCTGCTCCTCTTCATCACCTGTGAAATAAGAAGACCTGGAGTTACTTTAGAGACATTTTCAAGTTTTTTTTTTTTAATTTTTCTAATGTAAAATGTCAAAATGTTAAAAATATTTTTGATGGTCAATCTTGAACACAGGGCAGAAACCTCGTATCTTCATCTGTATTCTTACATATATCAGTGCTATTGGTCCCCCTTTACATCTGTCTGGGTTTTACAAATATTCATATAATAATACCATATATATTCCCATCTGCATGATTGATTGATTTACCCTGGGAAAATAAAGGCTCACTAGCACTAGCGTGCTAGCTACATTAGCTGTTGCTGATCACTGCCAGCCAGAAACAGATATCTATCCATGGTAAGGAGAGGGAGGTTTTCTACTTTGGAGAAGAGAGAAAATGGCAGAATTACAGTGAATGTGAGGCATTTATTGTATTCGCACTAGGGATGCACCGATCCGATATTAGGATCAGATATCAGCTGCGATATCAACATTATAGCTGGATCAGGTATCTGTAAAAGCAGCCAAGACCGATCATTCCCCTTTAAATCTTTGCAACACTGGCTATGTCATACGGCACGTGTGCAATATGTCGTGAGAGTTGTGTGCCGGATGCTGGGAGAGTCATGTGCCGCATACCGTGAGAGTTGTGTGCCGAATGCCGTGAGAGTTTTGTGCTGCATGCCGTGAGAGTTGTGTGCCACATGCCGCAAGAGTTGTGTGCCATATGCCGCAAGAGTTGTGTGCCGCTTGCCGCAAGAGTTGTGTGCCGCATACCGCAAGAGTTGTGTGCCGGATGCCGTAAGAGTTGTGTGCCATATACCGCGAGAGTTGTGCACCGCATGCCGTGAGAGTTGTGTACCACATGACGTGAGAGTTATGTGCTGCATGCTGTGAGAGATTTGTGCTGCATGCTGCGAGAGCTGTGTGCCACATGCCGTGAGAGTTTTGTGCCGCATGCCACAAGAGTTGTGTGCCATATGCCGCGAGAGTTGTGCACCGCATGCCGTGAGAGTTTTGTGCCGTATGCCACAAGAGTTGTGTGCCGCATGCTGTGAGAGTTGTGTACCGCATGCCGTGAGAGTTATGTGCTGCATGCTGTGAGAGATTTGTGCTGCATGCTGCGAGAGCTGTGTGCCACGTGCCGTGAGAGTTTTGTGCCGCATGCCACAAGAGTCGGGTGCCATATGCCGCGAGAGTTGTGTGGCGCGTGCAGTAGTGGATCCTGATCAGGCCTGAGTGAGCGTTTGCTCAGGGCGGCACACACTTGTGTGTGTCCAGTGCTGTGCTGCGCTGCTGTGCAAGCAGTGTGTTACACACTGTCCATAACAATAACTTTGTCAGGTAACAAACTACGTCGGAGTCGGGTTGGGTTCTGACAGGAAAATGCATCCCGAGTTGCGCAGCGTGCTCACCTGTAAGTGTGTGCACGTGTCTAATAGAATGGTTGGGGAAACGCTGTTTGTGGTTCTCATTTCACAGGCCAAATAATAAAATCTTGTAATTGTTGCCTAATGTTTTTTTAGTGGGGTGTTGCCCAGGGCGCCATTTAGGCTAGAACCGCTACTGGCCGCATGCCGCGAGAGTTGATTAGAGAGTGGCAAACACAAGCAACAGTGAGCGAACAAAAGGGTCTGCTATATCGAGGTATTTCACCCGTAGCATGCCAGCTAGCTCGACAGCGGTTTGCAATGTCTTGTGTTCATGTGTAAACCCCCCTCTGGCAGTGCAATAGACTGCAGACTGAATCAAAAGAAGAGGAGCTGCACATCAGAGGACTGTGTTGCTCTGTGCTGGCTTAAAGAAGAAACACAAAGATGGACAGTGGGATAGATGAGTTTTTGGCTCAGAATGCATGCATCGTTTGATGCAACTCGTCCTGTTTTGTTATAACTGTTATATTCTCTTTTTATAGAAAAAAATCAAACTGCAAAAATCAAATAGAATCTATCTTTAATAGATAAACCTCAGAAATAAGTCATTAAACCAACAATTTCCTCTCCATCTCTGCCTTTCTAGTGTACTACTATTTGTTTTAATATTTGGTTACTGTGTGTATGTTGTTTCTATGTTTGCCCAATTGAGTTTCAGCTGCAACATTTGTATTTCTTTCTAAGAAGATTGTATTTACCTGAATCTAAATGCTGATGTATAAGCTATTGCAGCTTTTGCACAACTGTTTACTTTTGTAACAAATGGTTCATTGCATTAAGTTGTTTAATCTTGTTGTATTTTGTCTCAGGAAAGAAAGGTGGAGTCACACCTGATGCCTTTAGTGTGTTCGTCTTGTTAAGGTTTGTAGCTTCTTAAATCAACAATATCGGATCGGTATCAGGTATCAACCGATACGTAAGATATCATCATCGGATCTGAAAAAGTCAGATCGGTGCATCCCTAATTAGCACCCCCTCCAAAAGGCACAAGATTGCTGTATGTTGTAAGATTGTAATGTTGAGATGGGATGTGTTTAAATTACTTACAAGTGACTGTGCTCTTTGTCTTCAGTTCATTCAGCTCAGCTTGCAATGTGGTGATGTGTTTCTGTTGTTGGAGGATTGTATCCATCTTGCCATGCGCAAAGATGCCTGTTGTATAACAGTGTGGTTTATCCTCGTAGGCTCTCATTTTTTCCACAGCATCCAACAGCTCTGGGATCTGCTGCTGGTCCTTGATGTTGAGAACAACATATCTTCCTCCACAGCTCTGACAGAGCTCCTGGATGTCTCTGTTCTCCTTCATAAAGTTAACAACAGGTGGAGCTGTAGGATCTGACTCCACAGTGAACAGGATCAAGGTGAAGTCATTGACTTGAGAGCTGAATGTGTTCTGGATGGTCTCTAACTCTCCCTTGTCTTCATCAGTGAGGGGACCCACAGGTAGGACTAGGATGAAGGCATGGATGCCCTCAGGATCACAGAGGGAGATACACCTGAATGATTCCTCCATCACTGCCTCCTGAGGTTTTCCATACAAGGCAGGCAGCTCCACCAGGGAAACCCAACGTCCACACACCTCTCCCTGATGTTTAACACACTCTGATGAGCTGGAGACTGAATGAAGCTCTGTATGACCTAAAATGGCCTTGGCTGCTGAAGTCTTCCCTGCTCCTCTCCTCCCACACAGGACCAGGTTTAAAGCTGCTCTGATGTGTTCAGACATTGGTCTGATGGGCTCTTCAGTGAAGGTGAGGAAGGCTTCTTTGTTTTCACTCACAATGTTCTCAATCTTCTCCATTAACAGCTGGCGGTCACTTTTAACCATGTTGTAGTGTCTCCCTCCACAGTCTTTAAGGAGCTGACTGAGAGGAAGGCTTGCTTTACTCCCCTCATGTGTGCTGATGACCATCGAGTGTTTGAAGGCATCTTGATCAAACAGACTCAGGATGAACTTCAGTGTTTGTCTGTTCTCCTCAGTGAACTCAGAGGGTTTCACTAACAGCAGCAGAACATTTGGTCCAGGATGACAAAGACTGAAGCACCTCCTCATCTCTTCTTTCACTGCTTCCTCAGATAGACTGAAGATGTCTGGAGTTTTCACTGCTGTTAGAAAGTTTCCTCTCCACTCTCCACAGGCGGCCACACACAGTTTGTCATGTTTTGGAGAATGAAAACTTTGATTGTTTAGGATGGAGTTACCAAGCATTGCCATTTTTTCCTTACTTTTCCCCACCAGTAAAATCCTGGGTGCAGACACTGCAATAAGACAGAGAGAGGAGAGAGGACAAATAGAGAGAGAATTAAGACAGTTTAGAGTTGGTGGCAACAGAGGAGTGGACCCAAATTTAGATATTAGGAAAAAGTTTGATGTAAAATTGTCTGGACTTCTTTTTTAGCCCCCTGGCATAGACTTTTCCTGGAAGACGATGTCTCATAATTGAAGGTTTGCAATCAATAATTAAACTTGCAGTCCCCTTTCTTAAGATGAGAACCACCACTGTGGTATGCCTGTACACATGCACTGCCTGCACCCTAAACATGACACTGTGGGTGTGTGAATTAAGACAATCCAACATCGTCCACTCCTGGCACCTTGCCACTGAGGGGTTCTCAACCTTTTGTAACTTAAGACCCACTTCTGAAGAAATATCTGAGGACCACCTTCCCATATAGATGATGAAAAGAAAAAAAACATTACATGACAACAAGGGAGAAAAAATAAATGTGGCTGTAAATATGTGTAATGCCACTGTCAGCTTTTGGTGCTGTGATGTACCCGAAGCCCATTCCTTTAGGAGATATTCTTTTGGCTTCCAAACACATCCCGAATGCTTTGTTCTGAAGTGTCTGGAGCTTCAATGGTTATAGCGCCTCATCTGGCAGATTTTACCACATTCAACACACTGTGCTGTCGGCTCAGCATCACTGCCCAATATTATGAATCCAAATTTAATGTATGGAGGGTCACATTTCCTCACCTCCACATGCTTTGGAGCTTTTTTTGGCACAGGGTCATCTCCCACATTACTTTTTCTTTTCAAAATCCTGTTCATTTTTTGTCACTGCATCCCATAAAAAGATAGGTACCTATCAGTGGCAGAATATGTTTCTCAGCCTGATATTGTGTTGTGATTGGTGTGATGATGTTCAAACATAACTGGTCATTGAAATCATGCATCTTAATGTGATGGGTTTTTTTTCATTTTCATAGTCTTGAGCACATTAAGAAATAAAAATCAATTTTATCTCGTGGATTAAATTGTTATACAGCGCCCCTATTGCTAGTGTTAAAACTAACTCAACACATTCCAACTTCTTCCCTTTAACACGCGGCTGCCGTCAAGGATGTCCGCTATCACCATTTCTGTTCGCCATTGCGATTGAACTGCTTTCCATTGCCCTTAGGAGTTCACTGCTTTTCACCGGTATCTATAGGAATGTGACTGAGCACAGAGTATCACTTTATGCTGATGACCTCTTACTCTATGTCTCAAACCCCACTGTCTGCACCGACAAGATTCTGGACATCTTACACACATTTGGTTCCTTTTCTGGTTACAAATTGAACATTAACAAAAGTGAATGCTTCCCTCTTAATAATGCAGTAAAACAGATCCCGACTCAAACACGACCATTCCGCTTAGTCTCTTCTAGATTTCAATATTTAGGCATTAATATCTTGAATAGTCTCCCTTTACTGTATAAACATAACATTGTGGAACTGTTTAAAAAGGTTAAGTCAGGTTAAGTCTTTTAGGTAGAATCAATTCTATCAAAATGAATGTCCTACCTAAATTTTTATTTCTTTTTCAGTGTTTACCTATATACCTGCCCAAAGCATTTTTCAAAAAAATTGGATACGATTATTTCACATTTCATTTGGGCGGGAAAGACTCCAAGGGCAAAATACTCAATTTTACAAAGAACCAAGGATGAGGGATTTCAGGACATACTATTGGACAGCCAATATTCGAAAAGTTACCTGGCACAACTCCCCCAACACAGACTGGTATCAGATGGAAGCCTACTCGTGCAACTCCATCTCTTTATCATATGTGCCACTCTAAATGCACATCCCACTAAAGTCACCTCCAACCCAATTGTCCTGTCTACTATAAAAATCTTGAAACAGTTTAAACGGCACTTCAAAATCACTTCTCTTTCTCCACTAATGCTGTTGGTGTTCTAAAAGGGGGAAAATGGGTGAAATGTATCCTTACTGACTGAACATGTATTTTGTCTTAATAACCCAGATATATATGGAAAAAAAAAGAAATAAAAATCAGTGGCTGTGTATATTATCATTTCATTTAAGTATTATTTTAAACTAACAAATTGCCAATACCTCTAGATGGCACTAGATGGCCACCAATAGGTCACAGCCCATTGGCTGAGGGTTGCTGCCCTGCACTACCTGTCACTGATAAAATATAATCACATTACTGTCATGCGTTATCAGGAAATGTGTTATGGCCCACTGCATACAACACATTCCTAGATTTACTTTGTTTTTTTGTTTTTTTTTTTACACTGGTAGCTTGTGTTTTCCCCTGGCGATGAAGTGTGTGATGTAGGTCTAGATTTAATCCCTGCTATAAGATGAAACCATAAATATTAACTACAGCATATCAACTTCATATTAGATCTGTATAAATAAATAATAAATATTTGTAAGGTACTCACAGTTGGTGAAATCCTTTGTTGCTGAATACAGGGTGCTTGACATATATATTATTACTTGTATTATGTATATTACTATATAAGATATTTTTGCCCCATAAAGAAGACAACACCATCAGCTGAAAAAACCCTTAACTTAATATGCAAACTTGATCATGGATCAGTTGTATTCATAAAATGATAAAAGTTACTCCTGCACTCTGTGGTACCTTGAGCAGGATCCAAGTTGAAATGATCTCCTTCCCCTTGTTCCGAGCTCTGATGACCACCAGGTAATTCAGATGCTGCATCTTTGAAAACATCACAGCTCACATGCTCTCCATTGTTCTCCTTTACCATTTTGTCCATGAGTGTTAGCAACTGCTGACGTCCAAGGTTTTGGTGCCACAACAAACTGGATCTACATTTTTTGATCATGTCGCCTAACAGTGGATTTTGCAAATATTTTTCCATGAAACCTGAACTCTCCTCTCTTGGTGTTGATATCAGTATCAATGAATGATCAAATGATTGATCACTGAAGAGTTTCAGGACTCTGCAGAGTCTCAGTTTGTGTTCCTCAGTGAGGTCTTCAGGCTGTAGACCCAGCAGGAACACATGAGGTCCAGGATCAGAGAGTCTCACACACTTTTCTACATGTTCTGACAGTTTGTCTTCAGAGATGTTGAGATGCAGCAGATCTGGAGTGTTGATCAGAACTATTTCTTTGTCCTTTATCTGTCCTCTTTCTGTCAGACAGCAGTCTGGTTCTTCCTCAGTGTTGAACTTAGTCTCTCCTAGTATGAAGTTCCCCACTGAACTCCTCTGAGACCAGCTGTTCCCCAGCAGAACAACCCTCAGCTCAGACACTGGAAAGACAAACACTGAATCAAAAAACTTGATTTAGTGCAACAGCCAACTTTATTAAAGGTGGACTTAAGTGATTGTGTCAGCTGTTCTTATCTTGAAACTTTCAAATTTACCATAAGTTTTCAAATATCAAAATAAAATGTTTGTATCCAGAACATGCTAACAGTGTAATTCTAGATGTTAATATGCAGAACAATAATTCTGACTTCAGTTTTACTCACTGGATGGTGGCAGCCATTCATAGCTGCGGCTCCGCTTTAAGGGTTGCAGGTCATCTGACACTATACAGATACAGAACAAAAAAATGCTTTTAACCTTTTAATCTTTAATCAAAGGGACTCCGTCTCCCGAAGGACTCACTGCTGTTTTATCATTTTGATTTATTTTTATGCATTTTTATTTTTTGTGTTCTAGTTAAAAGTAAAGCTTTTTGCCTTTGATTCAGACAAACAGATCAAAATAAACTCAGATTAAAGCAATTTATAGAAAAGACTGAGTGACTCCATGGTAAATCTCTGAGAAACATTTGAGTATTAATATACCACAAACCAGAACTACAGTGAACTCACCAGGTGCTGCAGTCGCCATAATGTCACCCTGCTGGAGACATCAGAGACTGATTCAACTTGAAACCAACTGCCGGGTTTGAGAACCTAAATAGAGAATGTAAAATATCTTATGGCTCTGTCTGTTATGGCCCGCCAATGTCATCTGCATATGTGGCACAAAATGGTCAGATAAATAGGTAATATTTAAAACCTGTAGTTATATTCTGAATATACAGTATGTACCACCCCCAGCCCATGTATAAAAGGTACATTTTAGTGTGCTTTGTTAAAAAACAACAAATTCAATTCAATTCTGCAGAGCAGTGTGTGAAAATACTCCTGGGATTCATGACCTTTTTCATAGCACTGTATATGAAATAATAAATATATATTTGGGTACAATCAAAAAGTCTAAAGCTGAGTTTGCTTCAAAAAGCAAATGTTAACAATCTTTCCTGAATAAAAATGTGTCTTAGGGTAACTTGTCGTCCTGTTCATAGCAGCAGTCATCATGGTGTTAGTGGTAAATAGTTAATGTGTTATCGATGGTGGTAAAACTTTGTGTTTTTATAGCTGTTGTAACGTTTTACATTAACATTTAATCTGAACTTCAGACTCCTCAGAGTTTTATTGCTGCATCCACAGAATAAAAAGCATCAGTATCAGTGAACATTAGACACTGTGGCAAACTGGGGTTGTTCGAAATTCGAACTTCGAACTTCGAAACTTTAATCATTACCATGGTAATTAACAACCAAAAAAATTTAAATGCTCCATATACACTGCTCTAAAAAAATCAAGGGAACACTGAATGGTCACAGTATATCACCAAGTCAGTTGAGCTTCATGACTGGTTTGGTGGTGGTCAGTGATGGTCTGGGGAGGCAGATCCTTGGAGGGTCACACAGACCTCCATGTAATAGCCAACGGTACCCTGACTGCTGTTAGGTACTGGGATGAAATCCTCAGAGTGATTGTCAGACCTTACACTGGTGCAGTGGGCCCTGGGTTCCTCCTTGGCTGATTACTCACCAGTCAAAACACAAACCAATGAAGTCACTTGTGAAGTCTTGTTAAAAAACAATGTTCTGCTGGGAAGCATTAAAGGGATAGTACACCCAAAAATGAAAATTCAGCCATTATCTACTCACCCATATTCCGAGGGAGGCTCAGGTGAAGTTTTAGAGTCCTCACATCACTTGCAGAGATCCAAGGGGAGAGGAGGTAGCAGCACAACTCCACCTAATGGAGGCTGACGGCGCCCCTGATTCAAACGTCCAAAAACACACAACTGAAACCACACAATATCTCCATACTGTTCGTCCATAGTGATCCAAGTGTCCTGAAGCCACAGCATAAAAAGTTGTTTGGAAAAACGTCATTTGAACTCTGTTTTTAGCCTCATTGTAGCCTGTAGCTCTAACCCTATGGGCCTGAACGACGCATAGTGCGTCCAAATTCACACCTGTTCTTCTCTATGGATTTTCTCCACGACCGTGCGTCATAGCGAGAAGCCACAAATATCACATGAAATAATGGAATTGTAGCTTTCCGACAAGACCAAGCACTTGTCGGTAGTCCAATGTTTTCACAGGGAAAAATAATGATAAAGTAACACTAAAATTATGTATAACAAAGCTTTCATACAGCTTTGCACACACATTACTCTTGGATGGATTACTCGTGAATGCAGCATCGCACAGAAATGCCACACATATCACATGAAAGCGCAGGAGCAGAGCTTTCCAGTGATACCACACGTCATTGTGCTGTCATCCCATCATGCTATAAATCCAGATTGATTGTCTACAAAATCCTGACGAATTTCTTTACAATCCATTATACAGATCTTGTTATCAGTCACTTCATATAGTGAGGAATATCATATCTTACCACGTCTTAGGCTTGCGTGTGTTTCTCCCTGTCTATCCACATTTGTAGTCCGGCTTTCAAGATGCAAATATCTCCATATTGTCCAGCTGACACTCCATCAAACTTTGTATGACAAGACCAGCCACTTCACCTTTGCGCACCCTGCAAAAACTGCAGCTGCAGCCTAATTATGCATGCTGACAGGGCCGTAGTCACCATATACATTGAGGGGAACATGTGTGCCCCCCCCCCCCATGCTCAAAATGCCCCCCCAATATATAACTGAAATTGAAAAACAACAACAAACTTTGTTTACTGCAAACAAAGTGGCAGATATTATCTTGGAGGACATCATTGCACTTGGTTGACTATTTTTCTATGATCTTAGATGTAAAATTGCATGTTTCTTTCAGATAAAACACATTTTTGACTCGTGAATGAGTCAATGGAATTTCTTGCAATAATGAAAAAATACTGGCAATCATGTCCGCCTGGCACAAACCACATGTTTTGGACAACTGTGAAGTGACAGAATGTCCCAGCATCATGGTTCTTATAGTGGCAGATTGCAGAGAGTCTCCTCTCTTCATATATGGCAGAATGTGTCATTTTCCAACTTGCTATGCTGAGATACATGTAGAAATGTAAGAATTTTTGTAAGTATGTAAGAATGTTTTTTTCATTGATATAAAAATTAATATAAAATACAGGCACATAGAAGGACATGGAATGATGGCAAATCTGGATAGCCTACATTGTCCTGAAAAACAAAACAAGATATAGCATGTGTATTTAGCCTTTATAATGACTGAGCTTAAAAGTAAAGGCAGTAAAAATACCTAAAAAACGCCTAAGGCCCATAGGGCTAACTGCATCTCTGGGCACCGAGCTCACGTGTGTGTGCTTGCGCGAGACTGTGAGACATGGGCACCGCTTTCATGTGTGTTCACGTGCTTTCCCTGGTCTCGCGCACAAGCACACACACGTCGGCATCCGTCAATTTGCCTTTGTCTCTCGTGCATTGTCCGTGCTCCTCCTCAGTGCTCCTGCCACTATTTTCCTTTGGACAGAGGAAGTAATGGTGATTGGAGGTTCCCTCACTTTTACAGTCTTTATTCCTGCATAAGAAAGTGTCTGAGAACATGTGTGCCGTGTGTGGTGACGAAAGACATTATGATAAAATTTACCTCTGTAAGAAGTTCAGGAGACTGAAACTCCATGATAAGGAAGCTGTCCTGAAAAGAGTCAAAGCTTGCACAAAATGCCTTGGATGCCATGGGAATGATGGATACTGCAGAGACACTTTCTTATGCAGGAATAAAGACTGTAAAAGTGAGGGAACCTCCAATCACCATTACTTCCTCTGTCCAAAGGAAAATAGTGGCAGGAGCACTGAGGAGGAGCACGGACAATGCACCAGAGACAAAGGCAAATTGACGGATGAACAACAGGACTTTTTGTCTGGGCTTTCCCCAGAGATGGCAGAGAGGTGCAGGAAAGTTTTCACCAACAGCACCACAGGAACAACCAACACCACTGAAACCCGGACTGAGCTTCTGGAGAGAAGCGAACTTCCTGTCATCATGATGCTGCTGGAGGTCACAGCAAATGCAGGTCAGAAGATCGGGACTTTAATTGACCTTGCTTCTGATACGAACTACATCACTCATAAAGCTGCTAACAGGCTTAAATTACGGAGCGAGAAAGTGACCTTAGTTGTACATGGTGTGGGAGGGATGACCATGGGAGTGAACACACTAAGATATCTCCTCAGAGTCAGGATCAAGACACCTGAAGGCAGAGTAATAGCCCACGAACTTGTCTGTTATGGGCTGGATGAGATTGCCAAAGTACACAAGACTGTTGAACCTGAGAGGCTGAGGATATTCTTCCCTGAGGTCAAGCTGGAGGAGTTGAGGAGACCAAAAGATACTGAACTTCTCATCAGCCACAGGGAGGGGAGACTTGCACCACAAAGGGTGAGAGTTGTTGGTGACCTTGTCTTGTGGGAGAGCCCTTTGGGAAGGACAGTGGGCGGAGCGCACCCCGATCTGTTTGAGGATGTTGAAGTCACCGCCCATGAGTCGAAAACCCACTTCGCCCGGTCCATGAGAACAGCGGCTGTCAAGTACAAGGAGGTCGTCAGAGGCCCTGAGACTGAGTTTGCCTTCAAACAGAATAAAGGTGGGCTCACCCCAAAGTTCACAACGGCTACCAACTGCGAGTTTCTTAAGTGGTGGCAGTGGGAAAGCATCGGAGCAGCTTGTGAGCCCGTGTGTGGAGGTTGCCGCTGTGGCAAGTGCCAGCCTGGAGGAAAAGAGATGACTCTGGCAGAGGAGAGAGAACTGGAAATCATAAAAGGAGGACTTACTCATGTGAAAATGGATGAGCACACAGACTCTCCACACTGGGATGCCAAGTACCCATGGGCAGAGGACCCCACCTCACTCCCCAACAACAGAAGTGCAGTGGAGGCTACATTCTTAAGGACAGAAAGACAACTGCAGCGACAGCCAGAGTGGAGAGCCACGTACACGACCCAAATCCATGAAATGGTTGAGCGGGGTGCTGCCATCGAGCTCTCTGAAGATGCCAGGAGGAAGTGGAAAGGTCCAGTGTGGTATGTGAGCCATCTGGTGGCGCCAAACCCACATTCTGTCACAACTCCAGTGCGGTTAGTGTGGAATAGCAGCCAAAAGTTCAAGGGAGTGAGCATGAATGATCTTCTGCTGAAAGGACCAGATGTGCTTAACCCGATTAGAGCTGTGTTGTTAAGGTTCAGGAGAGGTGTACATGCAGCCCTTGGTGACATCAAGAAGATGTATAATTCAGTGTGGTTGGAAGAACGTGAAATGCACCTACACCGATTCCTTTGGAGGGATAAGCCTGAGGAGGAAATAAGAGAGTATGCCATCACCCGGGTTAACATGGGGGACAGACCAGCTGGATGCATAGCACAGCTAGCTATGCGGGAGACAGGCAAGCTTCCCATCTTTTCACATCGAAAGGAGGAACGCAGAGTCCTTGAAGAGGATAGCTATGTCGATGACATTCTTACCTCCCATAATAGTCTGGAAAAACTGGATGTAATAACCCAAGGTGTGGAGGAAATCCTGAGAGCTGGGGGCTTCCTTCTGAAACCATGGGTCCGGTCACGGCACAGTGGGAGGCAAAGAGGTGATGATGCCCTGGAAGAAAAGGAGAAAGTGCCGAAAAGTGTAACCATAATCCTCCCAAATCAGATGAGAGATGAAGATAACAAGGCGCTGGGTGTCGGTTATTGTGTAGAGGAGGACAAACTCTACATGTTGACCTCCATCAACTTCTCCAAGAGGAAGAAAAAGATGAGAGAGGGCAAGGACCTTCTCAAGGTGGAGGTGAGACCTGGAACCCCTGACCCACTGACCAGAAGGGAGCTTTTAAGTCAGGTGGCTGGACTTTATGACCCCATCGGCCTAGTAACACCAACCAAACAGAAGGGGGCGATCCTTGTAAGGAAAGCATTCCAGGAGACAGGGGGTGGAAAACTCACCAGAGAAACCTGGGACAAGCCGCTTTCAGGAGGCCTCAGAGGTGAATCCATCAAACTTTTCGAAGAGTACGTGGAGCTTGGGCAGATCAGATTCCACCGCAGCATCACACCTGCCAGCCGGGAGGGGAAACCCTGGGGGATCACCTTCTCAGATGGAAGTGATAAAGCCTATGGGGCTGTGATGTATTTGAGGTGGAGCACCAAACAAGGGATTGATGTCCGGTTTGTTGAATCAAAAGCCAAGCTGACACCATTGGATCAAAAGGGAGATGCTATCAAGGCTGAACTCTGTGGTGCAGTCTTTGCTGCCAGGCTCAGGAAGTACTTTGAGAAGTATGGAGGAATGGATGTGGAACGTTGGATCCACCTGGCAGACAGTCAGACCGTCCTGGGAGCTATCCAGAGAGAAAGTTATGGGTACCAGACATTCTTTGCCAACCGTGTGGGTGAAATCCAGAAGGCTGGGCCAGTGGAAGAGTGGTGGTGGATCCCTGGAGAGCTGAATGCCGCTGACATCATAACAAGAGGGGGTTCCCCTGATGAATTGAAGGAGGATTCCACATGGCAAAATGGGCCGGCATTTCTGAGGCAGCCAGTGGAGGATTGGCCTTCAAAGTCAGCAAGAGAGGTTGCATCGTGTGCCAGAGAAAGTGTTGACAAGCTCCAGAGGAAAGCCTTCACATCAGTAGTAACCAGAGCCCAAGCTAAAGCAAAGCAAAAAGAAACTGAGCATTTCCTTCCATCTTCACCAGCACGTTCAAAACCGGAGAACGGAGTAAACCCCCCTGCTATGGCAAGCACACCTGCTGGTTGGAGGACTAAGGACCTCGTGGAAGTGGAGAGATTCAGTAGTTTGTCCAAACTGGTTAATGTTGTGGCCTGGGTCCGACGAGCTGCTAAAAAGTGGCTGGAGATCAAAAAGAAAAAGAAGAGCAAAGAACAAGTAACTAAGGATGAGAAAGTTGTGCTGAAACCAAAAGAACGGGAAGCAGCCCTGAGGGACCTTTTCCTCGCTGCCCAAGAAGGGGTCATCTTCCCGGAGACAGCTTTGAAAAGACTGGTAGTATTCAGGGATGCCGGTCTCTTGGTCTGTGGGGGCAGGATCCAAATGTTTAACGAAGACAAAGCTGTAGTGCCAATCTTACCTTATGAAGCATGGTTGTCCACACTGATAGCACGTGAGGCCCACAAAGCTAATCATGAAGGAGTAGCAGGAACCATTCTCAGGATGAGGAAAAAGCCTGGGTGGTAAAAGGACGAAGATTAGCAAAAAAAATGGTGGACAGTTGTGTGATCTGCAGGAAAGCTACAGCAAAGCAATGTAAACAAATAATGAGTGACCTTCCACCCGAAAGAACCAACCCTGCTAGTCCATTTGAGTTTACAACTATGGATTTGTTCGGGCCCTACAAAGTAAAAGATGAAGTGAGAAAGAGAGTCACACTCAAAGTCTGGGGTATTGTATTCTGCTGCATGGCCTCGAGAGGTATATACACCGATGTTGTCAGTGACCAATCTTCTGAGGGATTCTTACTTGCCTATCAAAGGTTCACATCTCTCAGAGGGCACCCCAAGAAATTGTGGTCAGACTCAGGAACAAACTTTGTGGGAGCAAAGCCTGCACTTGAGGAACTTTACAGGTTCCTAAAAGAACTAAACAAAACAGAAATTGAAGAGGAAGCCTCCAAATGCGGTACAGAGTGGTCATGGAAGATCCATCCAGCAGACTCCCCCCACAGAAATGGGGCAGCGGAAGCAGCTGTTCGACTAGTGAAGCGGGCTTTAAGTAACATTGGTGGTGAGGGGGCCTTCACATGGAGTGAGTTCCAGACGATCCTCTTCATGGCTGCAAATCTGGGTAATGAGAGGCCCATAGACGCAAGGATACAGAGCCAAGAGGACTGTGTGAGTTACATCAGCCCCAATTCTCTTCTGTTAGGACGAGCCAGCACAAGAGGAGACCTAGGAGACTTCCAGTTTGAAGGTTACTCATACAAGAGACTCCAGAGCATCCAGGGAGAGGTGACCAAATTCTGGAAGAAGTGGTGCCAGCTAGCGGGCCCAAACCTCTTCATAAGAAGCAAGTGGCACACTAAGGAGCGGAATGTGTCCAAGGGAGATGTGGTTTGGTTGGCCGACCAGAATGCATTGAGGAGTCAATATAAGCTGGCCAAAGTGGTCGGTGTCAACGCTGACAAGGATGGCATCGTGAGAGACGTTTATGTAAGGGCCTTTCCCAGCTATCCTGTTCCGATCAAAAGGCCAACCTCATCAAAGCAAGGCTGCAAAGCATCAGGAAAGAAGGGACTCACCTCCAAAATTCCTGCAACAATCCTGCACAGAGATGTCAGACGTTTGGTGGTCCTGATTCCAATCGAAGAACAAAAGACTGATGAACTGTTGTGACCTCCTTGGGTTTAAAAACCAGGAGCCCAAGTGGGAGGTGGTAAGTTGTAAAAAGAGGAAAAAATCTGAGACATTATTATTTATTCATTTATTTTTCCCTTTCTCCTGGTCAATGTAGTTAAAGAATAAGATAATCCTGTAGAAGTAATAATGATACAGTGAAGCAGAGGTGAGAGCGGGTGTGTGCAGGTGGGCGAGAGAGAGAGAGAGAGAGAGAGAGAGTGCGGCCGTCCTGATTAGGTGCGAGCAGTCAGGTGTGCATCCTTTTGTCCATGGTCAGTTTGGCGTGCTGTCGCAGTGAGGAATGAGCCGAGGAAAGTTTGGGTGCAACAATGTTCAGATGAGCACAGAGACGCTATCGGTATGTTGACAGTCATTATTATTTGTTGAATGTATACGATGCGCTAGAGTGGTTTGTGTAGAAGGAGCCCATTCAGGTCTGCCCCGCCCCGTAAGACGTAATTCATTCATTACGGTGTGTGTGTGTGTGTGTGTGAGACTGCGCTTTAAATGTTTGTTCATTCACGTTTAGTTGCGTTTCTGTTTGTTAATAGCTTAGCGTCTTAAAGATGTTTACAAATATAGTTTGTTGCGACATGTTCTAATTTAAAATCATTAGTGTTGATAAATATATGAATGAATGAATGAATGAATTAATTAATTAATGGATTAATAAATAGAACAAACAAATAAGATGAAAATAGTAATGATTAATTCCTTGGTTAATTCCTTTGATATTAAAAAATTGTTTATTCACATTTGCGCTTAAGTTCAGGTTTAATAGCAATTTCAATCTTTGGAGGGTGCAAATTAAAGGACCAGATTAAACCTAATTTGATGTGTTGATTGATTGGTGATATGTAGTTTTCCCCTCTATCAATTGATTTGTGAGTTAGATAATTTGATTTAAGACGAATTAAAACACACTTTAGTGGGGTTTTAGTTACCATATTGATATTTTATTTGATGTCTAATGTGATGGTCTATTTCATCCTACAGGTTATCAACCTACCCATCACCTACCCATCATTTACTTGAGTAAATAAAAGACAAATGAGTGGAGTTGAACCGCGTCCTCTGTGTCCTTCTATGCTGTATTGAGCTTCGGCAGGCATTGGGCAGTAAACCCTGGGATAGCTCAACAGTGCCCAGAGAGGCAGTCAGAGCTACAGGCTAAAATGAGGCTAAAAACAGAGTTCAAATGACGTTTTTCCAAACAAATTTTTATGTCGGGGCTTCAGGACACTTGGATGGCTGAATTTTCATTTTTGGGTGCCCTATTCCTTTAAGTCATGGCAATAAAGTGGATGCCCAGTGACGCACTCCAAACACCACCCAAATTCCAATCTAGTCAAACATTTGTGGGTACCCCACCACAAACCCACAGGACTCAAAGGATCCGCCACCAACACCCTGGTGCCAGACACCACAGTGCCCCTCAGAGGTCCTGTGTTATGCCTTGAAAGGTCAAGGCCAAATCTGATCCAAAGAGGTCCCAGCATGAATCAGGGGTACCTCTAGGCTTTCGGCATGTCCCACAGACACTTGATCAGATTGTGATCTGCGGAATTTTTGAGACCAGGTGGATGGAAGTCTGCAACAGTCTGCAACCAAAGGTTTCCCAGCTGAAAAAGGCATTGTAACAACCCTAATGTTCTTCACTTCACCTGCAGGAGCTTTAATGTTTTGGCTGATCGGTGTATGCATTACCCCAAATATCCCAAATAGCCCACATATTCATCACGCATCAACGCTGATTATTATGAGTTCTTCTCAGACTAGGACATTTTCTGACTCTGACTTGCTGTGATCTAACATCAGTCACCAGCAGGCCAGCACTACTAAAACTGGGACTGTTTGGCAGGCTTAAAGATACGCTAGCAAAATGTTAAAAAAGTCAAGCATCTGGAATAGTTTCAAAATTGACTTGGACGACCCCCAAATAAGTCAAGTACCAGATATGTCAAAGGAGGCTGGTATGTCACAATGAGCCTGGCAAACCACCTCAAAACAGCATGTATCAGCTCAGCTGTCTTGCAAAGGATTGTTTCTTCCAGCTGTTATGATAACTTTACTGTGCCATGCATGTTAACAACGTGGCCAGCTGTCACGTTATATTAGGTGAATCCACCAAAAACAAATGTTTCAAAGGGTTCGACTTATGTCCTCGTCTTTCATTAACTCTGTACCCCCGTCGAAGCTTCGATTAATTACAGATATTTTAGCTGAAGTTTTGGTGTCCCAGAACTGGTATTCAGGATTAATTTCATGTCACCACTTACCTGAGGGGGTTGTTGGTGTTAGCTCCGGTCATTGGCCTCCCATCACAAATTTTTCAAAGTATATTGCAAGAAAGAAAAGCCTGTTTTTCCAGCTCAGTCATGTGGTAACTTTAGTAACTCCAAACAGTGATGACTCTGCTCCAGCTAATCACAGTCCTGAATAGTCAGCATACATGTGAAGACTTGTGACAATCACTTCTTCCCTCGTCAATCCATGAACGTTGTCAGTCTTAAACACCTTTGTTTGAATTTATATTTCAGCTGTGTCTGCTCACCAGGTCAGATCCTTACTGCTGCCAGGTACTTCCTGGCATGAAACTCACAAGGGACGACCTTTCCTCTCAGACTGGGCAGGACACTGCACACACATGATATCAATTCAACAGCTATGTTAATGTTTAACAATCTTGAGTTTTACACCAGGAACAGGAAAGCCTGATAAAAACACTGCTCAGTACTTTATATCTTCACTTAACACACACAGTATTCCTTCACCCTCATGTTGCAAATATCTATCACAGAACATGGACCTATAATGTCGGCTGGAGGAATTCAATCCTTTAATGAATGGATGTGATAATAAATTAGTTAAAACTAGTCCATAGCCATTGGTAGCTTTGTCACCTTCTACCTATGCCAGTCCTCAATGCCTATGTGCAGTTTCACA
The DNA here is from genome assembly GCF_011397635.1 of Epinephelus fuscoguttatus. NCBI lineage: Eukaryota > Metazoa > Chordata > Actinopteri > Perciformes > Serranidae > Epinephelus > Epinephelus fuscoguttatus. Next base: position 44,883,304 of record NC_064757.1, on the reverse strand, counting down.
TAGATTGACCACGTCAGTGAGTAGAAAAACGTGGGACAGACAGAATGACTGACTGACAGAATGACACACGGACAGTTTCCGTCATTATGTACAGCATACCATACCATGACTTAGTCATACCAAACATTAGAAAACAACACCAACATTGGTCCGCAGGGGGAGCCACAGCGATCGGTTGCATTTTAGCCATTTTGAAGCATTTTTCTGTTGTTATAGCGCCACCAAGTTGCCAATTAGAGTTAAATTTCTCCAGTCACCTTGAGGCGTCCTGTTCTACATATCTACCAAGTTTAGCAAAAATCCATATGGCGGTTAGGCCTAGATAAGAAATGAGCTCTCTAGCGCCCCCATTTTGTTTGATGGGCTCAATAATGGAGGGGTCCCCTCAGATTATGTGTGGTCATATGCCTACAAAGTTGCGTGGTGATGGGTGAAACCCTTGAGATGTTCTACACCTTTATGTGATGAGCCACGCCCTCCGCAATATTCATTGCCTTATAGAAGCTCAGTTTTAGGAAGTTTTCCAACTTTTGCCAAGAGGGAACTTTAGATATTTCTCCCTAGATTATGTTCACCCAGTTTCATGCAGATCGCTCAAACTTCCTAGGAAGAGATCCATTTGAAGTGTTTTTCAAAAAATTCAAAATGGTGGAAAATCTATATAAGCGGAAGTTATGGGTTCTTGAGGCAAATGTGTTCCTCATGAGGAGAGGCATCTCTGTGCAAAGTTTCATGTCTCTACCACATACGGGGCATGAGATATGCCCATTCAAAGTTTGACATTTCAATGGGTTGCTATAGCGCCCCCCTTTGGCCAATTGATGTAATATTGCTTCATTGGCATCCTCCCATGACCCTCTACCACTGTGCCAAATTTCACATGGATTGACCAAGTCAGTGAGGAGAAAAAAGTGGAACAGACACACACACACAGAGTTTTTGTCATTATATAGTAAGATAAAGTTATGCTGTTCAGATACTACATTTATCTCAATGACACAGCAACCCAGTGCACACTAAAGTTTGTGTAACCAGTCCAACTGACTCTTTGCTAATTCCCTCCCCTCAAATGCAGACTGGCCAACTATAACATTGCAACAACCAGCTCTGACCAGGGTCCGACAACAACACAGCAGTGCTCCATTGACTCTAATGCAGTCGTTTCAGATTTCCTTCATTTTCAGGCTGGTGTTGTGGATTTGGAGCTAAATGTTGTGCCTGGGGCACGTCGTGTATTAATGATATTCGTTACCTGGAGAGGTTGGAAAAAGATAACCGTTTCTTCCCTGTTCCAAAACCAAAATCAAACCCTGAAAAGTGTAGGGTTAGCTAGCTAGCTACTGAAGATATAGCCTACTGAATGTATACACATGCTGCTTTTGCTTTGTAATGATTATAACAATGATCAAAACTTAGCGAGGAGTCAGTGGATTGTTAAATAACTCTGCATTAACATAGCATCACAGCATTCTGTTTTTAATTTTCCTTTTACCAAAATAATACAGAAAATTACGTATTTTAAACAACAACAATAATAATAATAATGATGAATGTGTAGTTCACAGGTACAATGGATGTTTCATTTCACATGGTGTTTGCACAGGGACTCACACTGACTTATTCAGCAGATGGTTTTGTACTAAGTGATAAATAAATGGGGTACAATCAAAGCTGCAGTAGATCAAGAAGTCTTTGTAAATAAGTGTCTCAGTGCTCAATGTTTGACTCCAGTCGGATTGCACAATTAATCAAAAAAAATTCTAAATTGCAATATGGCCAAGTGCACTATACAATTTCAGGAGCTGCAATTTTTTGATAAGGTAAAATGTGTCACAACACACCATTATAAATGAAGCACTGTGGAGCTAAAGAGATGTCCCGTCTACAAATCATATTCATGTACAGCAAAAATGACCACTCTCTTGAAAATTGCAACTTATATCACACTTGCAAATCATCATCAAAATAAAGGCAATATGATTTTTTTTGCAGATCGTGCATGGGGCCCTAAGCAAAATGTGATTTTGGGGCCCTCTATTACTGCCAATAATATTGATTACTGATCATTCACACACCTACTGTAAGTTATTTCATGTTCTACTCTGTCATCACTTGTAAAACTAGATGTGAGAACTTTTTGTTGTAGTTAGATTGTAATCCACAGTGATTAAGGCCATGGAAGCAGACAACATGTTTTACCCATCTGAAAAATTAGATGGATCTAAGATGAAAAACAACAACAAAAGCTAGTCATGTTCGATGTCATATTACACTTGAAAATTATGCTGCTTATTTTCTAAGTAAAATAGTGCAGCTATAGCTTGTAATGAGAAAACAACCTGCCAGTGGCACAACTGAACATTGCTTGAGAAGTTTTGAAATAATATGCATTTATCTAAAAACATGTCCATTTTCATATGATTATATCTTACATTAAAAATGATTCATTTCAGAATGTTCTGCAGTACACTGAGTATTTACAAAGGCTGTTTTGTTGTTAACTTACCAGGTAGAGCTGAGGTTGCAGCAGATACAGAGGGGACAGTGGGCACAGAGCAGAGGATGGAGATGGACCTAAGATGAAAAACATGTCCCTTGTCATATGATTATATCTTATATTAATATCTTAATAAGATAATTTAACCAGAAGTTAAATATATATGGTGACAGTTTTTCCCTCACCTGATTCATTAGCCTTGGCTGAGCCTGAGGAGGTGGACTGCCCCTGGGCTGAGTCAGTGCCTCCTCCAAAATACTTTAACAGTGCTCCTGGGGAAGTTTCATATAACTTATGAGCATAATAGGGAGTTGATGTAAAAGGAATATGTTTATTTACTCAAATAAATTACTATGCTCTGCAGCAAACAATATATCTCAAACTATAAGTTAACGAAGTTAATTCATTAATGCAAAAACATATTGCTAGCAAACGTCACCGCGTCTGTAATTAGTGTTAGTTGTTATTAAACATTTGCTATCAAACGTTGTTATTAAAAACGTTGTTTTGATGCCAAAAAGCGACCCAGAATATATACACTGAGAATCAACTTATTCAAAGTATTACACAAACACAAAAATGTTAGCTTGAATAGTAAGCTATCTAACCTTCCAGTTAAAAGAGAAATGTCTCTAGTTTTGAACTAACGTTAGCTAGCTAATTTGCTATTATAGGTTAACGTAGTTGGAACAAAATATCAACAATAATTAGGGACTTTCCTAATTTGAGGAAACTTTTCAAAATCTCCGTGACACCAAACATTACATTACCAAGACATGCAAACATACCTTTATCTTGTCGTTTTTTTCTCCTCTTTCTTCCTTTTTCTTTTTTCTGCCCCTGAAAGGCATGTCCTTTGTTGCTACATGATTATAAGTTAATTCATTAATGCAAAAACATATTGCTGGCAAACGTCACCGCGTCTGTAATTAATGTTAGTTGTTATTAAACATTTGCTATCAAACGTTGTTATTAAAAACGTTGTTTTGATGCCAAAAAGCGACCCAGAATATATACACTGAGAATCAACTTATTCAAAGTATTACACAAACACAAAAATGTTAGCTTGAATAGTAAACTATCTAACCTTCCAGTTAAAAGAGAAATGTCTCTAGTTTTGAACTAACGTTAACTAGCTAATTTGCTATTATAGGTTAACGTACTTGGAACAAAATATCAACAATAATTAGGGACTTTCCTAATTTGAGGAAACTTTTCACCAAACGTTACATTACCAAGACATGCAAACATACCTTTATCTTGTCGTTTTTTTCTCCTCTTCCTTTCTCTTTTTTCTGCCCCTGGAATCAGTGGTGCAGTTTTGTTCGTCCCATAGGGCCACCCAAGGGTGGTGCGTAACAACATAACACGAAATACAATCCAGATCCAGTTGAAGTAACAGATTGTGTTGAAAGATCATCAGATGCCAAAAAACCACTCAACAGTTAATAGTACTTCGAGACAGGATTTTACATTTCTGGAGAGTTTCACTCCATCCATCCATTTTATCCACCTATCCGAGGCCAAGTCATGGAGACAACAGGCTGAGCAAAGTACTCCAGACGTTCCTCTCATCAGCAACACTTTTCAGCTCCTACTAGACAAAATCCCTCCAGTAGGGCTGGGTGGTATGAAAAATTTTTTATATGATGGTTTTTTTAAAAAAAATCATACCAGTTTCACAGTATTTGACTGTAATTTGCTCGGGTTCGGCCCACTTGACATGCTGCTGTGTTGTGCTATGGCCTATTGAAGTGCTGGAATTTGTAATTTATACAACAACGTCTCAGGCCCTTATTAAGAGGGCAGGGACCCCTGGGCACAAATTCTTGGAGGGCCCCCCAAATACACACGCACACACACACACACGCACACACACACACACACACACACACACACACACACACACACACACACGCACACAAACAGATTTTTGTATTATGGACTGCTATTTGTTGGAAACACCTGTAACGTATACAGGATTTACACTGACAGGGTGCAGCCTACTGTATATGACCACAAAGAAAGACAAAATCGACACCTGCAGATTTCCTCCATCATACAGGATTTACACATAATTGCAACAACGCTTTCCTCGCCAAGCACCAATATCAAGAAATCAGCTAATTGTTACTCATTAGCCTTTGCAAACATAAACTGCTTCACCTCCACAAGTCCAGATTATGGATTCAGAATCTTCCATAATTCACACCTAAACCTACATACACATACCTGTACATATGGCTTTTCTGCTCTGCCTCCAGATGCTGTTTGTGTCCTGTCTTTGGCTCTCTGAGGGCTGTCTCTGTTTTCTGTCTCCTCCATTATTAGCTCTACTCTCATTTACTGGTAACGTTAATAAAAAAAAGGATACAAAACAGCACTGGTCAACTTGACTAAGAGCCTTACTCTGATATTAAATAGAAATAGAAAATTAAGGTAATATAGGTTGTCTTCACACACACATAACGTTACATACACACACAGGCACGCACGCACGCCCACACTCACACACACGAAACACCTGTAGCTGTCTCCTTACTGTCTGTCTGTCTGTCTGTCTCCTCTTTCTCTTCTTTTTTACGCCAGCATGCAGCTACAGTGCTCTGTGCTTTTATCGTGATCCTGCAGACGTTCTGTCAGACGTGAATAGGTGATCCAGTCACGGGAAACTTTTTCTCCATTTTGTAAACGGCTGTACAGCAGATCGTTAGTGAAGGAGTGCACTTTACCGCCTAACGCCAGGGCCACACTGCCCGCGGAAGCGCAGTGTACCGAAATTCTCGTGCGCGCCGGAGCACCTCCGTTCACATCAGACGCGCATTTCTCCATGCCGTCGACAAGCGATTCTGCTCCCAGCTCTTGTTTTTCACTGCTTGGCTTGTCAGATTCGCTCGCGGCTCCTCAGACGCCGAACTGATTGCTGCAAATCGTGATGCTAGGGCCACACCGCCTGCGGAAGCGCCGCGAATAGCCTCGAAGCGCCGAGAAGAGAAGGTAGTTTCCTTTCGGCGCCCATGTTAACCGACTGTGTCGTCCACACTGGCCGCGCCGCGCTGGGAATCTCCGCAGCAGGCTCACAGTTTGCAGCGATCAGTTCGGCGTCTGGTCTATTTTCTGCGCGAGCCGCGTCTGATGTGAACGGAGGTGCTCCGGCGTGCGCGAGAATTTCGGTGCGCTGCGCTTCCGCGGGCAGTGTGGCCCTGGCGTGAGCCTGCCGCGGAGCTTCCCGGCGCGGCCAGTGTGGACGACACAGTCGGTTAACATGGGCGCCGAAAGGAAACTGCCTTCTCTTCTCGGCGCTTCGAGGCTATTCGCGGCGCTTCCGCGGGCGGTGTGGCTATAGCGTTAGCCGCCGTCACGAGTTGATGCTGGGTATGTGCTCGTGCAAGTATGGAAGGCTGCAGGTCCACGATCAGTAAGAACAGCTTGCGTGTTTTCACTCACTTCACCCAACAACGCCGGGTCCGACACTTCGTACATCCACTGAGAGCTGCCGGTGCTGTGACTGCAGCTAATCACAGGTTGTGGCGGGCTTCCTGTGGCATCTTCCTCGCTAGCTTAGCTTGCACCGTGTTCTCCAAATCCAAAGCATCTTCACCCTGATTCTCCTGGCTCCATTTGAGGAAGAAAGTTTGAATGGAAGGCACACGTTGTTGCCTCCCTCGCCTCCTTTTCTTTTCTCCGCTTATGTTTGGTACAACCACTTGTTTCGCTATCTTTCACTCTCTGTCACTGCTATTGCTGAGGACAGTCGCGTAGGGACGGAGCGGCCTGTTACCATGGTTTCCACACTTGCACTTGACCAATTAAATCATTCTATTTAGGTAAAAAAACAAACAAACAAAAACATCATCGTGATTTTTATTGGTTATACATAGTGTCATTTATTTGAAATTTGAAGAGGAGGGATTTAGGGGAAAAAACCTTGTAAAGTCATTTTCTCCCATTCTGGCTGGGCCCTGTCTGTGCATGGGCCCCTGGGCCTGTGCCCATAAAGCCCATTGGGTAATCCAGCCATGCAACACCTGAACGCAACACAGGCTCCGCTCCATTAGTGCCGTGCTCGGTTATAATTGTCTCGGACTCAGGTTGGCTTCGGTCAGGAAAATGCGGCCTGAACCATGCTGAAGTGTGCTCACCTGTGTATGTGTGCTCACCTGTGCATGTGTGCGCACGTGTTTGTGTGTGTATGTGTGTGTGTGTGTGTGTGTGTGAGTGTGTGTGTGTGTGTGTGTGTGTGTGTGTGCGCGCGCATCAGAGTGAAACTCCTCCATGTGTGATACAGAGAGCAGAGGAGAATAAACGGTGGTGCGCTGCTGCTAGTTGCATATAGGGGAAATTGCTCTTTTGGTATGAGCTCTTCTGGCCCCACTTTTATTTCTGAACAAGAATCAGTAAAGCACACCCCTCCCACTTGCCCAATCTCAAATATGTCCCTGTCACACAAGAACTCCCTGAAACTTTTGTGGACATACACACACACACTGTGTAGGCTATATGTATATAAACATAGTGTGTGTGTGTGTGTGTGTACATATAATATATAATTTCATCTGGATTTACAATAGGCTGACCTCATATGGGGATTCTGACATAATACTTGCATCATTATGTGTACAGATCCACTGGCACGTAGCCCACATGTAATACCACAGCAGGACTGCTGTACATCAAATGACCAGCAGATGTCAGTACTCCCAAATGAGCTGTTAAACGGGGCTTCATGTGATCAGTCTTTTGGCGAAGCAATGGCCGGAAAGATTTGATACATTCACAGGGCTTCATCACACCATCACTAGCCTACTTCTGGGTCATCGTGTACAGTTGCTTCACTTGCAGGACTTTCTCCAGCAGCCATTCTTGTCTCTAGACTTTTCTCTGTGCTCTCACTCTCGCCAGCTCTAGCCATAGACTGTATAGAAACAGGCTCTAGCACGCCTGTGGTGTGCAGTGGTGAAGTGGGTCCCCGCTGAAACAATGTTTACCACCGCACATGTACTGTACGTTGTTTGGGCTATTCACCAGTATTGCAGTATATGAAAAAAATATAAATATATATCTACTGCAGTACCACTCGATGATTTCGACTCCTGCATTAATGTGAAAGCATGCATCAAAGCATGTTTATGTTTTAAATAGGCAAGAAAATGGGTTAAGATTACCTGATTTATCTTCTTACACAGGAAAATTTGAGGAAATGACGTTTCATTCATCTTCTAACCGCTTAATCCTCTTGAGGGTCGCGGGGGTTGGGGGGTGGAGTCTATCCCAGCTGACATCGGGCGAGAGGCAGGGTACACCCTGGACAGGTCACCAGACTATCACAGGACTGACACATAGAGACAAACAACCATTCACACTCACATTCACACCTACGGACAATTTAGAGTCACCAATTAACCTGCATGTCTTTGGACTGTGGGAGGAAGCTGGAGCACCTGGAGGAAACCCACGCTGACACGGGGAGAACATGCAAACTCCACACAGAAAGGCTCCCACACCCGGGATTGAACCGGCAACCCTCTTGCTGTGAGGCGACAGTGCTAACCACCACACCACCGTGCCGCCCAGAAATGACATTTGTTTCCTTAAATTTTTTGTAACTTGCAATGTGTGTTGTATATTTTCTTTATTCCAGTTCTTCATGAGAGCTCTGTTTAAACTGAGCAAAGTCCCAAGAATCATGTCTTAAATGGCTGCATAATTCTTTAGAACAGACATAATCAGAGAACCATCGCATGCTTTTATACACATTCCTGCAGAATTTATGACTTTATGAAATGTGTGATCTATATTTGTTTAAATAAGGTTCTGTGGTTGAATGTCTGCACAAATTACATATTTTTATGATGGTGTCACTGCTGGGTCAGCCAAAGTTTAATAAAGTTATACGACACCAACTTGGGAAGACATTTTAGCACTTTCAACCTACAATGATTTCTTAAAAATTGTGGAAGTTATGCCAACAAAATGATCACCTACTATATGCATCACTAAACAGTGACTAAAAACGGTTGTAACCAACCAGTGTTCAGAGGTTCAAAGTCTCCCTCTGCTAGTACAGTCAGAGTCCTGAAATATGAAAACACAACTGTCAGGTTATCAAATCCACACTGTACTCCTGCATGAATGTGATTGGACGTTACGTGACTCAGAGCAATGAATGAACCAATGACTGTGAGGAATACTGCAAACAGCTGATTCCAATCAGGCTATACCAGCAACACCTCTGTGCTCTGTCTGAATTAACACTATGATTCATTTTGAGCGTTTACACAGGAGTGAACATTGAAAACAAATGTAATATTTGTAATAACTGCTCCACATTTACACCTGACATCTGATCATAATTCAGTGATGCTGTGAGGTAATCATCCTGTGTCCTGTATACATTCAAATCTGAAAGGACACAGTAAACTCACAGGTGATGAGTCCACAGGGACGCACAGTGACTTTACTTATTCTGAGAGTATCTTTCATGTCACAGAAACCACTGAGACTGAAACTAGTGTTTTGGATGTTATACTGTTCCTGATGTGTTGTTTTTCTACCCTGGTGCTCTCCCCATTAACCCCAACTCCAGTGGACAATAATCATGATTTTAGATTCATAAAATGTACTTTAATGCTGTATTCACTCATGTTGCTGATGATGCTTCACCGTCCAGGTAAGTAACTAGAAAGGACAACAGAGGAAATACCCACACACCAATGCAACTGGGCTGGACAGCCATAAAAAGGGCCACAGGCTGAGAGCAATGCAGAAATAGTCTGTTTAATCAAGACATGCACAAAGGGAGGGTGCTTACAGTGCAAAACATGATAAAAAGTGAATGAAAGCAGCAGCAGACATTTCAGTCCTTGACTTTCATCAGTGCTGCTGACATGATGCTTCACAGAGCAGATACTGACACTGACAGATGATCACCAGGTGTGATCAATCAGTCAGCAGGTGTCACTAATGAGATGAGATCAACTCTGAGGAGCAGAGGCGTGACGACCAAATCACAATGACCTGTCCTATGAGTATTGCACTGTCCACAACATCCTTAAACACCAATATATGATAGCAGAACATAAGAATATACAAATGTGTAGTTGTTTACTCCTATACCTCATCCACTGTGACGGCCACTAAAAAAACTCGATCAGATAACCTTGTATGTTGCACTACCTACAGCCATTGAGCAAACAAACAAATAAAGGAGGTCATAACCAGGCTCTGGCATATCTGTTGATGATGTGGGTAAAAACTTGTTTTCTAATTCTCCCCTTTTTGTCCCTTGCAGAGGCTGTAGTCTCCGTGACACACTGGTACATGCAGACACCTCTCAAGGAGGGAGTATGGATGGCTCGATGGGCTTCTTTACTTGCCATCATTGCACTTGCTGCCAAAATAACAAGAAAAGCAATACTTGTTAGTCATATCACCAAAAACCAATACAAGATTAAGAAATGTATTACTTGTCATTCCACTAAAGTTATTTACCTTCTGTCATGTCTGTGGTCTGCAATATGTAGGCAAATGATTTCTCACACCTGGTGGTAATCTGTCACTCATGTCAGTGATGACCAGATGATGCTCAGCTGTCAGGTGGATGCACCACATGCTGAATAAAGACCACTGATGGCCATTTTCGTACCGTGAATATCATATCACACAAAACAACAAGATCCTGTTTTGTTCATGCTCTCAATAAGTGAAAGGAAAATATTGTAATTCTTCTTAGTGAGAAAAAATATTTCATTTCTTGTCATGTTGCTTCAATATTTATGGATTTCACATACTATCACAATCATATCACATTTGATTTAGGCCTATTTGACTCTTGGTAGATGACCTGGTGCTCTCTGTACTCAACTCCAGATGTGACTGTCTGCTTTGTACATGGACTGTAAATAAATATAAAGTCTGAGGTTTTGTAAATTGTATTAGTGAATTGTAAAGTTGTCAGATTTGGAATTTCATGTGAAATTTTTCAGGTACATTTTCAACATACTACATGAATATAACAATAATTATTACCATGTGACATCAAGCGCGAGTTTAACACTAAAATCTGTCAAAAAACATAAATTCTACTGGGGACCCACTGAATGTCCCTGGGCCACATATACAGTATTTATGCACTTGGTCCTTTGTAGCCCTCTAAATGGACTCAGAGTCTTGACTCAGCATTTTCTGCACATATGTGAACTCAGACCCCTCTGAACTGAACCGTACTCAGACCCCTCAGGAGGTGGTCTGAGTCCCATTGACTGATGTAGGGGAAATACCTTTTTGAGAATGTTTGCACTCGTGATAATGTTTGGGGCACCCCCCTCCTAATGAGGGAAGTGACTAATCAAATTAATAACTCCGTAAACCAATTATTAATTTGTCAGCACACTTATCAATAAAGAATCAGTCTCAATATCTGGGTTATGAATTCTCCATACAGTGATCTTTGCTCCTGCTCAAAAGAAATATACACAGACAACGACTTAGCAATAAATGAAGATTTATTTAAGCTAAATGGGTAACAGCTGAATAAATGAATGAGGATAATATGAAATAACACAAAATCAACAGTATGTATAAATGGATTAAACTATTTAATTTGGCAATAGTGAGAGAGTATGTGAAGATAAATTGGGAACACAGAGATGCGAAAAATATTTATCTAAGGAATCCTAAATTAAGATTAAGATTATTAAATCTTCTATTTGACATCAGCTCTTACCACTGCCCAGCGGGTCACCTGTGAGGAGAATTCGTTGGCTCCCTTCTTAGCAGCGAATCATGCAGACGTTTCTCCTGGAGCCCCGAACTGTCACTTTGTAACTCCCAGACTTTCCAGCAGAATGAAATCAGCTGGTGCACTGTGGTTGGGGGAGCGGTTTGAGCCTGTGATGTCTTGTGGGTACCCCCAGCGTTGGTTGCCTTACGCTGCAAAAAAGTCTTTGAGTTTAGCACAAGAACCACTGTGGCAAGTGGCTGGCAGCCGCTGGGTTTGATGAATCTTGGGTTGAAGAAGCAGGTCGAAAAGGCACTTGTCTACTTTGTTATAATTACTCACTCATAATAATGGTGAAAACAATATCGTTGGCCATTCGATATTGTTATCAAAGTTATTATTAACACGCATAAAAATGTTGAAAACACTGGAGATAAAAGAAAGCTGGATAAGCAAAACTTAAAAGTTTAAAATAACTTTGATCGTGAGAGCATAAAAGTGTAACTAATACGTAAATACAAGAGAGGCTAAGATACGAAAAAGAAGAAACAATAAGGAAGAGAAGTTAAAAAAAGAGAGCAAGAATACAAGAGAACAAGAAGACAAGAGAGTGTGTGGCCAGTCTGATAAGGCGGTCTTCTTAGTTGTAAAACAGGCTTATTACTTTATTTCAAAAGAAACTTCATGCTTTTTATTATACGAGATCATATACTTTGACATGTTACGCGCAATAGGCACATACTCTTCTTATTATGGTCAAATCGGTTCTTAACATCCAATTAAAATGAATACAATTATTATACCACGTGTATCAGAAAAGTACATGTATAAACTGCTTCAAATACACACACTCTAGACTAACCTATAGTTGCAACATATAATGAAAAACAAAATGAGGAAACACATATTCATGAAGACAAGTTGATTAATAAACCCAACTATATTTTAACTCTAAACTCTAAATAATATGGGGCTCCTTATGGGAACCCACTTTAACTACCATCACAAGATGGCAGTATGTCTCCATGTCAGATGAGGGATTAAAATCTTATTTTCTTAATTCCCTTAATTTTTGCCTTACGGAAACAAGAAAAACATCATTCAACTAACAAACAAGGACCATGCACATCTGCAACGCCACAACATGGATAAAATGTATAATTTCACTTTCAACAGACAAAGAAGAAACACCAAGAAACATTTGGTAAGAGAGTGGAGGGCGTGATTTCCCCGGGGCAACGCAAATGGACAGGATATGGTTGAGAGAAAAAGCATTGTCTCACGACAACTAGAGGGTCGTTCATCACCCTCATCGCCATCTTAAAGCATCCAAGGCTGGATGCTTTAAGATGGCATCTGAAATTTGAGGGATCCCAAGTGACTTTTTTTTTTTTTTACCTCCTTTTGGCTTAAGGATGGCTGAAAGAAGTTTTTGTCCAGTTGGGGGTAATACAGGGGTGAGTCCTAAGCATCTGACCCCCGGTGGTCTCATGGGTCTTGTTCATTGATAATACTGGTTCAAGGGAAGTCCAGAGAGGCTGTTCCTCTACACTGATCACCATTTCCTCATATCTTTTCCTCCAATGTTAAATGTGTGGGACTGACGCCAGGCAAGGAGTGAGTAGAACAAAGTTTCTCATGTCTTTGGGGCACTACAGTTTAGTTACACACATGTAATAGGTGCTGTTCTACCCTGCCTGCAGGATTTTTACTGCTGCAAGAATGAGGTTAACAGAATCATGAAAGATTCCCTGTAGAAAACAGTCTTTTCTCTCTGCTGAGCTCAGAAGGAAGCAACCGGATAAACCATGCCATGTCACTGCCAGAGATCACCCCACTGTCCTCTCCCTCCAATTATAAACATTCATTATTATATTCTTTTTAATGCTCTGATTGAAGGAATGGCTGGGATTACATTACAAAAAATATTTTTTCCAGCGGGTGTCTTAGTTACAACATGATTGAGCTAACTGGAGTAGTTTCATGTCATATCCAACAACGGGAGGCTTTTAACAGATGACGTTCTAATGTTAAGTTAGCTTTGCTTCTGCTGACCCTGCTTTCTAGACATCATGATTTCCCAAAACTGAATAAATACCACACATAGCAACACAAAACTGCTTTGCTAGCTCAATCATGTTGTAACTAAGACATCTGCTGGAAATTTTTTTTTTTCACGGACCGTTTAGAGTTAATGAGTCATTACAGACACAGCTAACGGGGCTAACAGCTAACAGTTAGCCCCGCTAATCTACGATAACCATGTTATTATTTACAAAACATGCACACAGAAATAGTAATGTTTGTTTAATCATTGTGTTGATTGACTTTACAAACACCAGATTAGTCTAAACGGTGACATAGTGAGGTGAAAAATGTGAGATATTCATATATATATATATATGTAGCTAAACTCCGCTGGTTTTCTACCCGAAGTATTTGTTAACAACAAGGTGATTCCCTCCGAAGGGACACTAACAACTCAAAGTACACGTCAAATAAAATTTCTCCAAACATGTTTCTTGTTATTTTAGGTAGTTATTATCACACTAATGTATGTTCAAGTGTCCATTTCCCCCGATAAGTTGGTTTTAATTCGTTATTTGATTCTATAAACACAGTCTGACCATCTCAAGCTTTTATTTTGGTACTTCCGGTGACCGGCAGTGTGAATTTCCATATTAGCTAAATATTTAGTTTCACCCAGAACATTTAGATTTAACATTTAAATTTAGATTTATATTTAGCATTTAGATTTAACATTTATATTTAGATTTAACATTTAGATTTAACATTTAGATTTAGACTTAATATTTAGATTTAACATTTAGATTTAGATTTAATATTTAGATTTAACATTTATATTTAGCATTTATATTTATATTTAGCATTTAGATTTAACATTTAGATTTAGATTTCATATTTAGATTTAATATTTAGATTTAACATTTAGATTTAACATTTAGATTTAGCATTTATATTTATATTTAGCATTTAGATTTAGATTTAATATTTAGATTTAACTATTTAATATATTTCTAAGTTAACAAATATTGCTGTAAATGTGGTAAAAGGTGACGTTAAAAAATTCACAATACTTTTTTAAACATTGTTTGAAACTAAATGTGGCAAAATGTTGATGTTATTTTCAGCGTGAGCCACTTTACAAACGGCACCCCATAGTATTAAAGTTTATTTTATACAAAATTCCCACACGTTCTGCAGACAGTGTTTCCTGGCTGACTTGAAACAGAGAGATGATAACACAATGACAGAATTTTGTTCTACAAAGGCTCTGGAAGACATTGTGTCTCACTCTTACTGATAGATCATTATATTTGCCTCACCTGGACCCTGAAATGCATTTTTTGACCAAATAAGAACTGCAGAAGTTGTCTCCCATGTCTTACACCTTTGTTGTACTGGGAGGAGATTACTTTGAGCCAAGTCCAGAAAGACAGAATGACCACAACAAAAAACAGCTGTTTCAACATACAAATAGTATGCAAGTGCTTAATTAGGGACAGACAGGTGAAATTTATTCTAACTTATTCTGTTTAACATCCAGGTCACAAGGCAATTTCATATAAAAAGGAAAAAAAAAAACCCAAAAACCCCAAAACAACAAGATAAGAAACCCAACAAAATACAAGTATTACCCTCATAAAACCTTTCACAATTATGGCAGACTGAGCATGCTTTAACAGAACATGCCATTATCATTAACATTTCAACAAATCAAAGTCACAAACTGCTAATAATCAGCTGTTAATGAATTTTCTCAGCACTTCTCTCAGCAAGTGTTAAAAAAAGATATAAGATAAGATAACATACACAAGGCACAAAGAAAGCTGTCAGAGGCAAAAATGAACATATTTTCATTTGCTTACACAAATTATTTTTAGTGTACACTTAGTATTTATGAGTAGAGCCTGAAGTGAAAAGAAAATCTAAATGGAACACAGCAATGAATCCAGAGTCTTCGTGTTATAAACCCCTCTTGATCAATTCCACAGTATTTTCCTTTTTGTGTTAAGTTCCCAAACTGCAGCAGCGGTCAGAAAACATGAGCTTCAGGAGACAACATGCTGAAGTGTTTTGTAATTTCCTGTCAAATTTTCATCATCAGATAGAAGTGAAACTCTCATCCTTTCTACTCATGATAAATGAGTCATATCACCATCCATCCTTTCACTGTCTCAGACTGATGCAGCGGCACTTTAGACAGCAGCTGTGTGACATCATGTTGCTTCCTTACAAAAACAGTAATACATGTGATTAAACTGAAAGTGCAGCTTGTGTTGCTGCCTTCATAATCGTGATTTACAAAGGCTGACAAAATAACAAAAAGCAAAACATAAAAAAGGGTGTTAAGTGGTGTTTAAATCATAGGTGCACAAAACAACAAAGGCAACTGAGTTATCAGCAAAATCCCACAAGTCCTTTAGGGATTGAGATGCTGACCATGACCACAATGTCGCCCTGTTCGAGTCCAGCTCGAGAAATTTGTTGCTCTGTCCCTCGTTTCTTATCATCTCTCTACTTTCTATGATAAAAGCACAAAAAGAACTTTGTTACCACTAAATTTAAATGTTATGATTGGCACCATCTTAGTGCCCAAATCTTGCTGGAAGTACACACCTCATGCAGCCAAAAACTGCCAGGAAAGTTTAACAAATGGATTGGAATAATTTACATTTACAGTTTTAATCCAGACAATATAAAATGAGATAAGATGATAATGTTTAACTCATTGGCGACAGGCCTTTAAGGAGTGATTGATATCAGTTATTATACCTTTCAGACAGCTGTTATCCAGTGCAGATCTGAAGAGAACAGAAAGGGCTTTTTTCATTTGAGATAGCTTTGTCTAGTTTGTCCATTCATTATTAAGTCAAGGATCTGCTTCTGTTCCCTACACCAGCAAGGTGGAAACATATCTATTTATCTGGCAGTTCATTTAAAATATGCAGACACAGCACACAAAACTGACAGTATGACCAGGACATAAACACATCAAAAGACTAAAATTGATTCTTTAAGAGGTGAGCAAAGCAATTTCCTGGCTGGACTTCTTGTATATGTTCTTTGTTCCACACTATCACTGAATGGGGCATCTGTTTTTCTTTTCAGCCTGTTTACGCTTTGTTTCTTCAAGTTCTTGTTTAATATTTTTGATTTCTATCTGCAATTGGAAGAGATTTTGCTCATCAGCTTGTTTAGCTCTTTGTTCCATTTTAGATAGTCGTGCTTCCAGTTTTGTTTCCAGCTGTTGCATTTCTTTTTGTTGTCTCTCGGTGATACTCTGTCTCTGTTCCTTTTTCATCACTTGCTCTACTTCCCTTTGAATTGTTTCCCTTGCCCACTGGAACATCTCAGTGGTGTAACAACCACCATTTTTCTTCACAATGGTGTTGATCTTAGTCAGTAGCTCCGTGACTTGTGTGTTGTCTGTGTCATCTTTGTTACTGAAGACCTGGTATCTTCCTCCACAGTCACTGATGAGTTTTTTTTACAAAGTCATCACAGTCTTCAATGTAACTCTCAAATGACATATCTTTCAGTTCTTCTCCTCTGGTGAAGATAATGATGATGAAATCTCTAGACTTCTCGCCAAAAACCCTTTTGATCAGTTCCACAGAGTCTTTCTCGTCTTGTGTAATGTTCCCAAGCTGCAGCACCAGTAGGAACACGTGAGGTCCAGGAGACAACATGCGGATGCATTTTACAAGCTCCTGTTGAATTTCATCATCAGACAGAGTCGTATCAAACAGGCCGGGGGTGTTGATCACAACAGCACGCCGTCCATCAATCTGTCCTGAAGCTTTCTCACAAGACTTGTTTGCTGGTTTTGGGGCGATTCTGGGTTTGAAATGCTTTTTGCCCAAAATAGTATTTGCTGTTGCACTCTTCCCACTGCCAGTCTTCCCAATCAGCACCATCCTCAGACACTCTCTGCTCTGAGTTTCATCATCACCTCCCATCGCATTTCTCTGTTTCACATCCTGCAGTTCAGCTTTAAGTCTTGAAACATTCTCCAGCTGAGCCTTGGTGAACGTGTCCTTTGTGAAACATCTGGATCCTTCAGCCATCATCTTTTCCACAGCATCCAACAGCTCTGGGATCTGCTGCTGGTCCTTGATGTTGAGAACAACATATCTTCCTCCACAGCTCTGACAGAGCTCCTGGATGTCTCTGTTCTCCTTTATAAAGTTAACAACAGGTGGAGCTGTAGGATCTGACTCCACAGTGAACAGGATCAAGGTGAAGTCATTGACTCGAGAGCTGAATGTGTTCCTGATGGTCTCTAACTCTTTCTTGTCTTCATCAGTGAGGGGACCCACAGGTAGGACCAGGATGAAGGCATGGACGCCCTCAGGATCACAGAGGGAGATACACCTGAATGATTCCTCCATCACTGCCTCCTGAGGTTTTCCATACAAGGCAGGCAGCTCCACCAGGGAAACCCAACGTCCACACACCTCTCCCTGATGTTTAACACACTCTGATGAGCTGGAGACTGAATGAAGCTCTGTGTGACCTAAAATGGCCTTGGCTGCTGAAGTCTTCCCTGCTCCTCTCCTCCCACACAGGACCAGGTTTAAAGCTGCTCTGATGGGTTTGGACTTTGGTTTGATGGTTTTGGACTTTGATGCATCCTCAAACACATCACAGCTCACATGCTCTCCATTGTTCTCCTTTGCAGTTTGACCCAGTCGTGTTAACAGCTCTGGACGTTCAAGGTTCTTCTGCTTCAGGTATCTGTATCTACACATTCTGATCATGTCTTTTAAGGGCTGGTCTGGTTCATCTTTGAAACCTGAACTCTTCTCTCTGGGTGTTGATATCAGTATCAATGAATGATCAAATGATTGATCACTGAAGAGTTTCAGGACTCTGCAGAGTCTCAGTTTGTGTTCCTCAGTGAAGTCTTCAGGCTGTAGAACCAGCAGGAACACATGAGGTCCAGGATCAGAGAGTCTCACACAGTCTTCTACATGTTCTGACAGTTTGTTTCCAGAGATGTTGAGATGCAGCACATCTGGAGTGTTGATGATAACTATCTTTTTCTCCTTTAATTGTCCTCTGACTCTCAGACAGCAGTCTGGTTCTTCCTCAGTGTTGAACTTAGTCTCTCCCAGTATGAAGTTCCCCACTGAACTCCTCTGAGACCAGCTGTTCCCCAGCAGAACAACCCTCAGCTCACACACTGGAAAGAAAAACACTGAATCAGAAAACTGACTCACTGTTTACTTTGTCCAAAATCATATTATACTTATATCATATTCAAAATGTGAGTTTGTACCCACCATCTACGAACGTTGTAATTAGATATTATTACAGTTTAACTCACTGTAAGGTGGCAGCCATTCATAGCTGCTCTTCCTCTTCAGGTGTTTCACATCATCTGTCACTGTAATGACACAGAAAACGGATTCATATACATGAAAGGACTGTTAATCAGTTAACCACTGAGAATAATTTTGAAATGGTTGCATGTCTGTCTATTGTTTACTTTTGCTAGTCTGCTATTTATTGTACCATGCATTGCATACTGTGTCAAAATATGGGAAAATGCACACCAAACAGATACCAATCTAGTCATTACATAAAAATAATCACTCAGTCTGATCATATATAGCCAACTGATGCCTCGTTTATGAAATTAAAAACACTGAAATCTACTGATCTGATTGATCATAGTTTTGCAGAAATAATACAAGGCCCATAACATCTGCTGATAAGAGAAGTATAAAATACAAATATAATTTGCTGAAATATTCAAAACATGTTTGCAAAGAGATACTGGTTTGAACATCTTGGGTGATCCAATCCCAAGTGGACAGCTCTAAGTCTGTCTGTCTGTTTGCACCTGGCATTAGGATGCGTCTCCACTGACCAGGGGAGTAAATGAACATTTGCATATGTACAACTGCTGCTGCTTGTCAGGTACTCATTTACAAAATCTCAGCCATGCAGGGGCCAGGGAATGAACCACCAACTATTCCACTGGTAGACAAGCGTTCTACCTTCTGAGCCAAAGCTGCCTGTCAGCTGACGCAGCTGCATCAGTCGGTGAGTTGGCTTGCACACACACAAAGTGACAGACCTAACGGTTATTAGTGGGTTTCACAAGCCATCTTGCTTTTAATCTGATTTTATTGTATCTGTTTAACAGCTGCTGCTGCTGCTGCTGCTGCTGGGAAGACTAGGCATGGTCCTTCAGTGCTGCATCTAACTTGTGTAATGTTGAAGATAAGGTAGATATCCGCCTCAAGACAAAGTGTGTTTATCTGGTGGAGAGTCAGGATCCTTCAGTGTAATTCTGGAAACAATAGTGTACCTAGTGCTGAAAGAATGTGGCCATATGCAGCCAAACCACCTGGGAATCTGGTCTAAGTAATGGGATCTCAAGACACACTGAGGATGAGCTGGGTTTCACTTCAGCAGTGAGTCAGAGAATTACTCAACAAACGTTCGAAAATGATTCATATTGTGTAATTCATCAGAATGAACAATAAGTCAAGAGGAATGCTATCGTCGTAATAACGGTTATGATAAGAATTCTAAAACAATATTTATCAGCATGAGTGGGTATGGAGCTCACTTTAGTGCAGGAACAATTAAGAGGATACACTTCTTTTAAACAGATGACGAGAGCAGACAGTGTGTTATCCAGAATAATAAAGTGTGACTGAACTCACCAGGTGCTGCAGTCGCCATGATGTCAGGCAGTCAGTCAGAGACTGATTCAACTGGAAACCAACTGCTGGTTTGAGAACCTAAAGAGAGGATAGCATAAAAGGTTCAGCTGACCAATCCTAAGTCCCACCCTGCTTAGTTACTGTTGTTAGGTTGAACAAGCTTGACAAAAAGAGACACCAGTTCCATTTAACCGCGTAGTGTATTAAATAGTTTCTGGGTGTCAGGCAATGCAGCTTAGGAAGCCGACAGCAAGGACTACAGTGGGCTATGTGATGGAAGGATATATGTAACCTGGTCATTTATACAGCAGTAATATGTGTAATCAAGTTATGTAAATGTACATTTGTAATATGTTCCCTACATTCACCTTTCGGGGTACCCCAACTATAAAGGGGTGCCACCTTACCTCGCCCCTTTTGCTGTTGTGCTCCATGGCAGAGGAAAGTGACATTGCTCTAGTAGTAACTTCTGTGTTTGAGTGCTGTTAAGCTGTTTTTAAGTTCATTTTATGCTGACATATTCCTTTGAATTTGTGTAGGGGCTCAAGTTATATGGTCATAATTGATGGAGGATTTTGCTTTTGCCACTTGCTGTCAGGAATAAACGGAGATCACCTCCAAAGATATCTACAGTCTGAGCCTCTTCATATCTACACAACACAGACAACCCTAGAGTCCACCAGTTACATAATATTCATGATGATGTCATTTCTATCCAAATAAATAACACCAAAAGTTACTTGAGAGTGGCACGTAGCTGTACAGAGATAATACAAACAAAGCAACATTGGCCTAGGTCTTTTCTGGCTAATAATATTTCATGTCCTCCTGCCAGCAATACGTAGAAAGAGAGGATGGACCCACCAGTCTGTGAGGGTTCATGAGAAAAAACATATATTAACATATATACAGCACAGTATATTAACACATTTCTCCTCCATTTTGTTGGTGTTCAGCACTTGCACATCGAGGCCCTTTGGCCCACCTCAGGAAAAAAAACGTTGGTGGACACTGCCCTTAATGGTGGTGGTAGTGATGAAAAGTTAATTTGTTACCAATGGTGGTAAATCTTGCAACTGTAATCTTGTTTTCATAGCGGTTGTGCTATTCATCAGGAGATGATTTACCTTCCTTCTTCATCTGTGGTCTGATCTTTAGACTCTGCCAGTCTTATGTGTACATTTATAGACCTAGGACATTCTGCCAAGATCAGATGCCCCATCTTGCAATGCTGAAGGTGAATTATGCGACATTTAGACCTTCCTGGCAGAGGTAATAATAAAAGAAAAATCTGTATCTTTATCAGTATCGCTTAACATTAGACACTGTTATATGTCATAAGACTTCATTGTTAAACTTCAACAAAATTGTGAAACAAATTCTTGAAACTATTCATTTTCGTGCCACTACTTACCTGAAATGGCTGTTGCTGTTACCTTGGGTCAAAGGTCTCCCATCATGGATTTGTTAAAGTATATTTCAAGAAATAGTAAGCTCAGTTGATGTGGTTACTTTGGTAACAACAAAGAGCGATTCTGGTCCAGCTAATGAAAGGTCCAGTCCTGAATAGTCAGCTCACACCTGAGGATCAGTGACGGTCACTTTTTACTCATCGATTGAAATTTAGTTTGAATTTGTATTTCTGTCATGTCGACTCACCAGGTGAGATCCTCTTTGCTGCAAAGTACATCAGTGAAATTTCAAACTGCACACTAAAGCCAGACTCACCTGGTACAACCTTTCCTCTCAGAGTGGGCAGACACTCAACACATCAATTCAACAGCTAAGTTAATTTTTAACAGTTATTAAAGTTATACTGTACAAGCATGATTACACACACATAAACACACACACACACACACACACACACACACACACACACACACACACACACACACACACACACACACACACACACACACAGCCTGCAATCCTAAATGAGACAAAATCAAGCTGGCATCCTTTTCCACCTTTGTGTTTCCATGACAGTGTTTCCATGCTTAGCTGTGGCAGAGGAAATCTCTTGGATGTCATATGAACAAATTTCTCCGTGTAGTAAACCTACAAAACACTGCCAGGACAAATTTTCAGAATATTATTTTATTATTATATTTTATTTTATTTATGGCTGACCAGTATATCAATATTATATTGATATCATGATATGAGACAAGATATGGACTTAGATTTTGTTTATAATTGTATGATTTTTCTTTCTTTTTTTTGTGAAAGATAAAATATTCAACCCTACAATATCATCGCAATATTGATATTGACGTATTTGGTCAAAAACATTCTGATATTTGATTTTGCTCATATCATCCAGCCCTAATAATTTTTGCATTTTATTTTCGCAACATTTAAATGACACTTATCGCCCCTTTTTACATTAAAAATGATATTCCTATATAATATGATGCAGAACTATAATAATAATCTACCCAGTAGTATACAAAGTATTTAAATTTGGCTCCACATTAAGAATTACAACATTAACATGATTTACATGTATTGTACATGTTTGCATGTTGGTGATAAAAAAAAAAAAGAATGATATAATATTCTGGGCGGCACGGTGGTGTGGTGGTTAGCACTGTCGCCTCACAGCAAAAGGGTTGCCGATTCGATCCCGGGTGTGGGAGCCTTTCTGTGTGGAGTTTGCATGTTCTCCCCGTGTCAGCGTGGGTTCTCTCCGGGCACTCCGGCTTCCTCCCACAGTCCAAAGACATGCAGGTTAATTGGTGACTCTAAATTGTCCGTAGGTGTGAATGTGAGTGTGAATGGTTGTCTGTCTCTATGTGTCAGCCCTGTGATAGTCTGGTGACCCGATGTCAGCTGGGATAGGCTCCACCCCCCCCACAACCCTCAAGAGGATGAAGCGGTTAGAAGATGAATGAATGAATGAATGAATTAATATAATATTCTATAGTAAAAAAACACTGTGAAAGGAGCTATTCAGCTTAATGTGTACCTTAAAAT
Source organism: Epinephelus fuscoguttatus (assembly GCF_011397635.1). NCBI lineage: Eukaryota > Metazoa > Chordata > Actinopteri > Perciformes > Serranidae > Epinephelus > Epinephelus fuscoguttatus. The sequence goes on along the minus strand of NC_064757.1, from coordinate 44,860,404 downwards.
ACATTTTGCTGATAATACCTCTTTTTATTTACACAAGTATCATTTTTGAACAGGACACTCTCAGTGTGGTATTGTGTCTTTTAGTTGAGTGAGCACCGTTATTTCTTACACCACTGTACATAAGTTGCTGACTGCTGCACTGTAATGTATAAGGTAACAGTTGTCTGAAAGATTTTTCCTTTCTGTAAAATTATATTATAAAAAAAGTAACGTAACTTTTCAGGTTAAGATGCCTGCAATGTGGCCACTAACTGCTAATCATAGATGTAGGTTATTATTTAGAATACAATATTACATTTAAGTAAGAATAAATAAATAAATAAATAGTAATACAAATAATAATAAATACCAACTAGTCCATAGCCATTGGTAGCTTTGTCACCTTCTACCTATGCCAGTCCTCAATGCCTATGTGCAGTTTCACATAGATTGACCACGTCAGTGAGTAGAAAAACGTGGGACAGACAGAATGACTGACTGACAGAATGACACACGGACAGTTTCCGTGATTATGTACAGCATACCATACCATGACTTAGTCATACCAAACATTAGAAACAACACCAACATTGGTCCACAGGGGGAGCCACAGCGATCGGTCACATTTTAGCCATTTTGAAGCATTTTTCTGTTGTTATAGCGCCACCCAGTTGCCAATTAGAGTTAAATTTCTCCAGTCACCTTGAGGCGTCCTGTTCTACATATCTACCAAGTTTAGTAAAAATCCATATGGCGGTTAGGCCTAGATAAGAAATGAGCTCTCTAGCGCCCCCATTTTGTTTGATGGGATCAATAATGGAGGGGTCCCCTCAGATTATGTGTGGTCATATGCCTACAAAGTTGCGTGGTGATGGGTGAAACCCTTGAGATGTTCTACACCTTTATGTGATGAGCCACGCCCTCCGCAATATTCATTGCCTTATAGAAGCTCAGTTTTAGGAAGTTTTCCAACTTTTGCCAAGAGGGAACTTTAGATATTGCTCCCTAGATTATGTTCACCCAGTTTCATGCAGATCGCTCAAACTTCCTAGGAAGAGATCCATTTGAAGTGTTTTTCAAAAAATTCAAAATGGCGGAAAATCTATTTAAGCGGAAATTATGGGTTCTTGAGGCAAATGTGTTCCTCATGAGGAGAGGCATCTCTGTGCAAAGTTTCATGTCTCTACCACATACGGGGCATGAGATATGCCCATTCAAAGTTTGACATTTCAATGGGTTGCTATAGCGCCCCCCTTTGGCCAATTGATGTAATATTGCTTCATTGGCATCCTCCCATGACCCTCTACCACTGTGCCAAATTTCACATGGATTGACCAAGTCAGTGAGGAGAAAAACGTGGAACAGACACACACAGAGTTTTCCTCATTATATAGTAAGATAAAGTTATGCTGTTCAGATACTACATTTATCTCAATGACACAGCAACCCAGTGCACACTAAAGTTTGTGTAACCAGTCCAACTGACTCTTTGCTAATTCCCTCCCCTCAAATGCAGACTGGCCAACTATAACATTGCAACAACCAGCTCTGACCAGGGTCCGACAACAACACAGCTGTGCTCCATTGACTCTAATGCAGTCGTTTCAGATTTCCTTCATTTTCAGGCTGGTGTTGTGGATTTGGAGCTAAATGTTGTGCCTGGGGCACGTCGTGTATTAATGTTATTCGTTACCTGGAGAGGCTGGAAAAAGATAACCGTTTCTTCCCTGTTCCAAAACCAAAATCAAACCCTGAAAAGTGTAGGGTTAGCTAGCTAGCTACTGAAGATATAGCCTACTGAATGTATACACATGCTGCTTTTGCTTTGTAATGACAATAGCAATGATCAAAACTTAGCGAGGGGTCAGTGGATTGTTAAATAACTCTGCATTAACGTAGCATCACAGCATTCTGTTTTTAATTGTTCTTTTACCAAAATAATACAGAAAAAATTACGTATTTTAAACAACAATAATAATAATGATAAGAATGTAGAGTTCACAGGTATAATGGATGTTTCATTTCACATGGTGTTTGCACAGGGACTCAAACTGACTTATTCAGCAGATGGTTTTGTACCAAGTGATAAATAAATGGGGTACAATCTTTGTAAATAAGTGTCTCAGTGCTCAATGTTTGACTCCAGCAGGATTGCACAGTTAATCAAAAATATGTTCCAAATTGCAATATGGCCAAGTGCACTATACAATTTCAGGAGCTGCAATTTTTTGATAAAGTAAAATGTGTCACAACACACCATTTTAAATGAAGCACTGTGGAGCGAAAGAGATGTCCCGTCTACAAATCATATTCATGTACAGCAAAAATGACCACTCTTGAAAATTGCAACTTATGTCACACTTGCAAATCATCGTCAAAATAAAGGCAATATGATTTTTTTTGTAGATCGTGCACCCCTAGACAGAAGACGCACAAGGCTACATGTGTGTGACAACACAACTGTGTTTATTCTGCCTGAAGAAGAAATGAAAAAGAGAAATGTGCTCTTTTCTATTTGTGAAAAGGAAGAACAGCTCAGCGGCTTCCACTTGTAATTAAATTCTATAACTAATGATACCAATTCAGCTAAATAAAGAGTTACACTGTTTTCAGCATTGCTCCTAAAAATAAAAGAAATGTTTGGAGGGCACTTTGTGATCTTTGCCATTTTGGTTTTGTTATTAAACAGGCTTCTACCAAAACTTCCTAACTGATATTGAAAGTTATGTTGTAGTCCAGCATTTAAACATCTCAGTCTGGATTTGTTTTCTCTTCCTGAATTGTAGTGACATTACATTTAATTGGAAAGCAACAGAAGTTCTGTCACGTCACTGCTCATATGATGACTAAGTGACTTTCTCCCTCTTAACACAATAGTTTTGGTCCATGAGTGATTTGTTCTCTGCTGTTTTACTAATGTTAACAACCAGCTGTGTGGTCAGCTGTTGAATAACTGAGGTGTTCATGGTTGGCTATACTACAATAATTCTTCGATGCTGAATTCCAATAAAACTATATGATCAGAAAAGATGAAGTGACTGATTTTCTCATCTGTAGACTTCTGTCTCCTTTTTGTGGGTTTTGCTCCTGACTGCTGAGGTTAGTTCACTGTGAACATTAATACTTGTCAGTGTCACAGTTCACTCTTTTACATTTGGGGCATTTTGTTCACCAATAGGCAACAGTTAAAGCAAAACATACTTTCACACATTTGTTTAATGACTGGGACAATTATTAACACATGTGTAACTCAGAGTGATAGCTTAATTATTGGAGGAGAACCCACAGAGTGTTGGTGTAAAATGGCTTCAGGTCCGTTAATCAGCATCACTTCCTTCAGGTGTGTTAGCCTCAGGTACAGACAGGAAGGCGCGCGGCCAACAGGTGATTTGACTCATCAGACACGGAGTGAGACTGTGACAGGGTGGACAGACAGAGACAAGCTGAGGCCGAGACACAGCCACAAACCTCCAGGAGGGTCAGTGTGTGTGTAATAAGCCAGCCTGATGATGATGCAGTGTGGGTGACAGGGGACAGCAGTCACCGGTGGTTGTAAACGGTAAGAGCAGAGGTCTCTGCTTGCGCGCCAAACTTCATATATGAATGGTACAGTTTAGTTTCCCGTTGATGTGCAGAGGCACACACACAGTAAAAGTGCTTATTTTTGAGATTTCACAAATCAAGGGGATGCTAAGGTAAATTCGGCGTAATGACTGCCAACAAAGCAACGCTTACTGTCGACGGTATCACGCAAAATAACACACAGTTTAACCAGAACGCCTTTCGCATGTGTGCCGAATTTAGAGACTCTTCGCACTGATTAATTTTTGTCTCTGAAAACAATTTTATGAAGTGCTTTTCTAATAAGGTTATAGATTTTAAATTGCGAGATTTTCAGATGGCGTTTGGTGAGAGTTTTTTCTTTGTAATTCCGCACAGTCAAGTAGTTCCTGCACTGAAAATGTACAAGTATTCCTGTTAAGAGCTGGTCCTGTAGGGAGCCGTCATGATGTAGTAATTTTAGTGTCACTTGCTTTATTTGTATTTTCAGGGTTTAAACTGGTCACTAAATATTTAATAGAAATGGTTGTTTTGTCCTAACATGACGAGGAAAGAAGGAACTGACCGATCAGCTGGTGCGATGTGATTTACATGAGGATGCAGGACTGAACAACACACACACACACACACACACACACACACACACACACACACACACACACACACACAGGAGCTTTATGTGCAGCCATCAGCATGCTGAATACACACCTTTATGAAACACTACACTTCTATCATCATGTGTGTCTCCTGTTCGAGGTGTTCCAGGAAGTGGCTGTACATCTCCACGTGTGCAGCCAATTAGAAACGTGCACATGAATTCTGCTTTTGTGTAGCAGCAGAGCAGGAAGCACAAATAATTCTGTGCATGCTCAAACATCATAAGAGCAAAGACTTTGCTACAGAAGCACAGCTCTGATCTGCTTCTTGGTGTCCAGTGTGATGTAAGGAACTGATAGTCGTCTATGAAGCTCTTAAAATACACAGAGTTCGGCTGCATGTGTCCAAAGGACAGAGGGATGTTGTATGCTGTAAAGCCTCTGTATGCTGTAAAGCCTCTGAGCCTCTGATATTGGGCTTTATAAACAAAACTGATTTATTCTCGATGAATCTGCTGATTATATTCTGGAATATAATCAGTTTATTGTCAGTGGTGACTCTCAGTGTGACAGATGGTAAAGATCTCAGTACAGATGATGCCTCTGTGTCTCTGCTGTGTTGGGAGCTGCAGGTGATCCCTGCTGGGTGTTCCTCGGCGTCACAGCTGGAGGCCGGCAGCTTGTTTTGCATCTTATTTCCCTTTTCAAATAAAACGGACAATGCAAACTTCTGTCCTGTTGAAGCCAGTTAGACTGCAGCACATATCATGTTGTGTGGGGCAGAGTTCCTCATTCTGACTCAGACCAGCGTCCAGTTTTACCTGAACTTAGACAAACTGCAGTTTAGCACAGAGAGCTGACGTGTTAGAAACGACTGCAGCTCTCCGGTAACTGTGGAGGTAAGTACCGTCTGTCTTTATTACCAAATAGGTTTCTTTTAAGGCTTTAAAAAGTGCATAATTGTATACATTCAGCTGATGAATCTGATGTCTGTGGGATAGCTATGGATTTACAGATGAACTACATGAGGTCATAAAGCTCAGAGCCCGTCGTGGTCTGACAGGATTTTAAAGGTTTATGTGGAACTTGTTTGATTTTTATTTTGCTGCAACAGGCAACAGTTCTTAAAACTTCGTGTTATTCTTGCATGATACACCACGACGGGCAAACACAAGGAAGGAACCAGCTGCACCTTCACAATAGTTGCCTCTCTGTCCATGCTAAGTGTTGCTTTGCTGGCTGTCACTCATGAGTGAGATCCTGTTGATTGGTAACACATCTAGGATAAGACACTTTTTTTCAAGTCTTTTGAAAAACTGACATGTTTGAAAATTAGTAGAAAAAAGGGAAATGTGTTTTTTCACATGATACTTTCTTCACAACATGTCACTGTCTGCAGAGTGTAGTCAGTGAGACGCACACAGATGAGACGTATGGCTGCAGCGTTGCAGTTTGACACTATGATGATGATGATGATGATGATGATGTCAAAGTGTTTTGTAACCTGAGATTGAAATTTGATGTTTGACCAGAAACACTGTTGACTTTAACTTGTCTGAACCTCTGACATGTTTGCAGCACAGAGTTGTTTTTTCCTTTTCAGTGCTGAGAGAGGGACAGAAATAAATTAATTGCGCAGAAAGTGGAAGTTCCCCTGAATCCGTCGGCCTGTAGAGTCTGTACGATGATATGTAGTTTCCATGTGTTGTCAGTGACTTAAGCTTGGCTGGATATATGCTGTATTGTTACCATGGATGGGGCTGAGGTCAGGACTGCAGACCAGTCAAACCATTTCCTTATTGACCCAATCGCCAGATTAAAGTTGGCATTGTACGTTTCTGCAAACAAACGATTTTGACATTTGTACAAAATTTTGTGACAGAAATGTTGAAACTATGTTATCACAACATCGTGGTTGTGTTTAGGCACAAAAACATTTGGAGGCGGCTGTGGCTCAGAGGTAGAGGGGGGCGTCCATTAGTGGTGGCTGTTCCATCAGTGTGTGAGTGTGTGTGAATGGTTACTGAGTAGCAGGTGGCACCATGTCCAGTAGCCTCGGCCATAGGTGTGTGAACAGGTGAATGTTGCCTGTAGTGTAAAAGCATTTTAGTGGTCCGGGGACTAACAAAGCGCTTTGCAAGTGCAGTCCATTTGGTTACGGCTAAAAAAAGAGCATGTTTGGGCTTAAAATAGTTAGTGTTTGTGCCACAGTCACACTGGACATGCTGCTGATACCTCTATTTGTTGGTTTGGCAGCCATCTGGCTTCAATCCCACACCATCCACCATCCTCTAAACCCCCTGATGACAAACTCAGCTCATATACATGTGATCAGCACGATGTCACTTTCTGAACATTGATGTGACACGTATGAAATGTATAAATGTAACATATCGGTGGTTTGCAGGAAGTCAGCAACATTGTCTTCTGGCGACCAGGCTGGTTTTATGGAGCTGGGTTTGTGCATGGGGACATTGGTGATGTTAAAGCAGGAAAGAGACGGAGTGTTGACTCAAAGCTGGAACAATACCACTTTCTAGAAGGTCATGATACGCTGCAGCGTTAGCATTTAACTTCATTGGAGGCAGGAGTTCAAGACCAAATCAGAGTAAAACAGACGGGGGTGTCCACATACTTTTGGCCTTGTATTATTTTTACTTGACTCTGTAAGCAGATTAAATCTGAGTGTTGATGATGTCGTTTCATTTGCAGATTAAGTGTTGATTTGAAGACCGAGGCTACTCCACGAGCACCTTCATCATTTCCTCCTCATCCTCCATGTGACTGGTGTCTCCCTGCTGACCGCTGAAGGCTCAGCTCCCTCCATCTGGTCACCTCCGTGGAGCTCCACTGTCGTTGTCTCTACCTTAACCCCTCCTCCATCCGTCCGTCATGAATCCCTACAGACACACAACACCACATTCACCTTCTGACCCTTCTGATATTTCCCATCATCCCCCTCTGTCCGCAGCGTCACCTCCAGTCATTCAGACAGGTCAGAGCTCTCTGAGAGTCGTGAGCTATGACTCTCCTCACCATCAGGCCTCATCAGACCATGATGAAGGTCAAAACCTGGTCCCGTCACCAAAGTCAGACCGCTCCTCCTCGCCGCTTCCAGCCTCAGATTCAGGCTCCAGCCTCAGTCCCCGGCCTCAGTCCGGCCTGTTTTCAATCTCATTTCCAGGTCGAAGTCCATCTGCTGTCTCTGCTCACACACTGAACCCTTACCCTCCCCCCGGCCCTTCACCTGCCCCTCCCCCGGCCCCTTCATCCACCCCTCCCCCGGCCCCTTCACCCGCCACTCCCCCCTCCTGCCAGGTCTCCATCATCATCCCGTCGCCAGACCTCCAACCGTCTCCCCTCCCATCTCTGTGCTCTGAGGACACCGGCCCGGACCTGGAGTGCTCCATCTGCTTCAGCCAGTTCAACAACATCTTCCGCTGTCCCAAGATGCTTCAGTGCAAGCACACCTTCTGCCTGGAGTGCCTGGCACGCATCAACGTCAAGTCGGCCGAGCCCAACGCCATCCAGTGCCCGCTGTGCCGCGGCCTCACGCCTCTGCCCGCCCTCGGCCTTCCCAAACTGGCCACGAACTCAGACATGCTGTCGTACCTGCCGGCCGCCATGCAGAGAGTCTACAGCATCCGCTTCCAGCGCAGCAAAGGGAAGCTGCAGGTCAAAAGGTATCACCACCCTTAGCTGTTGAACAGTTTTAAAACATGATTCATATTCTTCACTGTTTTTATTAATGAGTGAGTAACTTTTCTGAGGCTCAGGGTTCTTGGACTGTTCTACATAATACTGAAACTAAATTTAGAATTTAATGAAGGTTTTCTTTTCGGTCACGTCCCCTTTCTTAAATATATTTGGGGATGTGGGTAACAAAACAAGTGCAGCTGAATGTCATTTTATTAAAATATTATCACCAAAAGACGAACTAAGGCTCTGCACTGAACATGGACCTGACAAGCACATTTTCACATCCTCATTGTTTGCTGATCATCATCATATATTTTACTGTGTAAATAAACTATGATGACCTAAATATTAATTGCCTTGCTCGCTTCAGAGAGCTCCTGTTTGTTTGTTCAGTTCCGTCGGGGAACTTCCCCTCAGTCAGGTCTTTTCTGTCCGAGATTCACCACAGTGAGGGGGTGATGTCAGCGCCATAAAACAACTATGATGTGCACCTTTACAGTGTCTGTGGACAAGAATTAAAAACAAGTGATGTTTAGGAGTTAAAAAGCCTCCGGATAGGTGTTGTTACAGAAATTAAAAAAGGTGGTTGAAAGAAGTCTTTTTTTAAAATAAAAAAAAATCTTCCAGTGATTTCATCAGTTCCTCAGATTCACACTGATGCTCAGTTTATCTTATGGCGTTTAACCTCTCTAACTCCTCCCCCCTCTGTTAAATGGTATCTCCCAGGCGCACTACGTCATCAAACCATGTGATGTTTGGTATTGCCGGATTCAACAAGCTTTCGACTTTTCAAAAATAACATTGTTTTTCTTTTATTTATTATGTATTTCACACCAGAGCAGCCTAAACACACAAAATCCAGAATCGCGATGAGTGGTGACAAGTCATGTCATGCTGTTTTTCGACGGGAAAAGTTAAAGTATTACTCGCGATAGTATGCGGAGCCGCTAGTGGGGACTTAGCTGTTTTATAAAAGGTAAGAGTCTCACTCCTACCACTATTTTTGGCTGAGATACACCGTCTAGAAAGTGGGATCATAACTTTCCCGTTTCATATGGCTTTATTTGGTGATATTTTATGGTGTTTCTGTGTCATAAACAACATCAGCTATCTTAATCACACCTGATTTCAATAAGGCACAATGTTTGAAGCTGGCTGAGTGTTGTTTGATCACTGATAGTACTGTTTTGAAGACGAGTGACCGACTTGTCATTTGGAGCTCCGCCTGGATCTTTTCATAGAAAAAACACTGTAGAATGGTCATACTTTGAGCAGTCTTCTTCAAATTTGACACAAGTGTTCATTGATAGTGTGCCTACAGCCCCACAGTGTCATTTACCTGCTCAGATGAAGCCACAGACAGTTATTCATCCTGAAAATCATTTTTTATTTTATTTTAGGCAAAATCTTCAATTTTTTACTGACTTCAGAGGCCCATTACTCTGTCTCTGTATCACCTAGAGTGTTTCTGACACTTTCACAAGAAACTTCAGGGAGTTTTCTTTGTGGCAAGACCTCATGCATGCATGTAGTCAGAGCGGTTCAGACGCTACAGTCATTTTAATTTGGGTATGTCATTTTAGGCGTTTTTGCTACAAAATGGGGGTGGAGTGCAAGATTAAAAGATGCAGAAATTTTAAGACTTTTGCAAAACAGTTACCCTGGCATCACTAGATCAAGTTAGTCTGGAACCTGAAAGGTCATTTTTGATTTTCAAGGGGCGTCCTTAGCAGCTGTAGACCAAAATACCTCTGGACAACTTTTTGGCAACCAGCAGGGCCAGTTGGTAAATTAAACTTTTACCAAATCCTGTCTGAAGTACGGCAAACACATCTTTCCCATCAACAAAAGCTTTAAAGAGAGAATCTGACATTTTTCAACCTTCTGTGTCACTGCAGTGTGCACAGGTGAACGGTGTTTGGTTCCCCTCCATGTTGCCAGCACCCGGAGCCTCCCACTCGTCCTCCGGTGGGATCTGCTGGGTGCACCGAGGGAGGTTGAGCGCTTTTGATTTGCATGTACTGCCCACATTGCAAAGAGACAGAGATGGTTGAAAATCTGCGGATTTCCCCTTTAAGGGACACTTACCCTATTTTCCACCAGCTTTGTATCGTAACACTGTGGGTGGAATGTGTAAATTAAGTGTGGTAAATTTCCCTCCTTCTAACCAGTGCCCAGATCTCCCTGCTCTCTGCCCAGCAAGACTCCGCTGGATGACGCAAAACAAGTCATCCAGCAGAGTTTTGCTGGCTCCCAGGCCGTTGCTCCATCTCCAAGCTGTATGTGTGCATTCTTAAATAGCCCACCACCACGGACTCAGAGTATGGAAGCACCTCAAGAGAAAGACCAACCCTTTTTCTGTTTCTGTCTCTTAAACTGAGATTGAAATCCAATCAAACCTAAAACACAGCAGCTGTTTGAATGTAGTTTAAGGTTATGTTACTGTGCTGCTTGTTTCTCTCCTCAGATGTATCAGAAACATGTTTTAGCCTTCTGTTTAACTGAAATATGATATTGTTATCAGACAGACAGCAGGAGTGTTTACTGGTCCAGTGCGATGCAGTGCATTCTGGTAGTTGTAGGTTTTGCAAACGCAAACCTCACAGCCCTGTCCCTCGGTGTCTCAGGTCACACTGTACCAATTTATTTATTTATTCAGTATTTGCATCTTTCTGCTGCACAGATGTCTAGTTTTATAAAAAAAAAAAAGACCATCTTTCCAGCAGTGAAATACTTCTTGAGTTGTTTGTTCTTCTTTAAGAGAAAATACACTCTACAGTTATTTTAATACTGACGTGACGGCTGATTCACGTCAGTGTTCCACACCAGCGGCAGCCATCTTGGTGGTTTACAAAAATGCCTCAGCGGCGCTCCTCTGTCATCATCGTGTCAAAGCCGCCCCACATTAGATGAACTGTTGTGATTGGCCAGACGCATCAGCCAGAGCAAATAAAACTTGAAAATGTCTTCTGAAATAAATAAAACGATCTTAGAACTAAAAAGACGGATTTTATAAATTCAGTTTCATCTGATCAATAATGTTGTTTCTCGTTCAGCTCATCTCAAGGTCATCGGCGGTGGGGTCAGAGGTCGCTGACATCTCTTCGGTCTGTGAACCGCTCTCTGGATGTGGGGCTTCCCAGCCCGCCTGTCATGGGTCCCAGCGAGGCCAGCGGCATGGGTGGAGCTCTGTTCAGACTGACGGGCCGGCCGGCGTGCCGAGCCTTCCTCCTGACATCCGTGGTGATGATGATGGTGCTGCTGACAGGCATCATCATCTTCCTCCTCACCTTCAATGACAAGGGCAGTGAGTGACATCACGTTACATCATATCCTGTTTTCTTGATTATATTTCTGTGGAGGGAAAATGCACAAAAACTCATTGAACAGTAAAATTTAATCTGAGTCCAGCTAATGAGCAACATCTGTCCCACTGCTGAGGTTAGAGGATGAAAACTGAGCCATCAAGTCACAGAGAGATCAGGACTCACACCTGAGCCGAGGACGTGAGGAGCAGTGGACTTTAATCTGCTTCATACTGTTGAACTTGTGCCAGAGTTTCAAATAATCACATAGATGTCTGAATCTAAGTCAGCAGCTGAGGTGGGAAGGTGTCTGTGAATCTGAGAAACAGTGGACTTTAATCTGCGTCACACTTCTGCCAAAAGCTTTAAATGATCAGCGAGCTGTAGCCAGACGAGTCACAAAATGTCGGTCAGGTAACAGCAGAGGTGTGACAGCTGTGGAAACTGAGAAGCCGAGGACGTTAATCTTCTCACAGCACTTAAAACTTTGACAAAAGCTCCACTCACCTCAGGCTTTGGGAAAATATGCACATTTATCACTTTTAATGTCGTGAATTTCATGTTGCCAAAGGGCCATCTGGAAAAACAAGATGGCTGATCTAAAGGTCATTTGATAGCAGACAAGATAAGTTTGTAATAAGACAATAAAACAATTGACTGACAGCAGGTTTATTATAACTTATGTACAACAGCTCAAAGTCTCTGGTGGCTCCAGCTGCAAATAAGAGCCCTAAACAAACATCAAATATTTGATTCCAGGGACTGAAACTTTAGGACATAAAACAATGTATAAAAAATAACATGACACAAACCTGTCACTACGTGGATCCCTCTTCTTCATACTTTGAGCACTTTAAAAACGCAGCGACTGAATGTTACATGTTTGATGTTTCTGTGTGTTTGTTGTCTTTTTGTGGACATGACGGTGTGTTTCCTGTCGGAGCTGCAGCTCCGCTCCTCGCTCTTAATAACCAAATTCTCTAAACAGAAGTCATGCAAATAGACCTGTGTTCCAGTTAGTCTGACGCAGAGAGCAGAGGATTTTCATACAAATGTTAATATGTGACGGTGGCTGGAACAACTGAACCTCGAGACACATGGAGAATGTAAAGGGTTAGTTCACCCACATTACAAAAATACATAGTTTGGATGTTTAGAGGTGGGGTTTTATGAGGCACTTATTCTGTCACACACTGTAGATGCCATCGGCACACCCCCAGTTCAAAGAGGCAGGCTGGAGTACCACCACAGAAACTAAGGAATGTACTGCTGCAGACAGATATGGCAGCAAAATGGATTCTAGCCACCTAAAAACAAAAACACACAAAGATCTGTCTGATTACCTGTGCACCATATTAAGGATATTTTCACCACTTTACCTCAATGTCAGACAACGACTTCCAACAAGGAACTGAAGCCGTTGTATCGCTCTCGTCAAAGCCAGACTCTGCCGCTGAGTGGTTATTTTATTAGTGTTAATGTGTGACTTCAGTGTTTTTAAAGGCATAGTTTGGATTCACCAAAGTCTCACAACAGCACAAACTAACTGATCAAAGCAGCGTTAGACCAGCATCCCTCATCCTGAGCCGTCTCATGTTGCCGCTTCATCTGTGGCCTCTCACGTCTACACATTACATGCTAGGTATCCTCCTGCATCTGCTGTTGAGGTTACGGGACGCCACAACCAGCGCCGGGATGTCACCAAATGCACATGGTTAGATTAAGAAAAAAAACATCATGGTTTGGCTTTTCAACAATACAGGAAGCGAACATCCATCCACAACCCCTCATATCCTCCTATCCATCCTTACAGCAGCGTTTCAACCTAACACCATCCAGTGGCGAATCATAAATCTGCGCAACGTTGCGTCTGGCCGCGTTACAAACTGACGCTCCCTACTGGTGTATTATACCACCAGGAAGGGTGGCTTTTGGCGTCCGGTGTCTGATGCTAAAACCACTGACAAGGCGGCAGTATTTGATGACTTTGGAATGACGAGGGTAGACCAGTGTGTTAAATCACTGGCGTCTGTCTGACGCTAAGGTACAGTGGTGAAAACATTCTAATATACCGCACACTTAACTGATATTTCTATGTGGCTAAAATATGTTGTGCTACTGGCCTCGTCCACAGCAGTACATTACTAAGCTTCCATACTGGTGCCTGCTTTCCCAAACTGGGGGTGTGCAGATAGCATCTACTGTAGGTACACTGACTATGAGTACGTCACATAACCCCACTTCAAAACATCCAGACTATCCCTTTAACCTCTAGAGCCAGCTCTACAAGCAGGTAGTTTTTGGTTTTATTGGACCATGTCTGTAGATTTCAGCCTGACACAGTGAAGGTGAATAGATTCTGTTCTTTTAAATGTCATCTTCCAGGACTGCGTCACAACAAAGTAAATCCCATTAGAATCCATTTTATGGTGAAAAGACAGAAATCTGAAAGTGTGGATGAACAAAACCAAAACTGGATCGATGAGTTCACTCTGAAGGCGCAAAAACGTGTCTGTCTGAGGCCGTCGTGCACCTGAAATTAACTCTTGAGCCTTCCAGCTGATCTGTGACACCCTGCAGGAGGCTGGGACGGTCCCTCTGTCTGATCCAGTCGTTCAGTCAGAAACCTGATCAGCTAGTTTTAACTGATCGATCAACAGATCAGAGACACATTTCACATAACACAATCATGAATTTATTCTTGGGCTCAGCTGAAAACTGCACAAGGAAAACTTTTTCCACAAATGTTTTGACTTGCAAATCAAACAAGCCAAAAGAGCAACCATTAAAATATGTATCATAAAATGTTATTCACAGGTATTTCCATGATGGCTTAAGGCTGAGTCTGAGAGGGAAAATACATTTTAACCCAATGTTTCCTTTTGTTTTTGATGTTTGTATGTCGTGTGTGTTTTTAGGCTCTGACGTGTTTTACTGTGCAATGTAAAATGAAATAATTTTATATATTTATACCACTGTTTTAGCAAAGCTTGCACTATCACTGTGTTTGCCTCATGTTGAACTTGAATAAATTCCTTTTTGAATCCCAGTTTGTCTTTTTTTTTTATGAAGCAAAAGAAACTTTTCAGAGTTGAACTGATTTCTTAAACGGGCAAAATCTGGAGTCTAAGCTTAAATAAATATGCACATTGTTGTTAAGGTATCTTAAACTGTATTTTAAATTCTGTACACAGCAGGTAAAGATCTGCAGGTTGGTGAATGTGGAGCTTATGTTCAGTCCAGCAGAGTTTCAGAGTTTAAAATTATCAGGAGAGAAAATCAGAGAAAATGTTAAGATTTTTTTAAACTATAATTTACTACGACTAACGTTTTGCAGCTCACTGCTGGTGCTGACAGGACTCATCAGTCAACAGTCTCTGGTGTTGAGTGTGCCAAAGTCTCCCTCTGCTGGTGGAGAACACACCTGAGCAGTGTTACTGACACTGAAGGCTTTCTCACAGCAGACACTTTGACGTGTATCAGCAGGAGCAAATAATGAAATGATTGCTTAATTCCACTCAGCTGCTTAGAGTTCAGGTTCAGTAACACCTGAGCTCCTACAGCAGGTCAAAATGTGTGCTGTGAGAAAAGCCTCTGATGAATCAGTTTGGTTTATATGGTCAAAATCACATGTGTGCTTCACAGGTTTTACAATGTGCACAACATATAAGTTTATTCTGAGAGCCTTGATTTAGATGAGAGAAACTGATTAAAAACATTTTCACTGAGAAGACGGGAAGAAACCTCACAGAGAGCAACAGGTGTGTTGTAAATGGACCTCTGGTTCACCTGCGTCCTGCTCCCCTTTCTCTCCCACCTCTCCTGTCCATCTACAGCTGTCCTGTCAATAAAGTTATCCAGTTAAGGCTCATGTACCTTCATGTCCATGTGTGGCCTGGCTGTTTGAATGCTCACACTGTAATGCACTCTGCTGCTGACTCTGACATTTTTGTCTTGGTTTACTTTTATTATGAATACGGGCTACAGGTGTGGCATGTCACATGACGGGCTCGGGGAGCACTATGGGTATTTAAGATGACGACTTTCTATCATGTATCAGAAGTCTGAGGAAGAGCCGTGTGGCTCTAAACCTCACTGCATTAAAATCACTCTGAAAGGGAGCTGCTTGTCTTTTACTTTGCCAGACTTTTCTTTGGTCCAGCACCCACTCCACTGGACACTGGGAT
This sequence comes from Epinephelus fuscoguttatus, assembly GCF_011397635.1. Lineage (NCBI taxonomy): Eukaryota > Metazoa > Chordata > Actinopteri > Perciformes > Serranidae > Epinephelus > Epinephelus fuscoguttatus. The sequence continues at coordinate 44,845,077 of NC_064757.1, read as the reverse complement.
ATGTGTGCGTCTTTTACACTGTTTTTATATCAGTGAAATTAAAAATAATTGTAAAAAAGTGTTGTAAATGTCAACAGGGGTGAACAAAAATGACAATATTATGTAAAGTAAAAAGCAAAAATGATCAGAAAAGTGTTGAGTATCACACAGATATTAGGAATCTCTACAAAATGTGGTGTTTGTCAAAACTAAGAGCCAATCAGCTCTTCAGTCAGGTGTTTCCCATCATGCCCTGGGTCCTGCACTCAGTGGACAGCAGCTGCAGCACCTCAATCTTGTGAGGTTATTGTTGCCCACCTGTGCATGATGTCGGAGCAAGTCGAGATTAAGTCAGACACAAATCTAAACATTGTGTGGCGATTGGCGATGTTGAGTACTGTGCCAGCCTGTCTCATCCTGAACGAGCCTGCTGTCTTTGCTTCAACCAAATCTTCTGAGATCCTTTTTGTTGTGTTGCACCTGCAGGCAGCCAGCAGGTGGAGCTGCAGCATCAACAACGACAGAGCAGTTTGTACAATACCACAGCCTCTCCTGCTCAGATCTGCAGACACACTCCTTTACTCCTCACACATCCTGTATGACACAGTGTGGGTGTGTGTGTTAATAGGTGGTATAATGACAGTGGATACACCTTAACTCACTGAGCACTTAAACAAACCTGTTTCCATGGAGACCAGCCATGTTAAGAGGTCACATCCTGCACGTCTTCGTCCTGCAGTCGGTCATGTGACTTCTACCGCCTTCAAAAGCAGAACATGAACAGAGTACCTCCACCCACAGTAACAGTCCTGCTGCCTCTCAGCTGTCCTTCTCCACCCTGAGCAGTACAACACAGCCGGGTGTGGTCACGGGTCAAACTGACCACACTCACCGGCCGCAACAATCAAACATCACAAAGGGCTGTGGACACAGGTGGAGACGATGTAAACCAGCAGAGGTAGAGGAGGGATGACAGCATCAGTCCATTCAGAGAGTGTCCCAAAATGGCAAAGAGATGGCGCCCAAGCACCCAGGACACACTCCTGTGTCGCTCTGCAGGACGTGAATAAACAACACACCTTGTCATTAAAGGTCGAGGCAAACTTTCAACTACCTGACAGACGTGACATCAAGGAGCATCAGGCTCAACAGCTGCTGATAACTGATGCAGCATCTGGGACGCTTCATGACGTCTGAGCAGAGTGTTCTTCAGCTGTAACCTGGAGAAGAGAAGCAGGAGCCATGTTTGATGTCAGTGACCCAGAAACCCTTTGACTCTCGCCCTCAGGTCAGGAGCAGTCAGTGAATCCCATCTGTCCGAGTGATGTCACCTTCTGCACACACACTGTGTGTCTGCTGCCCACCACACACTAATGCCTGACCAAACTTGCTCTTTTTTGGTTTTCCATTAGCAAAAGTTGTGGACAGCACCTGGTGCTTTTTTGGTACCACCTTGTGGAGATTGGTCGGAGAGAATCATGGCTTGCACAGGACATCCTGCACAAACCAACGTTTTAAACAGCCAAAGTACCCTCAAAAGCAACTGTCACTTTTTAATTTACGTGACCGAGATTTTAAAGAATGGCAGCCTGCACAACCAAGCCGTGGTCAGTTATCAAAGTGCATATGTTCCCTTTTTAGTGTCCGATGAGAGGATCCAGTAGATCTCTCTGGTGATGTCACAGCAGTGTCACGCAGCGTTCCTGTTTACATTGACGGGATACTTCTAAACGAAATCAAGAACATTTCCTGGTAGCAATAGTGAGTTGACAGACAGAGACATCCTGATCAGATGAACCACCTCAACTGACCCCTTTCAACGCGAAGGAGCAGCGGCTCTACTGCGAGCTCCCTCCAGATGTCTGACTCCTCCCCCTATCTCGAAGGCTGAGCCCAGACACCCTACAGAGGAAACTCTGCTTGTATTTGCGACCTTGTTCTTTCGGTCTCTACCCAGAGCTCATGACCATAGGTGAGGGTTGGGACGCAGATGGACCAGGAAATTGGAAGCTTTGCCTTCCAGCTCAGCTCCCTCTGAACCACGACGGTTCTGTGCAGTGCCCACATCACTGCAGATGCTGCACCAAACCGCCGATCCATCTCACGCTCATGAGCAAGACCCTGAGATACTTGAACTCCTTGAACTTGGGGAAGTAACTCTCTCCAAACCCAGAGGGAACAGTCCACCAGTTTCCAGCAGAGAACCATGGCCTCAGATCTGGAGGTGCTGACTCTCATCCTGATCGCTTCACACTTAGCTGCAAACCGCCCCAGGTCATGCTGGAGGTCAGGGTGTGATGGAGCCAACAGAATCACATCTTCTGCAAAAAGCAGAGATGCAATTCGGAGGTCATCAAGCCGGACCCCTCTTCACCCCGGCTGCACCTTGAGATCCTGTCCATGAAAATCACAAACAGAATGGCTGCCAAGGGAGAACCCCGGCTGAGGCCAACACCAACTGAGATCGTGTTTGACTTTGTGCCAAGTATGCGGGCTCAGCTCTCACTTTGGTCATGGCATCTGTGTAATATGATAAACCTGTTCTTGTTGATCCTGCAGATCACTTGATGTTTTCTTTACTCACGGGAACAACCTGAGTGGAGATGAATTGTTTCTGTCAGTGAGTGAGGACAGACGAGGGTTTCCTTAGTTCAGTGACCTCATTCAACATTCAGAACAATTTCATGTGTCTGTGCAGGACACACACACACACACACACACACACACACACACACACACACACACACACACACACACACACACACACTGTGTTTGTGTGATAGAGGCCTGTTGTTGAAACAGGAGAGAACATTCACATTGTCTCATAATGTCAGTTTCCCAGGATTCCCTTCTCTGCGTGGGCACGTATGAAACCAGACAAACAGCGTTAGTGATGGTCAGTTAGCCCGATCAGCTGATCAGAGGTCCACAAAGGAGAGAGAGAACTGCTCCTGTTACGCCTTCACCCGGCTGTTTTTGTCAGGTTTGTATTCTGTGTAACGCTGAGGAATCAGAGATCAGACATTAACAACATCCAAACTTCCCTGCATCAAACAGCAGCGGAAACCTGGATCAAGTCTTTCTGCTATTTAACATTTTATATTCTTGACAAAATAAGCAACAATCAAAGTTACGAAAGCATCTTTAGGTGCTGTTTATGAAGGGGAGACACTGCAGGTGGAAGCTGTTTTTCATGCATTACTCAAGTTTGAGATTTTGGGCTCTTTTGCTGCCACAACAACTCAGCTTTATCTATACAGCACCTCTCATACAAACATGCAGCTCAAAGTGCCTCACATGGCAAACTGGAACAACACAGACACAGTTTAAAGCATTACACAAATAACTATACATGAAGTTATGCAAGATTAGAAAATGATAAGACAGTAAGATATTAAAAAAGCAACCAATGAAAGCATAAGCGAGTATCTGTCTGGGTTTAAAAAGCTCTGCCTTTAGTGACGTGCCAAAGATGAGACAAGGATGTTTTGATGACTTGTTAAAATGAGAAGTAAAACTGAAACTGGAGTCTACGGCTCCGTTCACACAGAATGTTTTTTTGCAGCTGGAGGCGGATTTTTGTAACAGTTTTTAATAGAATGAAACTGTTTGCTTTCTGTTTCTGCGCTCTAGGCACCTGGTGTTTTTGCCTGAGCGCTCTGGACTCCTGGATTTGAAATAACTTCAGCTCAGAGTGGAAAAGCGCCTCACATCATCTCTGCTTTTTACCCATTGTCCAGTGGGATGATTTGAGAGGTGGGCCTTCTGTGGTGGTCACAGCAACAAGTTTACAGTTGGTAAACAATGGAGGAGAAACTGGTTCAGCACAACCAACTGACTCCCTGTGGCTAGTATTCATTTTTGTTATGCTAGGCCTGATGATAGACAGCAGGTTGTCAAACTGCCCCTGAGTCATCCTAAAATCTGCCTGTAAACGTCCATGATGGAGGAGAAGCTCCTGGACCAACTGGTGGTACTCCCCATGATCCAGCCTCTTTTTTAGGGTCTCATGTACCCACACAGATCTCTGTTTATCTGCTGACAGCCTCTCACCCTCAACCAGAGCTACAGACAGCACCCTCTGCCTCAACATGGCAGCAGCTACACACTCATTACTGCAGGATACACACAAATCAATAAAATAAAATAAAACTAGATTGATTACACAGGAAAGTCAGGGTAAGGAGGTGGTGGGGTGGTTGCCTGGCAACAATAAAAAGGTGCAACAAGTGTCCAGTGGCAGTGCACCTCACGTCTGTGTGATCGGGGCCTTAAGCCATCTTATTTCATTTAAACTAATGGACGGAAAAACTTTTAGTTCAGATCTCTGTTCTGGAAATATGAGGCAGAAGTGCACATTTATTCAGATAATGCATGGTTTACAAATTGAATCATATTATGTCAGAACACCTGTGATACAATAGATAATTATCTTAACGGAAGTCATCATCTGGGGACGTGACATCTGTTCGTTAGAAGTTGTTCACTTCCTGTCCTTCCTGCTGTCATCCGTCTGCTCTTCACAAGGTTCCGACCTCATTTCAGATGAAATGTTAAATATACACAGTGCTATGAAATGTCAGTTATCAGCTGCAGTAACAGACTTCCTGTGACGTGATGACGGTCTGTTTTTACAGCAGAGAGAAACTAAATATCTGACCTCAGCTGATTTTGTGGATTTTCTGCAGAAATAAAAGTTAAAATCCACAAATGTATCAGAGCCTTATGACTCCGTCTGTGTGTGTGTGTGTGTGTGTGTGTGAGTCAGCTGGTTGTTCCAGGATGGCATCAACTTCCTGTTCCACCAGCAAACACGCTGCTGTGATTTCCAGCGCAGTGCAGTCACACTGACTGCTCGACCTGCTCAGAGTCACTCAGTGTGTCTCACAGTCAGAGCTGACACTGTTTGAATGAAATGAATAAGAATGAAACTCTCATCCTTGATGACAGGAACCTTTTATCCAAACTCTGTGCTCAAAACACAACGAGGAGGGAGTGACTAAATATAACTGCTGATTTCTCTTAAAACAAAAATCCGGTGTCTTTATGTTCATTTCAAAAAGCTGAAAACAAACTTCTATTTTAAGGCTGAATTTGAGCTAAAACCCTTTTTTTAAAGACACAAATGAGCAGTGCATGAGTTCAGAGAGTCTTGTCCTTCTGTCCGTCTGTGTGGAGTGGATTACCTGCAGAGAGGCAGATGAGCTTGAAGTCAGTGAGAGTCCCGTCAGCTGTGGGTCAGGCTGAGTTGAGCTCCATCACGTCTCTGGTATCTTCTGTCTGCTCAGATCTCTGCGTCTCCGCTCATCAATTTTTTAACAGTGGTGACGGTTCAAAGTAAGCAGGCTGATGTGGCTGAGCAGTCTGACCTTTGACCTCGGCTTGGCTCAACTTCCTGTAAACACTGTGGAATTTATCAGTTTTATTTGTTTGGTGTGCCCCTGATCTGTCTGCCAGTGATCAAACAGACAAAGACTTTTAAAATGCATGTAATACATCAGATAGTTTAAACTTATAGTTTAAAATTAAATAAAATGATTCTACAACTGTTTTGGCATCCAATAATTGTTATGTAATTTATTAATATTCTGTCTCAGATGTGACATTTTCCTTTAAATGAAATGTTTTGGGCTGTTTGGACAAAATAAGACCATTGAGCAGGTGCAACTGGGCTCTTGGAAGTTGTGATGGCCATCCTTTATTATTTCTGATACCTTACAAACTGAAACGTTCATTGATGAACTGGAAACTGAATAATCCTAAAAGTTATAAATGTGACTTTTCTGTAAATGCTCAGAACAGCAATTATCCACAAGTCTACACAAACAGATCAGCAGGAGAACCAAGGCAGGATCAAAGTGACTAAAATGTTTTGAAAAAAACAAAATCCAAGGCAACTCTTCTCTGGTGCAAAAGTTTTTTAAGGCCTTTATTAAATGTCAAGTTCATGATGAACATTAAAATCACCAACATGTTTCGGCCATGCTGTTGTCTACTGTTGTCTTCAAGACTAAAATGTTTATTTTGAAGTGGAGCAGTGGGATGAAAAACATGTGTCGAACTTCCTGTTGACTGGACTTCAGCAGTCTGCAGAGGTGGAGGCGTCTGGATCACAGCTGGATGTCCTCTGACTGCAGAGCTTCCTGATGGACGAGCAGAGCAACAGTAACTACCGAAGAGATCGTCCAACAAAACTACACAAGAAAATATTAAACAGTGCTCATTTTGTTGAGGAAAACTTTGATGACAATTTTTGTCCGCAACCTTTTTTACATGACGACAACGAGACAACGAAAAATAGATCTTGATAATAAACATTAAGATATGTTTAATATTCATTGATGAGACGAGACGTGATGAAAATGTTAGTGGTGGATTATCGGATATTGAAAGTCAAGAACAGCTGTGCTTGTAATTATCTTCAAATGCCACATGAGCGACAGGCTGGTAAACTCCAGTAAATAGTCTGCACCCAGACGTTTCAGTGTTTGTAAGTTGACTATATATTTATTATTGCAGATCATTATCCATCTTTGGACTTTCTCCCAAAATGAGGCAACACTGGCACACCATCACATTAAATGACCCAGACTGATTCCTCTTCATCACTGCAAAACAGACACATTTGTTCCAGGCTCCAAATAGATCTATATGATTTGTAGTTGTATGATGTGTATAGATCCATCCTGGGTAGTGTTATAGATGATATTAAAGGCATCTTTCCCTGGAATTATTATATGTGCAGTCTTCCCACTTATTGTTAGCAAACACTTGTTTATTCAGACATCACTTCTGCATTAAGTCTCCATTCAGTTCTGGTTTCCATTTCCACAAACTCCTGGGAAAAACTTCCGGCTCTAAATGCTCCATTTTATTCACAAGAAAAAAGTTGTCTTTTTTTGGTCTAATTTTGTCTGCTGTCTCTTGAGCCAAGTGACGATATAAAATTCTGAGAGTCGACACCTTTCACACTCAAACTATCAAGAAATATCTGAGCTGAAACAAGAGATTTTCTAAAGGCGACGTTAAAGTTGGTGAGTTGGTCCTTTTTCAGCGTCACACACTGACATGAATCTGTCTCTCCTCCTGTATGAAGTCTAAACACTGGAAACACGTCCACTGTGAGAAGGGCCGCTTTTTTACCCATCATACAGTGTGCATGCCTTCTGTATGAGGACAATAAATCTGTATGACAGCAGATCCGGCAGAGGATGAGTGTAGTTTCTGGATGCAGACTGAAAACACACTTTTGCATAGGGCTGGGCGTTATGGCAAAAAATGTTATCACGATATATTTTTTCATATTGATCGATCTCGATTTTTATCACGATATGTAGTTTTTGCTGATTCTGCCAGCTCGGGGAGCATCCTGATTGGAGCTTGAAGAAACGAGATTCATTGAAACTTAACAATAAAAGTTTAATAACATAAAACACTAAATAATATGCTTTTCCAATATTGAGAACAAAATGTTTTTACAGGGTATATGCAGGAATCCTGAGATTAATTCCAATAGCTTTTTAAAACTTTTTTAAAGACCTTCCAAAAAGAAACCTTAAGACCTCATCGCCACTTCAGGCTGTCGTTAGCAGCAATGCATCTTTAACTTAGTAAACAGTTGTAGTTTGCAATTAAATCTATGGAGCACAAACATACAGCAGAACTCAGATAAGATGAGAAGGAATAAGGCTTGAAAGAGTAAATTAAACCAAAGGCAGCTTTATTAAAATACACCTTAGGTCATAACAAGTAACACAGCTCTACAGCTCAACATCAGCTATTCAAGGCCAACTTGCTGAAAACAACAACCTTATGGCTAGCCCCTCACATGTGGGATTTAGGGCTGACCCAAAAAATTCAAAGCTTCAAAGCTTTGTTCGATGGCACAGGATTCGATTGTGAAAAAAAAAAAATCAAATATTCTGCCGTTTACGGTTGTTTTTTTCCCCTTTAGCCATATGTAAACTCAAAGAACGAGAAGCAATGTCAAATAAAAGCTTTAACTTATTGAAACATTGTGTATAAACTTACCGCTTTGAATGCTTCTCATATGGGGTAATGGCTGCAAAACACGACTGGATAGACTGTTGTTTTGCTAAGCTGCCGCTAGCGACGCTAACAGCAGATGAAGGGGTCTTGCTAGGCTGTGCGTGTGGAGTCGGGGCAACTTGAGGCCGCATAGTTAGACTCTCTGTGTGGTCACTGGGATGGTGCCGTGTCAGGTGATTGAAAAGGTTTGTGGTGTTTCCCGACCTGGTTGGTACCAACTGCAGACCGGCTTCATCTGCTCCTCGTCACTTTTGAGGTAACGTTATTCAAACCACTTTAACACAACTGACGTCACATTATCTCTTTTTTTCAACAATATCTTCGGTTTCGGATGACATAGTGATGTCGCTTTCACGTTCTGCATTATTTTTGCCGTCCTCGACTTCAGTGTCACTCATTTTTCCTCCTTTTTCCAACTTCTCTCTCTGTTTACCTCCCGTCACAACTGTAGCCACGCTTACAATGAGAAGTGGGCGTATCCTGCCTGCATGGCATACGGTAGCGGCAGACTCTGATTTGCTGTTGTTGCGCTTACTTTTGCCATATCATATCGATTCAAAATGTCCCATGCTGATAATTGAGATTGATCAAAATTTTATCGCGATCCCGAATTGAGATCGTTTGATCGCCCAGCCCTACTTTTACACTGGGACACTGATTTGACTCGACACTGCCCCCTGCAGACAAACTGCTTCATCACAGACCTGCTGAGACGCAGCTGAGCTCCTGTCCGTCTGGCTGCTGGCTTGTGTTTCATCATGGGTGGTGGTATGTAGCCAAAGTCGCCCAGTCTGTAGCGGGCCATCAGGAAGAGTGGATCTGTGGCCAAGTTCAGGGTCTCTGCTCTGTGGAGGACAGACAGGATGATGGACACATGAGCACAGTGATGGAGTCAGTTTTCAAGAGCGCTGCAGCAGGTTGCATCTGAGGTTGCTGTGTATTTGGTGCATGGCTGTTTGAATATCTAATAATAGTGTGGTCCTGTTGGGACTCTGATCCACTCACGGAGTTCTGGGTTTTTACACACAGGAAATCAGCTGTGTTCCCATCACTGTCGCCACGAGTCATGAAACTAACCAACAGACATGATCCAGTGGAGACTGACTCCAGTACCTGGCTGGGTCGGGGTCAGAGCTCTGTGGCGTCTGTCCTGGACTGCTCTCCTCAGGGGCGGAGTCTGGTCCCTGCGGCTCGGCGCTGTGCAGCATCTGCTGCAGGATCTTACACTGAGCCTCCGACGTTTCCTCTTTCTGCAGACGACAAAAAACAACATCACTTCTGCATAAGCTTTTTACTTATGATACCAGAGAATATTTAGTCCTGTGATCGCTAACACTGTGGGTCAGGACTGTGTGTTTTTACCGTCAGCATGCGGCCAAGAGTGACGGCTGCTTCCTGCAGGATGCCCTCCAGCTGCTCCCTCCTGCTGCTCCTCCTCTGGATCTCGGCCCTCAGCTCATCGACCTCGGCTGTTTTCTGACGACACTCCTCGGATGCTGAAGCCAGGCGCTGTCTGAACACACACAGTAACACTATGAGTCAGTGGTCGAGCATCTGACTGCAGCTCAAGAGGTCTGGTTCAAGGCCAGATGCCCCTGCATGGGATTTTTTAAATGTTTCATTAGTTTGTTCTGTCAGTTGATTTCTATGAAAACAAGGCAGTGGATTCAGAGATCTAAAGAACCTGAAATGAGACTTAATTCTTTAAATCTTGAGGAGTATAATGTTCTTTAAATGTACCTTACATGACAATAAATTTGGATCTGAATCTATGGACAGTAGAAAGAGAGTGAACCTGAGAGTCTCGTTCTCTTCCAGCCTGCTCTGATGGGTGCTGCTACACTTCTTGATCGCCACCTCCAGCTGCTGACACTTCTCCGTCAGCGTCTTCGCCTCCTGAAGATGGAAGGTTTTGTTTTTAAACTCTAAAAAAGGAGGACATGGTAAAGGAGGTTCTGCTGCTAACCTGACTGATGTTTTCTCTGTCTAAATATCATCTGATTATATTTTAATGTCATTAAAGGATATCGTTCCATAATCAGTGTGCATGTGTCCTTTCACTGCTGTAGATGTAGACTGTCCTCTCACCGTCTTGTAGGTGAGTGTCTCCTGGATGACTGTGTCGACATCCTTCAATTTGTCAATCTTAGAGTTGAGATCTTTCTCTTGTTGGCACAGTTTGTCCTTGTCCTCCCACAGATCCATGCTCTTTTCCAGAAGGAGCTGAACCTTCTCCTGAAGCTCTCGGTGCTGAGCCCTCTCCTCCTGGATAATGTTTGAGACCTTCGTCTTAATGATATCCTCCTGTGTACTCTTCCTCTCCTCCACAACCCTGTAGGTGCTGGACAAACATTTAGTGTTTGTTGATGTGCAATTTAAAAAACATGAAACATTAAAGAGGGAGATCAGTGTGATGTAACGCTGTCACTTTAACTCTGCCCTGGACTTTACTTTAGCCTCTCCAAGTATGCCGCTTTCCTCAGGCTGTTGATGACAGCATCTTGCTCCTCCTTCTCACTGGTCACCTGCCTCTGCAGACGCTCGCTGATGAGCTGCTGCTGCATCAGATGCTCCAGCTGCTCCTCCAGCTCCTGCTGCTCCTCAAACTTTGCTGCTGAGGGAAGGAGAGGAGAGTAAACAAGGAGAGAAGATGCGTCTCACAGTGTGCTTCACATAGTGTCACACCTTTGCAGTGTCAGACTTGCAACACCTTTCAATCCACCCGCTCCACCGTTGGCTGATTGGTCATCACGACATTTCTTTGGTTGAAAAAGAAAATTGGATCCAACGAGCGCTGCATCAGGACTAAGGATGTCAACAGTTTATTGGTGCTACATTTTTGACCGGTTATACACATCGGTGTATTTGTTAGTTTTGCTACTCTTCAGTTTACTGCACTGTGCAACCACCTGGACCTGGTCCTAGAAAACTAACCAGTGGCACCGCTCATTTGGCCGATACCACCAGTAATGCCGCTCTGACCTAACAGCGTTACTGTGGAAACATGGCAGCGACCCTCAAACCCCCTTTAGCATTGCTGACTGGCCTATATTATCAGTGTCAGCAGTCCTAGCAGTGCTATGCTTAGTTGTTTCTATTTCCCAAAGTACCGTCACTGCAGTCCAGATCTTACATGTGAGTTGTAAGAGAGTGGAAGATGAAGCAAAGAGTGTGTAAGAAACATTGTTCCTGCCTCACCTGCCTGCATGCTGCTCTCTGAGCAAAGCTCATCTATCTGGTCCTGCAGCTCCTGCAGCTGCCGGCTGTGCTGCAGCTTCAGCGCCTCTCGGTCCTGTTCGACAGCCTGCTGCTGATGCTCCAGCCGCCCGGTCAGCTCCTCCACCTTCTTCTCCTGTTCAGCCACGCAGTGCTGCAGGTACTCGGTGATGTCCGTCTTGTCCTTCTCCAGGATGCTGTACTGAAGGGCCAGGTCCTTGTTCTGTTTCTTCAGCTCATCACACTGAAGCTGACATCTGCAGGATTACATGTGAGAATCTACTGTGACTTTTGCTGTAAATACTTAAATGAAATTATAACTGCACTAACTGTATGTGTATGAATACACCTGTATATAATGGTGAGGTGAATTACAGTGATAATTCTTGGAACCAGAAGTCTTCAGAAATCCATGAAATGTTTCATTTTGTTGTTGTACAAAGTCAGTAAAACTTAAATGAGGTATGAGTACAATAAATGCTTTGACACTGATCCTCCATGTACCACAATTTTCTGTATATTTTTGTGATTAATTTAGTCAGAACACAAAGTGCAATGACCTTCAACAGAACTGGGACTCAAACAAATGGGGAAACTGTGTTGCTTTAAAGTACATCTAAAGATTAATTTAAGAGTCCAACTTAAATACTTTGATTGTGTTTGAGAGCTGAAACATTTAGCTGATGAGTTATATTACAGATTAATTAACAGACAACTATTTTGATAGTCTGTCATTGTTTTAGTCGTTTTTCAAACAATAAAGCAACACATTCACTGCAGTGTGTGTTAGCATTAAGCTAACTCAGGCTTACCTCTCCAACTGCTTATCCAGATGTTGTATTTGTGTCAGATATAACCACATCTCTTTGTCGTCAGAATCACTTTCATCCGCCATCATTATAAATATGTTGTTTTCCTGTGTATTTGTTGACTTAACGTTGTTGTTCTCCACTCGTTTAATCCTTCTTTCAGAGTGTTTTTCAAAGGAAGTCCACAGAATAATCTAAGTAGCTGAGAAACTAATGTGTATGTAGTTGCTAGGGAACGTTGCCTTTAGGAACCACTTAGGAAAGTTCTACACTTTTCAAAAATAAACTGCCCATGTCTAACAATCAGGCTGAGTGCTACTTGACATACTTATGATTATCATTAATCAACTCAGTCAGCAGAAGAAAATATTGGAATTGTAAATTCATACAAACCGCAAATACATTTGTACATTTCAAACGGATCATATCAATGTTTCTAAAGTGACGTAGTTTAAGAGCTGGCTGTCATCAGGAGGTGGAGGGGATGGTGGATGGTTTGTCGGGCAAAACTGCTTGCAGTGAAGCGAGTCATTGCTGCGTTTCCAGCAGCTTTTTAGCCCCAAAATGTGGGGTGTTTTTTAATTATCTCTAACTGCATTTCTAGCGGCTTTTCATCCCCCAATCGTTGGTGTTTTGAAGCAACCTGTCACTGCACTTCCAGTGACCTTTTAGTCACCAAATATTGGTGCTTGTTAATGACCTATAGCTGCGTTTCCAGTAGCTTTATAGCTCCACACGTGGATGTTTGTAGCTACATTTCTAGTTGCTTTTTAGCCCCTCAAACATGTCTGTATTTTAATGACCTGCAGCTGCATTTCCAGCTCTTTTTTAAGCCCCCAAACATGAATGTTTATAAGTCACCTGTCACTGCACTTCCAGCAGCCGTTTAATTACCAAACATGACTTGTGGCTGTGTTTCTAGCAGCTTTTCAGGCTCTAAACGTCCCCTGGGAATAGCGGCATGAAAAGCAGTGGATTTTTAGGGATTTATTGCTGCTGTTCCAGCCGGGGTAGTGCCAGAAAAAACCTGGATATTTAAAGCCCAAACATGATCTTTTCCTAACCACGTCTAAACCTAACCACCTGATAACCACAGTGCTGTTGAAACATAAAGTTGCCATGTATCAGCTACACGATAACATATGAGTGTAACATATCTGTAGTTTGCAGAAACATACGTTGCCAACATTTTTTCTAGTGATTGAGTTGCAAAAATATTAATCAGCTTTCAACATCTTTATATAGTCAGAGCGTCTGGAAGTGAAACAGCTGACCTGAGTTGAACCTGAGCTCACTGGCCCAAGCATGCACCTTTGCACCTTTGTGAGGACACCTTCAGGTACAGTAAGTCATTTTCATAGCTGAGACATCTCATCTGTGTCGTGATTCCACCTCCACCTCCAACAAGTATTCAGCCTGAGGCCGGCGTACTGTACCTCAGCAGTCTGTGTGTTCCCATCTGTTTTTCTTGGCTGTTTTTTTTCCTCTGCATCCACCCAACAGAGTCAAGCCTGGGAGGAAGATACTGTTAAAATACGCATAATGTGCCCTTTGCACGAAAAGTGAGAGGAATATGTTTCATCAGCAGGGAAGGATTAGACCGAAGGAGACACGAGAGGAAAGACGGAGCAGTTTGTGGTGGAAAGTGAGGGTGTGGAGGTGGAGGAGGCAGATGAGCCGAGACACTCAGCTCTCACGACACAGACAAAGAAACACATTTTCATTTAACCAAAACAGAAACTGGAATCCTGAGATTTTCAAATTTACAACCACATGGGCCTCCTCTTCGTGCTGCTGCCATGACATCAGTTATTCTGCACGTTATTCAAGCTTGTTTAAAATGACCTCAACAACATGTGTTTACGTGTGGAACAAAAGAACATAAATGAACAACAACATGAAAGCAAAATACAGTAAAATCTGCGCAAAACAATCCAAAATAATCCAATTTATATCATTAAGAAAAATATAACATCATCCAGAGCAGCCAGCAGGCCCTAAGTCTTATTCAAAATATTAATAATAATAATAATAATGATAATAATAATACATTTTTGAGGTCTTTGTAGTGGATGCGGTACTGTACAGGGAGCCAGTGAAGTTGGATGAGAGCAGGGGTGATGTGGTCAGATGATTTGGTGCAGGTGGTGATCCGGGCGGCCGAGTTCTGAATGATTTGCTGTCTGTTGATGAGTTTGGTGGGGAGGCCGATGAGGAGGGCGTTGCAGTAGTCGATGTGGGATGTGACAAATGAGTGAACCAGGATTTCAGTGCTGGATTGGGACAGTGATGGGCGGAGTCTGGAGATGTTGCGGAGGTGGAAGAATGCAGTCCGAGTGATGTTTGAATATGAGGTGCAAATGAGAGGGTGCTGTCCAGAATGACGCCGAGGCTCTTGACTTGGGAGGAGAAGGGTACAGGGAATCCGTCGATGATGATGGGTGGAGCTGGGCTGTGTTGTGACTTGGTGAGGGTGGATTTGGAGCCAATGAGCAGGGCCTCTGTTTTATTGCCGTTTAGCTTCAGGAAGTTCCTGCTCATCCTGCTCCGGATGTCTTCAAGACAGGTGGTGTGGGAGGTGGGAGGGATGGCAGTGGTGGGTTTGGAGGAGATGTAGACCTGTGTGTCGTTGGCGTAGCAGTGAAAATGGACCCCATGGTGACAGAGGATTGTGCCCAGGGGGAATAGTAGATGATGAACAGAAGTGGACCCAAGACTGACCCCTGGGGGACACCCAGTGAAACACCTGAACACCCAGACTTGTGGTTCCTTAATTGCACAAATTGTTGATGGTCGGTGAGGTATGATGTGAACCAGGAGAAAACACAGGAAGATTTTAGCAGTTTGTTCTTATTTTTCAAACATTTCAAAAATAATTTAATCATAAAGCAAATGAGGGTTTGGTGCCTCTCTAGTTTGACTTATAAATCATATTATTTAAGATTTTGGGGGATTTAATGGCGTCTAGCCGTGAGGATTGCAGATTGCAACCAGCTGAAACTTCTCCTGGTTAGAATTCCTTCAGTGCTCATTGTTCAGGAGCTGAGTCTCCGTCTAAAGCCAGTGTTTGTTTTGTCCATTCTGGGCTACTGTAGAAACATGGCGATCTCTGTGGACGAGGACCTGCTCCCTGTGTAGATATAAACAGCTCATTCTGAGGTAACAGAAACACAATGATTCTTATGTTCAGGTGATTTTACACTACAAAAAACATAATTTCATATATAGTCCAAAAATGTACATTTGGCTGCTCTCAGGTTCACGAGAATGAGTCAGCAAAAAGAGGATTCAGGACTCTCCAGCAGAGTTTTAGTCCTGCAGTACGAGGGAGACTTCAAGCGGGGAGATAATAATGTGTAAATAAATGTTTTAGAGTTTATTTTGGTTGCTGGGTGGGGTCTGTGAAAGTGATTGGACTTCTGACCTCATTATTCATGTCATCTGAACTTGTCTTGACCTCACAACACGTGGAGAGAATGTAAATACACGTCAGACACCACGAACGTAAAGCTATAAAAAGTAACAGACAATAAAAGTAAAAGGCGGGAAACAAAAGAAAACCATTGTGGATGTTTCGGCCACCCAGTGATCACAGAGCCATGATGACACAGCTGCCTCTGCAACACAGCTGCCATTAACTCACACTAATTACTCGTTAGCAGCACAGATGCAACACATACTTTCCAAAACAGGACAGTCTCGTATCACGTCCCACGGCTGCTCAGGAAAACTTCTGAGCTTTATTAACAAAGTGCGTTAATTTATGTTTGTGTTGCATTTTAGCTGGAAACTAATTTGAAGTGTTTTTATCTACAAACGTGTTGCTGCCTTCAGAGCAAACTGCAACTGTTACACCATCTGAAAGATTTCTGAGTGCGCCCTCATGCTCTCACGAAACCTTCAGTTTCATCTTGAAACCCCTGCAGCAGCAGCAGGAGTGTGTGTGTGTGTGTGTGTGTGTGTGTGTGTGTGTGTGTGTGTGTGTGTGTGTGTGTGTGTGTGTGTGTGTTTTGTGGTTTAAAGCAGTAACACATCAACAGATCCTGAGAACAGAAGGCGACCTGCTGCAGAGGGGAGAGGCATGCTTCAAAATAGCTCCTTAAATGATGCTATTAACTGTCTGAATGCAAATTCTGTCAGCTGTTTGTTTCCCAGTCGTCAAGGACAGTCTGTAATTAAACTTAGAGGCACAACAGGCATTCACTTATTATTACTCAACACATCAAGCAGCTTCACACATCAGCTCCTCCTCCTCACACGCTGGCTGCTAACACATATTTCATAAATCTTGTCTATTTTTCCTGATGCAGGGACATTGTAAGTTACATCAGCCACTACAGATGGATTCAGTCCAGTCAGCACAATGAACTGTTGCCACTGTACGTTTCTGCAAACCACAGACATGTTACATTTGTACCTCTATTCCTATGACAGAGCTGAGTTTCTAATCAGCTGGAGGAGGGGATGGTGCCTGGTGTGACACCATGGTGAAATGGTGGCCAGGCTGCAGGCCAACAAAAGTGTTTTGTTTTTTTTAAACAGAGTTCAGGAGATTTCCAACCATGTGCTGCTACAAAACTGGGTGATTTTAGTGAGAGTTTGGGACATTTCCATTGGTGTTTGCAGCAATAAAAGTATTTTTTGACAATACAATTTCCAACTGTGTTAGTAGCAACAAAAGCATTTGTCTCTTTTTGTAATGAGAGTTTGGGACATTTCCAACTGTGTTTGTCGCAGCAAAAGCGAGTATTTTTTCACAAGAGTTTAGAACGTTTCCAAACGTGTTTGTTGCTACAAAAACAGGAGTTCTGAAAATTTCCAGCCATGTTTGTGGCTACTAATTTTGGCTATTTTAAGCCAAAACCTGATCTTTTCTAACCCTAACCAAATAATGTTTGTGTCTCAAGCTAACCACACATTAAACACATTGTTTCCAAAACATTAAATTTAAAATTGAAAAATAAAATCAAGCAAAGTTTTGACATATCCGCGAAATGTGCAAGCTACAAATTTAACATTGGTTTGCAGAAACAAACAATGCCAACACTTACTCTGCGGGTGCTTTATGAAGCTAGTGTTCTTTTTTTATTGTAAACCATGAAAAATCGATGTGTAAATCCATCTCTCTGCTTTTCTGTGCCTTTCAGCTCCAAACCCAAAGATGTTAATCATAAAACACAACACAAACATATAGTTTAGTTTTTTAAGTGGATTCCTCAAACAGTTTTTCACTGTTGTTCAGACAAACAGGAGGAAAAAGTCACTTTGGTGGGGACTGTCTTCAGCAGCGGATTAATCCACATTTGGTCCTCTAGTGAGTGTTTGTGGCAGCAGGACGGTGTGTACGACTGAGTCAAAATAATCTACAGTGTGTGTGTTCATGGCAAAGAAGGAAAATGTCACCCAGTGACACCGTGTGGCTCAATGATGTGTTCTTAACAAGGATGCAGCTCCATGGCACAGAGGACAAAGATATATCAGGCGCACACTTTACTTAAGTAGTAAAACAAATAACAGTTTTTATGTGCACATGGAATTTATTGATGAAAATAAGAGATGGTGAGATGCTGAGAGAATTAGCCAGATTTTCTGTAAACTCTCTGCAGAGGTAACTAGATGGGCATATGGAGAACGCAGACCTTCACCAAGGCCAATAGTCCAGTCTTGTAGGATATGCAAATCTGCAAGTGCAACCATTACATGTCTGCAAATATGTTCAGAACTTTTAGAATGATGTCACAATATGGCTGTGCCCGTCTAAAGCGTTATTGCCTGCTCCTCTGAAGTCTGATAATGTTTTTCTGTAAAATCTGTGGTTTGTAATTGTACCAGTATCCCATGAAACCTCTGTCCTCCATAATGACTACTTTCCTTATAAAGCTTTAGCATCTACATGTGTCGGCTACCCAAGAAGATGACTGGTACCAGAGTCATTGGCGTTTTTCACCACTGAACTTCACTAGACTCCACTGGATTTTTAAGATGTATGGCATTTATTCAGGTGGGGTCAACAGCCCTATTTCGCAATGCTAACAAAAGTGAAAAATAATTTGTGTATCCGCCCCGTGATTCAGAGACGCTCCAAAATGTACTGGGTTCTCTCCTGCCTCATGCTCCACCCCAAAACAAAGAGCTAACCTCCTCAGTGGAGGTAATAATTGATCAGTTGTCATAACAATGTGAGGAGATACTGAGGATACACGGTCCGCCTCTCAGGATCCAACCCAACATGCTCAATTATTAAGTTCCACCTTCGGCTGTAATTATTGATATTAGGCTCCTCATTATTTGAGGTTTAACATCTGAGTCATCATGACATAGAGAAACAAATCTGTGTCAGAGGTCTGGATAAAGGTCAACACAGCACGTGACACCGAAACTCAACACTGAAAATAATCTGAACTATGCAACAATGAAATAACTCACACAAATCCAGTTAGACTGCAGGGCACTACAACAACGTTTAGATCAAAGAAATTCTGCCTGACAACAGTTAGATTATCAAGACTCTGATTCGGGAGATATCCTGAACCTAACCACACCAACTTGTGTTGCATGGCATAAAGTGACACACAGACCTGAAACGTCCACAAGCTCAGGAGGATACTTATCATGTAATAAGTAGACGTGAACAGCGCTGACCAAGCTTATGTGATATGCGATGACTTGGGATGAGAACGGGTTGCACTTCCAACTCATCAAATTCTGACACTTAGTCATTGAGATGCACCAGGGAGTAGCATTTTTAGTAGTGCCGAGCAACTACAGTAGTATAAGGAGAGAGAAAGTCTGCAGATGGCAGGTGGGAGGGGACGTGGATGGGTCAAACAAGCTCAAGACTTTCACCCGGGAGGCTGCTGTTCATTTCCCGTGTATAACGAAGTCAGTGGAGTTATTTCAAAAACTATGTGGTGTGCTATTGTGCTTTGTGCAACCAAGTCTCACTGCGAAGACACCAGACAGACACCAATGAAAAAAGCCGTAGTTTCACGTCCACATGATAGGCGGCCAGTCGCTGTTATTGTTTAATGGCACCTGACAGTGTCAGGGGGAAATGCTACAGAGCAACAACAAAAACAAGGTCGCAGAAGTCCAAGTAGAACAGGCAGGAGGGGTCCAACAACCACCGACTTCCCCTGAGGGCTGGTGTTCGCTGCCCATAAGATTGTAAAGCCAAACCTTGTTCTTTTTCCCTAAACCAGACCACATGTTTGTTTTTGAAGAAAAAAAACATCAGTTTGCAGTGTTCTACCGACTGATGCTTTTATTTTGAAAGAGACTGTATCAAACTGTACATTTCCTGTGAAAACAGAAGTGTATTTTGAAAACAGACAATGCATGTAACAGGCTGAAGTTGACACGGCATCCCAGAACGTCAACAACCAACACACCCAGGGTACCCTGGACGCCATATGTGGACGTGGAAAGTCCATGACCAAACGTGGACATGTGATGAGGTCACAGTGAGGATGTGATGATGTGTGACATCACGTGACGTTACATTACTTCAGTGACGAACTTATTTTAAGCAAAACTGTGATGTTTTTTCTAAACCTTACCACACGCTTTTGTCGTCTAATTTAAATTAAACCTAAAGATGAAATTTTGTACCTACGTCCTAAGTTTCTTCTGAGAGGAGATTGTTTGCTTTTAATGAGCAGAAACTTTCCATTTCCTGTGAACACAAAGGACACAGTGCTTGTCACAGGCGTGAACTGACACGCCGTCTCTAAACACCCAAACAGACACAAAAGGGGACCTGAAGCATTACATTTAGACGCTGAGTGTCACTGACCAAACCTTGGTATTTAACGAATCTGGAGTGAGTACGGTTTTCACTTTCTAGTTGAGGAAAGAAGACTGTGTGTCACTGACACTATTCATCCAACCACCGCAGTAACTCTGAAAATCTCCATTCACACAAACATTTTCCATATTAAAATTAACCAATATCTAAACCTGACCATGAAAGCTGAGATGAACCAACGACTGCTCTCCTTTTTACTGCACAGCTGAGGGAGCAGCTCTTCAGATCCTCCTGGGTGTTTCATACCTCATGAATGTAATGGTTATAAAGTTCACCCTAATTAAAATTCCTGAATAAGAGTAATTGGTTGAACCAACAGGAAAGGTGCCAAAACCACAGCTCTGGTACAATTAAACTGTAATTTTCCTTCAGACCTTTGAGACAAACGCTAAATGATGAGGCTGAATTCCTCCAGCTGGGTGTTTGCTGCTGTGATCATCACTCTGGGAAACACTCATCTGTATTATTAAGCAGTAATAACTGTGATTTTCAAGCTCCAACGTGTCTGCGCCTGGTGTTTCCTGAGAGTCAAGAGGTCGAGCCTTTTCCTCTCAGCAGGTATGAGCCAACACGTCGGTGCTCTGTTGCCATGTCAGTGCAAACAACAGACAGCAGCTCCTGCAGCATCACGCAACATCAAGAACATTCGAGGCCATGTGGCAGCAGGAGAGTCAAGTGTTCCCAGGACAGAGGTGGATACTAGCAGAAAAGCTTTTAGTCATCTTTATCAAACTGTCCAGAAGGTCAGCTGCTCCATTAATCAAGCCTTTGTTTCTCGCTGTGACTCTGATATCCGTCATCTCAGGAATTCATTTGAAGTCATAATTTTCTCTCTGTGTTGCAACAGAGATGTCGCTCACATCCGCTGCGGTTGCTTCTATGGATCAATACAGAGAATTTGCACATTACTACAGGAGTTCTTCCCAAATCTCCTCCCTTTTCCAGTGAACAAAAACCTGCAGGAACCTGAAACATTTGACCAATGTTCACTAACGTGACTGAGTTCCATTCATTTCTCTCCAGCTAGCTAACTTCTTAAATGTCATTTAAATGAGAAACTTGGCCATATGTCCAGTAAACAGCTTATTATATACACACGCACCACAAAGACTTGAGATGTAGGTACATCAGAGTAGTATCAGAGTGGCCCTGTGCCAAAAAGAGTCTTAAAACGATTCCACACCAAGTCAGACTGAAACTGAAAAGCCAAGCATCTCCTAGAAGTTTCCACCCCAGAACATTTGATGATGAACATCCAGCGTCTTCTCTCACTAGTGCTATCAAAATAGGCGAGTGATGTTTCCAAAATAAGGTCAGGTGTAAATACAGCCCTGCTGCATGTACAGTATACGTAGATTTATAGTGCATGGAAACATGTTCTCCAATTACCTGAGTAACCTGGTAACAGTACACACAAATATCTCTCCTTCAGGTCATTTATGATATTATAATAATAACCTGTATTTATAGCACACTCTTGAAAAGCAGTGTCACAAAGTGCTTCAGAAGGCAGCAAAAGAGACAAGTCATAAAATCAGCAGGTTTTGAAAGGAAACTATTTGGTGTATAAAAACTGATGAAATAAAAGACAGTTTAAAGGAAACTGAAACTGGTAAAAAAGTATGTTTAAGGAGGGGCTGAAAAGAGATCACTGACTCAGCCGGCCTGATTTCGTCAGGCAGAACGTTTGCAGAAATGAGTTTGTAGAACTCTGCAAAACTGACTGAAACACTCTGTTCTGTTTAGTTTTCAGCTGAGCCTCTGGAACAGGCAAAAGACCTTAAAATCTATTCTAAAACATACTGGGAGCCGAGGTTAAGAGACTAAAACTGGAGCGATGTGATCATGTCTCTGGGTTCTGGTTCAGGCTTTTCTCGTGCACTGTTCATATGTTTTTCTACAAAAAGTAATCCACCAAACTTTGTACATATTCTACATTACCATGAGCCAGTAATTTGTATATAACCCATGTATCTGAAAAGGCTGCAGAATAAAGAAGGAAGTGGTGCGGTAAGGAGGCAGGTTGGGGTGGCGCATGGTCACAAAACACAGGACTTTCCCCAGCAGAGACCAGTGTTAGGAACCACGTGAACATGTGAACACAACGATTCTTGGTGATTACACACTTAAGAAAATAGACTCCTAAATGCTACACACTGGTGCTTTGCATGTAGACGTTCTGAAAGATGCTTCGTCCACACTTCATTTATGCTACAACACAACTGTCAAAAAGTAATGCTGCAAACAAAGGCCATCCATTGCCATTGGCTATTGGCAAAAGATTGTGTTAACCATTTACAAGTCTGACATGATTACAGACCACTGAGCATCTGTGAGGACCAAACTCATGGATTTGTTACTCAAACTGGACTTCTGGATTATGCTTCCACTCGTACCTGAGGCAACACAAACCCTCGTGTTTTGTTTTTTCTTTAAACAAAGAGCTATTTTTGGTGTGAACACCTGCTGTCGGAGGTGAAAGGGTTCCAGCAGTGACTCAGTTCAGGATGCAGCAGCATGCCAATGTCAAATTTTACTTGGATTAACTTTCAGTTGGCATGCTGTGAGAACAAAAGAGTGACCTCTGAAGTGCTGTGAAAACACAATACACTGACGTGCAACAGCTCTGACTTGTGACAGCAGAGGATTTCACTGTGTTAAAAATAAAGCTGAGAGTTGAATAAGAAGCTTTAATCAAAACAATCATTCACTTTGTTCCAGGGATTTAATCTCTGAGTGAAAGAGCTTATTGATACATGAACGCTTTAATAGCCTGAAGCTCAGAGCACTGCTTCACCAAAGTACAGCTGAATCATATCATATCAAATCATCTTTAGATTATAGACCATTTTAAGGCACCCTTCAGTTGCTGGGACACAACACTGATCTTCCACTAAGACTCCAGTCCCAGCCCCACTGCATGAATACAGCACATGAAACACTGAACTGAAATACTCACTGTGGGAAAGAAGTAAATTACTTTTAGGACCTTTTTCTTTTACTTTTAGGACCAGGTACGAACTCAATGTCTACCACTTCCCCAAAGAAACAAACCACTGCTGCGCGTGGATAGCAGTGGTCAAAAGAAAGAACTGAACACTGTCAGGAATCTCCAGCTCCAGTGTAGAGGCCAAACCATGAAGTTTTCTTTTTCTAAATCTGACCACATGCTTTGGTTTATGTTCTGGTGTTGGTGGCAACATGCTGGACCACCAACAGCAGATGCAGATGGACGGAGACAGAGTGCGTGTAAGTCCCGCCCCCCTCGGAGGGGAAAACACTCCACACCTTCAAGTCTCCACGACTGAATTGCTAGCTAGCTAGCTAAATTATTAGCTATAGCTAGCTAATAATTAGCTAATAATAAGATGGCAAAGGATTATTTTAGCACACTATGCCTGCCAGAGAGGCAACGGTATATTGATAAGCTTAATATTGCTGGTCTACCTCAGTGTCCCTTCTCCTTACCTTGCTCGTCTTGGAAAAAACATGAGCAGAAATCAGTCAGTTAACTAAATCGACCGCTACTCCCCCATCTCCACATTCTCCCCTTACTGCAGTCCGAGCATGATGTGGAGATTTTTAAGAAGATGAGCATTTGGGCATGCTCAGCCGTCAGCCTGCTCCTACACGCTGTTGTTTTGAGACTCTACATGCTGGTAGATTGATAGAAGTGCGAGAGCGCACCGCTGGAATGGATTGCTTGAATCGCGCTTGAATAGTGCTGGGCACAATTATAACACAAGTTGCATTCACACTGTCAATGCTTTAGCTTAAAGGCCCTGACACACAAAGCTGACGGTCGGCCGTCGACCAAAGTCGGGCCGTCGGTGAGCGTCTGTCTCCCTAGTTTTTGCGGTGTTTCCGGCTGATTGAGCATGTTGAATCGGTGGCGGAGCTTGTCGGTGAGAGAGATCACTCTGATTGGCTGTTCAGGTTTTATTTCCTCGCCCCTGTAGCGAGTGAATCTGCCTGTAGTGAAACCGGGGCTAACCGGTGCTTCCTCCTCAGGCTCCACTTCACTCAGCTGCCCCACAGACCCGCTGCTTCTTCACACTTTAACCTGAATAACAAACCGGAGCTAGCTGGGAGCGGCTAGCGGAGCGTTAGCCGCAGCATGACCAGAGGGAAGCGCAGCCAGTTAGCCTCCGCTAGTCTCTGAGCTAGCCCCGGCTCTCCGTTTGGATCCAACCGGAGCACCGAGCCCTGGTTTGTTATTCAGGTTAAAGTGGGAAGAAGCAGCAAGTTTATCGGGTGCTGCGGTGCTCGGCTGCACAGATAGGAAACCCCTCGGCTGACAGGATGTACCACTCTCTCACTCCGCTCTCTCTCACGAAGGCGCAGAACGTACGTGCTACTTGGCTGTCGGATGTAGTCCGTGTAGTGTGTTCAAATGCAACTGACACAGGGCGACGTGAGGCGACGTAGACGACACAAGAGTTGGCTTTCGTTGCCGCTAGTTCTTTGATGTCGGTTTGGTGTGTCCGCACCTTAACATACATAAATACAGTTAACTGTTACTCTAACAAATACATTTGGAGGGTTTGACAAAGTGTTTGCTGCACACATAGGCATACGAGTGTCAGGATCCCACAATTTCTTCCCTGTTGAAGCCTCATGTTTCATTGCCTGTATCTACTTTTGTCTTCTACAAGGTTCCGTTTTTCTGCTCAGCAGCTGATAAAAGCTAAGCTCTGGGTTTTTATTGGCTGTGCAGCCCACCACACAGCAACTTTATGGCATTTGGACTTAGGGAAAACTCAACAGGCTGGAAACGGCGGGGGGAAGTGTGAGGGGAAAGCGGGCCTCGTTTCACCTTTGGGGGTGTGGCTTTCAGATTATGACGCGTTGCACTCTGTCTCTATACCGATATGAAGACATGAAAGTCCACCGACAAAGCAGCGACATGTGACGACCTGGGATGAGAGCGTGTTGGAAACGGTCTGGACGTGGTCTGTAATTACAGATAAGTAAGCTTATTCACGCTTGCAATGCCTAGGAAACATCGCTAGCTTGGTCAAACTAATGATCGCTAGCCAACAGTCCAAAGAGGGAGAGAGGAGCATTTGTGTCTGCGAAACTTACCGGTAACAGAATGAACTCTACAGATGCCGGAGTTTCCCAACAGTTCTTTCGTTTGACCGCTGCAATCAACACCTTGCCCTGGTCCATTTCTGTAAGGAAGCAATCAACTTTAATTTCTGAAATTAAGATTGTACCTTATCAAAGGGACTGAGCAGCAAGTCCTAAAACTAATTTCACCATTTCACTAGTATTTTTCAGTTCAGGAAGAATGAAGTTCAGAGTTTCATATGCTGTTCTTGTGCAAAGTCCAAGTAAAACATCCAACTAGCAACCAAAAGACGCCTTGAAACTGTCTGCAGTGCATCATGTTATCTCTTCTTTGTATTATTTTGCATCAGATTGTGGACCAGGAATCTAAAATCTGAAACTTTGAGCTGGATTGATGCAAACTCTTATTTCCGTTCTCCTCTTTATTTTTTCTTTAACAGTTAAATTCACCTTTGATCTGATGAACTAATGAGTTCTTGTATATCTTGTTCTTTTTTTATTGCTGCTTATTCACTGACTTTGGGTGTGGACAGACTGAATACATGAACCTTTATTAAAAAAACAAGCTCAGGGACAAAGACAGCATTCAAGTCAAGTATGTGTTCCCTTTGGCCAGGGCCTGAACCTCCGACACTCCCTCAGTGAATCACACAGATCCACTCAGAAGGGTTTGAACTCGTGCTGGTTGAACTGTTGAGGGTTCAAAGAGTTGAGATGCAAAAGAATCAGGATTTAATGAAGCAGAGAGTCGGATGGTACACATGCTTAATTTCAGTGCAGCATGTATATGTTGTGGAGACGATCCAACATCTCATTATTCTGTTGTTCTTTTCTCCTCTCTGTGCTCACCGCGACCCTCTTCTTCTTCTCTCATGAGACACGTGGCTGTGATGTCACGGTGCTGTATGTCAGCAGCAAAGGGAAATGTTTTAGTCCTCAAACTCTGCAGCACACCACTACAAGGATGTCTTGTACGTTTATTCACGTAAAAGTTCTTAGAATACTAACAGTGAATACTTGTCAATCTATTACCAATTCATGTCTTTGTTGTCTCCAGAGCTGTTGGAATATATATATACCGTACAGGTCTTTATAGCACCACACTGTCAGAGCACAGAGCACACTCGGGGCAGAGATTAATCAGCAGAACGTGAAACTTCATCGTACATTTTCGCAGCTCTAGAAGTTTGCTTTCACTTACACACAGCTGCTCCTCTCATCCATTGATCTGATCTGATCAGCTGTGACAGATCAATTATCCACCCTGTGAGTCACAAACTGGTGCTGAGGAAAAAAGACCTCATGGAGAGAGGGGACACAGAATGAAGACAAGATCCTGGTTCCCAAATAATCCAAGTCAGATCACCACAGATCAAAGTGCTTCACTGAGGAGGAGCAGAGATGAAGAAGGGTGTGACAGTGAAGGTGACCGACAGCACGCTGCAGAGACAATGTTGTCTGTGTGTGTCGACTTACTGTATGTGATGCAGTGTGTGTGTGTGTTCTGCATCCTGGATCCAGTGTGTCAGGACTTACAGCGTGTTGTATGCAGCACTAAATGACTGTACATCACGGTACAGATGCAGTGGTGTGTGTGTGTGTGTGTTGCATGCAGGGATGTGTGTGTTGCGTGCAGAGAGAGAGGCAGGCAGGCGATCAAAGCAGCTCCAAAACATTCCAGAAACTTCAGTGAGAGTTTCTGTGGTCAAAGCCTGAGGAGAGAAGAGGAAAAACAAAATCAAGGAGACACGCAAGGAGAGGAGAGGAGAGGAGAGGAGAGGAGAGAAGAGGAGAGGAGAGGAGAGGAGAGAAGAGGAGAGGAGAGGAGAGGAGAGGTTTTAAAAGTCCCTTTATTAAACCACTTCAAGGAACAACAAAAAAACTATTGCATTTGCTTCATGGCAACAACAAACAAAACCAACAACAAACAACATCATTAACACCAAGGGTGATTCAGAAAGTAATATTTAACTCCCCATCCTCCCCCACAGAGCATAAGACCCCCCCAACAGCCCATGTACGGGTGAAGGTCTGCACATCGTCCATCATTCGGTAGTACACGTACTCCACCCTAAAGACCCATTTATGCTCAACGTTAAATATGGATCCGGATACAGACGGAACCTTCTGTCCGTGCTCCGTGTTCATTTAGTCTGTATTTCTACATGCTTCCATAAAGCTTACGGATATGGGCCAAACGGAGCAGTACCACCGGGAACCACGGGGGCAGTGTTGCTGTCACTACCCGATACGTAGCTCTAGCGCGACACAAAGAAGAAATAACAATGGCGGAACTTTTTTGCCTGAAACACTGAAAATAAAATAAAAGAGGGAGACAGGTTTTTCCTATTTTATCTTATGTTGTTATATTTCTCCCTCTCCCCTCTCTGGGAGTGTCCAACCTCCCGCCACCCGCTCCCGTCTCAAACACGGAGGCCTCCCTCTCCGCGGAGCCCACCCTCCCAGCCCCGCACATACTCCTGAGGCTCGAGTCTCCCTCCCCGTGGAGCCGCCCGCCCTCCCGGCTCTGCTCCACTCCCAGGGCTGACCCTTGCATCCTCTGACTGGGGTCCCTCTGTTTTTGTCTTTTATGCAAGAGGTACATTATCAATATCTCCTCCACAGTCGCCATGTTTGTTTTTGAGTTTGTTGTCATAAACTTTTGACTCTGGGCTGCCCCCTGGTGGATATATTGGTTAACATCCATGCCAATGTAAAGGGTGCATGGAAGTATGTGGGCAGTGACGGTAACATCGTTTGAAACTGATGTATACATTTGTGTACGTAAAGGGAGCATAAATGAGCCTTAAGTTGGGCCTTCAGCAGTCCCTTCATAACCGGTACCGGCTCCACACTGCTCACACTCTGAGCCCGGTTTCTGCGTGTCAGTCAGATGGCTAACTTTGCAGAGCCAGACAAAAAACAAGAGGACTAGATGAGGAGAGGAAGAGAGGAGAGGAGAGGAGAGACAAGGAGGAAAGTCCACACATGAGGAGAGCAGAGAAAAAACAAAACTAAGGAGACATGCAAGAAGAGGAGAGAAAACAAGTAAAAAAAGGGGAGAAGGAGAAGGAAGACGAGTAAAAACTACAATCCACACGCTTAGAGGCATATTCACTCAAAGTGAATGAGCCTCTGCTGCTGTTAATTTGTGCACAGGTGGCTCAGGAGGGAGAGCAGGTTGTCCACAAATCGGAAGATCTGTGGTTTGAGCCTTGGCTCCTCCAGCCTGCCTGCATCCATGGTCAGCTGATACCTTACCCCAAAATTATTGCAATAAAGTTAAAATTAATAAAGTATATAAAATTAAAAATAAAAAAATTAAAATTAAATGGCTTCAATGGCTCCAGTGGCATCACTTAGCGTATGTGAATGTCTAAACTGAGTAGCAGGTGGCACACTGTATTGTAGCCTCAGCCAACACTGTGTGAATGTGTGTGTGAATGTGACAAGAAATTCAAAAGCACTTTGAGTGGTCGAAAGATTAGAAAGGTGCTGTGTGAATCCATTTATCTTTCTTCTGCATGTTCATGGACTCTGAACTCATTTCTTGTATTTTCTTTCACTGCATAAGTGCAGCGTCTGCCACATTTCATTCAGTCTTACTGGGAGTAAAATGCTCATGTGCAATGATCCACTCAGAGCCAGAGATCTGAACTGGAGCCTGTCTGGCAGCTGCAGCAGGGAGCTCCCTGCAGCTGTGCAATGTGATGCAGACAGAAGAGGAGGAGGTGGAGGAGTTCCCTTTGGGGAAGGGGAGGGGGGGAGAAGGAGTTTGCGTGCATCTAAAAATATTTTTAACTCACAACAACAATAATTCCAAAGGTGGGCGGGGTTTACCTGGCCACAGGCAAGATGACAACACCTACTCTGCACATATTTAAAGAGTCTGTGTGCTGAATTTAGATCTAGATTTGTGATGGAGATATACTTTAGAGACAGAAAGAGGAGAAAATAGGGACGAATGCAGAGTGTGAGACACATTTAAAGCCTTGGGAAGAAAAGCAGAGGCAGTTTGTGATGGAGAGTCTCTGATAACAATCTGAAGACTGACAGCAGAAGATGCTACGTGACAACAGCAGCACCTGAGAGATCCTGGCAGAGACTCTCATATCAAGGCTGACAGAGAGACTGAGGGGTGAAAAAGTGAAGACAGAGGGAAAGACATCAACCATGTCTTCCTCTTCCTCCTCCTGCAGACCGCTACCTGTGGCCCTCGGGCCTTTGGAGACAACCAGCACCTTCATCTCCTCCTGTTCCTGTTCCTCATCTTCCTCCCTGCGTCCCTCTCCTCCCCGGAGTCGTCGCCCCCGCCGGGTCCTGTACCCGGCCTCTCAGAACAGGAGGCCTCAGCTGAGGGAGGCGCCTGACAAGGCCTGCCGCTGGCTGCTGCTCCTCTCTGCTGTCGTCTTCCTGCAGATCTACACTGAGGAGGCACACACCTGCACAGGTCGGTTTGCACACATTAATACATCACCAGTTTATATCTGTCAGAGAACAACATAGACTCATTTCTGAGTGAATTTTGTGTAAGTGTATTGATAGAAGAGACGAGGCAAAAATTACCTTTTCAAAACGTTTTACATGGAAAAAAAGTCAGTGACTGTAAGGACCATATGAATGTGTTCTTTTGGAGTTTTGCTTTACTTACTAGTCTTTTGAAAATGTTTCTGAGTCAATTTTTAGTCATTTCATTTTTGCTTTTTTAAGTTTATTTTTTTGGCATTTTTGCCAAAAGAAATTGGTCTGACTCCTTTTTTTTTTTTTTTTTTTTAAATCATTTAACTTCTTGTCTTCACCAGAAGTGGGAATGTTGAAGTCTCATTTAGTTTTTATTTGTAGATATTAAATGTTATATCTGTTGCTCTTTTTTTGTCCAAAGTTCAGTTTGACAAATCCCTTTTGTTGTGAACTTGCAGAATTCCAGAGTCAGAGTCCAGACATGGCAGCATCTCAGCCTCAAGAGGTCGAGGGGAGCCTGGGCACGGAGCAGGGATGGACGGGGGAGGAGCCCTGGAGGGTCCAGATGGTGGGTGAAGCTCCAGAGACGCAGCTGGAGTGTGTGGTGGCGTGACGGAGGAGTGAGTCATTTTCATTCACGCCACCCACCAAAGGAACTGTGGAGGGAAGCAAACAGAGGACACTGCAGACAGAGACGATCAGTGAGTGCAGATGATGAGATGATTCTTCTTAGAAACTTTTTCCATCCATATGATTCTTAATGTGGAGGGACAGTGCCATGTGGGTCGAGACTTGAACTCAGAGAACTTTTTCTCTGTGTAAATGAGCATCACTTACTAGCTGCATGAATCTGTTTAGGTTGGAGGCAACCTTTGACTTCTGTGCAGCTGGGTGCTTGTAGTGATGCTCTTTAAGGACACAAAGCCATGCCAATATCTGAGTGACATTTGATCCTGGAGGAGAATCGAAAAACCTGAGAGAGCAGTGACTGGTTCAACTAATACGCTGACGACGATGTGCTCTCTCTTTGTAAAGGACGGAAAACAAAACCAGAATTCATCAGTCACATTTCTGTAAAACTGCAGGTGAAAACATGTTTTTTTAAAACTGTTCAAGAGAGTTTTGCAGGATGTTAATACTACATTGAATCTGAGAACTGTTTAATGTCTATATTCTAATAAATTCTAATAAATTAATTGTTAAGTGTGTTTGTGTTCAGCAGAGATGGAAAGTAACTGAAGTACTGTCCTCAACTACAGTTTTGAGATAGCTGTGCTCTACATGACTATTTCTATCTTATGTTACTTTATACTTCTATATTTCTGACAGATATATGGCAAATTTCACTGCACTACTTTTATTTGACTCCTACAATTATGATTTTACACACAAACTATACATCTGCTCATTAAATCTGATTAGTTGTTGTATTTTGCATGAAGTAGCTAAAACAGCTCCAACACTAATGCATCAGTATTGATAATCTTTGAATATAAAGACTAATTATATAACGCAGTGGTTTTCAAACTTAAATTAAATTAAATTAAATCAAATTACAGTTTTTTAGCTCGAGTTTGACTCTATTTTAGGCCATGGGTGTGACAAACATACTGATACAGTGATGAAAATTCATTCATAACTTTTTTTATAGGCCCAGTTGTGCGGTTATCACAAAATCCCACGGCACACCTAGACTGGCATCACGACACACCGGTGTGCCGCAGGCAGCATACCATTTGACAAACACTGCTGTAACGTATACAGGACCAATTTTTCTGGAGAAGATTTGCTTTTGTGACTTAAAGTATATTTTGCTGACAATACTTATTTCAGGCGGTTTTATGCACTCTTTGTATGTATACCATAAATACTGCACCAGAGTTCGTATATAACTTTATATAATCATAAAGTTGTGATCATGACAAATGTGTTGACGGGATTAAAAAGGAATCAGTATAAAGAATGAAAGTCTGCGTGAGGAGGTAGGGTGTGGATGGTGGATGGGTCAAACAATCGACTTTCTCACAGAAAACTGGTGTTTGTTCCCGTCTGAGTTATCTTAAAATATGTCATCACGTTACGTTAACTTTACAGTAAGTACGTGACGTGGCAACACCCAACCATGATTCTTTTCCTTAACGTAGCCTAACCTAATTCATTGGGCACTAATCTGTGAGATCAACCCATCCTCACTCCGACCTCGTCACATGTCCACGTTTGGTCATGGACTTTCCACGTCCACATATGACGTCCAAGGTACCCTGGGTGTGTTGGTTGTTGACGTTCTGGGACGCCGTGTCAACTTCAGCCTGTTACATGCATTGTCTGTTTCCAAAATACACTTCTGTTTTCACAGGAAATGTACAGTTTGCATACAGTCTCTTTCAAAATAAAAGCACTACGTCGGTACAACACTGTGAACTGTCTTTTTCAACACACACACATGGTTGGGTTTAGTTAAAAAGAACAGGGTTTGGCTTTACATTTATACAGGAAGCAAACACTGACCTCCTGTGTGAAAGGTGATGGTTGTTGGATCCGTCCATCACCCCTCCCACACGCCTTTCTCAGACTTTCACTCCCTTGACTTAGTCTGTTTGTCCCTCTACGTTTCCCTGATGCTGTCGGGTGCTGTGACTGGCACTGCCAACTTTTTTCATCAGTGTCCGATACCAGAAGTCACTGACCAAGCGCCTGTATTTAATGACTTTAGGAGTGAGACAGGGTTGGTTAGATATTGTACAAAGTGCTGTATGAGGCTGCGTTGCTTTAGTGACATTTAGTGACTCTTGTTTATAATGGAGTATGTTTGAACTGTGATGCTGCTGCTTTTATTCGGGTAAAGGATGTGAATACTTCTCCCACCACTGGTGTGCAGTACAAACTCTACAAACTCTGACAAGGATCTGTTTCTGGTTCAATCCGCTCTGTGCTCCGAAACCCGACAGCGCCACCTCCGCCATTGGCCAACCCACATTCTGATGTTTCCTGAGGCAGTCTGCGTAACTGTGTGTGTGTGTGTGTGTGTGTGTGTGTGTGTGTGTGTGTGTGTGTGTGTGTGTGTGTGTGTGTGTTGACTTTGAGTGCAGGGGTCTTTGAACTGAGGCAGTGACTCAGAGAGACGAGGTAATCCCTCGTTCAGCCCTGGCAGGCTGAGAAAACAAACACACACTAATCTGAGACCATCAGAGGAAATATACGAGCGGCTGGTATCACTGTGTGAGAAAGTGCACGTGTCTGGACATGTCTCGGTATGTGAGTGTGTGTGCAAATCCAGCTGACTGGACAGATTCATGCTTAAACATAATACATGATTAGTCATACAAGACTGCTTTGATCCTCAGGGTGGAGAGTTGTGTTAAAGCAGATGAGCAGACAGAGAAATATAACTGTCTGATATCAACATACAGTAAATAACGGAATACCTGAACTTATTCAAACATTTGTGCAAACTTAATGTTCATATGTCACTGAACCAGCTTTGTTTTAGTCGTATAATTACTTGCTGAAAGTCTGAAATCAAAACCAGTAGCTAAAGTGTACATGCATTACATTAGTGCAGATATATGTATAAATAAATAAATGGTACAATGGTAATAAAACATAAAAATATATCCAGCAATGTCCTATTTCTACAATAATAAGATCATGTATATAATTAATTGCTATACCATACTGTATATCATAATAGAAATAGAATAGAAATGATAATGTAATGTGACGATATACTGTCTAAACAAAAATGCAGGGGTATTAAAAGGCATCACAATTAAATCTTCAATTTTAAATACTTCTTTAAAGCTCCAGTGTGAAGGATTTAGGGGGAAGTATTGGCAGAAATGGAGTATCATGTAATCAGTATGTTTTCTTTAGGCTCTGGATGAAGACATTCATGTTTTTGTGTTTTCTGCAACAAGCAGCACCAGAACGACACTGATTTGTTTAATGTTAAACTGTTTCATTCAGTGTTTTTATCAGTTTAAATCAGCTGGTCTGTTTGTTTCTGAGAGGGAGAGACCTCTGTGGATAATTCAGCTCCTGAACAATGAACACTGGAGGATTTCTGACCAGGAGACATTTCAGCAGGCTAAAGTCTGCACCACTCACTTCATTACTGTGATGCTTTTCTCGTTGGTGGGGCGTTAAATAGACTGTAACATGTCCAAATCTCAGCAGTGAGAGTATCTACCCTACCCTTCAGCAACTTCACCGGCTCCCTGTTAAACAGCACATTTGTTGTCTCCTTGTCTTTAAATCTCTCCATTGCTTTCTAGTGTTCTCCATCCCTACACACCTCATTCGCCCCGTTCTTCTGGTGCCCACTTGCTCTCGACTCTTTCCTCCGTGCTGTGGGTAGCCTGGCCTTTAGAGTAGCTGGCCCTGATCTGTGGAATACCCTTCCTCAAGTTTTGCATCAGTGAACGTCAGTTTCTTCATTCATTGCGTGTGTGCTTTCACGAGACATGAGACATGGGCACCGCCTTCATGTGTGTTCACAAACAAATGATTTTGGTTTAAAAATATAAATTCTTGGGGCGGCACGGTGGTGTGGTGGTTAGCACCCTCGCCTCACAGCAAGAGGGTTGCCGGTTCGATCCCGGGTGTGGGAGCCCTTCTGTGCGGAGTTTGCATGCTCTCCCTGTGTCAGCGTGGGTTTCCTCCAGGTGCTCCAGCTTCCTCCCACAGTCCAAAGACATGCAGGTTAATTGGTAACTCTAAATTGTCCGTAGGTGTGAATGTGAGTGTGAATGGTTGTCTGTCTCTATGTGTCAGCCCTGTGATAGTCTGGTGACCTGTCCAGGGTGTACCCCGCCTCTTGCCCGATGTCAGCTGGGATAGGCTCCAGCCCCCCCGCGACCCTCAAGAGGATGAAGCGGTTAGAAGATGAATGAATGAATGAATATAAATTCTTTGGACGATGGATGATTGTTCTTATTGTATTAATCCAGAAAAGCCTGACTGATTAGAAATGACTTTTTTTCTCAGGAGCATCCTGGTCGCAGTTACAGGCTGACAGCATCAAACAGAAAACATAAAATGTGTATTACAAGTTATGAGTGGAACAGAATGGGCCTGAGGAACCATACACACAATTCAAAATATATATATAACATATAAAATATTGGATCCTATAGAAGCAACCTGAGGCACATCTTCCATAAACTATCAGTGAAAATAAATAACAGCCATCAGAAACTGTTATATGATAAATTACAGACACCACACATCAGATCATATAACTCTAAAAAGCATCATCAGACAGTCGAGATTCATACAGTCTGCCGTCAGGCAAAATTATGTCACTGTGGATTTGTGATATTTCTCTGTTCAGCCATATGAAGCTCTGCGTGTTGATGTGACATCACCGTGTTGATCATGAGTTTGAACACAAACATGATGTCACCTCAGAAGACAGACAGACAGTTTACTGCAGCAGATCACATGATCCTCAGCTGCAAAGACTCGAAAAGGAATAAACATGTCTGTTTGATTCTGCACACATGTAGCAGCATGCAGTGTGTGTGAGAACAGGAATCCCTCAGAGGGATTACCCGACTGCTGTGGATGAATGCACGAGTGACTGCTGAGAATAAACAAGGAGAGTTTAAAGTTTTTCTACTCACTGCCTTTATTTTATACTTAAAGGTCCAGTGTGTAAGATTTAGGGGATTTAGTGGCATCTATTGCAACCAGCTGAAACTTCTCCTGGTCAGAATTCCTCCAGTGTTCATTCTTCAGGAGTTTTTTTTACCAGGAGCTGAATTATCCACAGAGGTTTCTTCCTTTTATTTCTAAAACTAAAAATGTACCTATGAACAAAAGACAGAAATGTCGTGCTCCAAAAAATATTCAGCAGTTTCCACAATCAGGCTCCACCCCACCATCTGTGTCGCCAGTTTCCCATCTCCAAAATGTTTGGAAGCATGGGTCAGAGTTTCTCCTTTCAAGTCTGTTTCTATAGATCACAACTTTTGCATGAGAAGTGGCGAACGCCTCTTTCAGGCCTTGGAATGAAACAGCTTCATGTCACAAATCAGTTTGTGCTTCTCAAAGTCAAGGAAGGATCCTAAACTGACTGAATTTGAAGGAGGCTATGTCATCGAATTCTGCCACAGTTTTTTGTGCATGATTTTGCCTGAATTGAAGCCGGGGTCTCTTCAATGACGCACATGTGGGTACTCGCCAGCCTGTATGCTAGGAAGGAGTCTTGCCGAGCCTCTTTAAGACCCGCACTGGAAGGACCTGTTTTACCAAGGAAGCATCCTTGACTTTGAGAAGCACTGAGACTAATGCTAATGTGTGCTCTCCTTTTTCCTCTGATAGCTTAAGATCCAGACGTTTAGGGTTTTTTTTTTTTACTGGGAGTTAAATTAATCTGACTCCAGACTGGACTGATTTGTATCTTTAAATGACAATCTTCCATAATGGCTACGGTTACATGATGGCTTCTCATTCGGAATGAAATAAATCTGAATGAAATCATTCGGAATTAAAGTTTTTCCAGGTAGTTTACATGAGAAATATTCATTCTGAATGAGGGTTTACACGGGAGATCAGTTCAATCGCCTTTATTCAGGTCTGCACAAGGTTTGGGGCAGGGAAGGTTTCTGATTGGATAGGGGGCGGGGCAGATGTTACGTGTTTACGTTTACCAGAAGAAAACACTGTAGTCCTCGCTCCGGATAACAAGATGCTTGACGACGCCGTTCTTAGTGCCTTTTTGGGGCTTGTTTTGTTGATATTCTTGAAGCAGCAGTACGACAACAACCTTGTTCTGCTAATGCTTCATCTGTTGAGGAGGAGAAGGGAGGTAGAAGGTCGAAGAAGGGAGGTAGAAGACCGTGCTGTGGCGAATGGAAACCGGTGAGTCCAACAAGTCCGACTGCTCTATCTCAGGCCGTTGCTATGCACGCTATA
Source organism: Epinephelus fuscoguttatus (assembly GCF_011397635.1). Taxonomy (NCBI): domain Eukaryota; kingdom Metazoa; phylum Chordata; class Actinopteri; order Perciformes; family Serranidae; genus Epinephelus; species Epinephelus fuscoguttatus. Next base: position 44,808,765 of record NC_064757.1, on the reverse strand, counting down.
TACGTCATCACGCCAGAAGGAAACGAGCATGCGCAGAAAGACCAGAATGAACTTAAAGAGGAATGAGTGTATACAAGTGTGAGAAATTCTTTCATTCGGAATGACAAACGGAATAAACCACCCCCTTTAATCGGATTTAATTTTCAATCGGAATGATCGTTTACATGACCACTTTTAATCGGAATGGCCTTTCATTCCCATTAAAAATGGAATTAAACCGTCCATGTAAACGTACTGACTGATAATTTATAGTCTGTCTTTGTTTCCCCTCCTGCCTCTCCCTCCTCTGCTTCTACACACCTGCTGTGAATCAGCCTCGTTAGTCCTTCCCTGCTTCCAGAGTCTTCCTCAACCTGCTCTCCTGCCTAATCACCTCATTCACCTCGCCTGAGCTTCTCCACCCTTCTCTCCAGCTGCACCTCATCCCCTCATTAGATAAGTCTGCTCATCAGTCCTGGTCCCTGTTAACTGCAGTCTCCTGTGTTTGCATTCATCAAAGGACCTCGCTGCTAACCAGTTTATATTCATCACACTAACCATTAACCTGTTTACATTTTTGGTGTTGTGTACTTTTATTTTTTGCACCTTATTGATCATTTTTATTGTTTACATTTTGTTTCATTTGCGCTTCTTTCTACTTTGTCCTGCAGCTGCAGCACAACTTTCCCTCAAAATAAATATCGTTCAGTCTTATTTTGTTATTTCAGAACTTATCTGTGCACTTGCAAACATCTTGTTTCTCCCATTAAAGTGCAGGAAGCTGCTGGGAAGATGTTTGGAATGCTGTCCTGCTCGAATGGATGTAGGGTTCTGCAAAACTGGAGATGAAGGGCACGTCCCAAGTCTCTCATTTGATATTTTCTCACTCCTCGATCATTGCTTGAACCGGAAGTCGTTCTGGCGTGCCATCTTGAGTAATGTCGCAAAGCTCTTATTTGTGCTCTGAGGAGCGATGGGGATACATGAGAGCAGCCTTCACTGAAGACTTTTATTAGCCGACACGCTCCTGTATGAGACTGACTGAGAGAAACAATAACTGTGATAAGTATGAACCTTTATTAGTGTTACTTGTAGCACAGTGCATGTGTGCAGACAGAATCAGCTGCCGACATCAGAAACAGATGGTTTCTGGCCCTGAAACAGTTTTTCAGGGCCGTTCTGAGTACCTACCCACGAGGCAGGGACTTGTTTAGCCCCTGTAAAAGCTCCGGAACTCTGTCCTTCGGGGGTGGTTCCTGCGGTGGAGACACGCACCAACGGCCCCGGCCCCGTAAAATTACCCCGAAGTTCCTGTGGTGGAAACGGGCCTATGGATGCAATCATGAGACTGAGAATGAGACTTGGGATGCACCCAGAGTTGTTTCTGTGGGATGTAGGATGGTGAGGAAAAGTGAGGAGAGTGGAGCAGTTAGCAGCTGAAGAGCTGGACATTTCCCTCAGGAGCTGGTGGAGACCAAAACAGGGCTAAAAGAGAGTGAATACTGGACTAACGTTCATCAGGTGGACACAAACATGACTCCAGAATGTTGATCTGAGTCTGCTGGATGTGATTACTATCATTTCATCCACCGAGTTTAATTTTTCTGATTTGAATTTCCGGCATAAAGAGCTGTAGATTTGTCAGGCAGCAGTAAATAGATGGTGTGTACGTAGGATGGTGATGCAGACAAACAAATAAATCCTAATTTAATCCAACATTTTTGTGAGTTGAGCTGCAGATGTTGTGAACGCACATCAGCTGATGTCATCAATCCTCACCATAAACAACCAGCGTGAGGCGATGACCTCACAGAGTCTCTCTGCGGAAGAGAGAGGAGCCATATATAGAGATATAAACAGACGTGTTTGAGGGTTGAGGTGTTGTGATGGATTCTGTCACCGCGTCAGTGACTCCGAGGTGACTAAAGGCTCAACTGTTTGAGGAAGAAGACGTAACGTCACCTCAGAGCGGGATGACAGTTTGATGAGCACAACAGTCAGTTTCTGTCACGGCTGCCATAAACATGCGTGGTTTATATTTGTGTTGTGATTCACAGCTGTGTTGAAAGAAAAAAACTGGCAGAACAAACAGGACACATACTTAGTGCAGGTGTGTACAGGTGTGTACAGGTGTGTGTTAATCTGGTTCCCACGGAGCTTCACATAAACTCAGAGGAGATTTCAGAGTCGAGCAAATTCTTCAAATGTTGCAAAATATCAAATGACGTTTTGTGTAATTGTTTGATGCTCACTGTGTGCAGTTAAAGCTCAGAACATATTTAAGCAGACAAGAAAAAATAATTTTCTTTGTTATGTCCCATCATTTATTCAGAATATGCAGTGCCATCTATTTGTTGCATTTTCATCTTTGTCATACAAAAGTGTAAACTTCAGATGCATGCAGTGGTTTTTCTGCATTTAGGATGTTGTGTAATCTGACGCTCAGCTGTGGACTCAGATCTCAGCTCAGTCACCAGTTAAATGTTGGCATGGAATGTTTCGGCAAACCATGGGTATGTTCTATTATCACCTCTCAAATAAAACATACGTAGTTCGGATTACATGTATGTGAGCTGAGTTTATCATCAGAGGGAGGAGGGGGTGGTTGACAGTGTGCAGCTGGGGGAGATGGCTGCCAAGCTGCAGACAGCAGCAGGTCACTGACCAACAAACAACAAAAGCGAGTATTCTTAATGACACACTGGGACATCAGCTGTTTGTTGCAACAAAACCAGGTGTGGTTAGCCCAAACCTGATCATGACCAAGTGTTTTTTATGCTTAAACCTCACCACATGCTACCTTGGGTGTTCACAACATAAAACTGAAAATTAAAATGTAAAGAAACATAAAATTTTAACATTCACATCACTATGTGTAAAACATACAACCTTAACATAGCTGTGGTTTGGAGAAAGCTACACTGCCAACATTTATCCTGGTGATTTGGTTGCAGATGTTTTCCTCATTCATTCATTCATTTTCCGTAACCGCTTATCCTGTTAGGGGTCACAGGGGGTGGAGCCTATGCCATCTGACAGGTCACCAGACTATCACAGGGCTGACACATAGAGACAGACAACCATTCACACCTACGGACAATTTAGAGTCACCAATTAACCTGCATGTCTTTGGACTGTGGGAGGAAGCTGGAGCAAAAATACTCCTCCAAGTAAAAGTCCTGCATTTAAAATTCTACTTTAATAAAGGTAAATATTTATTACCAGCAAAATGTATCAAAAGTAAAAGTACTCACTGTGCAAAATAGCGAGTGTTACGTTATGAGATCGTCCAGGATGATTTTCTATCTAAGTTAATTGTTTGTACACGAGACTAATTACTGTGTGCAACAAGACTGTTTCTCCTGGACTTCAGGGGCTCTCCTGTTTTGTTGCAGGACAGTTTACAACTTTCTATTTTTATGATGAACACATGTAAATCCTAGTAGAGCTTTGCACAACCAACCTGAGGAGGTCGAATTAGCAACATGACTGACCTGCAAAGGTCATGTTCGTCCTTAAATCTATAACAGAACATGATATTTCAAAAGCTGATCATATAATTTATCTGAATAGAGGTGGTGCAGTAACATGTGACATATTTCCCTCAGAGATGTATCAAGTAGCAAAAAATGGATATAAGTACAGGTACCTTCAAATTGTATCTGAGTAAATGTACTTAGTTACATCCCACCACTGCTGACAGCTCGTTGCATCACCTGTAATCTGATATGTAATAATTTGCATGTTGTACAGCACTTAAGAGTGACCCCGCCCACTCATTGTTTCCATGTGTCGCCACCTGCAGAAACAAACTCAAGGCGTTTCTTCTTTACTGCTCTGCAGGAATGTTTGTTCATCTGCACCGTCATGGTGAGCTTGTTGAGTCCCAGCAGAGGAGGAAGAAGTCCTCAGATGTTGTACCTGAGTCCAGGTAGCATCACAAGTAAAAGTCCTGCATTTAATTTTTTACTGAGGTAAAATAGTCACTATGCTGAACGGCCCATTTGAGAATAATATATATGATATTACTGAAGTATAATTATTGATGCATTCATGTGTTCATCACTTTAATGTTGCAGCAAGTAAAGGTGAAGCTTGTTTGGGTAGTTTAATGTGTAATAATGCACCAGAATAACAAATATATTTATTTCTGATTCTGCCAAGTAACTAAAGTTATAACTGTAGTGCAGCAGAAGTGTAAACCTGCAGAAAATGTAAACACAAGTACCTCAAAATTGCGCTTGCATACAGTAATTTAGTAAATGTACTTTGTTTCTTTCCACCACTGAGTCTGACGCTGATTTTGTGTGTGGCCGCTGTGTATTAAACTCCACTTCAGTCCTCTTGCACAGTCTGAACTTTGACACCAGACGTTTCTGAAAAAAAGAAAGAAAACAACGCCCCAGCTTTCTACAGTCTCACAGTAATTAAAACATGCATTTGTGTCACCTGATAGTCACATGTTCTACATTGTGTCCATATAAACTATTTGGCGCTGGTTCTTTCTGCCACACCTCGGCCTACTTTGAACAGAATTAAACTCTTCAGCTGCCTCCTGTGTTTGCACTAACAAATAGATTCATGTGAATATTTTGTCTTTGTGTTCATGGTCATCAGATGTTGTCTTTTTGCAGAGGGGTCTTTGAGCTCACATGCACTAACATGAGCAGAGCCATGCTGCAAAATGTGTATTAATATTGCTATAAACATCCTGGCATGACTCAGAAAGGCCTGATGAGGTGTGGTCAAAGTTCGAGAAAGATTTCACAGACACTGAGTGTGTTTACATGGACAGTTTAATTCCCTTTTCATTCGTAATGAAAGTTCATTTCATATTAAAAGTGATCTTGTAAACACCTAATTCAGAATGAAAATGGCCAATGCGACTGAAATTCAATCCGATTAAAAGGGCTGGAATATTCCGTTTCTAATTCCAAATGAAAGAATTTCTCTCACTTGTATACACTCATTCCTCTTTAAGGTCATTCCGGTCTTTCTGCACATGCTCGTTTCCTTGCCCTTCTGGCGCCATGACGTATATAGCGCGCATAGCAACGGACTGAGCTAGAACAGTCGGACTCGTTGCACTCACTGGTTTCCATTCTCCACAGCACGGTCTTTTATCTCCCTTCTTCGACCTTCTGCCTCCCTTCTCCTCCTCAACAGACGAAGCATTAACAGAACAAGGTTGTTGTCGTACTGCTGCTTCAAGAATATCAGCAAAACAAGCCCCAAAAAGGCACTAAGAACGGCGTCGTCAAGCATCTTGTTATCCGGAGCGAGGACTACAGTGTTTTCTTCCAGTAAACGTAAACACGTAACATTCACCCCGCCCCTTATCCAATCAGAAACCTTCCCTATCCCAAACCTTGTGCGGACCCGAATACAGGCGATTAAACTGATCTCCGTGTAAACCCTCATTCAGAATGAATATTTCTCATGTAAACTACCTGGAAAAACTTTAATTCTGAATGATTTCATTCAGATTTATTTCATTCTGAATGAGAAGCCATCATGTAACCGCACCCACTGTGAACTGTTTTTAGCCTTCATCTCCTGACACACTACATTATCTGGGTTTTAATACCATTGTTTGGACATGTATATAGTGTTTTCAGAATATGAATCTCAACTTGGGGTTTTACTGTCCATTTACAGTCAGCTCTGTGTTGTCATGGTTACCCTGTACACAAACCAACTCGCCAGCAGTTTGCAAGGCTGGTGTAGAGATGCATGCCCCAGAGAAAAGCCCTCATATCTGTCTGAAGGAAAAACACACTTGTAAACATTATGAAAGACTTGATATCAACAGGTTTTCGGATATGCAGGTGTGTTACAACTCTATAGCTAATTCCAACATCCATGGGATCGTTTGGTTGACCCGTACGTTTCCGTTTTACCGGCTTGTTTACCGGGACAGCTTCAGTGTCAGAAGGTGCAGCAACCGTCACTGCATAACCATGATCCATGACGAGTTAGCTTAGCCTAGCAACAGTAACGTTCAACTTTAAAATACTTGTCTGACTGACGTATGCTCTTAGGTTTTTATTTTTATTTATCTGTGTGTTTTGTTTCTCATGCAAATGTACTTTTTGCAAAGGTACTTTCTGCAATTTGTTTATAATGCCTGTGCCTGCTGCAACCCAATTTGCCCATATTGGGACATAATAAAGTTGAAGTGAAGTGAAGTGAAGTGAAGTTCATTCTCTGACGTCTCATCCGGTCTGCTTCTTCTTCTTCTCCTTCATTTAATGGCTATGGTAACTGGAATTACGTTGCCATTGACATGTGACCCAATGACACAGTCCGTAACTTTTATTAATGTTTCATATTTATCTGGGTTTGAAAAATTGTTGGAAACATTTCTGATAATCAAAGTGCACAACTAAACAAAATATATAATATTGGTTTAGTCGTTTTTAGACAGTTTTATGTGGAAAAACTACATATTATACCTTTAAAGTTATGCACAGTTCATGGCAGGCCACTTTGAGTGACAGCCTGATCCACCCCTCACTCCTCCACAGCTCCACCATCAAATGTGGTTATTTTCAGCTCCAAAAAATGGGCAACGTCTATCGGAAAAACAGTTTATCATGGAGCTGTGTTTTTGAATGGGTACACTGTCATGCGGAAACAGGAAAGAGACAAACACAAACTGTTGACACAAAGTTGGATGAACAGTATTGTCTTAAATGTCACGCTGTTGTATTGAATTCTCTTCCTTGGAACTAAGAGGCCTGAACCAGGAAGACTGCATCATGTGGACAGGTGTGCAGATATATGTCTTTTGCAGCGACAGTGGTTTGAAGTCAGTTGTGTATATTTGTTGTTAGAAAGCTGAAACTTATTGATATAGAATTTAATGAAGCTCTAGCTTCAGTTCAGTCAGGAAGACTACAGTGGTGCACGCACAGGTCGGTAATTTACTTCTTACACCACTCCTTGCACACATGATCACTCATAAATTCTTGCTGTCACTGCCAGGGGCTGCCAGCTGAGACATCAGCTGTTCAGTCAGCTGATCACGGTTAACCATGAGCACAGCGACACACCTTCTCTGTTAGCCTATCATCTTACTGTCTCTTGTTTTAACATGGTTTTCTTTCTACCTGTAGTTCTTAGTTGTGTGCACCTTCCACCTGCCGATCAGTCTTCACAGATTTATCATCTTCATCAGCCATCGACCTCAGAGTCATCCGCCACCACCTGAAGCGTATCGACTCCATGGTGGATTTATCTTGCTGCTGTTCAGATGACCCCCGAATACAGAGACTTTCTGTCAAATCTTAAACCTCACATCATCTGTGTATCTGTACACCTGTAACCTGTATGTTATCCTTCATTCACCTGCCTCAGCTGAACTGTGTGTGTCACTTTTTTCCTTTTTAACCGACAGAAAGTTGAACCTGTGCAGGTTATTTTTAGCTAAATCCTGTCTTTGTTGCACGTCACCACGTGGAAACTTCTACCTGCTTTTCATTGAAAATTCCAGCAGTAGGTCACTGACAGCTGACACTGTTTGTAAAAGGTCAGCATTAAAACCTGCAACTGGAGGAGGGAAACATTCCTGTGCTGCTGTTCAGGAAGTAAACAGGTGAACAGAAGAGCTCTTTGAAGACTTTAGGGTAATAAGGTCACCTCAGGGGTTTCCTCCATTCACCTGGGCCAAACAAGGTAGATCTTCTCTGAGCTGATTGGGTTATATTTCTGATTTAACAATCGTTGGCTTGAAGCATGGTTTGGATCCAGTTTATGGAACCTTTCTCAACGTGAATCTCATTTTCCCTCCAGCACTATGTGGTTAAATGTCTTGAACACAGGAAACAAAAGGGCTCTTTATAAACAGGTTTTCTTGTCAGATGAGATCAGTTGATTTGTTTTTTGGGGATGTTTGTAGATGAGGGCCTCTTTAACCCTGAAGCATCATTGACTGTCAACATTTCTACTTCAAAAATCTCAGACTGTCAGTGCACACGTGCACATTATTTCCACCCTGTCTACATACCTCACGAGAGTTTGTCTTCTTTCTGTTTTGTTTCCTGGATTGTGCATGTATGTGTCTTTCCCCGAACCCTCCGGCCGATCCCATAAACAGTTTTGTTTTTAGACCCTGGGGAAGTTTTAAAAAAATCATGGTTTGAAAATTCCCCTAACAATATTTATTATTGATTAAGCTTGTTGAGCTTGTTGAGGGCTTTAACACTTTCAGATTTCATGGCACAGATAAGTCGACACTTTGTCAGCATTGGCCTTGCTAGGTACAGGGATGATTTTTTAACAGTAGATGGTGTGTTGAGCCAAGTCCAACCCGTTAAATGCTAATCTTAAAATCTGGACCAGCACTGATGTGTTTTATCACAGTACAATCACATCAGTTTACAGCTCAAAAAAACTCCTTTAAACTGATATTCTTTAAAATTTTAACTTTATAAGCCCCTGTTGACTTTCTGTTTACAACTATTGTGTGTATTCTTTTGTAATTACTGCTGTAAATATTAGTTTCCATGCTTAATGATGGACTCCACCTTTCTTACTCAGCGCTGAAATTGCATAATCCTTAACAAAGCGATTCACAAGAAAAGACCCAGCATGTACTGGATATGATGTGGAAAGTAAAAGCAGGTGCACAAACACGCTTTATGTGACGTGGAGAATTGGATCAAGAGTTCAGAGAAAGTTTTTACTGTCAGCTTTAGTCATCTTAATTTCAACATGTATGACACAGTCATATATTGCTTTGCACCCACGCCTACAGAAGCGTTTGCATATCTGCAGAATGCGTTTAATAGAGTGCAAGAACAGCTCTGCCAGCTGCAACTTGTTCTAAATGCTGATAAAACAAAACTTATGTTTTTCACTATCTCTAAATCAGCAAGGTCAAAAGGTCTGTCATTGTCACCAGTGATGGTCAACAAATTGAACTTGTATCTACTTTTAAATATCTGGGGTTCTTGATTGATGACCACTTTAAGGCACATATTCTGCATACTGCTAAGAAGCTGAAGCTTTTACTTGGATTTTATTTCTGAAATAAGCCTTGCTTTTCTTTAGCGGTGAAACTGAAACTGGTGGAATCGACCTTTCTTCCGATTATTGATTTTGGTGCTCACCACCTCCACATGCTGGATAGTGTGTATCATGGCGCTCTGAGGTTTCTCACAAACTGTGGTGCTCTGACTCATCATTGTGTCTTATACACTAAAGTAAATTGGCCATCTTTATATGCGCGCCGGTTCGGCCTTTGGTATGTCTTGATTTACAAGGCTATTCTTGAGATGATTCCATTTTATTTATCATGTCTTTTAATCCTGAATAATAGAGGCCACAGTCTCCGTTCTCAGGACTTCTTACATTTTACTGTTCCTAAGGTCAGAACAGAATTGGGGAAGAAGGCTTTTAGGTTTTCTGCTCCAACTTCATGGAACAATTTGCAGTCAGAGCTCAAACTCCAAAGCCTGGTATCTCTGAATGTATTTAAGTCCATGATAAATCCTATTGTATCCAGGCTTTATGGGTGCAAATGTTTTATTTGATCTCAATCTGATTGTGTAAATTCAGTTGTTTGTTATTTGTATCTTTCATGTCTATGTTTAATGTGACAATGTGTTGAAACTATATGTGCTGCCAGTCTTGGCTGGGTCTCTCTTGTAAAAAAAGATCTTTGATCTCAATGGGACAAACCTGGTTAAATAAAGATTAAATAAAAATAAAAAAAACAAGGTGACGCAAAAAAACTTAGCTCATGTTTGTTATTTTGTCAGGGTTGAACTAAAGTTTCACTGCACTTGTTACATGTTTGTTTTTAGTGAGGCTCTTTACAGCCAAGAGTGGTGTATTGTTAATCCTTCAAAAACGGACATCCAACAGATCGTTGTTTGCATGATCTTCTTTGAATTGATCTAATATAAAAACCATTATAGCTACAGCATTCATTCTTTTTGCAGCAGAGAGCTAAGGCTCCTGTCTCCCCTGTCATCATGTCATACCCTTATGTTACCTGACCATATGTGCCGTGTAAATGTGGTATTTTGCCATAATTACATGGTATTTCCCCGGAATGGCCACTGGAGATTGTTGTTTGCATGATTCTGTATACTAGTCCATAGCCATTGGTAGCTTTGTCACCTTCTACCTATGCCAGTCCTCAATGCCTATGTGCAGTTTCACATAGATTGACCACGTCAGTGAGTAGAAAAACGTGGGACAGACAGAATGACTGACTGACAGAATGACACACTGACAGTTTCCGTGATTATGGTAGTACAGCATACCATACCATGACTTAGTCATACCAAACATTAGAAACAACACCAACATTGGTCCACAGGGGGAGCCACAGCGATCGGTCGCATTTTAGCCATTTTGAAGCATTTTTCTGTTGTTATAGCGCCACCCAGTTGCCAATTAGAGTTAAATTTCTCCAGTCACCTTGAGGCGTCCTGTTCTACATATCTACCAAGTTTAGTAAAAATCCATATGGCGGTTAGGCCTAGATAAGAAATGAGCTCTCTAGCGCCCCCATTTTGTTTGATGGGCTCAATAATGGAGGGGTCCCCTCAGATTATGTGTGCTCATATGCCTACAAAGTTGCGTGGTGATGGGTGAAACCCTTGAGATGTTCTACACCTTTATGTGATGAGCCACGCCCTCCGCAATATTCATTGCCTTATAGAAGCTCAGTTTTAGGAAGTTTTCCAACTTTTGCCAAGAGGGAACTTTAGATATTGCTCCCTAGATTATGTTCACCCAGTTTCATGCAGATCGCTCAAACTTCCTAGGAAGAGATCCATTTGAAGTGTTTTTCAAAAAATTCAAAATGGCAGAAAATCTATATAAGCGGAAGTTATGGGTTCTTGAGGCAAATGTGTTCCTCATGAGGAGAGGCATCTCTGTGCAAAGTTTCATGTCTCTACGACACACGGGGCATGAGATATGCAGGAGATCTTTGTTTGCATAATCTTGTATATATATCAGTGTAAAATAAAAAACAGAGACAGAGAATAGAGACAACATTCATTGTCTTTGAAGCAGAAAGCTAAAGCTTCTATCTTCCATGTCTTAACAATGTATGCTTATAATGACGTCATCGCACTACCTTACATGTGGTCATCATAATGCCTTGCACTCTGCTTATAAATATGAACATATCTCAAAGACTAAATAATGTACATACCAATAGTTTAGATCATGTATGCAGTGTTAAGAGAAATATTTTTAATGTTTTTGCATTTAAGAATATAGTATGTATTTGTAAGTTTGTAAAATCTGATGAGGAAACGTCTACATTTTGTATTTTTTCTTTTCTTTTATCACACAATTTTGATACTTTTATCATTTAGTATGATTTATTGCCTTACATGACCTTCTAGCTTAGGTTGTACATATTTTAGATACTCCAAAAACTGACATCACAATAAGCAAAATGACCAATGTAGGCACTGGTGGACTATTTCTATTGCACAGTTCAAAGGATTAAAAAGGCTCGACAAACACGTCCTCACTTTGAAGGTGTAGTGCGTGGTCCCCACAATGATAGAAGGACTACAACATACACACAAATATTCATATAATCACACACACCTGACTAATGCTGAGCTTGTAAGGTCTTGTGCCCTTGTTTAAAGCTCACAAAGTTTTTGGGGAGAAAACTTCCATTGCTTCAGAAAGAAAAGCATCATTTCTTTTAATCACATCTTTTATTTTGTTAATTTTCTAAAACTGGCCAGCACCACCATTTTGTTACTGACAGAGCAGATTTCCATTGGCCTTGTGTGGTTTAGATTCGATCTGTCGCAGAATGGTGTTGCATTTTTCCCTGAGGAAATGAGTGGAAACTGACTCGCTGTTTCTCTGTAAAGAAGTTTACAACAAAACAACGTATGAACGTGGGTTACAAAATTATCTCAATACTAAAGTTTCTCTCTGACACCGTCATGTCCTGAGTCATGTACGTATGAAGGGAGCATCTACATCAGCATCTGGAAGTCTTTTTATTTTCATGATAGGAATTTTTTTGTCAGAGCAGATGATCAAATGCTCAAACTTCCTCAAACTCAACAAGATGCCTCTGGGATTTTCCGGCTGTGAATTTGAGTTCAGTGGTTTACAGTAAGAGAGAGAAAGTCAACCAATGACACAGCAACATGCCTTCAAATCTCCTGTGTGTGTTTTCCTATCTGAGGTGGGCCGTGGAGATCAGGCCTGTTGCTGCTGCTGACGTCGAGCAGCGGTCAGGAGTTACTCAGAGGCAGGAAGTGGTCTGTTTAGATTACAGAGGTCAAGGTTAGTTGTGAAAAGCAACACGTTTCTGGATGCTCTCTATGAACCAGTCCAGCCCTGCTCAAACCAGACACAGCTGGGATTGGTCAGGAGGGTCCCCCGCGGCCCCTCCCCCGTCTCAGACCTGCTGGTCCAATCAGATCGAGAGGGAAAATGACGAAACATCTGAGAAGACTTTCTCCTGTGCAGCCAAAGGGGAGGAGAGAGACCAGAACTATGTGCTTTCCAGATTTAACACATTCATGAACAGAGGCTGTGTGTGTTTTAAATACATCATGGAAAACACTGAAGCTTTAACAAAGGTTTGATGAGAGCTTCACTGAAACAAAGAGCCAGTGTGCTTCAGACTCAAAGTGCACGCTCTGGCTGACATGTTTTTTCCAGCAACCTTGAACCTTAATGTGATGTTTGCACGGCTTCTTTCTGTAGTTCCAGTAAAAGTCCCAATGTAAGGCTGATTAAAAAGAGGGGAACAATTTATCCTTAATATACATCAGATCAGCATCAAAGCACTGTGTGGACTTACTTTATATATAGGCAGAGTTACTGATATTCCTGCAGCCTGAAGCAGTCGTCAAGGTTGTTGTAAAGTCATCCTTTCCTGAAGCTTCAAGCATACTGCATGGTCTTTATCTGCATGACGGCCCAGTCGCCGGAAGAAAATGTGGGCATGGTAAATTTCTGCAGACCAGAGAAACGTTACATTTGTAGTTTCCGTACATATCATATGAATGTTTCCAAAGTGATGTAGAATATAAGCTGACACTGAAACAAGACACGAGGTGAAGATCACTGTCGACACCATCAAACAACAGAAATGGTTGTTTTTAGCGAATCATTACCGTGTTTCCAGCGGCCTTTCTACCACCAAACATGAGTGTGTTTTTGTGACCTGCAGCTGTTTCTCCACCAGGGATAGTGCCATGAAATGTGATTTCTTTTATACTGAGCCATCACTGTGTTTCCAGTCAGGATTGCTCCACTAAGAGTCGTATTTTAGGCCAAAACATGATCTTTCCCCAAACATAACCAGGTGGGTTTTGTGCAAAACATAAACATAACCACATGTTAACCACAGTGTTGTGTAAAATGCAAAGTTTCAACATATCTGCTACATAATAATGTAAAAATGTAACGTATCTGTAGTTTACAGAAATAAACATGGCAACAATATTTCTTCTGGAAACCGGGGTGAGTATGACAAGTCTGACCCACTGAGTTGGCACGTTGACAGATCCATCTGCTGATGAAGATGGCTGACAGTTCAAGAAAAGCTAGTTGTTTCAAAAGAAGAATCTCCACATGGAAACCTTTAGATTGTTCACTTATTCTTAAATTTCTTCCAATCCTGCTTTAATTAAACAACAAGAGACAAATCATATTTATACAAATGTTTTCCTCAGAGGCTTTTATTATCTGTGCACCCTCTGACCCAGGCTCAGACTGTCCATGGGGAAACTGTAGCAAATGCCAGATGAGCTGGTCCACCGTGTGGGCTGCAAGGCCGCCACAAGCAATGCTGGAAAAAAAGACTGTAGTGAAAAAAGAAAGACCTGCCGGCTGCGGTACACTCGATGTTGGAACAGACCATTTGATTTTGGTATTACACAATCCGCAGATTGTCAGTAGCCTACCTACGCTGTAAGGTAGGTGCAGCAGTACCGGCCATTGTCACCTTCGCCCCAACCAGTGAACCCAACAAAAAAAACCAAACATTTGAGGCAGATGCTGTAAGGTGCTCTAAGGTTTCACATTTATTTAAAAATAATGTAACCGCCGATATCGTTGAAACTTCCAGCAGAGAACAGGGGCGAATGGAGGCCTCTGCCGAGGACCTCCCAGCAGGTGACACATGTGACAGTCAGTATGGTTCCATGCACAGTGAAGCTTAGAGCTCGACTAGGCCATCTGACTGGCCTACTGTCCTTGTCCCAGTATACAAGCACGGGAGGGGAATCCATTTATTGAGCCAAGTATGTGCGACTCCTCTACGATAGGTGGAGATATGCCCCCTTTCAGCTTGTTAGTATTGGACCTTTTTCCTGTTGACCTATTACGTCACAGACCAAACAATGGACAAACAAGTTAGCTACGGTTAGCTAGCAGCTAACTGCTACCATGGTGGACAACTTTACAGCTCTGTACATTTGGTCCGTCCAAAAAGTCACGGCTCTGGATGTAGATTTCTCCATGTTGTTACCGGCTTCTTCTTCTCTTACACATTTAATGCTGTTCGACTACCAAGACTTCCTGAAACTGTGGAGCATGCTCAGAGCAGCTCGGCCAGTTTGGGTCTGATTGACTGTATACATTTCGTCTGACTCTGAGAAACTCATCTTACTAACTTAGTATGATATGCTGTGTTGATGAGATACAGGTGAAGTTCTTTCTCCTTATTGTGCTGTAGACTTTGAGTTGTGTACCTCCTGTTTAGATGCAGGTAAACACAACAACAAACACAAGCATTATGAGCAACAGCAACAAACTGTCAATAAATAAACATGTGACCTTGTTTTGGGGAGTGGCGTCAGTGTGAGCAGATCTGCGGTATAAAGGGAGCTGTGTGGTCGTGTAACCCCCCCATCCTCCCTCTGCAGCCGGTCATCTCCTGCTGCCTCGTTCTGCACGTAGGCCTGTTCACATGGCAGCGATCCAGTGATGAGCAGACATGGCCAATCAGCAGTGTCTTTCATCAGAATTACCACACAACAGTGACCCACATCACATGGTCGTCATAACGACCTGAGAGCCGTGCGAGCAGTGAAAGCGACCAGTGTGTGTTTTCTGTCTGAAACCGTCCCATACACCTCGGCAGTCTGAAGCAGCAGAAACAGTTACAGTAAAAAGAAAAAGTGAACACACATTCAACAAACCATGTGGTCAGCATTATAAACATGACTCAGCACAAACTCACTCTGCTGGAAGTCTCTTCATCCTTTACAGTAAAAATGGAAAAAAGCGGGCAGAGTTGCATCAGAGCGTGAACTGTGTGGAAGTTTTGAATACCAGCAGACAGAGGAGTGAGGTCACTGCTCTGTCTGTAGGAAACACATGCACAAAGGGAAGATTAGTGCCGTTAAAATAACACGCAGCAGCTTTTACAGACGTATGCTTTATTATGACAGGAGTCTCGCTGCAGCTTACTGTCAGAGTGGAAAACAGTTTTCAGACCAGAGATGCTGAGCTGGAGGCAAACAGTTTCATAACTCTGTAATATCCACGGCTGGATTTCACCCAGACTTTCTTCAGTTTTCAACAACAGCTAATTTTCATCTGCAGTCTCTAAACAGCACATTAATAAGAATGCCAGAAAACAAAAGTGTGCACACAGGACACATTCATGCAAAACAATAATATGTAAATTCATAGTTTTAGGACGCAGTTTGCATAACTGTCTGATTCCTGAGAATCATACCTTTGCTGACACAGCTGGTTTCACTGATTGATGTCTGCGTGTAATATTTCACAACGCTCAGGCTCTCACTGCTTTTAGACCTGTGTGAACATGTTGTAGACTAATGAAACAAAACTTCCGCATTCACTTGAATCAGATCAACAGGAGAAAAAAAATGAAGGCAGCTGTCTGCCACCTTTCTGAAAGAAGTAAAAGTCTGGAGCTGAGTGATGTCGTCTTTTGGTTTAATAATTTATACATAATTACTGGTTGCTGGATAATCCAGTGTATTTCACGAGGGAATAATTAATGACTGAAGGTGAAGCAGAACTGTTAAGAGAATTGGAAACACTTTATAAAAGCATAACATTATTTATGATTATTTATGTGCGTTCGTGTTTCTGTAGCAGCAGAGAGCCTCAGGAAACATGTAGATGTGTGTCTTCTATATCGCTGGGACATCAGACTGGAGGGTAACATCGGCTCAGCACTGAACACAGAGCGGCATGGTGATTAGGATTGTGGGTACAAAACGCTGCATCGTTGGCTGAAGACACCCTTTAGCGTTTATATGAGTACTAACTCCGATGCCGACTGCAAGTGACGGGGTATAAAGAGTGAGGAAGTCCATGTAAGGGTTGATATTGTTCCATGACCATGAGACAGCTGTTCATCCTGTGACAAAACCAAAAGTCAAATCTGTTTAAAAAAAAGTTACATAACCATATGCACTGCCATCAAATAAATACATTATGTTACGTCTAATTGTGAGCACATGGCAAATGCACTTATTCTAACCCCAAACATGATCTCTTTTCTGAATCTAACCTCGTAGCTTTTTTGCCTACACCCAACATTAACCACGTGTCACAACATGTTACGACCAGGGCACGTCACATGCAGACGCTAAAGGATGCCCTGTGGATCAGCATGTACGACATGTTCTCATCCCAAGCCGTCACATATCATCGCTTTGTCAGTCGGCATTCACGTCTACATGTTACGTCCTCCTGCATCTGCTGTTGGCGTTCTGGGACGTTGCACCAATGCTGGGACGTCAACAAAATTACATGTTTAGAAAAAAACATCAGCTCCTGGGTGAAAGTCCCCACCCACCCTGGGGACTTTCCAGCTCCTTACATTGCCTTTTGACCAGCAGTGTTTCAAACTGACACCATCCAGTGGTGTATCATACTGCCACAAAAGGTGGCATTGGGTGTTGATGTCTGATGCCACTGACAAAGCGGCGATATTTGACAACTTTGGAAAGAGAACGAGTTGGTATGAGATGCTGAGGGGGCGTGACAAGGCGGCCACCTTGGAATGAGAGTGTTTATACGCTACTTTAAAATCTTGGTTAAATCAACTAAACCAACAAACTGAGACGTCAGATTCAGGATAAAGACAACAGAACAGACTGTGTCCACTTTGTACACTGTATGTATTGCACATGACTGTGTGTGCATTGACACGCAAGTAAAAGAGTGTGTGAGCATTTGAGTTTAAGTATGTACATGTGTGTCCAGAGCTCATTTAGTGTTTGTGTCTTTGTGTTTGTTGTTGTTGACTTTGTGCAGTAAAGATTCTGTTTGTGTTACAGTATATCTGGGGCAAGGCCAACAGTACACTTAAATATTGTTTTTTGAAAAGGCAACAAAACAAGCAGGTAATAACTTTGTAGAATTTGGCATTATTGCATTGGTCACAAGGAAGAAAGGATGGAAGCATTTGAATGAGGAAAACAGAGCGTTTAATTTGCTAAACGAGTTCATGAATACTCAAAGACATGAAGAGCTCACAGAGAAGCTTTGACTGACAGCTTCATTCAACTATGACGCAGTTTAATCTTTTCCATCATCAAAGCTTTACACTGAAATTCAACACAACAGTGGGATGATTACACGAAAGGTAATACGTGAGGAACACCCGATCCTTTTACATTACATCACAATTCACATATAATCAAAGAACCATGAGTGAAGTTACTGAGTCCAACAAACACACAAGAAACTGAACTTTATATAAATATATAACATGAGGTCATATATGTGGTTTAAGATAGATCTAACTCTTCACTGAGCCGATGATGCAACACAAGTATTCATCACGCCACGCGTTTTTTAGGCGTGATGAGTCCAGCTGCCTAAAATTTAAGTTGACGTAAGATCCATTTCAATGGACTTTGACTCAGTATTTAAAGGTGTTGTGACAAAGACATGTTCCTCGAACGCTCTGGCTCCAGTTTCCAGGGTTACTGTGAAATGGTCAGGATAATCTATGACTGACTTTTCTGAAGTATTCCTGATTTGTCTTCATGAAACACTTTCTAAGTCATCGTTTCCACACCTCACCATTCTAGTGAAACCCCCCATCACAGAGCACACATCACTGTGTTTCTTACTGGGACAGCACCAAAAAAGTGGTTGTTTTTTACTGAGGCATCACTACATTTCCAGCAAGGATAGTGCAACAAAAAATGACTGTTAATTATTGAGACATTGCTGTCTTTCCTGCTGGGATAGGGTCACGAGATTGTCAAGCGATTGTTTTTTACCGAGACTTTGCTGCATTTCCAGCGGCGATAGTCCCACAAAAAAACATTTCTGTGTTTCCTGCAAAACATGATCTTTTCCAAACCATAACAAGTGGATTTATACACGTTAACCAACATATCTGCTACATAATAATGTACAAATGTATCCATGTACAAATGTACAGCGCCAACATATTTTTAGCGAGTGATCATCTCTCATTTCAGTCGTGTTTGTCGTTGGTAACAATGGCTCGTCTCACTGCTTGCCATATTTGGTAATAGTGGTACAGTAGACTGTGTGTGTGTGTGTGTGGGTGTGAGTGTATTAGTGTGTAGATTAATATGTAATCTCAGGAATCTCACATCCTGCTGAGAGAAAAATGTTAGAGTGTTTGTGACACATCTTCCAGCCACGCTCAGCCACTCTCTGGCCACCCAGACACTCAGTGAGGGTTCCCACTGCAGGGTGTGTGTGTGTGTGTGTGTGTGTGTGTGCACACCTTTGATGTCATATTAATTGCATCCTCCTGCAGCAGCTTCAGATGCTTCTGATTCTTTCTGCTGAAGCTCACAGTGAAACAAAAGGAACAGAAATATGTTCCAGGTATTTCAGACATGCAGGAGGTGAGCGCAGCAGGTTTCACTTCAGAAGTCTTTGCAGGGATCGAAACAAATAAAACCATGACAGAGACACTGCGGCATGGAGCATGCCATCCCACAAACAGTCCCTCCCTGGAGAGAATTTGCAGCCTCAATCAGAAACATGAAGGCCTCAGTATCTGCAGATATCTGCATCTGAAACAAACTGCCTGTTCATGTGTTCACACTTTTCTGTTTGCCTCCTCTGAGGTCATTTAAAGATGTTACTTTCATACCCTTCTTAGCTTCTTAAGTCCTTTACATCTGATGTGTTTATTTATGTAAAGCCTGAGTGACTGAAATATACACTAAACACTACTGTATCAATGAACTTGCCGTCCCAGTCTCACTTCAAAGTTGTGAATGCCGGCACTGGTCAGTGACTTCCAACAAAAAAAGCCATGCTTTCACATCGGCATGATAAGCTGCCGATCCCTGTTATTGTGTAAGAGCACAAATGTCCACTGACTTTTACTCAGAAGGGCCGGTGTTTGCTTCCTGTACGATTGTGAAGCCAAACTCTTCCTAAGAAATGGTGGCTAAGCGTAACCATGTGTGTTTGTTGTTGAAGGAAAAAAATGTAAATTCTCCTGTTTTTGAATTCAAGTGAAATTCTAACACATTCTCACAGAGACCTCGTCACATGTCCACGTTTGGTCATGGACTTTCCACGTCCACATATGACGTCCAAGGTACCCTGGATGTGTTGGTTGTTGACGTTCTGGGACGCCGTGTCAACTTCAGCCTGTTACATGCATTGTCTGTTTTCAAAATACACTTCTGTTTTCACAGGAAATGTACAGTTTACATAGAGTCTCTTTCAAAATAAAAGCACTACGTTGGTACAACACTGTGAATTGACATTTTTTCCTTCAACAACAAATGCATCTGGGTTTAGGAAAAAAGAACAGGCTTTGGTTTTACAATCCGATGGGAAGCACTGACCTCCCAGGTGCAAGTCGGTGGTTGCTGGACTCTTCGACTCCTCCCACCCACTCTACTCAGACTTCCACCGCCTTAAAGGGATAGTGCATCCAAAAATGAAAATTCAGCCATTATCTACTCACCCATATGCTGAGGGAGGCTCAGGTGAAGTTTTAGAGTCCTCACAACACTTGCAGAGATCCAAGGGGAGAGTGAGTAGCAACACAACTCCTCTAAAACTCTAAGACTCTAAAACTTCACCTGAGCCTCCCTCGGCATATGGGTGAGTAGATAATGGCTGAATTTTCATTTTTGGGTGCACTATCCCTTTAACTTTCGTTGTTGTCCCACTGAGTTTTCCCCTGATGTCGCTGGGCGCTGTTAAACAATAGCAGCAACTGGCTGCATATCATGCCAAAGTGAAAGGACGGCTTTTTTTGTGGGTGTCTGACGCCAAAAGTCACCAACCAAGCACTGGTTTTCGATGACTTCAGGGTGAGACAGAGTTGTTTCTTTAAAATAAAATGCATAATTTTGAAGATGATACAATGATAGAAAAAAGATCTGCAACTGGTGGCTTTGAATGTTTTTTTATAGTTGAAATGAATAAAATCAAGAGTTGGAGCCAGTCTTTGGTCGATCCTGCCAAGGTGTCCTCTAACATCAGCCCTACATGCTGCATGAACCTGCAGGCTAAACAGAGCAAGACTGAAGATTTAATCAAAGAGGAAATACCAGCTGTAATACAGAGAACCACTTGGTGATTCATTTCATCACCTCATTTGATTTTCTTCCTGAGTTCTTGTGAAAAACCCACTGACATTTAACAGCTGAGCATTGTGTCAGGTCACGTAGCAGAGTGAAACCACTGCTGTACCTCACTGGACTGAGTCAGTGGGTGGAAACAGGGACTCCCACTGCAGTGTTTACACTCAACCAGCTGACCAGCTGTTAGCAGCTGTGACATATCAGACAGATGGTCGCGACATGTTCGTCTATAGGGCTCCTGTCAGGACAAACCTGCAAAACCTTAATGCTTCAGCATACGATGATACCTGAGACCGGACATTACCAAACTGTAATGAACTTTAAACTCACTCATCTCAGAGTCATACCTCAGTCACAGTGACAAACAGACGTTCAGACAATATGTCATGGCTTTAGTGACAAATACTACCTGATGACGTCATTATCTGTGATGTAAACAACATTCAGAACTATTGATGTTCTTCTTTCCTTTAATAATAACTATTGTAAAAGGAAATGTAAACAGTATAATTCAGAGACCAAATGTTTTATTGACATCTGAGATGATTGGTTATCTGTCTTTCTTTTTGTAAAATAGCCAGTAGCAGTCACATGTAAAATATAACATATATGTGTACTCTACATAAACTGTGATTAAGGTAAAAGAAACTGTTTAATTGAACAAATAATTTCTGGTTTTCTTTGGTATTTTTGTCCTTTACACACATGTAGTGATGATTTCTGGGTGATATGTATGTCGGTGTTATCCAGTGTCAAGTCTCTATTTGATCACGTTACAATAAGATGATACTGGAGCTAGTTTAGGCACATAACAAGTAACTAGCGTGTCTTGAGGCCCGTCATAATAGCGTGCACTGGGGCCCATTATAACTACCTTGCGCCACTGAATGGTGCCGTGCTGGCATGACAATGTTCCCGTGCACAAAGCAGATCCACGAAGAAATGGTTTCCCCAGTTTGGTGTGGAGGAACTTGACTGGTCTGAGCCCTGACCTCAACCCTATCCAACACCTTTGGGATGAACTGGAACCATGGGCAGATTTTGAGGCCCTTGACTGATATGCAAAGGACCCCACCACCTCTCCTACATAGGAACAATTGGAGATACAGAGAAGCAGGCAAAACAACCACAGTGACACAAAAAAGACCAGTGTCGTTATTCTCTGATGGTGGGGGCTGTGTTGTTAGATTTCACTGCTGCCTTTGATTGACTCGACCATTCTTTCTTGGTAAAGAAACTAGAATGTTTTGGTTTTGGATCACTGGCGCTAAAATGGATCCATAATTATCTGTCTTCTAGATCACAACAGGTGTATTTGAATGGTGGCATATCGAACAGCAGAGATCTAGTGTGTGGTGTGCCTCAGGGCAGTTGCCTTGGACCATTACTGTTCACTGTATTTATTAATGATCTTGCTTGGGGTACTAAAAGTGCAAAAATGTTTTTTTACGCTGATGATCCAACTTTGTATGATGCTGCCCCTTCATGCAAGGAACTTAATGACGTGCTTAATATGGAACTGCAAGTAGTGCACGACTGGGTTCTTTGTAATAAGTTAGTTCTTAATATTCCCAAAACAAAAAGCATTTTATTACGTTCAAAACATGAATTATCTTGTAGCCCAAAGCTGGATTTAAAGATATAATTTGTCTGTTGAACAAGTGGAGAGTGTCAAACGTCTTGGTGTAATGTTGGACTCCGGGCTTTCCTTTAGTCATCATATTAATCACATTATCTTAAAGATGGGAAGAGCTGTAGGTATCTCCAGGAAATGTGCCTCTTTTGTTGCTCGCCCGCTCTTGTGTCAGATTGTGCAAAGTTTAGTATTATGTCACCTTGACTATTGTTCTGTGGTCTGGGCATCTGCCGCTAAAGGTGAGCTCAGAAAGCTGCAGATTGCCCAGAATAAGGCTGCACGGTTGGTTGCTCATCCAGATCAAACATTAGCCGCATGCATAACTCCCTCTCAGGGCTGACGGTAGAAAACAGGTTAGCAGTAAACACAGCTGGATTGTTTGAATCAGTCCTGATCAGTAGAACACCTGATTTTATATTTGAACAAATTGATTTTCGAAATACTGTGCACGATCACAACACTAGAGGGTCCAGCAATGGTCAGCTGGTGCTGCCTCACGCCTCGCCCAAGAACAAATGCTTTATCACGACCTTTTATTTATAGAGCACTAACTCTCTGGAATAATCTGCCTCATCGTCTCTGTTGTACAGAAAATAAACAGGTATTCAAAAAGAAACTTAAATCTCATTTAAGACTGTAAATGTTGACTTGACTGTGTGTTCAGTGTTTCAGAGAAAATGAATTGTTAGATTTATGAAAATTATTAAATGTTGCATGTTTTAATTAAGTTTTATCATTAGGTATATTATAATTGTATCTAAATGTAAAATGAATGTGGTCTTTTGTTGATGATATGATATGACTGATTGTTTTGTATTTTTTATGAGGACCCCAGGAAGACTAGCTGGTTACTATGGTACCAGCTAATGGGGATCCTTAATAAACTAAACTGTAGGTCCTGTTGCACATCTGTGTGGTGTTTCTGTGGTCATTCAGAGTCTCTTCCTGGCCGGTACATGTGTATATGAATGACATTTTGCAAGTGAAGGCCAGGGGGCTACTGACACTTTGGGCGCCTGGGTCTGTGCCACGTAGACCTGTTCAGTAAACCATGTGTGGCTGGAACGTGAACTGTGACTCAAGCCTAAAACCTCTGACCACGTCTGAAGGCAAAAGTGTTCATAGCTGCTCTGGGGGGCCACACTCGCCTGGAAAAATGAGACACAATGACTCCGACAAGAGGGGATACGGGCGCACACTCTCCTCAAAGGTAGTCATGGTGTTCTCAGAAAAAGTGACAGATGTGGCTGAGTGAAGAAAGATTATTTTCACGCCTCCACACATGTGGCTGGTCGCTGTGTGAAGTGAATGTGAAACAAACGTTGGACACAGCTCCCCTGAAGAGGCCAACATTTGTATTTAGGATCAATGCAAACATTTTTGATTAATTCGGGTTTTACTTGAATGCATCAGCTATGCACACAGTGAATCCACTCCCCTGTATACTGAACATGGTATATGAGAGGATGACAAACTTGGACCTTGAATGGTCTCAGAAATGATACAAGAAGAGGACCTGAGCATTACATGAGATACCTACGTACAGTAAGGCTGTTTTCACTGGGATCATCTGATGTAACTGAGTCGTTCTGAGAAAAGGTGACTTATAGAATCAAAGGGAACTCTTTTCATCGCAGGGCATGATGGGATCAGATATGTCACAACTTCATCTGGCAGCGATGTGGAGAGGTGGAACTCAACAGGCCTGTGCAGAATCTGCACATTCCAGGGAATCTAATGACTTTTATCATTTACACTTGTTTACAGAAAGGAGAGAGTGGTCCTGTTTTCCTCAGAAAGAAAAAGTTGCATCACTGTTGTGAACTTTTATGCACCCATTTGTGCCTCCTCTTCATCGATTCATAGTGAACCTGTCTCTTATGTGGTCAAACAGAAGTGCTCTGCTGCTGTCAGGTTTTTAACGAGGTGGTGTGGGGGTGCACATGCTCTGGATACTGAGATGGAAGCGTCTCCTGTGTCCCTCTGGACATCTAGGCTAAAACAGCCCCGCTGCCATCAGACATCAGTGTGCAACACATTCTAACGTCACATATTGACGTGCATGGTCATGGACTTCCCACGTCCACATATGATGAATCTTATGGGACACAACCACCGCTCTGTCTTGAGTGAAAGTCGGTGTTTGTTGGACCCATCCACCTCCCCTCCTGCTCACCCCACTGGGACATTTTCTGCCTTAACTTTCATCCTTGTCCCTCTGAGTTTCCCCCTGATGCCGTCAGGCGCTGTTAAACTATAACAGCAACTGGCTGCGTATCATGATAACATTAAAGGGCGTCTTTTTTTGTTGGTGTCTGACACTGCAAGTCACTGCCCAAGCGCCTGATTTCATTGACTTCAGAGTGATACTGGGCTCCAATATGACGTCAGAAATACGTTGGACCCTTACATTGGCAATTTGAGCTGGAATGAAAATCTGTTGTTGTTGTGATTCTACGTTAAGGTGATGTTGGAAGCCTTTGGAAGACGTTGGATTTTGGTTACTTAACAACCCAAAACAATCAAAATATCAACATCTTCTGTCCTTGTATGTCAAACTGACTTCACCCAACATCACAACCTAAATTCAACCAAATATTATTGTCTAACGATGTTGTTGGTTCACTGGAAGAAGCAGCGTCTTTAATGACTCCTGTTACTGACATATATATTCATATTTGTATCATTTCCTGCTCATCAGAACATTTTTTAAAGAAATAAACTTACAAGCGAGAAGAAATTTTAAGAAAAACCGAAAGAGAAAATCTTTCTGAACAACAAACTTGCTGTAAAATTCATTTAAAAATCTTTTTTTATGAAGACATTAAATCCAAAAAATATATCCTGAATAGCAGCAGTATGAGCAGCTACACACACACACACACACACACACACAGTTTGTACTGTTGATGAAAATAAAGCTTCCTTCTTTGAATTTGGACTTTCACAACATCTTCCTGTGATGTCACCATGACAGTGACCGCACGGCGCAGGGTGACAAAAATCACATGTTGGAAAATCACCAAAACTCCGCTCACAGTACATTTTCAGGCAAGAAGATATTTTTAGAATCAAATCAATTTGTCATCAAACGGATGAAGCTTTCTAGGATCAGGAGTTCAATAAAGATGATCTTTGATTCTGATTCAGATTCTGATTCTTTCATGGTCTGCTGTGTTCAAGTTCCTGGAAAATAAGAAAATATTCATATTTAACTGGGATTTATTCTGATCTCTCCAGTGTTATATAATCAGTGTTTTGGGTTGTAGATATTGAAGTTCTGTAGACTGGATTGTGAGAGGTTTGTATTGTATTTGTATTTTGTAATAATATTTTTAAATGTGAACACAGACCACTGCTTCGGACTTTTTCTACATTGTCTTCTTTATTCGTTTTTTCTAAATTTTCAGATTTATGATTTTAGTTTTGTGTTACAGTGATCACAAACTGGAAATGTCTTTTTTTCCACATTAAACTTTCATCAAATTTAGATTTAATGTAGAAAAACAAAAGACTTTTGTCTCCAGTGGCCAGTTGCACAAAACACCTTAACATTTTCCTTAAAATAAAATTGGTTGCACAAAACATCCTCAAGTCTTCATCTTAAATTGTCCACTACGTTAAGGTCATTTTCGATCTCCTTGTTGGTTTTTATAGCATGTTTTTTTTAGTCTTTTGGGTCTCGCCAGGGTCATTTTGTGTCTTTTTGGCCATTCTGTGTCACTCTGTGGTTGTTTTGCCTGCTTCTGCGTATCTTTGCAGCTCTCTTTGTGGTGTTTTTGCCGTAACTCTGAGACATTTTGCAAGTGAAGGCCAGGGGGCCACTGACACTTTGGGCACCTGTGTCTGTGCCACGTAGACCTGTTCAGTAAACCATGTGTGGCTGGAACGGTAACTGTGAGTCAAGCTTAAAAAGTCTGACCATGTCTGAAAGCAAAAGTGTTCATAGCTGCTCTGAGGGGCCACACTCACACTAATCATAACTTAAGATTTTCCTTAAATTCGGCTGCACAAAACACCCCTTAGTCCTCTTCTTAAATTGTTCACTACTGGTAAGTATTTTAGGTTTCCTCCTTATCTTGGTCCTATACCTAATGATTCCCTTAAATGTGGTTAAACAGTTGTACAAAAGACCTTAGCAACCAAAGTAAGGAAAAAAACACAAGGTACCGCTAAGTCTATGTTAACCACAGCATGGCTGCATTTATGGTGTTAAGTAAAGAAAATGAATGTATAGAGGAGGAGTGTTCTGTAACCAGGACAAGCCAACGAATACACGTCACCACGAACAACTGATTTGACACTTTAAATTTGACCCGCAGTCACTTAATGATTTGTGCAACCATCTTAAGTTGGATCCCTCTGCTCTCAGCAGCCGTGCTCCTCCAGCCCATTGTTGCAGCACCCTCCTACATTAATTATTCTCTGTGTGCTGCGGGTCAGATTTACTTCTTAGTTTGTGCTGTCTTTTATTGTATTCCTCAAGAAGAATAATCTTGATTTTCTTGTCTTCTTTTCTGCACTTTTTTCACCATCTACAGGTTGACTGTGCCAGACAACAACCAGTGTAACGAGCAAACAAACCGTCTCCATGGAAACTGCAGAATTTTACAGCTGTAAAACCTTCTTAAATGCCTTAATATTTGTCCTTAACTAAGGAAACTTTTTCAGGGATTTTGTGCAACACACTTACAGTGGGTAAGTCCCTCAGCTAAGGTTCAGTGTCATACTTCAGCAGAAAACTTCAGGTGTTTTGTGCAACTGGTCACATTTTCACATCTTGAGACAAGTGATTTCTACATTTATTCTCTTCGTCTTCGCCTCCACCACGACTGATTCAGTGAGGTTTATCTCAGTGTGTCAGGGTCAGCACTCAGTGAAGTCATTCTGGTTAATTAAGAATAGATGAAGTGGTTTTGCTGCAGCGCTCTCCAAATCCACAAATGACTCGTGATGAAGTGATTTGACAAGACTGAGGGATTTTTATAAATGCTGAAAAGGTGACAATTAATGATTTTATTTTGCATTAATATCTAATCCAACCAGTTTTTGATTTGCTGGCATAAAATCTCTCTCTCTCTCTCTTTCTGTGTGTGTGTGTGTGTGTGTGTGTGTGTGTGTGTGTGTGTGAGTCCAGCTATGGGAAGGAAGTGTCATCATGAAATTCCCACATTACACTGTTCAACGTGTATCTTCACAGTGTATCTCTAATTTTTGTTGTCATCTATATGACACACCGGACATCCAGCTGATGGCCGTTCATTCATTCACTGACTGACTCATTCATTCATTCATTCATTCTTCCTGTTCAGGTTTCATTTCATGTTTTACGTGTGAACTCGGTGTATCCAGTAAAAACACTGAGGATCATTTGAGGGAAGTTTCCAGCAGAGTTCCACTCACATGTGACTGTTGTTCTGTTGATGGTGTTTACAGTCAACTGAGACCTGACAGCTGAGTGACCGACACCTCTCAGTACCATGTGAATATCATGTGAAGGTGATACTGGTCCAACCATGTGTGCAACAACGTAAAACCAAGGGGTTTTACTGCTCCTTTTCAGATGACAGTGAAAACCACCTATCAGAAGATTCTCCTACTTCTTAAAGGGATAGTTTGGGATATTAAAAGTGGGGTTGTATTGAGCATTTATTTAAAGATAGTATACTACATACAGTCGATGTCATTTGGCCCTGGTTTGGAGAAGCAGGCTGGAGTCCAACATGAAAGCTAACTGCTGTGGACGGGTCAGAAACAAATGCATTTTAGCCACGTAAAAAAATCAACATCAATTCAAGTGTTCACTACATTTAAATTTTTTTGGCAGCTTTGCCTTCATGTCAGACAGTGAAGCCCTTCCATTGTTCTCTCCAAAGCCAGACTCCATTGAGAAAAACAGTGATTTAGTGTTGCTGAGCACAGGAGCTGCTGGTCGACTGCTGCCTCCAGCAGTTAGTGTGTTTGTCTTATTGTGTGACTTCGGCATATGAAAGGGTTAGTTTGGATTCACCAAAGTCACACAGTAACAGAAACTAACTCGCTGATTGAAGCAGCAGGCGACCAGCAGCTCCTGTGATCACTGAGCCAAAATTACTGTTTTTATCAATGGAGTCTGGTGGCTTTGACGGGAACATACATGTAGATGGGGAACTGAGATCGTTAACGGCCTCCCCACCCAGACAGGCTGTCTGACAGAAATGTAAAGTGTTAAAAAATATTCTCAATATAGTGTACACGTAAACTGATTTTGATTTTTTTAGGTGGCTAAAATATATTTTGTTGCTGACCCCTCCACAGCAGCACATTGCTTAGTTTCTGTGTCAGACCCCAGCCTGCGTGTCCAGACTGGTGGCATAAAGACATCTACTGTATGTAACACACTGACGGTGGATAAGCACCCCGTACAGCAGCACTTCAAAAAATCCAAACTGTCCATTTAAGTTCAATTATGGCCAAAGCTATGGGGCGCACAGGGAGGCCAGCTCTCTGACACAGGTTTGAAACTCTTTGAGTTTACACTTCATGCTGCTGCAGCTCTTTCATAATGTTGTGTCTTACTTGATTGTTTTATAATTCTGTGGTTTTATGACTTTTTAGGATTCATTTATGCTTTTAAGGGCTTTTTTTATGATCAGTGGGTGGAGGACTTAACGAGATAAGGACTGTGGTGAGTTCTGTTTAATCCAGCTTGGTGGTGGATTCTGGGCCAGCCGTGGGCCGTACTTGGCACAGATAATACCTACAGTGAGGTTAACTCTTGAGAAGTCGTTACGGAGTTATCTGGTAGAAGCTTATTTCGGTAAATCACTGTTTGCTGGCGAGTCTGTGCCTGCTGGGAATTCCAGCCTCTCACTGTTAATGATGTCGGAGGCCTCAATGGTGACACGAGGAAATACTGTGTGGGATTATGATGAAGAGGATCTCAAATCACCACCACGTTTAAATAAAAATTGTCAAATCAGTTAATCCTTGTGTCAAACAGCTTCAGATGTCCTTTCATTTTGAATTGTCTCGTTTGGAGCAGCTGGAGAAGTCACAAAGCTGGAGACAGGCTGTTAATCTGACTCTGGTCGTCACAGGACCTCCTGACACCCTGTGACCTCATATGAGGATGTCACATTTTGGGTTCACTGCACCTTATACTTCATTCTTCCTAACTTTGACCTGTTGTCCTCGATTGTGGACACTTTCTGTGCCATCTGCTGGCAGTAAGACCCCAATGCACTGATCCATGGAAAAACAAGTTGGCAGCCATCTCTGCTGAGTCAGTCTGCAGCCGGTCCTGACACAAGAGTGGACAAGGTCCAAAACCTGATCAGATTTAATGATAAAAACTTGTTTATTTATGATTAATAATGTTTATAGTTTGATATGACAACAACATTTATGATCATTTTAGCAACAGTAACAAGCTGTTAATTACACAGCATTTGTTTGAGGACACTGGGACTGAAGTATAACTGACAGTAGTTCATTTTTTGCACTTATCAGGTCCTACTGATCCCAAACAGCCAGGAGAAATTAAAAATGCACACCAAACAAAAGTACGAGTCTCAGGAGAATATGATGCTCTTATAGAATATGATGCATTTCTGTAGATTAAACCATCCAACAGGACATGAAGGAGTTTAAATGAGCTCAGTCTGAAACATCTGCAGCAGGAAAATGACACAGACACATTAATGCAGCAGGAATATTCATCATCAGATAGGAGAGGGAAAATTTTAAATGCAACATACTGACGTGTATTTGAACTGTTTAAGCACACTGGGCTGTTAATGCTCTGTCACAGTGGTGTCCGTACCTTTATTTAAATAAATGATCTGAATACTTCTATAAAACACATTTATAATACTTCATAATGACCTGATACATTTTCATTGTGTGCATTATATTAATAATAACTGATTTCCTCACGTTAACACCATCAGGCTTTTTTCTTTGATGTGAGACATAGCTGAGTGTAATTACTGCACCGAGCCCTGCTGATGATTCAGCTCCGCCGCAACCGGATTCTCCAGATCCGGAGCCACAAACCACAAACTATAAGTATGCGTTTATTTCGGTTCTTTTCCCACTTGAGCAATAAGGTGAGCTGACAGAGCAGGGAGTGGCCTGCAGCCTGATATGGGCGTTTCTAAAAAAAAAAACACAACCTATCTTAGAATATATAAAGTGGAGCTGCGCTGTGTGCCGACACATTTCTGAGACTCGCTGAGAGACTAACAGAAAAGCTTCCAGAGCAAACCACACAGAACACAGAGAACATGTACTCACGATCAAACAGTGTGACCATGACGGTCCAGCGGGAGAGCTTCGCCTTCTCCAGGATGGCGACCCGCAGCACGGAGCCCGAGGTCTTCACCTTCGAGCGGATACCGGCTCAGGCCACCGCCGTCAGCTCCTACGTGCCACTGCGGCCGAAGAAGCGCTGCACCCGGGTGATGTATCCTGCTAAAGTCCGCATGCACCTTCCACCACCAGAGAAGAACCAGGCCAAGCGCTGGCTGATCATCCTGTGTCTGGTGGTGCTGTGGCAGATCTACACCGAGGAGCCCTGCGCAGAGACGCCGCTGACCAGCGCAGACAGCTCGGTCAGCGACTACCAGGGTTTCCCCTTCCAGTCCGCGGAGGAGCAGGCGCTGCAGCTCAGCTCCGGCTCCGAGCTCCTGACCTCCACACCGAGCAGCTGTGAGGACGACGGCTCGTTCAGTGAACAGATCATCTCCAACACCTGCCCCGAGTCCGGCCAGGAGACAGAGAGCAGCGGCTTTGAGCAGAGCGCAGGGAAAAGCTACGTGGTGGCCCTGCTGGTGTACCACAGACTGGGCAGCGACAACTGAAGCTCCAGGCACGAGTTCACCCGAAGACCGCCAGAGTCTGGGATCCAAACTGAACCGAGCTGGAGATGATCCTGAGCAGCTGCCGGAGAACAGCGGTGCGCCCCGCGCGGCGCAGCCGGGCAGAGAGCTCCAAACGCCGTCTCCTCCCCGCCAGCAGTCCCCCTGAGAGGAGGACACAGTCTGGAATGGGACACAGAAAGACAGAGAAGGAGAAAGAACTGTGAACACTTCTAAGAACTGAAACTTGAACTCTAAACACTTGAACTGTGTGATATCTCCACACCAACTCTAACTGCACTTAACAGACCTGAGGGCCAACTGGATGTTTTACATGTTGAATAATGTCATTGCAAACTGTCACTCCTGTAGGCCACCGAGCTGAAACTGACACTGTCTGTTGTCTACATGTCTTATTTAGTTATTTATTGTATTTGCTATTTATTAATAATAATTTT
Source organism: Epinephelus fuscoguttatus (assembly GCF_011397635.1). Classification (NCBI taxonomy): domain Eukaryota; kingdom Metazoa; phylum Chordata; class Actinopteri; order Perciformes; family Serranidae; genus Epinephelus; species Epinephelus fuscoguttatus. The sequence continues at coordinate 44,777,312 of NC_064757.1, read as the reverse complement.
AATAATAAAACATGTCAAAATGAAGTTATTGTATCCTGACTCTTTAATGCACAAACTGAGTGTTTTAATTATTTAATGAGTATTGTGTTCATTAGATGTGTCCTGCAGACTGCACTGCATCATCATCAGGACGTCCGCATTACTTGCAAGACTTAATTCCACCCTTAGAATCCAGAAAAGGCACATGAAGCTAAAAAACAGCATTTAAATGTGTCAAAGCTAGTTTGGTTTTACAAAGTTTTACAACACTTTAAAGAAGATTCATCTTTGAATATAAAGGCTCGTGCACAGCTTACAGGTGGAGAAAGTCCTGCTACAGCAGCACATGAATGAAACGTGGTGTCAGAATAATCCTGCATCTCAAAATACACACATTCATATATCAAAGCAGGGGGAGAAATCTGACTTTACAGATGGGCACAGTCGGTACAGGCACAAATCCTCAAAGTTGCTTTAGTTTATCAGATATTGAAGGGAAAACAAAATCGCCAGTCGTTTTGATTTGACCCCTTTATTAATGTTCCATGAAATCTCGTTTAACTTTTCATCTACTGCTTGGATTTAGTCCAAATGTGCACTAACAGCGTCCTGACATCTGCCCCACACCTCAAAGCAATATGAAAATCAAAGTATGCATTTATTATAAAACCAGAACCTAAAGAGGCGTCTAAATACAAAGCTGTCAAAGACATGTCACAGACACCTTTTTAAAAAGACAGGAACTTTTAATTCAGGAAATGTAGGATGGTACGTCAGCACAGAAATAATAAAGGTGGTGCAGTACAGCAGGATGTGTAGAGTATGGAGTGAGATGCTTTTTTTCATGTTAATGAACAACATACAGTGACACAAACAGGTTTTCAGTTAATCCATTTTCATCCACTTATCCGGGGCCGGGTCACGGGGCAGCGGGCCAAGCAAAGCATCCCAGACGTCCCTCTCTGCAGCAACGCTTTCCAGCTCCTCATGGGGGACCCCAGGGTGTTCTCAGGTCAGATGAGATCCATGATCCCTCCAGTGTGTTCTGGATCTGCCCCGGGGCCTCCTACCAGTGGGACGTGCCCAGAACACCTCTAACAGGAGGCGCCCAGGAGGATCCTGATCAGATGCCCGGCTCTACTTCGAGCTCCTTCTAGATGTCTGACTCCTCCCCCTATCTCTAAGGCTGAGCCCAGACCCATAGGTGAGGGTTGGGACGGAGATGGACCAGTGAATCAAAAGCTTTGCCTTCTGGCTCAGCTCCTTCTTCACCACAATGGTCCGGCGCAGCACCCGCATCACTGCAGACGCTGCAGCAAACCACTGATCCATCTCACGCTCCATTCTACCCTCAGTTGTGAACTAGACTCTGAGATGCTTGGGGCAGTAACTCTCTAATCTCCTCTTACAGTGTTTAAACCAGGCACTCTTTCCACACTCTCCTTTTACTCCTCATGCTGTTTCCTACAACTTTATATGAGTGCATTCAGACTAACTTTCACTCTTCATCTTCTGATGAGGCCATGAAACGTGCTGTTGAGTCACGAGCCTGTCAGTGTGGAGCTGCTGCAGCTTCATGTTACATCACATGATGAGTAACCGTGTTGGACCCGCAGACTGAACTGTTATTCTAATGATCTAACCATTAATGTGCAGTGTTTCATGTTTGATTTGCATGTAACTGACTGTTCTTCTCATGCTGAGGCATGACTTGACATGTTGAGGTGCTGTGTTTCGATGAGGTCATGACGAGAAGTTTACTGTTGCCTCGGGGGTTCTGGGGAAGACCTGTTGATGTTTATATTGGAGGTTGCCATGCCAGTATCATTGTGTGTCGCTCACATACGCAGGCAGGTAATGTGACAGGTATGACGGCTATGGGGTGGAGGATACAGCAGCAGGTTCAGTGTGTCCCTGTGAAAGTGTTGTGAACTGAGAACCAGAACCTGGAGTCCTGCAGGAGTGACGACGAGAAGCTTTTATATTGATCAGCTGGATCAATACGTCCTCACAGAACTTTTTTACACAGCTGTTATTATTTCAGCGTCCTCACAGCATCTCCCCGACATAGATCAAAAAGGTTATCAACCAAATAAAAAAAATAGAGACGCATCCTCTTTATTTTTGTGTCATCTACAGAGAGTCGGGATTTTATTACAGATCAGCATTTTCATGTTTCATATTCTTTATTGTCATTGGCACAGCAGTTACAGAGACGCAGTTGTGAGGAATAGGAACCGTAGATCTCCTTCTGACAGTGTGTAAAAAGAGAAAAGGGCATGATTAACAGTGAGCATCAAAGACGTAATATATAGGGATAAAATGTAACCTGAATAAAATACAGAATAGCAGATTTTTAATATTGAATCTTGTTGATAACTGTAGCTGTGGCCTCCTGTTGATCCTTGCCTGCATGATGGTGTGTGGTCATTCACTGTAACATTTAAAGTGTTAGTTTCTTTATTAAATCTGATGCTCGTGTGTTCGTCTGGTGCTCCGTACCGCACTCTGTTAATGTTTTTAAAGATGTGACTGTATAGATATTCATGACTGACTGAGGGAGAGAGAACAGAGACACGCTGGATTATTTTCAAGACTTTTTAAGACTCTGTAGGAAACCATTTTGGACTTTGGATAAATCAGGATACGTTCAAAGGTTCAAACAGTTTGGGTTCCCAGTGCATTGGTACCAGTGGAAACATTTCACTGGGAGCAGGGAAATGAAGTTTTTTTTTTTAATGGATGATACATAAAAAGATCAGATGAGTCTGAACCTGTCGGACAGTCTTTGTCTTTTGGGCACCACCGCGGTGGAAAAGTACCTCCAGCCACCCCCTTCAGTTTAGAGTTCAGTCAGTGACACTGTTATATCACAGGAAACCACAGCTTAAAACAGAACTGAAAAGATGTTTGTTAACTTGTCATGAGGAGAACATGAACATCAGTCTGGAGCCTGTTATAGTTTCTCTAAAATGTTTCTTGAGCTTTGGACACGTCCAAGACTTTGTGTCGTGTCTGGCAGTCCATTTTAGATACGGCCTCTAAAATGTTTGATGAGTCGGTATTCGTCATTTTCAGTGGCGTAAGGTAGTTATCATGGGCCCTAGTGAACGCCAGTTACTAGCTATAAAACAAACACTTTCAAAGAAAGCTAAATGAATCTAATTCCTGATTTTCCTCCTGTTTGTTTCTCTCTAGTTCTTCTTACTGCTGCTTTTGTTTAAAAGGCCTGACTGCTCACTGGACTGGTAGATGTGCTCAGCTCCTCAGTCTTGACAGACTGTCTCGTATCATCTTGTCACATGATCAAATAGAGGCTTGACATTAGACAGCATCAACATACATGTCACCAACAGGCATCACTGCAGACCTGTATGTGACAAGAGTATCAAAGACCACAAGAAATGATGTAACTGAACAGATTTTTAAGTAGTTATTGATAGTTTGTAAACTTTATGTAGAATAAACATATAATGTGTTATAAACTGACTGTTTTACCACCCACGTTCTGGGGGCTAAGAAGCTGCTGGAAAAATAGCAATGACTCACTGTTGTTGTTTGTTGGTGTTGCACAGTGGTCTGCAGCTTGGCAGGCGCCTTGCCTAGGTGACACACCATCCACCATCCCCTCCACCTGCAGATAACAAAGTCAGCTGGAAGGCTACATCACTTCAGAAATGCTGATATGATACAAAGGTAACATATTTGTCAGTTGGAGAGACGTGACATGCCAACATTTCCTCCCAGCAACCGCGCTGGGGTTTATATGAGATACAGTGAACTGTTGGTATGTTGAGAACCTGCAAAAGACTTTTGTTGAGAACTGGATTTACCCTGGTGTCATCTGAGGACGGCATTAATGAGACACATCCAGTGTGGGTTCTTGACTCTTGAGTTTGTTTCATCTACCTCACCATCCCCTCTCTGGCTTCATCATGTGAGCAGGAGCACAGCTGAGAGTTTGTCTGTTGCTGCTGTTTGTGAAGAGAAACGTATCCAACCTCCAACTAAAGTCAGAGTCTGAGTACTCTCTGTTCTTAGTTTCCTCTCAGCTTGAGTTGTTGCTTTAAATCCTCTACCAACAGCAGTACGTTAGATAATCGAACCAAAGCACTGAAACACTTGTGGAATTCAACGCTATGTGTTTGTGTTGGACAGCAGCCAAAGGATTGTGAGTCTGTCCAGCCAAGGTCAGACAAACAGAGTTTACTCACCAAACTATTATTTACATGAGCGTTTTTATCTGAACCACCGACCGCTCTGATAACACACTGACTTATTACTCAGCCTGTTATTTACAGTTTGGAGCTGCAGTGACTGTTTGATTGTGTGAGGCAGCGACGGGGACGAAATCCATCTGGAGCTTTGTGATGGAGCATCGACCCTTAATTATTCTGTTACTGTACTGAAATTTAAATATGAATACAATCTCATTTTTCTTCTGTTATTGTTTTTTAAACTCTGACATTAAATAGATTGACAGTTGTCAGATTTCTGCATTATTTAGAATCTGACAAATCAACGTATTCTCATAGGACAGTTTGTATGAGACCCTACAAATTTGCGCCCCACGAGTGACGTTACATCCTTAAAGTACAGATGCATAATTAATATAGAGTTACATCCTTCAGGTTCAGAAAAAGAAAAATGGTGAGGACTTACCTTAAAATGACTCAATACTGGACTGCAGGTGAAAGTCTGTTTTTTTGTGACCCATCCAACCTGCCTCCTTGCAAGCACTCGGGACCGCGTCCTTGTTTTCTGCCGTCAGCACACTGGTCACGTGATTGCAGCCTTTCAAAATACGTAGGACATGTTCAAATATTGGTGCACTGCTTTTTGTGGGAAAAAATACGACAAGTTGGACAAATCCAACTTAAGTGTAGTTCAGCTGTGCGTCTGTCACCCTGCACATCCTGCTCAGCATCATCTGGATCAGTGAGAACTCCTGACATCAGAAATGAGACCTTGAGATGATTTTGCAGGTTGAGAATCATCTGATGAAACCTTCTCTCCACTTAGCCTCCCTGTCCAGAAATCATGTTTATATAGAACTAATTTGAAACAGCACATACACAATGCCCTGCAGAATGAGGTTTTCTATGAACATAATGAGGGAATGTTGCTACAAAACATATCAGCAACATGCAATGTACAAAATAGGCAATCCTACAATACAGTATGTATTCACAGTTTGCTCTCATGCACTGTTTTTGTTTCCCCACAAAAAGTAGAGCAGCGAAATGTCCACATATCCCACGTATCTTGGAAAGCTGTGATCATTCAACCCGGTCTCACTCCGAAGTCGTTGAATATCGGCGCTTGGGCAGTTACTTCTGGCGTCAGACACCAACGACGATGTTCTTTCATGTTGCCTTGGTACGCACCCGGTCTGTTATTCTGTTACCTGTTACACAGCTTTTTTGCAGGTTACCTGTCGGGTACCTGTGCAGGACTCTGACCTGCCCCACCTGCATCACCACGGCTGGATATGTAGGCTGCCTCACTTCTTGTGATGCAAGTATTTGAATTAGCATAAAATAGAGAGGACGAGGACTGAGAGCTGAAGCAAAAGAAGACATTTATTACTTTACTTAACAGTGTGCTTTTTTCATCTCTGATGAAGGTTGACAGGAGACTTCTGTATGAATGTTTAAGAGCTTAAAAATCTTTCAGTCTAAATACAGACTCGATGCTCACAGATATGAATTACACAACAGATTTTTTTGAGTTGCCAATTGATGTTCACACCACGTTGAAATAAATGGAAATAAACAAATGCCTTGAAATGTTTTGAGAGAAAACTTTGATCCAGATAATTCAGCATCGTTTGCACCCTGATGCAAACTGTCAGTGATATGAAAGAAGTTACAAACTGCTGCTTTGGTCTTTTAAACATCACAACAAGCAGCAGAGTGAGTGTGTGTGTGTGTGTGTGTGTGTGTGTGCGTGCGTGCGTGCGTGCGTGCGTGCGTGCGTGCGTGCGTGCGTGCGTGCGTGCGTGTGTGTGTGTGTGTGTTGTTTGTGACTCCCGCTGGTGTGTTATCACTGCGACCTGTTGTTGTGCTTCTTCATGTTGTTCCAAAGACTGTGTGACTAACAGGCTGAGGTCCAACCACACTGTGATAACACACACACACACACACACTCCTGCCCACAGCACACGTGTAATAAATGTACAACAAACAGACACAGCTGAAGTGATTTAAATGTGTTTGAATTAAAGGAAAACTTTCATTAATGTTTGTGTGTGAGAGCAACATTAAACAGAGAGGTGACGTCACCGACCAGCTGAGGCTGTCGGAAGTTGTGGTCACCGGCTGCCCACACGCACACACACACACAGACGACAAACGTAAGTGGAAACTCTCTGCTCAGCTCCCTCGCGTGACAGCTCTTTGTACACAACAAGCAGATCCTCCAAACACACTTCATCCATCACCGGTAAACACACTCACATGGACACACACACACACACACACACACACACACACACACACACACAGAGCAGAAGTCAGTATGAATGTTGCAGGTTGTGGCCTGTTGTGTTTCCAGTAATGAAGTTGGAGTAAAGTCAGGACAGATGTGGAATCAGACATGTTTCTGTTTGTCTCTGGAGCGTTGTAAAAAGAAGACCAGCAGCCGTTGATGAGAACTTATTAACTATATCTGTGGATTAAAAGATAACTGACTGGACCCTTCCACATGTTTTTGTGTCAAAGTTACTGATGATTGAAACTGCTCTGGTGCTGAGCGAGCCCTGGTGCAGTGTAACCACTGCGGGCATGTTAGCGCCATCATAACGTCCACTAACGGTGTTTGTTTTTGTCACTGACATGTTATTCAAGTGTCTGACAACATTATGGAAAGGATCCAGACAGAGATAGAGCTTATTATGAAAGAGTAAGATCCCTTTGTTGAGTTAGAAACAGATATCACCATCACCAAACCCTCCAGACTACACACTTCATTCAAAGTCAACAGACACGACTGCACAGTCACAGACCTATTAAGGTCACCGCCACTTTGAGTGACAGGTCGTCGGCTGATAGTGTCATTGGCTTCTCAGTCAGATCCACCTCCTGCTCCTCCACAGCTCCACCTTCTTGCCCAAATATGGTCACTTCTGGCTCCAAAAATCAAGATAGAGATGGCCCAAATGCCAGACTCAAGGCTTGATACTAGTGTTGTGTCGTTCACAAATGAATCGTTCAAAAGAACAAATCTGTTGAGTGAACGTACTGAACTGAATCACTTCCAGAACTGATTCGTTCATTTCTCAGTTCAGTTGAGTTCGGCAGCGAGTGTGCAGGCCTGGAGCTGCTGATTCGATGAATCGCTTGCAAGTCGCGAGGCAGCCAGGGTGCAGGGAGGGACTGCATACCGCGTTCACTTGGTGAACGAATCACTCGGTGATTCAAATCATTTCTTCTCAGCGATACACTTTCATAGGGACTGTTTTCTCCAAGCTAACGGCTAATGTAGCCAGGAGTCAAGCCACATGAACACAATCACACACCTCCCCGTTGTTTTAACAGACTTAGTTTCCAGATAAACTAACTTAAAACGTTAGGCTGGCCAGTAATGAGACTCACCAGTGCAGGGCAGTGAGTCGGACTACGCAGCACACAGTCAGGGCTGAACAATTGGGTCAACAAATCTTTTGAACGAATCTTTTTAATGAACTGATTCTAGTGATTCACTATCATCTAAAGAACTGTTTTGCCCATCAGCACTTGATACTACAGCAGCTATATTCATTAGTTTTACAGTCTGTGGTTGAGACTTCATGTTTGGTTAAGGTTTGGGAAAGAATATCATGGTAAGACAGGGCCAGGTCAGGATAGAGCTCTTCACCAACACATGCAAGCGCTCATGGTTATGGTCATGATTTAGAAAAGATGATGTGTTGGCGTAAAATGCCTGGTTCAGTGGCACAGTCCCTGCTGGAAACACAGTGATGTGCCTCTTTTCATGCCACTGTCTAGGCAGGACAAACAGCGATGGGTCGCTAAATCATGAATGGTTCATTTTCCTGTTTGTTGCTGCAACAAACCTCATTTTGCTGCTGCAGTTTGTGCCACGTCGCTGACTCTGAAATCTGTAACAGTAAACATTTGAATCTGTTGCAGGCAAAATAAAGAGTAACAGACTTAGACTGACGAAGGGAAAAAGAACGGAGTGAATAGCGTTTTGTGTTTTTTAGAGTCGAGAGGGAAATGATCAGGGGTAAAGAGGACAAAGAGAAGGTTTTCCTTTCCCCACACCTCCTCCATCTCTCCTCCTCCTCCCCCCTTTTTCTCTCTACATACCAACACAGTGAATCATCTCTGGCAGTAAGCATCCAGCTCAAACCAGAGAGAGAGGAAGGGAGGGACGCTGGAGGGCCTGTGCTGAAATATGAGAGAAGAAGAAGAAGTAGAATAAAAAGAGGGTGGGTGGGGTGAGGAAATAGAGGAAGGAAGGAGGATATTCATTGGGAGATTCCCAGATCTGACAGGAAGCAGAAAAACAGTCAGTGAGGATTTCCCAAGAAATCAGTGACGTTTGAATCTGAAAAAAAATAAAGATAAATCTACAGCATCCTCACTGGAGCAGAAAATCAATCATAATTCAGCAGTAAGGCTTCAGAAAGTCCTGAGTGTTGCAAAAGACTTTCACAACACCAGCAGTATGAAAACAATACTGTTCATCTGTCACAGATTCTTTGAGGTCGAAACTATTTGACTGGGAAGTCCCACGTTCTTAGAAAGCCCTGAAGAAATCTGACAACTCACACAGATTGTCTTCCAAGAAAATCTCAACATAATCCAAAGACACCAGAATCCATGAGGAGAGCTTCAGAGAGACAGTGTGTGTGTGTGTGTGTGTGTGTGTGTGTGTGTGTGTGTGTGTGTGTGTGTGTGTGTGTGCGTGTGTGTGCGTGTGTGTCTGATATTAGTATAAGTGTGTTCACAATGGTCCAGTGGTCTCTGCTAATTGTCCTCACACAACACATTGTCATTCCAACCTTGGCAGATATCAGTGTTTGCTTTCCACATCCACATATGACGTCCAAGGTACCCTGGGTGTGTTGGTTGTTGACGTTCTGGGACGCCGTGTCAACTTCAGCCTGTTACATGCATTGTCTGTTTTCAAAATACACTTCTGTTTTCACAGGAAATGTACAGTTTGATACAGTGTCTTTCAAAATAAAAGCACTACATCAGTACAACACTGTGAATTCATTTTGTTTTCATGTGGCTACGTTTAGCCAACACACACACGTGATTGGGTTTAGGGAAAACAAATCAAACAGTGGCCTCCCGGGTGAAAGTCGGTGGTTGCTGGACCCATCCACTACCCCTCCCACCTGCCCTACCTGAACATCCACCCCCTTAACTTGCATTGCCGTCCCACTGTGTTTCCTCCTGACGCCGCTGATCACCGTTAAACAATAACAGCGACAGGCCTATGTGAAAGGACAGCTTTTTCCTTACGCTGTAAGTCACTGACCGAGCGCCGCATTTTGAAGATATTGCAGTGAGAAGAACAAAATGATTTTTTGTTTGTTTGGCGACTGCTATCAATGTTTCCCTGACAAGCACCTCTTGCAGCTGCTTGAATCGTAGCTCTTGTAGCTCGTAGCTCGTAGCTCGTAGCTCTTTTGTACATCAAAATCATCATCATGCGAAAGTGTCGTGACGTTGTAGAAAAACTACATGGATAAGTTCACATATAGTGTGTGAGATGAAAATGAATATTCTGTTTTTGTCCTTAACCCAAAAAAGACCCTATAACTGCTAGAGCTGGGCCAAATATTGCAATGAAACAAGTATCCGCTACAGATAATGTACTTTTTACGAGTACAAGTATCATATGAGTAAAATGTGTCATTAGCTATCCTCGTTATAGATGAAAATCCCCATTTTGGTGGCTGTGTTTGATCTTTTACTCTTCTGATGAAAAATGATCTAAAGCTCAATTCTGAGGCTCTTTTGTAAAATAGGAAATAAATATTGCAATTTCCGATCAATGGCAATTTCTGATTATAGGCCCAACCCACTTTCGATTTAAATCCCACCCACTTTTCGCACAAAGCCCACCCATTCCAAGCACAGCGCAGATAATTTAGTTGGCTGAACAGACACAAACACAGACAGAGACAACGATCTACTCGCTCATCCCTAATTACTACGAAGTTCACATGGCTAATGAAATGAATATTCCAGCTATGTATCTGTTCACATGCAGCTGTGCAGACTCTGATTAACACACCGTAACACATCGTGGGTCATGTCAGTATATGGGAAAGTGAAGTCTCGGTTCTCTTGGACTTCGGAAAAGGACGAGAAACTGGTGGAGTTGTGGAGTGAACAAAAGGTTGTGTCTGATCCACCAACCAGCACTTATTTTACTGAGTAATTTTAATTTTTGAAACAGCTCGCCTCTCAGTCCCACAGTCTCCTCCCCCCTGAAATAACGCAGCGAACCAACGTTAAGGGAACAAAATCCAACATGTAAAGTAAGTACGCAAATACATTTATCTGTATCGATTATACTGGTGCCGCATTGACAAGAATACTGTCGACATATGATGCCTTTTATCTGGTGTTTCTAGAATGATGTGTTTTTGCAGACATTTGAGGAAGTTTAAAAGTGTGTCATATCTTCCAGCAGGAGCAGGACAGGAAATAATCAAAAGAATGTAGTCGTAGTGTGTAAGTAGTGACACTGCAAGTTCGCCAGTCTTTGTAAAATCTCACTGATTTAAAACTCACACTGTGTGTACATGTGAGAGGATGTGTCAAACTTCGGCCTTTCAGTTTTCTTTCTTCAGTCTTTTAGTGTATGGAGGAAATTAACTGTCCAGATCTGACTTCCAGTAAAGGCTTTTCTTCACGCTGGGCCGTTGCTCTGTGTGAAATGAATGAGAGCAGCATTGCATACATACCTGGACAGTGATGGAGTGATATATCACCCTGTGGAGACAACGTGTGACTGACTTCTATTTAAAACTCAGCCACTTAAATAGCAGATCTGTTTGGCTTGAGGCCAAACTCTGTGACTTCAGACGCTATTTATAATTTGAAGTTAGTTACTTAGTTGTCTTAAAAGCTCAGTTATTTCTCCACTACATCAGAGACACACTCAACTTAACCCAGAGTTAAAAGTGAGTCCAACCTCACCTGTGCTGACCCCTGACCCCTGAGCCAAAATGTTACTGAACATGTCACGTATACTTTGTGATGTTTTTGGCTGTGCGGAGTTTAGAGGGGCACATGCTCAAAGTTAAAAAGGGGCACATGGATCAGTACTTTAAAAACATACATTTACAGCATTACCAACACTTACTCAAACAGAATGCAACATGGAACCTTACAACAAATTGCATCGTACTATATGGTTGTCCCCAGCTGACGAAATCAGAGGGGGGCTATAATAAATAAATATGAAGAAATGATAACTTTCTCAAAAACGGTACAGTAACATTTCATGAAAATGGTCGTGGTCAGTCGGATCATCCTGAGAAGGAATTCTTTCAAAATTTCATATAACCAATTAAGGCAGGCATGTCCAAAGTCCGGCCCGGGGGCCAATTTTAATTGTGTACGGTTTGTAGACAGGCATCAAGTAGTAATAAATCATTAAAAGATAAAAATGGTTGTATTTGTCTCACTTTTTTAAAAAACCCATTTGATGTGAGAATCAGTTGGCTCCCAGGTATTTTCACATTATTCTATCTGGCCCCCATTCAAAAAAGTTTGGACACCCCTGTATTAAGGATTTTTTAAATTAAATTTCTATTTACAAAAAAATATGAATGTGTTATAATGTAATTTGAGGGGATATTAATTTTCTCTCTCTCAAAAACTGTTCCGTAAAATCACATGAACCTTTGTTTTATCACAGTCAGGGTGATCCACAGCAGGGATCCAATGGAAATTCCAGTTATCTTCTCAGAGAAAGGTTTTTATGGCATGTCAGAGATGATTATGTGATGACATTTTAACCTCTGAGCTCCCTTTTTTAAAAGTTGAAAAAAAGAACTGTACAGTCGTATAACTTTAAATTTTGTTACAGTTAGATTTCATATAATATGCAATATATTGGCTTTGGATGGACATCAAGGGGCAAAGGGGCAGCCCCCTCTGCAAAATATCTCCTATACTATATGCTGTGAGATATATAGATAAATGTTCACAGCAGTTCCTCATCATGTTTGATTCGTGACTAATCAGTTCTTTATCAATTAATCATTTATTAAGCTATTTTAAAATCCCCATCCCTTAAAAATTCCTCAGAGCTACAGAAATCAGGATTACAGAATTAGAAAAGTATTTGAAGTATTTATGTGGTGGGAAACACCCAGGGGCCCGGCCGGGTGGAGCGTTACAGTCACACATCTAACACCTTTAAAGCCAGTCTATTCCTGTTACAAATGTGAACTCTTTCCCACTCCTCCCACTTTCTCAACAATACTATCACCTATGTGCCGCCATCTGTCAGTTCACTCAACCGTTAAACATGCCGCACATACCGGACGAGTCACCAACGCTGGAACGCTGTGCGACCATGCAGCATCTCTGAGATAACAAAAGAAGGTGCAGCGTGATGCCGACACACCTGAACACTTCACCTGCTGCTCACAACCGCAGAAGCTTCTTTTAGGCAGAACTGAGAGTCAGGTATAGAGGTGTGACTTTCCTTTTGATGCTGCGCTCACACGTGGTCATAAAATATCTCCGTGAAAGTGTTAAGGAATGTGGATTCATACTTTCAGTTTATTTTGACCTGTTTGCTGCCAAAAAAAAATCAGGTCAGCACATCCAACACATAGTCGACAGATTCCTATTTTACAGTTGCTTTGGAGGCAGAAGACAGAAAGCTCTATATAAACTATCTATAGCTCATGATCTTAAGTGCATGGTGCAAGTGCATTTATTGTGAGTCCAACTCCTCCTCTGCGTGTTCAATGGTGCATGATCTTTGCACAAAGTAAGTTGCAAGTGGCAAAGGGAGACGTGTTCTGGGCTTAACATAAATTCAACCGATCAGAGTGTCATCGAGCATTCTCTTTTGAAGGCAGGTTCAAACATACTGGCGCACTGCTATTTACATGGCGCATTCAGCAAATTGGAGAAGTGAGTGGTTTCCTGCTGAGAGTAACACAGCAAGAGCAGTAATGTCACTGCAGCAAATATCGTTGGACATCTAAGCAGCAAAACTGAAAACTGTAGTTATAAACTTGACAGAGGAAACAGATCTGCAGCTCTGCTACGTTCACATTTTACAGAATGTCACTGCAGCAAATATCAAAACCAAACTGTCATAAACTTGTCCGAGGAAATAGAGCTAAACTTTCTAACCTCTGAAATAATCAATAAAAGTACACTGCTTCTTGTGTGTAAATGTGCACAGCGTCTCTCTTAATGTGGAGTCAGACAGCAGCTCTGCAACTCTGCTCTGATCTCTGCTACATTCACATTTTACACAATAGCACTGCAGCAAATATGAAAACTAAAAACTGTAGTTGTAATCTAGACAGAGAAAACAGGACTGAACCTTTAGCTTTTAAATTAATCAAAGAAGTTACGCTGCTCCTCATGGGTGAATACACACAGCATTTCTTTTAATGTGGAGTCAGACAGGAGCTCTGCAGCTCTGCTCAGATCTCTGCTACATTCACATTTTACAGAATGTCACTGCAGCAAATATCAAAACTAAAAACTACAGTAGTAAACTTGACAGAGGAAACAGAACAGAACAGAAGTTACGCTGTGCCTTGTGTGTAAATACACACAGTGTTTCTCCTAATGTGGAGTCAGACAGGAGCTCTGCAGCTCTGCTCAGATCTCTGCTACATTCACATTTTACATGATGACTGAACACCTAGGTAAAACTAATGTAGCCTTGTACAGCAGTCCTGCAGTAAATCCTCCCTTCATGAAGGTTTGATGTGAAGCGTTTTAGAAACGTGTTGATTTAACTTTAAAGGTGCTGTATGTAAGAATGTGGCCAAAACGGTTACTGCACTCAAATTCAAAATACTGCCACGAGTCGTGTCCAAAACAGGCCAAAACACAAATTCAAAACATAAACATGATTTGTGGACCATAAAAAAAAATTTAAATGTGAATTTTCTATTGTTGTCGGTGAGATCAGTATGTTATATGAACATTATTCCTTAGTCTCTGTGACATATTAGGAGGATTTTACAACTATTTGTTTTAGATTTCTTACATATAGCTCCTTTAAGGTTCACTATACATTTGTTAGATTGTGATGTAATAATATTACGTCACAGTTAATATTTCAAATGTAACCTGCCTCATTGTTAATTAATGGAAACAGTCAATAGGAGCCTTCATCTTCCACCCACCTAACTGGACCACCTCTCTGCTGTTTCTCAGCAGCATGAGAGCGTCACACTTCTCTGAGAAAAAGAAAAAAGAAGTGCACACCTTCAGGTTAAGGTTACAGTTGGTCACACAGATTAGACATTACTCAGTTTCTTAATCTCTTTATGCAGTAAGTGCAGCATTCAGACACACCCTGCTCATACTCTGGAGGAATCTGGTATTATGAAATGAGCTTTTTCTGCTGTGATGAAACACCGTTTTGTAACAAAGATGACTGTAAAACTTCCTCATCTTTCTTCAATTCAACATCCGTTTACTCAGCGTGAATCCAGAGAAACAGCTCTGATTTGAAAAATCAGGTAAAATCCCCAAACTTTCTTCTTTTTTTGGGTCACAGGGCAGAATTAAAGTTTCTTCAAACACAAACTCTGAGTCTCCTGACTGTTTGTGTAAGCTTAATAGTCATTATCATTCTTCTGTTCAGGGGAATTTCCTGAACTCATGAAGATGATTGTGATGGGTAGTTGTTTTAATAAAAGCAATACTTTTATTATTATTGTTATTGTTATTGTAGTAGAAGTAGCATACTTTTAGGCTATTATGAAATAATTACATTTAAATTGCATTGATGAAATAGTAATTGTGAATATTACACTTCACTCATACAGATATATATCATTATTATCATTATTATTCAATAGGCTTTCAATAGGAGGAAGTGTTGCTGTTGTTATGATGTAATTAGCACAGAGACATGACAATGACACGCTTCAGCGGCACTGGGATCTGATTTACATGTCTGCAGTGGGACAAGCTCCTTCAGCTGCTTCCTTCTGTAAAAAGGCTGAATATTTTCACTTCCCGGTCAACAAGCAGACGTCTTATTAAATCACACACAGGAATGTGAGCTGAGAGTCTGAGAGGTGTTGAGACATGTGGAGAGAAACTGGAGGTGATTTCACTCATCAGCCTGCAGTGACAGAGAGAGTGGTGGAAAACTACAGGAAGACAACAGGAAGTTCAAACATTCAACATCACAGCATTAAATGGACAAATCAAAAGTTATTTTATTTAATAAAAATAATTAGCACAACGTCAACATGACTTTAAATCCATAAATACATTTACATGGTTAATAAAAAAGTCTCACAGAGCAGGAGAAACAGGATTTTGTGATGTGGCCCAGACGGTTGGCAGCAGATCAATAACTCAACGTCAGTAAAGTGTTGAAACGTGAAACGAACACAAGCTGAGACACATCTGAAGCTCAGCCCATCGGTCCGGTTCACAGAACCTGTCTGAAGAGATTCTTGGACACAAAAGTGGGAAGTGTTTTATCACCAGGTGTAAAATTCATCTCCTCATTTGTTTCATTCATACTGGTCAGAATAATATTAATAATAATGATAATTATAATCTCACCTATATGGAATCTGAGGTCAGGGGTCAGAGGTCAGCTACAGAATTGAAACCCTGAAGTCAAGATCCCAGTTCAGCTTCTGGATCCTCCATATTAAAAAACCTAAAGAGTTAAAAATGTTATGTGTCAGAAAGTCCGGTTCTGTTCCACAGGTCCTTTGGGCCTCAGTGTCCCATGATGCATTTGTTCTAATATTTGAATAAATGGGGCAATAAAGAGGCAAAGACCCTCCCCCCCTGGTGGGCAACCATGGGACCTGATTTCCAAAAAACAAATGTACAGTAGTTAACGCTGAGAGACAAATAATTCTTTATACTGTTTGAATTATGTCACAGTATAAAGGCCCTGACACACTGAGCCGACAGTCAGCTGTTGGTCAATGTTGAGCCATCAGTGAGCGTCTGCTGCCCTCGCTGGTGTGGTGTGTCCTGCACCGGCATCGGCCCCAGTCAGCTTTTTTTCCACCAATTCAGCACACTGAATCTGCGTCGGCACAGTGGAGCCTGTTGGTGAATAAAATCATTCCGATT
Source organism: Epinephelus fuscoguttatus (assembly GCF_011397635.1). Taxonomy (NCBI): domain Eukaryota; kingdom Metazoa; phylum Chordata; class Actinopteri; order Perciformes; family Serranidae; genus Epinephelus; species Epinephelus fuscoguttatus. The sequence continues at coordinate 44,761,041 of NC_064757.1, read as the reverse complement.
TGCAGTTCAGCTCAGCGAACAAGAAGAGAAATGAAAGTGAGGAAAGTAAACAAAAGCTAAAGTCCAGAGGGAGTGAGACGAAAACAAAGTTGTTCCATAAGGTCAGATTATTTTTCTCTTTAGCAGAAACATTTCCTGATGGTTTGTGTTATCGTTCACTGGCACACAGTAATTATGGTCTGTTCTTTCAACATTGGATTGTGCTATTAATGCGCTAACTGGCTAACTAGCATCAAGACGGTCTTACAGTATCCCTTTTTTCAAAGACAATTACAGTCATTTCCTGTCACTCAGGCACAGAATGTACGTGCTGGTTGGTCGTCAGGTTAAGCCTTTGCGGTGTGTTCATGTGCAACTTTTTGACTGAGAAAGAAAATCAATTAAAAATAAAAAAATGAATAAAGATTCAAATTAAAATAATGTAATAGTTGGTGTGTGATAGGAAGCAATCTCCAGTCTTTCTACTACTCCTCTACATTTATCTGACAGCTCTAGTTACCTTACAAATTTAGATTCTGACACACAAAACATGGGCAGAGTTTATAGAATGTTATGTTTAGTTATAAATCAAACAGTTTATACACATACAACTGAAATGACAAGTCTCTCTTCTAGTGTAGATATAATTCCTCTGGATACAGGTCTGATTCAAAGTTTCATGTCCATCCTGTCCACTGTATGAATGATGGATGTAGCCATCGTGACATCACTCATTCGTTTGTGGACTCCCGTTTTGAAGCCTCAAGTTTGGCATTTCAGCTGTCACCATCTTGGTTTTTTGGAGCCAGAAGCGATATTTGGCGAGAGGGTGGAGCTGTGGTGGAGTGACACAGCCTGTCACTGTAAAAGAGGCCATGCCCTTAAATTGGTGTAAATCTATGCCTTAATAAAATGTAGCCAGGTGAGTTATTTGAAAATTCACCTCCGTACAGTTGTCATGGATGTTAAAATTATCTATAGAGCCCATAACTGTTTTTTGTACCAGGCTGCGAGCGTGTTTATTTCTGCTGTTAATTTGGACTCGCAGGCCGCCATCCAAAACTCGAACAGCTCCGACTGTTGGTCACCTGACATCGTCTAGACGTCCTGATCAACTCCTCACGCTCTATTTTTCATGTTGCACATGTTTCGGTCATCATATTTGTTGAGCTGATTCAGTCAAACTGGATGAATGAGCGTGTATGACAGCAGCCAGCTGGAATGCGTCCACATAAATGTCCCTCTGACCTCCAGTCCTCCTCCGCTCTGCTCCTGTTTGTCTCAGTGAATCACAAAGAATGTGTTTGCATTAATGTTGATAACAGCGAGCTGCTGCTCAGCGAGGAAACACTGCGGCATCACACTGTGACGACCATCGCTCCGAGTTCCTCCCACCTGGTGACCCCTAATTAAACTCTACGCCTCCTCCTTTACGCTGAATAATGGGCGCATGTTATCTGGACACATGATGATGACTAGAGAGCTATTTTAAACACAGACGCTGTAGAAATCCGGGTTTTTGGAGCAAAGGTAGACCAAGATAAAATTTAGATGAACCTGGAAAACCAGAGATGAGTCCTGAGTGCTGATAATTTTTATTATGGAAAACCCAAAAGCATAATTTCTACTGTCTCACTCACTTTCTGAAATCCATCCTCTGTCCCCCAGATTTTACAGTTTCGGTTTGGTTTACCCATTAAAACCTCTGTGGACAGTGTCCACGCTGCGTGCAGATAGTTTGGGTTTTATTTGTCAGGGTTTCTGCCCACCTGACATTTGAAAAACAGCTTCACATGTCTTTCCTGGAACACTGTCCTGGGTACTCTGAATTAATCCACAGACTTCACTGTAAAAAATATTCTATCTGAACTATTTTCTGCCAGATCATCTCTTCTGTGTGCCGATAGAACATCTAATAGTTTTATTTAAGGAAGCGTTTTGTCTGTGTCTTATGAAGAATGTTTGTGCCTGTCCTACATGAATTGTTTCTTTGTGAGAGGAACAGAAACGAGGACATGAACTGGGTCAGACTGCAGCCAGCTGGACTCTGTCCAACTGTTAAATAATCTGATGTCCAAACCTAAGAGTCTGCAGGAGCTGCTCCAAACACAACACGACGGCAGCTTTTACTGTTAGAGTTTTTTCTGTCTGCAGGGAAGTTGACGTTTTCCTCCTGAACTCTGTTTTTTCAATAATTCTTTTAATTATGACAATTATAACTTAACTCTCTGCAGAGTTTGCATGTTCTCCCTGTGTCAGCGTGGGTTTCCTCCAGGTGCTCCGGCTTCCTCCCACAGTCCAAAGACATGCAGGTTAATTGGTGACTCTAAATTGTCCGTAGGTGTGAATGTGAGTGTGAATGGTTGTCTGTCTCTATGTGTCAGCCCTGTGATAGTCTGGTGACCTGTCCAGGGAGCCTGGTCTCACTCCGAAGTCGTCGAAATCCGGCGTCAGCAACCAATGTAAGAAGGCATCCTTTCATGTAGGCATGATACGCGGCCAGTTGCCATTATAGTAACAGCGCCTGGCGGCATCAAGGGGAAACACAGCGGGACAAGGACGAAAGTTAAGGTGGTGAAAGTCCGAGTTAGGAGGGCAGGAGGGGAGGTGGATGGGTCCAACTCATGACTTTCACACCAGAGAGCAGTGTTTGTGTCCTGTAAGATTCTAAACCCAAACCCTGGTCTTTTTACCTAAACCCAACCATGTGTGTTTGTTGTTGAAGAAAAAAAAAACGTCAATTTGCAGTGTTGTGCCGACGTAGTATTTTTATTTCCTGTGAAAACAGAAGTGTATTTTGAAAACAGACAATGCATGTAACAGGCTGAAGTTGACATTGCGTCCCAGAACGTCAACAACCAACACACCCAGGGTACCTTGCACATCGCATGTGGACGTGGAAAGTCCATGAGCAAAACGTCAATATGTGGCGAGGTCGGAGTGAGAGTGTGATGGTCCAGGGTTTACCCAATGCCAGCTGGGATCACTGGGCACTTGGAGTCCAATAGATGACAGTACAGGAAAAAAAGCTTTATTTAGAAATAAGTTGCAGAATTTAATGATTAAAACCTGTTTCATTAGTTGCTGATGAGCTGCAGAGCTGGATGCAGTCAGCATGAAACTGCATTATGTAGAAGAATTTCCCCAGCAGTCCTATCTGTGGAGGATCTCAGTGATTGATGTGAGGAGTTTCGTGAAGAGGGTGGATGTGAGGAGGAGCGATGACGCTGATGTTTACAGTCTGCGGCGGTCGGAGCTGATCTCACAGCCACGTTTGGGAAAGTTTGGATGAATGCTTGGACGGTGAGATGAAGCTGCTCTGGTTCCTGCTGAGGTTCGTTGTTATCAGCAGACTGACTGTCTCTCTGTGGACGACCTGCACCAGTCTCTGTCTTTCTTCTGTCCCTTTGTTTTATGTTCTTGGCCCGAGGCGTCTCTAAATACAATTTGTCTTGGCCTTATATTTTATTTTCAAACTTTACATATTCCAGGAAGGAATAACTTCCTCCTTCTTCGCAGACATGTTTTGCATATTGAAACGTGACAAGGGAGCTTTCATGTTCAGCTAATTCTAGTCATTGCTCCATTCTGCACAGTCACATACTGACCCTCCTCTCCAGTTCCTGGAAGAGTTTCTTCCTTTAACTCACCATCTATAAACAGGAGATATTTTTCAGCATTGATTTCCTCTGTGGCAGCCAGGAAACATATATGTCTGCACACTATTTTTAAAACAAAATTCTTGTGTGTATTATCTTGTGAATGAAATCTTGTAAAATTCACCTGAAGCGCCTACCCAAGGCACACCCAAAGTGAACTGAGAGCTGTCCTTGTTCCATTTTTAGTACATGGACATGCATGGTGTCATCTGAAAGGTACCGCTGGTTGTTCCCCGACAGTCAGAATCACTGTAAATGCCTCTGTCATTGAGTTACAGAGGATTCAACACACTGAAATAAAAGTTGTTTGTCTTTCTTTGGCTGAGTATTTTCCTGATGCTCGTGCAGCAGATGACTGAGGTATTAACTGGAAAACACAATGAGACCACATCAAGAAGCCTCACATGGTCCACATCCACAGTAGATAACAATATCACAGGAAATAAACATTTAACAAATGTTTCTGAGGATTTGTCCAGGTGCTGAACACCAAATGTGTGATTGTGGGTCTGTTTAGGAGCTTATTGGATATAAAACACTTGTAGAAAACCTGAATTGATTCCAAGGACTGTTCTTTTCCCTCAAGATAGCAGAGCAGACATTTGTTTACCATTTCTGTACATGTATAACAGCCTGTGGGGCCCGGCGGAGTTCACATCTGCTGTGGACTTTTGGAGAGTCATTGACTACAAGATCCATAAACCTCGGCGACATACCGTCCTTAAAGGGGAACTAATGTTTTTTCAACCTGGGCCCTATCTGACAACATAACGGAAAGGAGAAATGAACATGTGTGTTTACCTTTAGCTGGATTCAGACATGTTCCTCTGCCTGTTGCTGCTCCCTCTCTCTCCTCGTCCGCTCTTCAGTTTCAATGAGCTCTGCGTCCGTGTGCGTCCGTGTACTCCGTGTTCAAATAAATACAGGCACTAATCAAATTCAAATGGCTCATCCAGATCCAGTTGGTCAAAATCGGGTAAAAATTCGGACATGTTTGTTGTGGCAAGTCAAAACACTCACTCAGAGAGTGAAAGTCTGCCTCTGAAATCTCACGTCTCACAAGATTCTCCTTCTTCTTTGGTGTTCTACAGCAGTTGGTCTCGCGAGATTTGAGTTGTTGCAGGAAGTGACGGCTGGAGTGACCTTACAGTTGGTCAAAATCAGGTAAAAATTCAGCCATGACTACTCCAAACACAGTAACTCCTCACGTTTGTAAGGTCACTCCAGCGGTAACTTCCTGCAGACCAACTGCCATAAAACACCAAAGAAAAAGAAGATTTCATTTCGGAACATGTCTGAATCCAGCTAAAGGTAAACACACACGTTCATTTCTCCTTTCCGTTATGTTGTCAGATAATTATACTAACAGTCCGAGCCTATCTGTGTGAAAAAAATGCACTTTTAGTGGACGTATTTTGACGTTGTTTGACGCTGTCTGAGTGCCCTATTATTTAATATAGCGCACGCTCACGGGCTGCAGGCAGGTCAGCCCTAGCTTCATACTGGAGAAATGTCACATATTGAACATCCTATCACTCATTTAGACAAAAGTAGATCAGAAAATAGGGCCCAGGTTGAAAAAAACATTAGTTCCCCATTAAGCTCAGGCCCTGGTTGGCTGTCGATGTCATAGCGACAGCACGAGAAGCTCCTTTTGGCTCAAGTGAGGTGTCAATGGGAAGGCCAGGAGCTTGCCTCCATTTTAGGTCCTGTGCAGTCAGTTTGTTCACATGCAGGACAGAGTCATTCTGTGGAGAACATTTAAATCAATGAAACGGCAGTTGGTGGATATCTATAGATGTAATAATTTGGACTTGCTGGATTTAGATCTTTCTCTTGTTTTGTTGAGTTCATCAATAAAGACAAATCTAAAAATCATGTAAAGTCAGAACTGAACAAAGTAAAAGATACGAGCTCATTCAAACACAGACAGCCACATGTGTTTTGTACCAACATGCAAATATTTCAGCGGCTGAATCCATGTTGTAATCTGAGTCTTCCACGTTTCACACAATTCTGCTGAATTCCCTCTGCTGCTGCTGCTGTGTCGATTGCATTTTGTTCCTCTGCGTCTATTTATAACCTCTGATTTTCATCATTGCCACAAGCAACGTCTGTGGACGTCCAAGTCTAGTTGATATCACGTCTGTGGACATGATATCAACTAGTCTTGGACGTCCACAGACGTTGCTTGCTCAGTGGGAAACGGAACATCTGTTAAAAAAAAAGCTGAGAGCAGAAAGTGAGCTGACAGATGTGAAAACCAACAGGTGTGTAACAGTCACACACCTTTGCCACAGTGTGCCTGGTCAGTGTTTTGTTATTTTGTGTATCAATGCTATAAAAGTTGTTTAAACGTACAGTAAATGTTTCCCCACAGATACCAACGTGTTCAGGCTGAGAATTGAACATGATGTCAGCACTTTTTCTGGGGTTTCACTCCATCATGTGGACACAGTGTTGTGACACTGAGAGGTCCAGAGGTCAGTGAATGCCCCTCTGCGTGTCAGCAGGATGACTTTATGAAGTAACATGGGGCTTTAAGCAGTAGCATCACTTCCTCCACATGACTGCTACGCTCCACCACACTGTATGTGGAAAAGGTCAGAGGGGCAAAAATTCCTGTTGACCTGGCAAAGACATGTATGTGACTGCAATATGAACATTTACGTTTTAGCTTCGTTGGTATGTGTCAACAAGTGCTGTGAATCCTACTGACTGGTGATCCTCTGATTTCCTCTGGCACCATCATGAGGTTCACAACTGTCTGATGGATTGTGATGGAAACTCAGGTTTACTTCCTTGGATATTTCGTATCATAGCAACCGAAGCGTTTGAGCTGAAATTGGTGGCACCGCCAAGGCACCCTCTAATGCTCCCAGCTGGGCATTTTTAAGCTGGAAAAAAATGTTTTAGAGAGTCTGACTTTTTTTGTTGTTGCTGTTAAATAAACAACAGTACAAAATTCTGACAAAAGTTTTAATTTCAAAATAAATAGTGTGACAGTAAAAATATAAAATAAAAAAAGCTGCTCAGTTATAAATGTAGGCTATACATTTACTGCACGTGTATCCTTGTGTGTCCTGGATATCTGGATCAATCTGTGGGTGAGGGAGGCTCTCTAGAGCTGAACTGCTGGTCAGTTATTTTCCAGAAACTTAACACTGGTGTTATGACACTCTGTGTGTGTGTGTGTGTGTGTGTGTGTGATCTTTGTATTAGTGTACACAGTTCAGAGGGCTGTTGCGTCATGAGGGGGACCCTGTCCATGCCAGTTGAATGTGAGGAACTGCAGGGGGAAGTGATGTCATGTGGGATGATGAAACTGGTATGAGGGTGAGGGATGAGAGACAATAGAGAAACAGCTCCCTCTGCTGGGGGACTCAATCTGTCGATGGGGAAATAAAAGCAGAGCAAAGAAGTCCAGTTTTGTCTTTCATCATCTGGTGTACAACAGAAAGAGATGGAGGGAAGTTTAAAAGATACGATTCAATCATAAAAGGAGAGAGAGCAATCTGCTGTGGCTCTGGAGACAGAGTGGGTCAGCCACTAACATGAACATCAGCAGCTTGACCCTGGTCTCTCCAGTCAGCATGATGAAGTTTCCATAGGCAAGACAATGAACCCCAAATTGCTCCTGAGTGTGTGTGAATGTTTCCCTGCATATTGTATGGTGTGTAAAAAAAAAGCTTTGAGTAGTCAGACCACTAGCAAGGCACGGTTCATATCCATCATAAGTTCATTAACCTGATCTCTCCTCAGAGGACGAACACAGTGATCACATTAAACACCTGATATGAAACGTAGACACTTCACTGGACTCAGCTGAGGGACGAGGGTTATGCAGAGGAAGAGTTTGAGTTTCTGCAGCTTTGAAACTTTGTTTTACTGTGAAACTCTGCTGCCCCCTGCTGTCTAACACACACACACACACACACACACACACACACACACACACACACACACACACACAGCTGTGGGTTGTGGCTAACAACGATACAGAGTTATTTTAAATGTTATATTGTCACATTATGTCTCTTTCAAAAAACATCTTTTCAAATATTAGGTATATAATAATAATAATAATTATACATTTTATTTTTAGAACACTTTTCAAAGTACTCAGAGACACATTAAAGAAGTTAAAACTGAAAGAGGAAACACACAAAACATATAAAACACAGTATTTTAAGTGCATTACTCTGTGCACAGTATAATATCTAACTGATTCATTTGTAAAGTACATTTCTTCTCTTTTTTTACACTTTCTGTTCATCTGTATGTTGTGTGTTGTATGTAAAATATTTATGTAATTTGTTATTGTTTTTCTTTTAAAAAAGATCCAGTCTTAAGGGTTACAACACAAGATTAAAGCTGTGCCTTAATACCTATAGATGGAAAATCAAAGATAGTAAATTGTAGAGATTTACAACCCTTAATAATCCTTAATATATCACAGTCTAAATAATGACTGACTGACATTCATGTCAGAGGTTCAGTTAAGGCACAGGCATCGTCCTTGAGGGCTTTCTACCAGAAGTTAGCATCAGAAAAGAAGTAGTTTGAGTTAAAATGAATAGATTTCTTGGATAAAGCCTCCCAGGAAAACTTCTCCCATGTGCTGGTTGTGTCAAAAAGGGTTGAGTTATTTAAGCCGACAGGAATAAATATCACAAACACTGAGGCTGTAAATTAAACTTTTATTTTCTATGATTAATTTAGGCTGTAATAAATTAGAGGGCAGGACCAGAAAAGCTTCTCACTTCTCACCCTTTTGAACATGAACAATATTATTTGAGTTGCTCACCTGTTGCTGAGGATCCTGTTTGTTTCTGTTTTTATTTCTTATATGTTTTATTTTGTGTTTGCATCAGTGACGGGCCCTCATGCACGCTATCGTGCACATGTCGTCTCGTCACATGAACATATTACCCAGCAATCATCACTGCATATCTGTATATAACAGAAAATACCAAATTAAAAACACAACATAAAGTATTTTTAGAATATTTGACTTACAGTAATATAATAAGCAGAATCATTTTGTTGTAGATGCTAATGGGAATTTTACAAACAGAAAAACTAAACATCAACATTTGGCTTTTTTTTAAGGGAATATAGAGCTGATGTTTTTAATTTAATGAGAGTTCTTTGATCACAGGCAGTTACTCTAAAGGGCCCACTCTGTCTATGGGCCCCAGTGCAACCACACCGCCTGCACTGTCTGTATTTATGCCTCTGGTTTGTTTTATCTTACATGTTCAATAAGTTGACCAAAAATAAATGAATAAATATACACGGAAAAATCATGAACACCCTCTCATCTATTTGGTGTAATTTAATATTTTAAAGTCATTTGTTGATGAAGGTTTTGACTGACGGGATGTTTCAGGGGTTTAGCCTCAGCTTTTTAAACGCAGTGATCTCTGCTGTGTGTGCACATGTTTCACAGTGAGACACAAACACCTGAAACACTCAGACAGCTGCAGCACAGACTCTGCACAGGGCACAGCTCAGGGAACTGCAGGAAGCGGAGGCAAGGGCCCTCCTGCCCTCCGTAGGTCCCTTCGTAGGGCCCTACTGCGGATTTCCTACAAGTTCTCAGATGTCAGACACTCAGGGGGCTCATGTTGCCTTCCTCCTCCTCCTCCTCCTCCTCCTCGGAAACGGGATGTGATGTAAATACACAGAAAGTTTTTTTCGTCCCCGTCTCTGTGGAGTGTGCAGCTCCTCCTCTTCTTCTTCTTCTTCTTCTTCTTCTCCTTCTTCTTGTTCCAACACTTTGTTGAAGGAAAACTCTCCGAAGAGGACCTCAGAGGCGGACCGTGACGCGTCGGACGGATTCGGTCACCGTTACTTTGCTCCACCATGATCCTGTAAACTCCACCGACAGTGAACCCACCGACCCGCCGGACTGCGCTCCGACACAGACGGATCAAACCGGAGAGAAGCTCGCTGCTGGTGTGGATCCGGAGGGAACCCGCGGACAGGTAATCAGCTGACAGCTTTACTGAGTGTGAGAGTGCGATCCGGATCAGGCTGCTGGGACCTGGGACCACAGGTCTGGGATCAGTCCTGCTGCTGCTGCTGCTGCTGCTGAGGCCTAATGTCACATCTCACATCTGGCTTCTAAACGAAGGACTCTCAGTCCACAGATGCGACTGAGCGCACTGACAAACATTTAATGCAGCATCACATCTGCAGACACGTCACAGACCTGCACGGTAAAGCTGTAATCCTGTTATATAAGCACTGCAGGACAGTGAGAGGGTGCATGTGGGTCACTGTCGGGATATTACAGTGCCACTGTAGAGGATATTATGGGATACACTCACCATAGAAACACAGATGATAAAGTTCTTGTCTTTATAAAACAGATGAAAAAGTTTACAGTGTCGCCCCGGTGATAAGATACAAACCATCTGTCATAAACTCACTGCAGAGAGTCACAGATGCACTGTAAGAATATTTTTATGGCTGTAAGATCATAGTGGTAAATAACTAAATATTAATTATAATATGAGACACTTATAGAACTGATAAAGTAAAATATGATGCAGATCAGGTGCTTTAAAGCCACAACAGGAACACACTGGTATTTACTAATGTGAGTATATTGCATGGTGCCATTAAAGAAGATATAAATACACTGAATCATGATGGAGTAACTCTGGAATATCCACAGGTCAGGGCACAGCTGCGGTTACCAGACGGTTAATCAGTTGATTAGCAGAATATTAAAAGTCCAGTGTGTCAGGGAATTTTATTAGTAGTATTTTATTTGATCATATATGCGCACGTACAATCAGACACCCAAAGAACCACAGGCTAATAGATCGAAAAAAATGTAGTGGCTTGTAGCGTTGACAATTGCAGATTGTAACCAGCTGAAACTTCTCCTGGTTAGAATTCCTTCAGAGTTCATTGTTCAGGAGCTGAATTATCTCTCTTCCTCTCTAAAACAAACAGATCAGCTGATTTAAACTGAATTAATTGGTTTCATGTCATTTTGCTGACGCTGTTTGGCATGTCAGTCATGGGCCGGTAGCCTATAGCACCTGCTAATGTATGCTCACCTTCTTTTCTGATCCAGACGTTCAGGAGGTTAGAGGCAGAATAACTGGAGGCCGTTTTAAATCAGTGAAAACATTGAGTAAAGCAGTTTCCTGGTGTAAAAAATAGTGTTTTTGCAACCCTCTTGTCTTGGAGGGCCGTCCAACACAAAAACATGAATGTCTATCTAGAGTCAGCGTTTGGTTTGTCCTTTCTGGGCTACTGTAGAAACATGGCGGTGCAACATGGCGATCTCTGTAGACGAGGACCTGCTCCCTGTGGAGATATAAACAGCTCATTCTAAAGTAACAGAAACACAACGATTCTTATTTTCAGGTGATTAAACACTAAAGAAAACAGACTTATATTATATTCCATTTCTGACAGTATCACCTTAATTCCTACACACTGGAGCTTTAAATATTTTTTTTTCATGCTAAAAAAAAAGCCAAATATTTGATGCGTCCACGTTCTAACATCTGTGAATCTGCTGGTTTTTATCGTAAATAAAATATTTTAGGGAGGCCTGGACTGTTGGTCGGGCAGAACAGGACATTCAGCGGACAACAGAACGTCACCACCAGCGTCAGGAAATGTTCTGATTACATAATAAATCAAGTAACTAATCAATAGATTGCCTGTGGATATTCTCATTTATCCAGGTCATCGTTATCTCAAGGCAGTTGAATCGAACACAAGTGGACTTTGTTTTGTCTTAGAAGACGTTTCACCTCTTATCCAAGAGGCTTCATCAGTGTCTGACTAGGCTGGAACTAGTCTGACAAACTGGTGTGGAAGCACCCAGGTATTTAACCTCTGAGGAGGGCTTCACAAGGCCAATGATGTCACTGGTTTGTTATTGCTCCAATGGTGTGTCAACAACGGTCGTTGAAACTCCTGCTGCAACGGTGGTCGTTGGAGTCATAGAGTGTACATACACCACACACCCAGAAGAGCAGCCTGGTGTACGCTGTCCAATGCAGCGAGGAATGCCCAGACTTGTACACTGGTGAAACAAAACAACCACTAAACAAACGCATGGCCCAACACAGAAGGGAGACTAGTTCCAGCCTAGTCAGACAAGCGTGAACTGATGAAGCCTCTTGGATAAGAGGTGAAACGTCTTCTAAGACAAAACTAAGTCCAGTTGCCTTTGATTCAATTGCCTTGAGATAATCGATAGATTATATTATGATGAAACTAATCTAGCTGCAGCCCTCGAACACACAAACATATATAAAGCACAATATTGTCGATACAACAAACTGTGAATAAAACCAGGACCAGACCGTCCCGCTATATTAAATACATATCATACCACATGGCACCCAGTAATACACTGTACATATTAACAGTCAGTGTCAGTGATTAATTATTTAGTCTATTTAGTCAAATGTAAAGTTGATGGTTTTTATATTTTTACAGTTTTCCAGTCAACTCAGAGCACTTTGATCCCGAGGACAAACTGGGACACATTGTTCTGGTGCTGTTTGTAGGCGTAGAGGAAGAAAGAAGTGCGTTATGACATAATATGTTGCACAATATATACAGAAAGAAGAGATATGTTGTAGAAGAAATATGTACAGATATGTAAATTGTGTATTAAACATAAATGCAAGAAGAGTAATAATAATAATAATCTGTGCAGTAATTTTGCATATGACCTTAATGACCTCTCAAATGTCCACGATTAATTTCTCCTAAGGGAGCCAATGAAGTCTAATCTAATCTAATCTAATCTAGTCTAATATTCCTTATGTATCAATAAAGTTTCCTCTTTAGTTTTATTACTACATGATACGTCAGTTTATATTAAAGATGATTTTGTAGTTCAGAGACAGTTTGCAGTGTCAGATAGTGACAGGGTCAGGGTCAAGTTTTCTTCTTACTCCATGTTGTAACGTGTGTTTCTTCACCCTGATCAGGTTGGTTTTATCTGCCAGTTTATTGTCAACATCAGCACCGTTGCTATGGTTACCCACGGTTTGATTCATGTAGAGCTGCAGTTTAAGTTTAGGGCTGAGGTGTTGGGTTAGTTAAAACAAACAGTCTGCAGTGTCATCATGTGTGTCTCTGTGTGCGTGTGTGTGTGTGTGTGTGTTGCCGACCTGTCGACCTCCTGTCAGGTGTGCTCAGGCTCATGTTTGGGTTATTTTCATGCTCACAGTCGGTCAGCTCAGGTTACAGGGACAGACGACGGTGAGAGTTTGAATCCTTCAAACACAAACACTGAGTAAATCCCTGTGTCTGTGTCTCGTCTCTGTGAGTGTGATCATTCTGCAGAGGGACTGTCAGGACAGACAGAAGTGAACAGACTCATTTATAAAAGCTAAAGTGAAACTGTGTGTGTGTGTGTGCGCGCGCGCGTGTGTGTGTGTGTGTGTGTGTGTGTTGAATACTCTCAGTGAATAAAATCCCCTCATTTGTCACACTTCTGTTAAAACCAGTGCTGAAATTTGAAATCCCAGTCCCCACTCAAGGTCAGGGTCGCTGGCTGTTTCCAGAGCTTTCACCACATGGTCTTCATCAGCAGATGGAGTTTACTCCGTTGTCATGGCGACAGATATGTTGACTTTAAAGCTCAATAGCTGCCATGACTTCTCGCTCATGTTGGCTTAAAGGTTAAGCACCAGAGTTCACTTTAGACTTTGGATATTTATTACCGACTAAGTCAGGGTTTCCCACACGTTCATTTAATCAAGGCAGCCCGCCACATTTTGATTTTCTATTTTTGGACCTGGACGGTTCATTCGGAGCGCTGTTGGAATATATACCATTTGGTTATTCAGTGCACCACACTCAGCATGTTTCCATGCACAGTGAAGCTTAGAGCTCGACTAGGCCATCTAACTGGCCTACTGTCCTTGTCCCAGTATACAAGCACGGGAGGGGAATCCATTTATTGAGCCAAGTATGTGCGACTCCTCTACGATAGGTGGAGATATGCCCCCTTTCAGCTTGTTAGTATTGGACCTTTTTCCTGTTGACCTATTACGTCACAGACCAAACAATGGACAAACAAGTTAGCTACGGTTAGCTAGCAGCTAACTGCTATCATGGTGGACAACTTTGGCTCCCACTGTGGAAAATGTGGAGCATGCTCAGAGCGCCTCGGAAAGTTTGGGTTTGATTGATGGATTTTAAAAGTCCGGTTTTAGTCTGACTGACACAGTAGGCCTAAATCCATTTTCTCCTAATGTCATGTAAATGAACAGACTCTTGCAGTGCAGAGCGTAGGCCTACTTTGGGCAGAAACAGAGAAGCACAACGTCAGGCGCAGCCTACTGACTGATCAGTTATCCAGCCTGCGACTCAAAGCAGTTACCGCCACACATAGAATCTCATTCTGTGGGAAATAGGCCACTGTTAGTAATAATGCTAAAATTATATTAACCAGTTATTCAATAGAAATTGATGAATCATGTACATCACTTCTCAACCCCAAAGTCACTGGTTTCAGATTTTGCTGCTGTGCTCTTACAGAGTCAGAGCTTCAACAGTGTGAGATTGTCCGGTACGATAACTCATCTCCGAAAATATCGTGTGATCACAGTAGAAAATTATTATTATTATAATTATCATCAACTATAATGAACTTTAAAGGAGTGCAAACAAACTTTTTGGTTGAACAAATGTGTTATGATATCTGAAACTAAAAACTATTTGTGTTGATCGAAGCACAAAAAGTCCGACAGGCAGTTGAAGAAGAGAGGAGTGTTTGCACTTTTTTTTTTTTTTTTTTTTAAAAAAAAAGACCATAGATAACAAATATAAATGGTGTGATAACTGTCAATTTTAATACCAAGACATATAGTTTCAAAAGTGTGCAGCTGCAACCCTGATCACAGTTATCTAAATGTCTAACGATGCTCATTAAATGTGAATAAAAAAAATGACACAAGTAAAATCTGAGAAAAAACAGTGCAGAAGTTAAACTGTAGACATGAAATATAACATTTACAAAATATAAAATAAGTTGTGGGATAAGAATAAAATATAACATTTATAAAAGATTGAATAACACGTGTTAGTGGCGTACAGGTGCACAGTAATCACCATATGAATAAACTGAGTGTGATCAGGGAGACTCAACTTTCTTTGCACGGGTGCTGCATTTGCAGAATGACAGGACGCTAGTTAATAAATTTACATTAATAATATATAATAAATGTATATATGATAGTATATATAATTTATAATTAAGGATCAGCTGTGTTCAATCTTTTGACGTTTACTGTCTTAACTCACGTTTTTAATGAAGAGGCTCTATTGTGAAGCTCTTTAAATGCACTGTGGCCTTATTTACATTCAGATATCTACTTTTTATATATTACATTTATAATATTTATTTTATTTGATTATCAGTTTATTTTAACTTTGATTTAGAAACTGATCTGCGGCCCACCCTGCACCCTGTAGCCGTGAGCCTGGCTTGAGTGCACTGTGATTATTTGGGAAAATAAAAGACATTGAACTTGAGTGTTTTTGCTCCAAATCAAATAAAATCTGAGTTGTGATAATAATCAAAGTCAGTGTGGACCGATGGTATCAGCCCCCTGCAGGGATCCTTCACAGCGCCGTGTGTGATTGATCATGTCTCGTACAGAGTGAGCGCAGCCCGAAGCTTCACAGTCTCAGAGTGATTTCACAACAGCAGCTCAGTGTTTGGCTCCGACTGTGAGAGCCGACAGCTCAGCTCACTGAACAAACCAACAACACAACAATAGAGACGTCTTCTCTCTTTCTCACTGCTGCCACTTTTCTTTTCATCACTCCGTCTGCAGGTCGTTTGGGTTTCAGGGTGTATCCACCAACAGAGCAGCGTGTTCCCAGTGGAAGTGTAGGAGTGTATTTATCCTGTAACAAACAGCATGTGACCCGGTCCTGCTGCTGCTGTCAGCTTTATATTCCCACTAACTCACATGATGACTGTTGTTCAGCCTGTGTTTGTCTCTGAGCCTCAGATATCTGAGGTGAACCGCAGCAGGTTCGTCCTCTGGAGAGAAAATCTGTAATTTAAAACTCAGCTCTGCTTCACTTCCCGAACATCACCGGCACCAGCAGAGTTTATATTGCTGCAAAATCTAAAACTCATGTTTATTCTCCTCAAACTGCGTCTGTACAATAACAGCAAGAATGTCTTCAAAACTGTGGAGGGCTGTCAGAGTTCTTACAGAATGTTTAATCCACAGGGTTTTATTAGGGCTGTCAAGCAATTAATAAAAGTAATCTAATTAATTACATGCTTTGTGATTAATGAATCTTAATTAATTGCATACAGTAACTGTTGCTGTATTCAGGATTGTTTAACTCAAACGAATTTTGGCAAATGTGTTGTAGTAAAGCTGCTGGATTTAGGACACAGTTGTCCCCCTGTCCTCTACTAACCAAACTGGTGTGCAGTCCACTTTGTTAGAGAGTTAGTGAGTCGGTCACATGTAGGCTTATTCAGTTTGCATCTGAACGCCTGGTCAAGTGTGGTTTGACGAGGCTGGCTGCTAGCGTTAGCGTCAGAGGCTGTGCTAGCTCGGACCTGTTTTGCATTGAGGTGATATTTCAGGCTTGAAGTTCTCTGATGGTATGAAAATTCCTTCCTGCAGAGAGCGGTGCTCCTATCAACAGTTCCCTCTGGGCGTTTTGTAAATGTAAATGTTCCGGTGCAGGGGCGGAACGTGGTCGTCTCGTCTGCCTCCATCATGTGACAATGACACTGTGGCTTGCGTGTAACAGGGCACCATGGAGTGCGATTAATCAGTGTTGGAAATGACTACGTCATTTTGACAGCCCTAGCTTTTATACACCACAATCTAAAGTTAAAGTGCCGTATGTATTTTTAGCTTTAATACTGATGATTGTTTGTCTGGGTATGCATCGGTCATGATCCTGTAAACTCTGGCATGTTAACCTGCACGGTGAGTTTGCTGATAGACAGCAGAGGCAGAGGCCATTATCAAAACTCAATTATGATTGGCTGTCTGCTCAGTTAGTGTGCACCAGCTGATTAATGAGACTGCGACTGTTTTTTGAATGTGCATTGTTGTCTTTTGTTTGTGCCGACTTCTGGAGCAACAACGTCTTTTTGAGGACTTAAGGAATCAAGTACGGGGCTTCATATGACGCGTGGTGCAACTTTGATGTGCTGTAATTGGTCTATTAATCTTTAAAACCTCAAACACAGCAAAGTAAGAAACTAAGATCTTGTAATGTCGGTAATTAAAGTAGATTAAACTAGAGTCGACTGATGGCGAATAAATGCTTTTCTGACCGTGTCTGTGTGCACACTTTGTGCCACCTCTGCATAAGTCAGTGCCCACCTCGGCCATCACAGTGAGAAACTCTGGATGTGCCGCTGCTGTGCCCTCAGTGAACTCTGAGGACTCAAACTTAACAAGATGACGTCAGACTGAGCCTCAGTGGGAGCGAGCGCTCTTGCTCTCCAATAAAAGATAATTCATCCCATCCTGATCTCTGCGACATTAGATCCAGATCTTCTTTAAAATCTGTCCAGCTCCACCTGCAGCCAACAGACTGATGTGTGTGTGAGAGACTTCTGCCAGACATGGAACTATTTAACAGATCGTATTTTACAAGTTAACAGCAGGAAAACGTGAAAACACGACCTCCTTCCAGAGAAGTCCTTCGCTAGTTTAGATAAATGTCTCCAGAGACATTTAAGCTCATCTCATGGAGTCAAAATATAAAGTCTTTGATCCTCTTATCACACTCTGATCTGACTGATGATGCTCTCATCATGCCTTTTTATATAAACACCACTTAAGCCACAAACTCAAACACTTACAGGAAACAATCAAAATGGCCTCTGGAGACGTGTGTGTGTGTGTGTGTGTGTGTGTGTGTGTGTGTGTGTTTGTGTGTGTGCAGATAGTAGCTGTGGTTCGAGTGGAAGCAGCAGATTACAGATGAGTGTAAATGAGCGAGTGTGTGTCGAGTTTCCATCTGCGGAGCTGCAGCCAGCAGCTCATTAAACCATTAAGAAACCACACGGAGGATCTGTTAGAGGCACGTGAGGCAGAGAGGGAACACTGAACATGGCTGCCTCTGCTGCTGCTGCTGCTGCTGCTGAGGGGAGCTGAGGGAAGTGTGTTTTTATCAGGGAGAACTGTATTTAAATCAGGCGTAATGAGGAGCTAAACATCAAACTGAATCAGGAAAACCTTCCTGGGTTTGATGGCAGCAGAGACGTCAGGCTGAAGGTCACTCACCTGTGCTGAAAGTCTACTGTACGATCATATGGAAACATCTGCGCTGCCATATTAAGTTTTATTTTTGATCAGGCAGCTGAAAGTGGTGTTTGGTTTTGTTGTAATTCAGATTAAATTCTAATTCTAGTTTCTCTTATCAATTTCTGTATTTACGCTGCTGTAATCATAAATGAGGAGGCACATGTGATCATATTGTCTAGTACACAGTGCATGATGTCTGTGTCTCACATGTTTTTTCCCCTGAGTCGGACGTCCCCGGATCAGCTGGCTCCGATGGCGCTCTGTGACTTCCAGTCAGAAACGCTGCAGAAAGTGCTTCAGCGTGTCGCATTAAATTGTTTGCATGCAGCGGTCACAATTATCTGAATCACTGCGATTATCTTTGTGAAGCTTTACCGCACTTCTGCACATCCTGTAAACATTCAACAAACATCGCTGTCAGGGATCTGTCAGCAGAATTGAAAAGTACGTTTGTCAGTTTGCTGAGTGGATTTAGCTCCTTGGTTAGAAAGAGGGTCGTGGATTTGGATCCACCATCTTCCTCCTGTGTTCCTCCTGTGTTGTTTGTTACGTGACCCCACTGTTGTTTTGTCGCATAAAATGTTGTGCTGAGATTCTACAAGTCGAGTTGTTTTCTCCCTCTCTGGTTTTATTTTTTGGCAGTCAGTGTGCTGTGCATTTTCCTTCTGGGGACGTTTTTGTCCCCAGATTTTGCTTCAGAGTGAACACTCTTCACTTTCACGCTGCTCTTTGGTACAGGAAGCTGCAGACACAGAGGCAGCTGCCCAGAAGAAGAGACTCTTTGAAATAATGTTATCTTCTGCTTTCTTCTCTCAGGCCATCGTTAGCCCAGTTAGCTGTCAGAGTGAATATCCTGCTGAATCCCGTCAAAACTCTCAAACTCTCAAAATTATTTGTATTGAACAGCTAAATCTGGTTTGACTAAAAAATGTTTGCAACAGAGCCCAGTGGGAAGAGGCAATGAATTCTTTATATCTTCATACCTTTTGACATTTCACCGGAGTGTACATCAGCCTACATGACAGTATTTATCTAACAGTAAACAAATAAACCAACTGGCTTCAATGGCAGCACCCCATCAGCTCCAAGCAGCAAGTCTGCTATGTTATAAAATGTTTTTCATCTGCTGTTGCTGGCGGGCTTGTAGTCCTGTAACATTATCCCCACCACTCACAGTCACCATATATTTTAGGGCTGTAGTCAACCAAAGAAAATCTTGGTCGACTTAAGTCGCACATAATCTTCAACTAATCGATTAGTCAAGGTGGGAAAAAAAATCTGCACGTTATTTTTACTTGTGCGGTGGTGTGTCTGTGTCACTTTGCAGTTACACCTCCAAAACACTAGTCGGCAGTGGAGGACTGTGTTAAGTGCTGTAAAGTTCAAATCAAACTTTATTTATATAGTTGATTCAAAACACACATTAAACACACATTAAACATGGCTTAATAGAGACAACTTCAAACACAAGTACACAAACTGGCTTCACTATAACTCGTAGAACTGACAGACAAACACATGCTAACATTATTAGCACAAGTCTATGGCGTTTAACATTGTATTAATTAGCCTAGCATCTCGCGATCTTTTCCTCTTCTCATATAAAACCAGGGACAACAGCAACATGTAACAAAGGTAACGGTAACTAATTTGGCTCCATTACAACTCACAAGATTCACCGACAAAACAACTGTCTGATACTAAACACGTTTGATAAACAAATACAACATGCTAATGTTATTAGCGCCAGCCTATGGCATTTTACATTGTATACATTAGCCTAGCAATGAGCAGAGATTTCCTCTGCTCATATTTCAGCCAGGATAAATCACACACAAACCTTAAAATGCTATTTTAGTGGAGGCTTTACTGTCTTCACAATTTATTGTTTCTTATCTGTGAAATACTGGTGTCAGCTCACAGAGACAGACAAGAGGTCTGCGTCACCGCGACGCTGAGCGTGAGGATGGGTGAGTCCAACTTCCTGTCAACAACGAGGGTGTTTTGAAAACACCCCCATTTTCACAGGTAACTTAGCCTGTCCCCCCGCCGCAGGAAATAATGGATTAATCCTGGAAAGCTGTTGATGTAGCACTTTTCTC
The DNA here is from genome assembly GCF_011397635.1 of Epinephelus fuscoguttatus. Classification (NCBI taxonomy): domain Eukaryota; kingdom Metazoa; phylum Chordata; class Actinopteri; order Perciformes; family Serranidae; genus Epinephelus; species Epinephelus fuscoguttatus. Next base: position 44,741,004 of record NC_064757.1, on the reverse strand, counting down.
CTTATGAAAGTAACACGGCGATTATTGGACCAATGAGAATTTGGTCGGACGAGAGCATAGCGACCAAATGATCGACTAGTCGACCAGGAGACTACAGCCCTAATATTTTTTAAGTTCAGCTGCCTGTTCCACCAGTAGAGACTGACCTCTGGTGGCACATGCTGCGCACTACATCACATCGCCTCATTACAGCATCTCCGTATCAGTTTTATAGAAAGCGGAGCGTCTGTATTTTGATGAAAAAATCATACCGTCAGGATTTCTAAATCCCCTGGTATACTGTAATACTGTGATATCGCCCAAGCCTTAAAGAGACAGAGTGTAGTCAGAGCCTGGTGAGCTTACTGTGTGGTCAGCAATGGAGGAAATAAAACCAAGGCACAGCTTTGAGTCTCAAAACTTGTCTCAGTCTGATTGAGTCGAGTGCAGAACTCAAGTGTATATGTGTCAGTTCTGTTACAGACTGGGCATCCACTACCTCTAACCCAGTGCATGTTGGGATGAACTGTGGTTCCTGGATCAATGGATCCTGAAAACCCAGCTCAATCTGAACCATATACGCAGTGATCTCATAACCCTGAAGTGTCGTGTTAAAGGGGTAGTTTACCCAAAAACTGTATAAGCACCTGAGGAAATGAAAGCAGATCAGTGCATACAGACTTGGACATAGTCCGAACGCAGCACACAACACATTCCTTCACAGGAAATGATTTGTTTCGCAATAATTGAGGGACAAAAGTTTTGTTTTGATTGTTATGCTCCTATGAAGGGATAGAAGACACTTGAAAGTTGCTGCATAGAAAGTTATGTAGACGTTTATAACTTTTGTTTATTTGACACACCGTCAAAGTCTGTTTGCACTGATCTGCTCTCCTTAAAGTCATCCGATAGAAAACTCTTTCTGGGACCAATGAGAGCCTCAGGAAGTGAGCACTATATACAGTTTATATTGTTTTGGGTGAACTGTTCCTTTAAAGTCTACATGTGTTGGTAGAAATTTGAGGGACGTTTTTAAAGTCACAGAAGTCGTCAATCAAACAAATGTTAGTTCTGCTCAGTGATTCATAACTGGGCCTTATAGAGAATCCAGAGACAGACGAGCGCCTCGGCTCCCTCCACCCACTGCTGACAGAGTTATGATACCCTGCATACCTGTGTGTGTGTGTGTGTGTGTGTACTGAGACATGTCTTTGGGGCTCTTATTTCGAGTCAAGCAGTTCAGTCTTGAAGTGTTTGACATCAGAGTTACTGGAAAGATTTAAAGTCTTGTTCTGACGTTTAAAATCAAAAATATTTGACAGCTTTTTTTCACCCTTACATTAACACAGTGTACTTACTGTAGCTGATGCTGACCAGCTCAGTAGAACTCTGCATGAAAAGGTTTATAATCTCTCAATATCCAGGTCAAATTCTTCTCTAACACAACGTCCACATCCTCCCTGTAAACCATGAAAGTGGGCTAAATGATTCCACATTCAGGTTTTCAGGTGTGTTTGATAGCGCTCACCTTGGCTGTCAGTTCAAAGCTCTATGTGTTAAATCAAGCGCTCCTCACATTCTTCAGATACCAGCGGCAGCTCTTTTTAAACCATCTGCCGCTCTGCTCCGGTTCAGACCTCCTAACCATCACCTGCTCAGGTTACATTTACATTTTGGGCATTTGGCTGATGCACATGTGACATTTTACACCAAGTGCTGCAGGAGTGAAAGCTGAAACCTGCACCTGAAAGATCTGCGCTAACAGAGATTTAAACCTCCACTGACTCCACATGTTGAAATGAGTTTACATGTTAGAGTAACTCATGCTGTAAAAACAGTTGTGTCAGACATTGTGTTGCTCTTCAGCTCAGTGTGAACATGGATGTCTTGACATCTTGTGACCTGTGTGTCACCAAATCAGTGCTTCCTGCCCAAAATGCATCGGCACAGCTGGTAAACCCACTGACTGTGGTGAGGTGAGCATCATGTTGAGGTTTCATGTTGTTCTGATGGGTGTCAGTCGGTACGTTTACATGACATCAGGGCTTTGACCCGGAAGTCCAATAGCATTAAATGTGTAAGAGAAGAAGAAGCCGGTAACAACATGGAGAAATCTACATCCAGAGCTGTGACTTTTTGGACGGACCAAATGTACAGAGCTGTAAAGTTGTCCACCATGGTAGCAGTTAGCTGCTAGCTAACCGTAGCTAACTTGTTTGTCCATTGTTTGGTCTGTGACGTAATAGGTCAACAGGAAAAAGGTCCAATACTAACAAGCTGAAAGGGGGCATATCTCCACCTATCGTAGAGGAGTCGCACATACTTGGCTCAATAAATGGATTCCCCTCCCGTGCTTGTATACTGGGACAAGGACAGTAGGCCAGTTAGATGTCCTCGTCCAGCTGGAGCTGTAGCTTTGTTGTGTTAATGTACTAACTGCTTAATCAGGTGACCAGAAATTTGGGATGAAACTTAACTTTCAGTTGTAAGGATGATACAAACTGATGCAAAACGTGGTCACATTGAACACTACTCTGGTTAACATCCAGTCTCCTGAAAAAGGACGTTTCTGCAAACAGTGTTTATGCACTGTGAGGTATATGTTGAAACTTTATGTTCCAACATCACTGTAGTCAGTGTGTGGTTCTGTTTAGGCACAGAAACCACTTGATTATGGTGGGGCAAAGATCATGTTTGGGCTTAAAATACCTGGTTTTGGCGGCAGAGTCACTTCTGGAGAAGCTGCCAGTGTCTCAGTAAAAAACAACCGCTAGTCATTAGGAGTGGGAATTTGATTCGATTACAATTCAGAGGGCAACGATTCGATGATACAATGATTATTGATGCATCTCGATGCATTAAAATGTTATTTTTTATCTCACTGTGTGACTACTTGATACAGTTAAAACACAGCATACTGTATTTGACCCATCTCTCACCCTTCTAACACTCTGACACTGAAATGTTATATTTTCAGACAGAGAATAAGCTTGGTTAGAGACATGTGTCTGTTTTTGCAACACACTCTTGCCAGGTCTGTTGACAACCGCCATGATCTTACACTCGGTTGATATCAGACATTAAGCTAGCAGATAAAATGAGAAGCAAAATAGGGAACAAACATTACATTTGTACTGTACATAATGTTGTATTGTTTTGAGTGTACTACAATTTCAAACAAGGGGGAGGAGACTGGAACTCTGTACTATTTCATACCATTGCCGCAGCTTGTAATGGGGTATCTTCTGTTGTATAGGAGTATCTTTGGCCTCTTTTACACTGCCAGATTTTCCGCAAATGTTGGGCCGTTTTGCCGGCAAGCTGCGAGCGTTTAGACACACAGAGGCGGATTGGCGAGTTGATCCGAGGTGCCCAATTTTCCCCCTCGTAGGGTAGACATATTGGTGGAACCCTTTTAGTTTAAACAGACCGAGGTGGCCTTCTGCAACGAGAGGAGCTGTTGATGACTTGTGGGAGGAGCTGTTGATGACGCTGCACGTGCGAGCCACTGGTGGTGGATAAACAGGAAACAGCTGATAGCAGGAATTAGGGAGCAGCTAGTAGCAAGAGGGAAACACAAACCTGACAGACACTGTAAAGATGAGCAACTGGGGAGACAAGGAATTGCGCGCCCCCCATTGCCCCGAAAAAGGCACATTCTGTATAAACAAAAGTAGGTAGGCGGCATTTTGCTGCACTCCCCGATTTTGTTTTTATACTGCCAATGCTGAAAAAAGACTGATTGGGCTTTCCTGCAAATTTGCACAACTCCTGTTTAAAAAGGGCTTTTGTTAACTCTAGCGTCTCCTGGCTGCAGACTGTTCGGGTGCTGCACTGCCCTTGCGGTTGAGTTCTGCCTCTTTCGTTCTGTCAACCTCACATTATTAATAAACATTTAGTTAGCTGATTATTGATATCAATGGCAAATTGTCCATGTCTGCTTTGTGATGCATTTACCAATTGATTATTTCCTCCACCCCTACTGTTTGCGAATTTACGAATCCTTGGATGGTGAAGGAATGGCCTGCCTTACTTTGCCTCTGATTGGCTCACCCTGACATTCATATCCTAAACCTAACCAATCCTAACCAATCCATCCAACAAAGGCAAAGGGTTCTTGCCATTCATAGGGAGACTAGGGCAGGTCTTTCCTACGATTGGTCTCTTAAAAAAAACATCCATGTTTGGTGGCTAAGAAGCTGCTCGAAAGGGAGGACTCGCTAAAACTAGCTTGTTGTTTGTTGGTGTTGAACAGTGGTCTGCAGCTTTGCAGGCGTCTCACCTCCTGTAGGTGACATTCCCATTCAAAAATATTCAAAATGTTGGCGTTTTATCTGTTACAGTTTGCAGTGAAGCAGCTGGGAGTCTTTAGTCTGACAGTCTGTGTCGTTACAGGCATCTGGACCCAACTGAGCTCTGAGTGTGTGTGTGTGTGTGTGTGTGTGTGTGTGTGTGTGTGTGTGTGTGTGTGTGTGTGTGTGTGTGTGTGTGTTAGTAGGCTCTGCTCGCAGTGTGTTTTTCATTGTTTATGGTGTTGCATAATCAGCCAGCAGTGCTGCAGCTACAGAGACACTTTGTTCAGCCTGAAAACAGAGCAGTGTTAAAACACACAGGGTCTGTGCATGTGTGTGTGTGTGTGTGTGTGTGTGTGTGTTGCTGCAGGTACAGGTGAAATGAAAAGATTTGTGGTCCAGTGTCTCCTGTGTGGATAAAATGTGACTGAGCAGCATGTTGTGTTTTCAGTTTGACTGAATGTTGCTGGATCGACTCTCCTCTCAGAATGATGACTAATTTTACTTGAGCTGCAGCTAACAGAGAAAAACACTTAATCACTTACTGGTATTAACACAAAAAAATAACTTGCACAGCTGTGAAGGTCTGCCTGATGTAAATCTACTGTACTAATTCTCACGAGAGTCTGCGCAGACTGTTCACATGCAGCGTAACATTTATGACCGTACGTAAGGTTGGTGGTACAAACAGGATTTACTGGACTGTTGTGAGTCCAGGTGGGCAGGCATCTTGTAGTGATTCAACAGTCAGAGCTGCAAAAAGACTGATCTGTGCTCTCTGTTTGTGTTTGCTGATGAGGTGTTATAATCCTACTGTGTCCAGTCTGTCCCTGGGTTACAGTTAGCCATACTCCAGCCACACCTATTTCCACACTTGGTTTTAGTGTTGTGCCAGCGCTGGAGAAAGGTCTCGCTGAACCAAGAGAAAGAAAACACTCTTTAATCAATCACAGTTGTCCTGGGCAGTGCTAAGCTCAGGATGCAGTGACGGTGCCCAGGCATAATAACGCCAGGGAAGAACCTGATTTGGTTGAACATTTTCAGGAGGGCAGACAAGCACTGGCATAAAAAAACTGAAATCCCTGCAAAGGAAACGTGCGTGCCATGTCCTTAAACGTGGAAAACATATACCGACTTTTGAAGATCTCATTATAAAAAATAGTAATTCCCAAGCAAAGGTCAGCGTTTTGGTCTCAAGGCCTTCCTCTTTGAGATTGAAACATCGATGTGTTTCAGGACATCATGTCTCGAGAAACGTCTTTAGACTGACATGTCGACCTGATTTTTAAATTAATGCAAACGTAAAGAAGCGTGAGCAGGAGTCACTGTTTTTTATTGGGTTAACTTTTCTCGGCGACCCGATTCCCTGTGCCACTCAATAAGCAGGAGGTGCGTGTTGTCTACGATCTACCTTTGAAAGTCTCACCACACAGAGATGCCTGGAGTCACTTTTTTTAACGTCCTGTATAGGAGGAACACTAAGAAGATTTCTTTTGGTCAAATGGATTTTATTTTAAGATTTTTTTAAGACACAGAGACATCTAGGTGATGTTTTTTAGCATAAGAAGCCTAAACCACTGTTCAATGACCATCTCAGAAAATATCACAGAATCATGGTATTACAGAATTATTATTATATCAGTCAGAATGAGCCTGATAGGAATGAGGACAGAAAGGTTATTGTTGGATGAACGGATGTTTTATTACTATAATTCAAACACTGTGTGAAAAGTGTCTCTCTTTAAAATAACTAAAATAAAGTTGAGATTTTCTGTCTGGTTGCATTTTTTTTTCAATTTTGTAGGTAAGTAAATGTGTATGGTTTGATAACCATCAACGTTTATATGACTGTGTACATTAAACCGGTATACTGCTGCAACCTTAAGTTCAACACATTTTTCATTAAGATACAGTGACTCAAGATGTGTTCGACCAAACATTGAGCAGAACGTTAAAGGGAAATCGAGCTAGAATGAATCTGAAACTGACAAATCATATTATCATCTTTATTGGAATATTAAACAATGTTATCATACATCACAGATTTTCCTTATACTTTGCAGGCTTAATTGAATTATATTAAAATAATAATAAACTTTATTTATGAACCTTTCAAAACACTAAAAGCATTAAAACACTAGCAGAATTAAACAAACTAAAATGTCATAAAATGTCGCTGAAGTAAAAAATGAAATAAAGGAAACTAAAATTGAGATAATTAATGAGAAATATCATCAATAAGATATCAATAAAGAGACAGACAGCCCAAATAAACTCAGGATATGCTTTCTGATACATGTACATTTTAAGGAGACTTTAACAAAGACAGTGACTCAGACAGCCTCATACCCCAGGCCTTCATTTCAAAAGCTCTGTCCCCTTTAGTCTTCAGTCTGGACTCTGGGACAGGCAGAAGACCTCTGCCCGAGGATCTCAAATAGCGCTGCAACAATTAGTCGAATAATCAATGACTAATCAACTATTAAAATAATCAGTGACTATTTTAGTCGTCGACTAATCAGTTTGAGTCATTTTTCATAGAAAAGTACTATAAAGTACCCAAAATACTCTTACTGCAGCTTCTTACGTTCAGATATTGGCAGCTTTACACACTCTCCCATGACGGAACTAAAACCCTTTGGCGTGAGCACGAAACAAGACAATAGATGACATAATTTTGGGGTTTGGGAGAGACAGACCGACATTTTTCAACATTTTAACACATTTTTTGATAAAATGATCAGTTGACTAATCGAAGAAATAATCGACAGATTAGTCAACAATGAAAATAATCGTTAGATGCAGCCCTAATGTCAAACCACGTAAAGGTTCATACGGGGACTAACAGCTCTGTAATGTAATCTGGAGCCATGAAGAGCCTTAAAAGTAATCGATACGATTTTAAAGTCGATCCTAAAACAAACAGCGAGCCGATGTAAAGAGGCTGAAATCAGTGAGATGTGATCGTAGGTCTTGGTTTGGGTGAAAAGCTGAGCGGCTGAGTTCTGAATCTGTAGTCATTGCAAGGTTTGTCGATGGAGACAGGAATAAAGGCTGTGTCTCTGATGATCCTTTGTTGCACTTATACTTTTATGATATCAGATAACTGGGCTCCACTTTAAAGATTTGTGAGACACCAAAACACAGAGCTGTGGTTCATAATCTGTGGAAGGATGAAGCAGAAACAGTCGTCTCAACAACAGTGAGCTGAACTGTAGATCTGTACCATTCATGTTGTAACGTACCCACAGAGTGAGCTTGCATGTGTGTGATTGGCCGACACAAAGCGTCGCTGGTTTCATCACAGTATGTAGTTTCTTTATAAACTTTTGGATGTGTAATAAAACCTGGGGACACGCTGAGCAGGTCTGAGGTTGTGAGTTACTATGTTTGTGTGTCACAGACAGATCGTCCTTCAGCTCCGAGGGTTCCACTGTGTGTTGTTCTGTTCTGTTTTGTTCTCAGTGAACTCTGTCTCATTCACCCCTCGACCAGCAAGAGGGAGAGAGACATGCAGATTCCTGTGTGTAACAGTCAGAGCGAGAGAGAGAGCGAGAGAGAGAGCGAGAGCAGGAGGAAGGCATGTGGATTCCTGTGTGTTTGTGAGAGCGAGAGACACGGACACAGACAGGCAGAGAGGGAGCTCTGGGTTGCGTTGAATGTTAGGAATGTTGAGGCTTTTGGCTCAGGTTTGTTCTGACGGAGGGAGGAGGAGGAGGAGGAGGAGGAGGAGAGATGAGGAGGGACGGACTGAGAGGAAGAGGAGGGTCAAGGGAGGGACGAGGGAGGAGATAAGGAGGGAGGAAGGAGACGGAGATAAAGAAGGAGAAGACAAAGGAGAGGAAGCAAAGATGGAGGAAATGCAAAGCAGTTTTTTTTTTAAGTAAAAACTTTTATCCAGGTTTCACTGCTGTTATTACTGTCGTTTATAATCAAGTGATTATTCATATTCAGATCCATAAAAACAAAGACGAGACTGTATCTTTCTGTCCACGGCTGCTTTACATCAGCAGGCAAAGGTCACACCGTGTTAGTGCTGCATCTAATGAATATTTTTTCGATTAATCAGTTAATCTAACAGCTAATTTATGGATTAATCTGAAGGTTATTTTTCATTACTTGAAAAATATAATTAATTTAATTTAATTAATTTTCCCCAAAATAAATTTCAAAAACTAGTAGTAATATTTTATTTTGTTATGATATTAATAATAATAATAACCTAACAGTAATGACAATAAACCGGGAGACGACAAGACAAGGTGTGAAAAACAATTGGCAGTTGGCTCTGCAGGATACATGAGGTGGACAACATGCAGACAGGGATGCTTGGTGGAAAGCAAGAGTATCATAACTCTGTAATGGAGGTCAAGTTGTCTGACTTTGACCTGGGAGACTTCCCTGACATTTACTGAGCAGTTCTGCTTAACCACACGTTAACCTCAGAGGTAGCTCTGCAGAGAACTTGTGAAAAAGTACTGTCTAAGCTAAATACGCTTCCGAGACATTTCGTGTCCAGAAATCTGTTACAACTTCAAATACATAAAAAAACTGTTTTCATGTCCTGAAATCTTCCAACAGGAAACAGTTTGTGATGTAGTTTGGTTCCAGAAACAGATGCTTGGTGTTGCTCTTGAGTAGGTCGTCCTCTTTGTCTGTCTTTGTGTCTCTTGATGGCTTTTACTGTCTCCCTCCCTCTCTCTGTGTTTTCTCCCTGGTCATGTGATTTTGCTGTAGAGATGAGCAACAGTGCAGGAATCTGAGCTGCAGCCAACACATTACATAAAGCTCTCTCTCTCTCCCGGTCTCTGCCAGAAAATAAAAAGTGAGCGGCTGCAGCTCGGCTGAAGTGAATGAACTCACTTCCTGAGGGCACATCCGACGTCAGAACACAAAGATTGTTTCGACAACTGACGGTTTTATTCACAGCTGGCAGGTTTGAGTTTCTCAGGCTGCTCCATACAGTCTGTATGTGACCTCCAGGCACATTCAAAAACACTGACTGACTTCAAACTTCAGTCTAACTTCAGCCCTGCACACGTCAGTGTGAATGCTTCATATGCTGTCGTCTCCTGAGCTGAATCATCCAGATCAGATTTCGTCTGTTGGTCACATTATGACGTGATCAGACTCCCGACAGACGTTGGGTGTCGGGAATTAAAACGAATGTTGACAGTTACTGTGTTTTATCACACAAAGTGTGACACAGCGTGTAAAGACAGAAACACTGATGTGTCACAAGCACAGAGCGCTCTACAGCTGTAAACATGGAGAAGAAGAAGAAGGGATGATGGAGGTGGAATGGTGAAGTGAGAACACCTCTGTACCTTCAACCCAATCACCAGGAAAAACGTTGGCATTAGTTTCCGCAAACCACAGATATGTTACGTTTGCACGTCATTATGTGGCTGATACATTTAAACTTTACGTTCCGACAGTGCTGTGGTCAGCGTGTGGTTAGGTTGGTGATGGTTAGGAAAAGATCATGTTCTGGCTTAAATTGCCCATTTTTTGTGGCATTATCCTCACTGGTAAAGCGAACGGTCGCTACAAAACACCAACACTTGATGGATAGATAACTGCCAAAAACTCAGCGATGACTCACTTAAATACAACCGCTGTCCCCTGTTTGTCCACCTCCTGATGACAAATTCAGCTCACATACTACGCCACTTTAGAAACGTTGATGTGACACATATGACATGTACAAATGAAACATATCTGTGTTTTGCAGAAACGCACAATGCCAACATTTTTTTTTTTTTTTTTGGCAACTGGACTGACAACGTTGTGCAAATTGTGCTCTGATTGGTCGGTGTCCAATATCTACTCTGCCACGTCTCTTGGAGTTAATCTGACAGTGACAGTCTCAAAAGACACAAATATTCAACTGTCTAAATCCGGCGTTAGTTACAAGATGATGCTTGAAAGAAAAGCCTCATTCATCAAACTGCTGCGTTTGATGAATGAGGCACGTAGTTTGTTGTGATGTTGATCAGCAGAGGTGTCAAGTCGCTAATAGCGGATTTTCGCCACTTGGGGGCGCAATTGACTCATTCAAAATAAAAAACGACCTTAGGACAACAGAGTGACAGTAACAAGTTTTCTTTTATTCCTTACAAATAAATTTTGCAGCTTACTCAATCAGTGCAAACAAGGGTTGCCTCCTTCGTCTGGCTCAAAGCAAAAAAAATGTCTGTGAAAAATCCCGGCGATGTGAAAAATGCATGCCGAACAGTCTTTTGTGTGACACTGGTGCGCGGAGCGGGGTCCGCGCGGTCGTGCTTTGCGCACACAGGGCTTGCGGACGTCCACTTTTACCGGGCGGACCTCCGCGGCGTCCGCTCCGCGTACGTTCTGCCCGAGTATGCGGTCCGGTCAGTCTCGAAAAATAAAACCCGGTCCAAGACGGAGTACCGGACCGAATTGGTATTACCGAGAACCGACCCAACCCTAACCCTGGGTGTGTTGGTTGTTGATGTTCTGGGACGCCGTGTCAACTTCAGCCTGTTACATGCATTGTCTGTTTTCAAAATACACTTCTGTTTTCACAGGAAATGTACAGTTTGCATACAGTCTCTTTCAAAATAAAAGCACTACATATGTGGTAACGTTTAGCTAAAATGCACATGGTTGGGTTTAGGGCAAAAGAGCAGGGTTTGGCTTTTTTTCGGCCACGCATTGTGCCGACCAGAACAGACGGCTTTTTCGACTGCGTCTGACACTAGAAGTCACTGCCCAAGCACTGGTACTGGACGACTTCAGAATGAGACTGGGTTGCGCTGGCAGTGGTACAGTGGAGGGGATAACTACCTCTTTTCATGGCTGTTTACAGTTTACCCACTTAGAATATATAGGGTGGTATAACCACCTCCTCCTTCTGTACACCCACCTTATAAACTACCACAGCCCCCTGGGCTCAGATATGTAAAGGCCCCTACACCTTTCCTACACTGGAGAGAGACTCATAGGTTAGTGGCGGTTTTGCTCTTTTGTTAATTCTTTACATCTTTTGGTCGTTCTGTGTGTCTGGATCTGATTTGCCCGTTATTGTCTTTGTTATCCTCCAGTGGTTTAACTCTTCACCTTGTTACAGCGGTGTACAGGTGACCTTATGACATCACTGATAGGTGTGGTCAGAGGAGAAACTTTGGATTAAAACACTGATGTTCAGCCTGCCGTTCAGTTTCTGTCTCAGCTCTGTTTGTCTCTCTCTGCTTTCCTCTTCCGTCCATTGTCTCCCCCCCTCCTGCCTCTACTCTATCTCCCTCTTCCTCCTCCTCCTCCTTCTTCTTTGTGTTTTCTCTCCTCAGCCTCACCCTGCTGCCTCTCTGCAGTCTGGGTTCAGGTCTTCTTCTCTTTGTGTCTCTTTGTCTCCGTCCAGCTGTTTCCTCCTCCGACCTGATGGTTTTGAAACAGAAACTCGACATCACACACGAAAAACCCACAGAGACGAAAAAACAAGACGTCGCTTATACGTCCAAACAAGTATACTTCTCTTAAATGTTTTGATGCAGAGAAGAGGTAGTGTACGTGTGTGTGTGTGTGTGTGTGTGTGTGTGTGTCAGTGTTGCGTAACCTGTGTGAGTGGGCCGCTGTTTGTGTCCAGTATTTATAAACTGCTGTGCTCCAACAGCAACAACATTGTGAAATCACTCCCTCACGCACACACACACACACACACACACAGATCCTGGTTCATCCATCGTGCACAGTTGACCTCCTGCAGTAGAAACTTGGTCAAATAAGGATCTTGTGAAGAGGACTGAAGTTCTTCATGTTGATGAAGTGTAGATGTTTCATAAACCTGGACTGAATTTTAAAATTTGCACTGACCTCCTGTTAAAGCTCTTTTGATAACTCTGCTTGCTGCATGTCGTGCCCGGGCTCTCTCAGTTTAAGACTGGATAGACAAAGTTTATCAAATATATACAATGAAGAAATAAACATATTTCCTCAGAACACAACAAAGTAAATTGACCAATATACGGTCAGGGTGGCTCGACTCTATTAAACCCCAAAGACCAGACTTTGTGTGAGACGTCTGTGCATACTGTGAATACTGCCATTCCTTCCATTTATTCACTAATGTACATAGTTTTTATTTATGTATTTTTTGGTACCAGCAATTAATGCCTGTGAAATATGGCCACTGGAGAAGGAACTCAATAAATTACCATTTGGAAATTTCCCTATGTTTGTTATAAGTAACACCTGTCCAGTGTCATTTATTTAATCAATTGATTGATTTATTTTCCCTTTATTTGGGACCAAACTGCTCAAAGTGGAATTTCTAGACCAATAAAGAAGATAAATGTAAAACACTCCTTCAGATAATAGAGGTGGCTGTAATCACGAATCCAATGATATGTGACTTAAACCTTGATATTGTGTGTTTTGTTTTATTTTTCTTCCCCCAATTTTATTTATCTCTGTATGCTGTTTTTATTTTTTATTTATTAGATCCCATTAGCTGCTGGAACTTAACAGCAGCTACTCTTCCTGTGGTCTCACCAAGTTCATCAACCAAAAATGCAGCTAACATAAAATACATTTACATTCATACTCACAAACAAACACGACACAAGACACCTGCTCAAACCTAATCCAATAATACTGTAGCTCTACATGCTGACAATTCATTTTAAATTCATTTTTAGGATCTGTTGATCTGCTTGTTTCATTCTTGGCTTGTTTATTTATGAATTTCCTCTTAGCACTTTTGCTTCTTTGTGGTATGTAACTGCCAAAACAGACGTGTAGTGGAAGTATTTGTCTTTTTTGTTTCATAAATCCTCTGGCTGCGAATAAAAACAAATAAATAAATAAATAAAATGAGTCTGAAAGTGTGTAGAAATATACAAATATGTGCATTATGTCTTTTATTTGTTTTTGTGTATTTTGCATTGTTTCTGTTATTGTATTTTTTGTATTTTATCTTGTGAAGCACTTTGTGAGTCCTCTCTGTGAGAAGTGCTATATAATAAATTTACTTACTTACTTACAGTATGTCACATTACACTGTATAAACTAGTGTTATATTCAGAAATGTAAACTATATATTATGCTCTAATGGTCACTACAGTGCGTATATCAGTAGGATTAAAAGAATTAACATGAGAAATATGGACAAAAAAATGACAACATTTAAACATTTGTTAAAGCTCCTTTAAAATCACTGTTTGAGCTCAAATAAACTGCAGGAAACCAAAAATGTTTCCACATCGTAACTGTGAACACGTGCTGACGTGATGAGAAACAAACTGTGAACGATGATTTGAACGCAGCTTTAATTGTTTCCTTTGGGGGGTGGATTAATTCAGTCTGAGGTGTCCTGCTACTGAAAATGAACTAAAGATCAGGACTTAAATTTGAATTTCTGATATTGCCACACAGAGGCCCCTCTGCAGTGTGTATTCTGGCAACATCACAACCAACAGGTGGGGTTAATCATTGGTGACCACCACCAACACAGTGACTCATCACCAGTGAAGAGATTTTATTTGCTTGTTTTTTATAAAGTGAACATCTTTGTGTTGTTGCATGTTTCAGTGCTCTGACCCAGAAAAGTTTTGGCTCCCCCTGCTGGCAGGTAGGCCACCTGTTGTGTTGGTTGTGGTCACCTGTAATTAACCCCACCTGTTGTTTGTGACGTTGCCAGATTACACACTGATGAAGAACGGCTTCTTGCCTGAAACATCTGTGAGGCAATATTAAAAATTCAAACTGAAGTGCTGCTCTGTTGTTTACTTTAATATAACTCACATCAAGGATCCAGCACCCGGTCTTTAAAGGGTTAATCCTGAGTAAGTGTGTTGTGTCTTAGTTTTGTGTCATCAGACTTTAGCTCCTCCTCCTCCTCCTCCTCCTCCTCCTCCTCACTGCTGCCTGGATGATAAGCACACAGAATTACTCAGATGTATTGTTTTAGCAGCTGTGAGCAGAGTGTCAGAGATGATAAATAATCCTGTAAAATATAATTTATGATTTAAGTTTCCTGAATCTCTGTTTCTGTGTCTCAGAGATGTAGCATGTGTGTTGGTGTGATCTGCGGACCATCATGCACCTCTTCCTGCTGCTGATCCTTCAAGCCACAGCAGCCTTCGGACAGATCGACCCTGGTACACACACACACACACACACACAGTTTACACAGTGTAAAACTGGTGTTTTTGAATGATTGATAGTTAGTTAGTGATTGATAGTTTATATATGTGTGTGTGTGTGTGTGTGTGTGTGTGTGTGTGTGTGTGTGTGTGTGTGTTCAGCACACTGTCGCTATGCCTTGGGCATGGAGGATGGACGGATTAAAGATGATGACATCACAGCATCCAGCCAATGGTACGAGACCACAGGACCACAGTACGCCAGGTGGGTGAGACTGAAGGAGGGCTGTGATTGGTCCATAAGATATAAATAACTGGTCATTCACATGTTGTTTCAAGCCTTTGTACCTTTAATCATATCTGTTTATTTAAACTGTTGATCGGGACAGGGGGTGCAATAGTCTGAGATTTTCACAGTACGATAACTGTCTCAGAAAATATCGTGGTTTCACAGTATCACGATTTTAAATTATTTATTTTATTATCAGTCAGAGGTACCGTTAAAGGAGTGAAAACAGAAGGGTTAATGTTGGCTGAATAAACACTTGAAACCATTTTGTTTATGGACGTTTGTGTTAAAAGTCTCCCCTCTGTAAATAAGTAAAATAAAGGCGAGATTCAACATCCAGTTGCGTTTTTTTTTCTTCAATATCCTTGACAAGCAAATGTACGCAGTATGATAACTGTCAACTTTTATACCACAGTACACCTTGAAACTGGGATATTGCTGCAACTCTAATTGTCGTAAACACTTCTATAGTTTTTACAACAAAACTTAAAACTAAATTTTAATTCTGACTCAAATGGAAAAATATGATTTGATCCCACTGTTCATAGTTACACATGTAGGAAGTGACAACATGTCATGTAGAACATTTTTTAGCTGCTGAAAGTTATTATGTGTTTAATAAGATTTGTGAAAGAGTAAAATAAAATCTATTTTGTAGAGAAACTGTACTCAGTAATGAATGTTTCTAAACAGATTTCTCAGTGTCATAATGAATAATAGTTAGGGTCGTGTGATACTGGATTTTTTTTGCCAAGATAGATGTCTCAGATACGCAGACGTACAGCTACTCATTTGGCCAATAAGCTAATTTAGTGACCATCACTTCTCTTCTATAGTGGAATTAACATCATATTGTTCATGCATACTTTTAAGGTGACGGCCCACCAGCAGATGGAGACATGAAATACGATGATTTTTAATGTATGTAATATTCATTCATTGTGCGAAATAAGAAAAAACATGTTGGCCGATACAGATGATGTGCCAATATTATCGTACATCCCTAATAATCGTGATACTTTTAGTTATGTAGCACTCAGAGGTTTAATGCAAGAAATAAAATGAAAGAAAGTAGAAAACTAAAACACAGTTGATGCACACAGTCGCAGTCAAAACACTGGTGAAGTCTGGATGTGTGCAGCACTGTGTTCGGCTCAACTCTTTAGTCTCTGTGATGCCACTTTCACTCCTGAAATGAACAGGAAGTGGCTAACAGCTCTGAGGGCTCAGCTATTGATCAAACACTGCCAGGACCTGCGGACGCCCTGTATTAACTGTATGAACTGTGTGTGTGTGTGTGTGTGTGTGTGTGTGTTTGCAGGTTGAATCGTGAGGAGGGGGACGGCGCCTGGTGTCCTGAGGGACAGCTGGAGCCTTCAGACAGTCAGTTCCTGCAGGTCTGTGTCCGCTAAAGACAGAAACATATTCAGCTCTGTTTTTTTACCTGGAGGGGTTTGACGAGGTTACAGAGTTTGTTAGTCATCCACGGCCCGTTCTTCTTACATGGATATTAGAGTTGTGCAGATTATCGCAAGCAAGTCCAGTGTCTGTGTGACTAAGCTCTGGACTCGGGGGTTAAGTTACTATATATTGTCACAGCGAATAAGGAGAAACTCCCCAAAAAACCTTTAACGGGGAAAAAAAGCTACAAACACAAAATATGTTTTCACAAAATGAGCTTGGTGAGTTGAAGGTTGGGGCGACACCCAAAGATACTTCTGACTTCAGATGGACTGAATAGTATCTGTAGAAGAACATTTGAGTCTCTGAGTTCTCTTCGTGTCACCTGATTGGACAGAACTCTGCTGCTGTGTTGTTCAGGTGGACCTGGGCAGGTTGACTTTCCTGACGGTGGTCGGGACTCAGGGACGATACGCCAGGTACTCCGGGAACGAGTTCGCCCGAGCTTACCGCCTCAACTACAGCCGGGATGGCCTGCTGTGGAAGTCCTGGAGGAACCGGCTGGGGAACACGGTGAGTGACAGGAATGTTTCGCAGGGCGCTGTAAGTCGGGACTGGCTGGACGGAGATGGTGAATAAAAGTGGGGCAGGAAGAGGGAAAGAATAGAAGAAAATGTGGAGCGGAAACGTGTGAGGGAGTGATAGAGCCGAGCGATGGAGAGAAGAATGGGAGAAAGAAATGAAAATGCTTCTGGGCATTCACACTGGAATCACAGGAAATGACATTTACACACCAGCTTCCTGTTGGCCTTCGAGGTCCCTGACAGCTACGGCAGCACCATCAGGACACAGTTCAAACAGCCGGTCATGTTTTTATCTCAACAGTTTCCTCCCTCACATTCACACAGGAAACTTTCCAGAACCTCCACAGAGCTCTGCTGTCACACTCTGACACACAAACACATCAAGATACGTCTTTATTTGAATATGTGAAGTTAGAAATGAGGAGGGGCTGAATCCTGCTGCTGGTCGCTCAGTGAATCAGCACATGATGGCGGCAGTTTAGATGATAAAGTATTTTGATTTACAATCAAATGTGATCTCTGATCTGTGACATTAAAAACAAAGATCTTTAATCATTTTAATCATTTCACAGCAGCGTTAAATTAATCTGTTACAGTCACCAGATTATTCTGCCACAGGAGAACTAGGACAGTGCTCTCAGTAGAGTGCAGAGCTGCTGTGTTCTGCCTGCAGATGTGGCCATCGGCGCTAATCGCAGCCACTGCAGACAATGCACACGGTGCAGCTGCGCCTGGTGGAGTTTTCCCTGCCAGCTCCCTCGGGGCGGGTGTCCACATTCTGCAGCAGAAAAGCGGTAACAGGGCGCTGGGGAACGCTTCATCTCAGCGCCTCATAGAAAATAGTTTTTAAAATGATGTTATGTGTCGGTTTTGTTTCTATGACACAGGCTATGATAGTCAAGATGGCGGTGATTAGGCTCATAGGTCCAGTAGTTTGCACAAATAGCTGCAGACAGAGATACACACACTCAGTCATGACCAGATGCACGATCTCCTCCAGGGTTACACATGACTGATGTTTCTCGTGTGATATTTGTCTCCAGGTGATGGAGGGCAACAAAAACGCCTACACCTCTGTCATCAACGACCTCCACCCTCCGATCATCACCCGCTACGTCCGGCTGATCCCGGTCACCAAACTGTCCACCACCGTCTGCATGAGAGTGGAGCTGTACGGCTGTCTGTGGGAGGGTAGGACACACAGACACACAGTCATGCAAACATGGCGGCTCGTTTAGAAACTATATTAGAAACTATAATACCGAAAATTCACCAAAATGTGTTCCTGAAAACATTTGAGGTGAAAACGAGCCACACAGCTGCTGAATCTGTCTTCAGTTCAGATCGGACAGTTAGCTTCACATTTTTTCAGTGGTTTCTAGATGCAGCAAGTTGCACTGGACGTCCCAGATTTGCTCAAAGTAGTCTGACCTCAGCTACCAGAATGCATTGCATAGCTGCTTACATAGACAATGAATGGGAAGCGTGGAAATGAAACGTACTGTAAGACTCTAAAACTTCGACCTGTCCTCCTCCTCCTCCTCCTCCTCCTCCCCCTGCAGACGGTCTGATCTCCTACAACGCTCCGGAGGGTCAGCTCATGATGCCGCCTGGTTATCCCATCGCCAGCCTCAACGACTCCACGTATGACGGAGCACACGAGAGGAGGTGAGTCACGCACACACACACACACGCACACACACTTACTCCTCACACATCTTGCTTTCCTGTCTCCTGCTCTCTGTGACTGACGGCTGTCTCGTCCAATAGGAGGCTGTTAGGCGGGCTGGGTCAGCTGACGGACGGTGTGATCGGCCTGGACGACTTCCTGCTGACGCGTCAGTACCATGTGTGGCCCGGCTACGACTACCTGGGCTGGAGGAACGACTCGCTGGGAACTCAGGGATTCGTGGAGATGGAGTTTGTGTTCGACCGGCAGAGGAACTTCACCTCCATGAAGGTTCTGACCTCGTACTTAAGACATTTATGAACACGTCTGTAGAGCAGAGCAGGTCTAGTGAAACAATGACGGGATAATTGTTTTATAACTTTAACTAGTGCAGGTGATCCCACACAACCTTTTCCGATTCATGTTTTCCTCATGTGTTTTACTTGAGTTTTACTTTTAGAGATAAAAATTTTTTTTATTCTGATTCATGACTGACATCAGAGACCCACTTTAGATTCATTTCCTGTATCTGTGTTATGTGGATTTCATGTGTCATGTCTCTATGTGTCAGCCCTGTGATAGTCTGGTGACCTGTCCAGGGTGAACCCCGCCTCTCATCCAATGACAGTCGTCACAGATGATGAATGAATGTTTTACTCATAAAAACATACCCTGTCCTCCGTCCAGGTTCACAGTAACAACATGTTCGCCCGTGGCGTGAAGATCTTCTCCACTGTTAGCTGTTGGTTTAAGCCCCGCCTCATTGCTGGCTGGGAGCCAGAGCCCGTGGCGTTCAAAACGGTGCTGGACGACAGGAACCCCAGCGCCCGCTACGTCACCGTGCCGCTGAACCGCCGCACAGCAAAGTCCCTGCGCTGCCGCTTTTACTTTGCTGACGTCTGGATGATGTTCAGCGAGATCTCCTTTCAGTCGGGTAATACACACACGCACACACACGCACAAAAATACACACACATTCCCATTTCTTTCAAAACAGACAAATAAAATGACTTCTCTTTATTTGTCCCTCAGAGGACACCGTACTCCCGACCCTGATGCCCCTGGGGTCGACCTCCCCTGTAGTCAAGGAGGACAGTTCCACGACAACCATGCCTGTGACAGGTATGACCTTTGACCTTTCTCACCTCACTTAAAATAATCACCAACATTAAAACAATTTTTCTTAATATTAAAAATCCAGAACAAAATAATTCAAATACTCACAGTAACAATCACCTGTGTGATGCAGGCTCAGTTTACAGGATCATTTTATTTCTTTTTGTCCCATATTTTCGTTTGTTTTTCTCATTGTTTTTTGTTAATAGAAAAAATATTCCAATACGTCCATATAAATTTACATGTGTACACACAAGCATCATGTCTGTCCATCCCAAACTCTGCAAGTAAACTTCCTACAGGTTTCACTGAGAAGGAGAGGAAGGTGAAACAATAGTAGAGTCGTAAAACGTCTGCTCGTAACGAGGTTATAAATTCAATCCATTTATTCCGGATTCAATAGACTTTGATCTTTTGGATCGTCATAGAGAAGGTCAGCTTGTCCATTTTAAATGTGTGATGATGATTTTATACCTAATGTTTATAATCACAGTTTTTGTGTAGTCATTTTATTAACTTTGATTGTATATTACGGAATTGTTTGACTTTATGATCTATGGACACATTGCTGCTTGGTTTTTTTTTCAGCTGTGTCTTGTAAGGCGTCCTTGAGCGCTTTGAAGGCGCCTATAAATTAAATGCATTTTTATTATTACTTTCAAAGTATGTAGTGCTGAGATCAGTCATTTTCGGGTGATTGATTTTTTTTTACCTGCTGCCAAGAGGTCCTGCAGCAGCTTTGTATCCCTCCTTTGTTTAAACTCATGACTCATGACATGAAAGTGCCTCAGCTCCGGGGTAACTGGGTCTGAAACAATGTGCTTCATGTTTTGTGAATGCCCCTCCATTATGAAACACTTTGGGACAGTCCCAAAATATATGAAAACGGTTTGCTGGTCTTAAAATAACTAAACATATTTTTGAAACAGTGTGCTCTTCACTTCATGGAGGTAGTAGAGGACCGCTGAAAACTGCAGATATCCCCCCCCAGTCTTCTGGAGGAAGCCTACTTCCTGCTTCTTTTGCACACTTTTCTTTAATGCACAAGGTGTTTTTTTTAAATAGAGCATTACACAGTTCAGGATTTTAGAATACTCAGATTCTGCTGCTGAGAAGTCTGCAGTTAAACACCACCACATTTAAACTGCGACATCAGTATTAAACATCTCTAACGTCTTTTTCCTCTCTGCAGCAGCCAATCCATCAGCCAGTGACCCGCCTGATGACGGGAACACGCCCATTCTGATTGGCTGCCTGGTGACCATCATCCTGCTGTTGGTCATCATCATCTTCCTCATCCTCTGGTGCCAGTACGTCTGCAAGGTGCTGGAGAAGGTGAGCAGAGGAGCCGCTCATAAAGACACACGGACTCACACAGAGTTTGCACAGTTGTTGTCAGCGAGGCGGGGGTGTGAACACGTCTTCTGTTTTCAGTTCTCAGCGTCTGCCTCTCTGCCTGTGGAGTCTGAGACTGTTTTGATTATGTGAGAGCTTCATAAAGCAGCAGAGCAGCTGTGGACCAGTCGGCCTGATCACTGACCAATATTTTCCTCTTCAGTAAATAAAGTGTGCGGCTTTGTTCAGCTGCAGTGTTTATTACACGGGAAACAAAAGTGTTAATGATTAAAAACTGGAGAGAGGCAGCAGTTTGAAATCATTCACCTCTGACTGGAAACTATTTTTCCAACCTTGTCTTTATCAACTTCTGCACTTTAATTTTTAATGATAATGAAGATCTTTTTATGCAAAAGTGGATCACTGTCGTAGGGGACAGATTATTATTTTCCTTACAGCTGTTAGACATGTCCTCCTGTCCCTGTCTCCTCCTGCAGGCTCCACGTCGGATCCTCGACGAGGAGGTGACGGTTCGGCTGTCGTCCTGCAGCGACACCATCATCCTCCAGACCCCCCCTGTGCCCCCCCGCTCTGGCCACGCCTCCACAGGTAGATGATCTTACTTTTACAGCAGCTCTACCTTCACGTATATATATTGCTTGTTTTCCTCAGCAGACTAAACAGAATGTAACCACAGAAAATATTAACTTTTTTATTACATTAAGATCAGAGCTGCTTTTCTTCATGTATCAGCACCGGCAGCAGCTGCAGCTGGACGTATGATGTTTTCGAGGTGTGCGTCCATCTGTTCATCCCCCCTGTTCTTACCTTAGGGAAATTCTCTATATTTGGCACAAACGTCCACATGAACTCAAGAATGACGTGATTAGTATTTGGTGGTCAAAGGTCACTATGACCACACATAACTTTCATCATCATGAAGTGATGACATTTTATATCCAGAAGGTATCCAGAAAGTCACTGTGACATCATAATGTTCTGCAGAAACACTTTTCACTTTTCACTAAATTCTTGACGCTAACCTTGGGTCATGAAAATCCAAGATTAGAAATCATCTTGAAAATATGCTGACTGTACAGATCTCCTGTGCTGTCAGGGGGAGATGTGTTTGAAGCATCTATGTTCTTGGTAAATGACAGGTTTGTGGAGGCATATAACCACGAGGCGGATATTCTGATATGTTTTGAATCATCACCTTCCATCGAAATTTGTGTTTTCCTTTACATAAATAAAGGCAGTTCCTTCATAAAGTGGTTTATAAAAATTTCTTGTTTGATGCTCTGAATTTCCTTGGAGAGGAACCCCACAACCTTTGCTTCATATACGCCCCCCCATGTCGAAACAAAATGCTTGGTAGTACTGCACAATATGCCATTTTCATGCACCGTCTTTCCCTGGTTGTCATGTCCAAAGAGGCAACGTTAAGTTATTTAGAGAACTGCTCACCAGTGTGATACACAGTGGGTGATTTGGTGCAGAATTGATCCATGGTTGGGTTTCTAAACGACAGAGGAAACAAAGTTTGATGATCAAATATCTGAACCACATGAGAGAAGATAGTTTGCTTAGAGAAACTTCTGCAGGGTTGTTTGGACCAGAGTCCTGCACGGGTCCATTTTTGAAACCCGCACCCCCATATCTGTAAAGCTCAGTACCAGAACAGACCTGTTACCCGTCTAAGTCAAAGCTGCACCACACCCAGGCTCCAGTGCCTCACATGAAGCTGGTTCTCCGTTCCTAAATTGGACGTCTCTTTGACTGGATGGTGAAAACATTCAATCACTGCCAGGTTAGGAAACATGTTAGCATGCTCCTTCCACCACCATCAAACCTCCAAAGGATCCCAACTCCATGCAGGCTGCCACCTCATCCTCGGGCTGCAGAGTTTCATGGCTGGAGTCCTCCACGTCGGTGACCAATGTGACCACTGGGTCAAAGGTTACACTGGTGTCACTGACTTTCAAAATAAAAGGAAATGCAGCTTGACAATAGTGATTTAGATGTTAGAATATTACACATATACTGCACAGCTTTTTACTGTATTTTATTCTGAAAAATAAAATATACAGTTTTGTTCTTACCTGCTGCCCGTGTGTAGTTCAGTTTTACCCGTACCTGTGAATTTATATGTATAAACTGTACGTATTTTGACCTGTCACACAGCTTCTGACCATCAGGACTCTGGTTTGGACTTCGTGTGCTTGACTGATTCATGTGTCTTGTTCCCCTCAGGCCCCGCTAACACTGACCCTCACTATGAGAGAGTTTTCCTGCTGGACCCGCAGTACCAGAACCCGGCGGTGCTGAGAAACAAGCTGCCCGAGCTGTCTCAGAGTGCAGAGGCCTCAGGTAAACACACTGTCTGACCTCACAGTAGCTGTAGCAGAAATATGAGAATAACTTGAGAATTTTCCTTTAAAACTCCCAGTTTTTCTTACTTCTTTCTCTCGTCCATGTTTTATCGACCTCTTATTGACCATGTGGTGATAATTATCCAGAACCTTCCTCATCTAAGGCAACATAAACTTGAGTGGAAGTAAATCTGAATCAGCGATGCTGTAAAAAGTCTCCAGATGCAGTAAATGCATCAAAGTACTGCAGTCTGCCCCCTGCTGGCACCTTCACAAACACCCTGCATGCCTTTGAATGTTTCTCTGCCTTTAACTTCCTGTCTTTCCTTCAGAAAACATTACACGAGTTCTCTTCCTCTCTCCTGTTCTCTGATTCTTTTATTTTCCTGATGATGCTGAATGTGCATGCTCATTCACTCTGCAGTTTCTCTCTCCTTTACCTCCCAGCCCTCTCTGTCTCTGTCCATGTTTCCTCCTCCTCTTCCTCCAGCTCTCCTCCTCGGTAATCCTCTCTATGACCTCCTCCTGCTGACTTCCTGTCACATGACGCCAGGCTGGCTGCGTGGTAAGAGCTGAAAGGTGTGACTTCAGACATTTAAACATCCGTCAGATACAGTAGATTAGACTCAGACAGGACGTTTGGCTTTCTCATTCCTGTGGATGCATACTGAAAAGTTTTCTTCTGGCATTTGTAAAGTCTTGAAGTTCAAGTATTTTTGAGGACTAAAATGACAAAAATATAATTTCACCAATAAAACTGAACAGTTTTCAACAACGTTTGGACGTTTATTTCACAGCAAGAGTCACGTTATTGAAGTCATTATCTCAGGGTAAGGAAGACCAGGAGAAAAGGTGTCTAATCAAACACCTCTTCATTCTCTCTCCATCAGCGTGTGGAGGAGGCTACGCCGAGCCTGACGTCACCCAGTGCACGCCACACCAGTGTTTCCACAGCAACGCGCCGCACTATGCCGAGACAGACATTGTGCGGCTGCAGGGCGTCACCGGCAGCAACATGTACGCCGTCCCCGCCCTCACCGTGGACTCACTCACCAGGAAGGACATCTCTGCTGCCGAGTTCCCACGGCAACAGCTGATCTTCAGGGAGAAGCTGGGGGAGGGGCAGTTTGGAGAGGTGAGCAGGGGCGGGGCCACAGCCAATCAGGAAGTGCTGGATATACTTTAAAGTTTAGTCTGACAGGTTTTTGAAAATGTATTGATAGTATTGATTCTTCTCAGCAAACAGTGTCCGTCTCAGTCTGCTTCCTTTCTGTGTTGTATTTATGCCCACTTGTCTGCTGCAGGTCCACCTGTGTGAGGCCGAGGGGCTTCCAGAGTTCCTCGGCGAGGGGTCTCCTCTCCCTGACAGAGACGGCCGTGCGGTGCTGGTGGCTGTTAAACAGCTGAGGGCTGACGCCACCAGCCAAGCCAGGTACGCCATGTGTCTGTGTGTCAGTGATTTTATTTTCATTGATCTGTGACTTTATTTGTTTCTTTAAAAGTGTCTCTAGTGCTCGTTAGGAGTTGAGTCATTAGGAGCATGGCGCAGTAACATAGTCACTGCAACAACGTGAATACACCTGAATTCATGCCCTGCGATCCAGTGATGCAAAATTCTGCCTATTTGTGTTTTGCATGAGTTGAAACTTTGATAACAGTTTGTTGTCATCTTGGTTCGCACTGGCCCTGCATGAATATGCTCAGTAAGTTTCCTGGCAGTCCTCCTCAGTGTATTCCAGGCGCAGATGGAGCAGCAGAGTGCCAGGTGCAGTCAAAGTGTTGTGTGTTGTGTGTGTCTGTGCCTCTGGAGCAGCTGCTCCTCTCATACATTGATCTGGGAGACCCTCCACAGATTGCACCTGAAAATCTGCAACTCTTTTTAACATTTTGATCACCTGTGTGAGAGAAATCAAGACGATCCAAAACTGAAAGGATCTGAAATGAAACCTGAAAATGTCTCCTCTGTCGATCCATCAGGAACGACTTCCTGAAGGAAATAAAGATCATGTCTCGTCTGAACGACCCCAACATCATCCGTCTGCTGTGTGTGTGTGTGTCGTCCGACCCGCTGTGCATGGTGACCGAATACATGGAGAACGGAGACCTCAACATGTTCCTGTCGCAGCGGGAGATCGAGAGCACGCTGACGCACGCCAACAACATCCCTTCAGTCAGGTACACACTGTTTTAACATGCTAACACCATCAGGAGCACGTCTGAACTTTCCAGTCCATCCAGTTCAGGTAGTGTCTGATGCAAACAGCTGGAGTTACACGTGATAAAAGCTGCAGACTGTGATCAACATCATGAATTCAAAATTTTCTCTTGTCTTCCCTCTCCCTCCTCCGTCCTTTTCTCCCTCCCTCAGTCTATCCGACCTCCTCCACATGTCAGTGCAGATCTCGTCAGGGATGAAGTACCTGGCGTCTCTGAACTTTGTGCACCGCGACCTGGCCACCAGGAACTGCCTGCTGGACCGCCGCCTCACCATCAAGATAGCCGACTTTGGGATGAGCCGGAACCTGTACAGCAGCGACTACTACCGCATCCAGGGCCGGGCGGTGCTGCCCATACGATGGATGGCCTGGGAGAGCATCCTGCTGGTGAGGGAGGGGAAGAGTTCAGATCAGAGAGGACTAGAGAAAGAAGAGAAGATAATTTACACCTGGTGTTTGTGAGCTGTTGGCCTCTGACACCTCTTCCTGCTCGTTAGGATGATTTTAAAGTGAAACCAAAGCTTGGAATAACTTTATTTACACGTGTTCATAGATGAATGCAACTTTTTGGGCTCACAATGATCTACAGTCTGATTGTAACACACTCTTAACACTAGGTCATTGGGGTTGCATTCTAAAACATGAAAAGCTTTATCCTAACATAGAATACGGCTTCTCTTCTGCAGGGGAAGTTCACCACGGCCAGTGACGTGTGGGCGTTTGGTGTCACCCTGTGGGAGATCTTCACTCTGTGTAAGGAGCAGCCCTACAGCCTGCTGTCTGACGAACAGGTCATAGAGAACACTGGCGAGTTCTTCAGGAACCAGGGCAGACAGGTGAGACGAATCAAACGCACCCACAAAGGGCCGAGCTCAGTATAATCTGACATGACATTCATATCCAGGTGTGCTGTATTTAGGCCACTGTTGCGCCAAAGTTTCCTAAACTTTGTTAGGTTTGCTTACAGCTCACATATCACAGGTCACACTTCCACCACAAGAGGGAGCTATTGGGTTTTACACATTTACACCAGCTATTAAACCAGTGTTGGAACGCTCCATTTTTCTATACCAGTACCCCAAAAATCCCAAATAGCCCATAAATTCAGAAATAGTAATACACCATGATTCATCATGCACCAACATTAACTATTAGTTATTCTCAGACAAGGACATTTAAACTGAGTGATCTAGTTTTATGACTCCAACACTTTATAGATATGTTAGCAAGGAGCTGAAAAAGTCAGTGTGTGGAACAGTTTTACAAAGATGACCCCCAAAAAGTCGAGTGCCAGATATGCCAAAGGCAACTGGTGTATCACAAATCTACAACCAGCTTGGCAAATCACCTGAAAACTGTTTGAAGCAGCTGAGCTGTCTTGCAAAGTATTTGTCAAGTTATTGTTGATGCAACAACTGAAAAATGTCCTCACGTCTCTCTCCGAGCTGCAGCTTCTTGATTCTGCTGCGGTGCGGTCAAACTGGGATACTTTTACTTTAAGCCGCGACTTGTGGCGAGAGAATACCCGCAGCCAATCACTGGACCCGATCCTTTGACATGTTGACCTATGTTGAAAACAATCTTTTCCCATCTGAAGCACATGAACGCGCCTCCTGGTCACAGACACATGTACTTAGAAACACAAGCCATACTACTAGTGCTTGAGAATACACTGTCAGGTGAATTCACAAGGAATGGATTGCAGCCGCGGATAGAACTGAAAATTTGTGCGTTACTTGCAACCTCTACCTCTCAAGTCTCAAAGTCCGATTCACAGAAGATGTTATGTAATGATATCACAATGCAAACACGGCCATAACATTTTGCAGCTGAGTGCATCTTGCGCTTTTTTGCATGCAGAACATGCAGAGCTGTTCAATCAAAAAGTGAATTTCTCTATCAAGATATTGGCTCATGAGCACGCCTGGCCTGACGATGCCTTCGCCTGGCTACAACCACTGCTGCAATGATCACTGGGAAGTCTGGGTGTGATTTTTTCACTGGCTTTGAGAATTCTTTTGTGTCTTATTTGTCAGTGTCTGCAATCCTTTGCCCTAGTGTTTTCTTTTGACTCTGTTGGTACACCTGAGGAATGCTTTCTCCAGTTCTTTGCTTTTTGATCTCTTAATCTGTATTTCCCCACCAGATCTTCCTCTACGGCCCTCCGCTCTGCCCACCTTCTCTCTTCGAGCTGATGATGCGTTGTTGGAGTCGCGACATACCCGACCGACCCACCTTCGAGGGACTTTACCAAGCCCTGAGGCCCCATGTCAACCAGTGAGCCGAGGCTGCTGGGAAGTACCACTCGGCGAGTTTCTCCATCTCTGGACTCCTTTAAGACGACAGACTGACACGACAGGACAGAGGACTGGGATTGTGTGCAAGAGAAAGCCTCTGTCAGAGGGAATGGCAGAACTGTGGTCAGGAGGTGGGTTTGCTTTGTGGTCACAGCAGCGCTCTGCTCTGAGAGACAGCATGGAGGAAGGAGACAAGGCGGGTCAGCTCAGAGGAGATCCAAACCTTTCAGTCATTGGTGAACGAAGATTTCTAAGCTTTTTACAGATTTCTATCATTACTGATTTCACAGTTTCGTCCATATCTTTAATGCTCCTTTGACCAAAACGTCTCGTCGGACCTTTTGACATATCTTTTCTTCATGTTGTTATGGTGCCAAAGGTGCCGTAAACTTTATTTTCTTCTTCTCTTTGGCTTTTTAAGACGCCAAAAACTGGACAGACACTTCAGCCTTGGTAGTTTCTCCTGTCCCTGTGGTTATTATTAATATTGTAAAGCACTGTCTGTGTCTCTCAGTTATTCATGTTCATATATTAACCCACACTGGAGCTAGGGTTAGGGTCAAAGTGTAGTGTAGTTTTATTTTTAGATTTTTATTCTATTTTATTTTTCTTGTTTTACGGTATTTCACTTTTGTTGGTCTTTTTTGTGGATATGAATGTTGGTCAGCTGAGGGTCACATCACGGTGCCGACAGGCTGCGATGAAACCTGTGTGGTTCACGGACTGAAAATCAGTCGGTGGGTAATTTAAGGAGAAAATCTCGAGTGACGGCACATTGAAACCAAATAAGTAAAAAAGTGTTGTGCCTTTTTTGTTGCCATAGAGAAATAAAGAATTTAAGTGATAAACAGTTATGTTATTTTATTAAATTTGTAAAATAAAAAAAAAGAAATCCTTTGTAAATGGACTGAACCTTCAACATCTGCCAGTTGGTGGATCTTTTTATTCAAAGTGCCTTACATTTGTAGCATGAGTGGTACCAGTGGGAATAAGCCAACGTTAACAACACGGGTACACAGAGGAGTATCTAATGCAAAGATCTAATGTCAAGGTTTTATTTACCTGTGTCTGTGTTTGTGCTGGGGCCTGTAAAATGTATGTTAAGTGTGTCTATGTCTATGTTGGAGCCCAGAGACCTGTAGGTGCGTGTTCTTTGTCTCCATCAGCCCGGTTCTGCCTTGATGGAGCTGCGTTTGGCTTGCGCCCCCAAACATTAGCCAGCTAGCCGTAAAGTATTACAGGTTGAAATCCCGTACTCAGTAGTTTCATCATTAGAATCAAAGAACTTTGAAACAAATGACGAACTGTTCAAATTAAGATTATTCACCATGCAAAGTCGAGGACGTCGCAGCATGTAGGACAATAATTAACCAACACGTTAGCTGTCTAAAGAGCTAGCAAGTTCTTGTGTTGTAGATATATCCAACACGTTCTCATCCCAGGTTGTCAAATGCCATCACTTTCTCGTTGTAAGACTCACCTTTTAGCGTGTGTATGTGATGCACTGTTGCGTCCTGGGTAAAACTCGTGATTAGATTGAGGGAACAAAACTGCTTCTGCATCAGTTTTGGACGTTCAGAGATGACGTGCACGTTAAGCTTGTTACACGCATCGTCTCTTTTCAAAATAAACTTACAGCGTAGGTAAAAAAAAAAAACTGTTTTTAGGTTTACTTCGTTAAGTTCAGGCAACAAAAGAACATGGTCAGGTTTAGAAAAAACATCATAGTTAAGCTTAAAACAAGTGATTCTAATGTACGTCACTTGCACAGCTTGCAACACATGCTAACACACTACGTCATTATTGAAACAACTCGATTGACTTTGGTTTCCCAAAAGACTAAAAACAGTGTGCTCCCGTGTAAAATTCTGGAGTTTGTTTGTCCCATCCACCTCCCCTCCTGCCCGGAGACTTTCTCACAGTTTACACCTTAGTAGTTGCCGGAGCGTCATTACAGTGCTGTGCAGGTCGTTTCATACAGCAGCAAAAGTTTGCCTCCGTGCGTGTCTAACGTTGACGGGCCGCTGACCAAGCTTCGCTATTTCACAAATTGGGAGTGAGACAGATATTCTCCTCACCTGTCTTGTTTTTGAGAGCACTAAGATGAGACTAGCTCTGGTCTGATTTTAAAGACATGCTACAGCAGCCAATCAAGGTAAAATCTCGGCGAGTGGAGACGAGACACGACATGTACATTTTGGGCCGAACGTAGCAGAACTACTGTGTAAGAAAGGGACCCTCTGAGCTGAGGGCCAATGAGCCACTAGAGACTGAGGGGGATGAACAGATACACCTTGGACAGATGGAGCCATCAGACAAGTCCCGCCTCTCACTGCTTTAACCAGCCAATCACTGCAGCCAGTCCTACTGCCCTCTGTTTTCTGCCGTAAGAGGGCGCGAGTCAAGGCCTGTCTTGAACTCCATACTGATTTTTTACAGCATAGCATTTAAGAGTTTTGTTTACAGAACTGATGATGATGAGTTTTCCAAACATGTACTGAAGCATTTCGCCATAATGTCCGGATAACTGAGGGATCGAGCGTCAGCCATGGAAAAGTAAAGGTTATTGGTCAACACTGCAACTGGACTAACGGATGCGTGATCTGTTTTAAGGCTAATCTTTGTCGTCAGCATCATTATCTAATGTGTAAAAGTGGTTTTGAAATTTGATAATTTTATGTCCCATTCTTTTAATGTTTTAGTCGCTCTCTTAGTCTCAGTGTGTAACGTGTGTGCAGTATTTTCAATCCTCTCAGATCAAATTTTTAAAAGTGTAAAAGGTGCAAATCAACATCATCTTCACCAAAGAGAGGGAGGAAGACCAAATATGTTCAGTCTGAGTGCATCTTTCAGTGTTTCTGTTGTTACAGTAGTGTTTATTTTATCTGTACTGTATCT
Source organism: Epinephelus fuscoguttatus (assembly GCF_011397635.1). Lineage (NCBI taxonomy): Eukaryota > Metazoa > Chordata > Actinopteri > Perciformes > Serranidae > Epinephelus > Epinephelus fuscoguttatus. The sequence goes on along the minus strand of NC_064757.1, from coordinate 44,710,450 downwards.
TAACACTTCTACGAGTGTGTACATGTGTGTGTTTAAGAGAAAATGAGTGTTGTGATCGAGTGTATTTGACATTCCTTTGAGCACTGGGAGCTAGTTGGGATTGAAGTGGTTAACCGGAGTTGCTCCGTTGTGCCAAACGATGTAATTAAATGAGGGGGAGGGATTTTTGTTTTAAAGCAAGAGGACAGAAAGTGAGGAAACCACTAAACTCAATCTCCCAGAGTCCTTTGCTACAGTGAGCCTGTGTATTTTGTTGTGGTTCCTTTAGAGAGATAGACGAGTCAGTGTACAGTGTAAGTGATCTATAATATCTCAGTGTGTGAATGCAGATTAGGTGTGTTAATTATTATTATTGATAATTGATTATCTATCAGAATTTATAGTTGTAGCTGTTTCTTTGATTATTTCTGTTCTGGGAAGGTGTTGGCTTTTTTCTGTCTTTTTTTTCCAACAGGATTTTTGAACATTTCAAACAGAGATGTCCTGCTTCAGACATGTATTGTACATAGGCTAGTAGCTGTGTATATTAATATATTGGGAGTTAGAAACTTTGTGTTCTGTCCTCCCAAGTCATTTTCACTCTGTACCCTCTCAAGTCTCAGTTTGTTTTCTTATAATAAACAGTAAAATTTGTCAAACAGACGCAGAGAGATTGTGACTTATTTTATACTAACAGGAGAAATCCAGTCACCAGAAGAAAATGTTGGCAGTGTATATTTCTGCAAACCACAGGTACGTTATGTATGTCTGTATGTATCATATCAACGTTTCCAAAGTTACATAGTACTAGTCCATAGCCATTGGTAGCTTTGTCACCTTCTACCTATGCCAGTCCTCAATGCCTATGTGCAGTTTCACATAGATTGACCACGTCAGTGAGTAGAAAAACGTGGGACAGACAGAATGACTGACTGACAGAATGACACACTGACAGTTTCCGTGATTATGTACAGCATACCATACCATGACTTAGTCATACCAAACATTAGAAACAACACCAACATTGGTCCACAGGGGGAGCCACAGCGATCGGTCGCATTTTAGCCATTTTGAAGCATTTTTCTGTTGTTATAGCGCCACCCAGTTGCCAATTAGAGTTAAATTTCTCCAGTCACCTTGAGGCGTCCTGTTCTACATATCTACCAAGTTTAGTAAAAATCCATATGGCGGTTAGGCCTAGATAAGAAATGAGCTCTCTAGCGCCCCCATTTTGTTTGATGGGGTCAATAATGGAGGGGTCCCCTCAGATTATGTGTGGTCATATGCCTACAAAGTTGCGTGGTGATGGGTGAAACCCTTGAGATGTTCTACACCTTTATGTGATGAGCCACGCCCTCCGCAATATTCATTGCCTTATAGAAGCTCAGTTTTAGGAAGTTTTCCAACTTTTGCCAAGAGGGAACTTTAGATATTGCTCCCTAGATTATGTTCACCCAGTTTCATGCAGATCGCTCAAACTTCCTAGGAAGAGATCCATTTGAAGTGTTTTTCAAACAATTCAAAATGGCGGAAAATCTATATAAGCGGAAGTTATGGGTTCTTGAGGCAAATGTGTTCCTCATGAGGAGAGGCATCTCTGTGCAAAGTTTCATGTCTCTACCACATACGGGGCATGAGATATGCCCATTCAAAGTTTGACATTTCAATGGGTTGCTATAGCGCCCCCCTTTGGCCAATTGATGTAATATTGCTTCATTGGCATCCTCCCATGACCCTCTACCACTGTGCCAAATTTCACATGGATTGACCAAGTCAGTGAGGAGAAAAACCTGGAACACACACACACACACACACACACACAGAGTTTTCGTCATTATATAGTAAGATACCATACGAGCCGACTTCATCAAGAAGTTGAGGGGATGGCGTGACATCTCGGCGAGACGCCTGCCAAGCTGCAGACCATCGTTCAAGACCAACAAACATCAAAACCGGTTGTGTTTTTTTCCAGCGTTTTTTTAGTCACCGGACGTGGGTGTTTCTTAGAAACCTGTCGTTGTGTTTTCTGCAGCATTAGCTCCATGAAAAGAGGTTGTTCTTTTACCAAGACATCGCTACTTTCCCTGGGTTCCTCCTGGTGCAGGACAATGCCCGGCCTCGTGTGGCCAGAGTGTGTAGGCAGTTCCTGGATGATGAAGGCACTGATGCCATTGACTGGCCCTCTTGTTCCCCTGACCTAAATCCAACTGGGTTGATGATTTTGGTTTCCCCTGATGGTTGTTGCGTCATTTTGTTCTCAACAAATTATACAATGTCCATCAGTAAAGATTTTCCACTTGAATAATTTGTTCATCAAGATCTGATGTGGGATTTAAGTGTTTTTAATTTTTCTGAGTAGTGTATTTTCCTAACCATAACTGAGTGGGGTTTTGTGCCTCAACAGAACCACATGTTAACCACAGCATTGTTAAAGTTTCTATGTATCTGGGCACAAATAATCCTTAATATTACCTCAAAATGAATTTGTTGGAGTTACATTGTGAGTTTAATCCCCACATGAAGAGTGACGTTTTTATTACAGCTGTTTAAACTGTTGCAGCTCACTTGATGTCAGTGGAGATCAAAGAGTCGGTGCTCCTGGTGAGTGTTCACATGCTGGATATCAGCAGGGGGCAGCAGAGACACCCAAACATTTTTCCAAACCCTGACTTCTGCAGAGAACTTCCACCCTAAAGCACAATTTATATGAGATGATGAAACAAATGACACGTGGAACAGCTTAAAACAAAAGTACCACCAATGGATGAAGTTGCTTTGAAGAGACACCAGACCCATTTTCTACTTTATACCGCAGCTTTTCACATATTTGAAACAGGTCTTTGGGGATTCAAAGTGAAGCTGTCAGCAGTATGGGCTCTTACGGTGCCAGGAGACAAAACACTGTGAGTTCAGTTTTAGGGTGGATTTCCTCCCCCTTTCCTCCAGGTTAAACAATGGCTTATGTGTTCCAGTTTAACAGCAGAGTTCGTGGTGGGTAGGAATGTTATTGTTAGCCATGACACTGGTGATAAAGTTTTACAGCCAATAAACAGGGATACAATTAATACATTGCAATGAGTCATCTTTTTCTGCCACTAGAGGGCAGAAGAGCTCTAGAACAAGCCGAGAGGCACACTGAACAAACAGATGACAACTTGACAGCTCATGGTGCAGTAGGTCACACTGCATCCAAGTGACGGATGACCGTAGACAAAAAGTAGTAACAGGAAAATGAAGTGTTTGACTGAACAAAATAATGATAGAGGTTACCAACAACAAAACAACGTAACTAAAAACAACAGTGACAGAGAAATGCATTTAACCACCTTCGTCCAAGGGAATACATACAAACTTTTCTGAATGTTACTCACATGGAAACATGGCTGAAGAGGACAAACTGAACATGTGGTTCACAGCAGCAGAAGCAGTAAAAACCTTTGTGCATCCAACTTTAATTTAATCATAATGTGCACTGTTGAACCTTTGTGACTAATATGTATCTGTAGTCCTGCCGGTCCTGGGGTGGTATTTATGTAAGGTTGAAGACTTATGTGTTGGAAGTGCTTACGCCTCTTTCAGGCCTCGTTTTGTGGGTACGCAATATTTATAAATCAGATATCAGGTGAGCAACTCCATTGGGACGAATATGCGCCATCTTGGCATCCAGTATCTAGGTATTATTATGCATCTGTGACGAGGACCTGCTCCCTGTGTAGATAGAAATGTCTCATTCTAAGGTAACAAAAACACAATGCTTCTTTTTTTAAGGTGATTATACACTAAAGGAAATATACTTATTGTATTATCATAAGTGCTGTATCGTAGGCAACTGGACTTGCTTCTGTTTCTTGAAGACCTTTCGCCTCTCAGCCAAGAAGCTTCTTCAGTTCTTCAGAATGAAACATCTTCAAGAAACGCAAGCAAGTCCAGTTGCCAACGATACAGCACTTACCATGACCTGGATGACTGAGAATCTTCACCAACACTTATTGTATTATATTCCATTTCTGCACAGCCCTTTAAGCCCGACTTTCTTGGTGTGGCTCCAGGATCATTTTTCTCTTTTAAAAAGAACGTATCAGTGACTGTATGAATTGGATATCGATGTTGATAGATGCGTCAGGTGTTATAAAACGTTTGCAGGACAGTGCTGCTCTCACTATAATTGTCCTCGGTGGAAGCACGGCTAAATTTGACAGAGACAGAAACCATAAGCAGAGGTTTGTTTGCAGACGTGGGCTCAGTGACCGCAGCTTTCATAAGGGTGGTTCAACCATGGCTCGGGGCCAAAAGGAAAGACACGGGGACATAAACAACGGTCCAGGTTTCATTCTGATACAAGTGGAAACACTGGTTAATGTTGGCAGGTAAATGCAGCTTCAGGTATGAAGAATACTCTTTCCTTGGTTTGATGGAAAATCTAAAAAATAAGCAGCACAGTGAGTGTTGGACAGATTCCTCAGATGTGTGAAGGTTTACACAACACCGGGCAAGGTGACAACAGCTTTTCTAAAAGTGTTTTTTCAGTAGCGTGATGCTAGAGTAGGCCCAGCCAAACCTGACCTGGCTGTAATTGTTGCTCGCTGTTGTCCTCCTGAACGTGCTGCAAGATGAGGACTATTTTTGTCTCTTAGCTGAGAACTGTCACGTCCGCAAAGAATTCTGAGGAACTGAGGAGAGTCTGAATTTGAGTCCATGAAGGGACTGATGATGTGAGTTTAGTTTTCAGAGCATACAAGGACAGGACCATAGTGACAGTGGCTACAGCGGCAGTGCTTTGATTGGGTGTGAATTGGCTGAGGGCATGCTCTGTAATTTAGTTTAGTAAAAATTTATAGCAGATAAAATCTCATCAACTCCATCACCTGACATATTCTGTGCCTGAGTGTGACTCTCCAATACTAACAAAAATGAAAATCAACATGTCGTCTGTCATCAGTATGATAGAGAGATGGAAACCTGCTCCATATGAAAACAGCTGCTGTTATAGGATATTGCAATTCTCCACCTGTCCACCAGATGCCCTCAGACTTTCCCACCTGTCCTGATCACCTGACTCCCACATCCTCCTGCTCACCTGTGTCTCACGTCCTCTCACCACTCCCTGATTGTCAGTGTTGTTTGTGCCTTGCTTTTCAGCCACCTGTAAGTTCTCATGCATTTTTAAAATCATTTAATCATCTGCATTTTTGGGCTGACACTTCATTGAAATCCACAATTTAACAAACTATAAATCTAAATAATCTCGCTGCACTTTGTCTCATTCTGAAGCCACACAGTGTTTGCTGCACTAACTTTGGGAACCTCCAACTTTATTTTGCACAATTTCTGAGATTGTTCCTGCAGGTTATGAGGTGGCTTTGGTATTATGTGGTTCATTTTATGGGATTGTTTCTGTTTAAAACCTCTCAGATCTTTCAGATCATGATTAAGGGAAAGTAAGATCAGCTCAAAATAGAAGAGAAGAAATTAAAGCCTTTGAAGGTTCTAAAACGCCTTTAAACTGTGGAGGAAAACAATTGCTCATCAGTACACTGATTTACCACAAATTTGCATCTTAATCGAATAATTCAGTTCATTTAAGGTAAAAAAAATATTAAGATGCAGTTACCTGTGATATTGTTTTGTACATTTTAAGGGGTTTCACACCAATCATATTAATCAGGTTTCATTTTAAACCCTCTGATATATGTTCATCCATTTGTTTATCCTTGAATGAACCTGAAATCAATGTGAAACCCCACAAATGTGAAGCAACCCTGAATTTGCACTTTAATTGAAAAATTAATGTAATTTAATTTGTCCTTTTGATGTGACAGGATATGAAGCATCATAAGTCAGTATATTTTCAGATAATGTTATGTACTATTAACTTGTGTTTTGCAGCGTTGAAAGATTTGCTGTGCCGTATCATTCCAGCTGTTAACTGTTGATGAATTGGTGAGGTAGCAGTGAGGGTGAAGCCTGGTTAAATGGAGTGCAGACAGTTTGAGGTGGTGAGTTAGCACGTGACACATAACACACAGTTTACACATGTTTTGACCAATATCACAAATTACAATTTGCCTCAGAGGCTTCACAGCGTATGGCATCCCTCTGTCCTTTGGACCCTCACAGCTGATCAGGAACAACTCCCCCAAAAAGTCCTTTAACAGTGATGTTACCAGGATGTTAGTGGGATGTTTGCTGTGTCTGGCGCTTGTACATCTGACAGTTAATCAGGAGCTTTACAGCCTGCATCTGTTGTGTTTAAACTATAACAGCAGCACAGAGTCTCAGCCATCAGGCAGCCGATGGAAGAGGAAGCTGGTCTTTGTCACCACAGCAACATGTGATCACACACAGACCAATCAGGTGAGCAGGTGGCAGGTGAGGATGTCTCAAACATTACAGCAAAAATAAAGAAGAATATGTGTTTCTAACTTATGGGGTGAACTGTCCCTTTAAGATGTGTGGCATTTATTCCACCGTGGCCAAACGTTTTATCTCACAGTGTTAACAAAAGTCAAATATAATTTGTGTATCTGCTCTGTGATTCAGATTCGCTCCAAAATCTATAGAGGTTCTTCTTGGCACATGTTTCACCATTTCACCAAGTTTCATGAAAAACTGGGCCGCTAGTTTCTCCATAATCCTGCTGACAAACAGACAAACAAAAAGCAAACAAGCAAACAAAACTCCTTGGTGGAGGAAGACCTCACAGCCCCGCCTCTACACTGTGATTGGCAGGTGAGTTGGAGAAACATGAGCCACCTCTGTGATGTTTAATGGGAGGTGTGGAGGTCAGAGGTCAGCTGGCTGATGTGGAATCAGGTTCTGTTGTGGTTTACAGTGTTTTTATTGAGTCTGGATTCTGTTAGCTTCTGTTACAGCTGCTTTACAGCAGGAAGAGTGAAGAGCCGCTTTCACTGATTGGCTGACTGACTGACTGACTGACCGACCACCTGACTGACTGATGGATGGACTGGGTGACTACTCATGTACCCATTAAAAAGCAAGCAAGTGATGCAGAGGAAGAGTGACATGGTAAAATAGCTGCCGTCTTTACTCGGACCACAGACATGCATCCCAGAACCCCATCCTCTTTTTACTCTTTATTTTTTGGTCTCTCTGATGCGCTGCCTTTTAATACAGCAGGGTTTCATACAGTTCGGGCTCTACTGGCATGGGAAACATAGGTTTACATTGCCAAAGATAGGGTGTAATGATAACAAAAATTGATAGTGCAATAGTTGAAATTTGATTTTCATACACACGTCACTGCTGATTGGATAACACCTCTGACACACCCACCAAACAAAAGAAAACGCACTTCCAACATGTTGTTCGACCCAGAAACTGTAGCAAAATGGTGCACACCTTTTAGAGCTGTTTAAATTTCAGATGCTGACTTGCCAGTGAGGGGTAGACGTCGCCATGGCTACCACCGAGCAAGAGACGGGGAAAAAAGTTCATACATAGCTAACGTTTCCATCATCAGGTTGCTTGTTAGCTAGCTCGCACTATGTAGTGTCTGTCATCTGTCCTGTTCTGCAAAGTTGTCGGACTTTTCACATTACGATAACACGCCAGCTAATATAACTATGCTGCCTCGTAATGCTAGCTGGTTAGCTAGCTAGCAGAAGTCCCCTGTTGTCTGTCGTTCATCAAACGAAGCATGATGAATGCGGCAAACGCGATCGGTAGGATGAATGAGACTCCATTGTAGATGCTGGTTGGAAATGTAGATGGCTCACAGCTTCCTGTTTAAAATAGTTACGTATGCGTGAACGTAACCGATGCGGTGACGTAGTGAGTGGTGTCCCAATTCCTTGTGAAGGATTTCTACCCCTACCCCTCCTTGCTTCATTTCGAGGGCCAAGGGGAAGTGGGCAATGGACGGGTATTGGGATTGGGCCTTAGTCTCCTCAGTCAGGGTCCACACAGTTTGATATCTTCAGCTTCATACTCGCTTTTGACCATGTCATCAAGCTAATTTGCTGTCTCTGTTAAGTCACTGTCCGGAAGTCACTTACTCTTCAGCAGGAAACAGAACTTCAAAGTAAAAGTTCTGTGCCGAAATTTACTGTACTTTGAAATAAAGTAAACTTTTTTGGCCTTAAGCTCCATCAGAGGTGAAAATCTGCAACTTCAAATCTGACACATTTACATCTTGTTTCGTTTGTGAGCTTTAGCTTCACAGACCAGTCTTCATATTTGAATAAGCTGATGGAAGTGCAACTTGATTTTGAACTTGAAAATAAGAACAAGGTCTTACTGACAGACTCATTCACTCATTCATTCATCTTCTAACCGCTTCATCCTCTTGAGGGTCGCGGGGGGGCTGGAGCCTATCCCAGCTGACACTGGGTGAGAGGCAGGGTTCACCCTGGACAGGTCACCAGACTATCACAGGGCTGACACATAGAGACAAACAACCATTCACACCTATGGACAATTTAGAGTCACCAATTAACCTGCATGTCTTTGGACTGTGGGAGGAAGCTGGAGCACCTGGAGGAAACCCACGCTGACACGGGGAGAACATGCAAACTCCACACAGAAGGGCTCCCACATCCGGGATCGAACCTGCAACCCTCTTGTGAGGCGAGGGTGCTAACCACCACACCACCGTGCCGCCCTACTGACAGACTCATTTCAGATTTATTTCAGACGGCTTTTAACCTCTTTAACAGTGCACTCTGCAGTTTAACACATGTTGGATCTAAGTCACGTACCTCACGTGTCCAATTTGCAGAATGCAGGTGTGACGCTCACCAACATCAGTCTTAAACACCTTTTATAAGCCAGGCTGTGGAGGGGTCCTTAGTGGGACTCAGCACTAACATACATTCACTCTCACTGACACTGACTCTCTGGAAACTGACATGCAGTTGATGTGTTGTAGGAGATTTCTAATGTCTTCTTTCTTTTGATGTCTTCTGACACACACAAACACACGGTAAATGTGATGATGATGTTGGTGGTGATGAAGGCAGTGCTATTGTTTCTGCTGTTTCCATGGCTCTTTATGTGTCCTGTGTGCAGGAGGCCCCTGCAGGCAGCCAGTCCTCATTATGAAGCTGTTGAAAGTGTTCAGATCAGCCCGACACCTGCTTCTCATTGGAACCAGCAGCAGCTGCTGCCTTGTATTCCTGAAAGGGAAGTGCACAGCGCTGCGATAAAGTCGGCCTGCCTTTGATCTTTACACAAAAAAGGAGCTGTTGTTCAGCTTGATCACTTTTTCCTTTTACGTGAGGGAATCAGGTTTAACTACACACACGTGTTGCTGCTGCGAGCGACATCGCTGCTAGCTGCTGCGTGGCTGCTACTCCAGCTACTGGTGTAACCTGGTGTGATCTTAAAATGAATTCAACTTAAAGGAGTCAGCAGCATTGCATCGTTAAACAACCTGAAAGAAACATGAACAAAGAATAAATAAACTCAGCATTGAAAAGACTCGTAAGAAGACGTCAGAAAACTACTGCAACAGGAAGCTGAAATCAAGTGCTGCAGGGATGATGGTTTTTGTAGGCCGATGTGGAAGTTAGCGTCACCCTGGACAGATTTTTTTCTTTGGATCATTGCAAAATAAGCTCTGGAGCCCTTTATACACAGAGGTGGCACTATAGAGCTGCTACAAAGTCCTTTCTTTATGCTGCCTTTGCATTTTGACCCAGAATCAAACAACTGCGACATCATGCTGCTCAGATGTTTGAGTTTACACAGCATTTATACAGCATTTCTTTTTTTTTTTATCAACTGGGAGTTGAATTCCTCCTGCATGTATACAGTCAATCAGACCCAAACTGGCCGAGGCGCTCTGAGCATGCTCCACAGTTTCCGCCCCGGGCTTTGACCCGGAAGTCCAATAGCATTAAATGTGTAAGAGAAGAAGAAGCCGGTAACAACATGGAGAAATCTACATCCAGAGCCGTGACTTTTTGGACGCACCAAATGTACAGAGCTGTAAAGTTGTCCACCATGGTAGCAGTTAGCTGCTAGCTAACCGTAGCTAACTTGTTTGTCCTTTGTTTGGTCTGTGACGTAATAGGTCAACAGGAAAAAGGTCCAATACTAACAAGCTGAAAGGGGGCATATCTCCACCTATCGTAGAGGAGTCGCACATACTTGGCTCAATAAATGGATTCCCCTCCCGTGCTTGTATACTGGGACAAGGACAGTAGGCCAGTTAGATGTCCTCATCCAGCTGGGACTGTAGTTCCACTTGACTGTGACTGGAAACATACTGAGTGTGACACAGAGTGAGTGAATATACAAATGGTCATTTGGGTGAAGTATTCCTTCAAACTCTTAAAAACCCAAAACCTCTACAGCCACACTATGACACTGACAGAGAGAGACAGGAGAGGCAGGGGAGAGAGAGTGGATGAACTGCATCAAAGGGCTCGTGTCAGACTCGAACTCAGTGAGGACTCAGCCTTATTGTCACAACACATTCTCACTTCGCTCTCATCACATATTGACATTTGGTCATGGACGTCCAAGGTACCCTGGGTGTGTTGGTTGTTGACGTTCTGGAGTGTCAACTTCAGCCTGTTACATGCATTGTCTGTTTTCAAAATACACTTCTGTTTTCACAGGAAATGTACAGTTTGCATCTGTGTTTGTTAAACCAATCCACCACCACTCCCGCCTGCCCCACTCTGACTTTCGCCACCTTAATTTTTATCCTTGTCCCTCCATGTTTCCCCCTGACGCTGCCGGTGCCATTAAACTACAATAGCAACCAGCCGCACATCAAGCCAATGTTAAACGATGCCTTTTTATGTTACTGGCCAAGCGCCGGGTTTCAACGACTTTGGAGTGAGACCTGGCTCAATGTTACGCTCCTCAGCCAGTGAGCTGCTGATGTGTCCTGCAATGTTATTAGTTGTGTAGGTATTTGGTCATAAACCAAAGTATTGCACACAACAAAATGAAAAGTGACCAACGTCAGCACGACTCATCCCTGAGGGGAACATGGCTGTTTGCACTGAATTTTGATCAGTTGAGTTTTGTTGAGATTTTTTAGACTGGATCAGTCACACTGATAACATCGTTAGATAACTAAAGTGCAACAGCTGCTCTGTGGAGTCTCATAGTTTCTATCTGTATTCTTTGTGATTTAAATGCTTTGTTAATATTTCATTCAGTTTTTTGATGCTGCTGCAGTTTGTCCTTATGCTGCTCCTCACACCTACTGGTGACTCATTTCAAGTGACATATGATTATAGCCTGTGTGAAGTTACTCATTAGTTTCAAGGGAAAGTGTTGAAGGTGTGTGTGTGTGTGTGTCTGGTCGTGCAGCATGTGGGTGGCAGGTTGTGTGTGAGAGGAGGAAACTTCTCAGTTGGTAAGCATTTCAATTTCAGTGTTTTTAAAGCATCCTGAGCGCTCAGCGGGGCGAGGGGTCGTTTCTCCTGTAAAACCAGGCTGAAGCATCTTGAATGGATTGTACCGTTACTATAGCAACTAGGTTTCATGTACACGTACAGTAGCAGCAGAGGCTCACAGGTACACAGCTTTAAAAACCTGACTCATGAAAACTGAGACGTGTCTCTACAGCAAATATAACATGAACATAATGGATCAGTTGTGTAACCTGACAGATCTGGAACACACTGAACAGGCTGAACCTTCTGACACCCTGAGAAGCCAGTTTTTTATCCAGTGGACCCTCGGGATGTCGTTTTCTCTCAGTTCTTCAGTGCTGGATGTAAAATGAGAGAGCAGCTCTGACCACAGAGGTAATTAGACTGAGACAGGACAGTTATGAAGCCAGAGCATCGCTGTAATTACACCTCATCCTGTGGAGAGAAAACAAAGAGAAGTTAGATTTTATGAAGAAAAATGCTGCTTTAGCTGCAGACTGCTCTGGAGCAGCCTGATGCGACTCTAAGGGACCAGACAGCTGTTTTAGCATTAACAAAAAATCTTTGTCCAACTGATTCAGTTTCACTTCTTTTGTAAGAATGTCAGTCTGCAGAGAGATGAAGCTTTCTGATGATCCACCACAGTAAACATTTAGCAAAAGCCTCTCTGTGCTGGTGCATTTAAGGACACCCTGACATCAGGATTTCTAAATGAAGGAATCCTCTCACACATTTTCTTTCCACACCGTCACCTCTTTCTGTCTCTTGGTCTAAAGCTTCCAAATGTGGCTGTAACAAAGCTGGTGTTCTCAGCTGTTGATGCTGTCTGGGTTTGGCTCAAGTGTAAACTGTAATTGTGTGGGGCCTGAAAAATACAAAATAAAAGCTTTACTGAAAAAAAAATATCAGTTTCATCTCAGTTCCCAGGACAGTGTGTGAAACTGCCAGTACAGTTGTGCATTTATTGAAAGCTTGAAGACAGTGAATCCAGTTTTTATCTTTTTTGTCTTCTTGTCTTTGAAACATCCTTTTTAAAATCTCAGGGGCCAAATCAGTTCACAATTTGTTCATAGTATTGTAAACTTTTATTCATTAGTTTTTACCCAGTCGCAGCAGCCCTGCACAGGTCAAATGCAGGCAGGGCGTTTCTAGGATTTTAGGATGTTCGGAGCCCAGACCTCTGTCAGGGGGCACGGAGATCCTCTCCTGGCACATTTTTTAAATTAAAAAAAAAAAAAAAGACGATTTTAGTCGACTCAGAATGATGTCAGTCGAATCAGATTTGACAAATATTCAGTTATTCTTTCCTTGTTTTCCATATAGAGTTTTAAAGTTTGGACGGGGCTCAGCGGGACGTTCAGTGTGACAGTGACATTCACGTCATGTAGCAAATGAGCTAACTGCACCAACAACGCATTGGAAGTGTGCAACAACATTTTTTGCTGATAAATAAATATCAAAGAAAAGCCAGAGACTGTGTCCCGTTAAGTTGCTGTGAACTGTAAATTCACCGCTTCTCAGCAGAAGGCAGAAGGTACAGTAACGTTATTTTGGAGCCTTACGGTGCTGAGCCTCGCCTCCTCGGGCAGATGCACCAAAGAGCAGTGTGAAAGTGAGGAGCACTCACGCGGAATGCACACGTCTCCAGCGGAAAGTCCTTTTTTTGTGACCCTTCCATCACCCCAACCTGCCTCCTTACAAGCCTCGGACTGCTTCCTTGTTTACTGCTCTCAGCACATTGGTCATGTGATCACAGCCTTTCAAAATACAGGGATGTGTACGAATTTGTGTGCACTGGTTTTTATAGGACAGCCTGATTAGAAAGTGGTGAGGGGGCCACCCGGCACCCTATCACCAGATTTAGCCCATGGGCCGCAATTTGAGTATCACTCATGAAGTTTTTTTGTTTTTTCCCCCAGCATCTCAGGGGACACATAGTAAGCAGGGCGTCTGGGGTCCTCCCCGAAGGCAATCTGGGCATTTCCTGCATTCTGGTTCATTTCTATGCACCAGTCTCTGATGCAAATGTCACGGTAGTCCCTGCTGCTCACAGTTGCTTCATCTTCTCTCTGTTTCATGGCTCATTGCAGATGTTGCTTCTGAGGTTGCATGCAGCCACTTTGCTGAAGACATTGCTGCAACTATGAGTTGCATTTTAGTGATCCACTGACATAAAAGTCCTCTGCTCCCATAATGCTTTTACTGTGTCCAGGGGGATGTGTCCCCCTCAAAATCTATGTCCATGTGATGAGACCAAAAAAAGGTTTCATCTGGTTGTTGATCCTGATTTAAAAGGTTCAAGATGAGTCCAAGGCCACATCCAAAACCTGAAGCTAAAAAAAAAAAAAATCAGCTCCCCCTCTTTCTCTGACTCTCTGTCTCCCTCCTTCTCTGTGTCTCCCCCTCTCTGTGTCTCTGTCTCTCAGCAGTGGAGCTGCTGAGCTGTAACACTTGGGAGAAACTCTTGAGATCCGCGGCTGTGCGCGCGGGGAAGAAGAAAACCGTTTCTTCTTTATTAAAAACATATAAACTTATAGTGAATAATGAAGGAACTGTGCTCTGAGGCCTTGCTGCTGTCCTTTGCACATTTATGTTTCCTCTGTAGTTTTCTGGACGGGGCTCGCGCTCAGGAGGCTGCAGGTGATGGTGATGGTGATGCGCTCCGGCGGGGGTTGACATGGCAACATAACGGGCAGGTTTTTAGCATCCTGAGCCGCGGCTCTCAGTACCGGCCGTCCAGCAGGAGGCAAAGCGGGTCGCCCCGCCGCGGTAACCCTGTGGTCGTCCTCAGCAGCAGCAACGACACGGTCTCCGCCGCGTCCCGGAGCTCCCCACGGGTCCCCGCCACCAGCGGCACTGCGCAATTGCGCGCAATGATGCGCCAGCCGCGGCCTCAGGAGACAACGTCCGGCAGCGAAGGGGACTCTGCCCCGGTCCGACGGGAGGACATGATGGTCGGAGATGATCCGTACAACCCGTACAAACCCTCTAACTATTATCCTTATTATAACTACTACAACTCGTACTACAGACCCAGACCCAGGACTCAGCCCCGGCACGGATACGGAACCAGCTACCACCAGAACGGTGAGAACACACCTTTAATCCCATCAGTCTTTCGTCTTTCCAAGATAATAAAACTGAAGGATTCGTTCTTAATTTTTCTGAAAATATCCCAAACCAAGGTAAGTGTTGTAATCGTTACAATAGGAAATGTTCGGTTCATGTTTATTTCTCTTCATGCGTAAAAACTGAGTTTAGAGTTCAGCCTCCATTCAACTGTAAAAGTTCATGAAAGGAGTTATTGCCAGTTTTTATTGGCTCATTATTTCTGTGCAGGAGTTCATAATCTCTTTCACATAAGACCGATTTTTCAGTTTTTACTTCTTTCATTAAATTCAGGGTGAATTTCAGATGGATTCTGATGATTGGCTCATTTCATTTAGAAACTCTTTCACTATATGATCAAGCACTGTCAGTCATGTCAGCTCATGGTGGGGGTAAAGTAGAGCTGAATACTCAGGGCTCCAGGGGGGAGGGGGGCCATAAAAGGCCTGGAATGGAACGTTTGGTTTCGTTTGCAATGTGTAATTTCTAAGTGGTGCCACCAAATTGAAATTGGTGAAGAAAAAAAGTTAGAAAAAAAGAGACTGGTCATGTATCGGTTGGGCCCGACCTGATCTGCTGGGGTTAGGCTGTAATTTCTCATCACCCCCCCCCCTTGAATCGGGTCGGGTTCTGGCCAATTTAGCAGTCAAGAGGGAAAGAGAGAGGAAGGGGGGGGGGGGGGGGGATCTGTGACTGAGAGAGAGTAAGTGATAGAGCAACTGAGGGGTGCAGGGAGAAAGAGAGAGCACGAGAGAGTGGGATGGAAAATGGAGAAAGAAAGAGGGGGCTGCAAGGCGACTTTGTTGGCTGGCAGTGTTTCCTGCTGCCTCCCCAGACAACTCATCCTCACTGTGACCTCGTCACATGTCCACGTTTGGTCATGGACTTTCCACGTCCACATATGGCGTCCAAGGTACCCTGGGTGTGTTGGTTGTTGACGTTCTGGGACGCCGTGTCAACTTCAGCCTGTTACATGCATTGTCTGTTTTCAAAATACACTTCTGTTTTCACAGGAAATGTACAGTTTGCATACAGTCTCTTTCAAAATAAAAGCACTACGTTGGTACAACACTGCTAACTGATGTTTTTTTTCCTGCAACAAAAAGAACAGGGTTTGGTTTTACAAACTTACAGACACACAAACACCACTCCCCCACCTGCCTCACTCGGACTTTAGCCACCTTTACTTTTGTCCTTGTCCTACCACGTTTTCCCATGATGCTGCCAGGTGCCATTAAACTATAACGGCAACCGGCCATGTATCATGTTGACATTAGAGGGCACTTTTTTTGTTGGCTTCAGACGCGGCAAGTCACTGCCCAAATGTCAGATTATGACATCTTTGGAGTGACAGCAGGCTCCCCCAGCAGTGGAGGAGTTGTATAACATGCAGCAAAGAGCTGTGATCATCATTTACACCACATTGCCATGGATCGTCGTGCACACTAGACACAGAGGGGTGCCTGTTTGTCTGGACACAGCTGGAAAACAGGGACTTCCGAACTTTTGAAACACAGCAGTGTACATCGCATGTCATGTGACGAGGAACAACCGATCACAGCCGATGGATATCTTTCCCTTCATCCATCAACACCAGTCTGTGGTGAGTATGCAGGAGAAGTCACCGGCAGTCGGCCCAGTGAATGAAGTTATTTTTCTTCAGACTCCAGCTGCTGTGAGAGGCAGCAAAACATCCTTTCATTTTATAGTTACAGTTTACTAATAAAACTCTCCACAGTATGAACAGTGGTTACATGAGCCTCAAAACCAGACACAACTCAGCCCTGAGCAGAGTGAGCGTCCTCTACTGACCAATCAGACTGCAATGTTCACAGCTCCACCTTTTAGTACCAGATCTGTGTGCTAGGTACCCCAACAGAGGGGGGACCAAACATGGGGACGCTAAGGAACGCTGCTGTTGGTACCATCCACAACTTCTCACTGTGGAATCAGAAAAAGGGACCGGACTCTTTCACTCTGAAGCACTGAGCTGATCAGCTGTCTGCAGTGTTCACAGACATCTTTAACACCTCACTGGAGACATGCTTCGTTTCAGCCTGCTGCAAATCTCCACCATCATCCTGTCTCCAAGAAAACAAGGATGACAGGATGTAACGGTGTGATGTTCCCATCTTATACAGGCAGTGTAAAAGGAGTTAATGTCCATATGTTTAACACTGACGCACATGTTGAAGTCTTATCTCTGTACATTGCACACATTTGCACTGCTGCAAACTTTTTCACACCCCCTGACTATTACCTTTGCCCATCCTGCACAAAACTAAACAATTTTTGAACTCTGAAACAGCTGTTATTCATTTTTTAATGTTACAGTACTTTGTGTGAGAGGAGATAAGTCTCCAGACCAGCAGGGGGCAGCACTTTGTCTTCCTAACCCAGCAAAGACAACAGAAGATCCAGTATGGCAGAGAGACCAACAAAAACAACCCGGCATGCCATTTTTAATCATCTCTCATAGAGGTTTCACTCGTCTGAACAGCCAATCAGAGCACAAAGCTCTCTCTCTGTGATTGGCTCTGTAGTTGCTGTACTCAGAATGTGCTGTGTGCTCCTGTTTTTAGGTCTCCCTGATCTGGTTCCTGATCCATACTACATCCAGATCGGCACCTACGTCCAGAGGATGCCCATGTACAACCTGCGCTGTGCTGCCGAGGAGAACTGCCTCGCCTCGTAAGAAAGCACCAGCCTGGTTGTCACAGTAACGTTTCAGTTAATCTGATCATCAGGCTGAGACGAGACACACTGGACTGCAGCGTTTATCAGAAGCGTTTAGATTTTAGTGATGGGAGCATCAGAGAGTTTGACTGATTTTAACATGTTAAGTTTTGAAATAAAAGCAGTTCACTTGCTTTGTCTCCTCTCCCTTCCTTGTCTCATCTCCTCTCCTCTCCTTGTCTCCTCTCCTCCTCCAGCTCCTCCAGTTACTCTCAGGATTATGACACCAGAGTTTTGTTGCGGTTTCCTCAGAGGGTGAAGAACCAGGGCACAGCAGACTTCCTGCCCAGTAAACCTCGATATGCGTGGGAGTGGCACAGCTGTCATCAGTAGGTCGTTCACACAGCTGTTTAATACGAGCGTCCCTGTTAAATGAACCATTTTTATTTATTATTGTTGTTGTTGTTGTTGTTGTTGTTGTTGTTGTTCAGTCACTTCCACAGCATGGACGAGTTCAGCCTGTATGAGCTGCTGGACGTCCACTCTCAGAGGCAGGTAGCTGAGGGTCACAAGGCCAGCTTCTGTCTGGAGGACACTTCCTGTGACCCGGGATACTACCGCCGCTTTGCCTGCACCTCACACACTCAGGTATGAACACACATCAGGATATCTGCTCTGTCACACTTTGACAAAAGGCCCAGACACACCAAAGTGACTTCAGAGCACTAGCAGGGACAAAGGCCTCCCTGGCGTCACCTGATGTTGCCTTTTTTTGTGTGCTGCAGGGTTTGAGTCCGGGTTGTTACGACACCTACAACGCTGACATCGACTGTCAGTGGATTGACATCACAGACGTCTCTCCTGGAAAATACATCCTCAAGGTCTGTTCATCTATGGACAAACTGCTGGCTCTGTGTTTTTGAGATAAGCTGTGAAATCTCACTAGAGCACCCAGTGTGGATTAATCCACCGCTGAAAATAGTCCCCAACGAATGTATCATTACCTTCTCTTTGTTTGATAAAAACTACAGTGACTAGCTGTTTCAGGAAATTACTTAGCCTTTCAAATGAAACTATGTATTTGTGAAGTTTTGTGGAGCGAGTGAAGGTGACCTCATGTGTCATCTCGGCAGGTGACGGTTAACCCTCGGCAGCAGGTTCCAGAGTCCAACTTTAACAACAACGTAGTTCGATGTGATGTCCAGTACACCGGCACCGCTGCTCACGTGTCTGGATGCACCATGACATCGTAAGAAACACTTTCTTCTTCTCCAGCTATTAATTTGAGCTTTATTGTAGTATTACTATTTTTGCAATAACAGATGTAAACAATCAATACAGCTTTCTAAAAATTGTTTTCTTCGTAATTTATACAGTTTTTTAACATGCTTATAATTCAGGTTTGTGACATCACCCAGTCCCAGCTCGTTTAAAACACAGATTTTGTCTTAACACTTCACAACTAATGAGATTAAAACGTGGCCTAATTTAATGGTGATGTTTCAAGAATGGATCAAATTCACCTTAAACCTTCAAAGTGAAATACTTCCCCTGTTAAAGGTTCAGTGTTCAACATTTAGGGGGATTTACTGACATCTAGTGGTGAGGACTGCGGACTGCAACAAGCTGAAACTTCTCCTGGTTAGAATTTCTTCAGTGTCCATTGTTCAGAAGGTTTTAACCAGGAGTCAAAACTACCACAGAGGTCTCCTCCCGACCATCTGATTTCAACTGGTAAAAACTCTGAATAGAGCAGCTTCACATCAAATAATCTGTGTTTTTGCGATGCTGTGCCTCGCCAAGGGGCTGCAAACTACTGTGGCAGAAGGGGTTCATGAACGTCCCTATCTGAAGTCAGTGTTTGGTTTGCCCATTCTGGGCTACTGTAGAAACATGGTGGTGCAACATGGCCATCTCCATAGATAAGGACCTGCTCCCTGTGTAGATATAAAGGTCACATTTTGAGGTAACGAAAACACAACAATTCTTTTTTCCAGCTGATTATACACTAAAAAAAAAACATAATTATTATATTATACTCAATTTCTTCCAGTATATCCCCCTAAATCCTGCACACTGGAGCTTGAAGGATTAACTTGTGTAAAAATTCAATGAGGTTTCTCAATTTGTGACTCTTTACAAAAGAGGAAAAAGAGAAATAAACTCTTTAATCTGTGATTTTATTGGCTGCTCCTCTGACAATACATGGGACCCCAAATAAGCCTTCATATCAAACACATTAATCCTACAAGTCATTTACCGTCTATTATGCGTTCCACTAATGTCACAAATTCTGAGGTCTTTTCCCCAGAAAACACTTGGATGAGAACAGAATATGTGCAGTTTCTCAAAACTTGTGGTTTCTTTTAATATGAAAGAGAAATAAGATTTTTATCTAGGGTCTGATATTTTGTGCAATTTTTTAATGATCAGTACTTTAAATGATCAGTGGTTGATTGTGTTGTTCTTTCATTTCTTGCAGCTACTGAGAGGAATCCTGCAGTATGAGCTTAAAGACGAACACAAACGGAGGAAATGGGAAACGTTACAGAAGAATGAAGCTTAAAGTTACACGTGACTAATAACCAGATTAAAAACTGATCATTAAAAGTGACATAAAACACCTGAACCAGATTATTTTAGTCCAAATGAAATCTGAAGTCAGAAACAACACTGACTGATCAACATAGCTGGATTACTCACTAATTACTGAGGACAGTTTATGTGTCTGAGAGAATGAATGAAAAATAATTTACTTTATGCACCAGGATTAATGTACTTTAGTAAACTCAGAGGATCTGTTCTGCAGCTATTTGTAAATCCCTCTTCAAGTTTTTGTGTAAAGTTCTTTGTAAGATCTTAAAAACTACTAACTAGCTTCAAATTAATGTTTTTAGCACATCATATGCAAGAAATGTTTTTATCAAAGGCAATCTATGCAACTACAGAATATAACTGTAGCATCCGCAGCTGTAACTTGAATAAACTAAATAAGTTTTAGAGGTTCAAGAGTAATAAACTCACCTGCCTATCATTTTGTTCATGTAGGAATATCTTTGCTTTATTTATGTCTGTATACACAGAGAAGTGCATTTCTGTCAGAGTTCATTTATCAAGTTTAGGATGAGTGTGAAATATCTGGTTGCACAGCCTTACAAAGTTAGACATCATCGGCATAACGTTAACGAATTTGTATTGTTTTGTTTGTTAGAATGTAGAATCTTACCAGTTTGTTTACATCCATCAACCAAAACTTTAAAACCACTAACAGGTGTCACTTGACACACTCCGTCCATCCAACCACTGCTGTAGATCAAGTACACTGATGCACCGTGCCACACTGCAAAAACCTGTTCAGGAATGGCCTGAGGAACGTGACAAAGAGCTCTAAATCGGAAATACTCAACTTACAGCCTGCGGGCAAAATCTGGCCCAGTTTGTTTTTACTTTTAATATACATTAAGCTGCCTTTTCACTGCCGTGCGGTAACTGTTCTCAAAAGCAGCTGCTGCAGCGACAGTCCAGTGACAGCAGGTGCCTTGGTGAACGTCACTGACAGAAGTGCCATGTAAATAACAGCATACTGTAGCAAGACAACAGAGATCATTGAAATTTCCATATTTTGACAATTTAACAGTCTGATGTTTGGAGTAAATGTTATCGCGGCCCACTTTTTCTTCTGGTTGTCGTTAGTTGTTGTTCGCAGTGTGACGTACAACCCCAGGTATTCAGACACCAGCATTATCAGCTAAGCACAGCAAAATCTTTGCGTGTTGAAGAGGCACAGCTCCATACCACTACTGCTTTGGTCGAAAACCACTTCCTCTCTGCCACTTTCCTCACACTGAAATGACTGGAGGATGTGAGTTAATGCAGATGGTGTCAAAGCAGCTCAAGGAACCAGAAGGCATAAAAAACCCATCAAAGTAGAGCTTGTTTGTCAGAGTGCCAGGAGGCAATCCGCTGGATCCTGTGACAGATGTCTGTGCTAAACCACAAATGTACTTAAATCCTAGAAATGCCCCTGCATACATGTGCGGGGCTGCTGACTGGCCCCTGACCTCCTGTCATTTTACAAAAAGTGGCCCCCGGGCAATGCAATTTGACCTGGCCTCCAAATTAGCCAGAACACAATCTAATCAAGCATCCATAGGATGTGTCAGTATGCTTCCTTGCAATTCACAGGACCCAAAGGATCTGTTGCCAACCTCCTGGTGCCAGACACCACAGGACACCCCAGAGGTCCTGTGTCCATGTCTCGACAAGTCAGAGCCAAGTCCAATCCACAGAGACCCAACTGTGGATCGGGGGTACCTCTGGGGTATCGGCAGGTCCCACAGATGCTCCATCAGATTGGGACCTGGCTAATTTGGAGGCCAGGCCTATGCCTTGAGCTCATTGGCACAATTCTTGAGCAATTCCCAAGGAACACAGACCGTTGAACTGCAACAGATGGTGCTTCTCAAAGTCAAGAATGCTTCCTTGGCAGGACAGGTCCTTCCAAGTTGGGTCCTGCAGGACAAGATGCAAGACTTCTACCTAGCATTTGCTGAGCACACATTGGAACAGGCTAGTGACTGCACAGGTGTGCGTCACTAAAGAGGCCCCGCCTTAAATTCTGGCAAAATATGTGCAAAGACTTGTGGGTACTTCATGCCCATTGAGGATTCACAAGGGCGTCCTTGAAAAAGGACACCTTCCTTGGTAGAATTCAAAGGATCCTTGACACTGAAACAGTCCTTAGGTGGGATTTGATGATGTAGTCTTGAATTCAGTTGTTGAAGAACCTTTTCTCGACTGTGATAAGCACCAACTGTTTGAGTGGGTGTAGTGTGTCAACTGGTATCTACATAACTGCCAGGACCAAAGGTTTCCCAGCAGAACAAGATGATCAATGTTATTCACTTTATCTGTCAGTGGTTTTCATGTTTTGGCTGAACAGTGTATGTCAATAAATAACAGCTTTTGGATCGCGTGTCAGGTCAGCCATGTCCATGTTTACTCTCACACTGCAAACAGGTCATGTGTAGACAAGCAAACATTAGTTTTGCAAGTCAGGTCATGGTCAAACTTTATTTTGCCTAGGGGGGCGATTTGTTGCACAGCCTGCAGTAAAATAAATACACACCAAAACTCACAACACGTCCATAATCAAGCAAACATTATACTGTCGAGGAATACAGTAGTAGCACAGACAAATTCTCCCATGTGATCGCAGATCAACAACCAAAAAGACGTTTCTGTGGTGCAATACCTGTTTTAATTTAGTGATGTATAAATCTCCACTTCTAAAACACTTATAACTGATGTTAAAGACTTAACCTACGAAGAGGCGGTGCAACCTGGTACTTTACTCGAGTATTTCTTTCCAGGGAGAATTTCTACTATTTACTGGTTACTCACATTTTGCTTTGGCCACTGACTTTTTTATGCCTCCACACCAGTGATAGCTGTGGCTGGAAGCGCCAAGTTGTCAGGTTGTCTGTCAGTCTGTCCCATTCTCATGAACACAATAGCTCAAGAATGCCTTAAGGGAGTGTTTAGAGATTGGGGTTCATAGGTGAAAGGCCAAGGTTGTTGTGACCTTATCTATGCCATTTTTGTGAATGCGATATCAAGAATGCCTTGAGGGAATTTTTTCAAATTTGGCACAAGTGTTTCCCCAAACTTAGGGATGAACTCTCAACATTTTAGTGGTCAAAGGGCAAAAGTCAAGGTCACTGTGACCATGCATCCTTGTCATTCTTGTGACCGTGATGTCTCAAGAACACCTTGGAAGAATTTCTTTTAAATTTGCCGCAAACATCCACTTTGAGTCAGGTTCACTGTGACCTTGCGTCCATCTCATTTCGTGACCGCGATATCTCAATAAGTCCTTGAGGAAATTTCCACACAAATGTCCGCTTGGACTCAAGAATGAGCTGATTAGATGTTGATAGTCGAAGGTCAAAGGTCACTGTGATCTCACAAAACATGTTTTTGGCTACAACCCAGGAATTCATAAGCTAATTATGACAAAATTTCACCCAAATGTCTGATAGGATGAAATAATGAAGTGATGACGATTTTTAATTTTATATCCAGTCAGCTTCACTGTTACATCATCATGTTTTAACGTCATATCTCAGGAACAGAAGGGGAGACATTTGGGCAGATACTGAATTGGTGGCTCTAATCTTGAAACTATGCTGATTGTATAGATCTAAAAACATGAGAATCAATCACACATATTTACATTCAGTTTTTTTTTTCTTTTAATTTAGTTTTCTCACAATCAGGATAAAGTTTATTTTTGATGTAACAAGTTTCTTGAGATCACAAATTAATGTTTTAATGCCAAGAAAACATTTTTTTTTTCAGGATGTAGAGAACGCACTTTGAGAAAACAGATGTCTTTATTATTTTCTAATCTGAATCTCCACTAAAACCACTTCCTCATGATCACAGAATAATCATCACACATAGAAACAGTTACTTATGTGCATGTTCTCTCTGGACTTCTGGCTTCTCCTTTAATACAATATGTGATTTAATATAGTTTTAATGACATTTTAATGTTAATTTGATATTTTGAAATTTGAGAATTTCCACTACTTCTGTTCTAAACTTTCCTTTATTATCACGCTCATGGTGTTTTTCTTGTTAATTATTGGTGCTGTAGATCTTCAATATTTGGTGCTAAAGGTTGTTTTCACTTTGTACCATTTTGTGTCCCTAAACTGATCTAACCCAGAACACGCATCAGAGGGAGACAAAATGAGCTGCTGGTGGAGATCCTACAATGTAATATGTGCCTTTCTGTTGGTGAAGCTGTATAGAATGTGTGTATACGGAGTACACAGCATTTGTACTTGTACTCGACGACCTGTGTCCACACGTAGCTGCAGAGCTGTATATAGGCGAGCTCACGTCTCATGTTATCAACCTGCATTACTGCCTTATATCACATTAATAAAGCTTGCTTGAATGTGAACAGTGTTGACTCTGAATGTGTTTACCCTCATTATATTTCCATACACCTGACCATATGGAGATTTTCAGTTTGTCCACACAAATATTGAGTTTCACCTGAGCAGAAACTCAATATTTGAAACAAACAAAAAAAAAACCACCTGATATTTACACACACCCAAAAATTGTTTTTGTAAAAGTATGCAAATGACAGAGAAAAATTCTGATGGTGACAGAAATGTAAACTAAAAACATTTCTTCACCTTTAGACACAGTGTTCATGTTCTGCTGCCACGTGCCATTACAGGCCGGACTCAGAGGGCATTATTTTATATGTGTGTGTGTGTGTGTGTGTGTGTGAGAGAGAGAGAGAGAGAGAGAGAGAGAGACCATATTCAACATGGCAGGGTGGCAGAGGGTGGTTCTTTTCCCATTCTTCAATATCTGTTTCTTCTTTTTTCTGCCAAAGATGCTCAATACTGCTGTATTCAACTGTCTAAAGAAAAGTAAATAAAAAGATTAAAACCAAATTTTTTTTTAAAAAAAGTACCCGCCTTTGGGGGCACAATCCCGGCTGAAAAAACATCAGTGGGTCACTAAAAAACACGTTTGGTGGCTGATGATGATGTCTCAGCAGTGAATTTTGTTCTTTGTTGGTCTGCAGCAGGGGCACAGCACCAAATTCTGGGGCCTGTGCATTAGCAGTCTCTTTGGTCCTAACATCCTTCCTCTCTTGATCCATGTCTCTCTCACACACCTTTTGAATTTAGTTTTTAAAGTTAGTTTGTTTTCCTTCCCTTCAATTTCCTTCTCTCTTTTCTGTTTTGTAACCCGGATTTCCCTTTCTTTGGGAAAGACATGACAGTGTACTTTTGTGCTCCAGCAGCATCAACATTGAACTCGGCTTAAGTTACGTTCAGAGAAGACTCCTGGTGCAGGGGTGGACTAAAACATTTTGTGCCTTGTTTTCTTGTCCAAAGTTCAGTCTTTTAACAAATATATTCTGTCACTTTGAATTCAGTTATGGCGCTAATGACTTAGAGATAAAATACTACAAACAAAACAACCAAACCTTCCATTCCAGGCTTGGCCAGGGGCCCCCTCCCATATGGCCCTGGTCTGCAGCTTGGCAGGCATCTCACCTCAGTGATCCACCATCTCCTCCACCTTGGGTGACATAGTCAGCTCAGGCACTACGTCACTTTAGAAACATTGATACGATATGTATGAAACGTATAAATGTAATGTATTTGTGCTTTGCAGGAATGTATCATACCAACATGTTCTTCTTGTGACTGGGCTTAAAATAAAATAAAGTGCCTTGCATAGTTGAATCAACATGAAAAGCAACAGTCAAAAGACAATATAAATGCAAAATACAGTGAAACATAAAAGTCGAGGGTTTAATGTAGATTTGTTTTATGCTGGACAGAGATCTTTGGATCAGATTCTTCCTGCAAACAATGTCAGATTTTCTTTAAAATGTTATCAGCACTGGCTCAAAGCATGCTTTCATCATTTGACAGCACAATTTATTATTTTGTGTGCACAAATTATTTTCTACATGACACCTGCCTCACTCTGAACATAAAGAAACTGAATCTGACAAACTGGCAAAGTTCATTCACTTCAGAGTAAAGGAAAATGAGGCATGCAAAAACAAGTTAGACCATGTTCAGTTTGGGAACTGATGAAATAGCACAGGATATGGCATTTCAACTTTTAACCACCAGA
This sequence comes from Epinephelus fuscoguttatus, assembly GCF_011397635.1. Lineage (NCBI taxonomy): Eukaryota > Metazoa > Chordata > Actinopteri > Perciformes > Serranidae > Epinephelus > Epinephelus fuscoguttatus. Next base: position 44,684,648 of record NC_064757.1, on the reverse strand, counting down.
GTTCACAGAAACAGGAGGAAGCACACACCTTGTGTGCATCTACCCAGGTGCAGGTGATTTCTCAGTGACCTTTCTAACCCCGCCCACCAGCTCCTGAACCAGGAAGCCAAACCAGCTTCACAAGCAGAGGGCAGAAAGAGAGATGTCGCAAATCACTCAATGAAACTGTTCAGGATACAATTCTGAAAAAAAATATCACACATCCAGCTGCTTTTCTCTGATGTGCTGTCAAAGATGTTGGTGAAATCTGTTCACTCCACTATCACAGGATTCAAGACCCTGGACGCGTGTCTGCTCAGAGAAGGTGATTTACTCACTGCACCACCGGTGAGGCCTGGCTTCTTACACACCTTCTTACAACCTGGCACAATAATATCACATGTGAGAAGTATTTTTGTGTGTTCAAACTTCACACTCTTACAACAGTCAAAGTGTTGGGGATCTTTCTGCTGGTTTCTGGTGTACTGTCAAATATTTTGGTGACATTTGGTTGAAAATGAGATGAGATAGAAAATGTGCATACTGTACAAATTACAACAAGATACCAAACATCACTGTGTGCTCACCGTTGTGAACACCATTTGAAACATGTGATATCTAGTACAGGGGTCTTCAACAGTTTTCAGGCCAAAGACCCCTTAGCCCAAACAGAAACAGAGCAGGGACACCCTGCTACATATATCATATAAAACTGAGTTGCACTTGAGATTACTCTCTGGATATGTTTTGGTCTTCTACTGTTTGGGTTTGCCTGTAGCTGCTAAGTCAGTAGCAGTTGTAGCATGGCTAGGTGCTGAACACCCAAGATGTGGTATCCAAAGACCCTGTTGAGTTTGGTAGCGTTTACGCATTTGGAGAGTTGAAGAAATGGATGATAATTGTTTTTGCATACTTTAAAAGAAAAATAGAGTGACAGACTTTAGAACTGACCACAGGTTGCAGTGAGGCAATATTTTGTCATATCATAACTTATTCTCACTCCCAACTCGTCACATATGGCCACGTATTCAGTTCACTTTGGATGTCTACATATGACATGCCAGGTATCCTGCGTTTTGTCTTTTCAAAATACACTTCTGTTTTCACAGGAAATGTACAGTCTCTGCTTGTTAGGTGCATACAGTCTTTTCAAAATAAACTTACAATGTAGGTACAACACCCCGTATTTTCGTTCATTTCCTTGTGCAACAAAAGCACGTGTTTAGGTTTAGAAAAAACATCATAGTCTGGCTTAACATTGAGTGAGATGTTTGTTGGACCCATCCACCTCGCCTCAGGACACAGGACTCAGGATGGCTTTTCTCATCATTGTCTGAGGGGGAAATCACTGACCAAGAGGAGGTATTTTGCACCTTCAGATTGAGAATGGGTTGCAAAATTCAGTGGATGTCAAAGAAAAAGTCAGCTCTGTCGGATGTCCTGGTTTTCTTTAAAGGGATAGTGCACCAAAAATGAAAATTCAGACATTATCTCTTCACCCATATGCCGATGGAGGCCCTGGTGAAGTTTTAGAGTCCTCACATCACTTGCGGAGATCGGCGGGGGGAGCGGCTAGCACACCTAATGGCAGACAGCGCCCCAGACTCACGTCCAAGAACACAAAATTGAATCCACAAAGCATCTCCATACTGCTCATAGTGATCCAAGTGTGCTGCAGCCGCGACATAAAACGTTGTTTCAAAAAACGTCATATGAACTCTGTTTTTAGCCTCCCTTTAAGTTTGCAATGTGTAATGCCTACAAATTTAGATTTATTGTAATAAACCACGCCCACTTTAACAAGTCATTACCGATTCCATTCATTGACTGAGTCATGATGCTAAATGCATCTACATTTTACACAAATGCCTGTAGCTGATTCCAAAGTACAGACTTTTTGCATTTGTGGCGCCCCCTGGTGGCAGATTAGACAGCATAGCGAAGCTTGGACCTAGAATCTGAACATGTGCGCCAAGTTTGCTCACAATTGGTGAAGCCAATTTCAGTTTATCAGTATTTATGTAAAATGAACTTGTTTAAAAATGTATAATTTCAAAGCAGACGGCCATATCAATATTGCCATGATAACATAAGATCAGTGATAGACAGACCTGCCACACTTGTAGGAAGATTGGACCAACAGTCTGCGAAATTAGGATGCAGAGGAAATGTAGAAAAGAGGCTAAATTTGACATTTGTAGAAACCAAGAAGACCAGGACCACCAGAGCAAAGACGCAGATGAACTGAGAGATTAATATGGTCGTTTCTGAGATAACTGTGAAAACATAACTTGATTGTTACAGCGCCACCTTGAGGTCAGTGAGGTCATTTTTTTGTGCCTGAATAGTGGACAGAATTTGCAACCCACCTGCCAGTTCAGTTGAGTTTTGGCCAACGGTGTTTGCTGCAGACGGACAAGTTTTCTTTTGTGTGTGTGTCCGTCCCTTTGTGATTATTGATTATTCTGTGTCCCCTCTCTGAGTTCAGAGGTTTTTGCAGGTCAGTGAACACACTGCAGGCCGAACGCTTAATTAGTTATTTTTTTTCATCAGCTGCAGTTTGTCGACAGAGAGAGAGATGCAAAAGAGATGCAAAATAGAAACTGCACTCAAGAGAGAGTGCTGGTAATGTGGCAGAAGTCACAAGTAAATGGGTGAAACCACGTGTTTATTTTTCAGTCCTCGTTTGTGTCTCCATGTGGCACATATTCACATAACAATAAGTTAATCAATTTTAATGAATGTATAGACCTCAGGACTTCATATAGGGACACCACCTCAATTAAGAATTCCTATGTTATTTTAATGGGCTTGGAAAGTTCAATCAATACTTGTGAACATGGGCTCCTCTCTCAAACAAAGTCAGAAACCACAGTAGTAAAGGCCTTTGCACCAAAACTGTATTTTTTCGTATGCTTTTTTTAAATCTGTCATCCAAAAGAACAAAGTCACACACTGAAACTTTACACACTGACTCTGATTTGTTGTGTTTCTGCACACAACCCTGTTCTTTTTTCCTGAACCCAATCAGGTGTGTTTGTTGTTGAAGGAAAAAAAATGTCAATTTGCAGTGTTGTACTGACATAGTGCTTTTATTTTGAAAGAAACTGTACATTTCCTGTGAAAACCGAAGTGTATTTTGAAAACAGACAATGCATGTAACAGGCTGAAGTTGACACTGCGTCCCAGGACGTCAACAACCAACACACCCAGGGTACCTTGGACATCATATGTGGACGTGGAAAGTCCATGACCAAACGTGGACATGTGACGAGGTCTCTGTGAGAATTATTATTTGTTTTGAGCTGCAGGACGTTTCTGTCCCACAACTGTAACTACAGGTGAAATAGTGCCTGAATCATATTTCGTGCTGCAGAATGATGGTGTACAGTGTTACTTATTATTATAGTTGGGATTTTTTGAGATTCAACAAACTTTTACACATACAACAGGAGGTTAAACACAGACTCACAGACCATCACAGATTTCCAATGCTTTTTAATTTGCCATGAAAGAACAGTTCACTCTGCAGAATACAGCTGTGCTAAAAGCATTACGACCTAAGAGACAATCCAGCCCCTGTTTATGTCATTCATCTCTTCATTGGTTAAGTATCATTACAGTAACATAAGATAGAGATCCCACAGGTTATATACGAGACTGGTGGCACAATGACATATGGGCTTTTTACAGGTGGATTGTGGCTCTCTACCAGCTCAGGAATCACATGATGAACATGCTGCAGACAGATGGGAGCTTAGCATCACACCGCATGTCTTTCCAACATCCAGTTGCATCATCTGTAAGTACCAAACACACAGGAGTCAGTGTGTGAATATTCCAGGGAAAATGACACCACTCATACAGCATGTTCAGGTTGATTTATTTACCTTTAATGACTATTTTCAGACAGTTTTCCTTAGTAGGTCCTCCAGGACACTTGTTGGGAAACATGACGGGAGACATATGATCACTCCAAGACCAAGAAGAATCCTGTGAGGAAAACAGAATTTTGTGATTTATATAATTATAAAATATGGTTTAAAAAATACTGTAGGACTTTGTGTAATGGTAAATGATATACCTCTGGTGCTTTATGGCCTCCAACCCACACTTGTCCTGACTTGTGACCAGCCTTCTGTATCAGTTCTCGCATCTCAGCAAATTGTTCAAATTCAAATACAGCTGCAAGGCTTCCACCGTCCAACCGGCAGTTTTCCTACAGTGGAGAAAAACAACCTTAGTAACACAACACTGACAGAAGATGAATCAAATGTGCAAGTAAATACAGATTTAACTTATTGCAGATACATTCTGCTCTGAATAAAAATAGAGGTGGTATGTAAAAATAATATTAATAAGTGAAGGTAACACTTTATATAAAGGTACTGTAATAAACGTTAATTAATGCTTAATAAGCACCAATTAACAGGTAATGAGGACTTATAAGACATAATAAGATGTTTATTACCATTAATAAGACTATATAAATGTTAATTTTAGCACAATGCTGTAATAAATTATTTATATAGTCTTATTAATGTTAATAAGCATCTTATACGTCTTGTAAGTGCTCATTAACTGTTAATTGTTGCTTATTAAGCATTAATTAACGCTTATTACAGTACCTTAATATAAAGTGTTACCAATAACTTTATTTGTGTAGCATAGTTCATACAGCAAGTGCAACTCAAAGATACAAATACACAACCACACACTCACACAGACACACACATAAAAATAATACTTAGGTTTGGTACCAATTAATTAAATAAAAACTATTTAAATGCAAGTCTAAAAAAGATTTTTGGAAGGCTGTTTCAGAGCAGAGGGCCAACAACGCCAAATGCAGCATCACAGTGTGTCTCTGTGCTGTAGACTGTTGCCATTAGATGTATTCTACATTCGACATCTAGAGACGTGCAGTATCTTCTGTGGAGTAAACTCCCCCTTGTCTTAAATCCTTGCAAACGTTACAGGTCCACCTTGTTTGGTCTGTTTTTTCAAGCATCCCAGGTCAACAGCATGTGATCTAGAGGGCTAAACACAGCAGCAAAAAGCAAAGCGAACCTGGAGCGCTTTGTGTTCCCAAGGCACAGGTTAAGTGAACCGCACCGCAGACTTGAAGCGAACTGTAGCCCTGAAGTTGGTTTATTCAACTACATCAGTGTACAAGAAACTACTTTGTGATCTAATACAAGTTACATAACTATAAGATGGCACCATCAGCATAAATCAAAATATAGACTTCAGTGTTTTGGCTGTAAAATCCGCACACAACTATGACATTTCCAAACATGGTCAAGAAAGAAGTGATCATCCTATAAAATGTATCATGATATCATCATAAGTCATCCCTTCTTTGTGAAAGTGGTGATGTTACAACTATCTCCAGTTTCCTCTAGTAGAACTTTTACTTGAGTAAAGGATCTGAATACTTCTTCCACCACTGACTGAGAAATCATTCGCATTACCTCAGCTTCAGCCCAGGTCATCTTTTCTGGAATGTAGAGGAGACAACGATATCCAACATTAGTCCAACCATCAGGACAAGATGGTTCCCACCAGCCGTACGCAGCTAAAGACAAATACAGAGGAGGAGATAATGATGAGCTGCAAGGAATATGGATGTGCAGTTTTTTGTGTGTTTGAGGGGAGATTTTCTTTTTCAGGAAGTGTGATGTACTGTATATGTGTGTCTATACATACAGGGTTGGGGAGTAACAGAATACAAGTAATTAAGTTCATTCAATCACGCAACATGCAAACTGCACACAGAAGGACTCCAGCCGACTGGGAGGTTCGCACCTGGAACCCTCTTGCTGTGAGGCGACAGTGTCACAATTACTGTGATGTCACCCATTCTCAAGTTTAGCATTATGGCCGTCTCCATCTCACTTGTTAACAAGGTCAAGTCCTGCATCAAATTTGTGGTTAAATGAAAGTAAAGTATTATTGGCAAAATTCACATCAAGTATCAACTGTAGTGTAAAAACCCAGAATGGCCCTCGACACAGCGTCATTATACACTCTAAAAAATAATCCACTGGTTTAAATAAAAAAAAAATAAGGTAAAAAATTGCATGCATCTTTTTGAGTACTTCCAATTCTGGCATTATTAAGACAGTCCTATCAGTCTTTTATAATCTGACAAACTCACTTTTGTACAACCGACCTGATTTGCTTTGACCTTGAAAAACATAATTAAGCTGAACCAACTAAATATTTATCAAAAAGTTTTTTTGATATTTAGCAGTCAAATTGTTTATTAAGCATATTCTAACTTATTTATTTTAATTCCATCCTACTAAAAAATGTAAAAAAAAATGGTCCAGATTTTGACCAACTTCTTATAACTGGTTGCCAGCTGACAAATGTTAATTTTTTTTTATGCTGAATAACTTCTTTATTTTGACCATTATCCACTGACCCAACAAATAACTTTTTAGAGTGTAGATAGATGGATAATCACGATGCGTTCATGTGTAAGCAATAGTTTAATCGTGTAGCTGGGTGTCTGGCAGATAAGTGCAGTCAAAAGTAGAGTATTCCACTCTGAAATGTAGTCAAGTAGAAAAGAGCAGAAAACTGAAATACTCCAGTAAAATACATCATCTTCAAGACCTGTTCTCATGTACAGTATTTTAATAAATTTCGCTCCACCACTGCCAGGAAATACTCACGGAAAGCTCTGGTCAGAGCCAGTATTGCACAAAGAAGTGCAGACACAGCCAGCATCTTCATGGTGGTGATGATGTTAAAGGTGATAATCTTTCATAAAGAGAGACAGACATGTTAATGATGTTTCGCCAGAGAGAAGAAACTCAGACTGGTGCTTAAAAAAAAAAAAAGGGATGAAAATAGTTTGTCACAAACCTGCAGCAGAATTAATTTGTCTTCAACCCTCTCAGTGATAGCGTGCAGCTTCAGCCTTTGAGTGCTGAACAAGAGAAAAACCAGCTGTTATATACACGTAAATTTGCAAAACCAGGACCTGAGGCCATGCACGCTGATGGACATGCAAATAAAACTTTCAATCTGCCCTCTAAATGTCACAGAGGCCGTTCCAGGGCAGCTTTAGCTTCATATGTTAACATTTAATCATCCATCTTATTCCCAGTCCCCATGATACCTTACATGAATTATGGGGGTATCTTCTGGGGCCAAACCAGATCTGGCTTTTTCCAATGGTAATGGTACGTAACGGTATGCTAATCCTCTTTTTTAGAGCCAAAGTGCTATATGAGAGACAACTGGACTAACTTAAGTTTCTTGAAGACATGTCACCTCTCATCTAAAAGGTGTCTTCCATTCTAAGAGACTGGTGCAGAGTCACAGGCTTTCAACACTGTGGATGTGAACCCTCATAGAGTCGTTGAGGTCATCGTGGGGGTTATTAACGTTAGATAGGTCCAGGTGTGAATGAGTGTTAGGTCGCCTGGGGAGAGATCTCAAGACTGCGTTGTAGGTGGGTGATAAGTGATGTAATAGGTTACCTCCACTGTTTACGATGGTCGTTTCAGGCCTCTTTCAAACTATCCAGACGGATTGTTTGAAGGAGGCAAACTGGAACGACTGTGGTTATGAAGTAATGGGAATATTTTCAGCTGGTGAATGTAAGCGTTTCCATTTTACAAGCTGATTAAGAAAATTTAATCTGGGGATGTGATTTATGTTAGATTTCAAATCATTAAGGGTTGACAATGTAAGTAAGGTTGTAACGACTTATTTGATTTTAGGGTAACTGCAATATTATTACTTACATTTTGTTAGCAATTTGTTACACTACTCATGCTGTGAAAAGTAATTTTATTACTGTCCAACACTATAACAACGTGCAAGTTCAGGGTCACATGTTGCTCTAAGGCTCACCTGACAATGTCATTACAAACGCAGTCAAACATTTGCTCAGGCTGCACAAATAAAAACATAATTTATGTTTCTGTAGCGGTGTGAGAGAGACCACAACATCAGCCATGACATCCACTTTCCTGATGGTGATGGTGTTTGCCAAGTAAAGTGTACCAAGCATGGGTCTGATCTATATTTCCAAACAATGATTAATAACTGCTCCAGTTGTCGAGACCTCCAGGCACACCAGTATGACACAGAATTAGTTTTAGTTTTCATGAATCAAGATTTTTACATTAACAATTAATCCAATTACTTTGTGTCATGTCCGTTACTGCTGCTCTTTCCTGTGGTGTACCTCAGGGCTCTGTCTTGGGTCCTATATTATTTGCTTTATATATTTACACGTCTACTAGGTCACGTTGTTTTTTGTTTTTTTTTCATTTAATCTATTAAGGATCCCCATTAGCTGATACCGTAGTAATGGTTATGCTGCTGATGACATTCAGCTGTATGTCTCATTTAAGCCTGATAACAATGACAAACTTTCTGCTCTGCGCAACTCTTTGATAGCCGTCAAGGAGCAAATGTCCAACCGCTTTTTACAATTAAATGTAGAAAAGAAGGACGTTCTTAAGATTGCTTCAGATGGTAAAGCTTCAAAGTTTGCCCAGAGTATTGGGTCCCCTTTTGTGGTTTTATGTCTCTGTAGTCATCTGGGTCTCTTTGAGATTGTTTTGTGTGTTTTTGTAATTGTTTGGGTCTCTCTGAGGTAATTTTGCATCTCTTTAAGGTAATTTAGTGTCTTTTTTGTCTCTTTGTAGTCATTTGGGTCTCTTTGAGGCAATTTTGTAGCTCTTCAAGGTAATTTTATGTCTTTTTTTGGATGTATTGTCTCTCAGTAGTTGTTTGTGTCTCTTTGTGGTTGTTTTGCCTGTTTTTCTAGGTATTTTGTTTCCCTTTCCAGTTCCTTTGCATCTCTTTGTGATCTTTTTTGTGTCTCTTTGTGGTCATTTTGAGTCTCTCCCTGGCTGGTACTGTATGTGTTAATATGACATCTGCAATTTTTCAAGTGACGCTTTGGGCCCTGGAGCCTCTGCCTGATTGGCCCATTCATTAATCCATCCATGCTTTTATGAGAGTTCACTCTTTCAAATCAAATGTGAAATTTTGCCTTTTGGAAAAGCCTTCTTGTTTTTGTCTTGTATAAAATTCAGGATATTTTTGTTTTTAACTGCAGAACACTTCTGTCCCAGAACTGTAACTACAGGTGAAATAGTGCCTGACTTATTTCCACTTGAATAATTGCAAGTCTGTCAAAATGAAATACAGTTTGACCTGAGAAGTGTGCATCACCAGTTCTGTCATATTTTGTGGGATTCAGATTTAGTGCTGCAGAATGATGGTGTTCAGTGTTACTTATTATTATAGTTGGGATTTTTTGAGATTCAACAAACATTTACACATACAACAGGAGGTTAAACACAGACTCACAGACCATCACAGATTTCCAATGCTTTTTAATTTGCCAGGAAAGAACAGTTCACTCTGCAGAATACAGCTGTGTTAAAAGCATTAAGACCTAAGAGACAATCCAGCCCCTGTTTATTTCACTTGTTACTTAGTAGCGTTACAGCGATAGAGAAGAAATAAAGATGTAACATTAGATAGATACAGTATATCCCACAAGTTAAATAGGACACTGATGACACAGTGACACATGTTTGTGCTTTCACAGATGGATTGTGGCTCTCTGTCAGCTCAGGAATCACATGAGGATTATGCTGCAGACAGATGGGAGCTCAGCATCACATGGCGAGCCCTCCAAGCATCCAGACGCATTCTCTGTACCAAACACACAAGAGTCAGAGTACGTCACCTGTCGAATGATGCATCACTCTGTAGACCAGTGGTTTTCAACTTTTTGAGGGCCAGTTCCAACTGATGTGCAATAATCAAAATCATATGCAGAACAACAATATTTACAGTATCTGCAGGTGTAGGTAGATGCAATTCATATTCACAGTAATGCAATGAGTTCATAATCTCATTTCTTGCACTTAAAATATGTGAAGATTATTTAAAATGCATAAAATCTCATGTGTATTTACATTTGCAACCTTTAAAATTAGGAACTATTATTGGTGCTGCATACCTTAAATTGCCATTTTTACATTCTCGCCAGTCGGGGGAGATTTGGGAGAGTTAATTGCAGTCAGACAAGTTATATAATTTTGGATTTTGGAACTGGAAAATTGTTTCTGTACCATTTTTTTGTATATTGAATTAAACTGTAAACTGTAATCTGTGGTCCAGTGGATCATGACAAAGGGAATTATTAGAGCGTCAGGCTAAGGCTTCACTGATTTGAAACCTACAGCCTTGTCAAAAAAAGCTTCAGATGATGGTGGTGAAAACAAGTCGAATGATAAAATTGGGAAGATGTGCATGTAGGACTAGACTGCTATTTAAAAGCAAACGCACACAAACAACCCCAAAGAACACCCCAACTATAGGAAACCCCTTAGGAAAATACTGCTTCCAGCACCCTCAGCATTCTCTGTGCTACCCCTGTGTTACTGTAGACAGACACTACGTAAATATTCCAGGGAAAATGACACCACTCATACATCATGTTCAGGTTAATCGATTTACCTTCAAAGTTTGATTTCAGGCAGTTTTCCTTGGAAGGTTCTCCAGAGCACCAGTTGCGAAATATGTTGGGAGACACATAATCACTCCAGGACCAAGAAGAATCCTGTGAGGCAAAATAGAACAGAACATTTGTTGGAATTATTATTATTAATAAAATACTGTTAAAATGTACTGTCAGAACTTGTGTAATGGTAAGTGATATACCCCTGATGCTTTGGAGCCTCCAACCCACACTTGTCCAGACTTGTGACCAGCCTTCTGCATCACCTCTTGAATCTCATCAAAGTAATACTCTTGAAATACAGATGCGAGGTTTCCGTAGACATTGAAGTCTCCATTGCCTGACTGGCAGTTTTTCTACAGTGAAGAAAAACAACCTTAGTAAGAGAGCGCTGAAAGAAGACCAGATTAGATTTTAGATTAGATGTCCTTTACTGTCCTCAGCATTATTCTGCTCTGGTCAGTACAGCACAAAAGACACCACAATAAATAACACAACATAATATGGCTATATAAAACATGTTTCTAGAGGTTAAATAATTCACAAGAACAAATAGCAACTCCTTCTGCAAGATGCCAGTTAACTAACTGTGTAAGTAGATTTTATGAAGTGCAGATACTTTGTACTCTGAGTAACAGCAGTGGTGGAATGTTACTAAATACATTTACTATACATAAGTACAAATCCCAGATACGTACACTTTACGACAGTAGTCTATTTCTATTTATATTGTGTACATTTCTGATTTTTCTACTTTACTATCTGTTGACTGACAGTGATAAACCCAGACTGTACCAGTGAGGTGTTGACTGGCTGATTCCACTAAAAATTCACTATGTTGTAGCCTGTGATTCAGTAGGCGCTGTCATTGTACAGTCTGCAGACATCAAACTTGATGTTGTACCCAAGTTTATTACATCAGTGTCGCACAGTGTAGCTGCACTAAACTTATATGATTGCTAAAATCAAAAATATCAGTAAACATGAGTCCCTTTCTCCTAAATCCAAAAGCTGGAGTGCTTTAACTCAAACGTGTGATGTCATCACGTATGAAGTCTGGAACTGCTCTGCAGACAATGAATGGTGATCTTGTAAATGATGTTGAGGGCAGGCAGGGGAAAGCTCTGAGTTTATGGGGACATTTTCTGATTCGGAACTGAGAATACTGCAACAGCATAAAGCTCATTTGGGTGTAAAAAGAAAAACAAACATGTTGTGGGCCCAAAATAAGCAGCTCCAGACATTATACTTTATGATGTCAAAAGTTTGAGACTTTCCTCTCTGGTTTCTGGCTTTAAGAGAGAGTAGCTCATGTTCACTAACACTGAGTGAACTCTCTCAGGCCATGGGAATAACTTATCAGAATTCTAAATTTGGGTGGTTTTCCTCTTTAAAACTAAAACTATAAATTTTTACTTTAGTAAGATTTTGAACTCAGGACTTTTATTCGTAGTGGAGCATTATCACAGTATGATATTAATACTTTTACTTCAGTAATAGACATGAATACTTCTTCTGACACTAAATAAGAAATTCTCCTTATTACCTCAGCCTCAGCCCAAGTCATGTTTTCTGGAACGTAGAGGAGACAACGAGTATCGAACATTGTCCAACCATCAGGACAGCTGAAGCCAAAGTGATGAAAGCCAAAGTCATCTAAAGACAAACAGAAGAGAAGGTAGTAATCAGCTATGTCAAAGTGTGTGTTAATGTCATACGTGTGTATATATATATTTATATATATATTTATATATTGTAGCTTCATACAAACATGAGACTGATTTAAACTGAAGGAAGCAAATACAAGCTTATTTATGATGGGTCAAACAAAGAGTGGAATGTTTCCTGTGTGAAACCAAAAGTCAATGAAGTTATCTTAATACTAACGTAGTGTACTCAGATGTGTCTCATGCTACAGTGGTGATGTGCTATTATATTATTAAAATATTGAAAAAATATTTTTGAAAAGTTATAATGCTTGTGACTACTGTAAATTGACAAAAACAGAAACAGAAAGGGAACCTAGTGAATGATACTTTGCTTTTGAGGTTCACTGACAAAGCAGTGCTATTTGACAAGTTGGGATGAGAACGCATTGATTCTTCCCAACACTGTAATGTGTGTGTGTGTGTGTGTGTGCGTGTGTGTACTTCTACCAACCGTATATTGCTGTTGGAACTGCAGTTGGAGGTATCGTACCTACATGCAGGTCCTCTGCCCTAGGTCCCTCCTCTGCTTTTGAAAGAGCAAGACAGACGGTTTAACTCATCAGTAAGCAGTTGTGGAAGATGTACTGTGATCTTTTACTGACACATATCAATCTTCTCATCAGTCACAGCAAGGGAGCAAATATGAGCTTATTCATGCAAATGTTGAACCATTCCTTTTAGTAAAAGTAACGATCAATAAATACTCAGTTTCAAATTAAAGTACTACATCAAGTTTGGCGGCAAGGCGGCAGATTGTAACGATGCTAACAACTTTTGTCATACTAGGGACATACCTGTCACATGACATTGCATCACGTTAGTAACAAACATACTGATTTTACAACAAGCCTTGATGTTTTCGTTTTTTTCTAAACATAACCATGTGCTGTTGTTCCCTTAACTTACAAAAAGTAAAAATGAGGGCTTTTAGGTACGTCGTAAGATTACTTTGAAAAGACACAAAACATGTAAGAAGTGTAAAAGAACACTCCGTTCCAGACCTTAAAAAACAGAAGCAGGAAGGTACCCAGTGCATCACACTTTGCCATGTAGGTCCACTGACAAAGCAGTGGTTATTGCTGAGTTGGAATGACAATGTATTGACCCTTACCAACACTGTGTGTGTGTGTGTGTGTGTGTGTGTATACGTCTACCAACCTGATGGTGCTGGATCTGATTCAGTAGGCTCCTCTGTCTCAGCGACATTCTCTCCTTCTGCAGGAGCTGGATGGACAGTTTGACACATCAGTGAGCAGGGGTGAAGGAAGTAGTCTGATTCTTTACTAAAACACAATTTTTGTTAACTTTGAAGCTGTTAGTGTCTGGCTGTAGCTTCTCATTTAGCATACAGTCATGGAATGAATGAATTCAGTCCTCTCATCAACGAGGAAACATTAAGTAAAAGTCACAAAATCTAGACTTTGTGACAAGTAAAAATAATGCATTTGAATTTTTATTTAAGTAAAAGTAGATAAGAATTATTGGCAAAATAAACATAAAGTACCAAAGGTAGTGTTAAAATCCAGAATTGTCCTCTATATAGTATTTTTATGAATAGATGAATAATTATTGATGCATTCATGTGTAAGCAATAGTTTAATCTTGTAGCTGGGTGTCTATCAGATAAGTGCAGTCACAAGTACAGTATTCCACTCTGAAATGTAGTCAAGTAGCAGAAAATGGATATACTCCAGTAAAATACATTTACCTCAAGAACTGTTCTCATGTACAGGACTAAATTATGCTCCACCGCTGCCAGGAAATACTCACAAGTAGCTCTGGTCAGAACCAGCAATGCACAAAGAAGTGCAGACACAGTCAGCATCTTCATGGTGGTGATGATGTTAAAGGTGATAATCTTTCATAAAGAGAGACAGGCTTGTTAATAAGTAATAATACTTCAGCAGGGTAAAGACGACTTAGATTGGTTCTTAAACAAAAGGATGATAATAGAGTTTGTAGCAAACCTGCTGCAGAATTAATTTCCCTCTGACCCTCTGAATGGCAGCAGCTTCAGCCTTCCTGTGAACTGAACAAGAGAAGAACCAGCTGTTTTATACACTTGCATTTACAAAGCCAGGACCTGAGGCCATGCACACTGATGGAAACGCAAATAAAAATTTGATCTGCATTACAACTGTAGAATGGGCAGTTCCATGGAGGCTTTAACTTTCATAAGTCAACATTTTAATCAAATAAAAAACACACAGGATGAAAGATGTGTGATGGAAGGCCAGTGTTGGGCTTGTTGCTCAAAAATACAATTTATTACTAATTACTTTCACGCTTTTAAAAAGTTATACCTCTGTCAACAGTAATTCATCACACTAGTTGTTGTATCACTTTTATAGCACACAAAATCGGTTATTGAATCCTTTCTCCTCAAAATTCAGACTTTGCATGTGTGCCTCCTACCTGAGGCTCTTCTGTTGCTTGCCTGGTATTTTTCGAAGGATGTGTCTGAAAAACTAAGTGTAAGTGCAACAGTTCATCCATCACATATCCAGCCTCAAACCTCCTGGTGGCTTGTAGCCTGCAGCTGTCCAAAAGTCAAATCTAGTTTTGGTTTAGCCAGTGTAGTGCTACAGCCTTCCTCCACAGCCGAGGAGGGCTCAGATCTGGAGGGGTATATTTCCACGAGCCTCACATCATTGTGCTGTAGGTCATGGTTAGTGTTTCAGGAGGTCTGAGGTTGTGTTTTCCACAGTAGAAAGAGTCTTAGTGTAACTTTGTGGAACAATGATGTTCTTTTTCATCTTTTCTCTCAATGAAATCAAAGTAATGGGAATATTTCCAGCTGGCGAATGGAAGTGTTTCCATTTTCCAAACTAGCTTCCTGCTTTGTTTTGTGCACGCTCACTGATTCATCCGGATATTGTTGGATTTCAAATCCGAATGGGGAGCTGACAACAAAAGTAAGGCTGCAACAAGTTATTTGTTTTTGGGGTGACTATGATATTATTACTTGAACTTTAATAGTGATTTGTTATACCGCTCGTTACTGGGAAAAGTAATATTATTACTGCCTTATATGTTAATCAGTCAGCCTATCCAGTCCTGTCTTTGATATGCCTTGTGGTCAGGAAAAATTACACATTTATTAAGTGCTTATCTTTGATGGTGTTGGGCCAACTACGTTCAAAGTCAATGCCACCTGATGCCCAAAGGCTCATCTGACAGTTGCTTTGTACAAACACAGTCAAATCAAGCTTGAATGCCTCAAAATTATTTGCTCAGTGCTGTACAAATATAAGATCATAGATCGTTTCAGTGGAAGTGAGAGGCATTTTCTTTGTGTGAAATACTACGAACAGGCGTGCTGTTTTCACTGTTTTTGTTTTTCAGCAAGTAAGGTCAGTTGGTGAGGTTTTAGCTCCATTTTGGTTTTATTTCGATAAGATTACTTGTTATTCGTATTTTTAAGAGTCCTCTTTTGATTATACCCACAGGCAGTTGTTTTCCTTGGTTTTATGACCGCCTTTAGCAGTTAATTGTTGAATGATCATATGGATTATTAGAATACCATCCCCCATTATATACGTCAATCCTACAGCAATCCTCATTCAGATAGAACTGAAAAATGCATTACTGAAGCAACTCATCAATAGTCCAGTGTTGGTCATGTACTGTCTTGTTTTTGTTTCCTGAGGCTAATTTATAGACTAATTCTGAGGCAAATGAATTCAAGACATTGTAATTAAAAGTACATCAGAATCGATTCTTGAAAAAATCTGAACAACCACTTTTTTAAAGAACACAATTAGAGGTGCACATGTGATAACACAGAGCAACACAAATGCGAGGTTGTATACAGTATGATACTAAATTTTGGATGCCAGCAAGACTGTCTGGTGACACTGGCATCAGCTATCTGGCATCCTTTCAGATAAATAAATAAATATTTAATAAATCAAATAAAGGACAGCAAACGATAATATAGTTTATAGCAAACCTGCTGCAGGATGATCTTATCTTTGTCCTTCCCAGTGTTGGTGTGTACCTTCAGCCTTCCTGTGTGGAAGTGTTGAACAGGATAAAGACCTCATAAACACACGCTTATAAAACCAGGAACAGAGGCCACTCGCAATGACAACAATTTACTTAGCTCAGGAAGAACTGACTCACTTGAATTTATCTAGTGATGATGCTGGGCCAAGAACGCCCTGGCTCACCAGTTTAGACAGTGGCCTAATACAAACATAGGTGAGCCATAACGTCCAGCGACACAAAGCATTTAATTATCTGACTCAAAGCGCTGCTGTAGCGGGCTGTGTGATGTCTTGCCACAGTAGCCTCCCATCATGTGTAGCTATGACAAACTCCCCTAAAAGGACAGAGATGATTTCTGAGAGCCGCCACCACCACCACCACAGAAGGCACAGAAGCACTTTAAATCGCACTTTATGAACTCTGTCCCCCATCCCCACCCCCATGCAAAAATACTTGTCTGACTGACGTATGCTCTTAGGTTTTTATTTTTATTTATCTGTGTGTTTTGTTTCTCATGCAAATGTACTTTTTGCAAAGGTACTTTCTGCAATTTGTTTATAATGCCTGTGCCTGCTGCAACCCAATTTGCCCATATTGGGACATAATAAAGTTGAAGTGAAGTGAAGTGAAGTGAAGCAGCTGCTCAGTGTTATAAAAACAAAACGTTATCCACACATTGCTGTGGAAGTGTTGACACAGAACACCAAACCAGCCATGACATCCATGATGGCTTCATATATGTAGTTAACCCTATGGGCCCGAACGACGCATAGTGCGTCCAAATTCACACCTGTTTTCTCTATTGATTTTTTTTCCGCAACCGTGCGTCATAGCGAGAAGCCACGCATATCACGTGAAACAGCGAAATTGTAGCTTTCCGACAAGGCCAAGCACTTGTCGGTAGTCCAGTGTTTTCATAGCGAAAAAAATTGATAAAGTTACACTAAAATCATGAATAACAGAGCTTTCATGCAGCTCTGCACATACATTACTCTTGGATGGATTACTTATACGTATATCACATGAAAGCGCAGGAGCAGAGCTTTCCAGTGATACTACACACATCATTGTGCTGTCATCCCATCACGCTGTAAATGCAGATCAATTGTCTACAAAATAAAAACCTGATGAATTTCTTTACAATCCATTATACAGATCTTGTTATCAGTCACTTCATATAGTGAGGAATATCGTATCTTACCACATCTTGCGTGTCTTTCTCCCTGTCTATCCACATTTGTAGTCCGGCTTTCAAGATGCAAATATCTCCATATTGTCCAGTTGACACTCCATCAAACTTTGTATGACAAGACCAGCCACTTCACCTTTGCGCACCCAGACAACTGCAGCCTAATTATGCATGCTGACAGGGCCGTAGTCACCATACACTGACATCAGACATTGAGTTTATGATTATTAAATGCAGACCATTCCACCTCCCCCGGGAATTCTCAACATTAATCATCACAGCAGTGTACATACCTCCCAGTGCAAATACCAAGGAGTCCCTGTGTGTTCTCTACAATGCCATCAGCAACCTGCAAACTACTCACCTGGAGGGTGTTTTTGTCGTGGCAGGAGACTTCAATCAGGCCAACATGAAGACTGTCCTCCCTAATTTCTACCAGCATGTGGACTTTGCTACCAGGGGGGCGAACACATTGGACTTGGTATACGCCAACATAAAGAAGGCTTTCAGAGCAGCCCCCCGCCCCCACCTTGGCTCCTCAGACCACCTCTCTGTTATGTTGATACCAGCATACAAGCCCCTGCTCACCAGTAGTAAGCCCACCCTGAAGCAAGTGAAAGTGTGGCCTGAAGGAGCTATGTCGGCGCTGCAGGACTGCTTTGAAAGTACTGACTGGGACATGTTCAAAGAGCCAGCAACTGACAGTGATCATATAGACGTGGAGGAGTATGTGTCAGCTGTGTGTGCATACATCCTGAAGTCCGTAGAAGATGTTGCTGTCACCAAGACTGTCATAACCAGAGCCAATGACAAACCATAGATGACCAAGGAGGTAAGAGCAGCGCTGAGGGAGCGAGATGTCGCCTTTAGATCTGGCGACGCGGGGGCTCTCAGTGAAACAAGAGCCAACCTGAACCGCTCCATCAAGGCAGCAAAGCGCACCCAAGGCCAGCGGATCCATGGTTTTTTCCAGGACTCAGGTAACACCAGACATTTGTGGCAGGGCATACAGTCCATCACAGGTTACAAGGCCACCCCCTCCCCCTGTCAGGACAACATCAGCTTCCTCAACGAACTGAATCAGTTCTTCGGACGGTTTGAGGAATTAAATACCACCCCCGCAAGGAAAGCTGTCCCTCACCCCGATGAGCAGGCACTCAGACTTGAAACAGTGGATGTGCGGAGGACCCTGAGAAAAGTCAATGCAAGGAAGGCAGCAGGCCCTGATAACATTCCAGGACGGGTCATCAGAGAATGTGCCGTCCAGCTGGCCTACATCCTCACTGACATCTTTAACACCTCGTTGATGCAGGCTGTTGTACCATCATGTTTCAAGGCTGCCACCATCATTCCAGTGCCTAAGAAATCCAACATCACCAACCTGAACGACCTCTGCCCTGTAGCACTGACCCCATCATTATGAAGTGCTTCGAGAGGGTACTGAAGGACCACATCATCTCCAAACTCCCACCATCACTTGACCCATTCCAGTTTGCGTACCACCCGAACCGTTCCACGGAGGATGCCATCTCCTCTGCCTTCCATCTGAGCCTGGAACACCTGGAGGATAAAAACACCCATGTGCGGATGCTGTTTCTGGATTTCAGCTCAGCGTTCAATACAGTCATCCCTCAGCACCTGGTGTGCAAACTGGGTCACTTGGGGCTCGGCACCCCCCTATGCAACTGGCTACTGGACTTCCTCACCAGCAGAACCCAGTCTGTACGTGTGAACAATGACATCTCCAGCGTCATCTCCCTCAACACCGGATCCCCCCAGGGCTGTGTTCTCAGTCCCCTGCTGTTCACCCTGATGACACACGACTGTCGTCCCAGATTCAGTACCAACCACTTCCTGAAGTTTGCCGACGACACAACCGCTGTGGGCCTCATCCAGGGGAACAACGAACTGGCCTACAGGGAAGAGGTGAAACACCTGGTGAACTGGTGTAAAGTCAACAACCTGATCCTCAGTGTTGACAAGACAAAGGAGATCATTGTTGACTTTAGGAAATCGCGGCCCAGTCATACACCACTCCTCATCAATGACACTGCAGTGGAGGTCGTCAGTAGCACAAAGTTCCGGGTAGTGCAAATCACCAACAAACTAACCTGGTCCCTCAGGTGGTGAGGACAGCGGAGAAAATCATTGGGTTCCCGCTCCCCTCTATCCGGCACATTGGGCATAAGCGCTGCCTGACCAGAGCCCAACGCATCTCCTCTGACCCTACCCACCCCCACTATGGACTGTTCTCCATGCTGACCTCTGGCAGGAGGTTCTGCAGCATCCGTAGCAGGACGTCCAGATTCAGAAACAGTTTCTTTCCCCTGGCTGTAAGACTATTGAACACTCACATACAATAAATAAACACTCATCTATGGACTGTAACAGCCCCCCAAATAACGTGGCAAATATTATCTTGGAGGACATCATTGCACTTGGTTGACTATTTTTCTATGATCTTAGATGTAAATATTGCACGTTTCTTTCAGATAAAACACATTTTTGACTTGTGAATGAGTCAATGGAATTTCTTGCAATAATGAAAAAATACTGGCAATCATGTCCGCCTGGCACAAACCACATGTTTTGGACAACTGTGAAGTGACAGAATGTCCCAGCATCATGGTTCTTATATTGCCAGACTCCAGAGACTCTCCCCTCTTCATATATGGCAGAATATGTATTCTTCCAACTTGCTATGCTGAGATACATGTAAAACTGTAAGAATTTAGTCACACAGATTTGTTTTTTTCATTGATATGGTAAATGGACCTGCATTTGTATAGCGCCTTTCTAGTCATCTAGTGACCACTCAAAGCGCTTTTTTTACACAACGAGTCACGTTCACCCATTCACACACACATTCATACACTGGTGGCCGAGGCTACCATACAAGGTGCCACCTGCTACTCAGTTTTAACACACTCACACACCGATGGAACAGCCATTGGGAGCAATTTGGGGTTCAGTATCTTGCTCAAGGATACTTTAACATGCAGCCTGGAGGAGCCGGGGATCGAACCACTGATCTTTCGATTGGTGGACGACCCGCTCTACCTCACAGCCGCCACAGCCGCCCCTTGATATAAAAATGAATATAAAATACAGGCACATAGAAGGACATGAAATGCACATACATGCAAATCTGGTTAGCCCACATTGTCCTGAAAAAAAAAACCCAAGATATAGCATGTGTATGTAGCCTTTATAATGACTGTGATATGAGCTTAAAAGTAAAGGCAGTAAAAATACCACAAAAACGCCTAGGGCCCATAGGGCTAAAAGAGAAACTAAGTAGAATTATCGCCTCATGGTTGTATACCTCCGTTAACCTGTTAAGTTTGTCCGTCAATTTCCATCCATGTCAGTGAAAACATGGATGCTTCACACACAGAAGATCTATACAATCGGCACAGTTTCAAGATTAGAGTCACCAATTCAGTATCTGACCAAATGTCTCCCCTTCTGTTCCTGAGATATGACGTGACATTATGAAGGCAAACTTAATTAGTAATCTGTTATAGATCTCATTGCTGGGAATCGTGATTTTTATTACTACTCATACTGTAATAAGTCAACCTTTCTGGATCTGTCTTTGATATACTCTTTTGATAAGGTCAGAAAAAATTACACATTTATTATGTTTGCCAGTACTTATCTTTGATGATGTCAAAGTTAATGTCACCTGATGCCCAAAGGCTCATCTGACAGTTGCTCAATACAAACACAGTCAGATCAAGCTTGAATGCCTCGAAAACATTTGCTCAGTGCTGTACAAATATAAGATCATAAATCCTTTCTGTAGAAGTGTGAGAAAGACCATAACACCTGCTATGACATCCACAAGAGCTGATCGCACATCAAGTCACAAGTCACATCAGTAGTTGGTGTGACGACCCTTTGCCTTCAAAATGGCATCAGTTCTTCTAGGAACACTTACACACAGTTTTTTGAAGGAACTTGGCAGGTAGGCTGTTCCAAACATCTTGGAGAACTAACCACAGATCTTCTGTGGATGTAGGCTGCCTCAAATAATTCTGTCCCCTCATGTTATCCCAGGCACACTTCATGATGTTGAGATCAGGGCTCTCTGGGGGCCATACCATCACTTCCAGGACTTCTTGTTTCTCTTTACGCTGAGGATATTTCCTCAAGACATTGACTGTATGTTTGGGGTCATTGTCCTCTTACAGAATAAATTTGGGGCCAATCAGGCGCCTCCCTGATGGTACTGCATGATGGATAAATATGTGCCTGTATTTCTCAGCCCTGAGGACACCATTAATCCTGACCAAACCCCCAACGCCATTTGCAGTAATGCAGCCCCAAACTCGCATGGAACCTCCAGCATGCTTCACTGTTGCCTCCAGACTGACATTATTATGACGTTCTCCAGCCTTTCGGTGCACAAACTGCCTTCTGCTACAGCCAGATGTTTCACTGCACCTCTGCTCCTGGGTGTTCGTGCATAGTTGAGTCACTTAGCATTGTATCCACATCGGAGGTTTTGCTTTTTGGCCACAATTCTTCCATGAAGACCACTGGCACTGCTGGACATCCTCCAACTTCGAAAGGAAGTAAGCATAGTGTGTCTTTCATCTACTGCACAAAGTTTCCTCGGCTGACCGCTGCGTCAATGCTCCTCAACATTGTCTGTTTCTTTGTGCTTTTTCAAAAGAGCTTGAACAGCACATGTTGAAACCCCAGTCTGTTTTGAAATCTTTGCCTGGGAGAGACCTTGCTGATGCAGTATAACTACGTTGTGTCTTGTTACTGTGCTCAGTCTTGTCATGGTGTATGACCTGTGACATGAAACTGTCATCCACAACCTCACCTTGGTAGCAGACCTTGGTTGTTCCTCACCAAGTTTTAAGCCTCTGACACAGCTGTTTCTGTTTCAATTAATGACTGCGTTTCAGCCTACACATGAAAATGATGATCATTAGCACCTCTTTGGTATAATTGATTAATCATACACCAGACTATGATCCTACAAAATCTCTGACTGTGTGCAAGTGTACCTAGAATTGATGTTGTTTTGAAGGCAAAAGGTGGTCACATCAAATATTGATTTTATTTAGATTTTCCCACTGTTCGCTCACTTTACATCTTGTAAATTGATCAAAAAATAAACAATTTAACCTTATATTTTTGAAAGCATTCTTACTTTAGAGCATTTCTTCATGCCTGCCTTAAACTTTTACACAGTACTGTGTGTATATGTGTGTGTGTGTGTGTGTGTATGTATGTGTATATATATATATATATATATATATATATGTGTGTGTGTGTGTGTGTGTGTGTGTATATACATACATACATATATATATATATGTATGTATGTATGTATGTATGTATGTATGTATGCATCAAGTTTTTCTTAATGGCCTATTTGCCCATGCAGATTTAATCAAGTGACCATTCTTGCTTGTGAACGACTGGGCCTTTTGAGGATGCTCCTTTCATACCCAGTAATGACACTAATCTACTAATTCACCAGTTCACCTGTGGAATGTTTTGAACAGGTGTTTTTTTGAGCATTTAACAACTTTCCCAGTCTTTTGTTGCTCCTGTCCCAACTTTTTTGAAATATGTTACAGGCATCAAATTCAAAATTAGTGTATATTTACCAAAATCAATAGAGTTTACCAGTTTAAACATCAAGTATCATTATCACATTAAGTATCAAATTAAGGCTCACAGACCATCAGAGATTTTCACAGCTCACGCTTTTAATTTGCCAGGAAAGAACAGTTAACTCTGCAGAATAGATGTGCTAAAAGCATTTAGACCTAAGAGACAATCCAGCTCTTGTTTACGTCACTCGTCATTTCATTTGTTAAGAAGCGTTACAGTGATAGAGAAGAAATAAACATGACGTAACATGAGACACAGATCCTACGGGTTATATATGAGACTGTTTGTACTTTTTACAGATGGATTGTGACTCTGTCAGCTCAGGAATCACATGATCTTGCTGCAGACAGATGGGAGCTCAGCATCACACACCGAGCCTTCCAAGCATCCTGACGCATCCTCTGTAAGTACCAAACACACAGGAGTCAGAGCACGTCACCTGTCTAATGATGCATCACAATGTAAACAGTGGTTCTCAACCTTTTTTGGGCCAGTGCCCCCCTGTCTATTATACAGGTCCCATACTATCCCCAGTCAGTTAAAAGGTTGGCAGCTTGTCTGCCCTGAGTATTGTTTTGTGTGCTATATAATTTCGTCACTGAATGGTAAATAACAGATTAAATTAAACTGGTTGATGTCAACATTATTATCATTACTTCTCAACAAGAAAAAATTATGATCAGAAATAATAGTTATGAGTGTTCAACAGTTGCAACAGTTAGAAATTTGACATCTAAACTTAAATTAGGTCTCATTATCAATGACACACAGCAGACAATCTGTAAGCAGTTATTTTGTGTTGATGCTAAATATGAAACCTTCTTATGAATTATTCCAATGAAAAACAAGAGCAGTCTACCAAGGTAAAGGTTTGAGACTACTGGAAGAAAACCAGAAGGATATGCAGGCCATTCTATACACATATGAAGTGGGCGTTGAGTGTCAAACACTTCACTTCCTGCATTCTGATGAATTTAATGCACATGTTTGTGGCAGGAATGTCTTTTTCAGGCACCAGGTAACAATTCAAACTAAAAACATACAATGGAATATAATTTTCTTTAAAATATTTATTCTGAGGTGTCCATTAGCTTAGCAGATAAAGAAGGCAATAACTGGGTCCATCCAAAAATGCGCAAAAGAAAATGTGAATTTATGCACGTTTCCATTCATTGTTGTTTTGCGAGTATTGGGAGTCAGCAGGTCGAGCAGAAGGTGGCGCTTCTCATGAAAAATAAAAATGCAAAAGAACACCCGTAGAAGAAGAGGGCGCCACGAGATGACGTCAGTGAGAGCATCTCATGTCCACAACTGATGTAAAAGATTACCGGCACATCCATGACTGGAGTAATTACCTCTCTCTAAGTTCACACAGGTGTGTGTGTGAAGTAGAAGTAGGATTCGGTAGCCTACATCATTATTTATTCGCTAAATCTGTTTATATTGCCAAAAGTCGCATTTTCCTAATGTCGATACGCTGACTTTTCCACCCCCTTCCAAGCGTAAAAACTTTATTGCGATATTTCGGCCCTTTTTTTTGAATTTCTGGCGTTTCCATTCAAGTTTTTTTTTTCACAATTGTTGAAAATGCGAATAAAAACTAGGTGGATGGAAACCTGACTAATGTCGAGTTTGATAACAACCTGTGGCCCTTTGCTGCATGTCATCCTCTCTCTGATAAAATAAATAAAGTAAATATTCCAGGGAAAATGACACCACTCATACATCATGTTCAGGTTGATTGATTTACCTTCAAAGTTTGATTTCAGGCAGTTTTCCTTGGAAGGCTCTCCAGAGCACCAGTTGGGAAATGTGCTGGGAGACATACCATCACTCCAGGACCAAGAAGAATCCTGTGAGGCAAAATAGAGCATTTGTTGAAATTATTATTATTAATAAAAATACTGTTAAATACTGTCAGAACTGGTGTAATGGTAAGTGATATACCTCTGTTGCTTTAGATCCTCCAACCCATATTTGTCCAGACTTGTGACCAGCCTTCTGCATCAGTTCTTGAATGCCATTAAAGTGTTTGTTTTCAAATACAGATACGAGGTTTCCATCGTAGGACTGGCAGTTTTCCTACAATGGAGAAAAACAACCTTGGTAAGAGGAGACTAAAAGATTAGATTAGATTTTTAGATTAGATGTCCTTCACTGTCCTCATGGGAAACTTATTCTGCTCTGGTCAGTACAGCACAAAAGACACCACAATAAATAACACAACATAATATGGCTATATAAAACACGTTTCTAGAGGTTAAATAATTCACAAGAACAAATGCAACTCCCTCTG